>NC_133539.1:2486428-3719642 GCF_048773025.1 Camelus bactrianus
GTTTGCCCCCTCCCCTCCCCCACAGGCTCCCCCAGCCTTCCCAGTGGGTCAAGTCGTCCCCCACCCGCTCCTTCATCCCTTACTGAGCCCTGCGGGCCTGGGCCTGGGGGCACAGACCTGACCACCGCCCAGCCCCCAGCCCCCAGCCCCCAGCCCCCAGCCCACCCTTCTTCTCCTGGAGATCAGGCCTGCAGGAGACCGACAAGGGCCGCAGAGCTTTGTAGCCACAGGTCCAGCAGGGGGACTCCCACGGGAGCCCTGGGCCTGGGGTTGGAGCAGCCCGGTCCTAAATGCCCTGCTCCCTCCTGCTGCTCTTGGGACACGGCCATCCTGGCATCTCTCCTCTTTCACCCCAGCCAAGCGCCCCAGGGCATCGTGGGGCAGGGAGTGACTGGGCGTGCTGTGTGGTGGTCCAGGCAGGTGTCAGGGCAGCGGCCGGCTTATGGACACGCCTCACCTCCACCCCAGCTGGACATAGTGTTGGGGAAACATCACCCGCCCCCTGCGTCTGGGATGAGCTGCTCCCATTTCCGGCTGGCTCAGCTCTGGGATCCCAGCTGAGGTCACAGATGTCCACACAGTGACTTGGGACCTGGAGGAAAACTGTGCGTCTCGAGAAGGTCAGATGAAACCCCCGGAGACATCGATTCTCACAAAGGACCCGCGAAGCTGCAGAGCCACGTGGTGAGCCCTGCAGAACCACAGAGGAGGCCACGGCCAGCCGGTCAGGGCAGAGCGAGTCCGGCAGCTCCGGGTGCTGCCTGGATTCGGGCCAGTGGATGTTGGGTTCTTTTCTTGTGAAAGGAGGTGGGGACTGTGCTTTGTAAGAGTCTCCTGCCCCCACAGCACAAAAGGGGACAGTAGCTGCCAGAAGGGGAAGGGCACTGGGGAAGGGAGGTGGCGGGAGGAACCCCAGGTCACAGGAGCTGGACAGTGGCAGGGACTGATGGGCGAGTGGAGCGCCCTGGGCCCCATGTCATCACAGCAGGGATGGGGGAGGAGATGGCTGCACAGACAGCAGGGACAGGCCTGGGGCAAGGCATGCTTGTCTCTTGCTGGGGACAGCCACCACCTGGCTGGGGCTGCAAGCGCTCCGTGTTGAGGGGTTGCAGACCCCCGGGGCACCCATGGGGACTTCCTTCATGGCACAGGCTCTGCCCACGTACACACCAGGACCCCCACCCATGCTACAGAGGAGGTCAGGTCCCCTCTGCACACACAGGCCACACAGGATCTGCCCCTCCCCACACCCGGCTCCAGCCGCTCCCACCGGCTCGCACCCCTGCAGTCGCGCTGGCCCAGCTGGTGTCCAGCTGGACGCCTGCCCTGCCCTCTGCTCTGGGGCAGCCCCAGGGCACCTCCTCATTGGGTCTTGCAGAAGTGCCCCCTCTCCCAGGGCCCTCCTGGCCACCCAGCGAGAGGGCTGCCACCCCACCCTGTCTCTTGCTGACCCCACTCAGCGTCACCCTCCCCCTCGTTACTGACTGTCCACGCCCCAGCGGGTGGTCTCCCCCACGCGGATCTAAGCCACGGGATCAGAGGCGGTCAAGGTCCCTGGTGCAGCCCCAGTGCCAGGCACAGGGTCGGCGTCCATCTGAATTCAGTGAATGGACAAACAAGCAAAAGTGAGTGAATCAGTTTAAATACTGCCCGTGGCAGGAAGCCCAGTACAGCGGCGGGCGGTGGCCGGCGAAGCCTCGCTCCCGGGACCCCTTCTCTCCCTGCTGACCCAGCCCAGTCTCAGAGCTTTGTGACATGGCGTCTCAGTGCAGAACAGGGTCCCTGTCACTCCATGGGGCCCTTCCAGGCCTAGACAGGGTGAGAAGCCAACTGCTTTGGCCCAATGTGGAGGTTCCTGGGAACAACCAGAGCTCTGCTCTCTGGGGACTGTGTTCAGCAGCAGAGGTGGGGCCAGAGGGACCCACAGGGTGACCACAGCCCACTGGCCATGGGCAGTGCCCTCAGCAAGGTCACAGCAAGTCATGGCCGATGCTGGTGGCCATGGGGCCACCTGGACGGCCGAGGGAGGACGCCGCACGGAAGTGGCCTGGACAAGAGAACATGTTCCGGGCGGCTGCCTGGCACGGGGAGGGGCGGCTCCCTCTGAGACGCCGGAGGAGCCAGGTGAGACCGTGAGGGTCACACACCTATGACACCTGCCATTCCTACCGTCCACCAGACCAGGGTGGCCCGGGGGAACTGGCCACCAGACAAATAAGGATCCGCAAACATTCCTGAGAACATGTTTTCTGCTTGGAGACAGACGCTTAATCACAGCGCCAAGTCAGTCACAGATCCTGCTGTGGTTCCCCGGGTGCTGCTGGGGGACAGAGCCACTGTCCTCGCGTGGCTCTATCCCCTGGGAGCCCTGGAACCAGCTCTGTTGTCAGCTCTCCCGTAACTCAGACCTTCACTCACTCTAACCGGCGCTTCCTCCGAGGAGCCCAAATCAACGGTGGTCACTCGTCATCCGGACACACGCCCGGAGACCTGGACCCTCCGCCGGAATTTACACGAGGGAACTTGGTCTTACGTCATCCCCTAATTTTTCATTGCTCACCTTCTGGAGGTCTCCCGGCAGGAAGGCAATTCTATTAGGGATGTTCTCAACCACTTTTTCAGTGTCTTCTGGCTTTAATTTGCTAAAAGGAGATTGGCCCCTGCTTGCGGGTTTGGGCGGAGTTTTGATGGGTCTCTCCGGGGCTGGGGCCGGGCCAGGCCTCTTTTCCTGCTGTCCCCCTCCTACCACTTAGCTGTAGGTCATGCCCCCGTCCGGCCACCCTGTGTGTGTGTGTGTGTGTGAGACGAGGGACACAGTGAGGCCCTGTGAGCAAGAGGGCGTGGGGACCCGAGTGCTGTCCACCCCTCCTCCTGGTCCTCCTGGTCAGCGGCGGGGGCTCCCAGGGTGGGCAGTGGGGCTCACGCATACTCGGCGCAGCTCCACAGCCAGGCCTCCCCCTCAGTGCTCCCGGGACAAGCCCCCCGCTCCACTCAGCAGCTGATGGAGAAACCATGCAGCTTCTCGGGATTCCCAGGCCAAGGGAGCTAAGTGACAGGCCACATGGACGTCAGGGCGTCATGGACGGAGGTAGAGTGGCTGGGCCTCTCACCCTGGCAGGAGTGAACAGGGCCCTCCCTCTGCCCTTCAGCACTTAAGGCCTCCAAACATGTGTCCTCTGTGTTCATACTTAGTAACCGACTCCTGGACAAAGGCAAATAGAATCCACCAACAAAGGCATTGGGTTAATTCTGACCCCAAAACAAGCTATCGAGCTATCCAATGACACACAGGGACAACTGGGAGGAGGTCCCTCCCCCACTACTGGACGTCTGACCCCACGCCCCCAGCCTGACCACGTGGACCAGAGATGCCCAGGGCTCCGTGCAACAGAACCACACTAGTACATCCGAAAAGATGCCACAAACAGCAACAAAACAGGCTCATATTTATCTTCCTAAAACACATCTTCAAACGTGCACTTCACACACCAGAGAGTCCCTGGAGTGGCGAGGCTGGTGGCAGCTCTCTCCTGCCGAGACCTACTTGGTGGGCTGGGCTGGAGGCCGCGGGCTCGGACCACAGACATTTATTCTCTCACAGTTTGGAGGCTGGACTGGGGATCCAGGTGTGGGCAGGCTGGCTTCTCCCGAGGGCCCTCTCCCTGGCGTGTAGACGGCCGTCTCCCCCCCATGTCCTCACGTGGCCTTTTCTCTGTGTGTCTCTGTCCTGATCTCCTCTCTTACAAGGACGCAAACCACCTTTGGTTAGAACCCACCAGTGTAACTTCACTTTAACTTAGCTACCTCTTTAAAGGCCTTCTCTCCAACCACAGTCACATTCTGAGGGACTGAGGGTTAGGGCTTCCCCGTGTCAGCGGGGGCGGGGGGAGGCACAGTTCAGCCCGTGACCTCTTCCTCTGTGATGCGCTGTGCCAAAGCTTTCCACGTGTCAGCCCTGCGAGCCTTTCAACCCTTTGGGGTAGGAGCCATCAGAACCCCACTTGCAGAGGAAGAAACCGGCCGTGGCCACTGACGCTCAAGCAGCTTCCCAGCACAGCCGCGTCTGCAAGGCTCTGATCGTCACCACTGCCTGGTGGCGTGACTCTCGCCTTGTAATTAACATCTCTTTGCAACATTATTCAGAGCTTCCTGTTAGATGTTGACGCTTAGTTCGGTGCTCAGACTCACCCCTGGGAGTCAAGGGAAGGACCTGATGTGAAGGTGTTGCTGGGTTTGCCCGGTGGGTCTGACCCCCGAGCATGCGGGGGCACCAGCCAGGCGGCTCTGCGGCCCCTTCTGGTGTCCCTCGCACAGCCCGAGGGCTTGCAGCCTGTCTGGCCCCCCCCCCCCCAGTGTTGATAGAAACCTCCCGGAGCTTTTCAGAGTCCTCTCAGTGGGCTCCTCTCTTGCCTGTGGGGTGTGGGAGTCAGGGAGGATGGACTGGCCAGCAAACCCAAAAGAGCTTGAGCTCCTCAAACTTTGGGCTGTGGCGGTGTTTCCCAAACTGACCAGCCCGTGGAGCACCCAGGGCAGCTCGGGAAACGGCAGAAGCGCACGTTAGAATTGACAGTCCAGAAGAATAATCTCGACAAAATACAGCAGAAAGGGATCAAAACTGGGTTACATGCAGTACTGTGTATTTTTTGGGGGGGGGGGTTTTTTGGTTTTTATTTTTAAACATTTTTTATTGAGTCACAGTCATTTTACAATGTTGTGTATAACGTGTACTTTAGGGTGAGCGAGTGCACAGACACTCGTGCAACGCGCACACACGCACCCGCCCTGCCCCCGCCCTCGGACACCTCAGTGAGGCACAGGTGTCGGGCAGACCCTGTCGTCACTGTGGGGACTGGGTTCCCGGGGTCCCCACGGCTGGCGGGCAAAGGGCAGAAAGGCCCGGGCGGCTCAGTCCATCTGCCAAGGGGAGTGGGAGGGAGGCTCCCAGCTGCCAGAGGACGGCCCAAGAGCCGGGTGGCCCTGCGGGGGCCCTCGGAGCCACCGCAGCTGGCGTGCCGGGGTGAAGACCACGCTCCAACCACACACCGGGTGGGTCTGCTGGGTCTGCTGGGGTGAGCAGGTCCCCACAGGTGGTGTGAGCGGGGGATGCGATGACATCAAGGGGCATTCAGTTCCACGACCCGCAGGAACAGCAAGGGCGAGCCACGCTCCCCAGCTCCGGGGCCAGTGCAAGCCAGGCCGGCATGGGAGCGGCCCCAGGAGGCGGAGGCTGCCGGGTACAGGCCCTTCTGACGGAGTGGGAGGGTCGGGTGTGGTCAGGCCCCCAAATCCACCGCGCAGGTGATTCAGCTCATCAGCTGGTCTGCGTCCAAACCAGAACCAGGTGAGGGACCTCCCCAAACAGCACCTGCTGGGAAGGTCTTCCTTCCAATTCCGAACCCGCCTCCCCGTGAGTGGGGCATGCGGCTGGGTCAGCCGAGAACTGGAGGTTTGTCCTGAAGCTGCAGCTTCCTGGGGCCCCTGCGGGGAAGGGCCCGTCCTGGGACCAGGCCCCAGTGTGTGTGGTTACGCAGCGCCATCACCACGCTGGCTGCCTGACGGGGCCTGTGTGCACGTCACCAGGCGTCGCCCTCCCACGGAGGGGGCTAGGGGGCCCGCACAGACCCCGGCCCGCGGCATGTTGGCTCCGCAGGGGCTGTCTCAGCTGAGGACCGCCTGTGTTACGGAAAGAAATGTGCCCGGAGCAGCTCCGGTGCATTCCATGGTCCTTACTTGGTTTTTATTTCCCCCACAGCAAGGCCACACGCACTTCCTAATGAGTCTTCTCGGGGAGGAAAAGGCAGGCGAACTTCACCTGGTACATGGATTTTCTGGTCCTGCAGCCTCCCAGCGTCAGCAGTGGTCTCTGACGCCCCAAGTCGGAAAACAACCCCAGCAGCCGAGAACCAGAGGCCGAGCGACAGGCTCTCCCCGGGGAGCAGCTCCTCCGCCCACCCCCTCTGCCCCGGGGACCGCGGACATCAGTGCGCCCCGCGCGGCTTCCCGTCTCACCCCCCGCTTGGCAGGGGGAGCGGAACCTTCATCGCCTCTCCCCACTCCTGCTGCTTGCAGGTTGTCAGGCTGAAAAAAGCCGCATTGCTCAGCCCCCACCAGGTGGGCGCTGCCGCCGGCTTTGACGTCTCTGCCTGCTGGTTTGCTTCAGATGACAAGTCCACGCAGCGAGGCTCCTGCGCCCCGGCCCCGGGCACACGCCCACACGTGGCCAGGCATGTGCACACGCGGGCAGTCACGTACGAGAGGAGGCCACCGCCCTCGTGGGAAGGTGGCCAGCCTGGGAGACGCAGGGCAGCATCCCTGGGGGCCTCCGGAATGTGCCGGCCGCAGGGCAACGTCAGATGACCAGGACCGGCTTCCTGAGCGACGCGTGCTGCCCGCCCTGCTGTCCTCAGGGTTTCTCATGTTGACACGGGTCTGCAGGAGCACACGCAGGGTGTCTGGATACACGAGGAGGCTTGGGCGGCTGGGCGGGGAGGGGACCGGCGCCGGGTGCCTCCGCAGGGGCCGGTGCATCCTCCGTGTTTGCCCTCAGGAAACCTACCTGAGTTGAGCCTGAGTTGAGCTCTCTCAGCCTTTTCCTTCCCTCCCAGCCACAAACTCAATGGGCACTTAGGGCCTCAGTTTCTGCACCTGCAGGATGGGCTGGTTCCCCCGCCCTGCCAAGAGGCCCTGAACGGAGGCAAGGAAATCAGGCAAAGTGCCAGGCAGGCAATGGGCTGTCAATAAAGTCCCCTCTCAGGGGGTTATGTGCAAATCTATTCCTCGTCCTCCCACCAAACACTTCCTCCTGCAACCGACAGCTGCCTATTGGAGTGGGGGCAGTGACGGGGAGGAGAGGCAATCCCCCCAGGCTATGAAATCTCACCCCAGGACACTGCCTGTCCACTCACACCTCAGGTGGACCTGAGATGACCTGGGAGGCTGGGGTGGCACTTCGAGAGGTTCAAAGGGCAGGGCCAACCCCCTGAGATCCACAAGTGACCGCAGGCCCTGCATAAACAGGCTGGGAGGCCAAGGCAGATGGAACCAGGGAAGGAAAGAGGACCATCAGGCCAGGAGGGCACCAGCCACCCGAAGGGCCCAGCTATGTGTGCCCAGGCTTTGACTGGAGCCCCAGAGCCATTTGGGACCTCAGGTGACACCTTAGCGCTGAACTAGGGTGGGGACACAGTGAGACGCGGCCAGCAAGCCCCTGCTGCTGCACCTGGCTACAAATGCCTGCTTCCAAATGTCTCTCATGCAAAAGAACCATAACCTTCCATCTCGTGTGTTTCAAGTATGTTTTTTCTAGGCTGTCGTCTCTGTGCCAGTTTGGTCTGAACATCTCGTGCCAGGTGCCGTGGCCCCGTGTGCGGGGGGGCTTCGCTGCTCAGAGATGCTTCTCTCTCCAGATGAGTCACCATCACCCCACTTGCCCAGAGGTGAGTGTGCCACAGACCCCAGAGCTCCGGAAGCTCACTTTCAATGCGAAACTGTCATCCACCTGAACTTGGGCCAAAAGTAAGTGTATTTCAAGAGTTTAAATAAAACCCCTTGCAGTGCGGTAGGACTGCTGCAAAGAAGCACTTTGTAAAATACTAACACACAGCCTCAGGGCCCCCCCCGGGGGAGTCGGGGGAGGATGAAGGAAAGGACCCCCCTGCACCCTGATGGGGGTGACCTTCAGGGTGGACAAGGTGGCCGCCCAGGCGTCTGCCAGTGGGTTGCGGCTGCGGCCGACGGGCTGCCTGGGGCTGAGCCTGGAAGGGAGCCTGCTGTCCCCATGAGAAGCCCCAGCTCCGCACGACGGGCAGCCTGAGCTTATAGCGGCAGAACGTGGGGACTGTGGGGACCTGGGGGAGCTCCCCGTGCCCCCCCTCGCCTGAGCAGACGTGACACACGCCCCCCCCCCACAGCCGCCTGCTCCGTGGACACAGGAGGTCCCGGTAAAGCTGATGACATGCAGGACCCCCGTGTAAAGGTCGGGCAGCCCTCCTGCTGGGAGCGCTCAGCGCCTGCCTCCCGCACGAGTCTCAGGTCGGAACGAAGCGTCAGCGCAGCCCGGGGAAGACGCTGCCCCCTCGACAGGCACGTCCGGGGGCCGCGCCCCGCGTCTGCGCTGCCAGCGTGTGGGCTGTGGCACCTTACATCTGGGCGTGTGCATGTCATGCCAGCGTCCACGCACGGGAGTGCGAGCGTGTGTGTCAATGTGTGCGTGCGTGTGAGTGCGTGAGCGGGTTGGCCGTCCTTCTCCCCAGAGACAGAGCCATTCCAGAGCCCGCCTGGCCCTCTGGTCTGAGCCGTGCGCAGTGCGGGCGGCCGACTAGCTCGGCTCCCCTCTGGTCACAGCCCCTGATGTCCCCAACCCATCCCCAGAGCTGGTCCTGGAGCAAAGCCTCTCCCATCCAGTCCTGACAGCAAGCATTTCTCGTGCTTTTCCGAAAGGAATTGCCGGCTTTCTCAAAATGCCCCCTGGGAGAACTTCCACCCCCTGAGCGGCCAGCTGAGCCCAGGTCCCTGAGGAGTTCATGGGGAGGGGGCCTTTGGCCCCTGCGCTCCTGCCTCTGCCGGTCTCCACGCAGCCCCTCCTCCACTGCCCCTGAGCACCTCGCACCATCTCCACCGGGGGGAGAAGGGCCGGGGAGCAGGCAACACTGGCAGCGGGGCCCACTCCTCTTGGGCGCCCCTGGAGCCCTCGGACCCCTCCCCTCGACACAGGGTCCAGAGCCGGCCTGAGAGCTGTCTGCCATCTGGGAAACGTGGGACAGCGGCTGTTCACGGAAGGCTGCCCCCGCTCACACCTCCTCTGGGACCCTGAGCCCAGGCCCAGAGGGCCAGTCATCCTTCCCCCAACCCCGACCCCAAGGCATCTGGGGGTCTCTGCCTCCTGGAAGTGGTGGCCCAGAGACAGACGACCAGTCAGATGAAGTGTGAGAGCCCCACCCCCAGAGAAGGCAGCAGGGTCGGGCTGGAGCCCTGAGGGACCCTGAGCCGGTGTCCGAAGTGAGGACAGTCTTGCAGAAGACACACCGCGAACCCTGAGCCTGTCACCTCCAGGTCATGCCCAACAGACGGCTGCGCCCAGGGTAACAAACTCCCACAAGTAAGAGAGAGCCTAGCAGCCCAATCTGTTTCTTCTTTTTTTTAATGGATGTGTAGCTGATATCCAGTGTTACAGGGGTCTCAGGTCTACACCACAGTGACTCACAACTTTCAAAGGCTGTTTACAGTTACCGTGACACACTGGCCGTCCGCCCTGGGAGGCGCAGCGCGTCCTGCAGCTCGTTCCTTTCACACAGAGGCTCGTGCCTCTCAAAGCCCTGCCTCCCTTCCCTGCCACCCTGGGAGCCGCGGGTTTGTCCCCTGTGTCTGTGGGGCTGTTTCTGTTTTGTTATACTCACTGGTTAGTTTTAGTTTTTAGGTTCCGTGTAAGTGATGACATGTGGTATTTGGTTTTCTCTGTCTGACTTATTTCACTACAGTTCACACCGCCCAGTCCATCCATCCATGCTGTTACAAATGGTAGTGTGTCGTTCTTTTTTATGGCTGAGTAGTGTTCCATTGTGTGTGTGTGTGTATCTCACATCTTTATCCATTCATCTGTTGATGGACACTTAGGCTTGACAACCCAATTTTAAATAAATGAGTGGAAGACTTGAAAAAGCACTTTTTAGAAAGGTTACCCAAATGACCAATAAATCAGAAAAAGGACCCAGCACCGTCACCCATCAGGGACACGCCAGTTAAGACATGAGTGAGATGACACCATACCGCCGTCCCCACCAGAACGGCTGAAACTTACCAGCTGCGGGGACGGAGCTCCCTCTCATTGCTGGTGAGTAAAACGTACAGTTCCTTCAGGAAGTTGTCTGCCAGCGTCTACTGAGCCTGAATGTGCAAACCCCCGACGACCCAGGACCCAACAGAAGTGAGCGGCTCTGTTTACCGCGCCATCGTCCACGATCATCAACACGGCAGCCAGCCGCTCTGTCCATAGTGGGATGGACAGACTGCACATCACACAGCAGGACGCCGCACAGCTGCGAGACGGGCAGGTTGGTGTCCACGGAGCGCGGCTCAGGCCCTCACAATAGGATGTTAAGCCACGAGTCGAGACCCCAAAGCGCCCCCTGCAGGGCTCTACGGACATATTCAGCCGGTATTCATGATTGCGGAAAGAATGTGTGCGGTCGGGATCAGAGCAGTAATTACCTCCGGGGCTGGTGTGGGCTGGAAGGTGCCCAGGGAGCCAGCTGGTCACTGGAAATATTTTACACCTTGATCTGGGGGCTGGTTGCACAGATGCGGCAGGTTGTGTCCTACAAAGATGGTCGCATCAGGGAAGGGAGGGTAGAGCTCAGTGGTAGAGCACGAGCTTAGCATGCATGAGGTCCTGGGGTCAATCCCTTGCACCTCCATTAAAATAAATAAATAAATGAATAAGTAAGTAAATAAATAAATATCTAATTACCCCACCACCACCAAAAAGAGAAAAAAAGAAGGCGCAGGTGATATCTATGTGCCCTCAGGGTAGGAACGGGTTTCCTGCATGAGACACAAAAACCTTAACAATGGATAAGATAAAATGGACAAATTTGACTATATTAAAATTAAGTACTTTTACTCAACAAAATGCGCCTGCGTGGAAGTGCAAAGAGGGGCAGCAAGCTGGGAGCTAATCCCCACTGCACGCAAAGCCAACCGAAGACAAGTGTCAGGACTGACAAAGCCCTAGGGTCGGTCAGCAACGGCACGGGAAACCGGGCGGCAGAACGGCGCGGGCACGCCCAGGAGAGCGGCGGGCCACTGCCAGAGGGGGAGGCCTGCGCTCACTGCGGTCAGGAGGAGACGAAACTGCGCACACTTGACTGGCCCAAAACATTTTTGATAATTCCAAGTGTTGGAGAGGATGTGGATCCCCAGGCCTCTTACACGTTGCCGGCTGGCGGTGTGTAAAGCGATGCAACCATTTTGCAAAACAGGCGTTTTCTTGTCAAGTTAAAGTTCTGCGTCCCCGTGACCCAAATTTCATTCTTAGCTCCCCTCCCAAGAGGGTCCTCAGTGGGTGTGTCCAGGGGGCCTGTTCGTAAGAGCGAACGCTGGAGCAGCTGGACAAGAGAGAATGGATCATCTGTGATGTGACCACACGATGAGAAGCTCTGCCGCGGCGACACTGAATACCTGCAGTTGCCCCCAGAACACAAATGGGCACAGGGACCGCCTCAGCCACACCCGCACACAGGACGGCGCGGCCGCCGGGTCGCCCGCCGCTACTGCCACCCCGACAGCGAGTGCAGGGACTCGGGATGCAGACAGGCGGGCAGCCCCACCCTGCTGCCACCCCCAGCGGTGCCCCGAGGGGACTCAGGGTGTGGACGCACAGGACACAGGCCCTGGACAGCTAGGTGCACATCAAAGGAGTGATTTCTACGAGCCCAGACTTTGCACCTTCCCACACAGGAAAGTGCTAAATCCCTTCACTTGAGAGGTCTGGTTTTCTTCAGTTAACAGTCATCTTTTGATGTTCCAGCCACCTGGTCTTTGCTGCAAAAACTCCTATATCCTGGCTTCTAACTCGTCCCTTTGGAGCCGTCCCTCAGAGCGATCTGAGAGGCTGCTTCCCGGGCTTAAGTCCTCAGAAAGTCCACTGAATAAAACAGAACACTCAGCTTTTAGGTTATGCCTTTCATTTCAGTCGACACAAACAAACCTGGGGAATATAATGTTGAATAGGAAAAATCAAGGCTGAGAAACTACAAATAAAATGGACGCCAAGCGCAGTCACGTTCACCTGTGCTGGAGGAGGAGGGGCTTGAGGTGGGAAACGCGGAGGCAGATGGAAGTTACTGGCCAAGTCCCGGTTCTGGGGCTGCTGGGCGGGTGTGGTGGTCATTACGTGATTATCAGTATCGTAAAGTAAAAGCGCATCAAGCAGGGACCGATGTGGAGAGCGTGCTGCGAACCACAGCTCACCATCAGGCCAGCCTGTGCACCGAGGTCTGGAATCTATTAAAGTATCCATTAAAAAAGAGAGGGGGGAGGACCAGGAGGAGAGCACAGAGGGTTTTAGGGCAGTGGAGTTATTCTGCAGGATATCGTGATGGTGGATTCACTTCATCAGACACATGTCCAAACCCGTAGAATGCACAAAACCAAGAGCGAACCCAGCAGAAACCGTGGGCTTTGGGAGACAACGATGCATCAGGGCATCTGTGACGGATGCACCCTCCAGAGGGGATGCTGAGGCGGGGAGGCTGTGCCTGTGTCCGGGCAGGGAGCGTGTGGGAAACCTCTAAACCTTCCACTCAATTTTGCTGTGAACCTAAAACTGATCTAAAAATAATCTATTAAATTTTTTTAAGAGAGAGGGCTGGGGAGAGAATTGAGGAGGAAGGAGAATTGCTGCTAAACATTTTATGTTGTTTTTTGCTTGACCATCACCTGAATCTCCTAAGTCACAAGTGCTGTCTGTGTCAGAGGACCCAGCTACATCAGGAAGCCCACTCACTCCAGGGAAGGGCACCTGCAGGACATGCCCAGCTTGTCATCAGCACCAGGTGAGGGAGAATGTGGACCTGAGTGCCCCGAAGAACCAGCCCTGAGCATGCCCTGTATCACACTGGTCCTCATGGCACCCGCAGAGCAGTCACTGTTCCATGCCTCAGCTAAGCAGGAGAGCTGCCCCTGTGCCTGCCGTCACATCAGGAGAGACCCTTCGAGCTAGGCCACTTCACTCTGCATGAGCTTAGGTCCTGGAGGGACAACTAGAACCTTGGTTCAATTCCCAGAACTGCTGCCCTCCAACTTCGCCATCAGGGCTTCCTTGAGGGTAGGCGGGGTGGTAGTGCAGGAGAGAAGGCCTCTCTCTACCCACGTCCCCTCTGGCTGTATGGGCCACTGTCGCTGGGATGTGAGGCCTTGTCAGAACTCCCCGGGCAGGGTTGGCGGTGGCTGAAAGATTCAGCTCAGGCTGTAGGCCGCAGGCAACTGGGGACACCAAGGCAGCCCAGTGCCCAGAGCTGCCTGCTGCATCCAGCAGGAATTTGGGCTTCGGCGAGGAGTGTAAGGAAGGCCTTAGCTGCCCCCACAAGGAGTGAGGGCTGAAACACTCCTGAGCTTGAAATGCGGTTTTCCCCAGAAAGTGGTCCCTGCACAGCTTTGTTTACCAGCCCCTCACACCCAGGTTTTAGAAGGGCCACCTGCCCAGTTACTGCCACCTGGCCCAGTCGTGTCTGGGGGTGGCGGATGACAGGGGTGGGGTGGGAAACGCTCTGACGTGTGACCTGAGGTGTAGATGGGCGGGAGGGGGTGCAGGTGCAAGGCTGCAGGCCCTGTGCCTCCCCTGCAACCCCCTCCTCACAGGCCTGGGACCCCAAGACCCACAGCTCCAAGAGATGCTGAGGAGGGCGGGGTCCCCACACTTACTCCTAACAGCAGGGCCTCGGAGCCACTCAAACAAGTCTGATCAAGGCCCCGACGGGGGCTCCAGTACCACATTCACACACTCCCCAGGCTCATCCCTCACCCCTCTTCCTTCCATCGATGGCTAACACCAGCGCTCCCCCAGGAGGACTGGAGATGAAGTGGTGAAGTCGTGGAGGCTGCCGGGTCCCTGGTCCCTGTCGCAGGTGGACTTGCCACTCCCGGCAGAGGCCGAGGCGGTCTCAGTAGCCCTGGCGAATGCTGGCTGGCTGGATGCTGCCCAGGGCTCTGCACGTCCCACCCCCAACACTCACACAGCCCCCGGGGTAGGGGATGGCGGGAAGGTCAGTCTCAGGTGTCCTCGGCCAGTGGGACAAGCGTCATTGGCACCAGCAAAACACCAGCCCGTGCCCCGCCTGCACCCTCGCCCAGCCCCTCCCCACCCCCGCCCCACCCGGCCTGGAACTTCCCAGGCTGGGAGCCAGGGCCGGCCTTTCAGCACCTTGGCCACCTTCCTGTCGTGTGGCCGTGGCGTGTGCCTCCTAAAATGTTCCGATGACGTGGGAACGGCAGTGCGATACGGACCTGAGCTGCTCCCTGGAGAGGGGCTGCTGTCACCACCCCCGTCCTCGTCACGCCCTCCTGCTCCCACAGGAGAGGCCCGAAAGCGCCAGAACACAAGGCGGAAGGGGAGCTGGTGTCCAGCTCCAGAAGGACGGATGGGGAGAGCATTAACCCAGAAAATTCCATCATGGGGGAGGCAGGCAGACGGGAGCCAAATGGTTCCCTGGTTTGCACCCAGCTGGTTGGATCCGCCCGCCTCCCTGCCTTTCTCGCCTTCGCGGATGGAAGGGAGGTCCCCCAGTCTTGTTCCTGCGGGGAAGGCAGTGCTGAGGGAGGAACCGGCCTCCAGAGGGTCTTTATTGCACAGGCGAGTCCACAGTCGGGTGGCACATTCTTTGGGAAACAGAGTCTCTCAGAGAGTCTGTCGCCCAGAATCGAGACATGAGAGTCTTTGTGGGTGACTGTCGCGGCTCCAGCCTGGCGACTGTCCCGCCGTGAGGCCCATGTGACTCCTGGAAACTGCGGCGGGAGCAGAACCCGCCGGTGAAGAGACAGCGGTCCTCCAGACCAAGGCGGGCTAGGGGGTCCCAGCTCCACCCCCACCGCGGGGGGTGGCAGGAGGGCTCCTCCCCAGGGAAGACCGCACGTCCCTAACCTCCAAGACTCAGGCCAACACCCGGTGCCCACCTCCAGCCGCCCGAGGTTACTGAAGATCTTCCCAGGGGAGCCCGGAAGCCTCTCGCTTCGGGCTGAGCACAGGTCGGAGGAAACCGGCCGCGGTCGGGGAGGGGGTCGCAGGACCGCGGGGTCCTCCCGAGACATGGTTTCTAGGAACACGACTCGGCCTCTACAGAAGCATCGCTGGCTTCAGAGCAAGGGCGCTGGCCCGCCGGTGCCCGGGGCTCCAGTCTCCGGCCAAGCCGTTTCTGGAGCCTGGGCCAACGCCCGGTGTGCAGAGGCCAATGTGCCCATTTCTGTTTCATTCATCTATTGCTCAGTGACGAAGGCCCCCCAAACTCGATGACTCAGAATAAAACCCAACCATTTGTTGCCCTTCATGAGGCTGATTTGGGCTCAGCTGTCCCGGGGCCGCTGGGGTTCCGGGTCCAAGACAGCCTCAGTCGTGAGGCTGCAGGCTGTGTGGCTGTGGCCACGGGCGCGGGGGCGGTCGGCTGGGGGCCCCCGGCGCTCCTCCACGAGGCCTCGCCTCGTGGCTGCTCGGACGGCCTCCCCGTGCAGCAGCTGGGTCCACAGCGGCAGGAAGTCGGCGCTCTGGTTTCTTGAGGCCAAGGCTTGGACTTCTCAGAGCGTGGCCGCTGCTGCGGTCGCTGGGTCAAAGCCGGTCACAGGGGCTGCGGATTTCAGCGAGGGGGAATCAAGCCTGTCTCTTGATGCGGAGGGAGCGGATGCGTGCACAGATGGGAGGGCTGCAGGGGCATCCGGATGGCTAGCTGCCGCGGTATCGGTGTCCCTGCAGAGCGACCTCCTCGCTGTCCAGGGCCAGCTTGCAAGTCAAAGGAAAGTGTGTTGAGAGAAACTATCGCAGTCTGAGCGCACACCCGCCGCTCGGTGCCCAGGCACCTGGGCCTCCGCCAGGTGAGATGACAGCGCCCCAGGATTCTTTGGGGAGCGCAGCTCCTCCCTGCAGGGTCTCCATCAGCTGGTGGCCTGGGGGCCGGAAAGCAACGTCCTTCTCAATCACCAGTTCCCACAAGAGCGCCCATCCCCATCTGCCCTGGCAAAGTGGACGGGCAGTAGGAAGTTCTTGATGGGGCAGAGCGGGGAGGCCAGAGGTGGGTCCCAATTATTTCTGCCTCTACCTCTAGGCCCAGGAGCCTAGCACCCAGCCCCTTCTACCCATCCCACGGTGCAAAACCCTCCCATCTTTGCAGCTCCCTCCCCACCCTGGCCGGCAAACCAACCCAGGGCACTGGCCTACAGCGGGGGCCACTTCCTTGGGTAACGGGCTTGGATCCAGGGCTGCTCTGGAGAGCTCAGCTTACTCCTATCTGCACGAGGTCATCCATGCAGGTCTCAGGATTTGGGGGCCTAGCTCAGGGTGGGGAGGGGGTGGGCGGGTCCCAGTGTCTGCCGCGATGCCCATGGTACTTCTGTGGTCTAGAGACGGTCCCGGCAAGTCTGGAGTCTGGGATGTAAATGAATGGTCACTAAGGTCAAAACAGTTCTTAGACCGTGTAAATTGTAAGCAGCATTTAGCCACCAGCCACTTCCCTTGCAGGGATTTAATCTAAGCAAAAATCGAAGCTATGTGCAAAGACCTCTTGTGCGCGAAGAGATTCTATATTCTATGTGCAGCAGTGAACAGATGTGTCCCTGCCCGGGGGAAGGGGGCTCAGTGTACCTTGAATAAGCACATGATCGGAAATCAGCTTGGCCGAGATGGGACTGCACCAGCCGGCCAGCTCTCCGACCGCCCTGGCTTCTGAACTTTCCCGTTTCCTCTGGACCTCAGCCCAGACAGCACGCTGGCAGGCACCTTCCCTGAATCTAAACCCAAGTTCTGCCGCAGACGCAGGGTGCAGCCGCAGAGCCTCACGTAGCTTGCTCACCGCACTCGTCTGCTTGTGATCAACATGTCCTTCTGTGGGTTGACTTTGTGTCACAGCCCCAAGCACTGGGCCTGTCACACGTCATGCAGCCGACACGCAGGGGCAGCTGTCAAAGGAATCCACGCTTAAGTAATGAGCAGCTGCATGACTGGTCACTGAAGCCAACGGTTGATCTACCTGCTGGAATATTCTTCAGCAACTTAAAGGAATTGTAGGAAAATATAACACGTGAGAAAACACAGACGCGGCCACGTCAAGGGGTGCAAAGCGGTCGTCAAGCTGTCTGCACAACTCGGTCCCAAGTCAGGTGGCGGTGGTGCCCAAGAACTGAAGCAGGGGCCCTCCCGGCCGGCAGTGGTGCCGCAAGATGACGCAGCCGTGACGGAGGAGGTTTCGGCAGACATAGAAAACAAGCTGACGGTGACGGGGGTGGGGGGGGGAGGGGGAGGGACAAACTGGGAGTCCGAGATATGCAGATACTGACTACAATATATAAAATAGATACACATGCGTGTACTGTGTGACACTACATTCAATATCTTGTAGTAAATTCTGGTGGAAAAGAATGTGAAAAGCAATATGCGTATGCATGTGTTTGAGTGAGACATGATGCTATCCACGGGAAATGGACACACTGCAACCCGACTATAGTTCAATAAAAAAAGATAATACTTCAACCTAAAAATAGTAATAATAATGCGAGGAAAGCTGGAAATTTCACAAATTTGCGCAAATTAAAAAAAAAAAACACAAAAACCACGTGTGGCATCCATCCCAGGGAAATGAAAACCTGCGTCCGCCGCGAAACAAGTGCACGGACCTTCGCGACGGATTTGTCGCCCCCGCCCCCACCCCACCCCCACCCCCCCACCCCCCCGGACAGGGAACGCCCCAGAGACCCTTCAGCAGGCGAGCGAGTGAGTCAGCGGGCGGCGCCTGGAGTCCCTGCAGCAACGAAGAGAAACAACCCGCACGGGCCCCCTGCGTGGCGCCACTTACAGGCCGCTCTGGAAACGACGGACCATGTGGGGAGAGAGGTGAGGGGCGGCGGGGGTAGGAAGGGCCCCGAGGGCGTGACTGTACAGGGCGAGCCCAGCGAAGGCCCTGAGGTGTCGGAGCCCCTCTGCGCCGGGACGGCGGTGGCGGCGGCTCCAGGCCCACACGTGGTGACGCGGCAGGGCGGGCTCTTGCACCGACGCCACTCTCCTGGTTTTGATATTTCACTGACGGAAGATGTAACCATTCGGGGGGAGCCTGAGGGGAGGGTCCCTGACCACTCTCTCTCCTCCTCTTGCAACTTCCTGCAAATCTATAATTATTTCAAAGGAAAAATATTCAAAAAAAAAAAAAGAGAAAAAAGACTGAAAAGGAAGATTCTGAATGGTGACAGGATTTATTTGTTAGTGCTGATGTTAACTTTAAAAAAAACACTATTTTGTTTTCTATATTTTTCATGCTTTCTCCAAGCAGCATAGATTACTTTTGTAGCCAAAAAATAATCATAATCTAATATTAGAGGAGCTGGAGGAAGGGTATACAGGAATTGGCAACTCTTTTGTGAATCTAAAATTTTTTTCCAGATAAAAGGGTTTTCTAGAGCAAATGACAAAAGAGATCACATGCTGCACAGGCGTAGTAAAAAGACAAAAAGTAAGTAACCTGAATAAAGTGAGAACTCTTTGCTTTGAGAAAAATCGCTAATTGAGGAAGTCTCCGCAGTTTCTCACCCTTGCTCAGCCCAGTATCCAGGTGAGAAGCCAGCCCCGGGCTGACCCTCCCACCGGGCCCCCGCGGCTCAGCGCTGCTCTTCCAAGCCCCCTGTAGGTGCTCAGCGCTGCTCTTCCAAGCCCCCTGTAGGTGCTCACCTGCTCCATCCGCCCCTCCCCAGGTGGCCCTTGGGACTGGAACTCAGGTCTTCACTTTGGGTGGGCCGTGAGCTTCCTGCCTCTCCCGAGCTCTGATGGGCCCCCGTCTGGAAGGATGGTGATGATACGGCCCCTTCCCAGGTGGCCCCTGCATCGTCCTCCCTGGAAAACCCCAGGATAGGTGGGAGGGAGTGATCGACCTCAGAGTGCCGGACCTGGCCACAGAGTCTTCTCAAAGCCTCATCTCTGTGGAGCGGACACCATCCCCAGTAGGGCCAAGTCACCGAGAGAGCTGACTGAGGTCACACCTGCAAGCACACCTCCAGGGTTCGCCCACAGCTGTGGCTCAAGGTGTTGGTTCCCACCCACCAGGGAGAAGGGGGTGGCCCCTGGGTCTTGGCTCCATCATGCACCCCACCTCACTCAGGGACCGGAGCCCAGGGTGGCTGGATCAGGTGGGAACAGGAGCAGGCAGACAGGCTTGGAGAGGGGTGAGGGGTGCAGAAGTCTCAGATCTTCAGGGTCCACGAAGCAATCACTATCAGAATCTCCTATGGCCACCTCTCCTCTCCAGCCTCACTGGCCTGCCTCCTGGAACACACAAGCTTACCACTGCCCCAGGGCCTTTGCACGTGCCATTCCCATGGCATGAATGGCCCTTTCTCCAGGTGGCTGCCTCCTTACGACCCTCAGGCCTGTGTCCAAACATGATACTTTCAAGGAGGCTTTCCCCGCATCCTGTGTTAAACGGTCACCCCAACCTCTGCACACCATCTGCACTGTGCTTTGCCTCATTTCGGGCATGTGCCACCCTCCAGCATTCCTGGTTTCACACATTTGCTGGCCCTTGTGGGTAAGCCCAGGGAGAGCAGGGGCCTTTGCTGGCCTGCTGCTCTGAAGCAGCATTTCAGCTCCTCGCCTCCATCACCCGGGCAGGCAGGGTGGGTGTGAGTGCTTCCGGCGGCTGGTCCACACCTGCCCCCCAGCGCCTGGCACGATGCATTAAAACAAACCTCCACAGAGGGAGGGGTGAGAGGATCCAGTGGTTGTGAAGATCAGAAAGCTCCTGGATGCGTTGTCAGTAAGCCAGGTTGGGGAAGGGGCACGAGACATGAGGGGTGGGGGTTGGGAGCGCAAAAGTCACGTGAGAGGGGTGGGTGGGAGGCTGGAGCCCACAAACACATCCCACCGGCTCCCACCCCACCTATCTGCCCGCTCACCCTCCACCTCCCTGTCCTGCACCCCCGGAGGGAGCACAGATGGGTGGTACAGGGAGGGTGACCGGATAGGGAGGCAGACACCCCAGAGAGCAAAAAGCAATTATCAGTGCAGACAGTGAGGCTGTGACGGGGCAACTGGATGTGAAAACTGACCTCCTTCCACCAGGAAAGGGCCGCCTGGCAGCCCCCCGCTAATTCACGCCGCTAACCGCCAGCTGGACTGCGTTCTCCTGCGCGGCCCCTGAGAGCCCCGCGGACAGAAGGCCCTCGACTTCATAAGGAGCTTAAGTAGAGGGTCCCCTCCACCCCCGTAAACACGTTAAACGTAAGTCTATGTAGACATGGACATGTAAGTGCTTTCTGTCGTTCACTGCTGGTGGGCACCTCCCCGTGAATGGTGTTTCTGTCTGGGGCAGAGTGACTCCTGTCCGGCCAGGAAACGAGGCCCTAGCTGAAGCCGTAAACTGAGTCTCCCTGGGCTCAGGCAGGAAGGGCCGGCACGGCGGTCCCTTCCCCAAGCCCACACCTCTGCCTCCGGGGACCTTATCCTCCCCTGGCCGGCCGTCCCTCCCAGGCCAGGGCCTCCATGCCCAGGGCCACGGGCCACGGGCCACCGCGCCGGGGTCAGGAAGGGCTGCCCCCGCCGGCGAGACCTGACGGCACATTCCCAGGGTCTGCCCTTCTCGTGTGTTCTGAGTGCAAACATGAGGCTTCCGGGTGAAGGCGAGAAACGGACGTTGATGCATTTCCAGTAAAGCCTTCAGCCCCTGGTGCCTCGTGCACTCCAGTGTGCGCCTCCTCTGGGCCTAGCTCCAGGACGGCCCCTCATGCGGCCCCAGCACCCCTCCACGCTCCTGGCCACCGCCAACCTGTCCTCCACCTCACAATTTTCTCCTTTCGGGGATACGGTAGAAGTGCAACCAGACAGGCTGTGGCTGTGAGACGGGCCTTGTCCACTCAGCACAGCTCTCCGCAGACCCACGCAGGGTTTGTCGTGTCTGCTCCCAGCACCGCTGAGCGAGTTCCATGGTGTGGCTGCACTGCAGCTGGTTTAGCCATCCAGCTGTTGAAGGACGTCTGGGCTGTTTCTGGGTTTGGTGATGAGGGAGAAAACTGCTGGGAACACCTGGGCACGTGCTTTCGTGTGAGCACGAGTCTTTTTCTCTGGGATAAAAGCAGACGTTCAGTTTTGTAAAAAACAAAAAAAAACAAAACAAAAAAGAAACACCCAGACTCCTTCCCAGCGCGGTTGCACCGTTTTCCATCCCTGGGAGGGGGGCAGCCCAGCACCTCCACACCCACCAGCACTGGTGCGGCCGGCGCTGTGGTCCAGCTGCTCTGATGGTCTGCAGGGCCTCACTGGGGTCCTTCATCCCCTGGACGTGGAGGATGGGGACCTGCCTTTCATGCACTGTTTGCCATCTGTATGTCCTCTTGGGGGAGAGGCCCACTCGCGTCTTCGGACAGTGTTCTGGCTGAATCGTCCGGGTTCCCACTGCTGAGTCTGGGTTCTCTGTGTGCGAGTCCTTTGTAGGGTGTGTGGTCTGCACACGCTTTCTCCCAGGCTGTAGCTGGTCCTTTTATCCTCTTCCTGTGAGCATTCACAGATAAAAGTTCTTAATTTTGATGAAGTTAGTTTTGTCGATGAAAATAATCAATGAACAGTCCATGACAGGAATAGAAGAGTTTTATTTTAGCCAAACTGAGGACCAGCCTGGAATCCCGCTTCCCAGACTCCTCCGAGAAACTGCTCCGGAGAAGCAGGGCTCCCAGCACAGCTGCGTATGTTGCCAGGACAGAGAGCATTAAACAAGCCAGCGATCCATTTCCTCAAGGTTTCAAAAATAAAAAAGAACAGCCCAGCACAGACACAGCGAGTCAGCGCAGCCTCGGCACCTGGGAGGGGTCTTGTCATCAAAGGAGGACCAGCACTGGGCCCCCCAACCCCAGGGAGAAGGGCATTTCATCTCTATTTGTAGCATGAAATTCTTTACTTCTGGTCAGTACCCCTTGTCTGTAATAACTGAAGCCGACGGACAGTGCGTGTTGGACGGGCCGCAGGCACTGTTTCTGTCAGCATCAAGTTCGAGCGAGCTCGCGCACAAGCCAGAAGGCCTCCCCAGGCCTCAGGAGGCGAACAATTCTGTTATCAGGGTTATCGGTTTTCCCTTTTATGGACTGTGCTTTTGGTGTCACGAGTGAGAACCCTTCGCTTCACCTTTGACTGATTTTCTATTTTTCCTCAAAGTGCTGTCGTTTTTACGTTTTCCATTCAATCTGGGACCTACCTGGAGCTGATTTTCTTTGCATTCAGTTGTTAGACAGGTGGGGTCCCTCCCATTGCCATGTGTTGACAAGGCTGACCTTCCTCCGTCCCCTGCACCCTCCTCAGCCTCAGCTGGGCACACCTGTCGCGCTGTCCCCTCCATCTGCGGGGCAGTCCTCTGCCAGCGCCGCGCCGTCGTCATCACTGGAGTTTCACAGCAGGCCTTTGCACAGGGTGGCGTGCCTTGTGGACTGCGGACTCTGTGAGTGGGTTACCCACTCAAATGTGAGAAAATAAACATTTTTAATTCACAAAAGGGGGACGTAGGAAACGTCCTCTTCTCCTAGCTTTTGTCCTTTCCTGAGACAGCGGCGTCCCTGCGGAGAGAGGTATTTGAGGACAGCCCCAGGGCAATCACAGGTGTCCCTCTTATGCTTCCAAAGGGAAGGCAGGTGGCTGGAGGGAGCAAGGAATGGGGCTGGTTCCAAAGAGCAGGAACTGATCCAGCAGGTTCCCCCCAGTGCCCTGAGACTGCTTGGGGCCGCTGCCTCTTCTGAGGACAGGAGGTGCGCTTGCTGCTGGCTTTTCTGCTGGGGCGGGGTGGCCACTCCAGCCCCGGAGGCCTCAAGGCACAGGGGGTGATGCCAAGGTCCACGGTCTAACCGGCTGCCCACGTGTGGCGGCAGGCAGTTCCCAGGGTGAGCCTGCACTTCTAGGCGGGCCCACCGCGCTCTGCAGCACAGCGAAGGGACCGCTGGTGGCTGGGCTGCGGCTTGTTCCTGCCCCGTTTGATGTGACCAGGACCTCCGTCATTGTTTATCCTCCTCTGTCCTACAAGCATGCACATGAGGAAGGCTGGTAAGTGGGCCCCTCTGAGCAGTGCCAGCCCTTCCACAGGGCAAAGACGAGGAGGCGGGCGAGCCTTTGACGCCTGTGAGTTGTCGAGGCGGCTCAGCCACAGTCCACAAAGCCCAAAACTTAAAAGGCAGGTGCTGGCGTCGGCTGAAAGCCTTGTTCAGTCTCTCCCCACGGACGCTCGCTGTCCGCCAAGTTGCAGACACTGTGCTAAACACGGGCCAGGACAGGCGGACACCTCCGCTCTGAGCTGGAGGGCCACCCACATAGACACACCAGTCCCCACTCAGAATGGGACCAGCCTGGCTTGGACCAGCAAGTCAGGGTCTGCAGGGGAGCGTTCAAAACCCCAGTGCCCAGGCTGCGCCCCAGGCAAGTCAATCGGAACTCCTGGGGGTGGGGCCAAGGTAACAGCGTTTGCTAAAGCCCCAGGTGCTCAGGGGCAGGCTGGTCTGAGCGCCCCCGTGCTGGGGTTTCCAGAAAGAGCCAGGTCACTGCGGGAGGCGTGAAGACGCTCCCAGCACGGCCTCCGAGAGCGTGCCTGGCCGAGTGGGGAGCAGGTCAGGGTAAAGGCCAAGCAGGACACTGACAAGACCCGACACGCAAAGACGAGAGACGTCTGCTGGCATCCCAGAGCTTCAGAAGCAATGAATTTAGCACTTTTCTGTTTACAGGAAGCTGCCAAGTTCTGGGCTCACTGAAATCACTCCTCTGATGTCCGGTCCATGAAACGGGGAGAGAATGTGCTGAGGGCAAGAGTCGTCCAGGACCACGAGGGACGGAGGATGCAGCCCGTGGGAGGGGTGGGGGTGGTGAGCACCTTTCCTTCATGCTGCTGCCCTCACCTGTGCCGGGAACAAGGTGCAAGGACCATTCATCGGGGAACGACGGTGACAAGCAGCATGGCCCCGTTTCGTTGGGAACAGAGGTGGGAGACGGGTTCACAGTCAGGAATGCTCACTGAACCTAAAAGTGGATTTTATGAACATGAGGGTGGACTGAAATGCCAATATGCAAAAGAAAACAAAGCAGACCTAAGACCTATAATGTTAAAAAAAACAAAAACGTACACTAAATAAAAGAAAGCCAATGACCCTTGGAATTCCTGGTTCATTCTCTGAATTCCAGCCCCACCCTAGTTTTCTCAATAAACGGAGCATATCTGGCCCCAAGGCCCGCCCGCCCGAGTTTCCGCTGCTGCCTGGACCGGCCAGGAGTCCTGGACCAGCGACGTTCTGGTACACCCCACACCTTTCTTGCTTCCCTTTGGTGAGGCCTCGATGTTGGGGGAGAGGAGGGAGGGGTTGGGGAAAAGAAAGCAGAAGGAGGCGGGAACAGCCCGTAGCCTCAAGCTAGGGATCAGCTGACCCTCCTATCAGCCCCCAGATCTCAGAAAGAGAAGCCAAGGGACGAAGAGAGCAGATGAAGGAGGAGAGAGGGGAGTGAAAATAAGGGAATGTTTCTGACAGGAGCATTAGGAAAACCAAATGCTATTCCCACCAGAGGGTCTTAAAATTTTTGAAAATAAAGTCATAAGTGAGGGTATTCAAAGTGACATTTGCTTCCAGGTGGGGGTCAGCCATCACATGGCAAGAGGGGGCTCAGACAAGGAGCAGTCAGGTGCTGTGGGAGTGAAGATCCAGCTTGTGCTGTGGTAACAGAGCCCCAAACACAGCAGCAGAAGCAAGACAGAGATTTCCCCTCCAGACACACATCCTGGTGTTTGCTCCGGTGCACATGGGACCCAGACTCCTTCCATGTCACTGCTCTATCATCCTCAAAACAGAGGATTTGCCTCGCAGCCCAAGGAGGCTGCTCCAGCTCCTTTCTTCTCATCTGGTCTCCAGGCAGCTGGAAAGGGCACAGGGGAGGGGAGGCGCAGTCTGTACATTTACTGGCACATTCCTCACTCCACATGGCTCACCTGGCTTCAAGACAGGCTGGGAGGTGCAGTTGTTGTCTGGGTGGCTGTGTATCCAGAAAGGGAGATGGACCCTGGGTCCACTGGGCGTCTCACCGTTTCTGCCCAAGGAAAGCTGTTTCCTGCACCCCTGGGGCCTGGGGTGCAGTCAGGCGGCGGCTGCTCCCTTCCGCTCACTTCCACCCCGGCAGGCTGTGTCTACCAAGAGGCAGTTACCTCCGTTTCCTCTTGATTAATGATGGGACACTGACCGTCAGTCGGTGCCTGTCTCTGTGAGACAGGTCACATCACAAAGATGAGCAAGCTCCTGCAGACGCGAGGGAACTTGCCGTTCTGACTGACCCCAGAAGCTCGTTGGTGGGGGCTGGACACCTGCGGGCTTTTCCTGAGACTCCAGCCCCGTGGTTTCCTGTGGGCCTCTCAGGGCGCAGGGGTGCCGAGTGCCACCGATTTTTTTATTTAATGTGCAGAATATTACTGTATTCAGCAAATGTTTATGACCACTAAAAACTGCTGGAAAGAGGTGGATATTAAATCAAATCAGCCCAAGGCAAACATTCAGTAAGCGCCCTCCGTGTGGTAGGCTTTGGGTCACACGTACAGAAACGGGACGACAAAAGAAGGGGCTTAATTCTGCCACCGTGACTGCCTCTGCTGGAGTGGGTTCTGCTCTGGGCAGCTGACACAAGCGCACAGTTACAATATCGCAGAGTGAATGCAGACTGGGGGGACCTGGCAGATGGCACTGAGGGCAGGGTCAAGACACAGACGAGCAGAGGCAGCGTGGACCTGGAAAGATGCCGGTTCCGGTGAGAAACAATAGAGAGCGGCATTGGGAACGCAGCGCTTTGTTTGGAACAGGACGCGTTTGTGCTGCTAGTGAGACACCCAGCATTTCTAGCTCATCATCTGTGGGTTCTTCGTATCAGGTGCTCCTCACCTGAAGGTGTCTGGAAGTTTAAGACTGGAGCTCAGGAGAAGGAACAGAGGTGGCGCTCGCGCGTGTCCATGTGCTGCCCCGACTGGCACGCTGCGGCCGCCCTGGGCTGGATAGAGCAGCGTGCTTTTTAAGAGACTCCTCTCTTTTTTCAGTGACTCTTAGAGTGTTTTTCCCAAGGTAAGAAAGTCATTATAAAAACTAAAGTTACTGTAATTACACTCCTTGAGTAATTATTTTTTAGAAATCATTCATAATAAAGATAATGCAGAGAAAGAGGAAAGAGAGAGAAAACGTCCAGGCCCTGCCGTTGGGGTGGCCCTGGGAGCCTCTGCGTTCGCGCCCCCTGTGGGCACAGCCCCGGGGACAGGGGAGCCCAGTGCCTCTTCCGCGTGGGTGACGAGACTCGGGGACGTCCTAGGTGGGTGGCTGTGACTTCAGGAGCCCAGGGCGGCCTTGGATGCAACCGAGGGGCCGCAGGACTCTGAAACTGAGCAGTTTGGAGAGCGGGGCCCTGTTAACACGAGCAGGCCCTGGAAGGGGTTGCCCCAGACATGGTCTCGTGGGCCGGAGTGGGGTGCTGAGCCCTGAAAGCAGTAGAGAAGCAAGTCTGAGAGCCCCCGCTGCAGGCAGGAGGCCAGGACTGCAGCCCGGGCTCCCCAGGAGCTCAGCTCAGCTCAGAGAAGACGTGCGGGCACCCATGCTGCAGGACATCTCAGCGTGTCCCCTGGAGAGTGACCCCAACAGTTCAGACTCTCCAGCACCCCCCACAGCGCCCCCCAAAGTAGGCCCATGGTCCTGTCTCTCCTGAACAGATTCACTGGCCACGTCTGCAGGGAAATGACGAGATGATGACAAGTAACAGGGACAAAGTTCCAGAATCTTCCAAAGTCAACCACGTAGCCTGGAGCCCCCATCCTAGATGTCCAGGGCGGTGTCTTTCTCATCTAAGGGGACCAGGGAATCACTCTGGTCAGCAGGAGGGGGACGGGTGGCTGGAGGAGCAGCAAAGAGGGTTCTGGGTGGACGGGGCCTTGCCAGCCGGCCCCACCATCCAGGAGAAGGGGGTGACGGCAGCTCCTGCAGAAACGGGCAGTGAAGATGGTCAGCATCATGGGCCCAACCTGCCGGGAGCCTCGCTGTGGGGTTTAGTTCTGTCACCCCAGCAGCTCGCGCAGCAGGTAGCTCCCTCCCTGCTTAAAGATGACATAACAGGCACAGAGGGACACAGGGACAGCCAGGCAACCGGCAAGATCCCCGCTAACCCACACAAGGAGCGGGAAGAGAGAAACTTTCTAAAGCAACCAGGTATTTTTCGTCCCCTTGGTTCACCTGAACTTTTTCTAACCCTTCTAAGCCAGTGGTTCTGCTTGATCTCAACGGCCAAGCCCACCCTGCACAGGGCAGGGGGCTGGGCAGGCGCTGCCACGCGGTGCCCGACGCTCCCAGCAGTCCTGTCCTTGTCCTGAAGTCCCAGGAGGGGGTCTGCTGTTCCTGCCGCAGACCCGCGGGAGGCTCGACCAGCTTCTCCCCGGCCATCCCCTCCCTCGGCTAACAGTGAAGGCTAACATGACACAAAGTGGGGTGGAAGACACTTACCTCCTGGAGAGGTCAGTGCGGCCTGCTTGTGGGAGGGGTGGCCCCTGGTCGGAGCATGAGTCCCTGAGGCGGGGAAGAGGGACCACGTCGGCATGTAGCCACCGGGGACCCGAGGCCAACGCACGTCCGGAACAGGACGCATGAGGGATTAGGGCAGAGTTCCTTCTGATTCTGCCAATCCGTGGCCCCGGCCTTTCACAAGAATTGGCTTACTCTCACTTTCAAAAATACAAAAGTCAGATGCAGAATTTACAAACACAGGACTCGGTGCCAGGTGAGATGAACTGGGACTTTCAGCTGATGGAACTCCTGGATGAACCTTTTTTCTGAGTAAAGGGACCCCGGTCTGCTGTCACCAGACACCCATGACTGTGCTGTCTGTTTCTAGACTTAAAGAGCTTTCTTCCAAGTCAGTGGATCCATGTGAAACCAGCTTTCCGGCAAGTTGGATTTGTGGTCAAGATGACTGGGTTAGGCACTTGCCTACAGCCACGCCCTCCTGCTGAAGGGTGCCCAGCCCCAAGCCCAGCCAGCTGGGAGCCGCGTCAGCACCCTGGACCCCGGCCCTTCTCCGCCAGTTGCCTGGGCCAGAGGGGACACCTGACCAGCGTGACTGGTCTACCCGCTTGCCAGTGGCCTGTTGGGTGGAAACCCAACAGGGAGAAAAATCTTCAACTTAAAAAATAAGAACTAATAAACATCAAACAAATAAGACATGTAGTAGTGAGAGTTGAAACTCAAAAGATACTTAAAGAGAAGAGCCCTGCGTTAACTCTGGGACTCTGCAGGGGCAGGGACATGAAAGGCTATTCCTTGCTGAAGTGGCAAGTGAAGCTCTGAGACGGGAAAATGAGAAATCGCGTCAGGGCGAGGCGGGGCGTGGGGTGGTGCCCACCCGTGGAGAGGGCATCAGTCTCACTGATGCCGGAGCCCCACTGCCGAGGTCCCACGAGCTGCCCGGGAGCTCTGCTCCTACCGTGGGTTCCCAGAAGACGCTCTGCCACCTTTACCCCTCTGTTATCTTTAAAATAAGCCCCCATCGCTTGAGCTAACTTGCATCCAAGGATACCTAACATATAAGGAACTGACCCCCGTCTCTGGCAGGGATGCTATGACCGTGTTCAGATGGACTAGCAAATTGTGAATGAACTGTTGCCGACTTTGGCAAAGCAGAGAGCCAGGAAGGCGCTGGCAGAAGTCTCGAATCAGTGGCCAGAGAGCTGATTCACAGGCATGATTTGTTTGATTTGTGTGACATTTTTTAATATGAGCTAATAAATCCTGACGGCTTGCTTCTTTCAAAAAATCAGAAGATGCCAGGAGACTGGGCTCACGTTCCCTATGGCAACCGTCACGTGGAGCTGAGAGGCAGCGCCCCTTGTACACGAGGCCAGGCCTCCACCGTGCACGCCATGTCCCCACCACCCACACAGGGTCCCTGTGCACTTGGAGGCCCCCCAGGGCTGAATCGTTCGAGAGTTGCTGCTAGAGAACAGAATTTTATACGAATCTGAGAAACTGAGCAAAACTCAGGGAGCCTGGGTGATACTGCCCCTCAGGGAGCCAAGCCCAGGGTCCCAAGATCTGACTCAAAAGTAGCCAGATGAAGACGGTGTGAGGCCCCCAGAGTCCCCCTGCTGCAGGGCCAGAGCTGTGGGCTGAGAGGGGTGCCCCGAAGTCCTCATGCTGAAGCCCCACCCCACAGGGTCACTGTGTGCCGGGGCTGATGGCAGGAGATGGGCTCTGATGGGACAGGCCCAGGCCTTTTGAGACGGCAGAGACCAGCTCTGTCTCAGCCACGTGAGGACACAGCCAGCTGGAGGAACTGCAGCCAGCCCCATCCAGACCCCGGGGCAGCCGGCACCATGATCTCGGACGTCCAGCCCCCAGAATGGTGAGCAATCAGCGTCTGCCGTGGTTTCTTGTTAAGAAAGCCATGGTGACTGAGACAGCGGGGGAAGGGCAGGAGGGAGGGTCCCAGCTGGTGGTGGCTCAGGACCCTGCAGCCTCCCCACAACGGAGGAGCCCCGCAGCCAAGAGGTGGCCCTGGCAGAGGAAGGGGCTCCCCGTCACACCAGGTAGGAGGGAGGAGAGACGTCAGGGCTCCCCCTACCCCTGACGCCCCCTCCTCTGATGACTGATGGAGGCAGACCCCGGAAAGCAGCCCGAGGCAAGAGTTACCCCATAAACAAAGGATGAGCGCTCAGCCCTGCCGTCTGCGTTTACTCATTTGCACACAAGGGAAGCGGGTGGCGGCTTTACACAGGACACAAATTAGCGCTTGGTGCGTTAGCACAGAACTCATTGCTGTCAGGAGGAAGTTCACCACTAATGACTCAGAGGTGTGAAACACAACACTCGAGGCGCCCTCCCGGCGCACAAGCACACAGTTCACTGCGCGTGCGCTTCCCGGCTGGCAGCCGCAGGACGGGTCCTGGGAAGAAGGGGGTCGCGGGCGGTCCCTGAAACAGAGATGAGTCACCCTCCCTCGGCACCGGAAGCCCTGCCCCCCCCCCACGCCTGAGGGAGGCACGGCATATCCTCCTCTTGGGGCGCCGGAAGCCTCCCCCCCCCACCAGCACAGGGTGTCCCCTGCGCCAGCCACCGCCTGCCCCCACCTTCCCATCCCGCTCCTCCCGCTGCCCCTCCCCTTAGACACCAGGACCTTGGATGGGCTTGACATCCATGTTCCTGCCACAGCCCCTCCCTCATTCCTCACTGACCTTTGTCTGTTAAGCAAGATGACATCAGAAGATGCATGTTTCAAAGAAAAACTCCCCCGCTTACCCGCAGGTGTGTGACGGGTTGCCCTGAGCTCCCCGAGCTCCCACATCTCATTCCAAACATGGTCTGATGGACCGCCGCCCTCAGCATCTCTGAATCGAAGCCTCGTGAACCCCACGGGGTCTGGGCAGTAGCAAGAGTGGAGGGGTGTCGACATCGTGGTTTGCAGGGACTACCTGTGTTGGTGAGTTCAGCATTCAGAAACTCCTCCAGAGGTGGTGCTGGCAACACAGTCTCCAATCCGCAGGTAATCCACAGGTGCCAGCCAGCCTGGGACGCCGCCAGCCCTCCTCTGGTGGGGGGTTTATGGTGGGCAGACCTCTTTGTTGGGGCGGAGTGCCAGTGCTCCAGCAGGGACCCCTGGGCAGGTCCTCGCTGCCCCGAGGGACGGAGGGACAGAGACAGGTGGCCTGTGTGGGCTGAGCTGGTCTGGGAAGAGGGAAGGACACCTGCACGTGGCAAGGCCCCTCCCTCTGCAATCGAGGGGAAGACCCCAGCCCAGAGAAGACGCAAAGAGGAGGAAATCCGACCAGCGGGGACTCAGGACCAGCCCCGTGGCTTGGATGCCCACGGGGAAGGGCTTACAGGAGCCAGCCACCTGCCTGGCAGCCACACCTGGGCGTTCATGAGACAGGCTGCAACCTGGGAACCCAAGGGGGCCGGGACAGGGGCCCTGACCAGCAGGAGCCACCCTGGGGGGGGGGCACAACTGCCTCCCTTGAGAACAGCCCGTATAAAGAGTGCCTGGAAGTCACAGAAAAAGGAGAAAACATGAGAAACATGAGCAGAGACTTCAAAAAGCACCAATGGAACACGGCCCTGCTGCGTATTAGAAGATACTGAGTATCGGTCCCGGTGGGGGAGGGACGCACTGGGAGTCTGAGATTTCCAGGTACTAACTACTATATAAAATAGATTTTAAAAAAACAAGGCCCTACTGTACAGCACAGGGAACTATATTCAATACCTTGGAATAACCTATGATGGAAAAGAATCTGAAAACAACAGATACGTGTGTATACGTAGAACTGAACCTCTTCACTGCGTACCTGAAACTAACACAACGTTGTAAATCGACTATACTTCAAAAAAAAACCGACAAAACCCACTGCAGAGGAACAGCAGCCTGTGGAGAGAGGCTTGGCCTCACTAACCGTCAGGGAATGCGCGCCCGTGGGCCGCACCCCCAGCCCTCGGTCACTGCGGGCGGGACTGAATCGGAGCCGCTGTTACCTGATGCGGTCGAGCCAGCATGTCCCACGTCATGGCGATTCGGTTCCCAGGATCTGGGTGCAGAGGGTCAGGCTCACAGCAACACTTCCGTCATCACCACAATGTCCACCACCCCGATGTCCATCCACAACGGGTGGGGAGACGGATCGGGTATTTGGGGTCACACACTGGAACACTTCACCAGCGTGAACACGAGGAGCGACACCTACACGCAGCAGTGGGGACGAGCCCCACAGATGAGGCCAGTCGGGGAGCAGGACCATCAAGTCAGACACGGGAGACCTACTGACCTGAGGTTCCCAAACTGGCAGAACCGCACAATGCCTTGTTGCGGGACGAGGGCGGATATGCTGAAGGGCAGCCAAGTCACAACTGTCTAAAGGCCCTTCACCTGCCAGGATCATGTAGAGCCACAGGGCGACGGTTTCACATCCTGTTCATCTCAGACACACAGAGCGATGCCTGGCACGTGGCAAAGGCTCAAAGATGTGATGGATGAATAGATGGGTGGGTGGATGGATGGATGGGTGGGCAGGTGGGTGGGTGGATGAGCTGTGACCACAGAGGGCACAAACACAGCTTTGAAGATTCTGGTGAACGTTCTATTTCTTATTCTGGGAAGAGGCTACACAGTCTTTAAAAGTTGCACATGTGTTGTACATGCTCCTCTGTATGTACTGGATATTTCATGACAAAAATATAAAATTGTTTTAAATCACGAAACATTTGGAAAAAGCAGTGTTGGGGGCGAACTTGTACCTACATACTGTGGATGCAAACTGACTACAGCACTGTGGTTTTAGCACAGAAATTGGCAAGTATATCAGAAGACAGTGAGTGCAGAAAGTTCAGGGACAAGATGAACAATCCTTATTTTTTTTCTTTCCTGAGTTCCAGAAGAGCTCAAGAAACTGAGCTGGACTTCGCTACATATTTGGCAAAAGTGAAGAAACGCCACGGGCTTGCCAAGGGAGGTTGGCATGGGCCCTCTTGGAGATGCGAGGTCCTCCCAGAGCTGGCTGGGCGAGGGGGAAAGCTCTGCCCGGATCAAAGGCTCCAGCCGCCAAGCTGCTCACCGGGATGGAAGCAAGTTTGCTAATTGATGCCATTAGCAGAAAGGGGTGGGGGGAGCTCTTGCTGACATTTCTGCAGGTGGTGGAGGTGGGGAGAGGGGAGGCGAGGAGGGGGAAATGCATGACTGGAGCCTGTGTGAGCCTGTGCGCAGCCCTGAAACAAAGGGTGATGAAACAATGCCATTTCCACTTTATTCTGTTCCTTTCTAAAGGAATGCTGGTGGCAACCCATGAAATGAATTTATAGCTAATAGTGTGTGACCACAGCTTGAAAAATAAGGTGTATTGAATAGTTTTCAACCTGGAATCCACAGATGGGCTTCTCTGAGCCCATGCGCCCCCTGGAATGGACTCTGTGTGTGTGTGTGCACAAATTGTGTGCATGTGTGTGCTGTGTGCATGTGTGTGCACAAATTGTGTGCATGTGTGTGCTGTGTGCACAAATTGTGTACATGTATGTGCTGTGTGCATGTATACACAAATCGTGTGCTGTGTGTGTACACAAATTGTGTACATGTGTGTAGTGTGTGCAATTTTCCTGCAAATGAGTCCTTTCCAACCGCAATTTCAGAGGCGCCCCTGATCTTCTGTGCCCACCCTGGTCCCTACGTCACAGACAAGGAAAGTCCAAGGAGGAAAGTCCAGTGAGTCCAGGCTGAGCAGAGGCAGAAGCCCCACCTCCTGCCTCCCGCCCGGGGCTGAGCCCAGCCCCTTCTAAGGTGCTCAGTGAGTCCAAGGTCACCCCTGTTACCAGAAGGGGAGGCAGGCCGGGTGTGCCCCCCCAGAAACTTCTGCCTCAGCTGTGCTGCCCTGAGGAGGGGTCATGCACTGACCACACAGCCAAGCTGCGCCCACGCCAGGACCCCAGGCAGGAGCACGAGCGCAGGCCGAGACGGACCGCGGAGCCGGGAGGAGGTACAGGCAGCCCCGACCTCGCGAGAGGGCTGACAGCCTGGCCGTGAGCCCCACGCTGTGTCGGTCAGCCCTGCCCCAGCGGCTCGCTGAGCCCCGCTGCGCGAGGCCCACGGAGACGGGCCACGGCGTCCCCGCGGGAGTCTGGGTCGGGCGGGACATGGAGCTGCGGCTGGCAATGCAAAGCCTAAACCAGTCAATGAAACAGGAGGGCTGGCCCAGGGGGAGAAGGGACACACAAGAAGTCAAAGAAGAACCACAAGGAAGCCTTCTCTGGGCGCAAGGACATCTGCAAGGCACCGGTTACCTGGGCCCCACTACTCACCTGTGGGCGCGGCTGACTTGTAAGGTCAGGTCGCAGAGGACGGGGTCCCAGTCCCCAAGGAACTGCTGGCTCCTGGCTGCAGAATTGCAAGCTCTGAGCTGAATCCCAGCTCTGCCCTGGCCCAGTGGCCTTGGGCTCTGGGAGTGCATTTCCCAAGGTGTGGACAGTGACACTGACAGTGACATCCACCGCACCTGGACCAGTGTGTGCCAGGCCCCTTCCCCTTCCCTGTGCCTCGTCCACGCCAAGCACCCCTGAGCCCTGCAGCGGCACCACAGGGTTCAGCACAGGGCCCCAAGGCCAAGCAAGTGACCTGCCACATGGCCCATCCAATTTCATTATTTCATCACAGTGACTGGACCTCACAGTGGGACATCCTCCATAAACCCAAGGTCAGGCCCAAGGTCACAAGCACCAAACTGCACCTGCCATCAAGTGATGCAGTAGCTACCTCACTCCACACCGTGTGCCAGGTGGGGAGCATCCCGCTGCGAGGAACAGAGAGTCAGCCCCACCGCCCGCCAGCTCACACAGGACGGGGACCCGGGGGAACGGAGGAGGCTCTGCTTCTCTGAGACGCCCCAGCCTTGACTTTGTCCTCACAGTGGAGGCCAGGCAGCTGCAGCCAGCCCCCCATCCCTCCACATGACGAGGTCCAAGAAGGAGGTTGCGAGTCACCTCTGGGCTGGACGTGCCCTTCCGAGGGTGAGGGGCGCCCTGCCCCTCCTCCTGCAGCTCAGGGCTCTGCTGATGACCCAGTCCTCCCCGGGGACGGAGTGCCCCTCAGGTGCCCCCAGGGGCTGGGGAGGCCGCGTGGCGTCTAGAACTTACAACGGGACCCGGAGGCTTGGGTGCGTGCAGGGAACCTCAGCACGGGGTCTCAGTCTGAGCCCGCTGCCCCTGCCTTCCACCCTGAGGGCCTTCATCTCCCTCTGCCCGGCGGGCAGCCGGCCACGCTAGTGCGGGCGCCTCTCCCTCCCGATGTCCGGGCTCTGACAGCCCAGGATAATTCACCGTCGTTTTATTTCAGCACATGGAGGACTTCATTCCACGTCAGGGGTCCTGGTGAAAAGCCTGAGGGGCTTGCCACGTTCCTTAACCTGGTGGGTGTGACTCCAAACCGGGTCTTCCCAGCACCAGGTGCTCGGCTCTTTCCACCGTCCGGCCGTCGCTCCCTCCTGGACTCTCCGGAGACCTGCTCCAACGTGCTCGCTTCGGGACCGGCCGGGGGTTTGCGGGGAGACACTGCCAGGTGCCAGGTGCCAGTTGCCAGGTGCAGGGACATCTCCTCCCTGCGGCTTTTCTGAGATTTCTCCCTAAATATTCAGATATGCTGACCACCCCAAACACTAGCCTCGGACCCCTCAGCCCGATAGAACTGTCACCTTCTGCGCGAGCTGCAACCAGTCTGGGGTCTGGGGGGCCTCGGGAGGGGAGCCGACCGAGGGGGGAGCCCTCCTTTACGAGTTCGCACCCTCCGGGGGTTTCTCCTGCTCTAAGGCACTTTCCAAAGCCGCCAGATAATCGCTGCTCCTCTTCTGCCCAGAGTTCATAGTCGGCAAGAAGACGGGGAGGCAAGACTGTCTTTCATGTTCCCCCTCAACGCCCAGTGCTCGGAAAGGACCGGCAGGTCTCCCAGGAAGTGACGAATGAAGAAAGAGGCACCGTATGTGAAGAAGACATTACCTGCGGGGACACTGATCTGCTAAAACACAGCTCCAAACTCCACTGCGAAAAGGTTCCACATCTTCCAAGAATAAGATGTGGCTCCTGGCTCCACGTGCAGAACCACCGGGGACCAGAGCAAGCGGACAGTCATCCTCAAATGCACATGTGAGTCTGCTCTGTGCAGAAGAGGCTCCTACAGCGTAGAAGCGGCGGTTCCCACCTCTCCTCACCAGCGATTCCAGGTGTCTTGAGTCCAGTCTCCCCTCGAGGCCCCGGGTTTCCCGTTTGTCTAGTTCAGCCCTGCGGAGGACGCCGTGGGTCTCTCCAGCCACAGCAGTCACCTCGGGGGAAGGCTTAAAGACGCCAGGCGCTTAAAGACAGTCCACACCGCAGCAGGTCTGCGTGCCGTGCTGGTCTTGTCACTATTCTTGTTTTAACCTCTGCTCACCTGCTGCAGGCTAGCACACCGGAAAAGTGACGGAGCCTGTTCGACGGATACTTGTTAATTAGCTACGTTAATTTTTCATATCAGCGATGTCCTATTAATATTTTAAATCTGAATCTCATAATACCAAAGTTTAAGGTTTTATATACGTTCATTTTTATGTGGCTTTTTTCCACCTCCAAATTCCATCCCAAGGGGGAGAAAGTCTCTTGGGTTCAGTCCAACCCCCCACGAGCGAGACGGCTAACGTGCCCGCCCGCCCCCAGCCTGCTTGCGGCAGGTGCAAGCCCCACCACCTGACGGCTCCGTCTTCCCAAACCGCCTGCCCTGGTGCCCCGCCAGCCACAGGTGTGCGCGCTCGGGGGTGCGGCTTGCCTGAAAGCAAGCGTGAGCCGCAGAGCTTAGCCAAGTTCTGAGGTCGGAGGGCAAAGGATAGTGATGCCATCTCTGGACACTGCCCACTGTGGGCCAGCCCTCCCGCCCCGTGTCTCCCCCAACAGGCAGGCACCCGGGACACCTTCCTGCCACTCAGCCACTCCGAGAGAGCAGCGGACACCTCACCTGGGGGGCCTCCCTGGATGCACAAAGGCAAGCTGACTTCACCCCCTGGCACTGCTGGCACTGCTCTTGAGGGCAAGAGGGAGGAGGGAATGCAAATCACAGGAAGGCATAAAAGGAAGTTCTCCCATCCGCTGGGGAGTTACAAAAATGCATGAATAACCAAAGGGCTCATTCATGTCCTCTTTTTTCTTTTCCTTTTTTTTTGATTTCACACATGAGTGATCTCATGTGGTATTTTTCTTTCTCTTTCTGACTTACTTCACTCAGAATGACGATCTCCAGGTCCATCCATGTTGCTGCCAAAGGTATTATTTTATTCTTTTTTTCATTGCTGAGCACTATTCCATTGTATGAACATACCACAACTTCTCATCTGCAAAACAGAAACGGACTCACAGACACAGTAAACAGTCTTATGGTTACAGGGGGAAAGGGGGTGGGAAGGGATAAATTTGGGAGGTTGAGATTTCCAAATATTAACTGCCATATATAAAGATAGATGAAAGACAAATTTCTTCTGTACAGCCCAGGGAACTATATTCAATATCTTGTAATAACCTTTAATGAAAAAGAATATGAAAATGAATGCACATACACACACACACACACATGACTGGGACATGATGCTGTACACCAGAAACCGACACACTGTAACTGACTCGACTCCAATAAAAAAAAGAGGGTGATGGGATGGAGTCCCTAGGGCATCCAGAGGAAGGATGGGGTCACAGAGAGCGGGCATAAAGTGGAGTGGCTCCTCACTGCACCCCAGATGACAATGCATGTTCGTTGTCCCCCCTGGGCACCCAGACCTCCTTTGGCCTTGACCTGACGCCAGGTCGTGGCACCCAGCTGAGGAGCTGGGTGCCAACCACACGTGGCCGAGTCCGCGTGAGCTCCCAGGGCCACGTCACCACCGATCCTCTTTGCTGGCGTGTCCCCGCCTGTGTGCCCTCCCTCAGACAGCTGACATCTAAACACCATCTTTGCGCAACTGGGCTCTCTAAGCCGTCGCAGCCCCAAATGGAGCATGACCATTGCTTCCCGCACACGGGGGACCACGGATTCAGGGCTGACTGCTCCATCTTCGTGAGCGCAGCCGGAATAACCCACCCAGTAAAACATGCTGCGGTTCTACACCCTGTGACCAGTAAGACTGACCACGGCAAGCCTCCAGGGTGTGCGTATGAAAACCCTCCAACTTTTACCCACTCGACAAGGGGGAATCCAGGAGGGTAGTGTTTTCTTGGCCTTTTTAGGCAACCTCGGAAAACTAGCAAATGTAGCTGAAATAATTCCCCCTCTAAAATGCACGTGGGGAGAGCCTGCTGCCTTAATTTGCCTGCCTCAATAATGAGTCCAACAGGGCGAGCGCTCCCTTCCTGAGCAAGCCTCACCTCCGCCCGTTCGCATGCTAATTTGCCAAAAAGCTCCAACTGTATCTGCATGTTTTTCCATCTCATTTAGCCTGATCACAACTTAGAGCAGGTGCAACTCCAGCAGGTGGCCTGAGCCCTCAGCCAGGTCCCGCAGTGGGGAGCAGGAATTCCCTTAAAGGGCCTCTGCCTGTCTGTGCTTGGCACTGATCCTGCAGCAAAGCCACCCACACGGGGACGTGCGTGCCGCGGCTGTTTCCACCATCTCATCCGCTGACAGACACTGGGCACCCAGGACCCCTGAGGAACTGCAAGTGTACAGGGGCCGCCCTCTGCCTCCGTGTGCCAGGATGCTGCTCCACTGCTGGCCGGGAAGTCATGGCACACACGTGCTGAGACGCCCCGGGGGCACCGGGGCCACTGCTCTACCGGCAGATTGACTGGCGGGATGGCCACGCCCCTACTGACTGCTGCCCTGCACTTAACCTTCACCAGTGTTGTCCAGCCCGCAGGCACCCCAGCAGTCAAAATCAGCCCCACAGAACCCGTCCTCGGTGCCCCTCCCATCACAGCGCCCTGGCATCCACCTCCACGGGCCAGGACTGACAGCCCCTGACACTGCCTTCCCACTAAGGTGCCCTGGAGGGAGACCACACGTGTGCATGTTAAAGTGGCCTGTGGGAGGACAAAGCCAGACCTCCCAGGCTGACGCAGAGACGGGAAACCAGCCCAGAGGGAACCAGCTGCCCCTCTGAGGTGTGAGGTCAACCCCTGGCTGCGTCCTGTAAGGGAGGAGACACTGTGGGTGGCCCCCAAAAACCTTCCCAGGTGGCTCCAGGAATTTGGATATTTAGCTAATACTGGATATTTGCCGCCCGAGGGCCCACAAACATGGTGATTTCCCTGCAAAGACCAGGTGCCTGGGTTCAGGACTGGTACCCTCTTCCTATTCTGAAGTCCATTCACGGATGCACGGACACACACACACACACACTCACACTCACATACACGGTCATGTGCTTGTGGACAATGTGCACACATGCACACACTCACACATACTTACACGCTAATGCACACTCACACGCTCATGGACATGCTCACATGTTAGTGGACACACACAAGGTCACACACAATTCCGTTGTCACACACACTCACGCACCCACACCACCCTAGGTACACAGCTAGTCCTAACCTCATTGTGAGGGCGCCCCAGGGCCCAGCTGAGGCAGGCAATTCGCAAGCACAGCTTCAGGCCATGTGGGCACTCGGGCCACGGGGAGGGGCAGCTGCTGGAGGGAGAGGGACCTTCATGGAGCACAAAGCCCCCCACTACCCACCCGCCTACAGAAGATGTCACCCACTGCCTCTTCCACCTCCTGGGTGCCTGCCCTGCCTGGCCCGACCAGCCCTGTGTCTTCAGGTCAGAATTCCTCCAGGACACGGCAAAGCAGCCAGCCCCACCCTGGCCCTGCCCACAGGCCTCTGGGTCAGCCTTCTTCCTGCTGGAGCCATGACCCCATCCTAGCTACGCCCCTCGGTCAGCCTCCCCACCCACTGCCCTGCCTTCATTGTAACCCCTTCCTCCTTGCTCTGTGGCTTCCTGACACTCACCCCAAGACACACACACACAGATACACACATACCACACATAGATACACACCAAACAAACACACACACCACAAACACACAGATACACAGAAATACACACACGTACATCTATACACACCATGATGATGTACACCATGATAATGGTGATGATGGCGGAGATGATGGTGGTGATGGTGCTGATGGTGGTAGTGGTGATGGTGCTGAGGTGGTGGTGATGATGACGGTAGTGATGATGGTGGCAGTGGTGGTGATGATGGTGATGTTGGTGGTGATGGTGGTAGTGGTGATGGTGGCGATGGTGGTGATGGTGGCGATGGTGGCGATAGTGGTGGTGATGGTGGTGATGATGGTGGTGGTGATGATGGCGATGGTGGTGGTGATGATGACGGTGGTGATGTTGGTGGTGATGGTGATGATGGTGGTGATGGTGATGACGGTGTTGTTGCAATTCATTGAGACCTTCTTCTGGGCTGAGTAGTAAGTATGCTAAATGTTTTACATCTTCTTCTAATCTTTAAACATTTTATGAGTCCCATTTTACAGGAAAGGTAATCGAGACTTAGAGAGATTCGACAATCTGCCAAAGTCCCATAGCTAGCAATGAGACAGGGGCAGACAGGAACGCAGGCCTCTGCCCCAAAATGCATTCTCCTACCACTGCCCCTACTCAGTTGAGTGGAAAGAAGCCAGGATAGTTCCCTTAGGACCCAAAGAAGAGTAGACCTGCAGCACGCTCCTGGGGAAATACAGATGGGTGCAAGGTGGCCCCACTCTCAGTGCCTCCTATGGCCCTGGGCCTTCCAGACTCTCTGCAAGGAAACCCTATCCTTCGGTTCCCCCTGGTTCTTCATCTGCCAACCCCTATGGAAACATTTGATCCAAAGACCCTTGTCCCAGCCCCACCCCTTTTATCCAGAGACCCCCGTCCCACCTGCCCACCCCTTCCCGATTCCAAGGTACATTCTGCTTTCTTTCTTTAAATATTACTGTATAATCATCATATAATGTTGTACAAGTTTCAGGTGTACAAGGTGTTGATTTGATACATTTACATATTGCAGCATGATTACCACCATTGCATTAGTTAATACCTCTATCTTTTTTTTTTTTTTTTGAGGTGAGAATAATTAAGATCTAGTCTCTTAGCAACTTTGAAGTTTATAACACGGCACCGATGACTATAATCACTGTGCTGTGGGTTAGACCCCCAGGTCTTATTGATCCGCTAGGAGCAAGTCTGTGCCCTTAAGCAGCACACCCGGCTTTGGGGGGCTGCAGCTCAGGAGCTGCGCCCTCTCGGGGCCTGTCCAGCAGCCATAGAAGCAGCTGAGCCCAGAGCCGCCCCGGAGTGGGCCGCCCTCACCTCCTCCCTCACAGCTGATCCCCCCGGCTCCCTGTTTCCTTTTACTTTTCTTGTCTGTTCTTTTAATCTGAACAGAGCAGGAAAGATTTTGGGGGGTTCTGACCCAGGAACCCCCACCTTCAAGTTGTGGGGGGTCAAAGCGCAGGTGCCCCCCGACACGCACCGCCCACTCAGCCTCTCCCAGCAGGGGTCCCGGATGCCTGGAGGACAACACCCATCCCCACGCCCACTGTGTGTCCTGTCAGTCACAGAGGGGCCGGCTGCTTAGACTCGGAGGGGACGGCTCCATGGCGACATCGTCCTGTGCCCCACAGGAGCTAGGGATGGGCGATGTCTGTGGGAAGGGTGAGGGGGCAGCCTGCAGAACCCAGTGTCCCAACCCCCAATTCTGAGGGCCTGCCCACTGCAACCCATTTCAAAAGCAAAGAAGCCAGCAAGTTTCAGAAACTGTGGGAACTGCCCCCACCCCAGCAACCACTTCAAGCCCCCCCCCAGGCCCCCACAGCTGGGCACCCAGAGATGCCCGTTGTCACCCTGCCAGTGGTCTCACGCAGTGGTGGGGTGGGGGAGCCAGGGTGTCTCAGCCAGTTTTGGGGGGTGGGTGTCAGATGCTCTCTAATCAGCCGTGTGCTCCCAAGGGCAGGGCCCAGGGAGGGCTGGGGCCCTTTCCTCCCCATGTGCTCATTCAGCCCTGAGCCAGAGCAGGGCCCAGAAGAGAAGGCCTTGGCCCAAGAACCCCCCAGGAAAGCTGCCCCCAGGGGCCTGCCTCAAGTGTCCCCAGAGGTACCAAAGGCCCCACGCAGGGAGCGGGTCGAGCTTAGGAAGATTCCGCTGGAAGATCCAGGAAGATTCGGTCTGAAGCAGAGCTCCCCATTTCTGCCCACGTGTTCAGCCATGCCCTCCCATCCCTATGTCTTGCCGTCCACACGTGTCATGAGCACAGACAGATCACATTGGAGACCGCCTGCAGGCCCTCAGCGAATGGTGACAAACAGAGCAGAGAGGAGACGTGCTCTGACCAGCGCAGACTTCAGCCAAGCCCTGCCCCAGCCCGGCAGGCAGCCAGAACCCTCCACCCAGCGGCTGTCAGCACACACAGTGACTTGACAGGGAAAACCCACCCTGCACCTCCCAAATACAGGACTCTCCGTTTTTAGAGCAAGGACAGGGGCAGAGGGGGAGGGAGTGCCTGGAAAGTCCCAACGGAAGACTTAACATTGAGTCACAGTGTCCCTGAGGCAGGAGGAAGTGTCTTGCATGGCTGGGCTACCAGCTCAGCTGCAAAACCAAAGAAGGGAGAAGATGAGAGCCCATCCCTCTACACGGAGGGTTAAAGAGCCCCCTGGTGGGTTGACTGTAGCCCTGGCATCCCAGGCCTCCCTGGAGTGTGACTCTCTGCGGTGTGATGGCAGAAGGTGCAAGCTAGCTCCCTTCCCCTTGAATCTAGGGTGGGGCTTGCAACTTGCTTTGGCCAGTAGAAGGCAGTCAAAGTGATGGCAGCCAGCTCCAAGACTGGACCTCAAGAGACCCTGAGGACTTTGTCCTCTCTTGGACCTTACCTGGATCATAAAAACATGAGCTGGCTGGCTGCCAGAGGAGCAGAGATGAGCATCCCCTGGACAGCCAGCCAGCGTCTAGAAGCACAGGTGCTGGCTGACCTGAAGTGACCTTCCCAGACACCTCATGAGAGAGCCCAGCCAAGACCAGCAGAGCCGCCAACTGAGTCCAGCAGAAACTCCTGACCTGCAAGTCATGTGCTAAATAAACGGTTTTGCTTTGGCTTTGTTTCATTTGTTACAAAGCAATAGCTAACTGTTACAAGTGGCTTTCCTGGGAAACTGTCTGGGTCAGTCAAAAATGATCTAGGACAGCAGAGGGAAATGGCCAGTACCAGAGATGCCACACTGCCCTGTGGACCTCGGAGTCACACTTGCCAACAGAAAGGCTGGGATATTTATGAGTGTATTTGAGATGAGTGTGGCCACACATCCTTAAAGAGTGACAGTTCTCAAGCCCTGGGCTCTAATCTAGGAACAATCAGAACTGCTATATACTGGACCCTTATTATGTGCTTGGACTACAATAAATATTCTGGATTGAATAGCTGTCAGGGAGACCAGGACCATTGGTATTGTTCCTTGATGAAAAGGGTAGGACTCTGCAGGACTCCAGAACCATCTCACCCTACCCCACCTGAATTACTGCAACAACACAGGCTGCACACCTCCTCTTTTGCTCCCTGAGGACAGAGAAAGGGTCTAGAGGCAGCTACACACCCACTGCCATCTCTGGGAAACCCTGGGGTTGGCCCATGCTTGAGGTTGGGTCAGTTTCCCTCAATAAAAGTCACAAGAGTCCTGTGACTCTTCACATAGAGAATTCCCCAAGGAATGTCCCTCTACCTCCCCCTCCCCTCCCCTGCCCAAAACAGTCACAGTGACCCCCATGCCCTAGGGCTACAGTGAATGAATGAGATGATACATCTGGGTGCCCCACATGGCACCAGACTGGGGCAGGAAACCACGAGCCCCACTTTTCTCTTCTTCACTCGCAGCCCATCTCACATTGGGGAGCAGAGTCCCTTTCTCAGGAAGAGGCACTGAAAATGAAGAGAGGATATAATGCCACACTGTGAGGTCATACAGCAACAACCATAACTAAGCCCTTGGTCCCAGTGTCAGAGGCAAGGCTGTGCTAGGCCACTGAGATTCAGGCATGCTTGTTATGCAGCACAAGCAGTCTCTCCTGACTGCTGCAGGAACAAATGCTGGAGGCCACCTGTCTCCCTCCTCCTGGGTCTGGTTAAGGTATCGGTTTCCTCAATAGCTGCATCTTTCCATGTATACCCTGTCTGCCTCCTTCCTCCCCTACCTCCTTCTCCAGTAGAGCATCTTCCAAGGACAAGGACCTGCCTCGCCAAACCAGGCCAGCCCAGAATGCAGTAAATGCCCAATAAGTCACTAGTGAGTCAATGAATGGGTCGATGAGTGGATGAACCCACTAGTCTGCCTTGGGCAGGACGCAGTATTCACTGTTAAGTGACAAGTGCACATATTCCCTCAGCTGACCAAGCCCTGTGTGTGCTGAGCGCACATGGCCTTCTGCACACAGTCTCATAGCCCACCCAGAAACACGAGCTCTGCTTCAAAGGGGGGGGCCCCCTGGACAGGGGCGCCCTGTGAAAATCAGGCTGCAACCACTCTCAGCACAGAGTTCTGAAGGAAGCAGGGGTCATTGTCATGGAATTAGAGCACTTCAACCAAGGGGATATACACACACATGTCTACACATTCGTAGGTATGCACACCTGCAGATAAACATGCCTGTGCATGTGCATGGAGGTGCCATCCAGAGCGCAGACACACACGTGCACACGTAGCACACACGCTCAGCATCCCAGGCCCCACGACTGTTCCTCAGTGGATGTGAAACCGTGGCACCGCCTCCTCCTACCAATGTTGCAGCGTGGGCGGCCTGAGTCTCTTTCAGCCCCCGTATGGTTAAACCCAAGGCTGGTCTGCGACAACTGGGCTGAGCGGCGATCGGCGTGGGTCTCAGCAGCCCAGGGCTCAAATGGCCACGTGCGATGACCTCGCCCTTTCTGCAGAGAGCTCGCCTCCCTCGGGTTTCCATGTGCGTGTATGTACGTGGGCACGTGCGTGCGTGTCTACAGGGCGACAGACCTCACCGGGGCTGGGCATGAACAGGGGCTGAGTTTGCAGGACAGGCAGGAATGGGGTCAGCCCCCAGCACTGCCTCCTCGGGCGTGGGCTATATGCGTCTACAATGCGTCTACACTTGCCAAGACAGAAGGTTGTGTCCTAGGACGGGAGAAAGCACAGGAACGGCCATGGAGGCTCCACCCCCGTGGCAGGTGAGGACACAAGTAAGCCTAGAAGAACCACGCCTGGTACCCAGGACTTCCTACCATGTGTCTGTGCCCCTCTTTCCTTGGCCCTAGGAATCTGCCCATCCTAATCCATCACCACTGACCTGCAGAGTTCTGTCTGGTCGCCAAACTCCATGACCGTATTGAGATTCCCATTGGTCAGTAGAAGAGATTGAGGTTCAGAGAGGCCAGGGTGGCCCAGGCTGGGCTGGTTTCAGGGTTACCATCCTGGAACCAGGGTTATCAGGTCCCTCTTACAGCCACAGTCAAAGGCCTGTGCCTGGGTGACTGTGGGTGCGGTGGGGAGGGCCCCTTCTCTAGGCAGGGTTGCAACCTCTCCCAGGAGGGGGGACCCAGGCGGACCTGGAAGGGGTTGAACAGGTGACCACCTCCCACTCTGCCACCTGTCCTCACTGCCGGGTGGGGGCTCGGGAGCCTGGTGCCCACCCCCCAGACCAGCTGATGTCCTGTCCAAGAATGTGCACTGCCCACCCCACCCCCAACCACAACCACACCCCGACTCTGGGGCAGCCCAGAGAAGCTGTCCGTGCCCCTCCAGGCCTTCCCTGGACCCAGCACTGCCTGGCTGCCATGGAGCCTCGGTCTCCTGGGCTGTAAGATGGACTGATCAGTTTAGCTTCTCAGAGATGCTGGGAACATTTAGTTCTAGCATCAAAGCTCCAGGCGTCCTGACCCCAGCACCTGGTTCCCCGCTGCGAGCTCAGGGCCTGCTCCCGTCCTAAACTCTCACCTGTCCTGGACGGGACCTACTGATGAAGGCACATAGCCCAGGCATCCAGGTGCCCTGATGTCCGGGCTTTCAGACCTGCACACCCTGCCTACCAGAATCTGCCCCTTCGCAGAACCCAGCCCTGCCTCCCTCCGCGCTGGCCGGGGCCCCCTGGAACCTGCAAGACCAGCCACGGGAAGGAATTGTAGAACCTCGGCGATCCAGCACCCCTGGCCTCTGGCCCCAAAGCCAGACACCACATTGGGCATGTGGAATAGGCCAGGCCCCCGCTCTGCCCACAGCTGAATACTCATGCCCGCCACCCTGGAATTCATTCAGTGGCTCTGCTGGGCAGCCAGACTTTCTGATACCCAGTCCAGGTGCTCACCCCCACAAACCCCAGTCACACTGCTTTCTCCCCAGGGCGCAGGGCTCAGGACCCAGCCCCTGCACCCAGGCTGACCCACCCCAGCAGTGCAAGAGAAGGCCCTGCACACAGGAAGCCGTGCACCGACTGCCAAGGGCGTTAACATGAAGACCGAACGCTCTAATTAAAGAACGTTTTACTGAATTTTAAAATGGTGAAATGCATTCAGCTCACTGCTTTTGATTTGCTACTTTCAGACTCAGTCTAAGGTTGTCGGCCTTCCCCTTTCACGGTGCAGGCACAGGGTCTGTTGGCCCCTGCTCAGGCTTGGGATGACCGATGACAGTGACCTCGTGACTTGCTCGAGGTCACCCGCTGCTCAGCGATGTGGCCCGCAGACCCCCGGGCTCTGAGAAGGGGATGTGGTTCATCCGCTCCCAGGGGCCGCCTGCAGGAGGCTTCACCTGGACGGCAGGCGCGGAGCGGTGAGGAGGCCCTGGGTGTGAGAGACACCTCGTGCGCTCAGAGACCCCGGGCTGCAGGGACAAGTCTTCTTTCAGCCCTCATCCCCTCCTTCTGTGACGGGGTCACATCCATTTCTCAGGCAGAGCTCTGCGACCAGTGGGCACAGGGTCACCTGGAGGGCTTGTTAGAACCCAGCCCGCCCAGCAGCTTCAGGGCTGCCCAGGTTCAGAAACCACTGCTGGTGCAGGGATCGGCTTTGAGAACCACAGCTGCAGGACATTGGCAAGGTCAAACCACCAGTGGGGAGGGCGTTGTAGACTGAGAGCTGCCAGGGCACATCCACGTGGGTGCGGGGGGTCAGAGAGAGATGGCAGGGACGATCACGAGAAGTCTGCAAGGCCCAGCCATCAACTGACTGTCACCACGAGGTCATCAGCCCTGGCCCGGAGCACCCCAGGTTCCTCTCTCTGCCCTTGGGGTGGGGGTGGGGGTGGGGGTTACCTTCCTAAGTCTGGTCCTGAGAAACACCTGGAAAGCAGGACCAGCCTCCCTTCCAGGTCCTGAAAGCTGGCTCCTTTCCTCCCTGCCTCCAAGTCCTCAAGCCGCCCCTCCCTGATCCGAACTTGCTCCCAGGGGCTTCGTCCCGACACCGCTTCCTCTTTTCTCTCTCCCAGCCAGAAAACGTTCCACTTCCTCAGACCTGCCTAACCCAGCACAGCGACAGAAAATAAACAGGCTCCTCCGCTAATTCATACTCAGGAGTGAATGGCTGATGGGACCTGCCAGACCCGCTCATTAGCCACAACGCCCCTCTAACTGGTAGAGCACTGAAATAAAGCCAAAGCTGAGTCCTGGACCCCACCTGCACGTGGAATCACCTGGAGGTTTTTACAACACACCTGTAGAGGCCCACCCAGACTGTGTCCAAACGGGGAGGCGGGGGGGGGGTGGCCCTGGATCAGTCGTTTCAAAACCTCCTCAGGAACTGAGGACGAGCCAGGCTGAGAACCGCTAAGTTAGCGGAGGGGTTTATGCCGCGATGGTGAGGGGAGCTTGTGGAGCGTCTCTTCTCGCGGTAATTTCCAGGACTTTCTCAGCTTTGAGCTCTGTCATCACAGCACCTCTGATCATCCCCACATTCATTCATTCATTCGTTTGCTCATTCATTCCTTCCACAGAATTTACGGAGCACCTGTGTGGAGCCAGGCTCTGCCCAAGGCCCCGGAGGAGCAGCAGTGAATGGGACAGACCCCACCACTGTGCTCACGGGGCTCATGTCCGGTCAGGTTGGGGGGATGAGCTGTCAGAGCGCCAGGTGTGGTCAAGGCCGCTGGGAGGGTGCTGCCTAGCTGGACGCTCAGGGAAGGCCCTCCAGCAAGAGAGCACGGGGCCCAAGGGGAGGGAGCCGTTCACAAGGGCCCTCCAGCCAGAGGGACTGAGCGTGCAAAGGTCCTGGGGCAGAAGCCTGCAAGAGGCAGGGTGCCTGGGGCAGAGTGCGACTGGTCGGGAAGGAAGTAAGACCTCGTAGGCCCTAGAGCAGACTTTCTTCCTCCTCAGAGGGCGCTGGGCCCACTCACGTCTAGCAGGACTGGACGGCTCCTTAAACAACACTGTCCCGGGGTTTGCCTCTGTCCAGGGACTCTTCCAGGACTCAGCCCTGTCCTGGGACCTCAGCGCCTGCGTGGATGTGCGTTTTGACAGTGAGGGGGTGCTGGCCCATCTGGAGAGCAAGTGTCACTTCCTGGCGCCACGGAGGCACCCATGGTTCCTCAGAGCATTTCCAGCGGGCTGGGGACACTTCTTGTCTGGCAGGGGTCGCTCCGGCCACTGGGTGGAAACTGGGCACTGGGAGGGCCAGGGCGACAGAGGCCCCATGAGGTCAGTGTCAGCGTCCACTTGACAGATTCAGAAACTGAGGCAAGAAGCCCAAAGCCCCAGCCTGTGACTCCACCCAGACCTGCTGGCCCCAGAGGCAGGCACCCAGCCCCGCCCCCACATCCTCACTGCGGGAGACCCGGCCCCACCTCGCCCCGCACGAGGGCCCGTGGCTCAGACTGACCCAGCGTCTAGCCACCCACAGTCCCCAGAGGCCCCAGGCGAGGGGCCCCGTGTCGGCTGCTGGTCAAGGGGCCCTGCGTCCCCTCACCAGCATCCCCACCCACCGGGCACGGAGCTCAGCCGTGGTGCCCCTCGCAGGAGGGGCTGAGGGAGGAAGAGGACGTTGCAGTGAGTGGGCGTCCAGGCAGGAAATGTGGGTGCTGTGGTGTGGCCACTGTCCTCCCAGGTCAGGAGGGCCACAAGAAACCACTCTTTCTGGCGGCTCCCCTCTGGGGATTCCCTCAGGGATGGGGGAGCAGGCAGAGGAGTTTCTGGGTGAAGCCCCCGGCCCTTTCTTAGTCAGGGATTTCCCAGCTGGCAGCTTTGGGGGGCTTGGGCCAATTCCCTCCCTGAAGCCAGGCCCCCACCGGCCACTGCCACTGGGAGGGCCCCGGGGACTCCTCTCCCCGCCTGAGGCTGCGGTCACCCAGCTGTTCAGAGGAGAAAAGGCCGGGCCTCAGAAGGAGTGGGGTCCCTGGGGCAGCAAGGGCCCTGAAGGCCCCCGGGAACCAGGAGGGGTGGCCAAGAGCAGACTGGGGGCTCAGACCTGGGATCTAAATCCCCCCTTGCTTCTCAGCAGCCAGACGTGACCTAGAAAGTTCCTTGTCCTCTCCAAACCTCAACTGGTGCCTAAAGTGGGGCCGGCAAGAGGACCTGCCCCCACCCCCCACCCCGGCTAGGACCTGGAGGACAGGGTGGGGGTGGATGCATTTGAAGAGCTGGCCTTGCTGGGATGGTGCCAGGAGCACGGTCAGCCTGGGACTCCCGTATCCCCAGAATCCTCCCGGCCCTGCCCCACCCCCACCTCCCACTGGAGGGTCACCGATGGGCGTGGAGGGGAGCCATTCCGGGCCCCACATCAGGGTGCACGTGAGCCCCACCCCAGGCTGTCCCCATAGACGCCCCTCATCCTCTTCCCCACTGTGTGTCTGAGAAAACAGGCACCGGGCAGCTGGAGGCTGGGGACGAGGAGGGGGCCGCCTGCAGCCCTAACATCACAGGCCTAATCAGAGACTCCACTGCCACGTGGCCGGGAGCCGGGCACAAAGGCAGCTGGCATCTCCCACCTGCTGGGTGGGAACCTCATTCCTGGAAGGTGCCCAGGTGCAGTGGGGAAGGGCTGCTCCAGGAAGCAGAGCCTGGATCGAGGATAAGCAGCCCACACTCAGGAGTGTGAGCCCAGGGCAGCGAGAGCAAGGAGGGAGCGGAGGCAGGAGAGGGCGCCGGGCCAGCGGACGCAGCGCACCCCCCGGAGCAGGCTCTGCACAGCTTCCGCAGGGGCGGCCCCCGGACGGGGAGGGGGCAGAACCCACCCCCCTGCCCATCAAGGCTTGCCCGTGAGGCCCACCCCCAGCCTCACTGCCCCTGTGAGCCTCTCAGAAGGCAGAGCCCCCCCCCCGGGTTGGCCTCTGGCCTGAGTCAGGCCCAAGCGGTGTGACACAAGACAGGAAAAAGGAAGCGGCGGCGGGGCCGTGTGGACACGGCTGGCTCCGTGGCAGCCTGGGTCCATTCACACCCACGGCTCAGTCCCCACAGGTCACTCCCGCCCTGCAGGTGGAGGGTGCAGCCCAGGACAGGTGAGCAGCTCCCGGAGGCACCTGGGCCCAGGCTTCCCTCTCACCTACCTCGGCACCCAGCTCTTCCCACGGGCTCCCCACAGGACCCCCCACAGGACCCCCGGGGGGGAGGAGGGCGTGGCTCTGGGTGAGGATTGCATCTCCTGGTTTTCCAAAACGGAAATCGTTCCACTCAGGGAGTTAACACCTTCAGGGGCCCGAGTCTATCAGTTTGCCCTAAATCCCATTAATGAGCCAGAGGAGAGAGAGGTGTGGAAGCTGCCGGGTGTGGGCAGAGGGAGGGGCCGGGCCTGGAGCTCAGGGAGTCAGGTGAGGGCCCCAGTGACCTGAGGAAAGGACCCTCGGTGCCCAGTGGGGGCACTTATGAGAAAGTCAGGGAGGGGGCTGTGGCCCAGTGTCCCCAGCCCCACCCCCATTCAGCGTGCAGGAGGGAAGTCACCCAGCCACACGTGGACTCACGGCTCCCACCCACCCCACCCTGACTCCCCACCCATCAAACCCCAGGCTCAGGGGCGGGGTCCAGGTGCAGCAGGGGAGGGACGTGCCAAGGTGGTGAGCCCAGGGGCCCAGGAGCAGAGGGAGAGCTGTGGCAGGGCCGGGGAACAATGGGAAGAGCCCCCAGCCCTTGCCAAAGGGGGTCTGTAGGCACCCCACTTCCCATCCTGTTCACCTCAGCTGTCAGAGCCATCACTGCTGCCCTCTGGAGCCTCCCTAACCTCCCAGCCAGCACACCCACGGTGGCCACCATCCAGGGTGCGGGCTCCTGGGCCGGCTGGTGATGCCCGGGCTGAAGGAGAGCACGGCCCTTCCCTGTGATCCATGAGTGCACCGTGGACCAGAGGGAATGTTCCCCGCCTCCCACGGCAGGTCTCGGCTTGTTTCCTGAGATGCACACTCACCGCCTGGCAGATTCACCCCAGAAACACACCCTATCCTAAAACACCCAAGTCCTCAGGACACAGGAAGAGGTGTCAGAGGGCACCGAGTTTCTTATGTAGACCCTTCCCCATCCCCCCTTAACACCAGGCCCCACGTGCACACACGGACACAGAGAAACCACACATCACTGCCCTCCTCCATTCTCACCAGAAATGGGGGGCGGGGGGCGAGCCCCCATCGCCCACGGCCTGGCTCTCCTCTCTGGACCAATAAGCTGAAGGTGGAGGCATGTCATGCAGCTGTCCGGGTGTGCCCTGCCCCCGGGTTCGTGGGGACCCAGAGCCCCCTCCAGGCCCCAGTTTCCCTCACCCGCCCCCCCCCACCAGGTGACCAGGGCCTGTCAAGTCCTCCTTTGCACATGGCCTTGGGGGCCGCATCCCTGAGCAAGGACTCAGGTCCAGGACCACCTTGCTGGCAGGGTGGGGACTTGAACCTGTGAACCCTGAGTGGCGCCTGCAGCGTCTCCTGGTTCCCAGCAGGAATGTTTGGGGCTCCGTGGGTGGCAGTGCCCCGGCCTGGGGCAGCGGCTGCCCCACAACCCCACAAGTCTGTTAATAGGTCAATCATTGATGGACACTGGACCTCGGGTCGTCCGTAGACGGACGTCCCAGGGTTGCCATGGCAACGCCTGAACCAGAAGCACAGGCCTCCAAGGGTTAGAAGGCGGGCTGGGCTCTGGGGTAGCTGGGGCGGGGGCGGGGGCACCAGCCTTCCTGGGGCCACCTCACATGGATGCATACAAACCAAACTCTTTTTTTTTTTTTTTCATTTTTATTGAAGAGCAGTCAGTTTGCAAGGTTGCATCAGTTTCTGGTGCACAGCACGGTGCTTCAGTCAGGCGTGAACGCATTAGACTTTTTTCCGCGTTCTCTTTCACCACAGGTCACTACGAGGTATTGAATATGATTCCCTGGGCCGCACAGGACGAACTTGCTGTTTATCTGTCTCACATGTATCAGTCAGTATCTGCAAATCCCAGACTCCCAGTTTATCCCTTCCCACCCCCGTCCCCACTCGGGTCACCGTAAGTTTGTTTTCTGTCTGGGAGTCTGTTTCTGTTTTGTAAATAAGTCCGTTCGTCTTTTTTTTTTTTTCAAGATTCCACGTATAAGTGATATCACGTGGTATTTTACTGGTTTGATAATTTTCTTTTGTGTTAGCTTGGTTTCTTTTTGGTTTTTGTGACTCCAAACCAAACTCTTAATGCGGAAGCATCCCACCTCGAGGGCGGCCGCGGGAGCGGCCTGGCCTGGTGCGGGTTTCATCAAGATCGCTTTCACAGATCAGGAGATCCAGGCATCACAGAACCTTCTCATAAAGGGACCTTAGGAAGCTGCCCTTCAACTCGTGGGCAGCACTTCAGCTCCGGTTACCCGGCCAGTGGCCAAGCCGGGGCTCCCACCGCAGGCCCCCTGCCCCCTGGCTCTACGTTTCCAGCCCTCAGTTTCCTCTTCTTTAAAATGGGCTGGTGTCCATCCCGCTGCCCTCAGAGGCTCCCTTCCAGGAAAAGGTGCAGGGCCGCACGTGGGCTGTCCCCGCAGGCAGGGGCTGTGGCAGTCAGCGGCGCGGTGCTTGTCGTGGTGGAATCGTGGCCTCCAAAAAGACGTCTCAGTGCTAAGCCCACAGCATGCAGGCCTGATCTTATTTGGGAAAGGGTCTTTGGAGATGTAGTGAAGGTCAGGATCAAGATGATATCATTCTGGATCCCCGGGAAGAACTTAAATCCAGCGGCTGGTGTCCTTCCAAGAAAAGCAGAGACACAGGCCCAGGGAGGAGGCCGTGGGGCCGGGCGGCAGAGATGGGAGGGAGGGGGCCGCAAGCCAGGGATGCTGGCGGCACCAGAAGCTGGAAGAGGCGGGAAGGGCCCTCCCCTCCAGCCCCCAGAGGGGGCGACAGCCTGCCCACACCTTGATTTCACACTTCTGGTCTCCATATACATTTCTGTTGATTGAAGCTGCCCAGTTTGTGGCCGTCTGCGGCCCCAGGAAACCAGCACAGCCCTGCAGGACCTGGGCTGCCCGTCAGAGGAAACGGGCTTTACAGCGGCTGCCGGAACGGGCAGCGAGGAGAGGGAGGGTGGGCTCAGGAGGGGACAGCTGGGGTTCACACCCCAGAACCCCCTCGGAGGCCCCGGATCCTCAGAGCAATCATTTAACTTGGTTTTTCCAGCAAACAAGCAGAAGCGTCAGCAGCCCCTTGGTAGGTACCCCCGAGTGAGCCCGGGTGAGGCCTCAGCAGAGACCTGCACACAAAACCCCAAACATCTCTGTTACCCGCCATTGGGAGGAAACTGGCCCCGGCCTCTCCAGGAACCGCCCCCTTCCTCACCTCTGACAGCTGCTGGGGCCAGCGTGGGGCTTCCAGGTTCCTGCAGACATGTGGATGGAATGTGGGCGTCCCACCTCCCACCTCGGTCCCCCAGGTCTGAATGGTCTCCTTTGATGGGGCCCCGTGCACCCCCCATGCTTAGCAGTCTGCAGACCTTCCCTTAAATGCAGTGAGGCTCCACCTGAAGAGGCTTTGGAAGCTGCATTTTTGAGTCAGGCCTTTTTTTTCCAATTGATTTCTGGCTCCAGGGGAGGCGAGGATTGGGGTGGGGGGGTGAAGGAAAGTGCTTGCGGGCATCAGGAGGCTGACAGTTCCCGGGAAGAAGGCGCCGCCTGGCCTGCTCCTCACACTCTGTCCCTGTGACCTTGAGATGCCCTTGAGCAGGGGCCCCACCCTCCCAGTGTCCAGCAACAGAAGGTAACCAGGTGCTTCAGCAACACACACAATGTCAGGTCTCCCTAAAACACCTCGATGTGAGAGTGTCTGCTGGTCACGCGGGGAGGTTTCCCTCAAGGTGGAGAAGCAGGCAAGAAATGTTTTTGTATGAGTGTGCCTTCAAGTTCAAGTTCAAGTACAAATCTGACACAGAGGGAAGCCAACAGGAGGCAGGAAGCAGAGTCTAGAGCCTGCTTGGGGCTGTCGCAGGCGTGTGTGTGCAGGCGTGTGTGTGCAGGCATGTGTGTCGCAGGCGTGTGTGTGCAGGCATGTGTGCGCACGTACATGCATATCTTCTAATTGGTTCTGTTTTCGTGACAGCAGCCAGCCTCCCCTGCCCCTGCAAACTCAATCCTAGGCCCAGAATCTTGGAGGAAACCACACACCAGCAGAGCCCCCAGCCCGGCCACACCAGCCGCCAAGGAGCTGGCCCTGATGGGGGCCACGGGGGAGCTGCCGCCTTCCCCAGGCCACCCCTCGCTTGGCCCCAGCCTGAGCGGGAATTCCCTTTCTGCACCCCCACTCCCGTCCTGCTGGCCGCAGTGGGGTGTTGGGTGGCAGGTGCCTGCCCTGCAGAGAGAAGGCTGCCGGCCCCAGGGAGGAGGTGGGGCCTTGACCGGCAGCTCCCAGGGCCTGTTGCTGCCGCCCCCTTTCAAAGTGCGGTCTGACATGTGTGCCTAAGCCTCTGGGTCTCAGCCTGCTGGCGGGCGGCTAGCCCATCATCTGGCTGGTGGAACCTCTGACCCCTGACCTGGCCACCTGTGTCAGGCTCTGGGGCAGCTGCCAGGGCCGGCCCCTCCTGGGACACGGCGGGGCCGGAGGCTGCCCTGGGAGCCTTCCCAGCAGAGGCCACGGGAGCGGGGAGGCCAGCGGCGGGGGAGGGCCGACACACCACGTCATTCTACGCGGGAGGAAATTCCACCAGAGCCGCGGGGACCCCCAGCGCAGGGCTGGCCTGCCAGGCAGTGGTTTCCTCTTTTTCAAATGCTTTTACAAACAAGCAAATGAAACAAAAACTGCTTATTATAAAGAAATACCACTGGCTCCCCGTGGGAGATTTTATGTCTGCTTCAGTGTCCTCTGCTGGATGTCGGCGCCCCCGGTCAGGACGGGGTCTCCCAGGGCTCTGCATGGCCGGGCAGGCCCACTCGAGCGAGGCCCTCTGAGGATGTGTGTTGGGCCGTTCCCGCGGTCTGGACCCGTGAAGGTGACCTTTGAGACAGGCTCGGCTCCTCCTTCCGGCGAGGTCTTGGCGGCCAAAGTGAGGCCTCTGCTGCCACCTAGTGGTGACTCTTGGAATCGCAGTGACTAGTCCACCATCCTCGCGAACTGGTGAGGACGGGAATCCAATGTTCAGAGAGCTTGATAAATCTGCCTGTGGTCACACAGCAAGTGGGCTGCAGAACAGGGCCAGCCTGGCTTGCTCACTGCCTCCTGACAGGTTGAGGGTGGTGCTGTATGATAATGGCCACAAGGCAGTGGCTGCCAGTCCTGCTTCTGAGGTCGGACAGACAGGGTGGGGCCCGGCCAGGCCCTCGCCCATGGGGAGTATCAGGTAGGTGACTCCGCCTGGAAGCCTGGATTTCCTCCCTGTCAGTGGAACCCATTACAGGCTGCTGGGCTGCGCGGGAGCTGCCAGCTGCCAGTGTGGTTGGCACAGCGCTTGGCACACAGTAGGTGCTCAGTTAATGCTTTTCCTGCAGCTGCTGCTGCTAATGATCTTGCTGCTCAGGGCAAAAATGAGATCCCAGGAGGGGACATGCCCATTCCTGATCCAGAACCACGTAACCACATTCCAGTCTCATGTTTGGTGGGATGAGGTCCCCCCACCCCCCGGAGATCTCGAATAAGACTTGAGACAGAAGAGGTGGTTTCAGACGAGGCCAGGCAAGACGGGGTCTCCCAGCGCACGTGCCATCAGGGAAAGTCCTCTCAGCTCCCTGCCTGGGCTGAGCCCCAGCACTCCCTGCAAACCACCAAGGAGCTCAATCCAGGACTCCCTGGGCCTCCCGCTTGGCTGCACACCCCTCGCCAGAGGGCCAAAGGCTGCGTCTTCAGGCCTGTGTTAGCCCGCTCCAGCTGCGTAACACCTACCACAGGTGGGAGCCTTAAACAATAGAAGTTCATTTCCTCACAGTCTGAGAGCAAGTTGTTGCAGGCTTGGTTCCCCTGAGGCCTCCCTCCTGGGCCTGCAGATGGCCGCCTCCTCCCCATGTCCTCACGCAGTCATCCCCCTGGGTGTGTCTGTACTGGTCTCATTTTCTTATAAACACGCCCTCCTACGGGATCAGGGCCCACCCTGATGACCTCGTTTACCTTAACCACCTCTTTTACCTTAACCATCTCCAAAGCAGTTTCATTCCGAGGTGCCAGGGGTGAGGACCTCAGCAGGTGGGTTTGGGGATCACAGCTCAGCCCTTTACCAGGCCGAGGCAAGAACCGCAGTGAATGCAAGACCAGCGGTGTCTAACAACGGCCCAGCTCTGGCTGCAGCCAGGCCGGCAGGCCCCCAGCCCACCAAGCCGTGCGACGACGGGCCAGGCTGTGCAAAACCAAAGCCATCTTCTGACAACAGCTGGGGAGGCCGGGGGGGCAGAGGGCCTCAGAGACTCCAAACTTCAAAAGCACCCACTGCAGCCCCCAAGTGCCATGGCCACTTTTGCTGCCCACACGGGGCACCCTCTTCTCCATGGATGTTGGTTAAGACAGGACAGCCGCAGGGGCTTCCTGTTGGAAGGAGCTGGGCGGAGGGAGGGTGGGGGGAGGAGTCTGGAGAAGTTCCCACAGGGTGAGGACCCTTCTGTCGATGGGGACCAGAGTGCCCGAGAGCTACAAGGGCATGTGTGTGTGTGTCTGTATGTGTGTGTGTGTGTGTGCGCGAGCGCGCGTAGGTTTGCACGAATGCCCTGCTTTCCACTTAAAACCCACACGGCAGCAACTGTCCTGCTGCGTGCTGGGCAGGGATCACCGTCTGAGATTCTCCCCCGGGTCCTCCCCTGCTGGTGGCCAGCTTCTCCAGGGAGGAGGCGTGAGGGCACCACCCCATCAGGGTCCCCAAGGCCCCTGGCCTCCACTCCCCAGGAAAGCGCCTCTACACGGCCTGACACACCAGCCGTGCCCGTCCAGCTGTGGCGTCTGCTTGCTTTCCGCTCCCGGAGGCCACATCTGGCCACTCACCTGGCCCTCCCCGTGGTCACCGGTCACCATGCAGCCGGCAGGGTCCCTGGCTGAGCCCCCGCCGCCTCCCTGTTGGAGGCTGCTGGCCTTCATGCTAGTCTCCCCCCATCTCGGGGGTCTGGGCAGACAGTGAGAAGGCCACCCCCTCTGGGTGGGCCACTCAGCCCTGGTCACCAGAAGCCCCCGAGGGCCCCTCAACCCGCCCCTCACGCCGCAGCAACGCTTTGCACGGCGCCTTCCCCCCTGCTCTCCAAACTCCCCACACAGACAGCACGGCCACCACACAGCAAGTTGCTTGTCACCTGCTCTTTATTGACTGCCACGAGCTGCATTCTCATGGGTGACCAGACGCCCCAGGAGCAGCACTACATACAGGGAGGTTGAAGGGAAGGTGGTCTGAGAGATGGAGGCTGCAGGGAGCCCAGGCGCACGGGGGCCCACGCCATACGGACCTCACAGCACCCGGCCCGGCCGCGATGAGGGCACCCGCCACCGAGGGCCAAGACGCGCCCGGCTGGCCCGGGAGACCAGAGGTCATCCAGAGACTGCTCAGCCAGGGTGCTCCCCGACCTCCCGGCTGGCGTAGACAGGCCTGCCTCGGGAGGGCGGCGTGTCATCTACGAAGCGGGGATGGAGGTCACTTCCACCAGCCGGCCGGGGTTGGGGTCCGGGTCACTCTGAGGTCTCAGCACCGCAGGCCAAGGCCCCAAGCCCCCCCGACTACTCTCTCAAACCTGCATTCCCTGGGAGAAGAGGAGAAGGAGACGAAAAAGAGGAAAGCAGGGGAGACCAACGCCCCTGCCTAGGCCCAGGTGGACGGGCCGCGGGGGCCGCAGTGGGTGGCAGCCGAGGCTGAGGCCGCGCTCAGGACGAGGGTGCAGAGCTGGGCTTCTCCTCCCGCGACACCGGGATGGCCCGCTCGCTGTGGCCGGCGTCCACACCGGACGGGATCTTGGGGCCAGAGAAGGTCAGCATGCCGTCCGCCGACAGGGAGCAGGAGAGCGCGGACTGGTCCACGTTGGAAGGCAGGCGGTAGCGGCGGTGGAACTCGCGGGAGATATAGCCATGGTCATCCTGGGTGGGGCGGGAAGGGGGTCACAGAGGCCACCGCCAGGAGCGGAGGAGGCCCTCCAGGATGGCCCGAGGGTCAAACCCACAACACTGTCATAGGCAGGGGTGGGGCTGGCCTGGATCCGGGGCCTTGGGACCTCGGGACCTCCCTGCCTCCTGCAGGAGGTCTGGGCACCCACAAGGTTGGCGCTTCAGACTAATTTCACTCCAAGATCCCATGAACGGTCCCGTCCCTGGCCCTGCCCTGGGGTCCAGCTTTCCTTTTGCCTGTGGCCCCACTGACCAGCGAGGATCAAGTCCCTGCTGTCCATCCAACCAGGTCAGAAAGCCATGCCTGGGCCCAACGGCATTCCCTCCTCCTGACGGTCTGGACCCAGCTCGGTCCCCAGGCCCCACTCCCACCTCTCCAGGGGGAAAGACTGAGGCCCCAGGAAAGTGTCTGGGCGTCTAGAGGGGCCCAGTAGCAGACAGGGGTGGGGTCTCTCCCACACCACCAGCTTCTCTCACCACTGGACCAAGCCCTGGTCCCTGAGCGCTGTCCTGGCTGTGCCCCGCCCCCTGGAGAGAGCAGGGCCCCAGTTCTTGGGCTCTGACAGGCCCAGCAGCACGGTCCTCTCACGTGAGGCTGGGGTGAAGCCCTGCAGGGCGCGTCCCCTGGGCGCCAGCGTCTGCTGGGGTCTTTCTTACTCTCTCCAGTCACTCGGGGGATTTGGACAGAGCCAGGGATGCTGAGCCGTACTTGGGTGGGGGTCCCTGCAGTCCCCCACTGGCTGACGGCCCGCTGCCCAGGCTGCGGAGGGCTGGGGCCGGCTTGCAGGTCACCAGGAGGCGGACTTGCCCGGGGAGGGGGCGCAGCCGAGCTCCAGCTCACCTGCCTCTCGTTGTGCTTGCCGTGGATCTCCACGAAGTCCTCCAGCACCTTCACCGTCAGGTCCTCGGGAGAGAAGTGCTTCACGTCCAGGAAGATGACAAACTTGTCCCGGTCGGATCGGACCTGAAACCAGGCACTCGTATGGGTCTCCGCCGCACCGCAGCTCAGGGAGGGAGACTGCCGTGGCCCCTGCAGGGCTGGCTGGAGTGGCCGGAGTGCAGCAGCCGGGGCTCGGTCCCCAGTTCGGGACAGAGACTGCAGGTCAGGTCTCTGAGCGCTCCCTCCACGTGCCCGGGGGACGGAGGGCCTGGGACTCAGGACGGGGTGGACACTAGGCTGACACCCAGCACCTGCCTGGTGAGGGGCCGGCTGGCTGACTGGTTGCGGGTTGAGGGGCTGGTTGGTCGTGTTAGGTGGCTGGTTATGAGCTGAGTGGCAGGTTATGATTACAGAGCTGGTTATGAGTTGGTCGGCTGGTCATGGGTTGGTTGGCTAGCTGGTGGGACTGCGCACTTGGAAGAAGGTCGCGGCCCTGGCTTCCACTCGCCTGTCCCTAAACAGCCTGGGCCCATCTTTGCAATAGGACGTGGTGAGCCTGCGTGCCCGCATGGGCTGCCCAGCTCCTCAGACACAAAGTGCCTCATCCCCTCTCCTCTCACCCTCACACGGGACAGGCGCTTCGGCTCCATTGGCCCCTGGAGTGACCACCGCTGTACCAGCTCTGGGCAGGCCCCTGTTTTTGCAGTCGTGGGACCTGGCACCTCCAGAATGCTGGACCCTGGGGGAGTCAGGGGCTCAGGGGTAGGGAAGGCCATGGGCCTCCTTGCGTCCCCTCGGGGCCTGGTCTCCGGCGCCGGGCAGACCTGGCGGGAGCCCGCCCTGCAGCTCTGCGGCTCTGCGGCTCTGCGGCGGGACCTCAGGCGGCACAGCCCACCCCCAGGCTTCCTGCTGGGGGGGAAAGCACGGCCCCTGAGCACAAAGCTCTGTCCACCATCAAGCTGGCTTTGGCGGGGCTGTTCTGGGGGCTCCCAGCATGCGATGGGGGCCTTAACCAACCACATACAGGTCATGAGCTGATGGGAGGAAAGACTGTGGTCGGGCTCAGGCGGGTCCTCTGCCGGCCCCCCTCTCAGAGGCAGGGGAGGATCTGCTGGGGGACAGCCCGCCCGGCCTCTGCGCGTCTGGGCGGGAGGAGGTCAGGGGAGGTAGGGAAGTGGCCCTGAGGATGTCACCATCCAGGAAACAAGGCGGGAGCAGGTGGAGCCCACGGCTGCCCCGGGCTGGGCCTCAGAGATCCCTGCTTCCCCTCCGCACGGCCCAGGCCTGCGGGGGCAGCGCCGCAGAAGGCAGCAGCCCTTACCTCAGAGATGCCGGAGTCCAGCACGGTGCGGAAGAGGGACTGGCGGTAGTAGGGGCTGATGGTGGACGACAGGAAGGGCAGCAGGTCATACTCAAACAGGCCCTCCCCGAAGAACTGGTCGAACAGCCGGCTGGGGTAGAAGGGGCCCAGGGCACGCTTGAACCAGGGGTGCTGGATGGCGATGTCCATGTCGGCCGTCGGCACTGCAGGGGCTGGGGCTGCTGGGGCGTCCGGCAGGGGCCTCTGGGCAGTGTGGTGGGGAACAGGGAGGCAGGCCCTCCTTATGTACGCCTGGGACAGAAAGGAAGGATTAGGGGATCTGTCTGGAAAGCGTGAGCTCACGAGGGAGGCTGCCCAGTCAGCAGGAACGGGGGCTGGGCTGCACGCCCGCCGCTCCCAGCCCCAGCCTGCTGCTCTCACCAGCCGGGAGCTGGACACCCAGTGTCCCCAGGGAGCTCCTTTCGGCATGGCTCTGCAACCCCCACCCACCTGGGGGTCAGTGGGGACTCCTCTCCCCCATCCTGGGGGAAGGTGTGTGCCTCAGGGATCATACCAGCCGTCTGCGCACGTGGTCCCCTGTGATCCCATGGCCTCCCCACCAGCGAGGCCTCGGGCCCCCGTTTCATAGACAGGAAACTGAGGCACAGGGGTTGGACGAGTGGTCCCCAAATCCCAGAGCTACAATGTGAGAGTACATTGTGTTTTCAAACAGAATTACCTCTGTCACTTCTTCCTGATCCCCAAAATCATGCGTTCTGGGAAGAATCTCCAGAAGGACAGAAAATGCAGAGAAGAAATGAAAAGGTGCCCGTGCTTCTGGCACCAGGGAGCCCTGTTGTGGGATCTGTGCGTGTCCAGCTGGGGAGGTGGGTGTGGATTTACAAACACGCAGACCCCATATCCTGGGCTTTCTTCTGGACACTGTCCCTGCGAACCTGGGGTCGGACAGAGGCACGGCCAGTAAAGAAGGCGCCCAACCCTGCTGGCCTGGTGACCGGTCTGCTCCTGTCTCCGTGGTCAGGTCGCTCCCAGGTTTAAGGCTTTCGTATTTTTTCAGGAGCCTGGCCTCTGAGGAGACGTATACTGACTTACCACCACTCAGCACCCAGCCCCGCCCACGGCGCAGGGGGCCCCGCTCCCGCAGCCCTCCTGAGACGCTCCTCAGTCACTCTGCACCCCACCACCGGGCCCTAGCGCAGCTTCTGTCCAGCGTCCATCTCATGTCTGTGGACGAAGTGCATCCTCAGAGCACTCAGGGCCTTTGCAATTTACCTTCCACCCCTGGACTTAACAGGGCAGGAAAGAGCGCTTACCCGCTATGCAAGCGGGACTGTGCCTGGCACATCCAAGGTGGACTTGGCGTCAAAAGCGGGAATTTCAGAGCATCCCTCACACAGCCCCTCCCCAACTGGCGATGCCCAGAATCAAACCCTTCCTCCCTGCCTCTCCAAGCACCTGCAACGTGCATGACACCAGCCAGTGATAAAGGGCCCAGAAAAATCTGCAAACACCAACCTTTGCCCTGCAAGTCTACAGTCTTGGGGGGCAATGCCCCAGGGGGTCAGGCAACAAGGGGCAATTAGGGTACAGGTCATCAACACTGTAGGGGGTGGAGGGCACCCCTCTGGCCCCAGGCCACACTGATGGTGACCTCGTGGTTCCTTGCAGCCACTCTATGTGGCATGCAGGTCCCATCTCCCCACTTCATAGACCCGGAGAGTGGGGCTTACAAGGTTTAACCCTGTGCCAGGTCACTCAGTGTGGAGGAAGGGGAGGGGGCTTCAGAGCAGGCTCCCCACCCAGGCTGAGAGTCAACATGAGAGGTGTGGCAGGGGTGTGGGCAGGGCGGTGGGCGGCCCTACACAGTGCAGGCTGCCTGCTCCGGGCATGGGGAGGTGGGGGAAGGGGCACAAGCATCCGACTGTCTGTACCCTCCATGGGGGGGTCCAGCAGGGCCAGGCGCGTGGTCAGGGCTGGGCGGAGCCACATGGAGGCCTGAGACAGAAGGAAAAGCAGGCGTTGCAGATCCCGTCTCTATTTAAAATTTGATATTTTGCTCGTCACTGGTTTTTTGCATGCATTTTGATTTGTTTAAACATCAAGTTAAGATATGATTTATCCTTGGGGGGCGGGTATAGCTCAGTGCTAGAGTGCATGCTTAGCATGCACAAGGTCCTGGGTTCAATCCCCAGGACCTCCGTTACAATAAGTAGATAAATAAATAAAATTTTTTAAAAAGATGATTTATCCTCATGATTGCATTTGGCCCCACTGGTATTTGGCACCTTGTCACCCTGCACCTGGCCCTCCGTGTGGTCATTCAGACAGGCTGGGGCTGCAGGCAGGGGCTGGGCACAACCTCGGCCTATGGGCTACCCAGCTCGGGGTGGCCGGGGGTCTGCCACGGTCCGTCAGACACAGGAGTGTCCAGACACTCATCTGCAGCCCCTGCCCATGTGTGGAGGCCTCGGCGGGCTGTGGTGGCACCTGCCACAGCGGGGCCGGAGGGCACCTCGGGGTGAGCCAGCACTGAGCCTGCAGCCCCAACGGCGCAGAGCCTGCGCCCAGCGAGCGGGGTGGCCGCAGAGCCCTCAGGTGCCTTTCAGACCCAAGAGCGTGGTGTGGTATCGGTTTCCTGTGGCAGCTGTAGCAGAAGACCACAAACTCGGTGGCTTAAAACCACACAAATGTGTTACCTCGCAGTTTGGAGGTCAGAGTCCAAAGTGGGTCTCACTGGGCTCAGATCAAAGTGTCAGCAGGGCTGGTCCCTCCTGGAGGCTCTGGGGGAAAATACGTGACTTGCTTGTTCCAGTTTCCCGAGGCCGCACATCTCTTTACCCCAGTGCGTGTGTGCTCTCCAGGTAAGCAGTTTTCTTCCTCATCTTTCTGTACGCATTTACTAAGCGGAAACCACCCCAGAACTTCCCGTTACATGGCCGGCCCGACGCCAGCAGACTCCCGTCTGTGAGCGTGTTCTGAGCTGGTTGCCAAGGCCGGGGACAGCTCTCCCTCCAGCCTCTGTGATGCGACGTCTTTCTGTGCTTAGACACGGGGTTTCAGATCAGTGACGGCAGCCCGCGTGGAGACAGAGCCGGCGTCACTTCAGCTCTGCCATTCTGCGTGACTTCTTGGCGCTTTTACAGCACGTTTAAAATGTGAACCTGTGAGACGGAGCCCAGACAACGAGGTGAGATGCTTCAGTGCAGACGGCTGTTCTCGGTGGAATATTTCACTGATTTTGAATAATACCTTTAAGATGGAAATATAGTCTTTTTATTGTTCATTGTTTTAAAGAACCAATCAAGAAAATCATGATTATTCATGATCATTCCCTGATTACACAGAAAAATCCTCTTTTCTTTAATGGAATTACTGAGGGTTGAGCCCAGGACCTCGAGCAGGCTAGGCAGGCGCTCTGCCCCTGGGCTCTACCCTCCCCCGCCAGAAACCATTTTGTCCCGTGGGGCAGGGAGAGTCCCAGAGTGACCTGCTCTGGGCGTCAAACACACCAGGCACACCGCTGGCCTCGGGTTCCTCCGGGCCACCTGCTGCCAGCCCGTGGGAGTCTGACAGGCCTGCGAGAGTGAAGGGGGCCCCCCGCAGCCTGGGGCAGACCTGAAGCCCACCCCCCACACACCCCCCTCAGGAGCTCTGGGAAACGATGCACGAGGCAAGCCCACATCAGGAAGCCTCAAGGGCCAGGCTCCCCGTCCCCGTGCCTCCTGGCAGCAGGGCCGTCTGGTCAACCAGCCTGGGGCAGCGGCTCTGGCCCCCATCCTCACTGTTCAGGCTTGCGCTCTGAGGACTGCGCGGCCCCACAGAGGCCCCGGGTGCCCACAGCCCCTCTCTGTGTCCTGTTTATTATTCCCACGCACAGAAGCAGGCTGTTGACGAGGAGACGCTTTTCCAAGAAGGTCTTGTGAACTAAGATTTTAGAAGGACTGATAAGACTGTAGATTTTCTTTCTATTTTAAATAACATTTTATTATAAAAACGACACATTGTCATTGTTCAGAATTTGAGCAAATCCAATAAATCTAAAGTGGGGAAACTCCCTTTATCCTACCAAACCCTGAGTGTTCACAACAGGCTGTGTCAGAGGAGCTGGTGAGGCTCCCCCACTGGCTTGTTGGGCTATTTATTAGGGTCCTGGAGCCAACCAGAAAGGTGTGCAGAGGGAGGACGATGCCACAGAACTCCAGCAACGTGCTCCTGAGATGTGGGCTGGGAGGACGGGTCCTGGGGCGAGGCCAGTGGTCCTCTTTGGGATGGAGGCGCCCCCTCAGATCTGTGCAGTGAGCCCCACTGTCCTCATGCCGAGCCATGAGCCAGAGCATCCTGGGCCCTGACCCTGCTTTGTGCACATCCCTGGTGACCGGGACCAGCTGTGCTGGGATGCTTCCATCCCTCCAGCCTGTCATGGAGACCCCAACAGAGGTCTTCCCACTTGGTCCAGCCATGGTCCCTGTAAGGCTACAGAGATGACCCCAAGACCACCCCCAGGACAGGTGAGGGAGCAGAGGAAGTGCGCAGGGGTGTGACCCTGACGTCTGGGCCAGGTCTGTGCAGAGCAATGGCAGGGACAGCCCTGGAGCTCCCACTCAGAGAGGGAGGACCAGGCCCACGGTGGGCTGGGGACCAGGGAGGACAGGAACAGGAGGCCATCTGACCTCAGGCTCCTGAGTGAGGAGGACGGTGCCTCTGCGCCGTGCTTTCCTCCCCAAGGACTGTGACCACGGCCAGCCTGGGCCCGTGTGTCAGAAGCTCCTCACTGGCCATCTCTTGGCCCCCAGCTCCCTAATCCCTGGCTTCCCGGAGGGTTGCCATTCCTCCGCCTGTGCCTGGAGACTCTGGAGAGTGTGACTGGCCCCTCCCTACGGGCCAGGGCAGCCTTGGCCTTAGAGGCGGGGAAGCTGGTGGGTACGGACGGGCAGGGGACCAGGAGGTGACCTGGAGATGCCTGCCCAGATCTCAGGGACGCAGTGGAGCCGGCTTCACCCGAGGCCCTCTGTGTGCAGCCAGCCCCACGTGGATGTTTGTCCTCGCACACCCTGAAGGAGCCACTGCTGTCACCACTGCTCTTGGGGGAACAAGGCCCACGGACACAGTGACCACGTGGCTCTCCTGAGTCTGCCCAGAGTGGCCGGGGTCCAGCACACTTCATCCATCCCAGGGTGTCCGGCAGGCTTGACCCACGTGGCAGGTTGAAGAGAAGAAATACAAACTTTCCAAAAATCAAAGAAAAAAGAATATATTTCTCTTAAAGCCAAGAAAAGGAATGGAATCCAGAGACAATTCTGTTGAGGCCTGACGCCATCTGCAGATCCAAGGGAATCCAGCACCCACATGGGATCTGCATCCTGGGGGACCTGCCGTCACAGTGAGCCAGCCTGAGGCTCCTGGGGTGGGGGAGTCCAGCAAGGGGGCCCAGGCGGGCAGACCTGGTGAAGGGGCGCTGATGGGGAGGGTCTGAGGATGGAAAGGGCAGGGCTGAAGGAACCAGCGGGATGGGTGTGGGGAGTGTGGGCACCAGGGCAGACCCCTGGCTGTGTGTGGACATTTGTGTCCGTGTCTGTATGGGGGTGCTGCGTGTGTGTGTGTACGTGGGTGTGCGTGTGAGCTGTGTGTGCATGTCTGTGTGGTGTGTGTGCTTCTGTGTGAGTCTGTGCAGTGTGCGTGTCCATGTGTGTGGTGTGTGTGCTTCTGTGTGTCTGGGGGAGCATGAGCCACAGTCCCTGAAATCATCTCTCTCCAACATCCAAACAAGTCGGGCTGTCAGGAATTTGGGGTCAGACCCTTGCAAAGCCCTGTGTCGGCAGGAAATGCGGCCTGGAGGGCGACCCTGGGGAGACCGGCTGTCCCCTCTCCATTGTTTCCGTGGCCGGCTAAGCCCGCTCTCAGCAGTTTGCATTCCGCTGCACACCAGCTAAATGCCAGCCCTGCTCACACAAAGGCTGGGATTTGCTTTACGCCCAGGATTCCCACGCGCCAGCAGTCTGCAGGCGCAATCACAAAGCCCTGGCACCCAGATTTTCCACTCCAGGGCCCCAAGGGGCTCACCCACAAATCTGCCCCTATGAGCGGACAGGCATCGTTATGGTCAGCACGAGCGAGCCTTGGCTGTGCCCTCGGCAGTGCTGACTCCTCAGCAGGTGTGTGGGCTGCACGTACAGCCCCCTGCCGACCCCACACGGTCGATGGGGGGGGAGGGCACGGAGCACGGAGCACGGACCTGAGCACGGAGACCCAGCAGGGGCCCCCAGACACTGCCTGCAGGGGACACGAGTTAAGGTGGAGACTTAGAGACAGTTCTGCCCCAGACACACCAGGTTGTGTCTGCCCGCGGTGGGACACGCGCTCCTCCTCACCCCCACTGCGTATTTTCAATCATTTCTGTCTTGAGAGTAAAGTACTATTTGATTTGTGTTTATCTTTGTTACTGAATTTTTCATACATCTGAAAAATTAAAGAACATGGTACAGTGAACCCCACATACTCACCAGCCAGACCCCACAACTGTGAGGATTTTGCCCCCATTCGCTTGCTCTTTTTTCCTTTCCTGAAATCTTTTAAAGCAAAGCCCAGACTTCATGTCAGCTCACCCCCTTCACACGTCAGTCCTCTTAAAAATAGGAACATTTCGGGCGGAGGGTGGAGCCCAGGGGTAGGGTGCGTGCCTGGCATGCATGAGGTGCTGGGCTCAGTCCCCAGTGCCTCCATTAAAATAAATAAATAAACCTAATTACCCCCCAAAATGAACAAGCAAAAAAAATTTAATGAACGTTTCCTCGTATAAGCACAAATTCCATTTCACATTTGACAGCAATAATTTCCTGGTGTCACCCAAAAGCTAGTCCCTCACCAGACATCCCTGATTGTCTCAGACATGGTCCTTTTACAGCTTTGTTCCAACCAAGACCCAAACCAAATCCACTCCCTGCTTTATTGAATGAGTAAAGGAATGCATGAACGAGATGGGTCTGGCACTAGGACCAAGTCCCAGGTGCAATGAGAGCACACAAGGGGAGGGGTAATCCCGCCCCAGCAATCAGGGTGGGCGTCCCAGAGGAGGCAGCAGAAGCCCCAGGTGGCCCCCGTGACCCACCAATGGAAGAGTCCCCAAGATCACTCCCTTCCTCAAAGTGAACGGAACCACCTGGGGCAGGCGGGGGTGGGCGACGGCACCAGGAGAGAAGGAACACGTGAGATCCCGCGTGCATTACCAAAGGTCGCTCATCGGGCCATCGGCGCAGCCCGGACAGCCCTCTCCTTTGGGTCTACCTGCATTCCAGGGCTGGCGAAGTCAGAGGTAACCACGTTTTTATTAAGCACCCACTTTGTGCCATCCTGATCGAATGCAACTACGGAAAAGCCAGTTCTTGCCTTCAGAGAGCTTACAGTCCCCTGGGAGAGACAGACACACAGACAAACTCACTACGGGTCACAGGCAAACAGACCCAACAAGGAAAAGGAAGAGGGTGGCGAGTCCAAAACCTGCCAGGCAGGCGCTGACGCTGCAGTCTTGAGGCAGAAGTTTTTCTTCCCCAGAAAAACCTCAATTTTTCCCCTTTAAGGCCTTTCAGCTGATGGAATGAGACTCATCCAGATCCTCTAGAATGAACTGCTTTAAGCAAAGGCAGCTGGTGGTAGGGGTTAACCGTGCCTACAAAATACCTTTCCAGCAACACCTAGATGAGTGTTTGACTGAATCCCTGGGACGAGAAGCTGGCCAAGCTGACGCACAAAACTGACCATCACGTGGTGGTGATGGTCACACAGCAAAGTGAATGTATTTACTGCCACAGACCTATTCGCTTTAAAACTTCTAAAAATCAATAGATTTTATAGTATGTGTATTTTTCCATCTTGACCATCCCGGGCTCTGATCAGGGTGTAGTCTGGAGACCCCCAGGAGGGGCGACGAACTCCCCCAGGAGCCCGGAAGATGCCCCGCCGGAGCCGGCTGTGGCCAGCAGAGGTTCCGAGCAGCAAACCCCCTTTGGCGGCAGTGGCTGAGCTGTTTCTAGGCGGAACCTCGGCTCCTGTGCACACAGTGACGTGTGTAGCGTCCCTCCCTCTCTGCCCCAGGCATGTCCCTGCCTCTCCCTCACAAGTGGAGTGACAGCCCCCAGTTGGCTGCAGAAATTGAAAGAACCACAGTGAGGTCATTGCTGTGTCTCCATCCCAGCTGTTACTTATTGGCTGCTGTGTTTGGAAGAAGAATGCCCTCTCGGAGACGTCCGGTCCTCCTCCCCAGAACCTGTAACTACGCTACTTTGTATGACAAAAGGGACTCTGTGATTAAATGAAGGGTCCTGAGCCAGGGAGAGTGGCCTGGATTATCCAGGTGGATCCAATGTCATCACAGGGAAAGAGGGGAGGCTGGAGGGTCGCAGAAGATGTGACGAGGAAACAGAGCAGAGGGATGCAGGGGGTGAGTGAGGGAGTGTGGGTGGCCCTGAGAAGCAGGGAAATGTGAGGATTCTGCCCCGAGCCTTCAGCCTTCACGAGGGATGCAAGCCTGTCAGCTCCTTAATTTCAGCCCCGGGGGGGCCCATTCTGGTCAATGGGCCTCTCTGTCTTGTCACAAAAGACAACACATTTGTGTTATCTTTAAGCCACTACATTTGTGGTCATTCGTCACAGCAGCCACAGGACACAGACGTCACTGCACACGACGCGCACTCCAGCTCCGTCTGCAAAGACCTGCAGAGCGTGACAGCCACACCCAAGCTCGCTGTAAGAAGACAGCTTTGAGGCAACTGGGGAAATTCGGACACAGGCTGTTGCGTGTCATTAAGAACTGATTGCTAATTTTTTTATTATTTTTGCGGAAGTACTTAAGTTTGTTTATTTTTATTTGTTTGTCTTTCAACAGAGGTGCTGGGGATTGAACCCTGGACCTCGTGCATGCTAGGCACGTGCTCTACCGCTGAGCCCCACCCTCCCCTTCTCCCCAGTTGCCAAGTCTTGATAGGTCTGACAGTGGTACCGTGGTACTGTAAGAAGTCTTCTGTCCTTAGAGGAGTAACCTGGAGCCGGGAGGGAGGGGTGGCTTGATGCCTGGACTCGGCTTAAATATGTGACAGGGCAGGAGGAGTAAGAAAATGAGGGTGTTTAGACACTTGGAGACGACTGACTGCGTGTGACGCCCCAGGGGCTGCATGGACTGCTTGCCTTTGTGGGAGTGACTTCCAGGCTCTCGGGGTAGGGACGCACCACACAGAGCCCTGGCACCCACTCCTGGACCAGCAGACCCCGGCCGGCCTCGCTCTGAGAACTGATGGAGACCCCCCATCCACCCGCGTACACGAAGGTACCCGGGCATCACCCGGGAGCCGCACGCAGATGCCTCCAGTCGGGCTGGTTGCGGACCACGTCCCAGCAACCGGCTTTGCCCGCGTTCCCAGCGAGCACTTCTCCGGGTCAAATTCCCAGAAGCGGAATTGCTGTACCGAATAATCAAGTGTCAGCCGAGATGACCACACTCCCTCTGAACTGTCCCAGCAAATTCATGAAATCATGCAAAATAAGCGAGTATAATGTTTATATCCTCCTCCTCCTCTTGGGGAAAGTGTGCAGGTGAACTTCTCAAAGTCTAACTAGAAACACTGGAAGCCCCCGGCCCCTCTGAGCTCCTTCAGACACCCCGAAACCTAGGAGCGCTGGACACCTGGGGTAGGAAGGTGGCCCCGCGCTGTGCTGGCAGGAGGAGGAAGTGAGAGACCCTGCTGACCCCCACTGACAGCCAGGAAGGACCTGGCCCCTCTCCCTCCACCGCCCTCACCCAGCAAGCATCCCACCAAGAGTCCTGGAGCCACCAGGGGGGCCCTGCCACCAGTCATGGTCAACAGACAACAGGAGACGATGTGTGCCCGGCCACGGTGAACTGAAGGGCAGGGCCACTGGACAGGTATTTTGTTTAGACAATAAAGAAACACACCGTCATCAGTGTAAAAGAATCACACATAACAGCCGTGGGGCCCTGTGGTCCGTGGGGCCCTGTGTCCGTGGGGCCCTGTGTCCGTGGGGCCTGGCTCGAAGTGCCCGGGAGAGGCAGCGGCTGAAGAGCAGGCGCTGGGCTGAGGCTTGGGCGGAACCACCAGGAATCCCCGAGTCCCCAGAAGTGGTCTCCATCTTCATCACTTGTTCTCCACCCAAAACCCAAACAAGTCCTGTGTAGCCTTTCTTTAGGAAACACCGTACTTCCCGCCCCACCCCTCGACTCAAGTCCTAAATAACCATCCGTGCAGCAGCGGAACCGGAGAACTGGACTGAGCCTTCTCCCTGCCCAAAAGCGGCAGAGCTGCGCCCCCTGGTGTCCATCCCCCACAGCACACGGGGGTTCCCGCTTCCAGGGCAGAGCAGCTGTTCTGTCAAAGGTGCAGCTCCAACTACAGCAAAAGTCTGAATTCTGCCAAGTCTGTCCATGACTGTAGCCTGGTAAATACACCCACAACCCTCACACCATCACCTGCAAGATCTGGCACGTCTTCAACCAGCTTCCAACAGCTGCCAAACAGAAAGAGTTCAAAGACACGGGTTTACAGACGCCGCAAATCCACCTGCGGCAGAGCACCCCACAGCGCAGCCGCACAGGTCTGGAGCAGCCTGCGCACGGGCTCACCTGGTGCAGCTGTCTGTGATGCCAAAAGCAGGCGCTGGCTAAAGGCGCACCGGGGCAGGCGCACCAAACCCCACTGCGTGGGATTTTCTGCAACTGTCGAAACAATGAAAATGTGTGCACCCAAGCTCATAGCAGCACACTCACAAAGCGAACAGGTGGAAACAACCCAAATGTCCGTCGACGGATGAGTGGATAAACAAAATGTGGTCCACCCGTTACAGTGGAATATTTCTTAGCCTCAAAACGGAAGGACGTTCTGACACCTGCTACAACGTGGATGGGCCTTGAGGACATCAAGCTCAGTGACATAAGCCAGTCACAAAAGGACAAATACTGCTTGATCCACTGATATGAGGTCCCTAGAGGATTCAGATTCATGGAGATAGAATGAGGGACTGAGGGGAGGGGAACGGGGAGTGAGCGTTTAATGGAGACAGAGTTGCATTGTGGATAATGGAATATTCTGCAGCTGGATGGTCACACAATAATGTGAATGTGCCTAAAGCTGTAACCCAGTAGGAACTCTGGGGCCAGAACAAACCTCCCCCTTGTCCTCCACCTGCCTCTTGTCTGTAGAAAAAGCATAGCCTCCAAGACCTTCCCTGAGTTCCCGCAGGACCAGGAGGCCTTAGGCAGTGGAGCCAGGGTTCAGCCTGGTCTGGGGGCTCGGGGTGTCCAGAGACAAGGTCCCAAGCTGTTGTCCACCCTGGTTCCCCGCACAGACGCCCATCAGCCTGCCTGGGTGAGACACTCAGGCCAAAAACCTCTTCCTTTCATACCCTTGCCCTCCACATCCAAGCCATCAGCCAGGCCTGGCCGCCCACCTCCCAAGCTCTCCCTGGCCCGTCTGCTCCACCTCCACGCCCCCACCCTGGTCCCCCTCCCAGGATCAGCTCCCTAACCAGTCTTCCCTGGCTGCCTTACCCCTCAACATGCCAAGCTCTGCTTAAAAAAAAAATAAAGCTTTATTAAGGTGTAATTCATATACCATAAAGTTTACTCTTGTAAAGGCACAGTTATGTGGTTTTTAGAGGTCCCTGCCTCTCACTGTGGCTAGAAGAGGGCTCCTAGACCCAGGGGTCTGGGCTTACTCCAGGAAGGTGGAGCTGGGGGAATTCAGGGCCACCAGCAGCCCTGGGGAACCCGTGCCGTCCTGCAGCGTCGTGGCCAGATCCGGGCCGGGAGCTCTGGACCTGCATCCTTAGCGTAGGGTCTCCTTGGAGCCATGGCTGCCCGGCCCTGCCCGTCGGCCTCTGAGTTGGCAACTCCAGGGTCTGAACTAGCGGGAACTCTTCAAGCCCACGTTGTTGCCGAAGCTCTCCGGATGGGTTGTTTTCTGCTTTTACCAGGGACGTCCAGCTCAGGTCATGGGGTCACTACTTGGTCACATGGTTTTAGAGACTCAGACACCCCTGCTCAGTTCCCAAGGGCGGCTGGAGAAGTGACGTGATTCTCACCCCAAAGCAGACAGAAGACGCCCATTTCACAACGACTCCACCCACATGGACTCCATCCAGCCCGACAAGGGAAGCCCCTGCAGCCCCCACGGGATGTCCACAGACGGGCTGCGGGCAGGTGAACCCGGGACTTCAGGTCATAAATCCTCGGGCCTCTTTTTGCCTTAGGAGGGTTTTTGTTTGTTTGTTTTGTTTCGTTTCAGTTGAAGTGTAGACAGAAATGCCAGGGGAGCCCAAAGGGGTTGAGGACCATCCCTCGAGGCCCCAGGCCCCCAGCCAGGCCTCCTCCCAACACCTCTCGGCTGATGAGGGGCCCGCTGGCCCGAGTCTCCTGGTAGAGATCTGAGGGTGGCAGCACTGGCTGGTGACAGGTTTTAGGCTGTCAAAGGAGGTCCCTCAAGGACCCTGTCCGCTGGTCTAGTCACAACATGCTGGGTTGATTTTTATCTCCTGCCTGAAACTGGCGAGGAGGGGAGACTCCCCCTCCAGCCCTCCTGGGTTCCGGTGGCTGGACTAAGAGTAAAACCGACACAAGGCAGGTTAATGGGGGAGAGAGACCCACTCGAACCCCTGCATGTGGAGGCCCCACAGAAGAAGTGGCCAAAGCAGCAGCTCTCGCTCTTCTTAGGCACAGAAGAAACAGTAAGACGCGAGGCATTGCCAGGCCGAGAATCAGGTTTGGAGCCCAGTGAGTGAAGACGCTAAACAGGCTGTGCTCAGGGCGGCCAATGAAAGATGCCAGGAGGCTTTTGGTTTTTTACAGTTTTCTGAATGTGTGAAACGTCTGTCTCCAAAGCCGAAGCTGCAGTCAGATCTGTTCAGAGAAGTCCTTTGTTTAACTCTTATTTTTTATTGAAGTGTGGCTGATTTACAATCTTAGTTTCAGGGGCACAGCAAAGCAATTCAGTTATACAGATACATGTATTTTTTCTTCAATTTCTTCTCCATGGCAGCTCATTACAAGAAACTGAATATTGTTCCCTGTGCTAAACGGTAGGCCCTTGCTGTTCATCTGTTTTCTCTGCAGTCGTGTGTATCTGAAGGCGGTGGTTCATCTGGGCTTCTCGGCCCGGAGTCCCCATCTCTGGCGACAGGGTGTCCTTCTGCATGAAGAGGCAGGGGGGGCACCTTTCACATGGGAGGTTCGTTTCCTGCTTTCAGGGAGACAGAGAGGAGAGTCAGAGGATCTTGTGTTGGCTGTTTCTGAAATAACTTTAATTCAAGATAATCAATATGGCATTGAGCATATTTTGGGGTGGGCTTCCCTGGGCCCCCCCAAAACAGAACCGCTGGAGTCTGTGAATAAGAGCTCTCTCCCTGGGGCCCCAGAAGGAACACAGTGTCCTTGTGAGCCCCCAGGACAGCTAGCTCAAAGTTGCAAAACCCGCCTCCTTGGGAAAAGTCTTGCCTTGAGTTCTCCATGTCTCCTTACCCCCAGTCACAGCCCCAGGCTGGCCCAGCTACTCCCACCGCCAAGCCCAGGAGACCTGGCTCCTCGTCATCCTTCAGCCAGGACACTGGGGGGGGGAAGGCCAGTGGAAACCAAGGCCGCTGTGTGACCGCCACTTCTCAGGAGGGGACAGTGGTCTAAGGGCCTCAGGGAGGCCTTTGGGCTGCATTTGCTGTTGGCAGTCATATTTCCATAGAAAGAATTAGGCCAACCATGAAAACACAGGCCCCAGTTGTTCTAAAACAGAAAGCAGCCCTGGCTCAGAGCGAAAACAGAGCTCTAAAGATGCTTCAGGCTGGGCCAGCAAAGCCCCGCCAGGAGACAGGAGCCACAGGGTCACGTGACCGGGAAGGTTTGTTACGAAGAGCTGTAAACAGGGCCTCGGAGTAACAGGGAAGTGGCAGTAACAGTGACAGAACACTAAAGAATACAGGAAGGGCGGATGCAGGGAACAGCCCTCAGACTGACGGGGACACCCCCGACACCGCAGACCTGGCTGGATCAGCCCGGCCTGCCCCCAGTGTGGCCCCAGCGTGGCCGGCTACGTGGGGCAGGCACGGGGCTGACCGCGTGGGGAAGCCGCGCAGGGCCTCACCGGTGGGACTGCTGGAGGTCTGCCCTCGGGGGTGCCAGGAGGTGCCTCGGGACTCTGCAAAGCCACCCAAGGGAGTGTGGGAGAAGCTGCTCGCGGGAGGTGCCCTGCCAGGTCACTCTAGGGCGGGGGCTGTGGGAGGACTGGCCACTGTGCGCTGCGGGGCCTACACACTGGAACCAGGACGAGAAACCCTCCCGCCACCATGTCCCACCGGTGCCTGTACAGACGGGGCTCAACACCACTCGGCTGCGAAGCAGAACCATTCACAAAGCCCAGAGCAGCGAAGAAGGGAGGCCTTGATGGTGGGAGTAGCAGACTGAGAGCCATCACGAGCCCACGCCCCCAGGCCCGTCCGCCTGGTCGGCCGTTGCACAGACACCCACCGTGCGTGCCCTCCACAGCCCCAGGCCAGGGACCATCTACAAAGGTGACTGAGGCCCACGCGAGGGTGCCAGACCTAGTTCACAGAAGTGCAGGACAAAGTTCAGGTAAATGACAGTCAATCCCATGCGACGATTGGGACATACTTACACTAAAAATTTATTCTTCCTTTATCTGAAATGCAGATTTAACTGGGACGCCTGTGCTTCATCTGACACCCGGGCCCCAGCACTGCCCAGGGACAAAGTGTCTGATGGGCACAGGAAGTGCTGTCAAGGCATTTCCCCCCGCATCTTCTGAGCATAAGAGCATCGGTCAGGTACAGGGACTGGCTGAGCGGGCTTACTCCCTGCCCTCCTCCCCTCTTCTCCCCGGGGCTGGCCCAGCCATTGCTCCTGCCCTCAGAGTGTCCCTCTCAACGCGCAGTGACCCCTCCTCACCACTTCTCAATCGCTCACAAGCATTTCCTGGGATCCTCTGGCTGAGCGCCAGGTCTGAGTCATCCAGGGCCAGCTGTGCTTTGGAATTCAAAGCATTCAGAGCTAAGAAAAACAAACATACAAGTGAATAAAAGCACATACTATATATTGTTTAACCTCCGTAGGGGCCTGTGGTGGGACCCCAACCTCAAGCACACCAGCACTTCTGCAGCCAAGTCCACCCCACTCAGGGGGCACACACCCCACGCAGTGTTGCAGCCTGCTCCCGGCTGATCTATGCAGTACTAAAGCGGTCCCCGAGATGCTGAGGTCACCACAGGCGGCACGTTTCCTAGTCCTTCTTATTCCCAAGGGAAATGTTACAAAGCTTCAGACATACACAAGTTCAAGCAAAGCTTAATGCCTGGACGTGTCAGTGCCGTGAGTCGTCCCCACACCTGGCTGCAGGGGCTCTGGGGGGAGGCCCAGCGTTGTCGTGTGGCTCCGGTCACCAGGCTGGAGGTGGGCGCTGGAGGATGGTTGTCCCGCGCCACGATGCAGCACCCCAGAGACGGTGCTTCCTGGCACGTCTCCCAGGTCACCAGCTCAGAACTAAGCTGTCTCTTTAGCTGGGTGAGTGCCTGCTGGCTGATCAACGTTGAAGCCAGCAACTGGCAGGTCATACATTATGACCAGGTAGTCCACAGGGGCTCCCCCAGTTTTCACGGGGGCTCCCCCATCATCCCCACTCCTCCTCCTCTGTGTTCGGTCCATTACCGGGATTCCTCTGTCCCTCAAGGAAGTAATGAGACCAGCCCCCTTTCGCTGCTCAGCATCTCCTCCATGTCCTTTTCACCTTACACTTTCGGTTGATGAACTTCTAGGGTAAATGAAGTCTGTCCAGAAATAGACTCACAGACATAGAAAAACAAACTGCAGTTACCAGGCAGGAAGGGGGTTGGGACAGATTAGCAGTTTGGATTAACAGGTACACACTGCTTCACATAAAGCAGATAAACAACAAGGACCTACTACTGTACAGCACAGGGAACTAAATTCAATTTCTTTTCTGTAGTGGAAAATGATCTTATATATATATATATATATATATATATATATATATAACTGAATCACTTTGCTGTACACTTGAAATTAACACTGCAAATCAACTACACTTCCATAAAACATAAGAATTAAAAATATATATATATAATGAAGTTTGCTATCACCTTCCTCCCTCCTGCGGGCGGGTCTCCTCTCCAGCCCATTTTGAGCGCCGTGTCCTGCGCACGCCTGCCCACGCCTGTGTTAGGGAGCCCCCCCCGCCCCCACTGCCCAAGCACCAGCGATTGGGGAAACCGCCGTCTCTCGGGCGAGCTTATTCCAGAAGCCCTGGACCTAAGTCAGCAGCAGGAAGCATCCTCCCACGCACCCCCCCCCCCAAGCTCCACCTCAGAAAGGCGTTCGTTTTCACTCTTCACGGGGTGTAAACTCCCCTCACAAGTCAGGGCAAAGTAAATGTCAGAAACATCCCTTTCAGAAGACACTCGGGAAGGAGCCGTACGGTGCTGCCGTGCAGAAATAACGAAACGTTAGTTGTCCCTGGGCCCAGCTTACCTGCAGTGAATTCACGCTGCTGACTGAAAGGGACTATCCAATCAGGCAGAAACCAGTCCTTGAGTATCCAGTGCGTGCTCGTTTGCACAAGGGGACGCAGGGACGCATTCACCACGCGCACCTGTGGCAGCTTCACCCCGACTCAGCCTGTGCTTTGTGACCTGAAACCACCCCCATCTGCACCCTCCTCAACCACCCTAATGCCTTTGTGGAAATGCGGCACAGGACCCCCCCTGCCTCCTCAGCTCTGAAGACTGGTGCAGACTAGGCTTTTACACCGGTACCATCTTGGCAAATCCATCAGGATGCTTTTCCATTGTTTCCCAAAGGGAAGGTTTTCCACCACAGACATTTAGATTGTTCTCCATCACAATCCTTCCCGCATTTCCACCACCAACCTTCTGAATATTCGTGCTCACCTTTAAAGATCAGCAGTTCCTGCAGTAACCGAGCTGTTCCATGAGCGGCAAGTCGCTGCCTGGCATCCGCTGGTGTCCTCACTGCGAACGTCACGTCCACTCCGGTCAGCATCTCCTTCCCCGCCCACCTCCCACCTGCAGTGGTTTCCACGTCTCAGTGGGTCTTGGACATCACCAATACTGCAAAACTTCAACTGCCTTTCCTTTGATTCCCAAAGTCATACATCATGGGGGTCCCAACATCCCTGGCTTCCTGATACTGGCAGGGTCAGTACTTCTGTGTCTCCCCCGTAGCAAGCAGTGGGGTGTGTAACTCTTTTTTATGCATGAATAATGCAACTGAGCCCGAAGTCACAAAAGGAGAAATAAATTTTAAAATTTAGAACACACATCAGCAACCCACAGAGGTGCCTGCACCCCTGGGAGCATGGGACTGCAGCAGTCAGGTCAGGTCAGATTTTGCAGCAAATTGAATCTTACCACCAAAGTTACAGGGGGAAAAAAGGCTATTTTTAAAGCTTTTTGCATTTTGGTTGCAGCTAAGGGGCTGTGGGTCTGTTCTGCCACGGAATCAAGGAAAAGATAGAAGCGGGGAGCGGAAAGGGCTCACAGTTCAGCAAGAGGGAACCGTCAGCAAACAGAACACAGCTCAGCAGTGCCAGCGGCTCCTGCTCACTGATGTCGGGGAGGAAGACCTTCCCCTCTCCCTGTCTAGGGTCATCCAGCTGCTCTAAGAATTAAATTGACACATGTCAGGTTAACAGGAGAACACCAGACAGAAGTCGAGTAACGTGTACACATGGGAGAAACCCAGGAAGTATCTCACCAAAACAGCTGCAGCTCTCACCTTAAATGCCATCTCAGCAGAAGACAAAAGACGGTGTTTGGGTGGATGGCGTGGGACTTCAAAGGCAAGGAAGGCAACGAGCACAAGGATGGAAAAGCACGTGTTGGGTGAACAAATGCTCGTGGGCTGTGCAGAGACACTGAGACAGAGGGACTCCGATCTCTAGGTCTCCCCGCCACACCCACCCGTTCTTTGCAGATATCTCTGGTCGTGGCTTTGTTCCGGGAGCAGGCCCTTTCTTCATTTATTTAGGCAGCTAACGGGGAGGTAAAAAGAAAGACTTCCTGAGTCCTGTTTCTCAAAAATAATCAGCCTAAATTAATCCTCCTGCCAAAGAGACACATTCTGGGGTGGCAAATTTTGCTCAGCTACAGTGAGCACCTGCAAGGTGCCAAATTCAATACTACTCACCAAGGTAGGTGTTACCGCTCCCGTTCATAAATGGAAACCCTGGGTCCAAAGAAGTTTAAAACCAAGCAGCCACCTACTCCCCTCCCTGCCAATCATTTGTTAAATTCTAACCTCCAATACAATGGTATTTGGAGAGGGAACCTCTAAAACATGATCAGGTCCTGTGGGCACAGCCCTCATTTATGGAATTAATGTCCTTATAAAAGAGATCCCAGAGAGCTCTCCCTTCCCCTGTGTGAGGGCTGTTGGGTCCCAGGAGAGGCCATCTCAAAATGTGCCTTCATGGCATATTGATTATTTTGAATTAAAGTTACTTAAGAAACAGGCAATGCAAGAGGGACACTCTGACCCTTCTTTCTGCCCCCCTGAGAGCTGGAAGTAAATTTCCCATGTGAAAGGAGCCCCCTCTGCATCTGGAGGAAGGACACCTTTATCACCAAAGGTGGGGAATCGGGCAAGAAGCTTACACAAACAAATCTCGTTACTTCTCTAACTGGGCACCCAAAACCTAAGTTTCTTAGTCCTGTCAAGTCCTCACAAATTTACTGCTTCTTTGTCTAAAAAGTATAAAAGCTGCTGCTTTGGCCACTTCTTCTGTGGGACCTCCATGCGCATGAATTCAAATGAGCTTTTTTCTCCTGTTAACCTTTCTCATGTCAGTTTTACTATTAGGCCAGCCACCAGAATCCAAGAGCGGTGGAGGGGAAATGGCCCCCTCGCCAACAGGACAAATAGGACCATAGCTCCCGCTGTGACACCCATGACCTAAACAGCAGTTCAGCAACTACGTGCAAAGCCCAGGCTCTTCAGAGCTGCTCTGAGGTCTGCGCGAGCATCTGATTATCTCTGCCTCTTCACATGTGACCCATCCTCAAATCTGTTCCATACCAAATTTTCACACACTAGAGACCACCAGGATAACTCATTTTTGTGTAGCCCTTCTCCCGGAATAAAACTCGTGTTGCATCCCCCAGACTTCAGAGTTGGGTGGGCAAATATACCAGGTGTGAGTTTGCCCCAAATAGAAAAAGATGCCTGCAGGCGGCCACTTGTTGAAGAACTGCTAGGAAAAGTGAGACTGGAAACATCCCATGTGCCCATCAACAGGTGATTCGTTGAACGAGCGATTCATCACCATACAGTGGCGCTCGGGGCAGTCAGGACGATGACCACGTATTCCTAGGGAGCCACCTCCAGGATGGATGGTGACACAAAAGAGGGCAAGGTGGGAAAAACAGTGCTAGAAAGGATGGGCCTCCAAAAAATAGAATAAACGAGGAAAGATGAAAATGGGGAGCTCCGTGGGAAGGACCCGGCGTCCCCGTGGGTCTGACCTCGTGCTCCGCTCCTGCACCTGCCCCTCTCCCCGCGTCGTTCCCTGCGATCCAGCTTTTCCGCGGTCTTCAGGATTTACGTACTGGGACCTACTGCGCGTCCCCAGACCGGTCCCAAGCCCGAGACCCCGCGGCCCCCGGCCCCTGCGCGCTGCGCGCCCACCGCGCGCACCGCTCATGTTTGTGGGTCAGGCGGCTCGGCCAGAAGACGTGCCGCTGGCCCCCTGGACGATCGGGGCCCCTCCGCACCCCGCCGGGCTCTCCCGGGACCCGGGGCGCCCCGACTCCGTTCCCTGCCCACGGCGCCGCTGGAGATGGGGTCTTCCCGGGGGAAGGGCTCGGAGGGCGGTGGGGGTCCCACAGGGGAAGTGCGGGGAGGGCGCGCCCAGGGCTCAGCCCCCGAGACTGCGTGGAGAAGCCCCTCGCCCGCGGCCTCCTCCTCCCCGACCGCCGTTTGCGCGCTCGGCTTCTCAGGGCACTGGGGGCGCCGGCGGGAATCGGGGGCCTCAGCCCCAGCCCCGGGCGCGCGGAGCCCGGAGGGCGGGCGTGGGGCAGGCGAGCGCCGGGTGGGGGTGCTGGCGGGCGGCGCGCGGGCTCCCGGCTGAGAGGGCGGTGCCTCCCGCGCGCGCCAAGCCCCGCCTACGCGCAGGCAGCGCCTCTCCCGATTGGGCAGCGCCTCCACGTCGTCGGGGCGGGGCGAGCGTTGTCGCGTCCAGGTGACGTCTCCCGCGGGCGTCGGGCGGGGTCGTCGGCGTCGGCAGCAGCGTCGGCGGTGGCGGCCGGTGGGAAATGGCGGAGTACTTGGCCTCCATCTTCGGCACCGAGAAAGACAAGTGAGTGAGAGCCGGACGCCGGGGATCCCGGCCGGGGAGGCGGGCGGTGTGCGCGTGGGCTCGGGAGCGTGGTCCCGGCGGCGGCGGGAGGCCCGGCGGGGGAGGGGCGCAGCGGGCCTTCCGGCCTCGGGAGCAGCGCGCCGCCGCCTCGTGCGCCGGGGCGGGCGGGCGACAGGGCCCGGGCGGGCTGCGGGCTTCCGCTCGGGCGGCGCGGCCTCTCCGGCCTGGCCCCTCGGCGGCCCGCCTGCTGGCGCCCCGGGCCCCCGGCTCTCCGGAGTCGTCTCGAGTTGTGCTGAAGTTGTCAACGTTAACAGTTCCCCCAACTTTCAGCTTTTAAGGTCGAGTCCGGGCAAGCTGTGGTGCAGATCTCGCCCGTGGTACATCGTTAGGTAACTTAGGGTCCTAACTGCTGGGGGCTTTATCCGCTTAACGAGACTTTTGCGTGTTTGAGCGATGATCGGGCCGGTCCTAAGGACATTTGATGTAAAAAAAGTATTATGGAGATTACGGCTTAACTGACCATAAAAGACATAGTCTGCTTTTAAAATACTTTAAGATGCGGTTCAAATATAAGAACAAGGTTTTTTTTTTCTCTCTCTAAGGTTGCATTCCTTCCCTAGCCAGTTGTTAGGTTAAAAGTAAAAAGTGTAGTTTTGACTTTACCATGTATTAATTTCCAGTGCATTCACCGAAGTTTAGACTAAAGGGGATGTTTTTCAACACTTTGGAGGATAATTCTTACTTTGAAAACTTGAAGATTGAGTGCTTAGCTTAATCTATTCTTTGAATAAGTGGTTACCATCGGGATTTTTCAGGGCTGTACAAGGCTTATGTGAATGTTTTTAGTGATAAACTCCTAAGATTGCTATAGATAATGTTTTAATACCACTTTATCGAACATTATTTAAATTGTTTTCCAGGGTGCAGTCTGTCTTGTAAAATGTCTGCTTTTGCACATGCTAGGATCATCTGTGTTGTTTAGAAGAGGGGTTCATGTTTTTTCCTAGTAAAATTCACAAGACAGAATCGTCAGTCATACTCGTTCCAGAAACATTTATTGGGTGTCAACCTGAGACCAAATCTGGAGACTCAGAAGTGGAGAACATTTATTTGGATCTTGTTCTCAAGGAACTCAAAGAGAGAGGGGTGCTTGTTGCGTAAAGGGTAACTAAAGTAAAATGCACCTAAACGTGTTAAGTGCTGTGGAAGAGGTGTGTGCTCCGAATGATGTGGCTCACAGAGGAGGCAGCTTGGGGAACATGATCGGGAATGAATTGGCCACCTCTGGAATTGAGTAGAAAAAGAGGCTTCTCCCAGTTTTCTGAAGGACATGCCATGTTAATTTCACTCTAGCAGATCCTAGTAAGGGCCATGACTCCTGTTCATGCAGGTTTTTTCCCCTTGTTCTTGTAAAAAGCTGCATAATGTGGTGTCTTCACTATTTCTTACTCTACAAAACTCTTAGTTCAGAGATTTATTCCAATAACATTTTTTATATTCCTGCTGTAAATAACCACATTTCAGTCTATTGGAGCTGTATTGTAAAAGTCATGGCTGCAGTTCTGCAAAGTTGATCATTTAATCCAGGTTTCTTGTTTCAGGGAGACTTGGTGGGGTTTTAATTTCCAGGAAACATCTCAACTCCTAAAAACTAAAGATGAGGATTCCCACTAACTTTTTTTTTTTAATTTAAGCTAAAAGTAAAATGTAGGCCTCTACCAATTAAAAATATTTAGCTAATCACGCATGTAAAGTTATGGACATTATCTAAATGTAAGCATGGATTAGCCTCTATTATCTTCTCTGTGATAGTAAATTATGTCTTTTTCATCTTTTTCTTTTATTTCAGTAGGTTAGTAAGCAGAGCGCTAGGACACTTCCGGCTGATACACTGTGTCACTGTTAGGAAGTAACTGCGCATCCTGAAATGAAAGTCATCTCTGGAAGTACAGAGACAAGGATCATTTTAATTACGTGCGATAGTTGGGTATTAATTGTTGAGACAGGAGTTTTGTCCATTCTGAGATGTTCTTAAAATAAGCGCTTCATTTTGGAGTGACTTCTGGGAGATGCAGTGTTAATGCTCAAATTAAATAATCTCAAGTAAGAGCAGACTTGTAAGATAATTTGGCAGATAGTGTAGTGATCGTTTTCTCCCCTGATAAATTCAGATTTTTCCATCTTTACTTCCATCTAATAATAAATTAGTGGCTAGTTGATCTTCATAGCCCATCAGATTTCATCGAGGTCCTTTGATCTCAATTGTGGATTGGCTATCTCATGGCGCTTGCTAGAAACTGAATCTACAGGGTAACTTTCCCTCCTCACGTCTGAATTTGGACACCTCCCAGGCCTGCTGAGCCCCCCTGCATTGCTGTCGTGCTGGCTGGGTTGCTGCTTTTGATTTTATCGGGATCGTCCAAGTATTGGGCATAATAAGGGAGGGCTTCCTGGTGGGGACAGAGGTGGCCTCGTTAGCCCTGTAGGTAGAGTGGACTCCCTAAGAGCTTGTTTTCAGTGTACTGAAGCTGGGGGAATTGTTTACTTCAGACCTGCTTCTGGAAATTTTTTATTGGTTTGGTGTCTTGGGTGAGAGAACCTGACTTTGTGTTTTATGTAGATGACGATGATTGCATTTAATGAGCACTGTGCAATGAGCACACAGACGGTATATCTGATCCTGGTTCTCGGAACAATGCCAGGTTGGCATTTTCCTCAGTCTTCAGATGGTTCTTGAGACCCGCACTGTTGGGAAAACTGGCTCAGGCCCGGACAGGCAGCAGCAGTCACATCTTGACCCCTCACTGCCCTGTGTGGATGTCCTCCAGAGAATTTTATCGTGGGAGACTAGAGAACAGATAGGTTTTAAGTTAAATATAGTTTTAGACTAATTTCATATTCAACTTAAGAGAAAACAGTAGAGCCAAGAAGTGCAGTTGACCCTGGAGCAGCACGGGGCTAGCGTGCCGCCCCCCACACGGCCAGTGGTGCGGGCCAAGTGCGTGGCCGTCAGCCCTGCCTGTCTGCTGCTCTGAATCAGGTTCATCCACCCATGGGCCGCGTAGTACTGCAGTATTTAGTAAGTGGAAAAAACCCAAGTATAAGTGGACCCATGTAGTCCAAACCTGTGCTGTTCGCAGGTCAGCTGTGTTTGGAAGTGGAGGGGATTGGGGTGAGGAGGACTCGAGTTAGAAGAGAGCGCTCTTCGTCGGAAGGCTGCGTGTTTGTAGAGGAGCTAACTGACTCTGAGTAGTCCCAGAATGCTACCAGGAAGGGGCAGACACTGCGACCAGTGAACACAGCTGGCCTGTGTGTGTGCGAGGCGGAGGGAGAGTAGTTTGATAGCATGTCTCATGTTGATGATGCGTTTCCATCTGTTTGGTATCTTCCCAGAGAAACAATCAGCTCCTATTTTCCTTCACAGAGTCAACTGCTCATTTTATTTCAAGATCGGAGCGTGTCGCCATGGAGACAGATGCTCTCGGCTGCACAACAAACCGACCTTTAGCCAGGTTTGTTTGTTTTTCCTTTTCTTCCCCCTGTTTTTATGTAAATTGTCAAAACTTCATGTACTTTACAGAGGCAGTTAATAATTTTCATGTTAAGCAGGTCATTTTCTTCCCTCTAGTTTTCCATTTGTGTTCATAAGTGTTTTGTTTAAATGAGAATGAGGCAGGTGACCCACCTCTAGTGGAAGGTCTGAGAGCATCACCCCTATTTTTATCATTAGAGAAACTTTTTAAAAAGAAACTTTACACGTTGGCATGTTAGCTGTGGCTGGCTTTCACTGCCAAGCCACCCTCCCTGCCTCTGACAGACGCAGGTGGGGAGGGCGGCCCGGCCAGCACTGACTTAGCCTCATTCAAGCCCTGGCGGACGCGGCGCGCTTCCTGCCTGGTGCTCTCGCCAGCCGTGGGGGCGTCCGGAGCCACCTCAGCAGAGGTGCTGCGTGGTTGTCAGCAGAGCCGTGGTGCTGTGCGTGCGGGGGCTCTGGTGCTCCTGGGCGTGTCCCCTTAGATCCCAGTCAGGGGAACACCAAGTTGTGTCATGTCAGAGAAATACGGAAAAATGAAACTTAACATTGAAACGTGGGCGTTTATCTTCAGTTATTCGTGGGCAGTCTATTCAGTTAATCGAGAGATGCCTGTTACCTTGGGCTTGGGTCTGCTGTGAGTTCAGACCAGTCAAAACTTGTGATTTTTGGTAGTTATTTTTGGTTAATTGAAGAAAACACAAGGGTTTGCACCCTGCAAGTGAATCAAAGGGAGAAAGCACCTCTAAGAGGAACAGAAAACTTCTGCCCGCGTTTGCTTGACCACTTGGAATGTGAAAACATCGAACCCCTGTCCTTGCCGACGGAGGGCCCTGGGGCCTCTCAGCGCCCGCGGGGTCTGCCGGGCTCTGCCTGTGAGCGCACGGTGTTTGTTCACGTTTTGAACCTCTAACAATGTTTTCCTGTAAGTATTTAGGAAAATCAGCCAATTGGTGTAAGAAAGAGACAGTGTTTCCTAATTTATTAGCTTTGAACACGTCTCTTTCAAAATTCAGAATATTGGAGAATTTGCCTTACACTTTCTGTTGTATTTCTTTTTCAAGTGCCTCAATTTATGAACTGAATCTCACCCACTAGGCCAGTGGCCACGATTCCATTAAAATTTAGTGGGCTCGATTGTACGTGTTAACTTGAGCCTCTTGTCTTGATTGATTGGTTGGTTTTGGGTGATCCTGACCACCCTGGTTCTGATGGAGCTGCACTGCTCTCTTTAAGTGAAGTTTCCCTCATTACACAGATGGCCCAAGTGAGACCTCAGATTAGTTTCCTGTTGAGTAACTGGGCTCAGGATAGCTTTCCACCAGAGTCGTCATGCTGGTGGGAGTCCGGTTCTGAGTGGGAGGCGTCTGAGGCCCGAGATAAGCTGGCTCTGGGCAGTACTCAGCGGCTTGGGCAGGAGGCCAGGCCCTGGGTGGGGGGAGTCTGGTTAGGGGTGTGCTGTCTGGCTGTTGGGCGTCCTCCCAAGTGGGTTTCCCAGAGCAGACCTTTGAGGGGGCTCTCACAGCCACTCCCCTTCAAAACGCAGCTAGAGGTGGAACTGGCTGGGTTTGTAAAAACCACTTACAAGACTGCCGTGGCCACATGTTGGGACTAAGTGTTTTCCTAAATTATGCAGCTTATTGATTCAGCTTGTAAACCTCTAGCATAATTCAGTGTGGGTTTCTTTTTAAGCTTACAGTGATGTGGACATTAGGATTCATGTAATATACTAGCCTACTAACTTAAACATGGTTTGTTTTTTCAGACAACTTGGTTTTAAGAAGAACGGTACAATGTAAGGTTTCAAGTCTGCCTGATCCAGTTTAAAGCACAAGGGCTAAAAGGATTTTTTTTCCCTTAAAAGAAGGATCGGAAAAGAGCAAATGTTTTAAGCTATTGTATTATGTAAACAGAGATCCCACCAAGAAAATGTGAATGTGATAGGTGTCCGTGACAGTTAGGAAACCCATTCGGTGTCCTGTTTCCTACGAGACCAAGAGAGCTTGATGGACTGCATATAGCTGAGTTATGCATTTGGTTTAAAAAATAATAATTTCATATGGGGAATATGATTATAATGTGACTTTTTTTGACCTCTTAGTGTCTGCTAGCTTGAAGTAAAAGAAAATGTTAGCGTTCTCTTGTTTACCTTGCCTTAAAACACTTCCATAACGTGGGACTACTACTCAAAGTAACAGTTACAGTTTCTTCTTGGTTGCTGGCTGACTTGACCCAAGTCACTGCTCAAACTCTGTTTTCATAATATGATGGTTTGGGTGTGTTCTTCAGAAGACAAGTGTCTGACTTGCAGGAAACAAACAAACAGCAAGCGTTGAGCCATTTGCAAACAAGTTGTCTCTTTGCAATTGTCTAATATATGCACAGCAGCCAGTAGAATTCCCCTTTTTATTTTTTTTTCCCCGCAGACCATCTTGATTCAAAACATCTATCGTAATCCCCAAAACAGTGCACAGACGGCTGACGGCTCACACTGTAAGTCCCACAGTTGGAGAAATTTTTTTAAAACAATGGTGTTAAAGAGCCCACTCTTAATTGAGACAAACAATGTTGGCTTCTGAGCTGCTGACATAGAGCTGTTGCAAACAGGACAAGGTGATGGAAGTCCGTGGTGCGCACAGCAAGAACTTGATACTTGGCCACGTTCAGCAGGCTGTCTGGGGAAGGTCATGGCCCGGCCTCTTCCCTTGATTGACGTTGCTTAACAAGAGGGGTCCGTCCCTGTGCCATCTGAACGTCACCAGCCAATCATTGGTCTTTGCAGTGACTGAACCCCTGGCAATTATTAAGTTCTTTCTGTAAAATCAAAAATCTTAGGAATGCTTAGGAATCAATAAGGTAAGTTGCCCAGTAAGTGTGGGTTTTATTTCACCATTACGATTTTTCCTCTAGGAAGTGGAGATTTCATGATATGTAATAATTGTATTTCTCTAATCAGTTTACACAGGCACTTTTCTTTCTCATGTGTTCATTAAAAGTTTTCTGCAACAAGAGTATTTTGGTAGTAGCCTGCCAAGTTGTGTGCAGCCTTAACTGGATTGGAACTTGGAGAATTGTTACAGTCTGTGGCAGAAATACAGTATTATCATATCATGGGATCTCTTCCATCGCAGTGTTAGGGTGCTCCAAGACAGCCATCAACTAAGAAACGTCTCTGCTTCCAAAGAAAATAACTTGCTCTTTTTTCAGCACTGAGTCTTGACTGAAGCGATCTTCGCAGGAGACCGGTTAAGTGTTTACATTTAATTTTCCATAATATAAAGTTGTTGCGTTTTGTATTTCAGACCATTGCCCTCTTGAACATTTACCGTAACCCTCAAAACTCTTCCCAGTCTGCTGACGGTTTGCGCTGTAAGTTCATACAAGTTCCTTCCCTGGTTCCCTGGGCTTGCGTGTCAGAGCTCAGTGTCAACTCCATCTGGTCTGCACTGTAGCGTCAAGGACCACCTTTCATTAGCGGTGTCGAGAGCTTGTCCCACCGACCCCGTGGAAGCCTCTGTTTGCTATTTGAACCCACTTACTTAGGAAGGAAGAAAGGGACTGGAGAGGGCGTCCTCAACAAGAGCTTGGAGCTGCTGCCCTCCCTGCCCTTGGCTGTCATCTGGGAGAACGTGGCGGCTTAAACGTGTGGCCACATTCTTCCCCCGTAAGAGTGAACGTTCTCTGACTTACAGAAAAAGTGCTCTGAAGTTATTTTTCAGATTTTATTTCTTACTAAACTTTTTTTGTCCCTGAGACTCCATTTTGTAGATCATGCTTTTCATTGTGAGAGCACTGCTCTGAAAGTGTTTCCCAAATGAGGGCCCCACAAGGTGCACTGACCCCAAGTTTCCCTTCACCACCAGCCCTGTGCTGACTCAGGTTTCACTAACGTACTTTACGTGGCTAGCTCCAACGTCAGGAGTTAGCTTACTGCGTTTGGAAAGTAAAGGATGCTCGGTAGGGAGCAGGGCTAAACTGGGCGTCCCGTGGACACTGCCGGTTTCTTCCCACGTTGGGAAACACTCATTTTGAGTTATGAGTATTGTATTTCCCGAGGGGTAGCATTTAGAGAACAGGGTTAATATTGCTGTTGTTGGAAAGTTAAAGAAACTAAAATTTCAGGTTTATAACTCTTAAGCTGTAGAAGAAATTTAGTCACCTATGGATAAATTGAAATGAGCATCCTGGACTCATCTTAAAATCAAGAATCAAGGGGTCCAAACCAAAAGGTAGATGTTTCTCATTCACCAATCTGTTTTAAAACTGTGAAAAACATAGATCACAAAATAATACCATAAGGTACCCGTGGGTGGCCCCAGACCTGAGTCAGACACGCCCTTGGCCTGGAGCCCCTCAGGCTGTAGGTGACCTGGTCCCAGCAGCCACTACCCACTCAGGCTGGCCCTGCGCTGGGAGGCCTCCGGGCTGTGCACCTGTGCGTGGGCGGCGCCGTGTCTGGGGGGGGGGGGGTGTGTACAGTCTCCCTGCCAAGACGCTCGGTGGTTTTGATGCTGATGCTGACCTGACAGAGAATTAACTTCTTTCCCTGAATCTGATGGGAGCAGGATTTACTTGGTAGCCCTTGGTTTAAAATGCCTGGTTTTTGTTTGGTTTGGTTTTTTTAAAGAAATAAGAGCAATAGGTGGAGGAAACTGTTTCTCTGTGGACTTACTAAACAATTTTTGTAACAGCCCTACCCTGGGGAAAAAGTGAAAAGTAGATGGCTGAGTGGCAGCAGTTAATCAGTCTTTGCCCTGGCGGTTTTCCTGGGGATGCGCACATGTTTTATTGACAGAAGAATGTTGTATTTATTTTTTGTGTCTATATATGTGATTCACAGCACTCTTGTTTTGCGTATGCTACAAAATAAAAGTTTAGCTGTGCTAAATATTACAGTTCTGGGGTCCAGATTGTATAAATTAAGTGAAATTCTGATGCTACAATTTAGGAAGAATGTCAGTTTAAGTTGATAAACCTAAACTATTTGGCAGCAGGCCAGACAGAATGCCAGCCAGCGAGGTTCCTCAGTTTCCTAAAGTTACTGGCTCTTTTTAAAATTCCCTTTTATCTGTAGGAAAGTCAGCTTTCTACTCTTGGATTAAACTTACATGTACAGAACCCTAGTTTAAGAACATTTCTGTGAGAAAACTGGGTATTTTTGAATTGTATTTAAAATATATTAAGTCCTGTAAATGTTTCAGTTGATCAGTTTTTTAATTGCTCATCTCTGCCTTTCACATCATGTTGATTGACTCAAAAAATTAAAGAGTATAGAAGATAAAATGTGCCCATTGTCAGGTGTTTTCAAAGAGCAACTTTGCATGAGTTGCTGAAATACAGTGCTCTGCTATATAGTGACAGAACAGAAGTGCCGTGAATACAGACAGCATTTTAACAGTCACCAAAACTTACTCTCAATGTTGCTAAAACTTTGAGCGTGTAGATATTTTTGTCTTCTCGTTTCTTCTGATGTGGAGAAGGAAGTTAGTTTTAAATATTAAACTCTGCCCTTTGGAATGGGCTCCTCTTGACTAGCTTCTCTGTTGTTTGGAACTCGATTTCCCCTCAGGAAAGGAGGTACGTTCATGATAGCTTTAAACTGGGATGCGCTGTCAGGAGTAGCCGATGCTGCCTGATGCATTCAGTATGTTGTGTGTTCTCAAACAGGCGGGGTTCCTGGAAATCCAAAAATAACTAAAATGCAGGGACACCTCCCTCCCCATGACTAGAAAGGGAACTCAAATCATTGTCAGAATCAAAAGATTGAAGTTATTAGTTCTTACCCGTAAAAGTAAAAAGGTTTTCAAGAGAGCCAGGGAGCTTCTCCGAGGCAGCACAGAGTGGAGAGGGCCCACAGCCAGGGCCCGGGCAGGGCGCCCGGAGGAGGCCACCAGTCCAGGAGGGCGGCCCAGCCTCCAAGCCACTCCCTGGCCTGGCTGTTTGGAACGCCCACTTACGACATGCCAGCTTTGTGCTTTCTCCGATTTGGGCGCGGAGAACTTTACGGAGTTTGAATGGTAACATTTGGCAGAATGACGATGAGGATAGAATGTAAATTTGCAAAGTCTGTCCGCACAGTGGGCGTGGTTTCACTTAGTGCCTGTGGATTATAAAGAATAAACTTGATGAAAATAGTTTGAAATACAAAATGATGCTTTCTTCAACAAAGCATTGTAACTCTCCCTTTATGCAAAAGAGGGCCTTCAGAGGACTGCCATTGAACAATTATCTTACTGAGTCTTTATTTTCAGTCATTGGGTTTTAATCGCATCAGAAACAATCATGTAACGTTCTGTGTGGCTGATAATCGGTAAAAGAAATTAGTCAGGAATCATACGTTTTTGATCACTTACCCTGGTTTCAGCTTTCATTCTAGTCAATTGAAAGGTGAAAAATCAGTGTGATTACTTAGCCTCTACTTTAAATCTAAAGAGGAAGAAATCTTCCTTTAAAATCTCCTTGAGAGTCAGCTTTTCCTCAGACTTTCTGAAAATGATGGCCCTTTGATGCTGATTAAAACCTGTTGTGATTTCAGTATTTTAATGGCCAGATTGAGACTGTCATAAGGGGCATTTAAAAACCTCAGCACACGTTGAAATTGTCACACATAGCCGTGTCACGCAGTGTCGTCAGTGCTCCGCTGGGGCAGCCCTCGTTCTCTCTCTAGACAATCTCATGTGTGTCACTGTAGCAGTTTGAGTTTAAGCTCGAGAGCCCAGGCCGCGGTCCCCGCTCTGACCAGCAAGATCTCTGTTGTCTGCAGGTGCCGTGAGCGACGTGGAGATGCAGGAGCACTATGATGAGTTCTTTGAGGTGAGCTGCTGGCTGCCCCCCTTTGCTGGGAGGGATTGGAGCTTCTCCCCCATGATGAAGATGCTTGCCCGTGTTCTGTTCAGTGGCTCTCCTCTGTACTGTAGTCCTTAAACCCGTGTCCTCCCCGACAGGAGGTTTTCACGGAGATGGAGGAGAAGTACGGGGAGGTGGAGGAGATGAACGTCTGTGACAACCTTGGAGACCACCTCGTGGGGAATGTGTACGTCAAGGTAGGACTGAGGCGGCTCGTGGCATCCGTTTCCCGGCTGGCCAGGGGTCAGGAGTGAGGGGCGCCTGCCCCTGGGGCTGCCTGGCGGCCAGGTGGCGCTCACGCCGGCCGGTGGACTCCGCTGCGCTGGCTCAGCCCTCTGTCAGCGGCCTGGGGATGCCACACCCCGGCCGTCTGTATCTCGGGCTGTTGGACCAGGGAGAGGAAGCTGCTTATGTGTTTGGTTTCTTTTTCCCTTTTTTTAAAATAAAACTTTCACCACCTGCACAAATCGCTACGTTTGTTCTCTTAACCAATTGAATTTGAAAACCAAGATGGCATATTTGGTGTGATTTGGGCCCACTGCAAAGCTGAGTGATCGTGAGTAAAGAAGTGAGTGTCTGCTTCTTCAATTGATCTGTAACGTTGTTCCTCTTAATCGCTTGCCCTGAGGAGCACATGATGTGTATTTGAATCGGTCATCGAGAACACTTCTGACCAAAGCGCAGGTGGCGAGTGTTTCTGTCTTGTCTTTTCAGTTTCGCCGTGAAGAGGATGCGGAAAAGGCTGTGATTGACTTGAACAACCGCTGGTTTAACGGGCAGCCCATCCACGCCGAGCTCTCCCCCGTGACCGACTTCAGAGAAGCCTGCTGCCGGCAGTACGAGATGGGGTAGGTGTGGGGCAGGCCTCACGGCCCACGCCTGGGAAGGTTGGGGGAGCGTGTGCGCGCACGGTGTGACCCTCTGGCTCTCCCTCCAGAGAGTGCACGCGAGGAGGCTTCTGCAACTTCATGCATCTGAAGCCCATTTCTCGGGAGCTGCGGCGGGAGTTGTACGGGCGCCGTCGCAAGAAGTGAGTATTTAAGTGTGTCCGTGACTCTGTGTGTAAGTGTAACCAAAATAGTATTTTCAGGGTGAAGGTTGGCCTGGTGCATTTCTCTTCTTTAAAAGGCAGTGCTTAGAATGTAGCAAGTATTTGAGAATATGGAAGTGTACACTGGAAGCACATTCCATGCACACACACCTTCTCAAGTAGATCAGACCTTAGTAACTGAGGGAGCCGTTAAGCAGGTCACCATTAAAATCGGGTTTATTTACACAATGTGTGTCCTCAGATGGATATCCAGACTTCACGGGCTGCATATTTCCATGGGGGTTTCTTGGTTTTTACAGGTTGGGCAGGTTTCTTTGTGGGGGTAGGGGCACTGCCCTGCGAACCACCAACAGTCAGGTTAGTGGTCCGGGTGCTTCAGTGTGGGCGGTCACGTCACAGAGCAGAGCAAACACCAAGATGTCAGCGTAGGGAGTCACTTGCCCACTCAGTTGAGTCGTGACCCCAGAGGGGCTGTCATGCCCTCTCCCGTTAAGCATGCATTTGGCAATGCAGACGCTGCTGGTGATTGTTTCGTTGTCCACAAAAAGCAGCACAGAAGGGCCTGCTCTCCCCACCCCCACAGCGGGCCTGGCAGACACCGTAGCTGGGGGCGGCGGCAGGGGCGGCAGCTCGGTTCTGGGGACCTGAGGCCGGGGTCGGGGGTGGGGTGAGGGGTGTGCAGGTCCAGTTCAGTCCTGATCCTGATTCCCTCGGTCATGGGAGTTGGCACCACAGAAGAAGAAACAGAAGATGTCCTCCTCTTCCATTCCAAGATGCCACTTTTTATCCCTGACGCTCGAGCGTCTGGAATCAGGGCGGGCACATCTGACAGCTTCAGCTTGTGCCTTAATTGGCAGCATCTCCCTTTTTCACTGGTGTCATCAGAAAGATGAGCTGTATTATTTATTTGAAAGTGTCACGAGTGTGATCTCATGCCACACGTGTTGGCTCGGAAGCCATGGTCTGCTTCTCGCCCTTGGTTGCAGGCATAGGTCAAGGTCCCGGTCCCGGGAGCGTCGCTCTCGGTCGAGAGACCGTGGTCGAGGCGGCGGCGGCGGCGGCGGCGGCGGCGGGGGACGGGAGCGCGACAGGAGGCGGTCGAGAGATCGGGAGAGATCGGGGCGGTTCTGAGCCATGCCGTTTTTACGTATGTCTGCTAGAAAGTGTTGTAGTCGATTGACCAAACCAGTTCATAATGGGAATTTTTTTTAAAAAACAACAAAAAAAAACAAAGATGGGTTTCTGAATAAAATTTGTAGTGATACAGTGTTCTCGTGTACCTTATTTCTGCGGAAAGCGTTTGCTTGAAGTCTTCCTTTGCGGAGCTGCACGGCACCAGCCCTCGCGGTGAGGCTCTTAGCCCGTCACGCGCGGTGCAGGTGAACCGCGTCGGGGGGAGAGTGCCTGCCAGTTACGGGGAGAGCGGTGTGAGGAAAAGCCCGGTCTGGTTGTCTGTGTATAAACAAGTAATCCAGTATTCCTATTCTGAAGCTGTTGCATGGACGGGGGTAGAAGCTGCGGGCTGTGTTGGCGTTTACAGGGAAGCCAGTCTTTTGATGCAGCGCAGGCGTGGACCTGCCAGTGTTAGGTTTCTCATCCATGTGGCCTCTGGTTTTGCTCCTGGAACCCAAGTGGCTCATGAAACGGGAGCGTGTTCAAGCCGCTCTCGTGTCCTTCTCCATTAACTGGTTGCTGTGTCACAAACCATGAAGACGACAGCAGACACAGGAATGTGTGCCCAGATCTGCCTCCACAAAACCTTGCTGTCTGGTGTCACCTTCCCAAACCATCTTCATCATGGCGGCCCGGGGCAGTGTGCTGGCGGTGACTTGTGGCCACCACGGCTGCGCCTTGGCTGGGAACAGTTTCTTGTAAGAGAAAGTCTTAGCCAAAGGCAGACCAACACGTGGTCCCAGGTGACCATCACACGACACTGCTGGCATCCCTGTTTCATCACAGCATCTCCAGAGGGAGTTGCCCACACGCTGCCCTGGTCGGCACCCGCTCGGTCTCCCTTCACTAGTGCTGGGAGCTCGGGGAGTCGTGTTCGAGCCCGTTAAACCCTAACTGCACACCTGGTGAGTGTCTGGGAGGAAATAGTACGTATTTGACAAGTCTGTTTCATAAAAGTCAGTTTTTATTTGATGGAACTATAAAAAGTGATTCTAGTGATTGAACTATTAGTTTTGTTCAGGTTTGATGTTGAAATTTTTATATATTTTTTGCAATAGTAGGCAGGTGATTCTAGATAAATTAATGCCACTTTGAGTTGGTGATCTACGAGGTTTTGTTCAAATCGTCTCATTTTCCATACTCCCAAAAAAGTACCAACACTTCAGATTTTCTACTTAAGTTTGGTCAGAGTTGAGTCACTTCCACTGCATCTGAAGGCGGGAGTGTGGCAAAAATGTGTATTTCTTAACTCTGATTAGAATCACCTATTGTGAACGTCTGTTTAAAACAGACGGAAAATCCCATCAAAAGTGTCTTGAAAACATTGCCACCGAAGTAAGAAAGAGGAGGTTACCAAGTGTAGGAGAAGGAGTCCCGCCACACCTCAGCGCAGGCCCGGAGTGGGAGGCTGCCGGGGGCAGTTTGTGCCCAGAGGTGCCCCTGGGGCTGCCGCTGGCTCGGACGTGCTCGGACCCCAGTCGGCGAAGAGCAGCTCAGGAGATGAGCCGTGCAGCCTGTGGTCCCGAAAGAAAAGCCACTTGAAATCATTGCAATGTGTAGTGCGTTCAGGCCCAAATATCACTGTCTCTTTTCCTGTTACGTGATGTACTTTAAGACTAAAGCCAAGTGGAGAAGAGCTGCTGAAAAAGTCTTTTAAGTGAGGTGCCGACACATTTCATTCAACAGTTGGGCTGAATTATTTCAGTTAGCTCTCTAGACTTTAGCTTGTAACACAGGTGTAATGGGCTTGCCCTGTGCCTGTGCATAGAATAGATAAAACTCGTTTTAGATGTTTCAAACCTTAATGACAGGTCACCAGTGCCCTGTGAGTTGGAGGAAATTTGCTTCGAGTGAAATCGTATTGGAGAAAAGGTTACTGATGTGGTCTCTGCGGTTCCCGAGCTCAGTGGTCATCACTTCCCCGCTTCTCAGTTCAGGAGTCCTGATTTACCGAAAGGGGGTAAAATGGCAAATGATTTCTTTAAAAAAAAAAAAAAATTCTATTCAAAGCACAGAGAACACTGGTATTATAAATGCGCTCCTGGAGCCTTTGTGATGGGAAGTCAGGCGGGTCTTGGCAGTTAGAATGTCACATGGGACTCGCGTGGGACTGACATAATAAGGCGGCGCTTTGTTTTGTCCACTGGTTCCCAGATGTGGGCGTTTTCACGGGCCATGAAAATTTCCCCAAAGAAACAATCCCAGTGGTCAGCATGGGGTTCTCAACTTCTGATCTGCCCGAGTGGGACTTTGTAAATGGCTCCCATCAAATTTCACCCATCATTTCATGAAAAAACTTTTTTTTTTTTTTTTAATGATGAAGAGTTTTAAACATACTCAAAGTAGAGAAATTGTGATGAAGCCCCAGGTGCGTACCTCTTGTGCACTTGGGTTGCCCCGGCCACCTAAGGGCCTTCCCACACTGCCACCTCAGGAGAGCACAGCCCCTGAGCAGGCTTAGCCCTGAGCAAGCCCACGGTGACTTCCTTTTCAGATCTCCTTGGTCCCAGGGTTTGGCAGCACCGTCCGTCAGGCATGTGTTGTATGCCAAAAGTGAGCAAGACAGAATAAATGCCTAGTTGGCACTTAGAACATTCTGGCTGGCGTTTCAGGGCAAAACTAAGCCAGGCTCCCCCCTGGAGAGGCGGTCAGGGCAGAAGGAGGCAGCCAGCAGCCTGGGCGCTCCAGGAGCTCAGGTCCAGACAAGCAAGTGGGGAGAGGGCTGGGGCCCGTCCAGGGGAGCAGGGGTTCGGCTCTGAAGGCTTTGGAAGTGGCAACTCAAGCTTGCCTGGGAGGTTGAAGTGTCCCTGCCAATCCAGACACCGGCCAAGGGACGTGGAACAAAGCAGCAAGAACAGGGACCTTGCTGGAGCAAGCAAGCAGGCTTTTCATCCCAGTTAGTCCGCATAACCTGAGGAGCAGGAGGGAACGGTTCCGGGGAGCACTGCGTGCGTTGGTCAGGCTGCCCCGGAGCGAGTTTCAGCAACAGCGATGGACGGTGTTTGGCTGTGTTGACCTGAAGCAAACAGACTGCAGTTACTTCTCCAGCAAAGATGGGTTTGTTCAGGATCAGCAGAGAACTGCAGTTCGGTTCTGCCACTAGTGGTGAGCCCCTAGGCCCCTGTGTACGTCCCCACGGGGCCACCTGACTGAATCGGGGCACAGCTGCCTGCTCGTCTCACCCCGCACAGGTTTGCACAGCAAGACTCCAGCTCCTCTGGACCTCACACTGACAGGAAAGACACCTTCCCCCAAGACACCCAGCATCTCCCGTCTCATCGACCCAAATTGGTGTTGCTTGTTTCTCCCATCGGGAAATGGACAGCTTCCAAATTCTTCATACGAAGTGAGTATGATACTGATAAAGCCCCACGGAAATAGGACACACACACACACACCCAGAAAACTGCAGGGGAGCCGCAGTTCTGACTGTGGATGCCAAAGTCCAAACTTCAGTATTAGCAGATAGAATACAGCGGCCTGTCAAGATAAATAAGCCAGAGGTAAGTGGGGTTTATTCTGGGGCTTTTACAGACACTTCGTCTGTCCTGCCGAAGCCTCCTCAGGAGACTCCCGGTCCCGTTTGTGTCCTCTCTCTCAGCCAGCTCCGGGGCTGTCATGTTTCTAAAAAGGAGCGGCGTGATGTGACCGCACGATACCTAGAGGCCCGTCGGGCCGCGCACGCTGCCGGAGGGCTGGCCCAGCCAGGAAGCAGCCGCGCCGGCCCGCGCCCGGCCGGCCCTCCCGGCCCTTCCTGGAGGGGGCCACCGTCTCGGTATTTGTGGCCACCGGCTTGCTTCGCTTTGGTTGTATTATCTTAGTCTCCACAGAGGCCTCACCGAGCACTGCAGCTTTGCCTGCTTTTGAATTTCATATAAACCAAGACACCACGTATCTTCTCTCCTTGCTTTGGCTCAGCTCGTCTGCAGCTCTCCGTGTGTTGTTGGACGCAGCTGACTGGGAATTTGCAGCTGGAGGCATGTGGACGTGGTGAGAAAGGGATGGAGTAGCTCATGTGTGTTCCCAGTGCAGCTGACCGGCTGGGGGAGGGGTCAGTGGGGACAAACTCCCTGAGGCAAGAATGAGCTTGGACGGGTGTGATCAGGACAGGCTGGCACCAGGCTGTGCTGTGGAAACACGTAACCCTCATTTCCCACTCGCCCCACATGTCCATCCGGGGCCGGCTGCTGCCACTGCCATCGCTGCCCTCTTCCCTCAGGGTGGCCGCTGGGGCTGGTGGGCAGCACCCCCCTCCCCGGCTGGAGCCCTGCCAGCCAGCCCGCCGGCGCAGAGAGCAGCTCCCTGCTGGCTCTCTAAGCCTCTGGTCAGAATGAGGCACAAACTTCCTTCCACACCGTCGGTCAGAGCAAGTCACACGGCCACGGAAGGGCTGTGCACAGAGGGCGCCAGAGGGAGGGGTCCTGGGACACTGCGTGGCAACGGCGTCTTCCATTGCACGTTCAAGGCACAACACGCCAGGAGGAGAGTCAGGGCGACATCTCACAGGGCCTCTTGGGCTGGGGGAGGACCTGCAATGGGAGGGTGCTATGTTCTGCTTTGTATTTTTTAAAGGGTCTCTCACTGCAGGGTGGCGAGGAGGCTGACCACAGCAGGAGTGCAGGAGGGGCCAAGGTGGAAGCCACCACTCTGGTCCCAGCAGGAGGGGAGGGCAGTTTGGACCTCGAAGGTGGGGGCAAGGCGGTGGAGTCTGGGATGGACGGTCTCTGGTCCCTTTGTGGTCTGGCTCTTCTGGAGGTGGTGCAGTGATGGGACCCCGGCTTCACCCCACACATCGTCCACAGAGGACTACGGTCAGCGTCATTTCACACTATGGGCGCTTTCATAATTCTGTGGAGCCCCCGTTCAAGTCTCTGCCCATCTTAAAACAGTCATCTGTCTCTTTCCTGCTTATTTCTAGGGGTTCAATACACAGTCTGTTGTGGGTTCATTTCCTGTCTATTTCTAGGGGCTCAGTACCTTTGCTGTTGTGGGTTGCAAACATCTACCCTGGTCCCTGACTTCCTTTTCCCTCTCAGTGCTGTGTTTTGATGAACACCTGTCTTCAGACGTAAGTGATCCAGTTCAGCAATATTTCTTTCCTGGACAGCGCTTTCTGGGTCCTGGTTAAGGCGTCTTTGCCTCCCGAGTTCCTGCTGATACTCTGGCTTTACTGCAAGCTTATTGTGGGCTAGGACTCCTCTCCCATTGTTCTGTGTGTGTGGTGTGAGGCTGATGATTTTCCAACAACCTTTATTGTGGGAAAAAACCACAGCCTTCCCCTGAAGAGCTGAGTCAGTTGACCACTCGTGTAGACGGGTCCATTTCCAGATTCTCTTCCATCCCGTAACGGTTACACCTCCTTGTGCCTCACATATGCTCGGAATGAACCAGAGACAGCAGAACCTGCTGGCGGGTGAGAGGGGGGTTCCACGTTAGCTCCATGGGCTTTAACCTCAGTAGATCTTTTTTTTTTTCCTAATCAACTTTATTACCGATAAAGCTGAATGAAGAGGAATTTGGGTTTTAAGGCCCATAGAACTTGTCATGCCGCCCCCATTTGACGCTGGGGCAGCCCACCCGAGGGACAGCTCGCACAGCCTCCTGTCGGCCGGAGGAGGGGAGAGGGAAAAGCCAGCCCCCAGGGTGCACACCTTTTAAACTGATCAGTGTCCTGCAGGTGGGAAATATGGACAGTCAAGGTCTTCCGCTCAGCAGACACCCCACTCTCCTCTCCCAGGAAAGAGGGACACACGGGGAAGGGGGAGCAGCACCGTAGTGGGACACACAATACTGGAGGGCCCCCCCACTGGGGTTCCTCAGTGTTCTCTCCCAGCCCACTGGGCAGAAGCTCACTGGGGGTCTGGAGTGCTGGGGAAGGGACATTCCTTAAGGCTGCCCTCCCTCATGCACAGGCCAGTACCCCACCCACCTCTCTTGTTCCACGGATGGACGGTTGGCTTTGCCCCAAGAATGTTTTGAACAGGTGAGAACCATGCAGTAATCAACTCAAGGGCTGCCCTGAGGCCAAGGCTGAAACTTCACCCCCCATCCACCCACCTCCCCTGAGCTCAGTCCCACTGTCCAGGGAGGCTCCCGTGCAGCTGTGCAGGAGATCAGATGAGAACAAAGCCAGCAGCTGGAGACGGCAGAACCGGGAAGCTGGGACCCTCCTCCCATGTCCAACCCTAAGAGAGGACACGTCCAAAGCCAAAATCACCTGCCCCTTTAAAGTCCAAAGACGTTGCGGCTCAAGGTCTCTTCCTCCCTCCTTGTCTTATGCAATGGAAGCTTCTCTACCAGTCAGTCCTGAGGCCACCAGGTGGCCTTTTTCCCTTGCACCTGTCCCAGGAGCAGCAGGACGAGCCTGAGAACACAGCCACGGCAAGTCCACGTGGCCCGTCTGGAGAGGTCCCTGCCCAGGCACGTCAGAGTGGCTCCCAGTCCTGGTGGCGGGTTCCTGGTGGCTGGATGGCTCACGCAGATGGCACAGAATGGCTCTTGGGGGGACCTACCATTCCCCTCCCTGGGACTTAGAGCACAGGAGCTCTCACTCCCAAAACAGGGCCCCTGTCTCAGGACAGACTGCAGCCGTTTGCTCAGAGGATGCCAGGCCCGTCCAGCGAACTTGGCTCATTCACAGCGGGAGCTTCCTTGGGGAGCGTGTTCAAACCTTCCACAGCAGAGTGTTAAACTCAGAAAATCTCCACCTGCACCTGGTGGACAAATATCCAGGCACCTGCTTCAAATCTCAAGGTTTGTTTTTTTTTTTTTCTTAACAAGTTGAGTCAAATAAAATTGCCACATTTTAAAAATGGTCACACATGAGCAATTTCATGCGGTTCCACCCAACATACACCAAGGTTGGGCTGACTGCTGTGGCTAGACGGGCAGGATGCTCACTGGGGAGAAGCAGAGCCGTCGGAGTCCAGCCGTCTGGGTGGACTCTCGGCTCTGCTCCCCATTAGCTGCAGACCTTGGGCAAGTCATTCAGCCTCTCCACACCTCATTGTCCTCTTCTGTAAAGTGGTGGTTAAACAGCACCCACCTCCTGAGATAGTTATGAAGATTCCTTAGGTAAACAGTGCTTGGCACGGGCAGGGTTAGTTGCTGTTATTAGTGGTAACACTGCTAGAACTGAAGGCAGGATGGGGTGATGTGGAGAAGGACCCTCAGAGGAATAACTCGGACCCTAACGGGCTTGTTTTTACAAGGTGAGGACTTGACATTTACTGTAAGATGTTACTGAGTGCAAAACTGATACTCTGAAACTGACAAAACATGGCTGGGAAAAGTAGAGTCGACCGAAAGTGATAGATACCCCACGCTCACGGACCAGAAGATGTACTCCCCAAATCACAAGGAATGAAATCCGTAGGAATAAATCTAATCAAGGAAGAACCCCGGTGTTCTCCGTACTTGCTGCGAGTAATACATCCATCCTTCCTTCTCCTGCTCTTTGTCGACACCCACCAAGAGGTGAACCCAGTTTTCAGGTAACAGGATCCAGCTTGATTCCTGATCTGGGGCCATTTTACCATCAAAATAATGATAGTAGAAGATTATAACCTTTATAGCAAAGCAAGAAGCCATGAATTCATCTTATATAAACAAAAACATAAAATAGTGGTTTACCCCTGGCTGCTACATTGATGGGGGAATGAGGGATGACTGCTGGTGGGTACAGGATGACTTTCTGGGTGACACAGATGTTAACATTAAGTTGTGGTGATGGTTGCACAATTCTGTGAGGACTGAATGTTAGTGTTTGCATATGAAAACCCATTGGATTGTACACTTTCAATGGTAAAATGTAGGCTTTTTTAAAAAAGGATCTATGAAGCCACACTGGTTAAATAAATAAATGAGTGGAGAAGAAAAACTCTTATAGTGGAATGCCAGATAATAAATGTAGAAGGAATGACGGAATTAGAAATCCACCACTTGGCAACCATTATAATTGAAACTGACAGAAATCATGAATGGAAGCTGCAAGCAGAGAAAAAGACGTAACAAATGCCAGGATACTTGCATGATTTCGAAGCATCTCCCTTAAGATGCTTACTGATTACAAGAGTGAAAATGGTAACTTTACAGCAGAGAGGCAAGTGGGCCAAGCCACCCTTGCCAGAGGAGGGACGCACAGATGGCAGGTGGCCCTGACGGGCACAGACACTGACTCAGCACCGCTCCTGTGGTCTCTGTGCAGAGCATGTCCCCGGGGTGGAGGCAGGCCAGCTAGGGGGCATCCTGCAAAGTCCTTGGCCCATACACTTCAAAGATGCCAATGTTGTAATACAAAGCATGGCTAAAGACTCACAGCCACTGGGTGTGGCATGTGATCAGGGACTGGCTATGCCAAACTCGAGTGGGACTGTTGGCAAACACAGAGTGAGGTCTGCTGGTTAGATTGTAGTTTTGTATCAACATTAACTTTTTTTTTTGGTTTGTTTTTTAAAGCTTTTTTTTTAGGGCAGTTTTAGTTTAACTTCTTGATTTTGACAGTTGGATTGTGGTTATAGAGAACAATTTTTTGGTTTTGGGAAATACACACCCAAAAAGTTGGGGATAAAGGGACATCGTGTCTCCAACTTACTCTAAAACATTCAGAAAAACCAGATAGACGATAGATAAATTGATGACAGATAGTTAGCTTGGTATTTTATTTGTATGAGTCAGAGAGAGAGAGACAGAGACAGAGTAGCATAAAGCAAATGTAATAAAAATGTAACATTTGGGAAATGTGGATGAAGGGCTTTTGGAAATTCTTTGTGCTTTTTGTGCCACTTTCCTGACCATCTAAAATTATGTCAAAATTAAGAAGAAAATTTTAATGCTTGGCTGCCATACAAATTGGATGTTTTATATACATGATTGTTTTAAGTTGCTGATCTCTTAATTTCAAATGCATTTTAAATACCCTGCATTTGTACCCTCCTCCCCTCGCGATGACTGTTTTCGATGTCATCTTTTACATCTGTTACCGGCCAGGGTTCTTGGACTCCCTAAGCAATAGAAATCGGTAAGAGACCAGAAGAGAACTTCAAGCAAGGCTGTGTTGGAACTCAGCACAAGAGAACGAAAGCAAGTAACGATTTTCCTTGCTTGCTCCCTGAGTTGGGGGCAAGCTGGTCCCTTACATGGGGTGAGGGTAGGGGTGGGTCCAGGGTTCGGGCTGGAGGGGTGGCTTAGGTGGTCAGCCCACCCGCTTGGTGGCGCTGTGTGCAGGGATCATGCACAGTACCCTGCTTTTGCTCCCAACACCCCAAAAGTGGCAATTGGGTTTGGGGTCTTTTTGCACTTTGCTGTTCATAATTTACCCGCATATTCACAGTTATTTTTAGTCCCTTAGAGTTTCTCTGTGCTCCGTTGCTGGAGGAGGCGTCTGTCCAGGCACCAGCATGGCAGCACAGGGTCCCACGTCCCACGGGTAACTGCTTTCTGTGGGTACAGACGATGGTACTGCTTTTGTCCTCTACCCTCCCTGCTGGCTTGGTGGTGCAGTTTCCTACCTTTGCCTTCACTGGTGAGCTTTTTGGGTGTTTTAAAACAACACAAATTTACTGTCTCTCGCAGTTCTGGGGGCCAGAAGTCCGAAATCAAGGTGCTGGCAGAGCTTGCTCCCTCTGAGGGCCCTGGGGGGGCTCGTCCTGCCTTTTCCAGCTGCTGCCAGTGCTCCTTGTCTTGTGACTGTGCGACTCCAGCCTCTGTCTTCACGCGAGCGTGTCCTCTCCACAGGTCTGTGTCCAGAGTTCCCGCTTATGAGGGCGGCAGTTGTAATGGACTTAGAAGCCCTTTCTTTACCCAGTATGACCCGTCTCACATCAGTTATATACTCAGAGACCCCATTTCCAAATGATCCAGGGGTCAGTGAGAGTTTAGCATTAGGGAGTCAGTGAGTGTCTGGGAATTCTCATACTTTCGTGGCAGTCTGAAATTACGGCAAGATAAAATAATTCAGGGCATAATCAACACCCCCCCCCAAACCCTCCAAGGGCCCCAGGTCATTGAGGCTAAAGTCTGAGTCCTGGCCTGGACCTGCAGGGCCTCAGGACCCAACACCCTCTCCCACCCTCCTGTTCCTGCTCCAGCCACGCTGACCCTCCCTGGTTCCTCTAATGCCCTGTGCTCTGTGCTCCTTCAGGCCCCAGGCATTTGCACTGTCTTCAGCCAGGGACAACCTTCTCCAGGACAGGTGGTTCCTAAGCTCTCAAGTGTCACCTGTCCAGAGAGGCTCCCTGACCACATGATGTAGGGCTCTCTCACTGCCACCTCTCTCTGTTCCTGGCTGTATCATCCTTCATATCAGTTCTCATCAGTGGAAATTTTTTTGTAAAATGGTATCTTGTTGAGCCCCGTCCCCTAGAATGGCCACCTCGCAGGGGCAGGGGCCCTGTTTGTCTGAGCTTCCTCTGTTTCCCGAGCAGTATGATGCTGGTGCTGCTGGCATGTGGCCAGGGCCCTAAATAGTTGGGTGCTGGCAAGTACCTCCATCATCCAAGTCTGCCCAAGCTTGGAGGCTCTGCCCAAGCTTGGAGGCTCCGCCTTTGACTTAGTCACTGCAGTGTGCAGGAGAAACTCGAGAAACTCAGGCCTCAGGGTTCTCCATTCAGCCCTGGAACCTCAGGAGGCAGGCCAGCTCTAAAAGTCAAGTGCGCCCAGTTTGAAATGTTGTTAGTGTGGCCTTCCCAGCGGCCAAGGCAATCCTGGCTGTCAGTCCCTGGCGCCCGTAGCAGGGGAGAGCCTGCTGGCACCCCGGTTCCCAGCGGCTTTGTGGCTTCTGGCCAAGTCCAAGTGCGCTCAGGTCCCCTGGCTGTCCGGTAGGAGCAGTGGCCGGGCTCGGCAGACGGGGGAGCTCGGATGGAGAAGCACTGTGCATGTCTGGCCCTTGGACCACGACAAACCCGCCACAGTGAATCCGAAGCCCAGGTGCCCAGCGCCTACCGTGCAAGCGCTGGGCCCGCCGCAGAAAGAACCGTGCCCGGTGGTCGCGGGACCAGGGCGGGCGTGAGGGACCTGGCAGGCAGGATCCCTGCTGAGGCTCATCCTCAGGGCACTTCCAAGTCCCTCCCTCTGCGACCGCTCGTTTTTAACTCATCAGTAAATACCTACTACACTCCCGCAGAGCAAGCGGTTATCCAAGTAAAACAGAATCGGGACATGGGTACAGAGCGTTCGCACGCCCCTGGATGCGCGGTTCTGGTTAGGGTCCTGGGGCGGGGGAGGGGGTAGAGGCAGGGGACATGCAGGGAGGGCGGAGTCCCGGGAGCGGGAGGAGAGAAGGGAACAGGGACCACAGGACGGTGGTTGCGTCAAAGGAGAGTGGGGGATGGGGTTGGGGTCCTGACCCGAGGTGCAGCAGTTGGGGAGGGATGGGGGCAGGGAGCTAGGGGCGGGGCGGAGCGGGGGCGGGGACGAGCGAGGCGGCGGCCCTGCGCTTTGCAACTCGGGATTGGCTGGATGCCGACTCCCGCCCCCGCCCCTCAGCCAATCGCCTTCCTTCCACTGCGGCAGCCGGGTCCCGGCGGAGCCCGCCAGCCCCCCGGTCGCGTCTCCGAGTCGCAGCTTTCCGGGACAACGCTCACCACTCCCGGATGCGCCCAGCCCACCACTCTTCCCTGGTCTCGGTCCAGGTGAGCACTTGCCGGGGCGAGACCCGTCCCACCGCTAGGAGGAAGGATCGGGTTGGGGTCCAGGCAGGGGGTCCCGGCCGCCCCACCCCTCGGCTGGAGTTGCATCATCCGCACCTGCCCGCCGCAGAGCTGGCCGGGCCCCGCGCGCCCCGCGTCCCTGACCCTACCCCTACAGCGAGTCCAGACGGTCCTTAAGCCAGGCGTTCCTAGCCCACGTGTCCCAGGGCCCCCACTCCAACTCCCACAGATGCGGAGGGGACGGCAGGAGGCGCGAGTCCGGGAGCGTCGAGTTGGGACTCGGGGAGGAATTTGGGGGAGATACAGTGTAATGGTGCCATCATCGATTTTGGATGGGAAATGACTGTTTCACAAATTGCTCTTTTCCGCCAGTTGTATGGGATGGGGGTGGGGTAAAATACTGACGTAGTTGCATGGGCGGCACGGGAGGTGGGTGCCCTCGGGGGTAGGGGGCGCGGGGTCCGCGGGGCCCTGCCCCTGGCACAAACTAAGGGGGTGGGGGAGGGTGCCCTGCGACCGCCACTTCGAACCCTAGGCAAGACGGATGGCTAAGCTGGAGAATGGAGGAGGGGGAGGGGGAGGGGCGGGAGTGCAAAAGTTAGCCTCCCAAGGATTACCTGGGGGTGTTTTTCCCAAACTGTATCCCCAAATGCCACCCCCACCCCACCAAAGGCCGGGTTACCGAGCAGCCTCCAGATCCACAGTAGTCTCGATTTCCCACCTGAAAACTCTTACTTTGAAGGAGTTTACTACCGTCCGCACCCTTGGCCCTAACTGGCCCCCTTGGGGCAGCCTGCATGCGCGCAGGGTGCCCGGGGTCGGGGTGCTAGGTGTCGTGACCCTAGGAGGGTCTTGGCATTTTAAGGCGGCAGCCAGCAGGGCGGCGCCAGGTGAGCCCTCCTCCCCAGGACGTACGTGCGTCGGCGCGCCGGGCGCTGTGCCCGCGGGGCTATGAGCCGGGCTGGGCGCGACGCAGTCCGCGGTTTTGAACCTGGGTCACCAAGCGAGCATCCCGCCGCGTGCCTGTGGATCCCACGGAGACTCGAACGGTTTCATCAGTGTTCCCAGCAACCCCTTACCTTTCGGGAGGTTGCTCCAGGCAAGGCGAGGCAAGTCGCCACATAGGGGACGAAGGGCTGCCTGTGTCTGCGGGGCCGGACTGCGTGGTATTCGGGCCAGTCCTGCGGCCCAGCAGGCACCCACCTAGCCAGGGCGCCGCCGGCCTGTTGGCCTCTGGTGGGGAGAAAGGTCTACGACCGGGGCGCTTCTACAAGAAGGAAGAATCACCTCCCCGCGGGCTACCGCGGAGCACAGCCAAGGCCTGGTGGCTTTGAAAGGGATGTGATTGCCAAGCCTTGGGGGTTTCCTCCTTCCTTGAGGGCGACCTGCTGGCGCTGGTCTGCACCTGGCCCTGCTCTGGGAGAAACGGAACCAGCTGGGATTGCCTCTGCCCTTGCTGGGGGCGGCGGTGCCCCGGCCGGTGCCTGCCCTCGAAGAGAAGGCGGGCGGGTCCCAGAACCTCCGCGTTCACCTCCAAGTGAGGAAGGAGCCCTTTGCACCTTCAGCCCAGCTCCGCCTGGCCCACCCGACCTTTTCACAGTAAAACTGCCTTCTGAAGCACCTTGAGGGGCAGACGCGCAAGGCTGGGGTCCCTCCAGCTTCCCGGAGGGGCAGTGGGGGCTGCACTCAGAGACCACCCCCCGCCCCAGCCACATCCCCCACGTTGAGTTCCTTGCAGGGAACTTCCAAACTCGCGCAGCTGGGGTCTTTGGGGGAGGGGTGTGGCAGCTTCAGATTTACAGAAAAATAGAGCGCACAGCACAGGGCTCCCACAGACCGCCCCCACGCTCGCCCAGTTCCAGGAAATGCTAACGTCTTGCATTAGTGTGGTGCCTTTGTTACAGTTCATGAACATTATTGTTAAACGGTGTCCATACTTACTCAGATTTCCCCTAATACCCTTTGTGTTCCAGGATTCCATCCAGGAGACCGCGTTATTACGTTTAGCTTTCACGGCCTCTTGCAGAGCTGGTGCTGTGCTGAATTTTCAGCCTTCAGCCTGGTGAGTGATGGCTTTGTGCCCAGCTGTGGACTCATCTTCCGTTCAGTGTGGAAAATCACAGGAGGCAGGAAAGGGCTTCTGAAGATGAGAGAGCACCTTGTCACCCAGAAGGAGCCCCGCCGCCTCTTCTTTGAGGGCGCCCGTTCCTTTTTCTTTTTTCCATTTTTTTGTCATCTATTTTAAGGTTCCATGAAATTTTGAAAATTTGATAAAATACACCGAATATACTATTTATTTTAACCATTCGTAAGTGTACAATTCAGTAGCATTATATACATTCACAGTGTTGTGCAACCATCACCGTTACCTGTACCCAAAACTTTTCATCATTTCTAACAAACTTTCTGCCCATTAAACAGTGCCCCACCCCCACCCCCGCACCTGGGACCCTCCTAACCCCTTAGTGTCTCTGCTTTGCCTGTTCTGGGTCCCTCGCATGGGTGGAGTCCTACAGCCCTTGTCCTTCTGTGTCTGGCTGATTTGACTAAGAATGTTTCATTCCTTTTTTTTTTTTTTCAGGGTAAAAATACATTTATTATATCCAGTTTCCTCTTGTTATTTCCATCATATAAATGCAGTCTTTTTATTTTTTTTGGAGGGGACACCCAGATATGAACCAAGTGTAATCTTTTTAAAACAACTCTATTGAGATATCTTTGATATATAAAAATTATATATATACTTAAGGTGTACAACTTGGTGTTTTGATTTACATACACGTTGTGAAAGGACACCACCATCAAGCTATCAAGCTGCTTTTTTTGGGTGGGGGGGTGGCGCATGCACTCACATGTTGAGAAGATTTTAAAACTTTATTCCTTTTTTATGGCCAAATACTATTCATTGTACAGCTAAACCACGTTTTGTTTATCCATTCATCTGTGGATGGACACTGGTTTGTTTCCACCTTTTGGCTACCGTGAACAGTGCTGTTGTGAATGTGGTGTGCAGATATCTGTTTCCTTTTTTTTTTTTTTTTTTTGGATAAATGCCTAGGAGTGGAATTGCTGGGCCACAGGGTAGTTGTATGTTTAACCTTTTGAGAACCCCTGAGCCGTGGTCCACAGCAGCCGGTGCCTGCGTGCGGTGCCTTTTCCTGCTGAGCTACATGAAGGAACAGAGCCTCACACTGGGGAGGGAGGCTGGTGAGCAGGGCTCCCAGGATCTACTGCATAAAGCAGGCTCTTCTGCAGGTTTTTGGAAACGACCCCAAACGGACCACATTCTTCCCCTTACCTTTGACAGATCCCACCATGCCTTCTGAGACACCCCAAGCGGAAGAGAGGGCTGCAGGGTGCCCCCACCTCTCAGGGGCACACTTGGGGAAAGGGAGCCTTGAAAAGGGGCCTCCGGGGGACAAGGAAGCCAAAGAGCACGTGTGGATCCGTCCTGATGCCCCGAGCAGGTGCTGCTGGCAGCTGGGCAAGCCTGTCAGCGACTCTCCACATCACCACGCTGCCCTGTAAGTCCCTATTTATGATCATAAGATGGTCTGTCCATTCCCTTGGGGGGAAGAGTTTGGTACCTGGAAGCCAGATAGCCCTGTGGACCTAGGGGGGCCCCCCCACTCTCCAGCCTTTGCAGGCACTCGGGATGGATGGTGGGTGGGGGTGGGAGGCTCAGGGAGGGCAAGTCTTGCTTGCGTTGTAGCCCAGCACCCAGGTCAGTGCGCCCAAAAGCAGACACTCAGTAAACAAAGGGATGCACCCGGGTCGTGCCCAGAGCGACCGCTTTCGGTGAGGCTTCTAACCCACACCCGTCTGGCTGCACGCTCCTGTTTGAGGTGAGAATGCTTACTTTTCAGTAATTAGGATCGTGCCTGCCTTTCCTGCTTAACTTCTGGTCATGAAATATTTTTCCATCGTGGGGTCTCTGTGGTTGGACCGAGACTGTGGGATGAAGAAGCCACGGTTTATAAGCCTTGTGTTGGGCATTCAGGGTCTGCAGCCATCTCGCCGTGAATACCTGCGGTGCAGAACACAGTTCATTTAGTCCGTGCATTTTTTTTTTTTCAATTGAAGTAGAGTCAGTTACAGTGTGTCTGTCTCTGGTGTGCGGCACAGTGGCCCAGTCATGCACACACATACATACGTTCGTTTTCATATTCTTTTTCATTAGAGGCTGTTATAAGACATTGAATATAGTTCCCTGTGCTATACAGAAGCTTGTTTTATTTTAATCTATTTTTATATATAATGGCTAACATTTGCAAATCTCAAACTCGCAAATGTATCCCTTCCCACCCCCTTTCCCCGGGTGGCCATAAGATTGGTTCTTATGTCTGTGAGTCTGTTTCTGTTTTGCAGATGAGTTCATAGTGTCCTTTTTCTTTCTTTTTTTTTTTTTTGGATTCCACATATGAGTGATATCATGTGATCTTTTTCTTTCTCTTTCTTAGTCTGTGCATCTTTCTTGTGCACAAACAGCTGCTGTATTTGGGCCCTTTCCAGGTGCAGGAGATTAACAAGTGGGAAAGAAAAAAATAGGCAAAAATCCCTAACCCTTCATGAAATGCAAGTCAAGATTACTAAATCTCAGGATAACCTCTGCTTCCTTAGTGTGACCTCCTGGGAGTAGAGCAAATGAGTCAGAGAATACACCTTTTAGGTGTCTGATTCTTGTTCTGTGTGCACTGCTATATCAACATTTATGATTATTGACTTAGATTCAGAACTGGGCGTGGGGAGGTGGGTGCGCTCCTCCGTGGGGCCAATGGACAGAAATAAAATGTACAAACCCAGAAGCTCCCAGATTAAATGCACCTTGATGCTGGGAGTTTAGGAGGCCAGCTTGGCCGCCAGCCATACAGGTTGAGCCCTTGCTGCCAAAACAAACCAGAGCTGGAGGTGAAAGGCCTGGGTGAGGCCCGGGTGGCTGCTGTGGGTCAGGGTGTGCAGGGAAGGGATTCCCAATGGTTCGGGGGGCTTCTAGCTCAGGCCTGGGGGGGCAGGACGCCCTCCTATCTAGGCTGTGACACAGCGTCACACCTGCATTTCACGTATAAGCCTGACCCTCCTAAAATGCCCTGGTGGGTTGCTCTCCTGCCCTGAAGCTGCTTGTCCCCATCCAGGCCCATGGCTATGGGTAGCTGGGCTCAGGCCCGACGCGCTGGGGCTCACCTGCTAGGAAGACTCTAGGCCAGATCCCAGGAGGAGACGGCCTAGGGGGTCCTGGCAGAGATAGCACAGTGGGGATGAGGCCTGGCGGCCTGGGGAGGCCTCAGAGCCGGTACCTGGACAGGCAGAAAGTGCCAGCCATGTGGATATCTGGGGAAGGGGGCTCCAGATGGTCCCAAGGTGGGATGGGCTCAGAAAGAGGAACAAGGTGGGAGCAGCAGAGTGGGGATAGGGGCCGTGCAGGGGAGGGGGAGGCAGGGCCCCCTCCCCGGGAAGGATTTCAGGTTGATTCTAAGACGCTGTGGGGTTCCCCTCCTAGAAACCTCTTGGGCCATCACAGTGAAAACATTTGGGATAAATTGTTAAATTCTTTCTCCTGACGCCTGCCCTGATGTCCCCAGGCAAGCTTCTCAGGGGACTTTCTGCCCGGCCCCCCAGGCCTGGTGCTGAGTTGGGAACCCTGTCTCCGTCCGCCCCCACCCCCACCCCGCCCGGCCTCACCCTCCTCTGGCCCCTACAGCCCCTGCTGGGGCAGGATGACTCAGCCTCCCTCCATCCCAGGTGTGCACTCTCCTGCCTTGGCTGTAACTAGTTAATGAGTCAACCCCAGGGTCGCCTCTAGGGCTTGGTCTCCCTCCAAGGCCGGGGTCCAGAGCCCTTTGCCCTGGTCCAGGCTCTCCCCTCACCCCAACGTCCACACCTCCCTTTGCCAAGTCTGCCTCCAACATGACTCTGATGTTAGCTCCTTGCCAACTGGCCCGTGTTGCTGCCTGTTTGGGTCCCGAGGTGGAGGGTGGTATTCCTGGGGAGCTGAGTCAGTACCTTGGGAGGTGGGGGCGATGGGTTCCTGCAGGGTGACCGGGGTCACCCGGGTTTGAGAACCGTGGGACAGCGCATGGGGAATCCAGGCTGTAGGAAGCACTGCATTTCTTGGAGTGCAAGTCAGCTTGGCTTGTTCTGGGGTGATTTTGGTGGCACATCCTTGGCACAGACGGGCAGAGGGTGGGTTTTGCATCGGTCAGTCCCTGAGGGTGATGGTGGAGGAAACATCTTCTGGGGCCACTCAGAGGATGCGGGTGTAACAGTCTGCTCACAGCTGAGCAGCAGCTGGGCTGTCCCACACCCTCCTGTCACCGGTCGCCAGCTTCTCAGCTGGAAGGACTGCTGGTGAGAGGCCAGTCACTAGAATGTGGAAGGAGACAGTGACCCATGAAAAGGGTATCCCGGAGCCTGGAGGCCCACCGCGGTGTGTTCTCAGACCCGGGGAGCAACATTGGTCCAGCTGTTAACTCAGTACCTTCGTTTATGCAGGTTTTGGGCGTGCTTGCCCGTGCATGAGCGTGTGACCTTTTACCAAGTGTAGATGTGTGTAATCACCACCCAGATCCCTTGTAAAAACCAGTTCTTGGATTTATTTTTTGATTTATTTTAAAGAATATGCTGGACTCCAAGACTGGTACCGTTTTGGTTTATTTTTCTGGGTAATCATGGGCTACTCTATTTTAGGGCAAAATCCCCCCAAATCTTGCCAGATATCCTGAAGAAGATTGGGGACACCCCGATGGTGAGGATCAACAAGATTGGGAGGAACTTTGGCCTGAAGTGTGAGCTCTGTGAGTACCCTGCCCTGCGTGGCTTGTGGGCCCCTCTGACCCTCAGTTGTGCATTAATGTGACCGAGATGACCTCAGGTGGAGTCAGGATGCACACACAACTGGTCAGCTAGGGGGTGACCCGGCCCATTCAAGAGTTGGTGTCAGGGAGGAGGTGGCCTGTGAGCTGAGGCCCGGACGTGGAGTGGGGGGCGTGCTCGGGCAGGTGTCAGGGCAGAACCAAGCTGGAAACTGCAGGAGAGGAGGCTGGGATCCCCGCAGCAGAGTGAGGCCGTTGCGTCCTGGACTTTGGTGAGGAGGAGGAGACGTGCTGTGGGTGGGCTGACATCTCAGCTGTCAGCTGGGCAGGAGGTGGCTGTCTCGCAGCTTCAACAGACTGTTCATCTCTCGTGTATCAGACAAAGAGGGGGAATCTGGAGGCTGGGGCTGGCCCTGTACTGGGCACACAAGCGGGTCACCCTCAAGTCTTGCCCAAGTCCTGTGGGGAAGGGGCTTCTGTGCAGGAAGCTGTTTCCAGGAACGTAGGAGGGTGGAGTGTACCTCCCAGTCACTGTTCTCCAGGGCATGTAGCCCAGGTAGACGCCAGCCTTGTCCCAGAGGAAGCGGCAGGAGTGGAGGCCCTGGAGGGGGACCAGGCCCGGTGCTGCTGGGGCCGAGAGCTGGAGAGGAGAGAGCACGGGGGTCCTAGGGGGTCGGCCCCACCGAGGGGAGGGACCGAGGCCATGTGGCCGATGCACCCCAGAGGCATCATCGCCGGAGCCTCCCCCACCCCCGGTGGAGGATCCTCTAATCAGCCCCAAGCACTGCCCACCCCCCGGCTCTGCTCTGGGGGGCTCAGGCTGCACGGGCGCGGCCCCGCGAGAGCTGCTGACGGCTCTGTGCTCTTCCGTCAGGGGACAGAGACCATCAGCGAGCTCCCAGCGGGTGTGGACCTGCTGTGGCTCAACTTGGCAGGAGCTCCTGAAGTTGGCTTTACTGCGCCAGCTTTACAGATGGAAAAACCAAGGCTCAGTTTGGTTACGTGGCTCGTCCGCGGCTGATCAGCTTGAGTCCCTGTGTCCGTGCCGGCCTTCCCGTGGCCTCCGTAGGATTTGGGGAGGAGGGTTAATTTTTTTTTAATTGAAGTATAGTCGGTTACAATTTGTCCATTTCTGGTGTACAGCATCATGTCCCAGTCATACACATATATTCATTTTCTAAATTGCTTATTTAATTAAATTCATTAATTTTATAAAACGGAGGTGCTGGGGATTGGACGCAGGACCTCATGCATGCTAAGCACGCGCTCTGCCGCTGAGCTGTACTCGCCGCCACGGAATTTTCTAACTCAAGTGCTGTGTGACCTGCAGGAGTCCTGGGGCGCAGGCCTCCTTAGCGGTCAGACATTCGAGAGCCCCCCCGCCACACACACACACACACACTGTCCCGGCAGGAGGATAAAGTCTGTCTGCAGTTGTGGGATTTCAGAAACCAGGACAGACCAGGAGGGAGCTTGTTTTGTAGGTGTTGTAGGCCGGCCTGCATCCTTCCAGTCACGTTTGGTGCAGTATCTCCCCCTTTTACAAACTCTGCGTATCTGTAAGAGATGAGAGGGAGGAAGGAAGGAAAGAAGGCCAGAGCGAAGGCTTAGGCACAGGAAAGGACATGGAATCTGCTGGGTGGGGAGATAGCGGGGATCCCCACATCTCTGGCGAGGGGCTCCTCCTGGGCAGGACAGTGAGAGGCAGGTGTGGAGGATTTGCGGGTCCTGGCCTGTGTGAGGGGGTGGGAGCCGTGGCTTCAGGTCATCAGGTCGTCTGGCCGGGCTGTCTGCCGCCCCCTGCTTGTCCAGCAAACCATTTTGAGACTGCTGCCCCCCAGGGGTGTGGCTCTGCTCCAGCCACCCCTTTAGAGAGTCCTTGGGGTGCCTCTGTCTCGTTCACTTGGAGTTGCCACGTGGTCCCCGGCAGGTGGGATGGGCAGGTGGGAGATGCTCCCATGGTTGAGCACCCTCATCCGGTGCAGGTGTGGGAGGTGGTGATGGGGACGTGATGATTTTTAGGACCAGCAAGGACCAAACCTGTCCCTCCATCCTGGGGCATGTCAGGTGACAGGGCGGGGTCTCTTCCTCTCTCATGATGGGTCTCTGGCTCCCAGTGGCCAAGTGTGAGTTCTTCAACGCGGGCGGGAGTGTGAAGGACCGCATCAGCCTGCGGATGATCGAAGACGCCGAGCGCGAGGGGACGCTGAAGCCCGGGGACACGATCATCGAGCCGACCTCGGGGAACACAGGTGGGTGCTGCAGCAGTCCAGAGCCCCCGGCCCAGGGGCCCCACGGCCGCTGCGCTGCCGTGTCCGGCCCCGCCCTCCCCTGCACGCTTTGCTCAGCACCTGATGCCCATGTGCAGGTGGGCGTCCCCGCCCAGCTGTCTCCGACGTCTTGCTGTCCGGGCTGCGTTGTGACGTCGGAGTCTGTTACAGGAGCAACTACCCCTGGGAGTAAAAATCTGTCTTAGTTTCCTGTGGCTGCAGTCATAAGTCTCACAGCCTGGGCAGCTTAATCAACAGGCATTTATTGTCTCACAGTCTAGAGGCTGGACGTCCAAGATCACGGCGTTGGCAGGGTTGGTTCCTCCTGGGGCCTCCCTCCCGGGTGTGCAGATGGCCATCTCCTCCTGTGTCCTCACATGCACCCCTCTGTGTGCGTCTGGGTCCTGATCTCTTCTTATGAGGACACCAGACATGGGATCAAGGCCCACCCATATGACCCCGCTTAACCTTCATCACCTTTTCAAAGACCCATCTCTAATTACAGTCACATTCTGAGGTGCTGCAGGGTGGGGCTTCAACACATGAATTTTGGAGGGACAATTCAGCCCATAACACTCCACCTTCTGGCCTCCAGAATTCATGTCCTTCTTGAATGCAGAATACATTCACCCCATCTGTACAGCCTCCCGGGGTCTTCAGCCATTCCAGTATCTACGCTAAGTCCCAAGTCTCATTTAAGTATCATCTAAATATCACCTAAATCAGATGTGGACAAGACCCAAGGCACGATTCCTCCTGAAGCAAATTCCTCTCAGCTGTGAACCTTGAAACCAGACCAGTTATGTGTTTCCAGAGCACAGCAGAGGGCCAGGCACAGGACAGACATCCCTCATCCAAACCTGGAGAGGGGTCATGGGTCCCAAGCAAGTTTGAAGCCGAGCAGGGCAAACTCTGGGATATCTGGAGGCTCCAGAATCTTCCTCTTTGGCTCAGTGCTCTGTCTTCAGACCCACGGGGGTGGCCGTGCCCCCTCAGCCCTGGACAGTGGCCTTGACCCGTTTGGAACAGAGGAGGAGGAGTCCAGCCCTGGCCTGTGCTCTGGGCCCGCGATGGGAGTGGCAGCACCAACCTCTAACCATCTTCGGGGTCCCCTTCCTTGGACGAGCCCCGTGTCACAGCGAGCTCCACGCATTTGCTGCCATTGCCCCTGTTCCCTCCCAGGCACCCAGTGAGAGCTGAGGAATCGGGGTTCAGTGCTGCACCCCGCTTTTCTCTGGGCACACTCGCTTTTCTGTCTCTGCCCCCACATGCCCTTCTCCCTCATGTGAGGGCGGAAGGGGGTGATGCTGGGCACTGGGAATCCTGCAGCACCCACTCCCCTGGGCATTCCCGGGGGTGGCCGGGTCTGGGGGGGTGCTGTGGGCCCCCCTCACCCCATGTGCTGCCCCCAGGGATCGGGCTGGCTCTGGCTGCCGCTGTGAAGGGCTACCGCTGCATCATCGTGATGCCAGAGAAGATGAGCACGGAGAAGGTGGGGCCTGGGGTGCTGGGGGCGGAGAGCTGGGGAGGTGTGGGGCAGGGCGTCTCCCGGGCCCCCGTCCCCGCGCTGCAGGCCTGGCAGTGCAATGAAGGCCGCAGCGTGCCTCTGCAGGTGGATGTCCTGCGCGCCCTGGGGGCTGAGATCGTGAGAACTCCCACCCAAGCCAGATTCGACTCCCCCGAGTCACATGTAGGGGTTGCCTGGAGGCTGAAGAATGAGATCCCCAATTCCCACATCCTGGACCAGGTGAGGCGCCAGGGCCCGGGGGCGAGTAGGTGCCCAGCGGTTGGGACCTCAGTGGGGCCCTCCCGGGGGGGCTCTGTGGGGGCTTGGGGGTGGTGTTGCACGCGTGCTGCAGAGGTGACTGAGGTGCTGGCACGGGGTCGCTGGCTGCTCCCGGCCCGTTCAGGTCCCCCAGCCAGCGGGGTCGGCCAGGCTGTTGCCTCTGCTGTCCGCTCCGCACACTGGGCTGGAAGGCCCTTTGCAGAGGGCCTGGGACGCTCTCTACAGGCATCAGACATGAAAAGCTTCTTGCTGGAAGCTCTCTGCCACTTGTTCCACTTCTGGGTTAATTCAGAAATCGCGTCTTCTGGAGAGTTGGTCTTAGTGCTTGGCATCTGTTGAGGTGCCTGTGTCCTTCTCTGAGCTGCTGGGATCCTCTCCGGCTTGCGCTGAGCTGTTTGCCTGGCGCCCTGTGGCTGCTGCCAGTTCTGTGCATCGACCTGAACATGGCTCCTCTGCTGTCTTTTCTCACAGTACCGCAACGCCAGCAACCCCCTTGCCCACTATGACATCACGGCCGAGGAGATCCTGCAGCAGTGTGACGGTGTGTACTTCTAGCCTAACCCTGCTGTCCATCTTGACTGGGAGTGTAGAAGTTACTTACCCTCTCCTTGGTAAACTCCTACTCATCCTTCAAAACCCAGCTCAAATGTCCCCTCTCTATAAAATGTTTTCTAGAGCATTTCCCTAGAGCAGTTTCCGGCCTCTATGGTGTTCTCTTGGACTTTGCCCTTGCCTCTCCTATAATATCAAACATACCGTCTTTGTTTACCTAGCCATCTTTCCTCCAAACCTATAGGAGCTCCTGAGCACAGGGAACAAGTGTGTCCCAGGCTGGTACGGGGCTCACAGCAGGGGTGTCACATTGCTGATTGGCACTTGGCATCAAGCCCCAACTTGGCACTGAATTCAACATTCAGGTTTTCTCATCTCCAGGTCTGGGGTGGTGACGTCCTACTCTGTATGGACAGGAGGCATCTTGGAACCTCTCCACACATTTGGTGCCAAGGCCGGTTGGGGTTGTGATGTTTCCTGATGGGCCATCTCCCTAAGAGATTTTCAGGACGAGTTCCAGGGGGTTGGCACCCGCCTTGGCTTCCTGTTGGAGCCTGATGTTGGCTTAAATGCACCTCGTTCCGTGCCCGGGAGCCAGGCAGCAGAGTCCGGGCATTTGCTCACCCAGGTTTTATGTGTGAGAATCTTCTCATTTGGCAAAACCAGCCTTTCTGCCTCATCACAGGGGCCCGTGCTGACTTGTCTGCAGGTGCCCGAGCTGGTCCCTGGGCCCCCTGAGAGCCCAGACGATGTCTGAGCCGAGCTGAGTGATTTATGCCAGTTCATTTCATAATTCAGCCCACTTACTCACGTCGAACAAAACCGGAGAGCTCAGGAAAGTGTGAGGGGCCGCTCCCGGGCTCAGCCCTCAGCCCAGTGCCCTGCCCCCCACAGGACGCCACCTTACCTACGACTCACAGATTCAGGACAGACAGGGATTTCAGTGGCGTCTGTCCTTTAGCAAAGACTTCAGTGAGGACTCCGGGTCCCTGTCACTGTCAACGCCTCTTAAAGATAAAGGACTGTGATCAGAGGTTTTAAATTTGAGAACAGTTTCTTTAGAGCTTTTTGACAACCCGTCTTCCGTGTGCTTGAGTATGTTTTTGCACATTATTGAGAGTGGTGGGCTGGCCGTTACGGCCGGCCGAGAACGTTCTCCCTGACGCAGCATCTCCCCCTCAGGGAAGCTGGACATGCTGGTGGCTTCCGCGGGCACGGGCGGCACCATCACGGGCATCGCCAGGAAGCTGAAGGAGAAGTGCCCGGGGTGCCAGGTGAGCGGCCCGGGGCTGCGAGGGTGCCGCCCTGTCCGGGAGAGGTGGGCCTGGACGTGAGCGCGTTTCCCACCCGAGGCCTGCGCTGCCGTTGGAAGCTTCATCGTTAAGCTCTCTGGCGTTGGGTAGAGCGGAAGGTTCTCGTCCCTGCCATTTCTGTGTAGACAGCCTTGTGTCTCACACGGTGGGCGCGCCTGCACCTGCCTGGAGATAAATGGCCCAGCAGCCCACGACGGGCCCCCAGATGAGCCAGGGTTGGGGGGGAGTCAATTTGGGTGGCCTCGAAGGATCATTCCAGAAGCCATAAGCACTCAGGTCCATGTCCTGCGGCTGCCCTGCCAGGGGCTCTGAGAGCCAGGGACGGGCACCTGGATTTGGAATTGAGTGGGCCTGGGGAGGGGCTCAGGGAGACGCCCCACTGGTGGCTCTTCCCTGCAGCCTGTCTCTGTGCCGTCTGGGAAGGGCAGTCCCAGCACCGCCCCTTGCCCCCAGACTGCTGTCCCAGGGGTCATCTCTCGAGGCTGTCCTGGGGCACCCTGCACGTGGGGGGCATCCCAGGAGGCCACCTCCCCAGCCTCGAGCCACCCACCCCGAGTGCCCGGAGCTGGGGTTTGCCTCATCACCTCCCAGTGCCAGGCTTGGGTTTCTGGGCTTCCAGTCTTGCCCCTGAGACCGGGGAACAGCAGGGGGCCCTCACCCCAAGCATAGCCGCACGCGGCCAGGTGAGACTTTCCCAGATGTGAGCCCTGACGCCACCCGCTCTTCAGATCATTGGGGTGGACCCCGAAGGCTCCATCCTTGCAGAGCCCGAGGAGCTGAACCGGACGGAGCAGACGGTCTACGAGGTGGAGGGGATCGGCTATGACTTTGTCCCCACAGTGCTGGACCGGACGGTAGGCGGGGGCAATGACAGGCCCAGCCTGAGGTCGCACCCTTGCACCCGCTGACCACGAGCAGAGAAGCGAGCCCTGGTGCACAGTCCCGGGGGCCAAGACTTGGTACACGCAGTCCTGTGGCCATGATGAGCGCGTGCAGTGGCCCCACGGAGCAGATACGGAGGCCGCTGTGGGGGGGGAGGGGTGGCACGTCCAGCCTGCACACAGATCAGGCCCCTGCAGAGGGAGGGAGCAGGCAGCTGAGGCAGGCAAGCAGGCCAACGTGGGCGGTGGGACCGCAGGAAAGGCTCTCTGTGAGGATGCTAGAGGACGCTTGGCCCGAGAGACCAGGAGCGTGGCCATGCAACAGGGCTGGCACGCAGTTTTAGTTGCCCCAGGCGCACAATGTGCTCGACGGAGGCGGGGGAAGCCTTGGGTCTGCAGAGCGAGTCCCAGATCCCAGACGAGGGGCCAGGCCACACCCCTGGAGGGTCGCGGCCACTTGGGCTGAGGCCGGCAGGGAGGGTGCAGACCAGATGGTGGGCTCCCTGCCCGCCCTACCCAGAACCACCCAAGTGCCAAGCTCCCGGCGCCGCCTGGCTGACCGCCTGCCCTCGGCCGCCCGCAGGTGGTGGACAAGTGGTTCAAGAGCAACGACCAGGACGCCTTCGCCTTCGCCCGCATGCTGATCGCGCAGGAGGGGCTGCTGTGCGGTGAGCGGGGCGCCGGGCTGCGGGCGGCTGGCTGCTTGCCCTCCGCCAGCCTCCAGGCCAGCGTGTGAGGATGCCCTCCCTCGTTCTGAGGCTGCCCCACCCGCCTGCCCCCCATCTGCTCCAAGCCTTTGGGGTTCCGGGTGAGGGTTTGGTTCTGAAACCCTGAGCAGGCGTGAGGCTCCGTGGTATCGAGGAGAACGTACACGTTCTCCTAGCTCCTCCCCTTGCACACATAGCTGCACACTGCGCCCCGGCAGGTCTGACCCCCGGGCCCTCTCGGCAGGTGGCAGTGCCGGCAGTGCCATGTCCGTGGCCGTGAAGGCCGCCCGGGAGCTGCAGGAGGGCCAGCGCTGCGTGGTGATCCTGCCCGACTCCGTGCGGAACTACATGTGAGGCGCGCTCCCCCTCTGTTGCCCCTCCCCCTCCGCTTCCTCCAGCACTTGAGCTGTCACTGTCACTGCCCCCGGGGGTCTGCGCTGACAGCTGACGGCAGGAAGGAGGCAGGCTGGGGGTCCCGGGAGTTCACGTTTTCTCAGCCTGTTCGTCCCCGGCTCGGGGCTCCCAGATGCCTCTGAAGTCAGTGCCCGCACCGACAGGCCGGACAGACCTCCCCAAGGGGCCACCCCTCTGGCCCCCTTGCTTCTCTGAGCTCTCTGGGCCTAACCTCCAGCCAAGGGAGGAGGAGGGGGAGGAAGACGGGCCGCCCTCAGAACAGGTCCCCGCCCCTTGCCCACCACCCACTGGCTCACCCACCCTCTGGCCTTGACCGAGGAGACCCTGGCTGGGGTCAGCAGCCTGGGGACATGCTGTGCAATGTCTGAGCCACGGCCCCCGAGGCTCCTTCGATCTGATGGTGCTGCTTCTGCACACCCGCACAAGCCCTCTCCCCACGTGGCAGCTCACAGCCTCCGCTTTGAATTCCCGTCCTCTGGGCTGACGGCCTGCCGGAGGTCACCAGCTGAAAGTGCCAAGGGTGTTGTGTGGGAGGGAGGGAGGGAGGGAGGGAGGGAGGGGGCAGGGGCCTAAAGACCGCCCTCACAGACCCTTGGATCCTCCAGCTTCCTCCCTGGCTCGGGAGCGGCAGCTTATACACCTTGGGTGAGCTCAGATGTCCCAGGCTGGGTCTCCAGTTGGGGGCGAGTCACCTCAGGGTCCCCTGCTGAGCTGCCCTGAGCTGCACCGCCTGCCTCCCCGACTCGGTGCATGAAAACAGACGGTCATCTCTCCATGTGCCTGGCTGGCCTGCCGTGTACACACACGTGTGTGTGATGGGAGTGTGGGTGAATGAATGTGTGCGCACACGTGTCTTCTGCACCTGCGTCTGGTCCTGGGGTCTGTGGGTCATCTCTGACCCACACTTGGTTGGCCCTCGCCTGCCTTTTTAGGGCAGGTCCCTGGCAGCCCCCAAGGCATGGTCTGGCGCCCTCTGACCCCAGGTGGGACTCAGCTAGAGCAGACGTGAGGATGGCCAGGGAAGTGGCCGCCCGGGGAGCCCTGAGCAGGGGTACGGGATGTCACAGTACCCGGGACAGAACCTCTTCCCGTTCTCTGAGCTCGTGCGGCCCTGGTGGGCCAGGCGCCCCCGTCGGCCACAGCTCCCTAGGGGCTCTCTCTGGAGTCCAGCTCTCAGGCCGCTTGGTGGAGCTTCCAGCCAGCCCCGTGGAGTCTCTGCTGGACCCTTGGGGTCTGGGCAGAAATGCTGCACTTTCTCTCTCTGAGAACCGTGTCCCCTCGGTGTGGGCAGAGGCAGTGGTGAGACCCTGTGCCAGGCCTGGTGTCTTCTGCGGCTGCAGGTCCAAGTTCCTGAGTGACAAGTGGATGTTGCAGAAGGGCTTCATGAAGGAGGAGGACCTTACGGTGAAGAAGCCATGGTGAGGGCGCCTCTTTGCAGAGACCACTCCTGGCAGCCACCCACGTGGTTGGGGCTTGAGTTCCCGGGACCCGGCTCACAGCCCCCACCGTGCCCTCTCCCCTCAGGTGGTGGCACCTCAGAGTTCAGGAGCTGAGCCTGTCGGCTCCGCTGACAGTGCTGCCCACGGTCACCTGTGAGCACACCATCGAGATCCTCCGGGAGAAGGGCTTCGACCAGGCGCCCGTGGTGGACGAATCGGGGTCAGTCTCCGCCGCCACCCAGAGCTCGGCCCTCTGGGCTCTGCCGGGAGCCTGCGGCCTGTGCCCCTCCCTCCTGTGTCTGCAGCGCGGGCCGGGCAGCCTGGTGCACCCAAAGCTGGCTGGCTGACCTTGGCCACTGTATATACAGATGCTCAGAGCATTGGACCGCTGGTCCCTGAGGACTGGCCAGGGTGGGGGCTGCTCATGTTAATCCTCTGGGCCTTAACGCCTTGGTCCCACCCCACTGCACCCAGTGTGTGCACAGGAGCCGGGTATAGCAACCTGGCCTTGCTCTGAGGACGTGCCTAACAGTGGAAGGCCATGGCAGACATGCCCTGGTGACAGTGACCAACCATCCAGTTTCTCCCAGAACTGTCCAGTTCCAGCCCTGAAAGTCCTGTGTCCTGGGACACTGGCCAGTTGTTCACCTTTGACACCAGTCAGAATGGAGACACCCAAAGGGCGTGGGTTCCTGTCTCCCTGCACTGGACAGTCGGTGTCAAGGCAGGGCACCTGGTCGCTGCTGTGCTCCTGCCACACGGAGACCCTGGGCGGGCGGTGGTTGAATTCTAAGAAGAGTTCCACGCTCGACCCCGAGGGCGGCTGTGCTGAATTCTGCTGTCTCACAGGCGGAGGGGCACCCGTGCTGACCCCTGCCCCGTCCCCTCTTCCCCAGGGCTGTCCTGGGGATGGTGACTCTGGGGAACATGCTGTCGTCCCTGCTCGCGGGGAAGGTGCGGCCGTCGGACCAAGTTCGCAAAGTCGTCTCCAGGCAGTTCAAGCAGGTGCGAGCCCCACTCGCCCGGGCAGCTGGCGCTGAGACCAGCTCCGTCCTGGAAGGCAGGGCTTGGCCCTCAGCTCTTCCCTGGCATCTGTTGGGCCAGTGCTGGCTGGACCCCATCAGACCCATATATCTGAGAATTTGCCCCAGCTTTGCAAACCGAGAGGCCCAGGTTGGGGAGGGGCCCACGTGGGTGAGGGCTCGCCAAGTCCATACCCGGGCAATGCCAGGGTCACTCGCAAGCCCAGAGACCCTCAGTCCAGCCGAGCCAGGTGTCTGCTGGCCTGACCCTGCTCCCTGGCGCCGCGCCCTGATCCTGTCCTGCGCACGCTTCCATTTAAGAGTACTGGGCACACCCGATGATTCCACAAGAGCTGGGAGGCCCTGCTGTGCGGGGCCACTCGGACCCTGTGGTCCTCCTGAGGTGGTGGCCACCCTGTGGTGGGCCTGTGTCCCTGAGGGCAGGTGGAGTCGGGGCAGCCCCAGTCCCCAGCCTCGTGGCCCCCGACACCTGACACTTGGCAGTGCCTTCCTCGACTGACCCCCAAGTGAAGGGGGTGGAGAGCTGGTGGCTGTTTTACACTCGAAGGGCAAGGGGGTTGAGCCCAGGTCTCGGAATGGATTGGGTTTCCTTCTTCCCCACCATACACGGAGCTGAGATGCTGCCAGGATCTGGTATTTCTCGCCATTTCCACCCCACTGCCACCACCTCTAGGGTGGTCCCTGCAGGTCCCTCATCCGGGCTCTCACTCCCCGCAGCTGGAGAGACTGCAGGAGGCATAGGTGGGGTCCTGTCCGTCCCTGTCAACCCCAGCCCCCCTGGAGAGTGTCCTGATGCTGCGACCCCCAGCTCTCTCCCCTCCTCCAGTCCACCTGTCCCGGTTCTCAAAGGGGCAGTTCTGTCCTGCCGCCTTTACCCCAGTTGTCTCCACCTGGCACCCCCCACCACACCCCAGCTGTAGGTCTCAGCTCAAAGCCCCCCTCCTCTTGGCCTCCCTGACCCCAGGGCCCAGCACCTAGCACGTTGGGAGTGTTTCTCGGAGCATTCATTGCCCTCCCCCCACAGTGTAAGCTCCAAGAAGCTGTCCTGGCCCCAGTGGTCACTGAGTGGGAAGCACGGTGCCCAGTGTCACCTGCTCATCCAGCCCCTGCGGCCCCTCCCAGGAAACCCATGGTAGTGAGGGTTGTGGGGGTGAGGACCCTCTGGATCCATAAAGGACTGTCTAGGTCCAGGACCATCAACAGAGGACCTGGTGCCATGGTGACACTAAGGGACACCTGGGGCTGGGGTGTAACTCCAGGCATGTGGGATACAGGACTCCTCCTGGAAGTCCCCTTGCAGGAGCCCGGCACCCTGACCGGGTCGGGAGGAGCCCTGCGGTGGAGTCCCAGGCTGCCTGAGCCTTTCCAGTTTCCATCGCTTTGAAAAAGCTGAGTGGCAAGCTGTCAAGTTCACTCCGCTTTCTCTGTACCCCCACCTTCCTGCTCGCCCCCTTCCCTGGGGGTTGTTTAAAGCCACAAAGATCTTGGTAAAAGGAACTGTGGCCTCAAGTGAGTTCCAAGTGCAGGGAGGTCACCTTCCATCGCCCCAGGCCTGACTCCCTGGGGACCACCAGGCGCCCGGTCCTCTCACACGTGGAAGGTCAGGAAAGGGCGTAACCAGCTCCCCCCGGCCAGGGGGCTAAACTGATGAAGAGCGTCCTCAGAAGTGATTGCAGAGACCAAGATCAGGGCCATTTAAGCCTCTTGCCCAGAGCAAACATCTTCCTCCCGGGCATCTGGCTGCTGCGACTTCCGGGTTCCAAGGCAGCTGGGCTGAGACAGGGACCCTGGGGTTGCCCCCACCCTGCATTTCCGGGGTCTGGGGCGTGAGCTGGGCCAGGCGCTGGCGGTGTGTGGGGAGGAAGGGGGTGGCTCCACGTGGACCCACATACACCTGTGGACCGAGTGGGGTGGTGGGTCTGGAGGTGGGGGTCAGCCTCGCCCCTCCTGCGCAGTGGCTGGTCTCTCCGACCCCACCCCCTGACCTTCCCTCCCCAGACTTGCTCTGTCTTGTGCCCCCCAAAGCCCCTCTCCCATCTTGGGAACTCGCTTCCCGTGAATGCCGGGTGAGTCCAGTTCTATTTTCTTTCGAAAGATGGACCTTCGATGTCCTTTTTAAAACCCTTGCCAGTTCTCACTCTGTCTGCTGAGCAGATGGTGCGGAGGGAGCCCCCACGCTCCCGCCCTCACAGCCCTGTGCCGTCGCCTCTTGCACCGATCCAGAATTTGTTACGACGGTGATGGATATCACGTCGTTAGTGACTGACGTCCCCAGCTGACACAAGGGCTCAGTCTTCGGGTTCTGCAGCTGTGTGGGCCGTGACACGCATGCGGTGACGTGTCTTGTCAGAGCATCGCACCGTGTGGCCCCACATCCTGGCTCCCTCCTGTTTCTCCCTCCGTCCTTGACCCACTGCAACCACCGATCTTAGGAGTTTTGCCTTTTCCAGAATGTCACGGGTGGGGTCACACGTGGGGAGCTGCCCCAGTTGGCTCTTGTGATTAGCAGTATGCACGGAGCCTTCCAGCTCATCCAAGTGTCCTTTTACACACGTCACATCTCCTTCAGTGTCTAAATCAACAAGAGGTCCAAGAGAACCTTCTGGAGGGAGGCAGCCTCTCCTGTTGCTTGGTGCTCCGTTCCTCGGAGGGCCTGGCAGACGGGGACCGCAGGGACAGCAGGCCTCAGGCTCTGGCTGGGCTGGGCCGGGCTGGGCTGGCTGGTGAGTGCTGACCGTGGCTTCTCTTCCAGATCTTCCTGACGGACCCGCTGGGCAAGCTCTCACACATCCTGGAGACTGACCACTTCGTCCTGGTGGTCCACGAGCAGATCCAGTGTAAGTGGGGCTCTCTGGGGGCCGGGGTGCTGGGAGCCGGAGTGCCGGCCACTGAGCGCCCAGCTTCCGTGTGCACGTTCCTGCCATGAGCTCACAGGGAGCCTGGGGAGTCTGAGGTGCTGACCGTCAGCCACCCCCAGCCTTGGGTGCAGATCCCAGAAGGGTCCACATGGGTGCCCGCCCCCAACAAGCTCGTGGGGCTGATAACCTGCTCCCAGGGCCCTTCCCGGGCCTCCTCACTGTGTCTCCAGAGACCGGGGATGTCCTGGTTCTGGGCGAGGACAAGGGCTGTAGAAATCACAAGAATCGGGAGGGCCTTGGGGCCTGACCACTCTGCTGCCAAGGCTGGTCCTGGGGCCCAGGTGCCCCATCTAACCCCTCTCCCGTCCTTGGCTCCACAGCACGGGACCTGGCCTTGTCAGGAGTGGTGGGGGGGCCAGCAGGTACGTACCCCCGCTCGGCTGTGCTCAGCATCGCAGCCCCTGACCGCAAAGGAGGGCGTCCAGGCCCCAGGTCCCGAGCCGGGCTGGGAGCTCCCTCCCCTTAATGTCACGTCAACTCATGTCTCAACATCCACACACCCCGACCTGGGTTCCAGAGTCAGGTCTGTAAGTGAGGTTTCCTTGGACACAGCCATGCCTGAAAACAGGTCCACGGCTGCTTCTGTGCTGTGTGGGCAGAGCTGAGTGGTCATTACAGAGCACACAGCCCTTTACAGAAAGTTTGCCAACCCTGCTCTGGATGGTGTCCCCTGGGGGGCCTGGAGGCCCCTCAGATCGCCCCCTCCTGGGGGGCGCACAGCTTCTCCAAAGTTCCCCTTTGCCCAAAAGTTCCTGAGGTGCTCCAAGCAGGCCAGTGGGATGCCAGGCCCCTCTGTGCCTCCCCCACCCCCACCCTGTGCGACCTTTGCCCCAAAGGCATGGGGGACAGACAGGGATGTGGGGCTGGTGAATGGGATGAGACCTGGGTGTCTCCCACCCGTGCTCAGCTCTGCCGGCCCTCTTTGTGCTCCATGACACTGTCTCAGTCCAGGTTCCCCCGGGAAACAGAACCAACAGGATGTGTGGAGAGAGATTTGCTTAACTGGCTGATAGGCTGGGAAGTCCCAAGATCTGTACATGACTGGGCGGGCTCGAGCCCAGGCAGGAGTCAGCGTTCCCTCCCGAGCCCGAAGGCAGGACTGGTCCCCTCTTACTCTTGGAGGCTCTGCCTTTTTGTTCTATTCCGGCCTTCGACGGATTGGACGGCCCCCCGCCCCCTGCACTGAGGAGGGCATCTGTGTTACTAGGTCCCTCCAACCAGGCACTGACACCATCTGGAGACACCCAGGATGGTGTCTGACCGCTCTCAGGGCACTCGGGGTCCAGTCAAGTTGAAGTGGAAAATTAACCATCTCAACCACCCTCTCTGCTCTTGGAGGCTGGCGGGGGGAGACCAGGGGCATTCATTCTAAGTCTGAGGGAAAGGCGTGGGTTTGCAGACGGAACTGTGGGCAGAGACGCCAGCTGCTGGTGGTGGGGGTGAGCAGTGCTGGGACTCGAGCCTGGGGCACCGAGGGAGACCACGCACCGCTCAGGCAGCCCCAGGGGGCACAGCTCAGAGGAGTCAGCACTCTGCTCTCTGCGGCTCAGCCCACTTGGCTGGTGTCGGGGGAGACGGTCCTTGTCACTGGGCTGCCTTGGGTGCCGCCCTGGGACACCTGGGCTCAGGGCAGCAGGCGGGGTTGGTCCCCGACGGCGCCTGGGGGTGGGCGCGGCTGCCTCAGACCTGCCCGGGCGGAGGCCCCCCTAAACCTGCGGCCTTGTCCCTCCTCAGACCACAGCCACCGGGAGGCCAGTAAGAGGCAGACAGTGTTCGGGGTTGTCAGCGCCATTGACCTGCTGAACTTCGTGGCCACCCGCGAGCGGAACCAGAAGACAAAGCTAGGAAGCACCTCAGAGCCCAGAGGCATGGGGGCCGGGGCCCAGCCCGCCCCGTGACTGCTAACCGCCTGCCGCCGGGCACGGCTCTGTCGCGACCGGTAGCAGAAAGCAGGTGTAGGACGCTTAGCGCGGAGCCCGGGGCCGGCAGAAAGGTTAGGCTTCCCCTGCCAACGCCTGGCTGCCTGAAAGAATCTATTTATGGTTTTTTCCATCAGATGTGTTTTTCTTTAACTTTCTCCTAAAAATGTTCCCACAAGCAAGTCTATTCAAAGAGAGCTCAGCCGGGCAGGTGGGCGGTGGACCCACAGCAGGACCAGGGCGGGGGAGGAAAGGCAGAGGAAAGAGCCTTTTCCAGGAGCCCAGGACGGGAGCCGCAGAAAGGGGCTGAGGAAGGCTGGGTCGGCTCAGCGGCCCTTCTCAGCGCTGTCCCCTCGGGGCTGGGTCGGGTGGAGTGGCTTGAGTGTTTGGAGGTTTTTAAATTGAGATGACATTCACATAACCTAAAATAATCAATTTAAAATGTATACTTTGGTAGCATTTATGACACTCCCAGTATTGCACAGCTCTGTCGGGTTCCAAAACATCCCCCGCAGTAAGCAGTCACTCCCCTCCCCTCCTCGCCCCCGGCCACCGCTCGTCTGCCCCTGTCTGTCCCCACGGGCTTACCTGCCTTGGATAGTTCATATAAAAGGAATCGTACAATCTGTGACCTTTTGTGTCTGGCGTATTTCCCTTAGCACGGTATTTCTGAGGTGCACTCCTGCTGCAGCAGGAACCAGTGCTTCCTTGTTGTGGCTGAATAATACTCCGTTGCTTGGACGGACCCCGTTGTGCTCACCAGCCACCAGCTGATGGACATCTGGGTTGCTTCCACTCTCGGGCTGCTGTGACCAGTACTGCTATGAACGTTTGTGCACAAGTATTTGTCTGAACACCTGTTTTCAGTGCTTTTGGTTATATACCCCAGGCTGGAACTGCTGAGCCACGTGATAATTCTGTTTAATGTTTTTGAGGAACCACAGCAACTGTTCCACAGCTGCACCATGTTTCATCCCCACTAGCAGTGCACCAAGGTTCTGGTTGCTCCACGTCCTTGCCAACACTTTTATTTTCTGGTTTTTGTTCTTTATAGCCATGCTAGTGGGTGGAAAGCAGTGTCTCACTGTGGTTCTGAGCTGCATGTCCCTGCTGATGAATGATGTTGAACATCTTTTCATGTGCTTTTTTGGCCACTTGTGTATCTTCTTTGGAGAAATGCCTGTTCAAGTCCTTTGCCCATTTTTAAGTTGGGTTGCTTGTCTTTTGTTGTTCGGCTGCAGAAGACCTTTAAATATTCTGGACACCAGACCTTTATCAGGTACGTAATTTGGAAATATTCTCTCCCATTCCTTGGGGTGTCTTTTCCCTTTCTTGACACTGACCTTTGGTGCACAAGTGTTTTGTTTGTGATGAAGTCCAGTTTATCTGTTTTTCCTTTTGTTTTGCTTTTGGCACATATCTAAGAACCCATTGCCAAAGCTAAGCCATGTTCTCCTAAGGGTCTGAAAATTCTAGCGCTTACATTTCGTTCACTGACCCATTTCGAGTCGATTTTGGTACGTGGTGTGAGGCGAGGGCCCAGCCTAATCCTTTTGCATGTGGCTGTCCGTTGGGTGAAGAGACGCTCTTTCCCCCGCTGAACGGCCTTGGCGCTCTCGTGGGAAGCCAGCTGGCTGCAGAAACGTGCGGGTTTCTTTCTGGACTCGGTCCTGTTCAGCTGGTGTGCGTGCCTGGCCTGTGCCAGCGCCGCGCCGCTCGATGGCTGTGGCTTTGTGGTAAGTTTTGCCGTCGGGAAGTGTGAGTCCTCCGGTTTCCCTTGTTTTCAGTGGCTTGGGAATCACGATGTGTCTTGACGGATCTTTCCTCGTGTTTCTTGTGCTCAGTATCCTTAGAGTTTCTTGGGTTCTGGTATCGGATTGGTAAGAATTCCAGAAACAAAAGAAGAGACAGGGAAGGAAACCACCTGTGCAGTAACTCAAGAAGCCGCCCCGACTGGAGGACCCGGTCTGCAGACTGGAAGGGTCCACCCAGAACCCAGAGCAACGGCGGGGAAGGACCCGACGCAGAGCACGGCCGTGAGGCGTCAGGTCACTGGGGAGCAGAAGATCCAGAAAAGCTCTCAGGTGCGGTGGGGAGACGCAGCTCACAGGGAGTCCGGGGAACGGGAAGAGCCTCCGACCTCTCCGTCCAGCCATGGAGGCTGCAAGGCCAGGCAGCGTGGCCTGGAATCATCTGCAAGGATGAAAGGCGGCCAACGTCCCGGGCACAAGCACACCTGCCTTAGCCCTGGGCCGGGGGTGGGGTGGGGGGGCGCCGACATTCCCACCGAGGCAGGGGCCTCCGTGGTCTGGGGAAGTGGGAAGATGCACCCACCAAGACGAAGGAGGAAAACAAGGACGCCACCAGGCGAGATCACAACAGGCACCCCCAGGACGACGGAGTAGGGGTCCCAGGGCTGCAGGGCTGGGCAGCTGCAGACTGCGATGGGACCCAGGGCTTTGGGACGCACTGAAGCCGCAGCCTGGGGCCTCGCCCTTTCTCCTGCAGGCGCTCCGGCCTGTGTGGGGAGTTGTCAGCAGGGACCGTGCCGTGGTCCCTTGGGGGCTCTGTGCTGGGCTGTGGGGCTCACAGCTGCCCCGTTGTCCTGGTCGCCTCCCTCCATCCCTGCTTCCCGGGGAGCAGGCCCCCGGGAAAAGCCGCCTGTTGCGGCCCAGGCCTCGCTCCTCTGTCAGGACCCCTGGGGGGGCAGCTGAGGCTCACAAGCAGGCCATGCCGCCATCCACGGGTGGGGGGTGGATGGGAGGCACCGCGGGGACTCCTGGCTCTGCCAGGCTGTGCGGGAAGCCGTCCCGGACCCCTGGTCAAAGAGCCACTGCACCCCCAGAGACAACTGGGCAGGCGGAGGCCTCTCTCCCAAACCAGGTCTGGGAGGGGCTGGGGCTGCGCGAAGCCGGCGGGACACGTGCTGCGACCTCTCGGAGTGACGCATCGGGTGATTGGCCTGAGAACGGAGAAGTTTTTAAAAAATCTGTTTTTCACTAGAACTGTGGTAGGAGGAGTAACAGGCCCCCCCAGGCATCAGGTCTAACCCCAGGACCCTGAGACCGTTCCCTTGTCTGGAAGTCTCTGCAGGTTGAAGATGAGGTGAAGTTCTTGAGACGAGGCCAAGACGCCCTCACAAACGCGGTAAAAGCGTCCATCTCAGGGGAGGCGGAGGGAGATGTGAGACCCACAGATAAGGTGAGGTGGCGGCCACGGCCCAGGGACTGGAGGGCGAGACTGGCCAATGGGCGCCTGGATCCCCAGAAATGTAGGAGGCGGGAAGGCGCCTCCCAGAGCCTTCCCAGGGGGCACGCCCCCCGAGCCGTGACCTCAGACTCCTGGCTGCCTGGCTGTGAGGGGACAGGTCTGTTGCTTTAAGCCCCCCAAGTGTGGTCCCGTATCCGCAGCCCAGGAGACGCACGTGAGTTTGTATTGTGGAACCATCAAACTGTCCTCTGACAGTGGACTTCGTTCACTCTGCGTAATACACTGCTGAGCTTAATGCAGTATTTCAGACACATAAAAAGCTGTAAACGATAACCACCCCCCCACCCCCCGCTTGAGAAGGAAAACCTCACCGAGGCAGTGGGAACCCCGAGGGGCCCTGACGGCACTGGGCTTGCGTCAGTGTTGCTGGGGGCCTGGAACTGCCCCGGGTCTGTTCCTGAGACAGCCGGCTCGCTCCTTCTCCCACCCATTACTGAGCAATGGGATCCCAGGAACACAGACTAAGTTCTTCAGAAAGTATGACTGACATGTGATAAGTACCAAGAGGAATCATTTCCATTTGAGTGGAGCTGTCACTCCCAGGCGCTGTTCCCTAAGGGGTGAAGAGCTGGGTGGCGAAAACGGTCCATGGTTGACTGGCAAGCACAGGTGAAACAGTTATGTTCCTTTCTGCAGGGCTTCTCAGAGCCTTCAATATGCTAATGAGCATCAAGATTCTCTATCAGTTATAATTCAGTTCTCCTGCAAATGATAGAAAACCCCACATGACAATGGCTGCCTTCAGGTTAGAGGAGTTTATGTCTCTCACTGAATCACAGGGCAGAGGCCAGCAGTCCCATCACCAGCAGAAACCCAAGACCTTTCTACCTTGCTGCTCCCTCTATCCTCAACACATGGCTTCTACCTCATGATCCCAGAGAGCTGCTTGAGTGCCAGCCATTATGTATACATGCCAGTGAGCAGGGAGGAAGAAGGGATAATGGAGAGTGCCCTCTTCTCTTTGTCAACACTTCTTAAGTCATACACCACACTTGCATTTGGATCCCACTGGCTGATCCGACTGTCAGCATACAGCGTACTTGGGGAATCTGTAAAAGGCAAACCCCACCGCACCCCCCCACCCCCCACCCCTGGCCAGATGCAGCCCTGAGGACACACAGCCTGGCAAGCTGACAGAGCCTTTGTGCAAACTGGAAAAGCAGTGAATTAGCCCATCACTGCCCTTTCTCCAGGCAGACCTGGGACACAGCCCTGTGCCAGGGACCCTCTAAGGGTGAGCAGAGGTCAGCCTGGACTCAGCCGGGCTCACCCTCTCTGCTCCACACTCTCACTCTGGGCACAGGAGGCTGCCGGCCCACTGGCCTGCTTGGGAACACGGCCCACCTGTGAGGGAGGCTGGGCAGTGGGACCTTTACTCAGGTGCCGTGGGCGCAGCTTAAGACCGGAGGCCAGACCAGCTGGAGAGGGAGCCAGCTGCCCTCTGGGAGGTCTGGGGAGTGTCGGGAAGCCTCCAGCCCCTACCGCTCTTCCTCATCTTGTCTTCTTGGCCTTAAATGCTGTCCGCAGCACTCCATTCCTTAAGAAACCGGCTTGATAACATGCCTCCCCGTGGACACGGAGACACGTGGGCTGACAGCACGGGTCTTTTCCATCTACCAACTGGGTCAGTATCGAGAGGGAGGAAGCAGTGGGGACAGCTGGGCATCTCACCTGCCCAGGGAGAGGGCCTCTGCCAGCCAACTCCTAACACCAGAGGGGAAATCAGGATGACCCCTGGGGTTGACAGCAGGGACCTGAGATGCTCATTCATTCACTCACCAGAAACTCACTGAGCCCCCACCACGGATCAGGCACCATCCCAGGCCGAGTTACAAGCGCCGCTTCCCTGCTGGTGGGAGGAGTCAAACAAGAAATAAGTGCACTGGTGGTCAGTGCTACCAGGGCAAAGCTGGAGAGCGACGGATGCCGGGTAAAAAGCATGGTCTGCGCACACGGTGGGACAGTACTCAGCCTCGAAGGGGATATTCTGACATGTGCCCCAACGTGGGTGAACCTGGAGAACATTATGCCGAGTGGATAAGCCGGTCACAGAAGGACAAACAAGTGTCTGGTTCCACTCACAGAGGGCCCTAGGGGAGCCAGGTCCGTAGGGACAGAAAGTGAGGATGGTGGGAGCGATGGGGAGTGAGTGTTCAATAGGGACAGAGTTTCTGTTTGGGAAGATAAACTGTGCACCTAAAAATAGTTAAGATGGTAAATTTTATATGTATAGCTTGCCACAATTTTAAAAAGGAAAAGTAGGAAAGGGTTGGAGAGCTCCAGGAGGCAGAGGGGCCACATTTGAGGCTGCATTTCCCACTGGGCTGCCTGGTGGACGGCAGGGCAAGAGCCCAGCAGCTGAAGGCACAACTCGTGCAAAGGCCCTGGGGCAGGAGCAGCTCTCGCAATCAGTGGACAGGCTGAGGGACCAGAATGAGCAGCGGGATCACATTCAGAGCTGAGTCCAAGGGCGGCCCCTCGGTGGAGGAAGGCCATCATTCTCGGCTTGGGGCGCTGTCTCCTGGAGGAGCAAGTGTGCCTGGTCCTGGACTCCCGGGCCAGGGAGGACACCTGCCAGAGCGCCGGCACACATGTGCCACATGCAGCTTCCCCTCGCCAAACTAAACAGCTGACGTGAACTCCACCAAAGCTGGGCCGGGCCATCAGGTAGACCAGGTGGGGAGTGGGGACAGCACGGCATTGGGCGCTGGGAGAGACAGCTGGTGTGACGGGGCCGCTTCTGTGTGAAGGCTGGCCCTGCCGCACAGCCTGGTCCACACTGGGGTCTGGGAAGCTGGCTTTGGAGTGGGAGCCTTGCTCTGACAGCTTGGCACGGCCCCCGGGCTCCCCGGGCAGTGGACATGCTCCCCGGTGTCCAGGAGCAGGAACCCCACCCGCTGACTTAAGACCAGCCCCACAGGCAGGTGGCAGACAGTGTGCTTGTGAGCAGATTTCCTCCAAATTTTTTAAGTTCTCCAAATTTCTTAAAATTTAAGTTAAAATTCCTGTACCATGTAATAATAACATATGTCAGCTGCTTTCACTGTTAAGACTGAAGGTTGCAGGATGTGGAGCATGCACTGACGGAGCTGAAGGCTCACAGTGTCAAAGGGAGAGGACAAGCTGCGTGTAGCCTTGGAAACTATCAACTGTCAAGGCCGAGAAGGCTGAGGACGGGAGGACCGGGCGGGCCCGCCACCAGCTCCGCGCAGGCAGGGGCGCTGCTGCTGGCAGAAGTGATGGCGCAGTCCCCACGGAGGCCCCGCCACCCAAGGAGTGTCTCCCGGGGTCCCGCTGGGATTCTGTGGGCCCCCCAGCTCCCTCCCAGCAGGGCAGGAGGACGAAGCCAGGGTCCTGCGTGCTGTCCGTCGGCTCTCCCGCCCTCCGGCCCCTCCCCGCAGTCAGGACCTCGGGCTGGGTGGGGGCGGCGGCACCCGCATCTGGGCCGGCGTCCAGCAAGGACGGGCGCGTGGGAGCTGCTTCAGAGACGCAGCAGCACCTGAGTCGTCAGGACACAGACGTTGCTGTTCCCAGTGGGCCACTATGTAAATCAGGCTTCTAAAGGCTTCATCTTGGGGACACTTGTTTTGCAATTGATTCATCTGTCGAGCGCTTAAACTACAGGACTAGTCTACCGCCATGGTTTCTGATTCTGTCTCTTCGTTAATTCCATCTGGCTTCTGTAATTTAGTCCAAAATAACCTCTTCCTCCCCGGCACTGGGCAGGCGTCTTCATCTCTGCAGGGCGGGCCGTCCTGAGCCTCAGCGGTGGCCGGGGCCCCAGCAGCAGGGGCTGAGTAATAAGCACATTGAGTCGGGGGTGAAATGGGCTGGAAGGCGGGGCCGCGGGCTGCACATCCCTGCTGGTCCTTCATGCCGAAGGTGGCCCCACAGAGTTGTGCCTTGGACGACGCAGGCATCTGGCTGGGGCGGCGAGGTCCCTGCGAAGCCATAGGCAACTCCCACCCGGGCCCCTTTCATGCCCTTTCTTGGGCCCCACGTCAAAGTGGGGGTAGGTTAGTGACGATCCCGAATCAGCATCAAGAACCACCTGGCTCATCAGAGTCTTCTCATGGGTCCGTGGGTCCCTGACACGGTGCAGGAGTAGAGGCCACGCGAAGGCCACGCACAGCACTGCGGAGTGCGGGGGACAGTCCCCCCGGGCGGTGTCAGCAGGGACGACATCCATCTGCTCACACGCCTCTTCTCGAGCAGAGGCAGTGGAGGGACAGTTCGTCTGGGCCCCACCCTGTGGCTGCCAGTGGACGCCACAACCTCTGCCCGTGCTGCACGGCAGCGGGGGCCCCAGGGCAGCCTCCGTACAGCGCCAGGCAGAAGCTATCGCATTTGGTTTAAGCTCAGTCACCCGGTGCCGTGGCCCCTGCATCCAGTCCTGACATCAAGGCGGTAAAAAGCCTCTCCCAGTTTCAGGGATGGGGACGTGCCTGACGAAGTTCTAGCAGAATAAATGGGACTGGACACACTGCTGCAGCCCTTGTGGGAAAACATGACCTGCCAGGGGACCCCGGCGAGGTAGAGAATAAACGCTCCCCAATGAAAGTTGGGGCGGAACAGCTTTAGTCACTCCACGGTAAGGTGAGAGGCCCCTTAAATCCTGAATCAAAATGACTTCTAGACACAGCTTTCCCCTCCTGACTCCCGTCTTTGTTCCACTCTTGGCCCTTCAGTGCAGAGAGCTTGTCGGGTACTGCACCCCCGGTCTGGACGGGGCCCCCTCACCTCCGCCGGGCCATCCTCAGGACCCACTCCCATCAACCACACCCCCACCCCGGGCCCCTGGGTTGCGTGCCTTTGGAAAGGAGCAAATCCCTGAGAAACCACATTCTGTACCTTCCTCGTTTACCCTAACGAGATGGTGAAATAGGTTTGTACGGGAAAAAAAAATAGAAACAGACCTGTCTTAAAATCCTGTTTTCAGTCATTCTGTGGCTCCACTTCCACGTGGGCTGCAGCGGGAAAGCCGCTCACACCCTAACCGGGAGGAGTGGACAATCCACAAAATCTTACCTCTCCTCCAGCTCAGAGAGCTGTGGCTGCTCGGCCACCAAGTGACTGACTTCCAGAGAGGGACGAGCCCCTCCAATGCAGGAGGGGACGCAGCACGGCCCCCGCTGGGCAAACGCGGGACGAGGTGGCCCAGGCGCTAAGGGCCCGGCCACCGTGGGGAGCAGGACTGGAGAGACCCCCGCCCACCAGCCCGACCCTTCTCTCATTTGAAGCAAAAGCCTTAATCCAGCAGGGGAGGAACAAGCCCCCACCCTGGGTGTAGACTCCTGCTTCCGGGGACCAGGAGAGAGCCCCTAAGCCAGGCCCCAGGCCCCCGCCCAGACACAGGGAGAGGCAGGAGCGGGGGACACAGCTGACGCCTGCACCCTGGGACACAGGCCCTGCCTGCCACTGAGGCCACAGCAGGAGGGCGCCCTGCCTCCACCCGGGGCGGGGGACAAAGCAGATAGCCCCCCAGGGCCTGCTGGAAGCTGGAGGAATCCGGAGGCAATGGCAGAAACGACAAGACCTAAACCCGAAGCCCAGCACTCGGCTCGAAAGACGACTCAACCCCCACACCATGGGCTGCGGGGGACCATTGGTTCTGGTCCCCACTGCTCGCAAGCAGCCCCAGCACTGGGTCCCGCGTCGGGAGACACCACAGAGAAAACCACGCGGCCAGGAGCCAGACCCGGGCATGTCCGTGTGCCACCATCCCCGCGGCCAGCGGCCGCACGCCACTCGCACGGACACCCAGGGTGCCTCTGTGACTCTGCCCCCACAGACGACGGCACTGCCAGGACCACCTCTGCACGGGTCCTCGTGGGAACCTGCCAACGGCTCTCCGCAGGGCCGCAGGGCACAGCACGCCTCACTCCTCAGGGCCCGCGAGCACCACAGCGGCGTCCGGTGACACTCACGCCACCTCTCCAACCTCTGCCTGACGGAGGGCAGCCTCACTGTGCGAGGTGACGGAGCTCCGGTTCCGGCCTGGGGCTTCCTCTCGTGCTTGTTGGCCGTGGGGTTTCCCCTTCAGTGGACTGACTGTTAAGACCCTGTCATTTTCTCTTGATTTCCAGGAATTCTCCTTTAATCCTAAACGTGAACTCCTCGTCAGCTGTGAAGGTAAAACAGAAGCAGAGGAAGACACTTCCCTCAGACGGCCGCCGGCTGACGGTCTGCACTGCCCCTCATGGAACAGGAGTCCTCCCGACCTGGCCAAACCCGCCACTGCTGTGTCCTGCGACTTACGTTCGGGCTCTCAGGTCTTCCTCGCCCCGAGGTCACGAAGATGGGCTCCCATGTCATCTTCTGCTGGCTTTGTGGTCATCACCCCGAGGCCCCACCTCTCCCAGACTGCTCTGAGCAGGGCCCCCCAAACCCCCGCCCCAACTCCTAGCGACACCCCGCCCCAGGGCCCCAGGCTGAGCAGCTGCTCCCCTCCAGCAGAACGCTCTGGCTGGAGCGCTCAGGTCTGCGCGCTGAGAGCACACACCGCTAAGGACTTCAGCTTATTTCTGACAGGGGTTGACATGGTGTTAATAACGGAAAAAACCTGAGTTAACATAAAGCAAAATGTTTAAAAAAATATACCCGATTTTTTCTACCAACCATTTTCCAAAAAGGTCCAAGCAGCTGAAGCCAACAACTGCGTCAAAACGTTCCTCCTCACATGCGCTGGGACGAGGGGTCCCCGATTCGCCCCCTGCACCAGGGCCGCTACTGGCCTTCACGGGCTGCAGTCTCGGGCTCGTTTAAACAGTGACATAAATAAACGAAAGCATCTGTGTAGGACAGTGCCCTCTGAGCACCGCGTGCATGCAAAGTACCCCCCAAGCTAGTGACTGAGCAACAGCAAGCAGCCCTTTACAGCCGGGCCAGGGCGGAGCCGAGAGAGACGGGGCGGACCAGCACCCACTCCGTCAGGGCGCACGCGCTCAGGTGCTACTGCTCTACAGAGTTTTGCAAATTTTAATTTAAAAATGGTACGGAGATCTTAGGGCTTCAGACAAGAGGATCAACTGTAAAACGGCAACGGTAACTTGTGCCAAGAACGTCTTCCTGGAGCGCACACAGCGCAGCACGTGGGAGGAACACAGTACACGTTACCGAGGACCCCCACCTGACACCCCAAACCCCAGCGCTGAATGTCTCCACACACAGCTCTCACTTCCAGGATTTGCTAGATCACTTACTTACTTGTCCCTCTCCAGATGGAATTTTATTAGTCAAATATTACCCTGAGCTAGACTAAACCTCATGAACCAATTCCTTCCTTTTATCAACGAACAGCTTCCCGCTTGCAGATGAAGTGCTTGGAGCCGGAGGGTGGAGGGCTGGCCTTGGTCTCTCCTGGCTGAACCCCACGCCCACCCTCCCAGCTCCGACCTGGAGGGCCTGGAGGGAGGGCTGGCGACCCCACTTTGTTGGAGCAACCACTTCTCAGCTGCCGCTCCTCGGCTCCCACAAAGCCCACGATTTTAGATGCACTTTTAAAAACACTTAAGCCTGCTGACTGACTTCGGCCTCCAAGTGCGCACTGTGCACTTGTGTGTTAGGGCTCTCCGTCTCCGGGACGCCGGGACCCGCTCTGGCGTGTCATCTGACGGCCTGAACTATGACAGGCAGCACCTTACCGATGAATCATTTTCTTCTCATTAACTAGCAAAATAATTAGATTTATAATAAACTACAATAAAAAAGAACAAATAAAAACTTTCCATTTTTTTCCTAGAAAACCAATGACTAACTGAAGAAACTTGAGTCTTGAAAACGTAAATGGCTCTGAATGCTCCAGTGCAGTGCAGCCAATTTCTAGAATGTGCGGGGGTCACTCTGAACCCCGAGTGTCACCGGCGAACATGTCAACATCGGAATGTTGTTCTTAAAACAGACAAGCAGCTGCGGTGACATGAGCTTTAGAAAACAAAACATCCATGAAACATGTTTCTGTCTTTAATTTTTTTGCTTTGATAAATCAGTTGCTTCACAAAAATCCCCTTCAAAGACAACAATCCAAGAAAACATCGTTACAGTATTCACATTTAAAGATTGTCAGTTCATGGACCAAACACACCTAAACAAAGCAAGGCCGCGGAGTTGTCTCTCACTGACTGCCAGAGGTGGGCCCTGACACCCTCCGGGTGTGTCTGAGTTCGTCTCAAAGAAAAAGTGCTCCCCGGCCCGGCGCCCAGGGAGCATCAGGCCATCGGCGGGTCACGGGGAGGGACTCCTGGAGCCCTCGGGCGTGAGCTTCCAGCAGCCTGGCCCTGTGGCCCGAGAGCCAGCTGGGGACGCGGCCCACCTTACTTTGCACACCGGATAAACTCTTAACCTGTTTTACATCTGGACTCAAACAACGGAGCGCCGGGTCAGCATGTCAGCTGGAGCCCACCCGGCCTGCGGCCCACTCGACACCGAGCCGGGGACCACACAACGTGTTTCACTGGGGTCTCAAAATGCACTCATAAGCATCCTTCACGGGGGAAGAAGTTAACAAGAGCGAAGTCAGGATCAAATCTGTTCATTTACAATGCAAGCTCAGTGGGGTCGCGACCTCACAGACACTCTCGCAAGTCCGCGCGCTGGGAAACGGGTGCTTCTGAGGCGCAAACCGCCAACCAACTGGCTGGGCAGCGGTTTAAGGACCAAAGCACTCTGCCTGCTGGGTTGTTTAAAATCCCTGTAGTTACTCACGGGCAGAGGTGAAGGGCCCTCAGGCTATGTCCACAGGTGCCCTCTCTAAAGATCTTCTTGCTGTTCCTCTGAACATAGTAAGAATTTAGGCCTTAAGAAAACCGACTTCAGCTGGAGAGACACAGGCCACGGCACTGGGTGCCAACAGGGGTCCCGGACGCAGCCCCATCTCCACACGGACTCGGCTTGTGCAGCCCTCACCCACAGTCCACGCTCGGGGACACGATTTCTGGTGGGGCAGGAACACTGACCTGCGTGAGTCCACGTTCTGCGAGTGCATTCACTGCCTGAACTAAAGAGCGGAGGGAGGGAAGGAGGCAGGGAGGGGCTGGCCACCTTCCACGGGTCCTAGTCTTAAGAAGTCCAATGATGACAGAATTTAAGTTAAGAAGATCTTTTATACTTGTGCAGACTTGACTTAAAATATCAAAAAATGTTTATAAATAAGGAATGTAATAGCTGCTTAAAAATGTTATTTTCTCCCCAAAAGAGTCAATAATCAAGTTTTTCTTTTAAAGCTCCTGAAATATTTTAAAAGAAATTTCTTTGTAGTTCTTGCTTCCGTCTAAGTTATCCAGGAAGTATTCTCCATGACTAACTTTAATTATTAATACTTTTGAGGAGAAAAGTCAGTTCCAGAAAAAAAAAATCTGCCCTAGCTTAAACTATCCTCCAGTGCAGCCGCCGTCCCTAACCGCCACCACGGCAGCACTGCAGGACCCGACGCCCTTCCTGCGGGAGACCCGGCTGCAGGTGCACTGAGCTCTGGGGGCCCCATTAGCTGTTATGTAAAGGCATCCTCCGTGAAACAGGTGGCCTGTTTTCTCTCTGAAAGCCCCACTTGAAAGTAAACCAAAGAAAACAAAGCAAAATCCAAGTAAGCAAAACCCAGTTCATTCTTTTGGTTCGTCTTGTCACCAGGAATCAGAAGCCCTAAAATGATTCCAGATCTGATGTGATCGAGTCAGACAAGAAGGCTCTGGAAGGCCCGGTGCAGCAGCGTAGGGGAGAAAACACCGACACGGGCCCAGCGGCCGGCGTGGCTCCAGCGGCAGGAGCTCCCGCCCGTCCCCGCCCCTCAGCAGGTATCTGGAATTACGCCACGAAGCCGAGTGTCCGTACCTAGCCCAGCTCTGAGCCGATGGGACAGAGGGCGTTTCAGTTTATAATGAACGTTCTATGCATAACATATGGCTGGCTAAAAAAATTCTAAAACGATACTCAGCTAACATGGTGTACTGACCACTTAACTGTAGTCAAATTTAACTTAGACTGAAATATGTTGGTAAGAGCTTTTAATTGATTACCAGCTACCATTTCACTTCCCTAAGTCCTACTTAGCAAATACCTTTAGATATATGTTTAGATCAGTGTAAAATGCAATCTGAGCATTTACATATAAACTAAAATTTGAAGATATCAAAATTTCATTAAATAGTTGTTTCTTTTATAGTAGTAAGTGTAAATTACCACCCTGGGATAGCAGAGAACCATGGAGTGTTAGCTAACTTTGGGCAGGATCATTAAATTTGGACAACTCAGAGCATTCCAAATTGAGACAGTACGCATGTACTGTTTCCTCCCTAGAAACTGTATCCTCGACATAGTCATAATCCAATTCATAACGAATTTATAAAAATAGCTTTTTATCCAATAATTCCAGCAAGGTAAAAATAGGCGTTTCTTTTCACACGTAGCAAACGACACAGGGTCAGGGACGCGCGCAGCCGTGTTTCAGCTGCTGTACGCTCACCGCCAGGCCACACTCCGCTTACTGTGTCGCCGACACCTCGCACTGGCCGTTTAAGGTGCAGAAGCTTCTTTCAAATCCATGGGCTTCGCAAAGAAATTAGCCCGCTGAGACCGGCCTGAACCACAGAACTAAGTTAAAACTGCATGATTTTTTAGAACATGGCAGCACTAGTCTTCAATCCAATTGGGGGTTCGTGGGGGGAGTTGTCATTCATCACATTTTTAGCGTTAAACCTTTAAAGAATTTCCTTAAAAACACACACACACACACACACAAGCACACACACACCTTGAAAGAAGTCGCTGCACCGGCCGAGCTCACTATGAAGTACAAAAGTGCACTCTTCTAGACCTACATATAAAACATGTTAGCAATAAAACTGTAAAATGTTTGCTGTGCAAACTATAAAAAGTCAGGCCGTCTGCACGGGCGGCCATGGCCCTACTGCAGGGAGTCGCTGTTCTCCAGGACCAGCCCGCCGATGTGGCCAGGTGCCAGTGCCGCTGTGCCGTCCCCCGTGCTATCCACCGACTCGTCCTCGCTCTGCTCGGCCATCATCACCTGCTGCACCGCCAGTGTGGCCCCGTCTGAGGACAGGGACTGCAGGCTGTCCACGTTCATGCTCACGGGTGTGGTGATCGTCACAACGGCTCCTGCAGCACAAGGCGCCCGTCACCAGCAGCTCGGCGCTTGGCTTGAGCACATTCCACCCCCCGACCGCGCGGGCCATGTGGTGGGACCCCGCCAGCCCCCATGCACGCTGCCAGGACGCTTGAGACTGTCCGGGGAATTGGCCCCAGACCCTGGGTAGCTAAGCTCTGGGTCCACAGAGGGTCCAAGGGGCTCAGGGCAGGAAGGGCAGAGGCCCAGGTGGAAACCAAGTGCCATGTGGAGAACAAAAGACCCAAGGACACAGGGAGAGGCCACAAGACACAGCCAGGAAGACGGGGGCAGAGGAAGCAAGGCCCGTCTGAAAGGGAAAAAAGTGGAGGGGAAGCCACCAAGTACCTGCGAGTGGGGCATAGATTCAAGATGCTGGCCCAGGACTACCCTGAGGCCAGGAAGCCCAGATTGGGGTGTCCCACGTGCTGATCGTAACAACCTCCACAGAACTAACAAAGGGCCACAGCAAGAGGATGTCTTATGTGTACACACATGTATGTATGTTCATATGTATGTGTGGTAACATAACATACATGTTTAGGAAAGTTTTAAAGGAGATTTATTCATCCATTCCTCTGTCTGTGCACAGACCACTGCACCCCACATGCTCTGGGAGCGTCCACAGGAGACTGGTAAGAAGGACCATCCCTGGAGAGGGTTAGAAGCCAGGACGGAGGAAAGACGTACTGTTCACTGGACTTTCTTGTCTGCACGTCTTGCCCAGTAGACAGGCACTGCCTTTTCCAAGAGTGGGGCAAAGGAGGAGTGGAGAGAGAACTAGTACCTCTCCAGCTAATTCTTGGATTAGAAGAGAAAACACAAACTGAAAATACAAATCATTCAAATATGAATGTAAGATCTCTGCATGTCAAAGCCCAAATGATGAAGATAGAGCTTGCAGTGCAGAAAGCATGACTTGAGGTTAGATGGACACAAGGTCAGCTGATTCGCTGCCCGGTGAGGAGCCCCCAGGCCCAGGGCCCGCGTGGCTCTGGGATAACTCGAGCGTTTGGTAGAGGACCAATTAGCCCCTGAGTACAGGAAACCACAGAGGCTGGGGAAAGAGTTGGGCCAAAAGATTACTGAGCACAGTGTCCGGGGCTCGCGGAGCTGGGCTGGAAACACTGTCCTGCACGGGCACCGAGCGGAACACCCCAAGGCTGTGCCTCTGTTCTGGGGGAAAAGCAGGCCGGACTGAGCACTGCTGGGACCACCAGATGAGAACCAGTTGTGAAAACAAAGCACAAGAGTATCAGACAAGTAACTTAACTGCTAGAACAGAGCTCAGGAAGACTTGCAGCAAGACAAAAACACCCAGCCCAGCAAGGTGAAACCCACAGTGTCTGGCGTCCAAAGATCACCAGGCACACAAACAGCCAGGAGAACCACCCACAAGGAGAACTCAGTCCACAGAAACCAGCCCGGCACTGGCAGACGTTAGAATTAGCAGAGAACGTCACCCAGTCACTGCCAACTGCACTGTTTGCTCAGAACTGAAGCAGACTCGTGAAGGATACACAGACCCACGCGGAACCTCCAGACAAGGCCCGACAGGAAGGTGTGCCCAGCGCAGGATCAAGCACCACGATGACAAGACCGAGGAAGCGGAAGGTCCGAAACAGAAACAAGCTCGCCAGAATAAGACACAAAAAGACTCCAACAACCTGGAACAGCAGAGCCTGTGTGAGTTTCCGTGACGGTTACATGGGCACCTGGAGCCCCTGGCGGAGGAGGGGCCGGAAAATACATCTGAAGAAATAATGGCCCCGAAACTTTCTGACTTGACACTTAACTGCTGAGCGAAAAAAGTCTGAGGAGCATGAGAAGGTGAGAACGCGACGCTAGCGCGGCTCAGGGGCACCTGAGGACGCGCCCGGCCGCGCCCGGGCCGGGAACCCGCGCCCGGGGCGGGCGCTCGTGCACACAGCGCGCTCACGGCGGCGGGGCGAGGGGGCGCGGGGCCGGGCTGGCGCGGGGACAGGCCCCCCGGGGTGCGGAGAGACCGCGCTGCTCCCCCGGCCCCCGGTGCCCGGGCCCGGTCCTACCTTCCGACATGGTGAGCTCGCTGGCCGCCGGCTGCGCGGCTCCTGAGGCGATGGAGTCGGGCCAAAACCTCTGAACGGGCCTGTTCTGAGCGGTTTTTTTCTTTGTTTTCGGAGTTTCTGAACAACTAGAATCCAGCATGGGCTGCAGAATGCGTCTCCGCGCGTTGATGAACCTACGTGGGGAAAGCGGCAGAGGAAGCGCGTCACCGCGCTCCCGCACCCCGTGCTCTGCGCCCCGCATCCGCGCCCGCACCCCGCGCCCTGACCGCATCCGCGCCCGCACCCCGCGCCCCGCACCCCGCGCCCGGCACGCACGGCGCTCCCAGGCCCCGGAGCAAGAAGCAACTCAGAGGGATGCCAGGCACACTCTCTAAAGGGCCACAGAAACAGGGCTGGTTCAAGGCAGCTCATCTGAAGAAAGCCCAGCTCTACCCCGTGCCCTTTTCCACCTTAACTGATGTAGCCCACGTCCGTGGACTTGATACTCATAATGACACTGACGATACTGTCAAAGTTGTGGATTTGGCATTATTTTCTCGAAGGAAGAGAAAAGTTAAACTACTGCAAAACCACAGAGCCTGCAGCCTCATGACGCCCGAGGCCCTGCGGGCTGCGTCTCTACCCGAGAGTCACACCCAGCCGGGCACTGAGTGTGGACACATGTCCAGCTCCGAGGCTGCTTAACTGTGAAGTCCTAGGATTCAAAACCATCTAGGGCTGCACTAGGACATGTTCTCATAGTACGAACGAACAGGCTGGTGCCGCAGAGCTTCACTTACAGTCCGTCTCCGTTCCCCGCAGCACAGCCTGCGCAGGGCTGGGAGAGCCACGCCAGCGCCCCCGCCCCGGCACCCGGGTGCCGCGGAGCCACCGCTGCCTTCCGCCTGCCCCTCACCCTCTGTGAGCGCGGCTGCAGGCAGCGGCGAAAGCGGACGGTGGGTGTGGCCAGTCTGACTCCAAGATGTAGTTTTTGTAAACAACTCACAAAAGGTAAATGCAGCTACTAAAAGACTTCAGAAATTTTAGAATTTATAAAAGTTGTGTATGAAACTGTCGTTAATTTTAAAATTAAAAGTTGAAGTCAAACCTTCTAGATAATATAATTCTGTTAACAGCAGGCGAGCAAGTTAGGGACAGCACTGACGCCCACAGATGAAGGAGGTCAGAAGGCTGGACAGGGACAAAGCAGAGTCTCCAAAGAGGGAACCCTGTGTCTCTCACCCCAGCCTATCAGTCACTATTACGACTGAATCAAAACAGTTTCTATCTGAGACTACATGAAAAGAACAGAACCATGATGTGACATTACAAAACTCATGGTTACAAAGTGCTTGAAATCTCTGAATTCTTGTTAACACTCTATTTAAAAGATCCAACAGGAAATAATTCAAATAGTATGGTCTGTTATTGCTACCAAAATAAAAAAATGGTCCAAAGGCAAGATAATAGAAATATTTCACCCAACACCAAAGCCTGCCTTCCGCATATGTAACTGCCTATTGGAAGATTTTTTTTATTTATATGGGAACCTACTTGACCTGCAAGGTTAAATTTAACAGTTAAAATGACAAGATAACAAAGTGCACAAGTGGTAGAATTTGTGGTTTCTTCTCTTTCATGCATGTCAATTTTATGCTGAAATCGTTTCCTACGTCTGAATAAGTTAATAAAAAATGAGACAGATGACGAACAAGCGAAATGTAGGTGCACCCCAGACCTTAGCACCATGTGAACACCTCTTACTTAAGGGAAGACACGTGGTCAGGTCCAGCCGTCCACAGTGACATGTGACACTAGAACCAGAACGGGGCCCCAAGTCGTGCCGTGGGACAGGACCACCACACGGCCGGTCAGCTGAGGGACTCTCTCCCCCAGCCACTGCTGAACAGGTGACACGAGGGTTCTAAAGGGGGGCCAGGTGCAGAGGGGCCACCAGAGGTCAGGAGACGGCACCTCGGCCGTCCACTGCCCAGAGGAAACATCGTGTCTTTGAGTGACTGCAGGAGTAGGGCCAGTCACGCACTGGAGAAACACATTTCTGATGGAGCCAAAGGGTGCAGGCAAAAAGTCCACAGGGGGTGCTGGCTGCTGAAAACTGAAGGTGAAAGTGTGTGCTGGTTTGTGCTTAAGTATCCGGCCACCGATCCTGGCACTTTGACAACAGAGGAACACTAGTTAGGATATTTTCAAGCAAACTCCACTACTGATTAGTGCCAGCATTTCCAGGTGTTCTGTTGACGGCACAGTTTCAGAAAGAGGGTGCATCTTACCAGTTGTTAACTTGGAGTAGTGTCAAATTTGTCTGAGCAGCAATCTGTTTTTTCTCATCTTCTGTCGGGTAGGGATGCTGAAAATAAAAAGAAGGGTCACCGTGTACTTCAGCTTTTAAAAAGGAACTTGAGAGCATCCAGGGAAAACAGCACACAAATAATCATTAGTAAAAGTGGTGTCGACGGTGCTTTCAGCTAAAACCTAACTTTAGACTCGTAATCTTTTCCATAAATGCCTAAAACAGGATGAAGCCTTTCTCCCAGCCACCCAAGGGTGCATGGAGCTGCAGCAGCTGGTGAGAGTCGGGTGGAGGAGTGGGCAGACGGGAGTCTGAAGGCTCAGGGACCAGGAGGACGGCGCCTCGGGGAGCAGGGGGGCTGCTGCAGCCCCGCCAGGTGCTGTCCTGACACCTGATAAGATCTGCGGGTTTTGTGTCAACCTCACAGGTGTCATCTAAGAACCATAAAATGCATCCATTTGAAGCAGATGGATGGCTTCGTTTGGACCTGCAGCAAGACATGGTGCATCCGTCACCTGCCCGTGCCACAGCAAGTCACCGATTCCTCACAGTCACCTTTGGAGACAGTGTCGTCTTCTCCCACAAGCAAACTGAGCAGGGTGTGCACGCCCTCCAACCTGGGCCGCTAAATGGGAGGAGGAGGCAGGAAGCAGACCTCCAGGCCCGTCACATTCAGGTGACATGTGCCATCACAGGTCGTGTGAGAATTGGCCAGCACCGGAGCAGTGATGTCATCTAGGTCCCTAGAACCAACCTCTGCCAAGCTGACCCGTGCTGTGGGGGAAGAGCTGCGCCAAGGACGGGGTAGGAGTGTCTGTTATGTTCCTCTTTATTTCAGGTTTGACTGAAGTATTTCACTTGAAAAACACCAGAACTAAATCAGAAGTAAATACAGGCATACTGGGGGATACTGTGGGTTCAGTTCCAGACCACCTCAATGAAGCAAGTACTGCAATACAGCGAGTCACGGATCTATTTGTTTCCAAAAAAAGTTACATGAAAGTTCGGCCTGCACGATACTGCGGTCTGTTAAGTGCACGACGGTACTATATCTAAAAAAACAACATTCATGACTTAATTAAGAAATACCTGATTGCTAAAAAATGCTAGCCATCATCTGAGCCTTTAGCAAGCCGTAATCTTTTTGCAATAGGCACACTGAAGAGCACTGATGGGGGTGGGGAGAGTACAGCTCAGTGGTGGAGCGTGTGCTTAGCATGCAGGAGGTCCTGAGTTCAATCAATCCCCAGCACCTCCTCTAAAATAAATAAATGAACCTAATTACCTATCCCAACCGCAAAATTTTTTAAAAAATTTAAAAGATCACTGATGACAGATAATCCTAACAAATACAATAATGACGGAAGTTTGAAACATTGCGAGAATTACCAAAATGTGACACAGAGAAATGAAATCAGCAAACGCTGTTGGAAATAACGGCACTAACAGATCTGCTTGATGTGGGGTTGCCACAAACCTTCAATTTGTAAAAAAAAAAAAAAAAAACCAGTATCTGAGACATGCAATAAAGTGAGGTCTGCCTGGATCAAAATTCACAGAAGTACCAAAGGAAAATAATTTCTACCTATAGTAATGAACACTTTCTTCAAGGTTGATGACCGTTCACATGTAGAAACTAGTAAGACATTTACTCTAAGACCTACCCGCACCAAAGTCCCTTATTCTGCACCGACCAGGACCCCGAGAGGGAAGGCAACAACAGGTGAGGCTGGGGTCTGTTCTGGCTCCTCAGTGACACTCAGCACGTTGGAAGAGCCACCGCGCGTCCCGGTGATAATGGAGCAGCATCAGGCCGATCTCTGCAGCAGCCTGACTCCTCAAACCAAGTGACAGTGATTCACTTTGATTCTATAGATGAGCACATGGCCCCAAGTCAGAGCTCATGCAAATATAGACTGTTCTGCCCTTTAAAAAGCTCATAAAATAAAAAGGAGGCAGGAACGAGCACACAGACTAGGAACAAAACAAGACAGGACGACAAGCAGCAGCTGCTGCCTGGAGGGCGAGGGAAGGACGGGGGGGGGGGGGGGGGGGCTCTAATGCACACAGGCAGGAAGACCCAGAAATGCCTCCGGGAGGAGCAGCGTCTAACTGGACCGTCAGCCCGGCCGCCTCAGGAATCATCCTCACACCAGGGAAGCCTAACAGGAATCCTCCTGCTGGCAGGGACAGAAACAGGAACCAGGAACAAACAGGGGCCTCGGGCTGGGCGACAGGTGCCTGTGGAGAGTGGAGAGCGAGGTGCCCACAGGCACAACAACGCCCCAGGCAGGGAGGATGCAGCCACAGCGGGTGGCAATGGCAGTGACGTCAAGGGGCAAATAGGGGCCAACAGACTCAGCTCTCAGGGACAGCCCCGCGGATAGAAGCGCGGATGTTGGAAGGAGAGCGGCTTCCTGCTGGCCCTCCTGACCTGGCCCCTGGACCACAGGATCGCCTCTGCATGCTCCCCACGCCCCACCTTGTGCTCCCTGAGAGCCAGGCTGGCCCTTCTGACCCCAGCAGCCAGACAGGGTATCACTCCCGAAAGCTCCTCAGGGTCACGCCTCCTCCTGAGGTCAGTGGTGTGAGGACCAAGGCGCCACACAGGGTAATGAGCCAGTCGTCCCGCGAGGCCAATGGGCAGCTGTGCGCCCCCCCCAGACAGGATTCCCAGATGCAGGGAGGAGGCACAGACGAGGCGGAAGAAGCCCCTTCAAGTTCAATCCACCCATCTGCTGACCCCTCCCCTCCTATCGCTTTCAAACCCAATGCACAAAATGTTGCTATTTCCCGAGGTTTTACCCCAAAGCACCTCTTCTCTGCGCATTTCTCTAGCTAACCTCACCTCACCCAGGCACCTCCAAGGGCGGTTTCTCCGCGTGCACAAACACACCAACGGGAGCTGAATTTATGCCCTGCACAGTGGGACGCTCGTTTACTCTCATTCTCTGAAAGCAGTGTCCTCCACTTATTTGGTGACCCTCCTTCCTGTCTTGTGCTCAAGCCATTACGGACAGTCACCAAAATATCGGTTCTTAAAATAGGGCTGTGAAGCCACTTTGTTCTTACCCCGATGTGCTGGAACAGCCAAGACCGCATCACGCTTGTGGCGTGCTTCGGCAGGACTCCCCTTTTGCTCTTAGATGAGCCATCATCTTGATGCAAGATGCTTAGATCTTGGTTCAACTGTAACTGAAGCTTTTAAACAATTGGAAAATAACGTTAGAAAGCACAGAAAATTAGGACATTCCCAAGTAGCTTACGACTGCAGGTGGAGAGTCAGCTGGGGTCGCACGGGTGAATGATTTAGTCCCCGTCATGGCTTGTACGCTGGAGACCCGGACAGGTGAGTGTTTTGAGGACACAGTTCCCTCTGATTATAACTACTGACACCTCGTGTGGCGAGGCCGCCAGGACAGACACTGAGGAGGCCTCTGGGTCACCCCAGGAGACGGGGGTCCCAGGTGCCCTCATTCACACCTGTTCTCATTGTCCCTCCTCCACCAGCAGACGTGATACCAGCCCGCTTCCTGGCCCAAAAGAGATTTCCGGCAGCCAAGGAGGGTGGACAGGGACGCAGAAAGCGCACTGGCTAGAGGAGCCACGCAGTGGGATAGATGGGAAAGAACCAGAAACACACAAAGGGCAGATAGAAGGGTCCCAGCGCAGAGGGGCCAAGCCAGCAGCTCCCCTCACCCTGGGGAGCACACCAGACGCGTTCTGCTCGTTCCATTTCAGGAGGGAAGGACATGTGCATGACCTCTCCTAGATGAGTGTCCTGACCACAAATGGGAGAAGAGAGCTGATGCCCGCCAGGCCTGCCCAGCCCAGCGTCTCGCTCCCAACACGCTGCAGAGTCGGTGCCCCCGGCGGTCACTGCGCAGAGCAGAGGACAAGCAGGGCCCCTCGCTCGGGCCTCGGCACAGAGGCAGTGGGGGCCTCTCCACTGTCATTCGTGCTTTAACTGAGAGCTTACACAGGAACCTAACTTTATAAACACACCAGCATCGACTTCCGTAGGTCAGTGTCCATATAATAGTCATAAACAGTTTACAGGATGTGGCGGTTTATTTTGGAGAGGTTTTCACTATTATTATTTGTACTTCCTCTGAGTTTCCATCATTTTGAATAATTCATTAAAAGCCTGAACACCAACACTAAACAGACAGAATTCATGACTTAAAAGAGACATTAAGACCACTAACTGTATCCAAAATTTCTAAAAACTCAAGACAGGGGCATAACATTTTTGGAATCTATGTGTTTGTTTGATAAAGGACTGAAAGCAAACGGTAGTAAGCGCTGCCTGTATACTCACATTCGTGTGCACAGGAAAAGGAATGGAAAATGAACTTTTAAACTAGTTCCAAAGCACTAGGGCCAAAATGGAGCTTGTCTGCTGTATCTGCCTCAACTTAACACATGACCTTCCTTGTAGAATCTGCCACGTGCACCAGTTTCAGTGCTGCTTTTTCTGTGCAGGGTTAAAGCCCACGTGGGCTCGTGAATGTGGACCTGCCAGCCAGCTGCAGGACTCGGCTTCACAGATGCTGCCCAGAGGGCCTGGGAGGGGATGGGCCACCTGCCCCCAAGGATCTCTCGCAAAGCCTGGGCCTGCATGTGGTGGTAGGGGATTTAAAAACCTAGGAAATGGGGTGAAAATCCATTCAAGAAGACGTGGGACCCCCAGTGCACCCCCATCATTCTCTGCAGATGACCGGTCTAGACGCCCCCTGCCCTGCAGACACTCGGGGTTTCTTCCCCAGAGAAACAGACCAGGGGCTGCAGACTGAGCCCAGCTGGAGAGTGGGAGGGGGCAAGGCTAGGAAGAGGAGTGGGGAAAATCTGCAAACAGCGGGAGACCACCCACTTCTGCCCCTGCAACCCTGCTCCTGCCCCAAGCAAGAAATCAGTCCTTCTCGGGAGAAAGTGAAGTAAGAAAAGGCCGAGGACTGGCTGAACTTGACAGTCAGTCAGCAGAAGAGCCGGCTGGCCACAGCCCAGCGCCCGACAAGCACCAAGCAGCTTTCCAGTAGCTCGTGCTTACATTTGGAAGGACAGCCGGCTGTCCCCAACTTGAAAGCCTCCATCACAAAAAGCAAACACTGGAGTGAGTGAACAGTGTGATGCAGAGGGAACAGTGGAGTGCAGAAGCCACAGAAAACGGCAGTTGTCCATGAACCCAAAACAGGGTGCTACTTCCAAAAAAAAAAAAAAGGCACAGAGGACAAAGAAGAGTCTTAGAAATTAAAACTACGCTTAAAATTTAAAACATAATAGATGGGTTGGAAGATAAAAGGAAATTTCTCAGAAAGTAGACAATGGGAAAATAAGTACAAAAATACACAAAAACCAAGACTCGGTTTAGAAGGCCCAGCGCCCGTTCATAGGGCCCTGGGAAGGGAGGCGATGCAGGCTGGGGAGGGGGGCAGGGCTGTCGCAGGGAGCTCAGGAGACTCCCAGACTCAAGGGCATGAGGCACGAGGCCGTGCTCAGCATGGCCAATGAGAAAGACCTGCGCCTGAAACTCAGAAGAGAGGGAAGCATGCGGGAGAGGAGAAAACACAGAAAACTGGACAACGGAGCCCACGCCGACCTTCTCAAAGAAAAACAGGGACACGTGGTGCCCGCAGTGCCCTCCCGACCGGCCCCCACACAGAGACAGCCAGCAGGTCAAGGACGGGACCCCAGCGAAGTCACTTCAAGGTTTGCTGCGTCCCAATGCAGTGCACTCCCCATGCACTGATCATGGGAAGTTTTCACAGGCGGAGTAAAGCCAAGAAAGTAGAAAAGGAGAAGGCGTGGGCTCGCAGAGAAGGGACTCCTCAGGCTGATGTGGAGGGAAGGTTCGGGAACGTGCGTAACGTGTGTAGTGCCTGGCCGAGGTGGAGACAGGAGGATACACGCCCTGAGGAGCCACGTGGCAGGGACCACCGAGAGGGTGCTGAGGAATCCGTGAGGATTCAGCCACCGATGCCATGGAGAGAAGGGGAAAAATAAACAGCTACTAACTCGGGAAGAAACGAATGTTTGAACCAGAAAAGCACTGTGATGGTGGTTACTCCCTCAGCTCAGCAGAAACCAGCACTTACATGTTCACGAGGACATTCACAGTGGAAACGATCAGCCTCGCGGTGCCTAAGTGAACGGGCACCAGCTGGGGTGGGGACAGGGCACCCAGAGCACAACAAAAAGCCCAAACTATAGGTTTTACAGGGTGAGACAAGAGGGGGGTTTTATTTAAAATCATGGAGGAAAACAGCAAAAGAAAAGGCTAAAAGGTCTGAGAGCGGGTGCCTGAGGGGAGCAGACGGGGCGGCGAGGGAGGGCCGGGAGCCGCTGGCCTCTCAGCACCCTGGACACGGAGTGACTTGATTATTAAGGAGAGAATTCAAAGTAACTGTGAGGGGTAAAAAGGAGGCAAAACCCTAAAATATATGAATAATAGTTGCGCCAATAAGACCACCCGGGGAGAGGGCAGAGGGACGAGACCGGTGACATCTCCCTCCCCGGCGCCCCTTAGTGCCTGGAGGGAAGTGCTTTTAGGCGGGAGGTACTGCCAGCGTAATTAAGGGCTTTTCAGTCAAGGTGGCCCAGGAAGAGCGTCCAACTGCAACGCCTGACCGGCCCCAGGCCAGGAAGAGCCCCACGGCAGGGCATTCTCCGGGGAAGCGCGGGGACGCTGTGCTAAAATCACCCCGGGGCGCCCCGACCCCGCCCGGCGCCGGGGGAGCCGCCTGCGGGGCAGGCCGGGCGGCAGCACAGCGGACGCTCCCAGGGCGCCGCCTGTTCTCTGAGCAGAGCAATCCTGACAGTTTCTAACACAAACCCCGAGTGATCTGAAGCACAGCAGAAACCCAGACTTTGGCCCGGTGAGAAGGGGAAAAAGCCCAGAGCGGCCCAAAGAGCTGCGACAGAATCGTACGTATAAATGTACAGGTTTTACTCGAAGAGGCTGTTTCCTCTTCTTCCTGTGAGAAACCCCGAGGGGCCTGTCCCTCGGGCTCCCAGCCCTGCGGCTCCAGGACGGACAGACAAGGTGGGTGTGAGGAGAGGGGACAAGGGCGGGGGGGTGCTGCCAGGGCTGCGGAGGGCCAGGGCAGAAGAGGTCTGCTCGCCCGAGGGAGCCGGACGCCCACACAGGCTCCCCGCGGGAAGGGGCTCAGCTGAAATCGCCCGAACCCGCACGTGGGCCACGTTGGCTAGGAACCTCCGCCTGCAGGCGAGTCCAGTTCGATTCTCTCTTAAACAACAGAACGAATGACCCTCTACCACACCAGTAAGGCGTTTGACTTCAGAATGTTTTCTCCTGAAGACAGTTCACTGCAGTATGAGGAAACGCTCCACAAACCAGCGTTACGTCCACAGCTACTGTAAATGGGCAACTTCAGGGCGAGGGGGTTGGTCGGGGGTGAGACCCGTCTGGGCCTCAGAAGTCACCTCACATCCTGGGCCGGTGTGTGCCGGGATGGCCTCTGCCCACGCCGCCCCAGGCCCTCCCGTACCTGCGACCTGGTTTAGGAAAACCCTGACCTCCCTGAGGCCGGGCCTCCAAGTTGTAAATGAGGATGTAGAATGTACCCATGCAGCCCAAGCACAGAGAACGAACACAAAGAGTGAGTCCGTGTTCTTAAGTAAGAACTAGTAACAAAATACTGCTTCTGCTTTAAACCTAAGTGTGAAAGAAAGAAAAGCATGCGTGTATCTGCAGAATGTAAAGGCTCAGAGACGGCTGGATGGCCAAGGTCTGGCCAGCACATCCCGGCACCTCCAGCTCTGTCACCCAGCCCTGCCCCTGTGGCCTGAAAGTCCTGCCTGGAGGTTCCGCCATGAACTTCCGCAGGCCTGGAGGGTGCGTCTACGCCGCCACCTGTCCCCTGCAGCAGAGGCGACACCACACCCAGGGTTGGACTGGACAACATCAGTCGCCCGCGGGGAGGGACAACACAGGACTTCTCCTTCCTCAGAGTCCCCTGAACTTTGCAACAATGGGGAGATGAAGAGTGAAAAGGGAACAGAACACTGACGTTCAGATGAGCTGGAGACGCCGCGGGAAAGCGAGTCTGAGACAAAGGATCTCTCTCACGTGGAGGGAACAGCTGGGGCCACGTTCCACCTGCGTCCCCACACCTGTGCCGCCCGCCCCACACCCTTCCCGGGAACCGTGCCCGCACCTGGGAGTTCTGGATCCTGATCGTGCCAGGCGACAATGCCTGGGTCACCACCTGGCCTTGGGGAGTGACGACTGTGACAGGCTGGTAGACTGTGCCACCTGGAAAAGGAACAGGGAAAGTTAAATCCCTCTCACAACTCAGCGATGAGAGCGTCTTCTCAGTGTGCTCAAGGAAGGGACACAGCCTGTGGCGTACGAGCTTTGGAAATCATGTCAAATGGTCCACAGTGTTCTGCCAGGTGACCTGCCACCCAGCGGGGGAGCAGGTGCCAGGCGGGCGGCCGTGGCCCCTCACCACCCAGGGCAGGGGATGGGGGAGGGCTGGGAGGGGCGCGGTCTGCGCCTCTCTTCCGTGGCTCACCTCTACTTCCTCCTTTCCCCACAGTCAGTGTGTAGGGAAGGACTTGGCCAAGGTGTCTGACAACAAATACTTTTATTCTACTTATTTTTTTGATTCAACGTGCTTTCGACTTCCGATGGAGGCTTCCCTTTGAGCAATTATGTGGGGGGTTTAGTGTAAAGGCTCCACTCCCCCCAAGCCCCACTCCACTTTCATGATGGTTCTGTGTATGCAACGTACAACAAAAACCATTACAGGAAGGGGACAGATTCTAGAGGCCTGTGGTGCGCCTAGAACAAGTAATCCTGACCTCCAGGCTGCATGTTCATCTGCGTGTCATTAAGTAATAGCTCTGCTTAAGATCTTCCAGTGCTGCTGGAGCACAATTAAAAGCTATGTTATTTGAAAATTATAACTGTTTTTGCAATATATTTTTAACTCCTATAAAACCTTTCTTCCCAATACTTTTTGACAGGAAAACACAATTTGCATAAAACATTCGTTACTGAGAATTAACAAGAATCAGGCATTCAAAGAGCTCCAGGCCTTGGCGCTCCTCTGTCGGGAGCCGGCGTTAACTAAAACCTGTAGTTTTGAACTTCTTCATTCTACTATAAAGGCTTTTTTTTCTGCAAAAGCTCAAGGAAAGTGTCCCTATTCCTGTCTTCGTACCTGCCACTGTTGCCATGGTTACGTTCCCCTGTTGCAGCGCGGACGCCGGCACCACGATTCCTTGGGGGCTGAGAGTGCCCGTGATGGCACTTTGAATCTGCTGTAAGTCACAGATACACAGTGAAGGGATGAGTAGAAAACAGGAGACCCACGTTTACAACTTCAGAACAAGTGGCATAACAGTATCACTAATGAAGGAAAGATGCCTGAGGCACAGAGCGTATCAGACGACAAGCCTTCCGGAACGCATGCGTTACATACATACCTGGAAACCTGGAGGCAAAACTGACTGAACATTAAGTATGATGATCAATACTGAGATACTAGTTTCAACTGAGCTTCCAAAAGATGACCTTTCATCTCATCAGCATACTAAACACACCCTACGGCCCTGGAAGACCAAAATTACCTAATCTCATCACACAGCTTTTCCATTCAATTTGGCTCAGACTCTTTTCCAGGAACCAAAGTCTCCCGGACAGGATGAGCTATTCTCCAAAAGATTACGCCACAGGCTGGGGAGTCAACCCCGGCGCCTGCACGCTCCGTGCCTGCCCTCCCCATGTCGAAGCCCTCGTGTTCACATTTGTGGGGTGTGGGGCCTGGGCCTGGCCTACAGTAAGCTCCATGCACATGTCTATAAACACCGCGTCGGAGCTTCCACTCTTCCACTCATGTGAAGGCAGATCCTAAAGGGCTAATGTATCCATTTGCAGTCAGGGTGAGGTGGGGACTGGTGAGGGAAGGGATCTCTGCCCCTGGCATCCAGCACAGGGTCTGGCACGCAGCAGACACCCAGGAACTTGAACAGCTAAACAGTGGATATCCTTCAAAGACAATTACTCTGTGGGCTACTACATCAATTTGAAAGCAGAAGCTTTGGTAGGTATATAGAAAGTCTGCCACATTACCCTTGTCAGAATCAAAATTAAGCCACCCAAATCAGTGATTTAAGCCCCACATCAAGAACCTAGAAAGAGAGGAAAGAAATGAAAGCAACACAAAAGGAAGGGACAGATACTCTGAGTGGCCCTGTAACTATTAAGGAAGCTGAATTAGCACTTCTAGAACTTTCAAAAAGAAATCTTCAGGTCTAGGTAGTGTCACTGGAGAAGTCTACCATTTAAAGAAGAATTAATGCCAGCTCCACACAGTCTCCTCCAGAAAACAGAAGAGGAGAAAACATTCTCCAACTCATTTTATGAAATTTGTATTATCCTGATAACCAAACCTAGCCAAGGACTATACCATGAAAGATTAATTACAGATGACTGCCCCTTAATGTACACACAAAAATGCCTTAAAAATATTAGCAAACAGAATAAGGCATCTGTATAAAAGAATTATGTGCCGTGACCAAGTGGAGTTCATTTCACGAACGCAAGGCTCGCTCGATATTGAAAAAATCAAGTAATGTCACCTGTCATGCTGGCAGGTGAAAGGGGAAACATCACAGAACCATATCAACTCACGTGGGAAAGCATCTGACAAAATTTAATGTAATAAAAACTCCCGGAAAAACAGGAACAGAGGGGTGCTTCTTTAACTTGACACAGGATATCTAGAAAAAAAAGCTACCAGTAAAACTGTAACCAACAAGGAAGGGCGGAACGCGTTCCCTCTGCAGCTGGGGAGACGCCCGCTCTCCCCACCCATTCAGGCAGCACGGGACGCTCTGTCCAGTGCGACAAGGCAAGAAAAGGAAATAGAAAGCATACAGATCAGAAAGGAAGAGACGGAACCGTCCCTGTTTGCAGACGACAAAACTAAACAGGTAGATAACCCAAAGAAACTACAAAAAGGACCTTCTAGGACTATTGAGTTCATTGAGGTCATAGGATACAAGGTAAACATGGAAAAATCAACTGGATTTCTACATGTTAGCATGGACTCTGAAGTTAAAAATAAAGTACCATTTACACTGGTCAAAAAAAGGAATACTTAGGTGTAATTCTAAAAACACATGTGCAGGACTTGTATGTCAAACACTACAAAACACTGATGAAAGAAATCCTAGAAGCATAAATAAATGGAAAGAACACCATGTTTGTGGACTGGAAGAGTCAAGAAAGTAATGATGTCAGTTCTCCCCAAAATGATGCACAGGTTTAATGCAATTCCTATCAAAATCTCAGTAACATTTTTGGTAGATACACACAAAATTATTCTAAAATTTACATGGAAAGGCAAAGGAACTAGAATAGCTAAAATAATTTTGAAAAAGATGAATAAAGCAAGAGGAATCAGTGAACCCAGTGTTGAGACTTACACAGCCACGGGAATCCAGACTGCACGGCACACGTACAGAGCAGGTAACACAGAAACAGGCCCTGCAAACACACCCAACTGATTTTGGACACAGGTGCAAAGCAGCTCAGTGCAGGAAGAGCTGCCTTGTTGACAAATGGTGCTGGAGCAACTGGACGCCCAGAGGCAAACGCACAAACCTCAAAATGGGCCACGGGTTTAAACGTAAAATATAAAACTTTAGGTTAAAAAAGAGAGAGAGAGAGAAAATCTTTGGGATCTAGGGCCCGGCAAAGAGTTCTTAGACTTTACAGTGAAAGTATGACTCATAAAAGGAAAAGTTGATAACTGGGATTTTATCAAAATTAAAAATGTTTGCTCTGCAAACGACCTTGTTAAGAGGCTGAAAAGTGGGGGGAGGGTGTGGTTCAGTGGTAGAGCACGTGCTTGGCATGCATGAGGCCCGGTTCAATCCCCAACACCTCCCCAAAAAAGGAGAATGAAAAGACAAACTACAGACTTGGAGAAAATATTCGTAAATCACGTGCCCAGTAAAGGACTAGTGTGTAGCACACTCTCAGGGGCTAACAGGTTTTAAATATCCAGTTAGAAAACAGGCAGAAGACAAGAGCGGACAGTCTCCCAAAGAGGGCGCAGATGGACAGTGAGCACGTGACAGACGGCAACGCCACTAGCCATCGGGGATGCGCAAAGCACAACCACCAGGAAATGTCACCACGTGCCTGCAGAGCGCTAACTGACAGCGACGAGCTTGAGGGCACCATGCTGCATAAAACAGGCCAGACACAGAACACACACAGTACGACTGCCTCTCACAAGGGACCCAGGTTAGTGACATTCACAGAGACAGAGCGGAGCGGCAGGGGCTGCGGCTGCGGGAGGGGGAAAAGCAGTCGGTGTCTCCTGGGGACAGGGTCTCAGTTTGGGAAGATGGAACAATCTGGAAGCGGATGGAGGTGATGACTGCACAACAGTGTCAATGCGCTTAATGTCACCTAGCTGAGTGCTTTAAATGGTTAGCTGGCAAACTTTATGCTATGTGTATTCTACCACAATTTTAAAAATACATCTTAAAAAAAGAGAAAGAAAGAGATGAATGGTACTCTGGTCTCCAGAAACGTGGACTCCAGGCTCCAGGCCACAGACTGAGGCCTCACTTCATTCACTGCAGAAGCAGCTGGGGCCTCTCCCAGCCCGAGGGAATTCAATGTCAGAGCAGGCCAGGTCCCCAGACCCGGGGGTCCTTGGCGCAGCACAGCCACACGACAGCCCACAACTCTGACGGGCTGGTGTCGCAACACGCGCCAGCCCTGCAGACGCTCCGGGACCGGGACGTAGTACCTGGGACTGGACGGGAGAGTATGGGCTTCCGGGTTCCCCACTCAGGAGGGTTTCACTGTTCATTTTCGTTTTTAGACAAGCAATATATCGACTGCAGAAATCTTTGCAGAGTTCATTAACCTTCTCCAGCTCAAGGAGATGAATACGCAAAACCTGGATTGCTTTCACCATCTAGAAGCAGAGAAAATCAAGACTTTCAGACAAGAAAAAGGTGGCGCAGTGGTAAGGTACAAGTACCAGCACACAGCTGACCACTGGCATGAACATTGTGCAGCGTGGCCATCCGCACTGCCAGTAACAGAGGGAAAACACCAGAGATTATGCAGAACAACAAATCGTTCCAGCCCCATCGGGCTGCGGCTCGGGGTTTGGGATCCTCCTGGTGTGCAGGGAAGACGGACCATCCCTGAACCGCCCCAGACAGTCACGGCACCAGGAGATGGCCGGGCCCCTGCCCAGCCCCACCACGGGCTCGCTACAGGCTTACCCTCGCTCTGCTCCTGTTTCTTCATCTCTAAATGGGGATGAATCCGGACCCACCTCCTAGGAGGTTCTTAATTTTGAAGAAGTTCAACTTACCAACTCCACCTTTTATGGTTTCTGCTTTTGGTGTCCATGCAAAGAACTCTTTGCCTAGCCCTCGATTAGCCCTGGTTCTAAAGATTTTCTCTTACAATTCCCCTATAAGTTCTATGGTTTTATATGCAGTCACTACATTGGGAGTAATCTGCCCCCAGCGGTAGACAACTGACACTAACGAAGACCTGTTACCATGAGCACCACTTGCTGTGAACCCTCAGCCTAAAACTCAGCTCCTTCCCCGTGACCTTGTTGGTGGGTTCACACCGTCGGGGAATGAACCAGTCAGCCGGTCAATAACGAGAGTGAGTACCAGGCATCAAGCCTGCCGGGCCCTGTGCTACGGAACTGGGCAGGAGAGCCCGGCCCCTGGCAGCCCGGGCCCACGCTGGCCACACCTGCTTCCTGCTCGCTGGCGGCTGCATCACAGATTCAGAGGCAGAGACAGCCTCTGGTCCTCACCCTGGAAAGGAAGGTGCTGTTAGTCCCATTTCAAAGGTGAGGAGACCGACTGACAACGCACCCGTAAAATTCACTTGGCTGTAAGGGTCGAATATGTAATGAGAAATTAAAAGCAACCACGACAACACTGCCACCTGAGACCAGGGCAACTTCTTCAGGGAAAAGTTTTCCAAAGACCTTTCCCTGCTGGTCAGGGCCTATGGTTTTGGTCCGAGAGCCCGCGGGCTCTGAAGGGGGAAGGCTGGAGACCTGGGGACACTCCAGCCGCACACAGTAAGCTACTCATGAACTGTACGGTCCTCCGCCTCAGCAGAGCTTCAAACGACCCAGAGTTCTAATTAGAAATTTAAAATTTAGTGAACAGATTTTAAATTTAGAAGAAATAAAAAATGAAAACACTTCTTTTACTTACTAAATTGTCAGTTTCTGGATCTTCACAAAAGAAGGGTTTTCCTTCCTTCTCTTGTTTCCTTACGAAATTCTCAATGTCCACGTCAAAGCTGGCAGATGTGCTGCCTTCCGAGCCCTGGGTAGACTGCTCGCATTTTTCAAACAACAAAGCTAATAATGGAAATAGTGGATGCCTGGGGGAAAAATTTTAAAAATATATGTTGTACATTTCCCTGAGAATGTATGTACATATGCACCATTTTACATAACAGCTCTACTGCGATGTAACTCACATGTCACACGGTTCCCTCGCTACGGCTTACACATCAGTGGCCTCAGTATACTCACAGAGATGTGCAACTCTCACCACGGTCAATTTTATAACATTTTCATTTTCCCCAAAAGAAATCCAGCAGCTATTAGCAGTCAGTCTCCATTTCCCCCCAAACCCCAGCCCTAGGCCACCACTAACCTACCTCCTGTCTCTACAGATCTGCCAGTTCTAGACATTTCCCATAAATGGAGTCATACACCGTGTGACCTTTCATGTCTGGCTTCTTTCACTTAGTGTGATGTTTTCAAGGCTCATCCATGTTGTGACACCAGTCAGTACTCCATTCCTTTCTGTGGCCATGTAGCATTCCATTGTTTGGTTAATACCACTTGTACAGTTTTAAAATTTACCTTGGAGCCACACTCCGTTTGAGAAGATTTTTTAATAGTATATAAGATTAGGTCAAGGATCTTTTCTTTGCACATGGATGTCCAGTTGTTCCAACACCATTTGTTGAAAAGTCTACTTTTTCTCCACTGAGAAAATCAGGGAGATGGATTTGCCCAACTTCATTCCTCTTTTTCCAAATTGTTTTAGCTGGTCTAGTTCTCTTGACTTTCATGTAAAATTTAGAATTAACTTGTCTACATGTACAAAAATATCCTGCAAAGACTTTAACTGGGATTGCTATAGAGCTATACATCAATTTTAGGAGAAATGACATCTTTACCATGTTGAGTCTTCCAATCCATGAACATGGTATGTCCTTTATGTAGGTGTTCTTTGATGGCTTATAGTGGCATTTTATAGTTTTCAGCATAAAGGTTCTGTATGTGTTTTGGTAGCTTTATATCTAAATTTTTTTGGTGCTCTTGTAAATGCTATTATCTTTTTAATTTCAGTTTCCAGTTGTACATTACTGGTACAGAAACAGGAATGGTTTCTCTGCATTCCTCTTACAACCTGTGGCCTTATTAACTCAATTATTTAGTTCTGGTAGCTTTTGGTACACTCTGTGATTTTCTATATATAGATAATCATGTTACTTAGGCATAAAGCCAGTTTCATTTCTTCCTTTCTAATCTGATAAGCCTTTTCTTTTTTCTTTGCCTCACTGAACTGGTGAAACATTCACTACTGTGCTGAACAGGAAGTCAGAGTGGACACCTCTGCATGATTCCCAATCTCAAGGGGAAACATTCTCTCTTTCACCAGTAAGCACGAGGTGAGCTGTAGGTTTTTTTCAGTTGCCCTTCCTCAGGTTAAGAAAGTCCCCTCTATTATGGCTTTGTTGAGGGTTTTTAATGGTAACTGGCTATTGACCTCTGTCAAATGCTTCTCTGCATTGCTTGGTATGATGACATTGTGTTTCTCATTGGTTGATCTCTGAATGATGAACCAGTCCTGCACTCTTGGGATAAAGTCCACTTGGTCACTAAATGTTCTTTTTATATGTTGCCAGATTTTATTTGTTACTATTTTATTGATGACTTTAATGTCTAAGTTCATGAGGCATACTGGTCTTCACTCTTCTTTTTTGTATTGTCTTTGTCAGGCTTCAGTATCAGTAGGATCCTCAATTCATAAAAGGAGTTCAGGGTGTTCCCTCGTCTTCTCTCCTCTGGATGAGACTGCGTAGACTCGCTGTTTGTTTCTTCTCTGTATTTCTGTAGAATTCGCCAGCACAACCATCTGGGCCTCAAGGTTTCTTTCTGCAAGGCTGACTAAAATGTAGATTTACATTCCCAAACTTTTTTTTTTCTTAAAGATATTAGGAAAAACGTCGTAATGTGAGAAAGCTTTCACCCAGCAATTAGCACATTATGCCTTACTACTCTGCCTTTAATAGCTCATGTCCCATTTAACAAGGTTTTCTGTTCTCACTGCTCCTCTGTACACCCCTATGCCCCACGTCTCATCGTTACCTATAAATGGCCTGCTTGTCTGCATCCATCGGTGTCTGGGACCCCACGGGGGGAGGGCTCACTCCTTCCACATCTGGTTCAGAGCAATTGGGGTCTTGCTCGGTTTTTAACTCTGTTACTACTTGCATCTGTGGAAGGAGGAAGGGAATTTTTGTTACTAAACACAAAATGAGCTGTCACTAAGTATTCTATTCTCAAATAGGAAGGCAGTAAAACAGTAAACTGCCAGACAGTTACCAGTGGCAATAATACGTACAGAACACCACCACCAAATCTCCTGCGAATTTAATATGCTTTTAAATGGCCAAAACGAAGGTAAAATTCCCAAACCATTTAAGCACTGAGAGGATCAAAATCTGTGAAATGCTTATGGTTTTCAAAACCATAGTGATCACACAGCCCTGCGGCAATGGGACCCACACTGTCTCACTCTCCCCGCCCACGGTGCGTCCTCACACTAAGTGCCACCACAGCAGGAGCAGGGCAAGCCACTAGTCCACGCCCTGCTCGTCCTGTCGCAAAACAACTCAAATCCAGCATGCCACGTGCTCGTGACAGGGCTGAAATCCTCCTCCCTCACCGATCCTTACACCTCAGGAATACGCAAGCTATACAAATGTTAAGAAAAGTCACTACATCCAGAAAGCAAAGACCAGCTGTGTCTAAAGAAACGGTATTAAACATAAGAGGAAGCCTTAAAGATATGATCTTTTAAATTGCTTTAAACTAACTGTGTTGTTTGTAACTTAAGAGGAGAGTATTTAAATCCTTAAACGTAAAGAATTCAGTTTACAAATGAAACAAAATTGCTGCAGTAAACTTCTAATGATCCCTGAGCAGGTTACTGCCCCCAAGCTCGGCTTCCTCAGGACAGGGTTGTCTGGGATCCACCTGCCCCTCAGGGAAGCAGCCTGTTGGGGAAACTTGGGGGTGAGGTGGGGGGGCTCATCCTCGGATGCTGGGAGAGCCTGCACCCCTGCCAGGAACCCCGCCTGACGCTTGGGGGAGGGGCCAAGGGAGCAGCCCTGCAGGCCCAGGCTCTGGCCTCGGCCTGGGCCCTGAGGGCCCCGAGGGCGGGTGGCCACTGCCACTCCGCTGCCGTGGGGTGGGACAGCCTACGTGGGAGTTGTTTCTCTCTTAAAAAAACAAACCTAAAGCAACTAACTAAAGCCAAGTCGAACACAGTCTTTCTGGAGGGAAATCTGACAGCACTATAAAAAAAGCCTTAAAAGATTTACTTCAGGGTTTTTAAAAACTGATTGTGAAAAAAGAGAAACCTAAATGTTCAGCCTCGGAGGATGCTAAGTCAGTGTGGCCTGTCTACACCGCAGAGTATTAAATGCTTACTTAAAATCATGCTCACAAAGAGGCTTCCACGTCACGGGAAAGGCTTAGCTCCTGAAAGCAAGGCCTCTCCCCCACTGTGCCTGGCCCCGCACCGGACGCCCACCGCATCGGGGCTGCGCCGGCCGGAGGAGGGTGGACACAGAAGTTTGTGGGAAGGTGGGCTCTGCTACGAAGAACAGAGATGGGGGGGCAGCTGGCAAACGGGGAGCGGGCTGCAGTGGTGACCAGGCGGGGGGAGTCCTGGCAGACGGCAAAGACCTGCAGGACAGGAAGCAGAGCGAAGGGGGGGCCTGGGGCCACAGGGCAGAGGGACACGGGGTGGGGCAGGCAGAGCCAGGGCAGGGCCCAGGGACAGGAGGGGACACTGCTGGATTTGCATTTTAGAAACAAAATCACTTGGGAATAGCAAAGGACCTCCTGGTGAGGAAAGCAGCTGAAACTGAGCTCCCCACCGATAGGGAGCAAAAAACACCGAGAATTTTTAAAAAGCCAACAAAAACAAACAAAATCGCTGCAACGGGAAACATACCAGGAATAGTGCAAAACTGTCCACCACGGAGAGACATGTTGGGAAGAGGGGGCACAGCCTCGGGTCATGAATGCCCCCGGGACCTCACCAAGCGGGGAGTGATGGGTGGGGGAGGTGCCCTGCCCCGGGCTTGAGGGGGGTGCCTTGATCCCTAAACCCTGGAGCAGGGAGCTGGGCATCGTGACCACCTCCTGCAAAGGCAGGTGAGTGTCCGCGATGGAAACGAGCCCCAGGCCTGAGCCAGAGGGGCCTGAGCCAGAGGGGCCTGAGCCGAGCCCCGTCCTTTCCCTGCACACAGCCTTCCAGCACACAGCCTTCCCACGTCCTCAGGTCCCCAGAAAGGCTGCACGTGCCTCCCTGGCCCCCAGCTCCTTTGGGCCACAGAACACAAAACACCCGGGCTTCACCTGCAGCTTCAAGGGAAATCAAGCCTCAGGGGCAGTGGGAGGGCACTTAAGAAGCCACCGCATTATTGAAGAAAGCTGTGTAGACGCCGTCCCCAGGGGCGAGCAGGAAAGGTGCAGACAGCACTGCCCTGGTGCCCTGCACATCACCGGATACTCTGCTGTGCCACCACACCTGGGGACATGCAACCACACGGGTCCTGCTCACGTCCGCAGCCAGGCCACGCGGGCATCTGTCGTTATCCACAACAACCAGCTTTTCTTTAAAAGCAACAATACTCACTAACACTGACCTGAAAAAGGTAAATGCCCGAGATACTGTGACTTGGGGGAGTCAGAACTACCAGCAATCTCAGTATCAGTTAGGAAATGACTCGAACAATTCTACAGCTCATCTTCTGAGCACTGACACGTAATAACCGCATAGACACTTCACGCTGAACCCGCAGCCTCACGGGGACTGGAGCCGGCACGCACAGGGCACCGCTGAGCGTGAAGAGGGGACTGGCGCGAGCGCTCACTTGTTGCCCGTCTTGATAGCTGTCTATACTTAACGTCTGTGTAGCCATCATGGTTAATGAGCTTTATTACAAAACATCAAATCATCTTGAGTCAAAAGCAAGTGGTGTCTGGGAAAACAAAAGCAGAGAAGCATCGTTAATCACTGCAGAGCACTGCTGTCCCCTGATTACATAGCACCGGACTTCTTAAAACATGTATTTTCACATGGGGAGTAAAAACCACCCTCGACACCACGTCATCAGCCAAATCCTATGCAGCACCCCACACCCGCCCGGCGGCCGGGCGGCCGTGCTGCCCGGGGCCCTGGCGTGTCACCGCGCTTCCAGACGTTAGGATTCATTCGTTCACACCCCCAACAAACATCTAGCAATGTCTACGCATGCAGGCCATTGTCCTGGGCCCTGGGGTGCAGCAGCAAACAACAGGCGAGGCCCTGCTTTCCCGGGACCATAAACAAGAGGAATGCCAGGCAGCACACGGGACGGGGGGGGGGGGGACGCAGGGTTGCAAGGTGACATGACAGGGGAGCGAGAGCCCACGGCTGTGCAGTCGGGCAGATGTGCTGACACTGAGCCCAGGGAGGCTGAGTCTCAGGCAGGAGTGACAAAGGTGTGCTCAGGGTGCCTGCACCTGGCACTCAGCTAACATCTGCATGTAATGCAAAGACAGGATGCTGTCATTCACCTGTCACCACGCACACGGAGAAATGTCCAGAGGTGATGAGAGTAGAGAAATCAGGCAGGGACAGAGAATGACTAGGGGGCGGGGAGGGCAGTGAGGGTACCTGGGGAAGAGGGGACCACCTGTGCCACCCGCAGAGGGGAGGCCCAGCAGTGGGACAGCAGGAGGGAGGGGGGAGGGGAGGGGAGGGGAGGGAGACACGGGAGCAGGTCACACTCTCATGGGCCAGGGCAGGGTCTACGGGTCCCACCTGAGCAACTGGCAGAGCAGAGCCGCATGTCCCGAAGCGGAGCAGACTGTGAGGAGCAGTTTCTGCAGACTGGGAGGAGAAAGCAAGAGATGGGACATTTTAGGTTTGAGACGCTTCTTAAGTATCCACGAGGAAGTTGCTAACAAGTGAGTCTGGCCCATAGGTACAAACCCAGTAATCATCAGTGCGTGGCTGGCATGTGCAGAGGTCCAACTGTGCCCTCCAAGGCATCCCCATCCTCGCAAACAGGACCTTACTGAGAAACAGGGTCTCTACAGACACAACAACCACGTTAAAGCTCTCAAGAGGGATGCCCTTAAAACCGGGGTGGGGGCGGGAGAAGCAGCTCTCAGGGGCACTGAGGGGACGGCCGTGTGACTCTGTGTGAACCAGAGGCAGAGACGGGAGAGGTGCCACACGCCAGGGACAGCCGGAGCCCCAGAAGCCGGAAGCGGCAGGAAGGACCCTTCGCTCGAGCCTTCAGAGGCAGTGTGGCCCTGCGGCACCCTGACTTCAGGTCTGGCCACCAGAGCAGTGAGAGACACATTTGTGTGGTTTCCATCCAGCCGCTGCTTTTAGGACTTAGTCACAGCAGCCCCAGGACACGGGGCAGCAGGTAAAGCCACAAGGCTGCGGGAGACCTCCCGGGGGGAGGAAGATCAAGGACCCGGCAGGGCCCACGGGACGAGGGCAGAGCTAGGTAGTGCCCCTGATGCTGGGAACAGAGCTGTGGTAATGCAGCTGAGGGTCGAGGGAGAGGGAGGCGTGGGCGCGGGAGGGGGCGCCAGGCCGGGAGATGAGTCACGTGGAGTCACCACCAGAGTTGCCCTCCCGGCCCCCTGGGACTCCATTCTTGAGATAGAGGCCCCACATGTCCACAGACCTGTCGCTGAGCCCCTCCTAACGGCCTCTGCCTTGACTGACCGCCAGCTCCGCCCCGGCATCATCGCTACACCCTGATCTCAGGAGGAACCACGTGAGCTCCAGGCTCACCCTCCCACTCCGTCCTCCACCTTCCAAAACCATCCTTGCAGATCAAGTCCCGGCAGCCTGGCCCCACTGCGGGTGTGCAGATGGCCAAAGGGACACCCCCCAGCGCCCTCCCCAAAGCTGGCCTCTGAGCTGGGAGCTTGGGAACTGCATCCTCACCCAGGCCAGGAATCTCCCCGGGGCCCTCACAGGCTCCCTGCAGGCCCATAGCACCTCAGCAGTTCATTTCCACCCTGTGCACGGTCCTTCAGGGCTGAGGGCCGGTCCTGCCGCATCCCCAACGACCAGTACCAGCCAACGTGAAGTCTAAGCGCCGAGAGTCTAAAGGAGAGACTCATACCCAGGCTCACTGTGCACACGGCACGTTCTGGACACAGGACTCACTCTGCACCTTGACCTCTGCCTCTCCTTGGGGACCTTGGCCATTTCCCATTTCTCCCCCAGCCACCACCACGTGGCTGCTGGGATGAGAGCTCACAGCTGGGCTCTGTGTCTGAACTCATCTCTGCCTGTAGAGAAGGGAGCTGCCAGCCCACAGCACCGCCCTACGGACAGTCACTGAACAGCAGAAGAGGCTTCCTGGGGAGATCCAGGCCCCAGTCCACGTGCACACGCACGCACATGCACATACACACACATATACATGCACGCGTGCACACACACACGTACACACACACAAACACTGAAAAAGCCAACTTCTCTCAGTGAACGTCTCTGCAACAGGCAGACTTTGAAAGTGACTCCCTGACTTCACAGCTATACCTTCTGGCCGCGGAGACACGGGATAAGGGCCTGCAGAAAGCAGAGCGTGTCCGGTGAGGGCAGAGGTAACGCCACACCCCCGCGGCCAGCGGAGCTGTGAGCTCCAGCTTGCAGGGAAGGCAACCGGGGCCGCGAGATCCCCCTGGGAAATGAGGGGGGCACAGGGCTCCTGAGTCTCGGGGCTTCTTTCCCAGAGCTGCACAACGGGAGATGGGGGCTTCTCCCCCATCAGCCACTGTGCGCATCTCTGAAGGTCGGCCGCCATTCAAGACGGAAAAGAAAACACTTTATACTACTTTCATTAAAAAAAAAAAAGCCAAACTGAAGGAAAAGATATGACCCTCCCCTCTGTGGACGAGTCCCTTCCTGGCCATGCTGGAGAGTCACTGCTGTCCATGCACTGATGGACGCACATCCTCTGGGACGAGGCCCAATGCCAGGCCCGCCGTTGCCGGCTCTGCTCAGAGTCCACCGGGCCTGAACCGCAGGGTCGGGAGGAGCCGCAGCTGCTCACCTATGGTGTCAAACTGCGACCAGGCAGCACTGCCACGTCCCCAACAGCTGAACTCAACAAAACCCACAGCAGAGGCCCTGCAGGGGCCCAGACAAAGAAGACAGAGCCCCAGTCACGCCCGTCTCTCAGCTGTGAGGTGGTTCTCACCAGCCGGGCTCTCTGAGCAAACCTGGCAGAGCAGGATGGGGAGGCAGAGTGGGCGCCCTGCTCTTACCTGGGAGGGACTGCCCTCCCCAGACCAAATACCCCAGAACACCCACCCTGTCCCCTAGACCTGCTCACATCTGCATCAAGGGGCTCCTCTCCTGCCCGGGCAGGGAGTCGGCGCTGACCCGGTGGACTCTGTCCCCTGTGCTCGCCCGCTGTCGGAGAACTGATGAGACGCTCAGTTGCAAGTGTACCGTTCTGTACACAGTAGTATCTACCAGTCCCAAATGACGGGCGTTCTTAAGGCTTGCTTCCTTCCCTCTGGTTACCCATTTTCAGGGTAATATGCCCGTTCCCTAGCGTTCTCCGATAGTGACCAGGGAGGCGGTTTTAGCATACCATGATCTCATGGGTTTGAACATTTAAAAATTCAGTCATTTTTTATATACTTATACATGTTCTGATGTTCCAAGTTATCCTATCTTTTTCCAATGCAAGATCCTGCAGTCATCTCCTACAGCTTCTGACGCACCCTGGAAGTCTGGAAAGCTTCCTTGCTTTCAGGTAAAACGAGATACTCCAGGCTCATCTTGTTCATTTTCTGTGCCAAACTCAGTCTGTGCCATTCATCCAAGGAGGGGGTTTTGATTCCTGACAATGGAAAATGATAGGTAGAGACCACAATCTAAGTGCTATGTGTGCTCCTGCCACTGGCTGGTCACTGTCTCCAGGCATTTTCTTTCTCTTTTTCTTTTTTTAATTGAAGCGTAGTCAGTTACAACGTGTCAATTTCTGGTGTGCAGCACAATGTGCCAGTCATGTGTACTCGTTTTCATATTCTTTTTTATTAAAGGTTATTACAAGATATTGAACATAGTTCCATGTGCTACACGGAAGAAACTTTTTTAAAATCTATTTTATATATAGTGGCTAACATATGTAAATCTCAAACTTCCAAATTTACCCCTTCCCACCCCCTTTCCCCAGTAACCATAAAATTGTTTACTATGTCTGCGAGTCTGTTTCTGTTTTGCAGATGAGTTCTTAGTGTTCTTTTTTGTTCTGTTTTGTTTTTAAGATTCTACATATGAGTGATCTCACATGGTATTTTTCTTTCTCTTTCTGGCTAGGCCTTTTCAATGGACAGTGATTGGAAATACTTTCTCAAAAAATCTTTTCAAAACAAGTAAACACTGATACTTCCAATTCAAATTTGGGATTACAGGGTATTTACTTAACTACTTTGAATTAGTATTTGTATAACATTTTTCTTTTTTTCTTTTTTTGCAGGAGGGGTAATTTAGATTTGTTTAATTATTTATTTATTTAATGGAGGTACTGGGGATTGAACCCAGGACCTCGTGCAAGCTAAGCACACACTCTACCACTGAGCTGTACCCTCCCCACTATATATCTTTTTTCTTACCCTGAAAATCTTGTTCCTAATAACAGTAAAATGACAACTTGTCATATTTTATACATATGTATATACATAGTTTCAAAATAATGAGTATTACTACTAACAATATGAAAACTAAAAACCTTAAGATTTCTTTGTAATTCCTTTCTCCTTAGGATTTATCCCACTAGAATAGATGTACAATCCAATTTGTTTCGAAGTCACTTGAAATAATTTTTCTCTGTGCAGTTAAGCCACCAACTCAATGCCCAGTTAGGTTCTTCTGATTCCCTTTGCTTTTAATTTTTAGGTAGTACTCCCACCTGCCCCCCACCATTTGGTTTAATTTAATTTAAAACTATATAAAACATTCATACGGTTACACAGTTCCATGAATCAAAACTATAGAAGGTAGGTCCAGAAACCTAATTTATAACCCTCCTCTCTCCTCTCCTCTCCTACAAGGAACCCATTTTAACTAGTCTGGGTTTAAGCTTTTTTATCACAAGCAGATGTTCACATGCCTCTCTGTTCACAGTTCTGAGCCTTACTCTTCCCACTCACCACGTCCTAAAGATGCCACAGAGCAGGTCAGTAGTCCCCTCACCCCTGTCCACAGCTGCGGACTGAGAAACATACACTGTGGGCTCAGCGTAGTTTATTCCACCAGTTCCTCTGTGGACATGGGCGTGTTTCTTCTGGAAACCTAGGTCTGATCATGACACACCCACTTAAAACCCTCCAGAGGACTCCAACTGCCTACAAGATACAGATCATAAATCTTAACACAGTGTGACTGCTCAGCACCATTGCATCCTTACCTGTTCTCCTCCCGCCCCACCCCAGGTCACCCCCGTCTGCACTGCAGTCACACTGGGCCCTTCCAGGCTCTTCAGCACCCTCAACCCCTCAAGGCCCGTGAGCTCACCGTCCCCACCTGTCTGGAATGCTCTTCCTACCCTTGTCCCCTTGTCCACTCCTGTCCCCCTGGATGGTTCCCATCGGGCAGCTCCACCTTAGAAGGGCTGCCCTGACCTCTGACCCACATCTCAGAGCAAAACACGCCTCCTTCCCACAGTCCTCACTGCAGTTGTCACTTTGCATTTATGGGGACAGGCCTTCGATTAGCTTGTGCCGTTACTACTTCCAGGCAGGCAGGAGCCGGCTCTGTGTTCGTTCACCATCATATTCCTGGCACCCTCCCTGTGTCTGGTACACAGCAGGAGCACAATGATTGTTTCATGAATGGCTGCTACAATATATACAACACAGGAATGAGCTCTTCCATGAAAGTTTGATCTAACTCGCCCCAGTGTCTTTTTAAAAAGGTAAACCTTGACTACCTTCTCCACTTCATCTAAAGTTGCTGTTCTGTACAAGTTTCCTACCTGCAAGGTCAATTCTGGTCACTTAAGTCTTCTTCATAAGCCATCCGCAGCGCTTCACATTAACTGCCGTCAAGCTGTACCTGGTATGTTCTCATTTGCCAAATTTCACATCTGTAGTCACCTCCCTTTTTAAATACTGTGTTCTCGTTTCTTCTTAATCAGATTTGCAGGAAGCAAAAACAGATTTGCCTTAATTTTATTTTCCTCATTTCTTGAGTTGAAAACTTAATTCACTTATTTTTCTTGTTCTCTAATAAATGCATTTAAGGCCACACACCTCCTTTCTTGTGAGAGCTGCTTTTGCCCCACCCTGCAGGTTGTGCTGTGTAGTCCTGTCACTCATTAACAGAGAGCCTCAAAGTAGTTAACGATCTCCTCTCTAACCCAAGAGATACAAAGAAGGGGGTCTTAACACGCTCAGGCAGGTACTTCTAGCTCTCCTTTCTCTCTGAGGCTCTAGCCAGGCTGCCCTGCGGTCTGAGAATCTGGTCTATAGTACCTACTTTTTGAAACCTTACTTTCTTTGTGGCCTAATATGTGGCCAGTTTTGTTCAACACTCCATGTAATTGAGGAGAATCTGTTTTGTTTGTTGTGCACGCATTTCTGTACATATCCATTAGCAATATTATTTAAAACCTCTATGTCAGTGGTTCTCAACCAGAAATGATTTTGGCCCCCAGGATACATTTGACAACGTCCAGACACACTTCTGGTTGTCACAGTGAGGGAGGGGGTTCTGTGATACTGGCACGTAGTGAGCAGAGGCCAGGGACACTGCTAGACATCTTACAGTGCACAGGACGCCCCCTGAAAAAGAACCATCTGGCCCCGAATGCCAGCAGGGCCAGGTGAGAACCCCTTCCACATCCTTTCTTCTTTTGATCTACTTGGTTTGCGTCTTGCTAAGAGTCACATTAGAGTCTCCCATCTGTGTAGAACTGTCAGCTTCTATTTTGATCAGTCTCCATATTTCTCCACATTACAGATGCATTAGCTTATGGTTACTAACTACACCTTTGAGCAGGAGGACGTGCTCCTCAGACACTTCTCACCTTGAGTCTAGTTCTCAGCTCTGGGCTCGCTCACGCCATCTGACGTTAGTCATCGGTTCTTAAACACACCAACCAGGCGTCCTTGTTTCCTTCTTTCTCCTGACCTCCCTTTTGTTGAAATGACGAAGTCCGTCTTTGCTTCGCTTTCCCCCAGGCACCCAGGAGTCACGTGTCCTGTCCTCAGTCTCCTACTGGTTACCTTCATGGCCTACAGTCAACGCTAACACCTAGAGCCCAATCCACTTCCAGAACAATCCTTGTTCCACTGATGAAATGTGAACTTGTGTTCTTTCTAATTCACATGTGAACTGAGTTCTCTCGCAGCAGGCACTGCGACTGACCTGCCTTTACAGGCGTAGTGCTGGCAGAGAGCGCACAATCTGGGAGGGCAAACACATCTAGGATCGTTTTAGGACATTTTATTAAAACTTTCAGATGAATTTCAGGGCACTTAAAGGTTAAACTTATTGTCTAGGGGGTTCACCCGGCCGTAATGCTCCATCCCCAGGGGGTGCTGTGTAACCTGATGACACCGAACACACACCCACACACATTTGTGCATCAGCACCGAACTAGAAACGAGGTCCCCTTCAATGGGGCCACACCAAACTGAGCAAAGCATCTTGTAGTAACTGGTTTTGAACATCTGATTATTTTGACTAGTCCAGAGAAGAATTCAGATTATTTTAATGCCATGCTATCAAGAATACAGCTACAAAGAGAAAAAGCCTTAAATGTTTTGTCCGCACTATAATCGCTACTTTCAGTATTATCTATTATATGAAAAAAACACCATAGAAAAGCATTTCTTTAAGCTTTGAAGGCAGAAATCCTAGGAATAGTCCATAATATGTACTCCACTCATGCAAACAAACTCAATAACTGAATTCTCCACTTGGAACACAATTTGCATAGAACAATTTTTTTAAAAAACAAGAAAAACAACATACATAAAGATGGAGAGATTTTTAAAGTTTAAAACAGTTATAGCTTATAGACTTAGGGAATACTGAACTGACATTAAAATTGAAACTGGAAAATCAACATTTAAATAAATAGCAGGTAAAGTACACCCTCAGGCTAGTTAACTAAACACGATCCAGTCCAGTCGAAAGGTCCACAAGAAACAAGTCCCAGAAAAGCACTCAGAAAGAGTTGAGGATTATTCCATCTCCTGTTCTGATGCCTTTTACACAAGAAATGCTGAGAGACCGGAAGACAGACAGACAGAAAGAAAGAAAGAAAGAGAGAGAGAGAAAGAGAGAAAGAAAGAAAAGAAAGAAAGAGAGAGAAAGAAAGAAAGAGAAAGAGAGAAAGAAAGAGAAAGAGAAAGAAAGAAAGAGAGAGAAAGAAAGAAAGAGAGAAAGAAAGAGAAAGAAAGAGAGAAAGAGAAAGAAAGAAAGAAAGAAAAGAAAGAAAGAGAGAGAGAGAAAGAGAGAAAGAAAGAGAGAGAGAAAGAGAGAGAAAGAGAGAGAGAAAGAAAAGAAAGAGAAAGAAAGAGAGAAAGAAAGAAAAAGAAAGAAAGAAGAGAAAGAGAGAAAGAAATAAAGAAAGAGAAAGAAAGAAAGAAAGAAAGAAAGAAAGAAAGAAAGAAAGAAAGAAAGAAAGAGAAAAAGCAGGGATTCTAGAAAGAAAAAAAAAGAAGCCCTGATGAGCAAAGACCAGTGAGGGCGGCCTGGTCTGGTCTGACTGGAGCCCTGCCCCCTCCCCGGCCCCCAGCCTGGGCACTGACCAGCCCGGCCAGGCCTGCTCCCCAGCTCCTGACCCCGGAGCCCCGCAGCCCAGAGATGCTGGGCCCTCCTGCTGTCCCACTGGCATCTGGGATCTCTGAACAGGGGCTGCTGGGCAAGGTAGGGGCACCCACAGAAAAGAATTCAACACGACACACGGCTCAGTCAGGGAGGCAGGGGTTCCCAGTGCTCAGATGCCAACAACAGAGAAAAACAAAAGGGCTCGGAGGCAATGGGAACTACTCACTGGGGCGGAAATTCCTAGGCTTATGTTTCTAGCATTTATTCACATGGGTTCCTTTAAGATCCTGATTACAACCTAAGAGCTACTTTCCCAGGCTCAGTTTTTACACAGAGGACACTACATACGAGTCATCATGACGTTAAGAGCCCGGGGAGGGAAAATGTCCCACCTCCCCCCTCATCATTCACGGTCCCCCAGCAGTTACGCCATCTGATTCCACTCGGATCCAGACCAACGGAGTTTCAAGTTGAGAGCTGGGGGCACCAGGTCTGTAAAGGGCCCGCTGGGAAACATGTGTGGCTTCGTGGCCGCACCGTCTCTCCGACATCTGCCTTTTCCTTTGAAAGCTATCGTGTAAGGCTCCTGGGCTGGAGGAAAACTGGCCACAGTGGGACCCGGGCCTGATGGCCAGCTGTCCAAGGAGACCTGTTGCACTTGGAAGACACAGCCCCACTGACAGGCACCCTCCAGCTCAGCTTTCACTCCCTGCGCACGTGCGGAGCCCCGGCAGCCCCTCCCTCTCGGGCTGCCCCGCGCCCCAGCCAAGGCGGCTCCCAGCCGCTCTCAAAGGTGCTTTAGCTACTGAGCCCAAGTCCACGAGCAGAGAAACGCAGGAAACTCAGGCAATGTCAGTTTTAGTGGCTGTGAGAGGCAGCTATGAAGTCAGAAGAGGACTCAGGACAACAGCAAGTCACGAGACAGGGCAAACTCTCTCTCTAGATTTTTGAGCAGAATTACTAATCTTTCCCAGAACATTTAATTGATGATCCTTTTCTAAACTAAACCTGAATGTTAATAAAACTAAGAAAGCTGTCAAGGAATCCAACTGTCAAAATTCTATATTCAAAAAAAGAGATCTTTTCCAAGACACCTTGCAGGACACTAACTGTTCAGCACTAAGGCTCAGTAAATTGTCGTTCTGCATGTAGGAAGGCTTAGGTGACTGCAGCCTGGAAACACCAGCCACCTGCCTGCCTGTCCCGTCTCCTGGCTTCCTGTCCCATCCAGGGGAGGTGCTCGGTCAGTAACTCATTCTGAGGAATACATCTGTCCAGAACTCACTTTACTTTTCAAACAAGGTTTGGGGAAGTACCACTTGAAGTTTAACGTTCAAATAAAATCACAGACGTTAAATCCTGGTAAACAAAATCTATCCCCAAAACGTATTTCTGAGCCAAAGGTCCGTACGTGTCCACCAGAGACACAGCAAAATTCTAACAACAAAGTTGTTTAATGGTCTCAGAATCCATTTTAGTAATGGGCTGGTCTATCACAGCTGGCAGAATTTAAAATTCACATCACAGCTTTGTTTTTAAGACCATGACTATCACTGGCAACATTAAACACTGACATTCAGAACTTTCATCATACACTTGCTGCTAAAGGGCAGTGGACACGTCTTAGGAAAAGTAGGAGCACAGTCCTTCAAGGTAAGGACTCTCCCACGGGACATCTTTCTCCCTGGGGAAGGAGGGAGCACCGCAGAAACGGGCCTGGCAGCACTACCCCGACCTGCCCTGGCTGGCACTTGGGAGGCCCAAGGCCCGAGGCCCGAGATGATCAAATAAACACACAAAATATCAGCGCCTAAGTGCTCCAAGGGGTCTGCAACATTAGGTCGGGCCGTAAAGCACGCACGCGTGTACACACACATATACACACACACATGCGCACACACGCACGCACATATACGCACATACACGCAGACACAAACACATTCACACATACATGCGCACACGCACATACATGCACACACACACAACCACACACACGCAGATACACACACACCCCAGAACCACCAAACCGCGTGAGACCTGAGGTAAGTGTTTAAAATGAGAAACGTGGATTATGTAAATACATGAAAACACATGTGGTAACACTGACACCAAACAGCTTAATTGAATTTTATGTAAAAATGCATGCATTTCCCACTAAGGTAGGTTCCACATGACGCGTTGTGGGAAATGCTGTCCTGGATCAGTACTTCACAACCTGGGGGATTTCTGTCCCCTGGGGAACTTTTGGCAACATCTGAACACAGTTCGGTTGTTACAACTGGGGGTGGGGTCCCACTGGCACCTAGCAGGGAGGGACCAGGAACGTTGCTGAATCCTACAGCGCACAGGACAGTCTCCACAGCACGAGGCGCCCAGCCCCAAATGCCAGCGGGGCCACAGCTCGGGACCCTGCCCAGGGGACCACAGGGGTGTTTTACGCGGCAATAAACTCTGCTGAAATAAATGTTCGTTTTTTTTTTTTCCAAAAATGTATACATAAACACATAACTGAATTTAGAATAATGCAAAGTTAAACTCCTGACTTTAATTCAAACAAAAATACAAGCCCTGATAAAACGTCTCAGACGACGTGTGACATGTATTGAGGGCTTACCAAGCTCTCATTAAGGCAGGGTTTTTTCAAGTCTGATCAGACTGTTCAGGAAACTGCGATCACAGTTCCTCCCAATCTCTGGCCCCTCTGAGTGACCCCACCGCACTGCAGACCCTGCTGAAAGGGGGACCCGGAGCCCCTGGCCCACAGGTCAGCCCCCAGGAGACACAAAAGGAAAGAGCTTTGTCCCTCTCTCCCCGGGGTGCACTGGGAAAACAGGCCAAGGATGCGGTGGGCAGAGCAGGAGGGCAGTGGATCCTGGCGCGGCCCACGCCGTGGGTCCATCCACCCAGGGCCCCGCACTGGGGTGGCCCCTGCATCCCTTTTTTCCTTCTTCCGGTGTGACCCCAAACCCCTGGCCCTGGAGCCAGCCTGCTCCCTGCCACCCTGGGGCCTGACGACGCAAACAGTGAAAGCTGAATTTCCTACAAGGCACCCCAGCCTCACCTCATGAGGCTCTGCAGGGCCAGAGGCTGCACCAAGTAACGTGCACCTTTTGGGGGACGGGGGTGGGGCGTCACCCTGAGCAGAAATAATCTCCCCACAAGTCCACATGGATCAGCTGGGGAGGGAGGGCAAGGTCTGGTGTCTGGACCTGCAGGGCGAGCACCTCCTGTCACTTCAAGAAAGACTCGAGGCAATAAAGTGGCTGCAACAGTTTTACTTACACACAGGCCCTCAGTCTTGCAACCTGAGAGAGCAGGACTTTTCAGGATTTTGACAAATCCTGAGGACCTTTTCCCCAAGGAATCCTAGATGGAGTCGGGCAGCTGCTCTGTCCCCTCCCGGGTCCCCCAGGGGCATCCTCAGAACCATGATGCTTCCTCAGCGGGGTCTGAAGCCCCCACTGGACAGCATGTTTGCCGCACCAGCACTCGGCCCTCTGTGAGTGAACCTGCCAGAAAGTGACTTGGCGGGTGGGACTGCCACCTTGACTCCAGGAGCGGCTCAGGCCGAGGTACCCCCTCCCGCTGCTTGCAGGGCAGCTTGGCTGGTGTGGCCTCCCTGAAGCCTGTGCAGCCAGGCCTCTCCAACCAAGTGACCATGCCTCTAGGCCCTTGAATGTAGATTCTAACAATTTCCAAATGGAACCTCTTCTACACTGTATTTCCCTTCCTATGTCTTCCTAAACAGCGTGTACAAGACAGAACCATCACAGCCGCGAGTCGTCACACTGGGGTCAACAGCATCCCCACGCAGCCTCACCCCGCTATACACCAGACCGCAAGCTCTGAGCTCCCTTATCTGCACTGGTTTTATTTCCTCATCACCTTTGCTATCAGCAACTATTTGAGGAAGGAAAAAAGAGGCACATATATATTCCTACTAAGGGATGGGCTGAGAGTAAACTGAGTCCTAGTGCAGAGGTTCTTAACTTGCTCTCTGTGAACCTGAATAAGAAATAAAAATCACATCGTTATTTGCAATAACAGCTGGCTGACATTCAGCACTCATTCAACTATGAAGGCAGACACGAAATCCCGGAGTGTTAATGGCAGCTGTGACTTCTTCACCAACAGAAGCCACAGGTGTCTTCACAGCACTACCACAGCAATCGCACACTGTCAGTGACACCCATCAGCACCCAGAAAGAGATGGCTGAGCCTGTGTTCAGTCTGTTACTAAGGGAGCCAATAAGGTGGCATTTAAGGAAACTTATCACCAATTTGGTTCAATATTTTGATAACGAAAGTTGAGTATAACAGGTTCTCTTCTTGATCCTATTTTACTTTTTCTAAAACAGCTGCAGTGAGGAGTCTGGAGGCCAGGAGAGCACAGGGAAACGCCCAGGGCAGACGCTTTGCTTCACTCTAGTGGTTTCAAGGTTTTCTTTTAAACAGTTTCAATTAGTCTGCAACAAAAGTGACAGTTATAACTAGACCGTTACTATTTACACAGTTCCTTTCACTATTCTTAAGTAGTACTTTTCTGAAGTTACAACAGAGATACAAGAGTGTAAATGTATGTACCCTTGGGGACACGAACCCAACAAATGCGTTGGAATCCACTACCATTAACCATGCAACCGGCTGAAACTGAAATCATCAGCACAGAATGTTAATCTTTTAAGTCATATTTCACCAACTATATTTCATCCATTCTAATTCCCACTTTTAAATCTCTGAAGTAGTAAGTCCTTCCACTGGTGCATTCAGAAAGCACCGTGTCAGTCAGTATTACACAATGGTACATCGTAGATTCAACCAAATATTGTAACAGAAGTATCCACTCTCTGTAAACTAAAAAAAAAAAAAAAAAAAAAAAAAAAAAGTGATGAAAGGCAGATCTGCGTCAGTCTGCCATCTTCCAATCAACGTACAATTGGATTGGGAGCATCACCAATACCTGTACTAGCAGAATGGCCACATCTCACCTCCACTGTTCCACATGACACTTACAATGTGTTATACAAAATGCTATGTGTTATATAAATACGTCATTTTTCAATATGTCAGGAAAAAAATCATATTTATACCCAACAAAAGTTGAAGGTTTCGTTTACCCTGAAGTGGCAAGTACTCACTTCCTAAGAAAAAAACAGTGAAGCTGAGTCTTAGGCTCTAAGTTATTAATTATAGCCCGTTTCATACGGCAATTATATCTGGATGGTTGCCAGCACGCGATCAAATTTACCAAACGCACATTTTCCTGCGCACAGGTATCCTCCGCCTGCCGCAACCAAGCATCTTAATTCTGCTCCCAGCCCCTCGGACCCTGGTTCCCGCAGCACAGGTCAGACGCAGGTGGGGAGTCACACAGCACAAAGGAGAACCTAAATGGCTAAGCCTCAGAGCCACCAATAAAACAGGACATTTCAACAGCCACTGCGCTGAAATAAAGCAGACTCAACTCTTCCTGATTTTTCTGAAGTGAGTCACGATTTCTTTCTAAAGGAATGTGAATTCCAGAGAGCGGCCGGCCCGTGCCCAACACGTCCAGTCATCGAGTTCAAATTAGCCGTTTATTATTCGCGGCGCATTCGTAACGAATTCCAGAAACCCGGCACCCCGGCCCTCGGGCAGAAGGCAAGCACACCCCGTCCCCTCCCGGACCCCCGACCCCCAACCCCGCTGGCCGCGCCGGGAAAGCGGGACCCTCGCAGCCTGAGAGGCGCATGGTCGCCCCGCCACCCGCCCCGCGGAGCTCCGCGCCCGCCGCCCGCGAACCGGGCCCCGCCCCCGCGCCGCCGGCCCCGCCCCCGCCGCGCGCCCCCGCGCCCCTCAGCCCGGCCCCGCCCCCGCCGCGCGCCCCCGCGACCCCGCCCGCCAGGGGCGCGCGCCGCACTCCGAGAGGGACAGTTAGGCGCGCGCTCCTCGCAGCGGGCCCCGCGCGGCGACGGCGGCGGCGGCGCCTTCCAGAAATTTCCGCGTCCCTAAACCCACACTGAAAAACAAACGGGGCGCGCCCCCGCGCCGGCCCGGCGGACGGCGCCCCTCCCCGCCGCCTCGGCTCCCCTCCCCCACTCGCGCCCCCTCCCCGCCCCCTGCCCCTGGCGGCGGGTCCGGCGCGGCCCTCCCAGGCGGCGGCGGCCCGCGGAGACCCGGGCGGCGGCGGCGGGGCGGTGGCCGCGGCGCCTGCGGGCCGGCGTGATTGATAGGGACGGGGCGGCGGAGCGGCGGCGGCGGCGGAGCGGTTGAGTGACAGCTTACCTGGGTGCCAATCTTCATCACACTGACAAGCGGCTGCAGCAATCGGGACCCGCAGTGCCGCGCCCGCGTCCAACCGTCACGCCGACGCTGGGCCACGCGACACAGCCTCGCTCAATGGGAGGAGGGCGACGCCGACGCGCGCTGCATCAATATTCACGGAGGGGGCGGGGCCTGCCTGGCCCGGGCCCCGCCCCGTCCCTGCGCCGCGGCGGCTGGGGGCGGGGCCTGCACGCGGAGGGCGGAGAGTGAGCCGGGGGCGGGCTGCGGCCGACCCGGCCCCGCCCCCGCCTTGCGCCCGAGTCAGGCCCCGCCCTCAGCCGCCGCGCCGGGGCGCGATCGCGCCTCAGGACTTGGCAGCAGGGGGCGTGGCGCGCTCAGGTCACGCCTCCTCCGCTCGCTTCTCAGCGGCGGCAGAGGGGTTTGGAGCAGGCTCGGGTGGGCGAAACCATCCGCCACGGTCCGGCGGGGGGGGGCTGAGCTGTACCATCCGCGCGAGGAGCCGCTGGCCCCTCTTCATGCGCCCCCGCACAGCCGGGCCTGGCCAGCCGGGGGCGGCCCTCGGAGGCCGGGCTGCGCGGGCATCCGGGGCCCAGGCCCCTGCCGGGCGCGGCGCCCCTTTGTACACAAGCCCGCGGCCGCCCCTTGCCTTCTTCCCTGGGGCGCAGGCCGGGGTCGCGAAGAGTGCACACGTGCACCCCAAGCATGGCACAGGTGCCCAGCACCTGCCTGACCCCAGGTGCTTAGGCCCGGGTTGTGAGCTCTTGTCACCACTGCAGGCTGGCCTCTGGTCCGGTGCCCTGCCCTCAGTATGCCTGTCTCCAGGTGACCCACAGAAGCCCCGTATGCAGGTGAAGTAGCCTCCTTTAGGGAGTGTAGACTGAAATAAATGTGCAGCCTAGAAGCTGAGATTTATGTTTTATTCTGCAGACATTTCTGAGACTTGAATCCCTGGAGCCCAGGATGACAGCCTCCCAGATCGCTCTGAAGGATTGCTCCAAAGAGGTACGGGAGGACCCAGGCTATTATTGGAGTTTTACAACAAAGAGCCTGTAGTCAGAACATTAAAGATTACTGTTAAAGAAAACCAGACATCTCAAAGAATTTAGTGCTTTTCTGTGTGTGGGAAGAAGCAAACGTTTGGGCTCATTTAAATCTTTTGACAAGCACCTAGCCAGTATCTTGTCCTTTCACATTCTGATCCCCCTCAGGCTGCAGAGGTCGGGCTGCAGGCTTGTCTTCACTGGGGGTTGGCGGCAGCAGCTGATGATTTGATGGTTTCAGCATTCTCTGTTTACTGATATGGGTTGCTTTATTTTTCATTCACAGAGACACGTAAAGTGTGGTCTGTATTTCAAGGTGAACTTTCAAAGACTGTGTTGCGGTATCCCCTCGGGTCCCTCTGGTGGCCTTGCCTTCCAAGACCTTAAGGGACGGGCAATGCCTTCCCTAGTGCAGAGGCCCTGGGCTTGGCCGACTGGCTGTTCATCTTTGCAGAAACATTCCTCCTGCATGGGAGGATGGCTGCGTGGAGCCCGTACACAGCTGGGAGAAGGGCTGCCCCACCGTGCTGCCCTGGTGTGAAGCAGACGCAGGACAGGAAGTAGGGCTGGAGGCTACCTGGGGGAGGTTCAGTCTTGAGCAGCCCAGGAGGACATCCCTGCTAAGTCTTCAGGGCTCCACAAACACCATGAAGCCACAGGCGGCCTGTGTGGCCCTGCAGAACTGTGTTTTCTGGAGAGAAGGTTGTAGCAGTGCCCGGGCTTGGAGGAGGCCAGTGAGCCACTGACGAGTGGAAAGTTGGAGGGGACGCCAAAACCTCAGTGATGCAGACCAGCTACATATACGTGCAGGGCCTGGGCAAAGCGGAAATGCAAGTTCCCATGTTCAGAAGTTGTTAAGAATTTTAAGACAGGGACAGCAGAACATTAAATTGAACATGGGCCCCAAGCACCTGCCCTGGCCTCACTGGCCTCACCCTAGTCCCCACCTTGGGCTGAAGCTGTCACCTGGTTCCCATCAAGTGTGTGAGGCATCAGGGGCCTGGGACCAGGAAGACCTGGGGGTGTGCAGTCACCTGAGAGCCGGGTACAAGTCAAGGCAGGTGAGGCCCAGGCCCTGCACCCCACATCTGGTCTCTGAAAAGAGAGAGGGCTGGAAGCACCAACAGAGATCACCTCCAGGCTTGTGGCCCTGAGCCACTCACATTTGGAAACCCTTTTTAGGAAACATTCAAAATTAGGTAGAAGTCGGGTCACGGAGGTCAAAACCTCCTTTGCTTTCCTTGGGCTCCACCCACGGCCTCCCAACTCCTGTTGGCACTAGGGTGGCTTACTAACAAAAAGGAAACATTTGTACACAATTAGTAATTCTGGTTATTTTCTTTCCAATTTCTTATTTAAAGATTTGCTACTATTGACCCAAGAACCTCATTTGGGTGTGTGAAATAAAAAGCCACATACAACTGTTCATAGAACTTCCAGGAGGACAGCAGGGGCTGTGAGGCCAGGAGGCGAGTTGGTGGGGCACAGGAGCCAGCCTGATGGAGCCCTGCTCTGTGCAGCTCTGTCTCAAGCTAGAGGAGGTGGGGGAGGATGTGGAAGAAAGAAAAGCCTTGGACCCTGCCCGGCAGAGCTTATGATCCAGTGCACAAAGCCTGTGGTACCCAGGACAGGGTGCAGGGCACTGCACTGTGTGCAGGAGATCACGAGGTGAAGCTGGAGGAGGTGGGGGGAGGCAGAGCTGGGCTGTCAGAATGGCTGGGAGTTGAGGCTTTGCTAAGAAAAATGAGTGAGAAAACCACCTAAAAATAAGGGCAAGTCTCTTGGCTTAGGGTAGCCAGATACATGCGCTGCTTCGATTTGCACTGATAAGCAGGGGCTGGGAGTCGCCAGCGATTAGTAGGGGAAGATTCTCTAAAAGATCTGAGGCAGACCACATCACTGCTGCACTCAACCCCTCCGAGAGTCCCTGTCTCATTCAGAGTAAAAGCAAAGTTCGCTCAGCACCCGTGAGGGTCTCCGTGGTCTCCCTGCCCCGGCCCTGTGCCTCTGACCTCAGCTCCCACCACCCTTCCCCTCGCCTACTCTGTTCCAGTTTGCCCCCTTGCTGCTCCTTGCTCAGTCCAGGAGTGATTCAGCCTCAGGGTCTTTGCACTGCCTAGTCCCTATGCTTGGAGCACTCTTCCCAAAGATAACTTCATGGCTCTCACCTTTACACCCTGAAGTCTTTCTTAGCATCACTTCCTCAAGAGAGCTTTAAAATTGCAAACTCCCAACCCCTTCCCATCCTCTTCACCCTGCTTTCTCCCCCATGGTACTTGTGTAGATACATGTAACATACGATGTAACTGTATAACCATGTAACATATTTATTATGTCTACTGTCCAACACTCACACACACATGAACACTAGAGTTTGCCCACCAGGAGAGCAAGAATTTTACTCTGTTCACTGAGGTATGTGGAGCACCTGTCCTAGTGCCTGGCAAGTAAGTATTTGTTGAATGCATGAACGAGTGTTTCTAAGACAAGGTATGTTTGTTATCTGTTGCTTCAGAACCAATTATCACAAACTCGGTGGCTAAAAACACATTATCTCAGTTTTGTGGGTTGTAAATCCAGGTGTAACTTGACTGAGTCCTTTACCTCAGGGCCTCTCACGACTAATGGTCAGGGCTGGGGTCTCATTTGAAGGCTTGATCAGGGAAGGGTCCCTTTCCCAGCTCACATGGTTGTGGGCAGATGGACTGAGGGCCTCAGCTCCTTGCTGGCTGTTGGCTGAAGGTCCCTTCAGTTCTTGCCATGTGGACCTCTCCTTAGAGGAACTCATGATACAGTAGCTTGCTTCATCAAAGCCAGCAAGGACTAGCGTCTGCTAGGAAGAGCCCCCCCCCCCAACACAGAGGGTCCCCGAGGCCAAGATGAGGAGGACCCACAGTTCTTCATGCTGGAGCCTTGGTTTTCTCAAGAAGAAAATTCCAACAATGAAGTCCCTAAAAGATCAGGGTAGAAGACACACCCCACCAGTGACATTTCCCCCTCAAGGATCCCAGCAAAATGCAGCAGGGAAATGGCAGCCAATGTTGAAGCATATTGTTAGCCAGTTTGTGCAACATGGATGGACCTGGAGATCATCATTCTGAGTAAAGTAGGCCAGAAAGAGAAAGAACTATTGATAGCACTTTTATGTGAAATCTTAAAAAAGGATACAAATGAACTTACTTACAAACAGAGACAGACTCACAGACATAGAAAACAAACTTACAGTTACCAGGGGAAGGGGGTGGGGGAGGGATAAGTTGGGAGTTCAGGATTTGCAAATACCAATTACTATATATAAAATAGATAAATAACAAGGTCTGTATAGCAAGGGAAATATATTCAATAGCTTATAATAGCCTATAATGAAAAAGAATATGAAAAGGAAAAAATATATATAACTGAATCCCTATGTTGTACACTAGAAATAAACACACTGTAAATCAACTATACTTCAATTAAAAAAATAATAATAATGTTGGCCAAAGAAAGAATCATGACTCTCAGGCAGACATACAATCAACAGGTGGCAAATGTCTTCCTGAGTACATTAATAGAATGAGGGAAGGAGCACTATTTACAACAGCCAAGACATGGAAGCAATGTAAATGTCCGTCAAGATGAAGAAGATGTGGTAACATGCACAGTGAAATACTACTCAGCCGTTAAAAACAATGAAATAATGCTATTTGCAGCAACATGGATAGACCTAGAGATGATCATACTGAGTAAGTCAGAGAAAGACAAATATCATATGATTCTGCTTATATGTGGAATCTAAAAAATGAAAATTTTATTTACAAACCAGATATAGACTCAGACAGAAAAAAAACTGTGGTTACCAATGGAGAAAGAAGGGGGAAGGGATAGATTAGGAGTTTGGGATTAACAGATACACTCTACTGTATATAAAATAGATAAACAACAGGGACTTACCGTACAGCACAGGGAACTCTATTCAATTTTTTGTAATGTGCTGTAGTGGAAAAGAATCTGAAAAATTATATCTATATGTATAACTGAATCACTTTGCTCTATACCTGAAACTAACATTGTAAATCAACTACGCTTCAATTTAAAAAAAGGGAATTTAAAATGCAATCCTAGAAATAAATACTATAGAAATGCAAACTATTTTATTAAAACTGACCTGAGGTTAATAAATGACTCTTTGGGAATAAAGATTCAACCAAGTAAGATGAATAAAGTGAGTGACATTTCAAAAAAAAATAGAATGAGGGAACTTGGAAGAAGTTACAGCCAGTTCAAAGGAAAACGCCAAGAACAGACACATATCTAGGCAGAAATATCAGGGTGAATTTGGAAACTGCAGAACTGGCTTTGGTAGGAGGATTTGGGGGCCGTGGGGAGCAAGCTGTCCCTCCATCGCATAGACACAGACGGACACCATCATCACCCGCTGTCTGCGGCTCAGCCTGTGAAGCAGCTCAAAGGCAGTGAAGGGCTGGAATCAGCAGCCCAGATGGGCGCGCGCCAAGGAACACGTCGCTTCCCACTGGAGACGCCCAGCAAGTGTTCTTGCCTGTCCCAGGGCTCCTTACACAGGGTGTGTTACTTTTCTGGGGCCTCCGTAACAAAGCGCTGCAGACTGAGTGGCTGAAACAACAGGGAGTCATTCTCTCAGGTCTGGAGGCGGGAAGGAAGTCCAACCAAGACCAAGGTGTCAGCACCTGGGTGGCTTCTGAGGACTAGGAGGGAGCCTCTGTCCCAGGCTCTCCCCTAGTTTCTGGAGGTCTGATGCGGTTTCTGGCATTCCTGGACTTGCAGAAACATCACCCTGGTGTCTGCCTTCGCAGTGTTCTCTCTGTGTGCCAGATTTCCCCCTTTCATAAGGACATCAGTCCTATTAGGTTAGGGCCTACCCCCAATACCCTCTTTGTAACTTGGGAAAGATTCTGTATTTCCCAAAGCAGTCACATCCAGAGGTCCTGGGGGCTAGGACTCAACATACGAACTTTGAGGGTGGGGGCAGAATCCAGCCTAACACCACAACGTCCTAACCTGGAAACGCAGCTGGCCAAACAGAGATGTGAGGAGGAGCTGAGGGCCTGGGCTCTGGTCGCGGGATCGAATCGCACCAGGTCCTGGCTGCGAGGGGTCCCTCCCCCCAGTCAGCATGGTCCTGTGGCCGTTTTGTGGTGGGTGACCACCTGTCTGCACCAGGACCTCTCCTGGCCAGTGGGCTCCAACCCTGGTCCCAGAAAGATCCGGCTTCCTTCGGGCGACTCTGAGTCAATGACTGAAAACGTGCTGCTCAGGAGCACGCTTACTGAGGACGCACTCTGGGAGGACGCTGCGGTGGCCCTCGCCTCCCGCGCTCGCCTGAGGTGAAGTCAGGAGTCCGAACCCCCGCGGTGGAGGACCACGGCTCCCGGCTCTACCCCGACCGCACAGCTTGTGCGCAGGCTTCCCAGCGAAAGAGCTTTGTCCCCACCACCTGCCCCAGAACAGCCGCTTCAAGGGCATGAAGCGTGGCTCCATGTCTCCTGTGTTGCAGCCGTCACCTTCCCCAGTCTTGGTCACAGGGCACACCACAACGGCTGCTCAGCCCATCGATGGACAATGTGCTCTGGAGCTGGCTGCTCCAAGGAAAGCCAGCCACTGACTTTCTGAGCAGGACTAGAACAGGCCTCCTCAGGCCCCATGGCTGCAAGGGCCAGAGTGACCTGGCCGCTGGCTTGTAACCAGCGACTCTCCAGAATAAGCTGCTGCTTCAGTTTCCTTTGTGATCGGGCCAGTTTCTTTTTTCTTTTTCTTCTTTTTTTTTTCCTTTTTTCCTTTTTCTTTTCTTTTTTTTCGGGGGGGGGCAGTTTCTGATTAGGCTCACAGTCAAGAGGCATTGCCTTGGGAGGAGGGTATACAGCTCAGTGGTAGAGCGCATGCCTAGCGTGCAGGGGGATCCTGGGTTCAACTCCCAGTACCTCCATTAAAAAATAAATAAACAAACAAATAAATCTAATTACTCCCCCCAGAAAAGAGGCATTGTCTGTGATGTCATTTTTGTAAAAGTCTGTTTCTCGTTGAAGTTACAAAAGCAGCAAGAGCAGACGGTTTTGCAGGGCCAACCCCACTTTATTCTAAAGGCTGCCACCAGTGCTGGGGGTCCAGGGAGGTGGGGAGACGAGCCCACCTTGGCCTGAAGCTGCACCCCCACGTCTGGCCTGAGAAACAGAGCCCATGAGCACAATCGACCTCTCTTTGTTGTTTGTTATGAAGAGTGATCTGATTCAAACATTCCTCGAAGGCCCCTGGCTTCTTCCACTGAGTTCCTCCATGCTGTAACCCTTGCCAGGATTTCCTTCTTCTTTTAAGGCTGAGTAATATTCCATAGTCCGGATGGCCCACATCTTGTCTGCCCATTCATCTGCCAGTGGGCACCCGGGTTGTTTCCACCCCTGGGCTATTGTGAGTGATGCTGCTGTGAACACAGGTGTGCACACACCTGTTTGAGCCCCTGCTTTCAATTCTTTAGGGTCTGTACCCAGAAGTGGATTTGCTGGATCATATGGTAATTATATTTTTAATTTTTTAAGCAACTGCAATACCGTTTTCCACAGTGGCCACACGATTTTACATTCTCACAGGGAATGCACAAGAATTCCAATTTCTCCACATCCTTGCCAACACTTGCTACTTCCCATTTTTTGATAGTAGCCATCCTAGAGGGTAGCAATGAGGGTAGAGGGTAGAGGGTAGAGGGTGAGGTGGTAGCAATGGTTTTTAAGACTCCTTTGGTTCCAAATTACTTTAGAGGACTTTCTCTCCCCTCCTATCTTCTGAAAAGTTCAAGAGGTTAAATGTATAAAATAAATTCCTAAAAATGAGAAATTGGGAAGTTTAGACTTAAATTTCTTAGAGAGGTTAGAATGAGTCCTTTTATACAGACTCCCGGTGGGAAACTCCATGTCACACCTCACAGCTGGCTTTGGGTTCCTGAAAGCATACGATATTAGACATTAAACCTAAGAAATTGTTCTTAAAGGATTTTTAATAATTCATTTAAACTTACAATAAGAAACCTATTCCATGCTAATCAATGTTGACCTAAATAACATTTTATGAAAAATCACTGTTTTCAAAAAATGATCATGGAGAACAGTGGGCTTGTTTTGTATTTTTGCAAATCTTTTTGATGTTTAGCCAAATAGAAGACAGCTGGCTTCTCATGTCTGCTTCTGTGTTCCATCTGCTGTAAGATACTGTTTTAGTTGATGTGGGTGAAGAAAATTTGGCCTCACGGAGATGTGTGGCCGGCACACGGAGGAGCGTTTGTATATATCCTCCACCAAAACTGACACGGGGGCGTTTCTTAAAGGTTCCTTGCAGCGCGGACTCCAGCACCGCAGCAATGAAACTCCCACGCTATTAGACAAAACCCCACTGGTCTCTCTGGCACTTTGAATGGGTCTGTTACACACACATGATTTAAGTAACATGGCCATTTGGTCACTTGGAAAATATTAATTCACTGAGTTACGCAGTTTTTCCAAATGTCGACATATTTCACTGGACAATATTAAAAATCACAGTTCTTGGGAATGGAAATTGGTGCAGCCACTATGGAAGACAATAAGGAGAGTCTTCCAAAAAATGAAGAATAAAATTGTGATATAATTTAGCTATTCCATTTCTGCATATTTGTCCAAAGAATATAAAAACACTAATTCAAAAAGATATCTGTTCATAGCAGCACTGCTTACAATAGCCAAGCTATGGAAAAAACTTCAGTGTCCATCAGCAGATACCTGGATAAAGACAATGTGGTGCATATGTACACAGTGGGTTACTACTCAGCCATTCAGAAAATAAAATGAAGCCATTTGCGGCAGCATGGACGGACCTTGAGGAGTGTGTGCTTAGTTAAATTAATCAGGCAGAAAAGATAAATACCTATTATCTCAGTCAGGTGTGGAATACAAAGAACCAACAAACAGAAACAAAACAAGTGGACAACAACAACAACAACAAAACACATGTAGATACAGAGAACAGAGTAGCATTTACCAGAGGGGGAGGGGTGGGGAGAGGGTGAAGTCGCTGAAGGGGGCCAAGTGTATAGTGATGGCTGGAAACTAAATTTCTGGTGGTAAGCACGCTGTTGTGTATGCAGAAGTAGAAATATAATGTTGTAAACCAGTATCACCTCAACAGAATAAATTTTAAAAAAAAAGATTGTTAATACCACCACCCACCTCATCAGAGAAATCTTAAAGTCCTGGGACGTGATCAAGTTTACATGACAGGGACCTGCTTTCCAGAATTCTAATTGTCACTTGAAAGTTAAAATTTCATCACATGGATGTTTCTGGAGAATGTCATTCTAAGTGAAGTAAGCCAGAAAAAGAAAGAAAAATACCATATGAGATCGCTCATATGTGGAATCTAAAAAAAAACAAAACAAAACATAAATATAAAACAGAAACAGACTCATAGACACAGAATACAAACTTGCGGTTGCCAGGGTGGGAGGAGGGTGGGAAGGGACAGACTGGGAGTTCGAAATTTGTAGATACTGACAGGCATATGCAGAATAGATAAACAAGATTGTACTGTGTAGCACAGGGAAATATATACAAGATCCTGTAGTAGCTCACAGCGAAAAAATGTGACAATGAGTATATGTATGTTCATGTGTAACTGAAAAATTGTGCTGTACACTGGAATTTGACACAACATTGTAAAATGACTATAACTCAATTTAAAAAATGTTAAAAAAAATTTCATCACTGACAGCAGGTACTCTCCATTGGTTTCTTTGAAGCAACAAACTCCTTTGTTTATTTTAAAGAAAATCTGCCAAACACTGAAGTTAGAATAACCGGAAGTTTGTCATTGGTTGGTCGGTGAACCAGGCAGCAGCCACGTGGGCTCAGACACCACACGCATGCCCATCCCCAGGCAGCCGTGTCCCTGCATCCGCGGCAGAGCTCCACGTGACTTCCATTTCCTCGCACAGAATGTTGGAATGTTGTGAAGGTGATGATCAGGGCTTCATAAAGCTAACCCGTTCTGCTTCACTGAGGACCTTCGTAGTGAACCTGCCATTCTTTCACAGCGAGTGTGTGGTGGTGCGCACAAGGACGGGGGGGACAGCTTGGTGCCGCCACCTGATCCTCTTAGAGAAGCTGCAGTCGTGCCCGCACGTGTCCCCGTGAAAAAGGCGAGGAACGTCTTAGTGTTGTCATAAAAGTAGCTTTGACGACGCTCATCCCTGAACGGGCCTGAGGTCCCCTAGGGCCCACGGGCCACATGTTGAGAGCAGCTGGTTAGACTCAAACGTCCTGCAGAAGAATGAAGTCCTTGGAATTGACTTCTCGTCGGTTACTCCCAGGATCTCGTTAGCATTTTCTTCTCCTTTACATCATTCACCTGCTTATCAACCTGTAATTCAGAGCTGGTGAGGTGCGAAGTCTCTTGCCGGGCATTCGGGGCTCAGTGGGGGCCCCCCTCATGTTATGGTGAGTGGAGTCCTCCAGGGCCTCTCGCTCCACGTGCCAGGAACTGTTCAAATGTCCTAACAGACTGTCTGCTCCGATAATTCTCCAAATCACTTGATTCCCTAATCCCATCTCCTCAAAGAGGCCCTTTGCTGATGAGTTTGCACTGCACAGTGGAAACGTGGCAACGCCAGGACGGAGCCAGCCAGCAAGTGCACTCAGGTGTTCGGGAATTTAAAAGGATGTTAAGTCTACAAAGCACATCCGCCCACAAATCAGTAACAGAGAGATGACTGGAGAATCCCCCGGTATCTGGAAACTGTATTATACACCGATGTAGAGCACACACAACGCAGAGTTTGCTGTTCTGACTACCTGCATGCGTACAGGTCACATGGTTGCTGTGGCCCTGCCGTCCCCGCGACCCGTCCGCAGCGCTCGGTCGTCTGGCAAAGCTGAGCCTCTGGGCCGTGGAAGGGCTGCTCCCCACCCCTCCCACAGCCCCTGGGGGTCGCGGTTCTGCCTCTGTCCCTGCCTCCTCTCCAAGCCTCATCAGGGTGGAATCATGCAGTGTTTGTCCTTTGCTGACTGGCTTCTGTCCCTGGGCTCGTCGCATCCTCAGGGTTCATCCATGTCATGTCCTGGGTCAGAATTTCCTTCCCTTTTAAGGCTGAGTAATAATTGTTCTGCATTTTAAGAGAGAGAGAGAGCATTTCCCAACTAGGTCAACGAATAGCTGAAACATGATAGCCAGCAGGAGGGCGGAGCGAGGCAACAGTGGAGGAGTCCAATGTAGGCGGCAGGAGAAGGCCCAGGGCTCCGGCTGGACAGGGGCCTGGGCCCGAGCCAGCGTGCACTTCCCACCGTATAGGAGGGTGCCAACGTGCTCGGACAGGCTGGAGGAAGCACACGAGGCAAGAGCTGTGAAATGACATGGCATGTGCAGCTGGCACCGGGCATGGAGTCAGGTCAGGATTTCCAGGCTTTGGAACCTGGGATGGTCAGTTTTGTGTGTCAAGGTGGCTGGGCTCGGGTGCCCAGTTGTGGGGTCAAATACCAGTCTAGATGCTGCTGTGAAGGTATTTTTCAAATGTGATTAACATTTAAATTGGTCAACTTTGAATGAAGCAGAGCCTTCTCTGTAGCGTGGGTGAGCTGCGTCCAATCAGTTGAAGGCCTGAAGAGGAAAGACTGAGGTTCCCCGAGGAGGAAGGAATTCTAGCAGCAAATTGCTGCAGCATCATCTCTTCCTAGAATTTCCAGCCCACCAACCTGCCCTGCACATTTCAGACTTGCCAGCACCCACACGGCATGAACATATTCCTTAACATCAGTCTCTGTCTCTTTCTCTTTGTGTGTGTATCTTTATCTATCTGCCTATCTGCCTATCTATCATCTATCTATCTACCTGTCTATATGTAATCTGTATGTCTATGTATAAATTTCTCTCTCTCTCTCTCTATATATATATATATGTGTGTGTGTGTCTGTCTATCTCTCTATCTAATGTCTCTCTCTGTATCTCTGCAGCCTGTTGGTTCTGTTTCTCTGGAGACCCCTGACTAAGACAGCTCCACCTTCTGTCTCTATCCAGGCCCCTCTCCTGGCACGCTGAGGTCCCCAGGAGAGCAGGGATGCCTTGTCTATTTGCTGCACCACTTCTTCCTTCCTACTGTGGACGGCAAGGCCGGGTGGAACCACCCTGGAAGGTGGTGTCCTGGCTCTTCCCGGGGGGGTTACACAGGTGGGGCTCAGCCTCAGGGGATGTGCTTCAAGTCCTGCTTCCTCTCCAAGTGTCCTTGGAAAGGTTGCCCTCCTGCTTGCTCAGATCCCCAGGGCTCAACACTCCGGCCTGGAGGGGCTGTGGCCATTGGGCTGCCTGAGGAGGAACGGGGGCCGGAGAGGTGGGGGGACAGAGAGGCTGTGGTCTAACTGCAGGTGCCTCTCCCATCTGCTCCACAGCACAGTGATTCAGTTATATATATATATTCTTTTTCATATTAGGTTATTACAAGACTGAATATAGCTCCCTGTGCTATACGATAGGACCTTGTTATTTTATATATAATTAGTATCTGCTAATCCCAAACTTCCAGTTTATCCCTCTCCACCCCCTTTCCCCCTTGGTAACCATACTTTATTTGCTATGACTGTGAGTCTGTTTCTGTTTTGTAAATAAGTTCATTTGTATTCTTTTTTTTGATTCCACATATAAAAGATATCATATGGCATTTTTCTTTCTCTTTCTGACTTACTTCACTTAGTATAACAATCTCCAAGTCCATCCATGTTGCTGCAAATGGCATTATTTTATTCTTTTTATGGCTGAGTAGTATTCCATTGTTTAAATGTACCACAACTTCTCTATCCAGTCATCTGTCAATGGACATTTAGGTTGTTTCCATGCCTTGGCTACTGTAAATAGTGCTGCTGTGAACATTGGGGTATATTTGTCTTTTTTGGATATATGCCCAAGAGTGGGATTGCTGGATCATAGGGTAAATCTATTTTTAGTTTTTTGAGGAATTTCCATACTGTTTTTTTTTTTTTTTTTGAGATATGTTTTGCACCAGTGTTTAGCTAATTCTCTTTACCCGATCACAGAAAGCTCAGGGCTTTTTGTAAGAAGCCAACAGCGTTTTCTCAAATATGCTGCTTTGTGGGTTTGCGCGTCTCCAGCGACATGTACAGCTCTGCGGCAGGGACGCCGGTGCTCTGTGTGTCCCAGACCACGCTTCTCACAACGTAGCCTTGGTGCTGCGACCGGCAGTTTCTTGGATGCACCGGCTTCTCCCACTGGCTCCTGAATCCGCCCCCTGCCTCCTCCCTGGGAACCCCCTCCAGTCAGCCTGTGCCAGGCGGGCAGGAATTAACCAGCTTCTACAGCAGCTCGTTCTCATTCAGTGTGCTCACCTGCCTCTGGGAACCAGTGATTCAAAAGTAAACATTTATTATTCATCATTTACGAGACTGGAAATGTTACACGCACAGAACTCGAGAAATACATTGTCAGCGACTGGGCAACAAATTTTTGATATATTACAAGTTTATGTCCTACATCACCAATTTGCCCAGATGTCCCTCCGGTCTGTCATCTGAAGACAGAAGCATCTGATGCTTTGAAAGTTTTATCTTCCTCGTTTATGGCCGTTCTCCCCTTGGGCTCTAATCTATTTCCTGTCCCCTTGTCAACAGCACTTCAAGGTGTGATGCAATAACCTGAGGGCCACGGACTAGTAACTGTCTTGTGTTTACGTGACACCCTTCTCCAAAGGATGGAAGGTGCTTGAAGGAGAGCGCTCACAGTTGCAGTGCCCGTGTGTGGGACGCAGGGGTGGGTGTTACTGTTATCTTTCTAACTTCATTTTGGAAATTTCCACGTGCACAAGAGAGGGCAGAGCATTGCACACCTGCACGTGCCCATTGCTCGGCTGTAACATTACAGCATGCTGCCAATCTTGTTTCATCTATTTCCCATCCTTATTCCCCCTGCGATTAAAACAAATCCCAGACATCATGCTATTTCATGGCAGTAGGAAGCGTAAATGTTAATAATTTCACTTTATGGGAAAATAGAGGCACTGAAAAGCAGACTCTCACTGAAAATGATGCACCAAGTTTGTGGGGGAAGGTGGGTACCAAAAGGTAGGGGGAAGGTAGGATTCCCCTGCATCCTACTGTGCTCCTGCAAAGTGAAGCAACTCTCCCACACACGGATTCACTGAGTCCCAGGTAGAGTGTGTCACCTGCCCCACGGTGTCAGTGGGGGCAGAGGTGTTCAAACAAATGCACCGCGTGGCCAGATCTATCTCAGTCCACAGGTATTTAAATAAATTCAGAGTTTATGTCCTGAAAGTAAACATCCGAGTCCCTCTAACGAATAATTTGGAAGCAGAATGCCCAAAGTTACATTTACTCAGAGGAACATCATTTCAAATCCAAACATACAGAGTCAGAAAGAATGCATGTGTGACCTTCTGTCCAACTGCAACCCTACAAATACCTGTTTTGTTGCTGCGCTGGCAGCGCCAGCGTTCCTGCGAGGGGAATGATAGCAAGCACCATCTCCTGTGAAGACATCTGAAGTGTCCAGGGTGGTCTCCTGACCACCTGTGGAGCTTCGGGGACCTGGGCATCAAGGGAACGTGGCCAGACACGTCGCTGCCCTCCAGTCTCCGCAGAGGGCTGTGTCTTCCAGGGCGGCTCCCACGGGCGAGAAGGATGATTTGGGAGTTTCCTTTGGTCCCTTGAGGTGCCCCCGGGAAGCTGCTGTACAACAGAGTTTGGCCATCTTTGTCTCTGGTTCCTGGGTGGGCCCCTGACCCCTCTGACCAACCTGAGTTTATGCTAACGAGGTGACAAACAGTGGCCCCAGAGAGCTTCAGGAGGGGCCCACTGCGCCAGAAAGACCACCCATGGGCTTAGAGGGTCGGGACTTTGAGTCCAGTGATACCAGCCTGCCTGACCTCGACCTCCAGGCCGGGGATGGGGGCTGGGAATTGGACTCAGTCACGTGACCAGTGGTTCAGTGGTGCTTGTGTAACAAACCCTCAGCAGGGCTCCAGACACTGGAGCTCAGATGTGCACCCCAGGTGGTGAGGCACGTGGACGTGCCAGGAGGGGGGCCCACCCGAGGGCCCTTGCAGACCTCGCCCTGTAATCATCAGTACAGTGCTTTCCTGAGTTACGTGAGTGGTTCCAGCAAACGATGGAACAGGAAGAAGTGGCGGGAAGCCCCTAATTTTTAGCCAGTTGGTCAGAAGCACAAGAGGCCTGGAACCCTCAAAGTGCCACTGGTGTCTGGGAGTGAGGGTGTTGCCAAAACTTGGCCTCTGTACCCTGCTTACTGAATTGAGACTCGAGGAGAGTTTTGGATGAAGTAGAAGAGGCAGCTTTATTTCTTTGCCAAGCAAAGGAGGTCGAAGTGGGCTAATGCCTCAAAGACCGGGAGCCTGCCAGGGAGAGAAGGCAGGGATATAGTAAAAGTTCAAGAGTTCAAAGGGCGGAGCTGGTTTCCATAGAGATCACATACAGAGTAACAGATTGTTGCAAAGTCGTTCCTGTTTTTGCAGGCACAAGGGTCCCCTTCCTTCTGCTGGGTATGATGTTCACCTCCAGCTTTGGGACTTTCTTAATGTTCTTGTTCCTAGAACAAAGGGTGCATAGGAAGGGGCTCTGTGGAAAAGAGCTCTAGAGAGAAAACTTGTGCAGTTTAAAGTCAGGTGGATAAATGCGTTTAGCCTTTTAAGCAGGCCAAGGCCTGGGACAACAGGACACAAAGAAACTACAGGGCATCCAAAGGAGGGTACTGGGGTCAGGGGCAGGGCACTGAGCATGATCCCTGCACACAGCACCACAAGGGGGTTGGGTGGACCACTCAAACCTCCCTCCTCTCCAGCCCAACCCTGGTTGGCAAGAGCATGAGAAAAACTGTTTAAACCATTAGACAGCTGAGCAATTACAAACACCACTGCAGATATCAGATGGTCACTGATGATAACAGGGTTCTGCTCGGTTACAAGTGCCATCTTGTGGAAGTGCTGTGCCCTCAGCCTGCGGGGTCTGCGCTGCCCGCTGATCTGGTGTCAGAGTCGCACACTCACTGTGGGCACAGCCCTGACCTCAGCACAGCACCCCGGGGACCCAGGGGCCTCTCCCCGGCCACCCTGAGTGGGGCAGGACCCCTAGCCCAAGCCTGCGCCGAGGGCAGGCAGGGACGCGTCAGAGGGCCCAGCATCTAGCCCAGGTGCCGCTTCACGTGCGGCTTAAAACAGCTGTGTGAGATTTTATCATCAAATAACACACACGTTATGAAAAGCTCAAGTACAGAAGCAAACAAAAATACAGATGTCAATAAATGACGTAGCCTCAGGGTCCTCGTGGGCACCCTCTATGCCCTGGAAGAGGCGTTCCCTTCAGGGAGCTCATCCTGTTTTAGGAGGGACGGGAAAGTCTGGTATGGTTCCCTCAGGGAAGGCGGGGATGCTGCCTCTGGGAGCACCCCCTGCTCCTGCCCAGGCTCCTCCTCTGGCTCCCATGTGGGCTGGCCAATGGCGGCACCGTCAGAATTCACAAGGTAGGTGGGGAGTGAGGGGGTCACACCCAGGTCGCCACAGGTGCGCGGTCCCTCGCCCACTGCCATGGCCTCATGCATTCACCCGCCTCCCCGGGTTCTGGGGACGCCCCTCCCTGCCCTCCGCTGATGGACTCTCAGCCCTTGGTAACCCCACTTGAGGAACCAGCACTGCAGCATCCCTTGGCCACAGCTTGTGGCCAGGGCCTGGGCAAAGTGACCTCAGATTACTCGGGCTTCTTGGTGCATTGTGTCCCGCGGGGCCTTGCCAGTGCACAGGAGCAGGGAGGGGGCAGCTGAAAGCAGCCTGCGCCCTTTGGGAATGGCCACCACCCGCCCACCCGGCTCTGAGGCTCATTGTGGAGATGCCCGGGGGTTCTGGTTGGACCAAATCAGGGTGAGATGGGACAAGCCCATAAAGGTCACTGAGGACAGAGGGCAGAGGTCAGATGCCAGTGGAGCTGTCCACACCACAGACCCTCTGTGCAGCGGGGCTGGTGAGGCTCCTCTTCCATCGTGGGTGGGGGTCTCCCAAGTGTCAGACGTGGGAAAGCATCCTCACGGGCAGGCAGTAGCCCACCCTGGAGACGTGCAACTCCCTGCCTCTGCGTCTCAGGTTATCACAGGACCAGGAGATGCCAAAGGGGTCCCGGGGCAACAGGGCACTCCTGCATCACTCGGACGCCCCAGAGCGGAGTTTCTCAACGTCTGGTCCAGCTCCACCTGCTTCTGAGTCACTGAGCATCTGTCCAAAGTGCAGATTATTGGTGCGGAGCCCCAGGAACCCACCTCCCGTGGCCCCCAGGACTTAGAGAAGACCTGCTGTCTGCGTTTCCTTATGCCTCCTACAGGGCTCATAGGAGACGCCCTTTTACACAGACCCTCCAAATTTCCCTTTCTTTGTCTCGTGGATAGTTGGCTAAGACTGGAATTGTCCCCGAGAAACCAGCTAGACACAGATACACATTTCTTTTCAGTGAACTGACGGCCGTCCCCCAAGGGCCCTGCCTGCAGAAGCCAAGGCAGGACCGCTCTGCTGAGACCGAGATCTTCGGGCGGAGGCCCTCCTGACTGCAGCCGGAACAAGATCAGTTTCCACTCTGTTTCGTCCTGACAGTTCCCGCCCTGTGCCCACCCAGCCAGGAATCAGCGTTCTTGCTGGCACCCTTGGGCGATTCCTGAGGTCAAATTGGAGCAGCTCCACCCTGGAGGCGGCGGCACCAGGGACGACACACAGTCGAACCTTGGACACTATCTGCATTAGCAGGTGGGGGCACCGCGGGCGTCTGGCTGGGGAACTCGCTCTCCAAGCCCAGTTCTGTCCTTGAGCTTGTGTTCACAGGCCACTCTGATGTGCCCCGGGGTGGGGGGTGGGACGCCAACCTCATAAACAGAACAGATTTGAGTAAATCAACGGTAAGAATTTCGAGGTCAGAAAGAGCGTCCTTCACGTGCCAGGGACCCAGGCCTCTTCCCTCACCAGCAGGTCCCCACGCAGCCTTGTACTGGTTTGTCATCCTCACCGCTGCTGACAACGAACGAGCTCCTCCCTGGGACTATCACCAGAACTGTGGCGGCTGCCAGGTTCCTTGGCACAGAATTCCTCTCTGAGTCAGAGCCTGAGGCCATTAGCGACGGAGGAACAGGGCCACACATCTGCGAGTCATCTGCAAATTTTATGATGAATTAAAACGATCTGTTACAGAGGCTCATGCATTATGTATTAACCCAGTACCTCTGCAAGGACACAACAGTCTCCTTTACTTGTACACGTATTTTTCTAAAGACTCTCTAACTCCAGTAATAAATTCAGATACCTAAAATTGACTATCCAGTGACACGAGATGAAAGTTCCTCCTCTCTGTGTTGTCAGATCCTTAATGACAAATCTAACATTCAGTGAAAGGAGGACATAGTGGAAATCCCCAGAATGCTAAACAGGCGGAAGACAGAATCATGCTTTTAGATGAAATAAGATTGAGCAAAAATACAGCATCAAAAGATGCTGGGAAAGAAGCCTTCAACAGGGTTCAAGTACCACGAGCTCTTTAAGCTGTCCCCTGCATGCACCTGTACACCTGCTGATGCCATCAGGATGCTTTAAAGGACACTGTGGCGGGATGTGAAGGGGAAAGGTGGGACCTGAAAGCCACAAGCAAGAAAAGGGTCAGCTTGTAGGACCGCGAGGCCCAGGCCAGGGCTCGTCCCGCCCACGATCCTCGCTGCACAGAGCGGACTTCTTAACTGTGTCCTAAACATGTCTCCCTCCTTTCCCGTCAGCATCTCAGAGGGGATGATCAGGTGCCCAGTGTCAGTTTTCACCACTGCCTTTCCCTCTTTTTTCCCCCATCAACTCTATAGTTTAACAATGCTCTCTGAAAACAGCTTCCGGTGGTGTGATGATTGTCTGTTTCCATGCCATAAGCCTACATTTTAATTTCGTACTGGAACATCGTTTCTTTTCTGATTCCTCCCTTATTCCTGCAGCAGCGACTTGCCATATGTCCTGAAGGAGACGGTGTTTTCCTTTGGTTTCCCCCAGCTGGCTCGGAGTGGAGGGTGATGTATTTTAAGCCCCACACTTGAAAACCCTTGGCAAGGCTTCTGATGAACTAAAAGCATCAGGATAAACTTGTAACCCAGGCTCTGATTAGTTTGGATTTCGTAAGATTTCAAAGCCAGTGCTTAAAAAGGAAAAAAAATACTAGGGGGCCAAGGAGACAGGGTGGACTGCATCCCTTGAGGGCGGGTCCCGCTGGCGCCCGAGGACAGAGTGTGGCTGGCCCAGGAAGTGTGGCCCTTGGAGCCTGGGGGCCGCTTGCCGAGGGGATCCAGGCAGTCAGCCAGGCCTCGGCCACCAAGGAAAGCACAAAGACGTTTCCTTCCGGTCTTCCCACGTCTGCAGGCCTCTGGTTGCCTGCTTTAGATGTTAGGCTGGCACAGCTGCCCCGGCCACATTCTGTGCCCTGACTTGTCCCACCAGCCACAACCCTGCTCAGCGGGGGAGTCAGCCGACGGGGTCAATAAAGAGACACCTTCAACCTCATTTCTTAAGAAGTGTTGCTTCTTAAGCAGACTCTGAACAGCCCACTTTCTGGGACATCCATTTCCGTCTTCACGTTTTCACCCTCCTGCTTCCCATGAGCTGATGTGCCAGGCGCGCTGATGTGATGGTGGTGACCGGAGGGGGTGTTGTGGCATGAACGTGACCCGTGACAGGGTCACAGACATGAGCTACGGTCATGTGACATGACCAGGACCGTGTGATGTGACTACGAACACGTAGCATGACTACCAACGTGTGACGTGAACCGGAGATAGAATGAATCGCGTGGCCACAAACACGCAGTGACCGTGAACGTGAGCGATGACCACGTCCTGAGAGGCTTGGCAGCAGACGGAGGCGGGGGCAGATAAGAAGCAAGTTCTGAAACGCATGGAGCCAGAAGCTAGTCGGTGGAAAATTCTTTCAGTCATGAAGAACTGTGTCAGGATCTGGTTCCCACTGTGCCTAGACAAACAGCTTCTCTCCCGCGAGGGACACACCAGGAGGTGCGTGTGCAGGTGAACACAGGCCTGCCTTTCTCTCGTCAGGCGAACCGGGATTCCTGCGTCTGAAGACAAACAGCAAGCGCACCTGTGTGCGGTCAGTTTCTGTGCATCCGAACTATCCAAAACCAAGCTGCCCAACCCCGCAGGAGGAAAGGCTGAATTATCTCGACATTCTGGCAGCACAGTACTATGAGATCACCACTTGGAGAAGGAATGAAAAGGCACGCGCTCCCAAACGACGTCTCATTAGCTGCCTGGCACAGGCAGTGTGGCACGCAGTTAATAAAGCATCATGTCTTTTTCCTGGATTTTGTGATGTTTATGGTATCTGCCAACTTTTAAAAATTATAAGCTATTTTTTTCTTATTCTAAATAATACTCACTTTCTTACCTAAATTTTGAACTCACAATTCTGCATTATCTTTGTTTAAAAGAGCTCTCCAAGTTCTACAAGCTTCAGGCTCCACAAAACCGGAACTCATCCTTGATAATCGTCTATACCTTCTCTCACTCTCTTTTTTTTCTGTTAATCTTCATTGAACCTCTTTTAGCCTTTAGTAATAGTCATTCATGGATGTAGGAACTAATTGAAAAAAAAATAGTTTCAATATATCTCACTAAGAAAAATATATATCCAATAAAAATTTACTTTATAAGTTTAAAAGTATTTGAAAGTTAGACTATTTATAAGTAGTTTAGTAAAGTTTATAAAAAATGTTTTTATTAAGATTGATAGAATATTTTTAGAAGCTTTGATTTTTTTCAAAAATTAAAAGTTTACCTTTTAAAATACATTTTAAAAACTTTAATATTAATTTAAAAAAGTCTGTCCAAGAATCTATCAGGCATAAAAGAACTCTGACATTTTTAAAAATAAAAAGCGTTAAATTATTAAATGTTAAGAGGAAAAGAAATTGAAGTAAAAAAGGAGGAATTGCTAAACCTCAGAAAAACATTTTCTTCAAGAGACGCTAAAAATCCCAGTAAATCAAGCAGCAGCCAGCCAGGGCCACGCAAAGCCTAGCTGCTGTTCTCGCAGTTTCTATTTTAGGCCCCGGTTAACTCGCTCTGAAAGCCGAGCTGAGTGGCCCTCTCGGGCCGCCTCCTGACTCCCTTCTCCCTCCTCTGGATTCTTGGGTTTGCGTGACTCCTTAGTCAGGGTTTCTGACAGTTCTGTGGGTCTGTCGTCCTGCCACCCAGCCCCCGCGCCAGCTCTCCAATCCTTGGGTCATCAGCAAGTCGGTTCATCTCCAAGTGGCTGGGTTTCACTCCTGCCAAGGGCGCATGGAGATAAGAGTCTCTGAAGAAAGGCTATTAGAAGATGGAACACGCGGAGGACAGACAAAAGTGCTAACATTGGTTATGTCCAAACGCGTGGAAAAGAAACAGAAAGGAAAACATACTCAGAGATAGACTCCAGGAAAATTTCCTCGAAATGAAGAATTGTGTCAAATACAGGTGAGAGCAGAGAGAAGAAACAGACATGTGGTCACCGTCAAAGCAGCTCGCTCCGTGCCTCTGAGCCTGAAGGAAACGTACAAGCCACTTGTCAGATAAGCGTTGCTGCGGGGCGTCCACACACTGTTGCAGCTGCCCTCCAGGGCGGCCGCTGGCCAGGCTGCCCAGACCTCCAGGAGCCCCCTGGCCACCCTGCCACGGAGGGGCGCCGGGCTGGCAGGCAGGACACCCTCACTCTGCCTGGAGAAATTAGAAAGTGGCCTGTTTCCTCTTCCTGCCTCGCGTCTTCCTCTTCCGTTTTATTCTTCATGCAACTAGGAGGATTTTTAAAGCTCTTTCTATTGTGAAAGTTGGAGAGAGCAGAACCGTGCACCTCCGTGTGCCTGTCACCCAGCTGCAGCAGACATCAGCATTTTAGAGTTCTTTTACCGTCTCTGCAGCTCACCCCTTCCCCCATTTTTTGGTCAGAATATTTCAAACAAATTACCAGTATTAAAAAAAACCAAACAGATAGTTAAATTCCTCTCCTACAGGACAGAGCCCGTTATGGGTTGAATGTTTGCCTCTTCCTGAAATTTGCACATTGAAGCCCTAACCCCCAGTGTGATGGTATTTAGAGGTGGAGCCCTGGGGGAGGAAATTGGGGTTAGAGGGGTCATGAGGGTGGGGCCCCCAAGATGGGATTAGTGTTCTCCTGCAAAGAGACACCAGAAAGCTCGCCCTCTGACTCCCTGCCACGCCAGGGCCCAGGGGGCAGGCGGCTGTCTGCAGGCCAGGAGGGCTCTCACCAGGTGTGGGATCAGCCAGCACCTTACTCTTGGACTTCCAGCCTCCAGAACCATGAGACAAGAAAGGCCTGCTGTATTTTATCCTGGTGGGCTGAGCTCCACAATTCAGCCCCCAGTACTTAAGGCGTCTAGCAATGCTTACAGCTTCCTGAAAACCTGATGCTTTCAGCATCCAGACCTTGGCATATCCCCACCCTGATGCCTTGGAGGCCACCCTGCAGGGCTCCACCAGTTCCCCCTGCACCTGGTGAATCCCTGGCCACCTCCCAACATTTGGGTTAGGCACCATGCCCCACAAAGCCTTCTCTGATGAACCCCCATCCCCATCTTGTCCCCAGAGTCCGCTCCTGTCGTTGAGACTTGGCACGTGGCCTGCACTGGCTTCTCACGTGCCTCCTCTCCCAGGTTGTGGAGCATCAGTGTTTAGACTGGTGCTGACTACAGGCCTATAAGAGGGACAGCTTCTCCAAAGAGGGCATCACTTCAGCTGTTATCTTTTGTATCTTAGTCTTTGTGTCAGATCCCCTTTAGAATAAGGGCCAGAGGAGGGCAAAGAGGAGGGCGGGGGTGAAGGCAGAACCAGGGCGCTGAGCACCTGTTCCCCACCACTTAGCCAGGCTTCTCTCCAGACAGCCTTCCACCGAGTTAAACGATCTGCAGCAGCCCCTTAACACGGGTCAACACAGCGCGATCCTTGGACAAACCCCACTCTCCGCTTCCTTCCTAAGGCTCACAGCTAAGAATGGTTCTTAACGTTTCTAAAGGGTGGGAAAAAGGAAAGACTGAGCCACATGGACTGTGGCAAAGCCAAGCCGAAAATATTTACTCTCCAGCCCATTTGCAGAAAAGCGTGCCCTGCCTGCTTTATCAGGACAACGCGTCAGTTCTGCATAACTCCCCTCATGCAGCAGCACCCTGCATGGTGTAATATGTGGTGCAGTGATTTCATTCTGCACACCTTTGGCTGTTTCCTGCATGCAAGGCACCAGGCCACTGTCAGATGGCGCCGGGTAGTGGGGTGAGTCACTGAGCACGTCTCTGGGTTTTGAACGCCAAGTGGGGAGATGGGCAGAATATAAACCATCAAAACACAAAAGCTGCACGATAACCTGCTGGGTTTCAGTTATTAACCAGCTGCCAGTAAACTTGAGGGCGAAGATCCACAGTAAGCAAGGCCTGGACCTGGGTCTCTGCACAGCCTCCCGCGGTCCCGGGTATTTGCTGGAGCAGGTGTAGGAGAACAAACGTCCAGGGAGACGCCAGAGTTCAGGTGATGTGACAGGAAAAATTAAAATGGAGGGGAAATAATTACTTTATTTAACTCAAATGTACTGAGCAAGTTAAAAAATCTCACAGAAGTGAAAGCAATACGAATGTCCCCAAATCACTTGTCATTCATCAGCGCAGTGTCTGGAAATTAATCTTGAGGAAACAACACGAAATGCAAAACGAATTACATTCACACAGGCGTTTCTGGCCATGCTCCTGGAATGAGAACACAGGAAACAACACAAATCCAAAACGCTGCACTCGGCGGGGCACGGTCGTGATGCCACCAGGTGCCCGGTGCTGTGTATCCAGGCCTCTCCAGCCTTTTCAGGAGGTGGGGGAAACCAAACCCCCCAGGAGACTGAAAGATTAGCCCAACCAGACTGTTCCAAGGGAAACACTTCACACAAAGGAAAATATATTCAGACTCATCTTCGTGTAAAAAGAACTTCTCTCTGTGGTGTTAACAGGGAAATGCACTCTGTGGCTTTACAGTCCACACCCCCCTACGCACCCCACACATCACAGGGGTTCCGTGGGCACGGTATGAGAAGCAGGCAATTAAATGAAATAAGAAAAAGCCCCAGCAGGATAGGAAACTGTATGTACATTACAGGGTCATATCTGACCAAACCCATCGGGCAGACATGCCAAGTGTTAATAATGCTTGGGTTAACGTTGTGGATTTTAGGCAGTCTTACTATTTTCCATTTTCTTTCTTTTGGTAATGTGGCTTTAGTACTATTACAATAAAAAATGTGATTAGAAGAACCTTGCTGAGTTGCTAAGCCTCTTGGGTGGTGACAAAATCGGAGGCAGATCACAATACTGGTTTTCAACACTATGTTTTAATCTTGGTCTTGGATTCGTTTTAAGAACTGTAGGATTATAGAAATGTGAGTTGTAAGTCACCACACACTGTTCTGTCTGCTGTAAACTGACTAGAGGCCAAGAACCAGAACCGAAATGAAATAAAGCCCACGAGTTTGGGCACAGAGCCAAGCAGGGAGGTGTGAAAACAGGCAAACGGTGACACGCCCCTCCCCGGGCGCAGACAGTCTCCTTCAGGGGCACCTGCGTCCCGCCAGATGGACGCTGTCCCTCACCTTGGGAATGGTCTCATCTGGATGTGTGACTTTCCCAGAGCTGTTTATTTTGTCCCCATGAGGTGTGTGGTGCAGATGGCAAGTGACACACTGGGGCCTGCTCAAACCATGGTCACCTCCAGGTGAGTCCTGTTTCCACGAGTGCTGGGAAGTCCCTCGGCCATCCCAGAGACCCTCCGTGGCCGAATGAATGCAGCCCGTGGGGCCACGGGGCAGGCGCTGCCGCTGGGTCCTACACGACCCCCACCCCTCACCCCACCTCTCAGAGCTGCCTGAGCTCACGGCGCGTGCCTGATTCGAGGGAACAAAGTTCTGATAACAAAATGCTGTACTTTAACACTATAGTATCTTTGCAAAGTAGTAGTTGAAGTGGATAAAAATCCCATTTCCAATTTATCGAGAACTAGACCTACCAAATTAGAAGTCACCATTGCGTTTAACAAAACCTTGCTGGTAAACGAGATCAATGCAAAACCGACCAGGGGCTCAACATAGCGGCATCACCCTGAGGGAAGCACCTAGTTCTCTAGTTTTGTGGATTTACTCAGTGAGACCTACTATGTAGTGAGAGAAAAATTCCCTGCACACAGATGTTTCTAAACACACAGTGAGCAAACCAGCAGCGGGAGTGAGGCTGACTCACCTCTCCCTACGAAAGGTGCGGAAAGGGAACCAGTCACGCACGCCAGGCCTCAGGACTGCCGAGCAGATTTTATTTCTGCACGCAAGATTGCGGGACAACAGAAGGTTTATATTTAAACGGAGCTCTCAGTGGCGCGGTGACTCCCGTCCTGAAGAGGGCTGAGGCATCCTGAATTTCAAGAGGTCCAGGTTGAGGTCTAGGAAGGTGTACGTGCTGTAGTCATGATGCTGGAGGTTCTTGTAGGTGGAGTTGTCGAACGGCTCAGCGGAGGCGGCGGCCTGTGCGGGCCCTGCGGGGGACACACGGCCGTGAGGACAACCAACAAGCAGGGGCTCCCCAGTCAGCTCACACTCACACACCAAGCATGCGTCACGAAGCCCGCCGGCAACGAATACCCTGTCTACTCAGAAAAGCCCGGAAAGCAACAGTATCTTCAAAAGCAAAGTAAAGAAGTCAGCTGAAAATTTACACTAAAACACACAGCCTTAACAGTGTAAGGAATGGAAAAGTTTTTACAATGTGTCTTCACATCTTACTTTGTATACGTCTAGACCCTGGGCTTCTCAGAGTCTTGACAATGCCAAGAACAACTCTGGAGGGTCGCTTAAAGATGCAGAAAGGGGAAGGGTACAGCTCAAGAGGCAGAACACGTGCTTAGCATGCACAAGGTCCTGGGTTCAATCCCCAGTACCTCCTCTAAAATAAATAAACCTACTTACTATCTACCTGCCCTCTATCCCCCCAAAAATAATGCAGAAAAAAAAGTAGATCTATTAAAAATCTGTCTATAATAGAAATAAACCGTTTTACAGAAGAAAAGTTTCAAAAGCAGAAACTTAAGTGAGCCTTCTTAGTCTCTAAATACAAGAAAATTAAACTCCAACAGGTTCAATAATAATCACACAGGTAAGGGGAACGAGACATGGGACGTGCAGGTTTTAACTTTTCTGAAGAAGCCGTTGCCATACTCTAGAGTCACAGACTAAAAAATCCTCATGCAGCTTTATTTAAGTGGAAAAAAGAACTCAAATCCATACACCTGCACATCTGGTAATCTTTAAATTAAGTGTGTGGATGAAGCAGAAAGCACACTGCTCTCCTGCAATGGGACAAGCGACACGAGGTGACTGAACTGAAGCCGGCGGGGGCGACCTAGGCCTGGGGAGGTTCTCACTGCCCTGCGCCGCTGCCACCCAGACTCTCTGCTTCCCTTCACGCTGCATAAAAAATAACTACAGTTTCCCATTATTCGAATTCATACCAAACGCTTTGTTTTTCTTTTTTTTAAGCTGCGTTAAAACAAAAACGATGTCTTATTTAAAGACCTGACACCTTTCCAACCTCAACAGGCAGAGTATCTCGATGTGGTGCAGGGACATCTCAAAGCAGGTGCGTTCTTAGAGTCCACATGGGAACGCGGGCTTAGAAAACTCTCATCAAAAACCAGCCCCCCCGAAGGCGAAGTGCCGGGCAGCCAGGCCAGGAGGGCTGCGCGGTGGAGGCAGCGGGCCCCGCGGACGCTGCCCCTGCAGCTGAGCTGGGCTCCCGGGCAGCGTCTTTAGCCTCCAGAGGGCAAAGAGAGTACCAGGAAAACAGCACAACCATGAAAAACAAAGTCCAACTGTTTCCAAAAAGATCTGCCATCTGAAAACCCCCAGTTCTGCATTATCACCCTGAAGGTTTTGGCTTCCTCTCAGATTTACAGCGGAATGACTGAAACAGCAGCTCAGGAAAGCAGTTCTCACCGCCTCGAGAAGCCTGGCGGGCGCCGGCACTCTGCGTGTTTATGAAAGAGGGAGAGAACGAGGGGGAAGAACACACACAAGTCCTGCTGACGTAAAGCAACCAGGCGCAGTGACACGGGCGATGAAGCGCAGCCCGGGGAGGCTTCCGCGCGGGGCGCACGGGGAGCAGCTGGGGCGGCCGGAGACGCACCTCCGAGGGGCACTGGAGCGCGCAGCCCGGGGGCCGCCCAGGGCCAGTCATGTGCTACGTAACGTGAATAAGCATGCTCCCTTCGGAAATTCACGGCAGCAAAAAAGCCCTTCATAAAAATTCAATATAGAAAAAAAGCAGCCTGTCGTTACTCAGGTAAATCGGAGAAGGAAACGTGCAGTGTCAATTAGATGAAGGCAGTTCAGGGCTGCCTTTGGGTCCCTGCTTTAACTCCTGAAATGGGATTTTCCGGTTGGCACACAGATGCTAAAAAAGCAACCACCTGTCTAGCTCTCCTGAAGACCATCACACCGAGTGTGCCTGTCACTCATCATCTGTGGGAGTTGCACAGGACCCCTTCACTTAGTGGGTGCTCTGCAGCTTCATGAAACAAGCATTTAGACACCCTCAAAAGCTAAAGGTGATGATGTGAAACTGCCAATTTTCAAAAATTATACTGGTTAAGGGACAGTCAAGAGTGCCAAGGGCAAACTCTTTCATTGTGAAATAAATTTTAAAGGTTTTAGGGATTTTGTACTCAAGGTGAGCACGACCTGTGATTAGGACCTGCCCCCCGCTTCTCTGGGACGGCGTTACAGGCCACGCCGCTAGCACCAAATCTGACAGGTGCAATGCTTCCTCTCATCACTCAGCTCTTCAGAGTCTAACCACCCCCAAGGACAGAGGCGTCCTTGACCACAAGCCACGGTATACCCTGTGCGTGGTCCCGGCCTTCCACCGGGGTGGCTGAGTCCTCCATGACTTCGTCCTTTTCCTCAAGCTGCAGTCCTGTTGTCTTTTCATCCAACGCGTCCTTGTGATGAACAGGAGCTGGCTTCAAATGTTTTACTGGTAACTGATCTTCCAAATCCCCCTCAGCCTTCAAGAGTCCGTCTGCTACTGGCTTTCCCACGTTTTCATTTCTGAGCGGGGCAGAAGCCACCTCCCCGTCAGGTGATGGTACTTGACTTTCCCCGCGTCGCCCTCCGGCCCCAGGAGGAGTCGCCTGCAGCTGTGTTCCTGCTCTGGTTTCTGTCGATGGGGTGGGCGCTGGGTCGCCATCCGGTCGTGTGGAAAATCCTGATTTTGTATGGTCAGATGAGACTTTTTTAACTTCAGCTGCCTTCTGGCTTCCTTTATCGATGTCATTCGCTCTAGCTGCTCTGTGCAATTGTTTTTCTTTTCCACTTTGCTTTGTAAACTCTTCACCCTCTTGTGACGTGGGTGCCGTGGTTTTTGGTTTGGTGTCTTTTCTGTCCTCTACAGGCTTCCTGGAGGCCCCTTTCTTCTTTGCCTGGCGGGGCCTCTCTGGAGAGCTGAGGTCTGCATGTGGCTGCTGTGACACCCCAATTTGGGGGGCTCCATTTACAATGGAACGGGGGGCCTCTGCTTTGGGGAACCCTCCTCTGCCTTTGCTCTTCACTGGACGGTCAGCTCCTGGGCTGTCACCCTCCTCGTCGGACTCCGAGTCAGAGGAGCTGGACGAGGACGAGGACGAGCCACCTGTCGCTCTCCTGCTCCCCAGGACTGCGTCTGAACCAGAACCCTGCTTTCTGGATGGCGGCAGAGCTTTCTGAGGAAACTCTACCAAAGTCTTTCTTGACAAACACTTCGGAAGCCCTTCCTCTGTGACCAGCAGGCTGTCACCGGGGTTGGGGTTAGCTACCGTCCTGCCTCCGTTCACAACTGACCAGGAGGAACTGGGCGGAGGTAAGTTTTTAGACAGTTCAGCTGCTGGTGGGGTGGCTAGTGGCTTCCCCCTCTCCTTTGGTTCCACTACATCTAGGAAATGGCATAAAGAGGAATATTATTTTTAATATTTAGTAAAACCATATAAATTCACCAAGGTCAGACATTTCATGACACATCACCTTGTTATGATAATATCTTCAACAAAATCATCTTGGGAACTGTTTCATGGAAACCCACTCCTACCGTGCAAGCCAAGCCACACGAGAGACAGAGCCATAAGAAATGTAGATTTTTTTTTGGTAGCTGAAAAGTTTTTAAATGGGGCTTTTTACCAACAGAAGTAACAAACTTGTCTCCATGTTTCACAATGAGTTTCTTGATAATTATTTTTTAAACTACTATTTCATCTAAATTTAAGGGAGTTAAACTATAAAGATACCTGCAGATGAAGGTTTAAAAATGTAAAAAATTTTAAATCTCTAAAAAATTTGGTGCATCTCAAATATTTTAAAAGTTACCCATATTGTATGAACTTGAACTTTCTGAACAAAACAGCAAAGCAGAAGTAGAGACAAGAGCCTGGTTTGGGTCTGGGGTGTGTGTGCGCACAAGTTTAAGAGTGGGGAGTCGGCTGGGGGGATCGCGTGGTTCAAATGAAGCTGCCCTGGGAGTGGAAAAGTCCTTCAAAATCACGTCATTTCAGGATTTCTTCTGCCCAAGAAAAGTATTACAAGATCAAAAAAGTCTAAAATACTTAAGTATCATATATATCACTGGAAACAAGTTTTAAACTGTTAAATAAAGTGCTTGGTAGCTCACAGCGAAAAAAATGTGACAATGAATATATGTTCATGTACAAGTGAAAAACTGTGCTCCGCACTGGAATTTTACACAACATTGTAAATGACAGTAACTCAATAAAAAATGTTTAAAAAAATACTTTGGGGATAAAATAACATAAAAAGAGTAAGTTGGAGTTTCCCTTGCCCTTTATGGATTCAAAATGGCTGGCCAGTGTAAGTAAATGTAATATATAAAAAGTAAGGAAAAAAAAAAAGGAAAAAAGTGCTAATAGAGAATTCTTATTTTGCAGTCAATTATGAAAAAAAATGAAATCCCACAGTATATTCAATAGAGTGAATGTCATTCAATTTTCTCAATTTTTAACCATACAGATTAGAAGAAAAATATAGGACAAGGTTTTATAAATTAAAATGACTTCTCAAATCTAAAGCAAAATCTAAAAAAAAAATATTACAGATGAGCAAATTCTAAATCCAGTGTTTATTTTCAAATCTAGGAGTTTATTTTACACTAAAAGGATCTCAACCCTACTTCTTTAAAGTGAAAAAATGTATTCCTAACTTTGCCATCTTACCAGTGTTCAAAAGTTTCTAATTGTTTTCTGAGCTCAAGGACTTTATATCTTTGTATGTCTGTCTGTCTGCCTACCTATCTATCTGGATATGGAGATACATATATATATCTATATATATCACAGGATGATGGAAAATGATAAAAGAAAACTAAGGAACAACCAAAAGTCAGAAATGAGCCAGAGAAAAGGATATGACTGAACAGCCAGAGCAGTGGGTAGGACTATTTACACCGCCCCCTCCACCTCCCCCCACCATCGCCACCCCCTCCATGCCATGTCGGACTCCGTGGCCATGTGTCACCCCAGAATCTGCCTTCTGACTGCAGGAGCAGAGCTCAGACAGAGCTCCAGGATCATGTTAAACATTAAAACAAGGCACCACTTGACCTCTCCCTTTCCTGTGTCTTTCGAAACCACACCTGATACAGCTCAGAAATTCCTACAGGCAGCGTAGAAGATAAGCTGGCCTCCAAACCCTGCTCACCTGTCTCATTAATCCACTTTTATGTTGGGCATGAATTTTCCAAGTGTGAAAAACTAACTTAAAATAAGACTTACTTTACAGAGGCTGTGTTGAATAGGAAAAACTGTAATGCCTCAATCTTTCAAAATTTATTGTGGAGACTTTTTAAACTGTAAATATGTTATCAAAACAACATTACAGGTGGATTTATCACCTACCGAAAATGGAGAGAAAACTTCAAATGGTATAATTTAGAAATTTCGTCTGAAAAGGAAACTTCTGTTGACCATATGAAGTAAGAATGCTTTGAAGTATCTTTTATTCAGGTGAAGTTTTTGGGAGAAGTCCACAGAAAGGCTAACAAACTCGAGTCACGCATTTTGCTTTTGGGAGCCAACTTCAGACCTGCCGCAGCACAGACCTAGAGTCCTCTCTGGGACTCAGAGGAAGCTTGCCATGATAATCTGTGGCTGCTACCCCTGTACCCAAGTGCCGGGTGGACACCACGCATGCATCAACAGGTCGGATGGTGTCACCTGGAGGACAGACTACCATGCAGAGAACACGGCCCTTACTGTGAGTGTCAGTATGACTGAACCCGCTTGTTGTCATGAAATCTCTGACATCTGTCTAGAGGCAGGATGCCTTCTACTCTGACAGTGTTTTAGTTTGAGTGTGACTTTCCTTGAAGATCGAGATAAACAAATTTAAAATGACCCTAAAGACAGCAGAGATAATTCAATAAAAACAAAAACAAAAAACTGGGGAAAAAAAAAGGACAAATACATGGAAACATAAAGCTACCTAAATAACACTAGCAAAGGAGACCCACCTCCCAGCACCAGGTGGGGACTTCCAGGGACTATTTCTAGCCCTCAGAGCCCGTAACAGCCCATGTAAATAAAGGTCTATGAACACCAGTGACGCGCAGAGAGGAGTTCTCCTGTCACTTCTCTACCTGCTCTCAAAACAGAAATTAAATTCCCTGAATTTCTTTTCTGCTTGTTGAAAAGCAAGGGACGGCATGACCTTCAACTCCTTTGCTGTCTCCTCCCAAAACAAAAACGACTGGTGTTTGAAATAGATCAGCAACCGCAAAATACTTCCACGTCGCCAATGAGTCACAGAATTAATTTCAAAAACAAAGCACATTCAGGTCAGAATCAAAGGTACATTTCAACAAGCTGTGAAAGAATAGTTATCCAAATTTTATACAGTAATTAAAACTTTTTTTTACATGTGTTTGACTATAAAAAGTTGTGTTTTGTTTTTGCTTTTGTTTAATGAACACATGAGGATTGAGATTTTTTTCAGAGGGAAGACAGCACACTGATTATAAACTGCACTTGTGGGGCCTTCCTGCCTGGGCCCGAATCCAGGCTCCACTACTGACATCTGTGTGACCTTGGGCAGTGCAGGAGTGTCCTGCCCCTGACTGTCTCCTCTGTGACACGGGGATACTGAGAGCGCCTGCTCACAGGGCTGTGGAGACCAGATGGGGTCATCAGCATGGAGAGCTTAAACAGTGCCCAGCACTGCTGGTTACAAATAAATACATCAAACTCCTATTTCCAAGGAGTCCTCACTTTCCAGACTGAAATAAGGACGTGAAATAGATAATTAACTTCGGCTTCTTGGCAGATTCTTTAAAAAGCGACACAGGAGTTACTCAGTCAATGACTTATTACTGACTGCCACAAAAGTCAGCCTAGTGACTGAATCCACCTGAACACCGAAGCTGGCTAGCCAGGCAGTTCTATGGGAAGGGGCGCCCACAAGGGGCCCCCAGGTTCTGATGGCTGTGCCCACAGTGCTGGCTGCTCTCCTCAGGAAGGAAGGCGGAGCCCTGGATGGAACGAGGGGGAATGTGCTCCGTAAGCCCAGGTGCAGGCCCTCTGGCCACATGTGACTCCAAGAGTGTGTGCTTAGGGCCCTGTCTGCAGGCAGGAATCTTCCCTAGAGCCTCCAAGGCCACCTGCAGCTGATGGGGTTCATCTGGCCATGTGCCACTGGTGGGTGAAAAGCATGTCTGTACCCTACACTCACAAATCTCTGACACTTCTGGGGAAACACTGAGGCCACGTGTGTACCTTACACTCACAAATCTCTGACACTTCTGGGGAACACCGAGGCCAAGCTTGTCCCTTACACTCACGGGGAAACACCGAGGTCGCCCATGCTGACTTAGATGCATTCTTTCTTCTTCTTCACGCAGGGATTATAATTACTTTTTAAATTATAAGATACAAATGTAATGTGCATTAAAGACAGTGTAGCTCTGAAAACCGTCTTCCCACCTGACAGCACCCTGATTTACACGGCAGACACACACGGCACACGGCAACATCATTAAGACCGGCACGCTGCTCCCACCAGGCCCGAACAAACTCGGAGGCCTGCAAGGCCTGCCACATCCAGAGGCAAAAGCCACAGGAGCCCAAGGCCAACTCCTAGCTCAGCGTCCTCTTCTCATACCCACGCCCCAAATCCTCACGGGGTGAAGTCCTCCATTTCTACTACACACAGAAGCACATTTCTAAAAAGGGGGATCTTTCGAGAAAAGAAGAGTCTTTAAGCCTAAGATACCTATTTGAAAACATACAGGTTAAGATGAAAGAAGAACAGCAAGTTTACAACGAGGCAGGTACCGGACAGAACACAACAACGTTCCTGCTGGATTTGGGCTGCTGGGGCTCGGGCAGCAGACATTGCGGCGGGGGTCGGGGGGATCCTCAGCCCAGATCGATGGCATGTGAAAGGCAGCTGGGGGCCGGTATTTTATAACCTAACCAAGTTTGTGTGTGCAGACAAAGGAGGGACAAAAGTATCTACACACTCTCAAACATTCAAACTAAGGAAATTATATTTTGATGAAAATAAGACAAACTCAAATTATCATTCTAAGCCCCAAAGGGTCAGCAAGGGGAAGTTACCTACCACGTATGTACTTTAAGAGTTAACGAAGGTTTCACCAATTAAGACTAAATGCAATAGACCTGGATTATAATCAATTGTTAATAATGAGCAGAGAGTAGAAAATATTATCCCAGAAGTATCTAAAATACACACTGCATTTCCTATTTTCCTTCCAAGAGGGTATGCTACCTGGATTCAGGGCAGGGAGCGGGGGGATTAAGTCTAAATTTTTGATAAAAAAAAGTCAAAACGACTGTAGAAAGAGCTGGAAACAGACTGGGCATCATGTTTCATCCAAGTGATTCACAAGGGAAAATGGTGCCTACCCGTAACTCCCTCTCCACGGCCTTAAAGGGCCACCTGCAATCCTGCACTGCGGCTGAGCAAAGCCTGCGAAGCCACAGATGTGCCTCAGAGACACTGAAGAAAGTCACCATCAGGCAAGACAAGCAAGGTGGGTTCACAGCTGCCCCCAGGAGCATGGGACCCGTATCACAGCCATCAAGCCCCACTGAGCCTGTGGACTCTGTCTCCCGCCGCTGCAGGTTTAGAAAATTCAGACAGAAATAGTTCAGGGCTAAATGATGAGCCAAAGACTGTTATGTTGCTGCTCTGTTAGGTCTAAAACTGGTTACAGATCTTCAGTCTGATTATAACCTGGAAACCGCAGGGAATGAAGAGTCCAATTATGCAGTCAGTAAAACCCTTTTCACACTTGGGAAGCTGATTTATTTCCTCTGCACTCTCTCTCATTTATGACTACAATTCAAACCTTACTTTTTGGTGGACTTTGCTTCTTGGGATTTGGTGGCAGTCCCTTTTCATTCTTTCCTGATTCTGCAGAGAGAGAAACTGTAGCAGCAAGTCCTCGAAACACTCGGGCTTCTAGCACGGTCTGACAAAAGATGGAACAGGTACGGATGTTTAAGAGTCACATGCTTTGTAGCAGCCATTACAACGTGAATACCAAGTGTTATCGCAACATATCTTTTGCAAATGCTTTGCATTCGTATGACAAATTTCTGATGGTTATTACAAGTTACATACTATACATGTACTATGGAAAATTTTTGAAAATACAAAAAAAGCTGCAAGAAAAAAACACCTGACTTCAAGGACAGTCACTACGAACATTTAGGCATTGCCCCAATCAGACTTTCTTCTGAGGACCCTTTTTGTAGTCTCCAGTTACCTACCGACCTACAAAATACTGATTCCTTTTGTAAAATGTTTTCCTGTACTTTGGATATAAAGTGGAAGACGCATTACCTAGCCATTAAAAATGATGTAGACGAACAGTTGCTTCAAAACTGTCTACAATATACCGGACGGGTAAAACACTGTATAAAGCGCTAATTCACTCAGGATGTATTTACTAAGGCCTACTACGTGCCCCACACTGTTCCAGATGCTGGACTGCGAACAAAAGTGCCCACAGCACTCATATGAAGGTGAAACATTTGTTTTTTTTATAGCTATAACGTAAGCATGTGTGTACACGTACATAGGAAAGCTAAAGAAATTCATTCGGGACTAGATATGAAGCAGTTAATAGTGGACTCTGACAATAAATCCCCCACCATCTGTACTTCATTTTGCAACGAATAGAGTAGTTGCTGCTCTTGTAATAAAGGCCACTTTTAATTTTAAATATAGTAAAGAGAACTTAGATTTTTCTATATGGAGAAAGAAAGCCCTTCTGGCTTCTTGGCTGCTGCCAGGTGAGTTACTGGGTCACCAGGGACCCGAGAATTCCCTCATTTCCTCTTGGGTTAAATAAGAAGTAAAAAAAAACTCTGTTCTTTCGGTTCTAACAGGGCTTGGCAAGGGACAGCTGCGGCCCCCGCACCTGTCCGCGGCCTGGACCGCACAGCGGAGGCTCCCTGGTGATGCGGGCCCAGCGGGGCCAGGGGGCGCCGAGGTCGGGGTCGCTGTCGCCGGGACCCTCGCCACCCCCGGCCCCGGCCCGGCCCCGCGCCCTCCCCTCGGGCCGGAAGCGGGGTCAGCGGCGCCCCGGACGGCCGGAGGGGACAGTCAGGGCCGCGGCCCTCGCCCCGGCACTCCGCAGACTCCCGGCCCCCGGCCCGGCCCCCGTTACCTTCAGCGCCCCCGCTCGTCCTTGCCGCAGCAGAAGGGAGGCCGCCATGGCCGCAACTCAGCGCTGGCCGGGAGGGCGGAGGTCGCACCGCACAGACGCGGCCGCGGCGCGCGCACTACCTCCGGAAGGCCCGCCCCCTGGGGCGGGGGCACCAATCACAGGCAGAGACGGGCGAGGGGCGGGGTAGCGGCCGCTGCGCACGCACCACTGCGGAGTTCCTGCGCACGCACCACTGCGGAGTTCCTGCGCGCGCACACCGGCGGCCTCGCGTTTCCCGGCGCTGCGCCTCGAGGCCACGCCCCCGGGCGGAGCGACCAATCACAGGTTCCCGCGGAGCCGGGCGCCTCAGCGGCCTGGGCGCCGGGATGCTCAGGTGGTTATTGCGGGTGTCTTGTCTGTCCTCCGGCCGAGTGGTCACCTGTGGTCATCCTGCAGGGCCACCTCTGGTGGGACCGTGGACGCGCTCTTGGCCTGTGAGTGCACTAGTCCCCGTGCTGGGCAGATCAGAAATGCGAGCTTCTTATTCTACCTGCATGTTTATAGGTTGCAGTGCACAGATGCGCCGCAAGTTAGGCGTAGTCAGGGAGTGGGGGTAGTCAGTCACTGGCCTCCTCCTCCCCGTACCACGCATGTCTTCACGCCCACTCCCGCCATACCGGTGCTGGGAGGGAGTCCATACAAGAGGAGCGCGCCCACATCTCACCTCCGCCGGGGAGGGGCCCTCCACCTGGGCTGAGACGAGATTCATTCAGGTGGCAGGAAAATGGGGCAAAACAGGTGCTGCATGAACCGTGCTCCGTAGGGTTAACAAAAAAGCTTCACCGTGGGATTAACAGAAACTGGTGACTAACAGAAATTCTAGAGCTTGTCTTACAGAACAGCAGCTAAGGGACAGCTTGCTCAAAACTCCTCTACTTTTAACCCGCCTTCACTGAGCAAGCTCACCTTAATTGTTTTTGACTCCTTAACCACCCCTGTAGGTAACACCTCTGAGGTATGGATCACCGTAGGAACAGGGGCTTAATTTGTTTTCCAGGGACTTGGGGTGGGCTTCTGTCCAGTTCAAGCTGGCTAAGACTAGATGGGATCACCAACCCCAAAACTGGGCCTGTGGAAGCCGCAGGTGTGTGATGATTGACCTTTTGAGGTCAAAGGGCAGAAAACTTCACCCGCAGTCATGCTAAGAGCCTCCATTTTTTTTTAACATGCTTCCCATGAAGTAACACGTAACTCAGATATGCCTGTGCCTCACCTTTTCCAGACCTGCAGCCTCCTGTCCCCACACCTGACACCGCCTGCTTCTTCATCTCGTAAATGCCTCAAGCCCCTCGCCTTCCAGAGGTGGATTTGAGATTTGTTCACCCACCTTCTCACTTCACTGCCTTGTGAATAAATTTTTCTCTGCCTGCCGCAAACCTTGGCGTCTCAACATTTGGCTTCTGTGCGTCGGGCAAAAGAAGCTGGTTCAGTAACCCCCAGACTCTTGTCAAAGGGGACTCTGGAGTCAAGTGGCTGCAATGGGACCTGTCACCATCCACCCTGGGAGGCAAAGACAACAGCTCAGCCTTAGGGTAATAATGAGAAAGGAGTCCTTGTCCCTATAGGAGGCAGGAAGAAAACATGCTATGGAAGAATCATGCTTTGCTCAAACCAGATTAACTCTTGTCTCTGGGGAAAAGTGTTCACTTGTCTTTGTGAACTGTGCTGACCTTACAGGTGATGAAGAAAACTGAAGGGGATAAGCCACAGCTGCCACTTGGGGGCCCTGATAGAGAATTGGAACGTCCACATCACTGTCCGTCAAGGAATCCAGAGCCCCCGTTCCCTCCCACCAGCCTCGGGGCACAGTCAACTAACGTAGATGTCCAGCTGGGGTCTTAAGACTCAAGAACCAAGTGAAAACACCTCCCCTAGTCAAGGAGGTGGGGGTACCAGCCAGAGTGGCCTGAGGAGGGGCACCTGCTTGAGGGCAGCCCTGCAGAGGGAGTGACCCGGTTGGGGAGTGGGGTGGGCATCTTAATGGTTTTCAAAGAAGCAAGAGGATTATGGATGTGAAGGTAACTATGGCAACAGTGTGTTAAGACCGGCGCCTACGCCTGGGGGTGGGGGAGCTGGACCTGCTCTGTGGGGAGGTAGATGCCGGCCTACGCTGCATTTGGCCAAAAATGAACAGAAACAATAGGGCCAAGTGCAAGAGGCAAATAGAAAACAGAAAAACCAAGAGAGGCCGGAGGAAGGGCCGGTGGTTTCAAGAATATTTGTGGAGAGGGGATTGTAGTGTCAGCTGGAAAACTGCAGACTAGATTTTGCTGAGAGCAGGGGTTGTTCCTCCAGTTGTCACTTCTTTGCCTGAGTCTTTCTGCTGGCACCTGTCACCTGCCTGGAGCTCTAGCGAGTACTGACCCAACATTTTTAGGCAAAACCTCAAAATCCTATGTTTGTCTATAATCCTCAATTAATTATGTAATATTCTATCTAAACTACTAGAACTCACCCCCGCCCCACTCAAGGGTGAATTAACCTTCTTTTTAAGATAACTAGATAATTGGAGCATCACTTGGACCCAGTGATGGGTCCTGAACTTAAAGGTGTTTGGGCTAAAGAGGAAAATTAAAATACTCAGCGATCGCACCTTCCTCACGCATGAGCGAGGTCTGCGTTCTGATCTAACACATGCATTCTTTGTAAGCCCCAAAGGAGATATATTATGGCATTTTCCTGTGTTAATTAATATAATTTAATTGTGTCTTAAAATTACAGAACTTTTACAAAACTTTCAATAACATTGTAGTTTTAAAACTAGTTTAGGATGACCATATTACTAAGTTACTAAGATAATTTTCTTTTTAATGAAAGAGAGTTAAAAAAAAAAAGATTGCTCAGCAACAGGAAAAGTAAATTTAAAGGCTTTTAGTAAAGAAAAAAATAAGGAAATAAGGAAAGTTATAGTTACTTTGGATGTTCCCAAAACTGTGCTGTAAAACATGCGTAACGCTGTCTGTCTCTGGCAGTAGTCAGTCACTAGATATTACGAAAACCCTCGGGTTACAAAACGTGTAGCGATGCCAGGTACAACGTTACAAGCATAATTTCAAATGGTGGGTTCTGTTCTCATGCCCCTTCTGTTCCCGGTGGTCTCTGCTGGCTCCTGGCTCCTGTATTGGAAGCTCGTGTTTCTGGGCTCTTCTTTGTGGGAGTTCCCAAGTCCTGGGTTAAACATGCATTTCTCCTGAGTGGATTTGGGTTTTCTGTCTGCCAGACTCTTGTGAGTGCTGCTTATCTTGGTCTAGTGTGATCATTTTTTTCATAGTTTGGAATGTCCTGGACCACAGGAAGTGTGTGTCCCCAGAGGCCAAGAAACAGAGAAGCAAGAAACCACAAGAAGCCAGCCCTGCCCTGGGAGCGTTTGCTGATCTCAGTAAGCCAGGGCCTTGGTCTAACTGACGTCAGGAGAGGAGATGAGACTTTGGCCCCGGAGCACTTGGGAGTGGGCTGGACAGCACCAGAGGAAGTCCTTGCAGATCTGCCCGTCAGTGATGGGGAGAACCTGGGCAAAGCCACCTGCTGGCAAAGAAACCTAGCAAAGCAAGGCCACAGGAAATGTGTCTGTGTCGGGTGGGGAAAGCTGTCTCAAGGCCTCTTCTTTCTCAAGTTTGGGGTTAAAACATACGCATATGTCCCAGGGTCCAGGAAATTCCAGGTTATTTAACTATATTAAAATTTCTTGGAGGAGAAGGGTGGAGCTCAGTGGTAGAGTGCATGCTTAGCATGCACAAGGTCCTGGGTTCACTCCCCAGTACCTTTATTAAGTTAATAAATAAATAAATACATAAACCGAATCACTTCCCTCTCCAAAAAGAAATAAATATATAAATCAAAATTACTCTTTAGCAAAAGGTACTACAAAAAGTGAAACGACCAGAAACAAATACAGCATTGTAGATCAACTCTACTGCAGTTTTTTTTTTAAATGGTGGGAAAAAAAGTGAAATGAGAAGTCACAAGCTGGAAAATCATTTAACTCATGAGGATTAGTATCCAAATACATAAAGTGTTTCCTGCTTATTAGCAAGAAGGACAAGCCACTCAAAAGAATAGGATAGTGGCTACCTCTGGAGGGCGCTGGGGGGCTGGGGTGAGGTCTGCACGAGGTTTGGGGCTTCAGTTCTGTCAGTTAACATTAGTTCTTCAGATGTGTTGTGGGTATGTGAGCATTTGCTCTCAAACGTGTGTTTTTGATTTGTAAGAAATATTTCATGATATACTTTGATGAGCTAAAAAACCCACAAATACTTTGTTGCATTTGGTGCTCCAAAGTTATATGATGGTTTTAGCTGCCCACTTTTTAATGGAAAAGATGTAGATTCCAATAGTGCTACTAGAAATTCTGTCTTTGTGTCCCCTGAAATGGTGAGTAGGTTTGTCCAGCAAGCTCTTGTGTGTACGAATCTTGTGGCGATAACGCTGCTCTCAGTCACTCCGGATGGGCCAGCCAGGGCAAAACCTGCCCGCAGCTTTGAAGCTGTGCCTTCGTGTTTCTCCCAGCTCACCAAGTGGACTGTTACTGGAGACCTTCCAACCCTCTAATGAGCAAATGTCACTACCCACTACTCGAGTAGCTAAGTGCTGCCACTGAGTAAGAACTCAGTTGTTAGGACACCACTGTCCCCAAAATGAACATGTATGTTGCATTAGTCTGCTAGGGCTACTATGACCAAGTGCCACAAACTGGGTGGCTTTAAACAACAGAAGTTTGGGGGGAGGGTATAGCTCAGAGGTAGACCACATGCTTAGCTTGCCCAGGATCCTGGGTTCAATCTCCAGTACCTCCTCTAAAAATAAGTAAGTAAACCTAATTACAACCCCCCCCCAAATGTATTGTCTCACAGTTCTGGAGGTTGGAGTCCCACAACAAGGTGTCAGAAGGGCCCCTCAGCCTCTGTGACTCTGGGTAGAATCTTTCTTTGCCTCTTCCTAGCTTGTGGCCAGCAGTCCTCGATATTCCTAGGTTTCCCTGCGTCTGTCAGACCCTGCCTCTGTCTTCGCAAGGTGTTCTCCTTGTGTGTCTTCACGGAGTCTTCCTCCTGCGCATGTCTGTGTGTCTATATTTCTACTTTTTATAAGAACACCTGTCATGTTGGATTAGAGCCTGCCCTAAAAACCTCATTGTAACTTGATTACCTCTGTAGAGACCCTCTCTCCAAATCAGGTCGTGTTCTGAGCTCCTGGGGGTTAGGACTTCAACATATATTCTTTGGGGGAAACACAATTCAACCCATGACCTGTGTCAAAACCAAATGGGGGGAGGGTGTAGCTCACGTGGTAGAGAGCATGCTTAGCATGCACAGGGTCCTGGGTTCAATCCCCAGTACCTCCTCCAAAAATAGATAAAGAAGTAAACCTAATTACCTCCCTCCCCAAAATTAAAAAAAAAACACCTAATGGGAGATTAGGAGTGACACTATTTTTTTTATGGAGAAATTGTCAAAGCTTTATAGAGACGTAACTGACAAAACATGGTGCAGGTTTAAGGTGTGTCATGTGATGATTTGCTATATGAACAGTTGGCCCTTTGAACAACAGTGTTTGAACTGCAGGGGTTCACTGATAGTGAACTTTTTTCAATATATCGAGTACCTGTATTTTCACTTTACAGATCTTCAACTAAGTGTGGGGAGAAGTTTGTTTGATTAGAGATCCTAGTATGTGGACTCAGAAGACCTAGGGTTTGAGCCCTATTCTGTCCACACCGTGTCGGCTTCCTACCCTGGGTAGAGTCCTTTATCAGTTCCTTTGTTTTTCAGGTAGAGATAGCTGGACATGCGTTTTCAACAGCACGGGGTCAGCGCCCCTAACCCCTGAGCTGTTCAAGGGTCAGGTGTATATATTGCAAAATCATTACCACCATAAGGTTAGTGAACACTTCCTTTACTCACATAGGTATACGTCTTAAAAAATTGTGGTAAGAACTTTTGAGATTTACTCTGTTATCTTTCCAGTATACAACCCAGTATTGTTAACGGTGGTCACCATGCTGGACATCACACGCCCAGGACTTGCCCATCTTAGAACTGAAGGTTTGTAGCCTTTGACTACTTTCACCATTTCCCCCCGACTCCCACCCTCCAGCCTCGCTCCCACCAGCTGCCAGTCTGCTCTGTTTCTATGAGTAGGGGTTTTTGGATTCCACATATGAATGAGGTTATACAGTGTTCATCTTTTTCTGTCTGCCTTACTTCGCCTCTAAGTTCATCCATGTTGTAAAATGGCAGAATTTACCTTTTTTTATGGCTGAATAATATACACATTACATTTTATTTCTTTTCTTTCATCGATAAAATGTTAATTTTTTTGAAATACAGTTGACATATAACATTATATTAGTGTGTACAACATGATTCAATATTTGTCTATAGTGTGCGGTGATGACCACAGTAAGTCTGGTTAACACCCATTACCACACATAGATGCAAATTTTTTTTTTCTTGTGATGAGAACTTTCAAGATTTACTCTCTTGGCAACTTTCAAACCTACAGTGCTGTATTATTAACAATACAGTGTTATTAACTATAGTCACAGGCTGTCCGTCATGTCTCCAGGACCTGTTTATCTTATAACTGGGAGTTTGTCCCTCTTGAACCTCTTCACCCATTCAACTCCCATCCCCACCTCCAGCAGCCATCATCTGTTCTCTGTATCTGTGAGTTTGGGTTTGGTTTTTTTTTAGATTCCACATATAAATTAGATAATACAGTATTTGTCTTTCTCTGACATTTCACTTTGCGTAATGTCCTCACGGTCCACCCATGGTACTGCATATAACACATTTTCTCTATCCATCCATCTGTTGATGGACACTAAGGTTATTTCCATGTCTTGGACACTGTAAATAATGCTGCAGTGAACATAGGGTGCAGATATCTCTTCAACAGAGTGATTTCTTGCCCTTTGGATTTATTTGCAGAAGCGGGATTGCTGGGTCATATGACAGTTCTGTCTTTTATTTTTTGAGGAATGGCCACATTGTTTCCCACGGTGGCTGCATCAGTGTAAGTTCCTACTAACAGTGCACAAGGGGCCCCTTTCTCCACATGCCCACCAGCATTTGTTGTCTCTTGTCTTCGCAATGTTAGCCATTCTAACTGACGCGAGGTGATATCTTACTGTGGTTCTGATTTGCATTTCCATGAAGATTATTGATGTTGAGCACCTTTGCATGTACCTGTTGGCCTTCTGAATATCTTCCTTGGAAAAATGTCTTTTCGGGTCTTTTGACCATTTTTAACTGGATTATTTTTCTGCTGCTGAGTGGTATGAGTTCTTTATACATTTTGGATATTAACCCATTATCAGATGTATGATTTGCAAGTATTTTGTCCCATTCAGTAGGTTGCCTTTTCATTTTGTTGTTTCTTTTGCTGTGGAGAAGCTTTTTAGTTTGATGTGTCTGATTTGTTTACTTTTTATTTTGTTGCCTGTGTTTTTGGTGTCATATCCATATAATCGTTGCCTGGACCAATATCAAGGAGCTTTCTCCCTGTTTTCTTCTAGGAGTTTTACGATTTCAGGCCCTATGTTTAAGTCTGCAATCCGTTTTGGGTTAGTTTTTGTGGGTGGTGTAAGATAGGGGTCCAGTTTCATTCTCTTGCGTGTGAGTGTCCAGTTATCCCAGGACCGTTTATTGAAAGGCCACCTTTTCTCCATGAGCATTCGGGCTCCCCTGTTACACGTGGGTTGACCGTACATGCGTGGGTGTACGTCTGGCTCTGGGTTCTCTCTGCTGGTCTGTGTGTCTGTTTTAGTGCCAGCACGTACCTGCTTTGCTTGCTAGAGCGTTGTCGCAGCTCTGCCCCCTCTCTTGGTGTTGGTCTGTCTAGCTCTTCTCCTTCATCATGACTCAGGCTTGGTAGGTTGTACGTTACAGGGGTCTGTCCAGTTCTTCTAGGTTATCCATTTCTTGCCTATTACTTTGGGCCTTGTGATCTTTCATGCGTCCGTGGTATTGGTTGTGATGTCTCCTCTTTCACTTCGGACTTTATGTATGTGAGCCCTCTCCTCGCTCTCGCTCTCTTTTTTTCTTAGTCTAGCTTAAGGTTTGTCAATTTCATCTTTTGAAAAACCAGCTCTTTGTTTTTATTGATCTTTTCTGTTGTTTTTCTGGTTTCTATTTTATTTATTTCTGCGCTGATCTTTGTTATTTTCTTCCTCAGGCTAACTTAGAGCTTTGCTCTTTTTCTAGTTCCTTGAGATACAAAGTTAGGTCGTTTATCTGGGGTCTTTCTTTTCCCTAAACGTAGGTGTTGACTGCTGTACACCCCCTCTCGCGCTCTTTCGCTGCATACCTTCAGTTTTGCTGTATTGCGTCTCCATTTTCATTTATTTCGAGATTTTTTTGATTTCCCTTTTGATTTCTCATTTGGCCCATTGACTGTTCAGGTGTGTGCTGTTCAATTTCCACGTATTTGTGGAACTTCCAGCTCTTTTCCTGTTGTTGATTTCTAGTCTCATACAATGTGGTTGGAAACGATACTTAGTATGATTTCAGTCTTCTTCAATTTGTAAGGCTTGTTTCATGACCTATCACATGATCTATCCTGGAGGCCGTTCCTTGTGCACTTGAGAAGAACGTGTGTTCTGCTGCTGTTGGATGGAATGTTCTGTGTGTGTGTATTAGGCCAAGTGGGGCCTAAAGTACAGTCCAGCGTTTCCTCATTTGTTTCCTGTCTGATGACCTGCCGCTGTGGGAAGCAGGGCACTGAAGTCCCTCCGTGGTTACTGTACTGTTGTCCATCTCTCCCTTCAGATCCGTTAGTATTTGCTTACTATATTTAGATGCTCCAGTGTTGGGTGGGTATATATCTGTATCTATGACATATAGACGTATGTTACAGCTTCTGGATGAACTGACCCCTTAGTCATTATAGAATGATCTTCTTTGTATCTTATTACAGTTCTTGGCTTAAAGTCTCTCTTCTCTGTATAAGGATTACTATCCTGCTCTCTTTTTGTTTCCATTTGCATGGAAATTCTCTTTCTATCCCTTCATTTTAAGTTTGTGTGTGTCCTTTAAGCTGAAGTGAGCCCCAGCTATAGTTGGGTCTTATTTTTTTAGCCATCCATGCACTCCATGCCTTTCATTAGAGAATGTAATCTATTTACATTTAGAGTAATTATTGATAGGTAAGGACTTATTAATGCAGTCTTATTAATCATTTTCTGGCTGTTTTGATGTTTCCGTGTTTCTTTCCTCCTCTCTTGCTCTATTCCTTTGTGAACTGATGCTTTCCTGCAGTGATATGCTTTGATTCTCTTCTCTTTTTCTTTTGTGAATCTACTGTAGGTTTTTGCTTCGTGGTTACCATGAGACTTACATAAAACTTTGTGTAGATATAGCAATTTTACAGTGATTAAAACTTAACTCAATTGCATACAAAAGCTGTACCCTTTTACTCCCTCCCCTTTATGGTTTTGATGTCACAATTTACCTTCCTAAATTGTGTGCTCATTAACAAATTATTGCAGCTGTAGTTGTCTTTAGTACTCTTCTTTTTAACCTTTGTACTCAAGTTAAGTGGTTACCATAGCCCTGTGTTACAGTGTTAGGAGTATTATGAATCTGACTATCTACTTACTTTTGCCATTGTGTTGTGTATTTTCATATGTCTTCATGTAACTAGTTAGCATCCTTTCATTTCAGCTTGAAGAACTTCTTTTAGCTTTTCTTGCAGGCAGGTCTAGTGGCGATGAAGTCCCTCAACAGTTTTGTTTGGGAATGTCTTTATTTTGCTTTCATTTCTGAAGGACAGCTTTGTCAGATAGAGTGTTCTTGGTTGGCAGTTTTCCCTTCCCGCACTTTGAATGTTCGCCCCCCTCTTCCCTGGTCTGTAAGACCAGCCCGCCGAGCAGTCTGCTGACTGCCTTCTGGGGACAGGTTGTAATTACAAGCGTCTCTTCTCTTGCCGCTTTTTAAGATTTTCTCTTTGTCTTTGATTTTTCACAGTTTTATTATAATGTATCCTGGAGAAGATCTCTTTAAGTTGAGTATGTTTGGTGGCCTGTGAGCTTCAGGAACTGGGATGCCCAAATCTTTCTCAGCCATTACTTTTTCAAATAGGTTTTCTACCACCCCACCCCCCTCTCCCTCTGCATCTCCGGTACTTTGCCAGTTGTCTGTTTTGTTGGTTTCCCATAGATCATGTAGGCTTTCTTCACTGACATTTTAAATTCCTTTTCTTTGTTCTTCACTGGCTGGAATATTTCAAAGATCCTGTCTTCTGACTCACAGATTCTTTCGCCTGGTTGGTCCATTTTGTGGTTGATGGATTTTCACTGCGTTCATTGTATTCTTCAGCTCTGGAATTTTTGTTTGGCTCTCACTTACGATTTCTGTCTCTGTGAAACTTCTCATTTTGTTCATGTACTGTTTTCCTGATTTCACTGAATTGCATTTCTTTGTTTTCTTATAGCTCATTGACTTTCCTTAAAAAGTTATTTTGAATTCTTGATCAAGTAAATCATAGATGTCTTTGGAATGGAAGATTAGTGTGCTCCTCTGGTGGTGTCCTGTTTCCTTGATTTTTCACATTCCTTGAGGTTTCGTGTTGCGATCTTTGCATCTGAGGTAGCAACCACCTCTTCTGGTCTTTACTAACTGCCTTTGGGAGAGAGATACTGTCCATCCACCCTGTGAGTGAGTCTGAGACTTTGTCAGCCCTTCTGTGGATATGCCTCTTCCACATTCTTGTTCTCTCTTGTGGCAGAATTCTTAAGCATGTGTGCCTTCTCCCCATCCTGCAGTGCACCTGGGGGAGTGCTCACAGCCTCCTGGTTGTTCACCAGAGGTGGTACAAAAGCTCAGGCTTGTGGTCTTTCCTTGGCCTGCAGATCAGGCCCATTCTCTATGTGTGTTCACTATTCATTTACAAAAACGCTCTCACTGCCTTTGGGAGTGCAGACAGGGAGCTGGCCCCACGGTGGGAGTGTGTGGGGGTGAGGCACACTGAGCACTGGGGCCAGCTGAGAGATCCACAGGCAAGGTGTGTCTAGATGGAGTCCGCAGCGCAGCCAGCAGCGTCAGCATCCCTTTAATGCCCTCTGAGTGTCCTGTCTTCTGCTCTCCCAGCCTCTTCCTGTCCCTCAGCTATGCAGCTCATGAATCAGTACTCTGAATGAGGCAAGAGAGAAAGACATCTCTTTGGCGGCACCTCGCACATCCCGGGGAGCCGGGCTCTCGCTCACATGCTCTCACTCCCCCTGTGGGAGGAGTCACGGGCTGAGAGTCTCTCTCTTGGCCCTAAGCTGTGTTGCCTTGGAGTGATGCGGGCACTGTCAAACTGTTTCTCTTACCCTCTCCATTGCATCCAAACTTGCATCTTTTTTTCTTTTTTTGCTCTAATTATGTGCTAGAACTCATCCTCTGGAAATCCAGACTCCCAAACAAGCTCCTGCTCATGGGTGACTGTCTAAGACAGCTCCCAGACCATGGTCAAGAGGCCATGGGCCACTGCAGGCTCCACAGCTGAGGCTGGCATCTGGGTGTCTGTTACCCAAGACTCGGGTGGACAGGACTCACCTGGGTTCCCTGGTATATGGTGCTGGATTCCACGTCCTACAATGGCACTTCTGTCTGTGAATGGACGCTAAATTTTTGTTATTGAGTCAGGGGACACAGTGAAGGATGTCTCATTCGGCCACCATGCTGATTTCCCCACAAAGCTTTCTGGGAGTTGTATTGAACAAAGCACCACCTGCTGGCCTAAGGGGACAGGACAGTTTGAAGAGAAAAAAGGCCTCTGGGCCCCCACTTGCTAAGGGCAGGCAGAGGTCAAGAGTTACTCAAAGGGCACATTTTCCAAAGTGACCAAGAAGATGCTGGAAAAGGGGGTGCTATCCCAGAGGGCAGAGGTGAGGGTCACATTGGGTTACAGTTTGGGGAAACTCTCCCAGCAAGCAGACGCACCTCATCAGGGGACACTGTCTACCCCTGTGTGCCCTGTAGACATTTCCCAGTGGATTTCAGAATTTCTGGGATGCAGCGATCGCTCTGTGCAACCCATTCCTCCGCTTTGCAAACGGAAGCGTGTATCATGGTTATCCTGCCGCCCCTCACCATTGCTCGTTGGCATGTGGGGCAGACATCTCAGGTTTTAGTTTGCAGGTCTCTGACCGAGAGAGGCCACACCTGAGGAGCAGCATTAACCTGGTACAGACCGCGAGGCCCTGGGCTTTGAGCCTGCTGCTGGGATTGGATGAGACTTTGGGGGACCTTGGGAGGAGGTGAGTGTTTTTCAGTTGGAGAGACTGAGGCCAGAGAATGGACTGTGGTAGATTTGACTCAGAATTGGCCTCAGTTCTCCACCCTTCCCTTTCTCTAGGCCTTTTTCCCCCCAGTTTAATTTACCAAACTTTTATTTTCAAATACCTAGTAGTGTTGCTATAGTACAGTGAATCCTATCACTTCTTGTCTTTTTTCTTTAAACATTTGTTTATTTATTATTTTTAATTGAAGTATAGTCAGTTACAATGTGTCAATTTTTGGTGTACAGTGTAATGTTTCAGTCATGCATATATGTACATGTATTTATTTTCATAGTCTTTTTCATTATAGATTACTACAAGATATTGAATACAGTTCCCTGTGCTCTACAGAAGAAATTTGTTTTTTCAAACCTATCTTATATATAGTAGCTAGTATTTGCAAATTTCAAACTCCCAATTTATCCCTTCCCCCCGCTCTGCCCCGGTCTCCAGGCCCTTTCTGATGTGACTTTGCAGCCCCCACATCAGGAGGGGGTTTCCTTCCCCACCCCTTGGATCTCGTTGACCTTGTGACTTGCTCTGGCCAACAGAACGTCAGCAGTAACAGTGCGCCAGCTCCATCCCTGGGCCTCATGAGGTTTTTGTGGACTTTTTCCCCTTCGCGCCTGCCGTCGTGCCTGCTGTGTGGATAAGCCCTAGTACCATTCTGGGGGATGAGAGACCAGACAGAGCAGAGATGATCCATCCAGCCATCCTAGACCAGCTAGTTCTTCTAACCAAGCGGCAGGCCACAGACCCATGAGCCAAGGCCAGCAACGCCAGAACCACCCAACTAAGACCAGCTCGAATGGTCAACCCGCAGAATCATGAGCTAACTAAATGCTTATTGTTTTAGGCCCCCAAATTCTGTGTTTGTTATGCATTAATACAGCAATAGATAATAAATACAGTTACCAAATAACACTGCTAACTCCTTTGAGGAAATTACCGAGACAGATGGTAGAAAACCAAATGACTCTCCATTTTTATCTAAGCTGTAAATGTAAATATGTCCTCATTGTTTTATAAATTTCAGAGAAGTGAAAACGTGGTTATAATTTAAGTAGCCACATTAAGAAATTTAAGGAAAAAAACAGCCAAATTATTCAGAACTAAAATTTGAGCAGTGAGTTTTGGGTAATAAGCTAAAAAAAATTAGATAGTAAAATATCAAGGCATCATATTAATGTTGATAATTATAGTTTACTTATATATAACAGTGCTAATGATAAAAGCCACTTAAATAGTATCTTTGTAGACACACATTAACCTCAGATAGCATACAACAAAATAAATTTAAGTAGCACCTCCAAGAGACACAAAAGGGAAGACTGTGAAAATAAAAATAAGCTGGAAAACATTTCAATTTAGACTTCATTAGGATTAAAAAGATAAGGTATAGGTTATCATGAAATTTGATAAAAAAAGATCTGGAGGAAAATAAAACTTGCTGGCACAAGTACTGTAAGAATTCAAAGTGTGATTTATCATCTCAAAAAGACCAAAATGATTAAGTTTCACCGACATCTGACAGAAGCACAGATTTTTAAGTTTTCATTTGTATGTGCTCTGTCTTGTGATGTAATGCATGATTCCTCGTAAATCTTTATTATTTGGTCTCCAGCTACACAAAAATTGTAGTTCTTTCTCAAGGTTGTAACCTGTCACGTGAAGGCAGTGAAGCTTCACGGCCAGTTTAAATAGGCATATTACAGTTAGTTGTATCTGTTAGAATGTGTTTTATGGAACGTCTTATGTCAGCCATGACTGTAAAGGAAGCATAATTTGCTCGCGAGCCTGGCTGATGCCTGGAGGCCCCTTTCTAGGATCTCTGTGGTCTTGGTTCTTCTCCTACCCAAAATAGAAACTGTAAATTCACCTGCATGCCTGGAAAACACCCCAGACCATGAGTATGGACTTTCACTGTGCCGGCTGAGTTAGCTGAATAGAAATGATGTTTATAGCAGATTCATTTTCAGAAACACCGTGAAGGCTCCTGTTTCCACTGGATACTGCCCAGCGTCAGCCCCTCCATTGAAGCTCCCTCGCGCTGGCTCTGTGAGCTGTCTGCTTTGCTCCTGCCCCTTCCTCCCTACTCCGCCAGCCCTCTTGTTCTTTGTTCTGTGATAAACAGATTGTCTTCCATCTTCTGCCTCCATGAAGGCCCCTTTAACCCCATTGCCTTTAAGGAAGCCCGGCTTTCCCCAAGCATTCTGCTTTGCCAGAAATAGCTACCTTAATGTTTGGGTGTAAATTCATCCTTGAGTCAAATCGGAGGTGGAGTTTGGGTCAGCATTCTAGTTTCCTATGCCTCATGCCTATCATAATTCTTTCACTCTTATGCAAAAACAGGTGATCCTTTAAGACAGTTGATTAGTTGTTCCATTTATTTATTTAGCAAATATTAATTGAGCTCTGACTTCATGCCCGGTGCTGTGCTGCAAGCTGGGGCATTGGGGACCCACCAACTTAGGAATCAGTCCCTGCCTTCATGGCATTTGTAGTCTGGAGACAGACATTAAACAGATTAACAGATGCTGCAGATGGAGATAATGGAGAGTCAGGAAAGGCTTTCCTGATTAAGTGATGTCTCCACTGCGTGAAATGGGGTGATGTAATTAACTAGGGGCAGTAAAGTGACAGGGTGTGGGGAGAACACTTCTGGCTAAAGAATAGCACGTGCTAAGACCCCGTGGTTAGTAAGCGCATTGTGCCAATGAACTGGAGGGGCAGTCAGAGCTAGCGCACGGACAACAAACCGGGCGTGGTAGGGAATGGGGCTGCGGTGTAGGTAGGAGCCAGACCACATGTATTTCATAGAGGAAGATTACGATTTGGATTATGTACTAAGGCCAACGAGAAGCCTCTTGTTGATTTTCTGCAGGGGGATGGAGTGATTGGAATTGTGTTCTGATAAAGCTCTCTCTGGCTTTAGCGTGGAAAGTGGATCTGTGGGGTCCGTGGGAGGGACGAGGCGGAAGTAAGACCAGCGAGCAGCGGGATTGCTGTGGTCTGTGCCGTGGCGGAGGCCATGGAGATGGGGCGTCCAGAAGGGTTTAGTGATCAGATGAGCAGTGTGGTATGTGGGGGCGGCGAGTCCCGAGAAATCATCCCGCGTGACTCCCTGGAAAAGAGCCCCATCTTGGATTGAAAAATAGCAGCTGAGAGGCTTTGCGTTTCAGGCGTGTCCCGCTAACCTAAGTGCAGGGGTTACGCGGGCTCCCCCCAGCGACCTCAGCTCGGAGCCCTCCTCCGAACGCACCCGACACCACGTCCCGGACCCGTATACAACTCACACCCTCTCGTTTCTTGAAGGAATATTTACTAAGAGCCAAGTCGCCCAGCCACAGGCTGAGAGAGACCCAGAACCGGCCCTGCCCGGTCCGGAGGCAGAGACGAGCACTAAACAAGCAAGTGTATTCCATCCGGACAAATCTGTTCCACGACCAACCGGAGCCACCAGAGCGCAAACGCCGGATGGGAGGATGAAGCGAGAGAGCGCCTTCTGCGCATGCCCGGGACTGGCGCGCCCGCCGGACTACGCCACCGCGCTGCGTATGCGCGTGACGTCACTAGCCGGCGCCCGCTGGAAGAGGCGCTGAGCGGTGCACGTGGGTGGCGGCGCGGCGGGCGGGCACATGGCGAGTTCCGCGGGGCTGGAGCTGTGCGGACATGCGCTGGTGGTGCGGGGCGGCAGCCTGTTTATGGCCACTTCCACTTCGAGCAGGTGAGGGGTCTGGGCATGGAGCAGGCGTCCAGGCCGCGGTTGTGCCCCCGCGCCGCCTTCGGGTGACCCCGCCCTGGGGTGACCCCGCGGAGCTCCGCGGCTGCCTGCAGCCCTTCTCTCAAGACCCGCCCAGGGCGCTCCTTGCCCCGATTCCTGGGCCCCGCGCCCTGGGTGGCCGGTCTGCAGCGCTCTCCGCGGGGTCAGCGCCGGACACTTCCGGTTTCTGCGGGGGCCGGGTCACCGGGGGAAACGCGGGCCTGGCTGGGCCAGTGCGGTGTCTAGGGGGTGCCGGTCAGACCCGGTCTGGTGTGTGAGGAGAAAGGAAGCCGTTGACCTCCCATGGAGAGAGGGGTTTACTCTCAGGAACGTGTTCGGCGCACTCCTTGTCGCCTCCTTCTTGCGGTGGTGCCTGTTCCCTCATCCCCGCCACATCCAAAATCTACCCGCCCGACTTGCCCTTCAAGGCCGGAGGGTCTTATCCCTAGTTTCCCGCTCCTTCCTTATCGTTCCCTGGATATTTAAAGTCAGTAGATGTTTGTTCATCGAGTAGTCTTGGCCCAGGAGCCTCGTGTGTATTAGCAGCAGTCAGTTTCTGCCCTCTGTTTTCTTTTCCTGGGTAGGGTTGATTCTCTCAAACTTGAAACAGACGGTATGTCTGTCAAATGTAAATGTGTTCTCTTGTGCTCTCTGTTCACCGTTTGGTTTCAGAAATACAATTCCGTGTTAAGTTTAGACTTCACAAATTTATTCATAAGCCTGTCGTTTGTCCCAGATTATTTTGCTTTAGAGCCTCCTGGTGTCTTAACACATGCCACAGTGAGACATGGGCAAATGAGACCTCATCTGCTTGCTTCAGTAGACCTTTTGAGGGAATCTGGTGGCTGGCTGGCAGTTTCTGACTTGGAGGACTACTCCTCTTTCTGCACTACAGTGTTCACATGAAAAGAGTTTGGCTGCAGTCTCTTATGCCTATAAATTTGTACCAAGATGTCTCTGCCAGGCACTGGGGTGGGGGGGCTTGGGGTCTAATAGGGAAGATGGGTGGTTTCTATATTGGTAAGTGCTTGGCAGCCATGGGAACTTTTTGGGGGGCAGATGAGACATTTTTCTAAACAAGAAATGGCAGTTTTAAACTTGAGTGCAAAAGACCCACTGAAAATTCAACATCAGAACATGCTTTCTTCTAACCTAACCATCTTGCACAGGTTTTCTGGTGCATGAAAAAACAGTATTATTACTTCCTGTTGAGTTTTTGTCCTCATTTATTTTACTTACCTGATGGACAGAACCATGCTAGTTATGTATGGCAAATATAAGTAAGTTAAGCAAATAAAGCTCCTTAGCTGTTCCTGAAATAACATATGGAGACAGTTTCTTGTGGATAAGCTCCTTAGTATGGAAATACTTTTTTGGTCCAGGCCAAAAAAAAAAATAAAAAGAAAAGAAATGACCATTTTTATTAACAAAGTGCTTCCCTTAAAATATTTTTGTTATTTTTCTTTAGTGATGATGACAGCCTCTTCATATATGATTGCAGTACTGCGGAAAAGGAGTCACAAGAATATAAAGGGTGAGATGACGGGGAAGCCTCTTCAGGGCTGGTTCGCAGTCCGAGGTTTGAGTCATGGGCCCATATGGTTTTAAGAAGAAAATCGCTGTCTTACTTGCGGGTTCTTCATTTCTGTCACTGCTGCTGTGTGGGTAGACCAGGTGCCACTCAGGAAGGAAACGTGGACTAACTAACGTTCAGATTAGGCATTAGGAATGTTAGCACTTTTAAAAATACTTTAAGTTCTTTTCTGCCAGTGATTAATTATTTTACTGGCACTTTGAAATGACACAGTGCAGTTTTTAATACATTGACAGCAGGTATGTATTATGTAATATACAATGTATTATGAAATTAACTGGAGCTAGGTGAAAGTTAAAAAAGGCAGAGTATGATCATTTTGTGTGGTGGTTTTCTTCAGAAGAATTGGTTTTGTGGCCCAGTTTATTACTTTTTTTTTTTTAATATGACTTAATTCCTGCCTCTAGTCTTGGACTAGTTCATGTCGTGAGGGAGTGGGTCATGTGATCTCTGAGGGTCTTTCCAGCACAGCTCTTGGGATTCTGGTGTCTGTGCTGAGAGATTTTCCCGTTTCATTAACTTTTCTCCTTAAAAGGTAGAGTGACCTTTAACTCCTCCATGACCCTTTAATACGTTTTATACTCTGGCTGCACAAACCTCTTACCCTTTCTACCTCTGCTCACGTTATAAACACACAGGGCTGGCCTGTGGGGTGCAGCCTTGCTTGCTCGGAGAAGTCCTGACCTGTCTCCTCTCTTTCTCAGGGCCGACGGACAGCCCGAGGATAAGGGGACTGACACGATTCTGGCGTCCACCTTCTCCAAGTCTGGCAGCTATTTTGCTTTAACCGATGACAGTAAGCGTCTGATTCTTTTCCGTACAAAACCATGGCAATGTCTGAGTGTCAGGTATGAAATGCTAACATTGCATAATTATGATGTCGAACGCACAGCTTACACTTGCATGCCAGTGACAGTAGTGACAGTAACGCTAGCATAAGCAGCTAACACGTAGCACCGGTTATGTGCCAGCCACTGTTTTGAGTGTTTGACTTGTGATGACTGATTTAATCCTCGGGCCGGCCTGTGAGCGTCTGGCTGTGTTCTGGAAGGTCCTAGAGCCACTGGGGTACCTTGAGGACATGCAGGCTGATTGTTTCTGCCTGGGCTGTGGATGCCTCATGATGTACAGAGCTCTGATTGCCCTCCAGGGGCATCGTAAATCCATACCTGACCCTCTAGGTTGGCAAGGGGACCTGGGCAGTGATCAGAGGCCCTGAGGGGTCAGGCCGGGGTCAGAGGAGACCCTGGGGGTCTTCCGGGACTGAAGGGCGTGTTGGAGGCACACCTGGAGCCGGTGGTGGAAAGGCCACTGCTGGCCAGCACTTGGGAAAGGGTGGAAACTGCCTGTGGTCCTGTCCTGGGGGTCTGCACGAGTTTCCTTGACCCTCTCTCGCGATGGACATTTCTCACTTGCGTTTCACTTATTTTGCTCTTTCAAAAAGTGCTTCAGTGAATTATCATGTACAGATAAAATTTTTCTCATTTATCTGAACAAGTTGCTAAAAATGAATTGCCAAGTCTAAAGACAGGTGCATCTGTAAATGAGGTAGATGATCACACATTGCCTTCCCAGGGGTCTTCCCTTCACCCCTAGAGCGTCGGAGTGCCTCCCTGACCCCTGCCCACGACAGCGCTGAGTAGCTCCCAGCCTTGGGCTCGGGCAGCCTGATGGAAGGGAAACGGCCTTGCGCGCTCTCCTGCTAACGCGTGAGGAGAGCAGCTTCTCAGCCTGAGCTCCTTGTGTCTCAGGAGCTGTCCTCTCTTACCGTTTGCTTTCCCACTGGAGTAGTGGCTCCTTTTTCATTTGATGATCTGCTGGGGAACGTGGGTTTCCCTATTTGTGTTAAGTGAGTCCGTCTACAGCGGCTGCGCTCTCGCCCGGCCGTCTGGTGGTGTGGCGTGTGGAGCGGGAAACTGGATGAGCCTCTTGGTGCTGGGAACAGGGATGTCCTCGCAGCCTGCCTGCACCCCTGGGTCCTAATTCCCAGGCCTCTGCTCCTGGAGAGGGCACGCCCTGGGCTCCTGGGGGCTCTGACTGTTTTAGAGGGCTCTGGCACACTCGGGGTCTGACAGGGGAGGAGGGAGAGGCCCCGACCCATGTGGGTCCATGAGTCATCGGGCTGGTCAGTAAGAGAGTTTAGGCGAGGTCCCTTTGAGCACAGGGCAGGGAGGGTGTCCAGATGCCTGGTCACGTATGCACCTGGGTCCTGGGTCCCTCCTTGCCGAGGTCTGTGGGTGTCGGACTGAGGGGAAGACTGTGTTGGGGGCTGTTTCCACCTGAGACCTGGTAACACTCGGGTCTGTGCACATCAGCAGTCTTGGAGCCGGGCCTTTTTCCCTTTTAATTGGTGTGTTTGCCTTGGCTTTTAAATTGACATCTGCAGGGTAACTGCATAGGAAAGGCTTGCATCAGGTGGTACAGACGACAGACGGTGTCATTGATGAAGAGGAACCAGGTCACAGGCTCAGGGCCTCTGTCATGGTGCTTGGCAGCTGCTGGGTGGCGGGGTGACGGGCCCGGGCAGTGGGAGGGGCACACTTCTCCCGTTGCCTCTTCCTTTACATTTTCCCTGAGCTCAGCGCCTCGCCTCTCCGATTAAGCCTTTGGAGAAGGAGAGCAAGGTGAGCCTGCGTCTCGGTGGGGCGAGCTATGCCAGGGGGGTGAGCTTGTGTCACGGGGCGATGACGTGCACTGGGCGCCCCCCCTGCTGGTCCAGGACGTCATCCTCCCGCCTGGCGGCCCTTTACTGCTGGGGCTCGGGCCCCTCAGCACACCACCACCCTTGGCACATCTGATGTCCAGCTCAGGTCAGGGCTTTCCTGGACTCGCAGCTCACCTGCATCTCACTGGCGGGGCCCCCAAGTGGCTGCAGGACCCGCTTTCACCTCAGAGGCCTCTCGGCCCTGGGGGGCCTGAGGAGCCCAGCCTGGGCCGTGAACCGAGTGACTCGGTGGAGGGAGGGAAAGTGCTGAGGCCCCAGACCGTGTGCGGGCTAGAGATCGGTGCCCCCAGGGCCCCTCCCGCTGGAGCAGTGCAGCCAGCCCACCTACTGTCCTGTCCCACGACCTGCCCCCATCTGACCTGACGCCCTGGGACCCTGACTCCCAAACCCGCTCCACATAGCTGAGCTGCATCCTGGAATCGTTGCCTGAATTTAGCCTGAGAAGTGGGAAGCACCCCTGCTGGCAGGGGGCAAGAGGGTGAGATTCAGAGTGCCACCGCGCCTCCTCGGTCCCCAGCCGATGGGAGGGGGCCGCCTGGGGCAGGTGCATGAGCTCATTGGGATCCACGCCCGTTTCTCCCGGAGGACGGTCCTAGGCTGGTGCCCCTGCCCTGCTTCCCCCCAGCCCTGAGCCATGCCCCGCGCAGCTGCTTGGTTACCAGGCAGTATGTGCGGACGTGTGGCTGCAGCGCAGCACAGGCCGTTTGTTTAAATTACAGCTCACCCCAAGAAATTCTGATTAAGTTGCCCTGGAGCCTAATTACCCCTTTTTGTCATTGTTTTCCTGGGTTTATCACGTTGCAGCCGCTACTGTTGCGGGGGCTGCACCAGCCGGAGAGCGGAGGCGGTTGAGCTGCAGCCGAGCCTGTGCCGGCGGGGAGTGGGGAGCACAGCCAGGCCTCCCGCCTGCTTCCCTGCCCTCCTGTCCCTCCTGAGAGCCCTGCGGGGGCCTGTGGGTCCTCGTGTTCGGGATGTCATTCCTTTATGTGTCAGTTTCCATTTCAAGCTAGCATCTGGAATTCCAGCTGCTGTGAGCTGGGTGCCGTCTGCACAGATGTGAATTTTTTATGGGGACGGTAGGTCCCCTCCCAGCCCTCGGGTGACCGGGAAAGCCAGGACTGGCTCTTCTGTGACGAGGCCCCGCGTGTAGATAAACATAAGGGTTTTGTGTTTTGTGAAGCAAAGGTCTCGGTTGTCTCTAGTGTAAAGTGAGAAATGGAGCTGCCTTGTTGTGGAGAGCACATTTCACAACTTGGGAGACATCCTAGTAGGAGTGGAAAGCAGTAACCAGGAGGGTACACGAAGCCCTGGCCCTGGAGAGTGGGCGGGCTGTGCGCCCCCTGATGCCACAAACCGGGCGTGAGCTGTCATCTTGGCCTCACGGCCAACATTGTTATTGGACTGGCTCACAGATGTGACAGGTCTTGCAGCTCCAGATTGAGAGTTTGAATTCGTGACTGTCCCTCCAGTCGTCCCCCGGAGGGTGGCCAGTGCAATCTCGCGGCCGCCCCGTGTTGTGTCCGCCCCGGCTCTTGGCATCGCAGCCTTCCCTGTGTTCAGGTGTCGCGTGTGAGCATCGTGTGGGGACCTGGGCCAGGCGCAGAAGCAGCCCTGGGTTGGCACGGAGGTCGGTGGGGTGGGAGGCTGCGGGGCGGGAGGGCCCCCTGGTGGCTGTGCTGTGGCTTTGCTGCTTGGAGCTCGTCTGGTGGCTGTGAAGCTGGACGCTGTCTTCCCTGGATGCCCAGAGGTCAGGGAACAGCCCCTGCCTTCTCTGAGGACGTTGTCACAGTCACAGCCGAGGTGGGAGGGCTTCACGCTGGGCATCTAAATACCCCCTACCTCGGGTCTGCCGTTCCCGTGTGTTTGAAAGAAAAAAGTATTAGGAAAATAAATTTTGTCTCAGGCATCGGCTCTGTTCCCTTTCTTGTAATTGCTCTTGTAATTGCTTTATGTTTTTGGCTCTATCTTTGGTAACTGCCGTGTGGCTGGGAGCCAAGGGACTGACGGCTTGCAGGTCAGCGGGCGGGCCTGGCGCTGACCCTTGTGAGCCGACCGCAGGCGTCTGGCCTTCCAGGACCGTGGTGAGGAGGTGCACGGCCCTGACGTTCACAGCCTCTGAGGAGAAGGTTTTGGTGGCGGACAAGTCCGGGGACGTCTATTCCTTCCCAGTGCTGGAGCAGCATGGCCCTGGCAGGCTTGAGCTCGGACACCTGTCAATGCTGCTGGATGTGGTATGTGGGTGGCCTGGCCCCCGTGCACTCGCGGTGAGGCCAGCCCGTATGGTGGGGACAGCCCCGGCAGACCTGTGGGCAGGAGGGCCCCCAGGACAGATTCCAGTGAAGCTGAGAGCAGGCTGAAAGGAGACGGTTGGGTTGGGGGCTGGCTGGGCGGTTCTAGACGTGAGGGCCGCCCAGGTCAGGGAGATGGTGTGGGCAGAGCTGGCACCCTAACCCCAGAGCCAGGAGCTGGCCCTGCCCAGAGGCCCCGAGAGGCCCAGTGAGGGCCGGGCTGCAGCCAGGGAGTGGCGGGGCTGTGGTGGGTACCTGCCCGAGCAAGGGTCATGAAGGACAGGTCACCAGGACTTGGTGACTGGTTGGACACAGGGACACGGGAAAGGGAGGAAAGGAAGGTGATCCTGGGGACGGGAGTGGGTGAGGGTGGGCAGGGGTTGTGCTGAGCAGACAGGTGCCCGGAAGCAACTGGCATGCAGATGGGGTGGGGGGCGGGGAGCTGGCTTCCTGACCTGTGGTCTGTCCCTTCTCACCCTTGTGCACAGGCCGTGAGCCCTGACGACCGCTATGTCCTCACTGCCGACCGGGATGAGAAGATCCGGGTCAGCTGGGCCACGGCCCCGCACAACATTGAGTCCTTCTGCCTCGGACACACTGAGTGAGTCTCCCTGCTGCACGCCGTCCCCTAGGGAGGCTCAGGTCTGAGAGGCGGGTGGACCCCTCAGCTCGGGTGGTTGGTGGCTAGCGGGAGGCGCCTCCTGGGAGGAGGGGACCGGCCAGTGCAGCCCTGCCTGCATTTGTTTGCTTTCTGTCAGCAGGTTCCCTGCAGAACCTCCCTCCCTGCTCAGAACCTGTTTCCCAGAGGTTGTCTCGCTGGCGCTGAGGGCTCGGTCCCCCACTCGTGGTCACTGCAGACGGGCTGGCCCTGCCACTGCTGGAGCCTGGGCCCCCTGCCCAACCCACCCTTCTCTGCTCAGTGACTGTCCCCGGAGGGCCTGCCCCTCCTGTCAGGGCCTGGCAATGGGCGGCGCTCAGTAGGGGGTGCGCTGAGGGCGAGGAACATGCTTCAGTAATTTAAAGGGTCTAAGAATCAAATCGTCGCTAAGGACCGAGGCGCTCGCTGGCTTTGTGACCCTGTCGCCTGGCAAGCGAGCGCTGGCTCAGGGATCGGATTCTGACGTTATGTGAGGGAGGCATTTCTGAAGAATACCGCCCTCTTCAGGCAAAAGAGTCATTACAGTTTGTACAAAGGAGAAGTGCTTAGCTTGTTAATTGGCTGAAATGTTTTAAGTGACGTCATTTGAGGCAGTGGAAGAATTGGGGGGATTTAGCTTAGTTCTGAGATTGCTCCTGTTCCCTTGATTTTGAACGGAATGTAAAAACTGACCTTTAAGAAGGTCAGTGCTGGCTCGGTTCATACTTCATGACAGTGTATTTTGGCTTTTATTCGGTTGTCTGGTAAATCAGCTTCCAGAGTCCCTATGACCCGCAAGCCCTCTGGCCCTCGCCCGGTGGCCATGTCCCTGAAGTGCGTGCGGGCGGCCCCTGAGTGGCCGGGGAGCAGCCGGGCCCGGGGTGACAGGGCGTGCTCCCCACGTGGTGACAGGCTGCTGCGGCTGCTCAGGGTTTCTGGGGGGTCCCCGCGGCACCGGCTCACCCCGTCTCTCACCCGTAGGTTCGTGAGCCGCATCCTGGTGGCGCCTGGCCACCCTGAGCTGCTCTTGTCCTCCTCCGGGGTAAGTGCCCCCCTGCGCGCGCCCCGGGTCCTCTACCCACCGGCTACCAGCCTGTCTTTGTTCTCAGCTGTGGTTCCGAAGTCACCATGTCCCTCTCCTGGTGGCCGTCCACTAGATGGTGCTTGTGGTCCTCAGTACTGGCTGGGGCTTGGTCCTCGCTTCCGGGTTGTGCGTGCGTGCGCGCCCGTGTGTGTGTGTGAGCGTGTGTGCGCACTGAGGCGGAACGGGTATGCCTGGAGTCTCTTCTGAGGGCTCGTTACATTTGTAACAGCACCGGGGTCTCAGTTCAGACAGCTAGTGGACACCCTTTGTGAATCCTGGAGGGACCGCGGGGCTGTGAGCACACGGAGGGCCCGAGGCACTTGGCCTTGGCGGATGTTCTGCGTAAGCACAGCCGCCGGGGCCTGAAGCTGGACCCGCTGGGTGACTAAGGCACGTTTCGCTAAGGAATAATCTTTGAAAGGCTCACTAAGCAGTCCTTTTGCTGAAGCGCAGGTGTTGAATTACTAATAGGGCCTGATTCTTCCCTTCTTTTCAGAGGCTCTGCCCCCTCCCTACACCCTGCCTTTTTGTGCAGTAGCTTTTTGTGCAGCTCAGGGGCCTGGGGTGGGCCAGGAGGGGGGCCCCCGTCCTCTCCTTCCAGGGTTGGGGGCACCACTTCCCGTTTCCTTCATCACGTGTGGTTTCTCACGGGTTTTGCTTTCCTGCTCTTCAAGGCAACATATGGTCCTGTGAAAGCCAGGAGAAGAAATAAACGTGCGCAGAGTTCCCAGAGATGGCCGGGTTTTGTGAATTTTGCTGTGCACCTCGTTTGTAATAAAAAAGAAAATACTCGGGCATGTGGAAAAGTGCACTGACCACCTTTGAACTCAGCACTTAACTGTGTCAGGTTCAATATTTTGCTTCTGCTCCTTTTTATAGGAACAGTGGGGCTGGCGCTGGGTCCCGGGGCCACAGGCCGCCTGGGCGTGCATGGTGTGGTTTGCCCTGCGTGCTGGGAAGTGCGGTGTGCAAGTTTGTTAAGAGCGTGTGGTTGGTTTGCAAAGTCAGGTACTGCTCCACGGCTTAGGACGGAACCCCCCCACTCCAGGCAGGCCCTGGAGCTCTCAGCTGTGCAGCCTGAGTGTCCAAACGACAGGGGTGACCAAGGGACTGGAGCTCCCGTCCTCTGCGTGGGAGGCGGTGCGTTCCTGCCTCTGCCCGCCCTGCTTTGCTGGCAGTCTCCTGGTCTCCTGAAGGCACCCTGCCCCGCTCCCTGCCTGGTCTGGGGGGCACGTCGCCTGGCAGCTTCCTGGCGGCGCGGGCAGCATGCGTGTTGGGAGGCTGGCTTTCTGGACGTGCCCTTTCTCTGCTCCCAGCGCTTGGTTGCAGGTGGGGGCGTGGTTCTTGCTCAGACGTCTCCCCAGAGCTCTTCACGGAGCTGCTGCAGAGTTTTCTGTTCAGTTGGCTTGGTTTTCTCCCCACTTTTTCTTTTGAGATGTTTGAGGCCGTTCTGAGTCTGCGTCCTTTGTGTGGGATCTGGTCTCCCTTCTCTCAGACCCTTTCGAGGGGGACCCTCTCACCCACTGCTCTGAAGGGTGATGGAGACGGGGTGGGGCTGGCGGGGCCTGATGTGAGTCCCCTGCGTGGCCAGCGGCTCTGCTCTGAGTCTTCAGGTCCATAGTCCTGGGCGTTTCCTCGTGTTCCTGCCCTCCGGTGCGCGCTTCGGGTGGTGGAGTCGGGCCCCGGGCTGCTTCCTTGTGGGGACCCACAGTCCATCTGGGTCAACCCTTCTTTCTTCCGTGGGGGTCGGCTCCCCCTTCTTCACTTTTTTTAGGGGGGCTGTGGCTCTGCGAGTATCTGGTGTCCCTGAGGCCAGGGCCTCATGTTCCCCGTATCTCAGGATGTGTTGACGTTTCCTGTGGTTGTCTCAGTCCTGGAGGGCCCGCTCACTAACACCCCTTGCCCCCTAGAGGGCTTTGGGGTCAGTGGGAACACCTGCAGACACGTGTTTGTCTCCATGTCTGCTCTATTCATGGCAAGATATGTATACTTGCATCCCAGTACCCAGAGATTCTTGTTGCCAGCTGTTCGGTGGACATTAATTTTCTTTCTTTTTTTTTTTTAATTGTTAAAAAGTTATTTTATTTGTTTTTAATGGAGGGAGTGGGGATTGAACCCAGGACCTCATGCATGCTAAGCACACGCTTCACCTGAGCTCTACCCTTCCCGCACTTTTCCTTGTGTTGTTTTGGTCACTTAAAAGTGTTCACGAGGCAGGCAGAAGTTCTGTCTCGTTCGACTCAGTGTTCGCCCCGCAGGCGCACGTGGCCTGTGCGTGCCTGTTGTAGTAACGGGGCCACGCTCCGCGGGAGGGGTCTTCCCGTGCTGGATGCTGGTGTGGGCTCAGCTCCTTCACTCCCTGTCTGGTTGTTGTCCGTAGATGCACAGTTCTGTTTCCCTCCATCCTAATGAGTGTTGTCACAAGTGTTTCTTTGGGTTGGCTTATCAGGTGTCAGTATCACACGTACAACGTTGTATTCTGCCTTCTGCACGCTACCACGTGCTCATCGCCAAAAGTTTAGTCTCCGCGTGTCACCGTGCAGTTGACCCTCTGCCCATTGTGCCCCCCACCCCTTCCCCTCTGGTAACACCGCTCTGTTCTCTGTATCTACATGTTTTTGTTCGGTTTGTTTATTTTTATATTCCATGTGAGTGGAATCATGGTGTTTGTCTTGTTCCATCTGACTGACTTCACTTGTTATAATGCCCTCCAGGTCCATCCATGTTGTTGCAAATGGCAAGATTCCATCTTTTCTATGGCTGAGTAATGTTCCAGTGTGTGTGCACACGCCACATTCATCTGTTGATGGACACCTGGGTGGTTCCCATTTCCTGGCTGTTGTGAATAATGCAGCAGTGAACAGAGTGGTGCAGGTAGCTTTTTAAGTTAGTGTTTTTCTTCCCAGGAATGGAATTGCTGGATCATATGTGTGGTAGTTCTGGTTTTAATTTTTTGAGGAACCTCCATGTTGTTTTCAGGAGTGGTTGCAGCAATTTGCATTCCCAGCCGCAGTGCACAGGGCTCCCTTTTCTCCACATCCTTGCCAACCTTGCTGTTTGTGGTCTTTTTGATAGTAGCCCTTCTCACAGCTATTGTGGTTTTATTTTTAATCTTATTTTTTATTGAAGTATAGTCGATTTACAGTGTTAGTTTCAGGTGTACAGCACAGTGATTCACTTATGTATATACATACATTTTTTTTCCAGATTCTTTTCCATTACAGTTTATTATAAGATATTTATGTACGTATGTATGTATTTTTTTTATTGAAGTACAGTCAGTTTACAGTGTGTCCATTTCTGGTGCACAGCACAATCCTTCAATCATAGAGGAACATCCACGTATTTGTTTCTGTATTCTTTTTAACTATAAGTTCCTACAAGATGCTGAGCGTAGTTCCCCATGCTGTACAGTGGACGCTTGTCGCTCATCTGTTTCACATGCAAGCCGTGTGTGTCTGCAGACCCTGCATGAGCTGTGGTGGTTCTGATTTGCTCTTCCCTGATTAGTGCTGTTGAACATCTCTGCACGTGTCTGCTGGCCCTCCGTACGTCTTCTTTAGAAAAATGTCTATTCATATCCTCTGCCCGGGTTTTTTTGTTGTTGAGTTGTATTCTTTGGTTATTTCTTTTGCTGTGCAGAAGCTTTTTAGTTTAAACATATTCAGAAAGATGTTGCTAAGACCAGTGTCAAGAAATGTACTGCCTGTACGTTCTCTTCTTCTAGGAGTCTTATGGTTTCAGGTCTTACATTCAGGTTTTTAATATGTTTCAGGTTCTTTTTTGTGTTTGGTGTAAGATAGGGGTCCAGTTTTATCCTTTTGCATGTGGCTGTCCAGTTTCCTCCACACTGTTTATTGAAGAGACTGTCCTTTCTCTGTGGAATGTTCTTTGCTCCTGTGTTGTAAGTTAATTGTTCACATATGCATAGGTTTATTTCTGGGCTCTCAGTTCTGTTCCATTGATCTGTGTGTCTGTTTTTCTGCCAATACGATGCTGTTTTGATTTCTGTGGCTTCGTAGTGTAGTTTGAAATCAGGGGTGTGATGCCTCCAGCTTTGTTTTTCTTTCTCAAAATCGCTTTGACTATTTGGGGCCTTGTGGTTTTATGCAAATTTTCGGGCTTGTTCTATTTTTGTGAGAAGTGTCATTGGGATTTTGATAGAGACTGGATTGCCTGTCAGTTGCTTTAGGTAATAATGGACATTTTAACAACGTTAATTCTTTCAGTCCATGAACATGAATTATCTTTCCGTTTGTTTGTATCTTCGGTTTCTTTCAACAGCGCCTCACGCTTTCCAGTGTGCGGGTCTTTCGCTTCCTTGGTTAAATTTACTCCTAGGTATTTTATTCTTTTTGATGCGGTTGTAAATGGGGTTGTTTTCTTAATTGCTCTTTTAGTTTGTTGTTAATGTATAGGAATACAACAGAATTTTGCACATTTTGTACCCTGCAACTTTACTCATTTATTATAATCTCGTTTTTTTGGTGGAGTCTTCAGGGTTTCCTTGTATAAAATCACATCATCTGCAAACAGGGGCAGCTTTACCTCTTCCTTCCCGGTTTGGATTCCTGTTCTTTTCCTTGTCTGGTTGCTGTGGCCGGGACTCCCAACGCTGTGTTGGATAGAAGTGGCGAGAGTGAGCATCCTCGTCTTGTTCCTGATAAATCCCCCCTTTTTGCATCTGTAATTTTGGAGCCCACATGAGGCTGTTCGGGTTGACGCTCTCACGGGTAACAAGTGGACGTCCCCATCACCCGCTCTTAAACCGTGCAGTGGACAGTTGTCACACACTCATTAGTCCCACATGTTTTTCCCTGTGTGGATGCGTTCTCGTTGATGGGCACATGCGTGTGTACACATGTGTGTATGTGCTTCCAGCCCGAGCACCACAGACGTGGCCTCTGACCTGCACGTGACGGGGTGTCTTGTGTCCTGTCCCGTTTGCTGTGCGGGGCCTTTCCTCCTGATGTGCATGACTGCACAGTCGTCAGTAAGAGCAGAGAGCCTTCAGCTGGGAAGGGCGCACTGGTCGTCGCCGAGTTAACCCTCCTGAGCTGGTGGGGCCTGGGTGCTTTGGGGCGCCTTGCTAACCGTCCTTGGTGTGTGCAGGACCGCACCCTGAGGCTCTGGGAGTACCGGAGCGGCCGCCAGTTGCACTGCTGTCACCTGACCAGCCTGCAGGAGCCAGCGGAGCCCTGGGGCGACAAGGTAACCTTACGTTTGTCTGGGGTTTACCAGGGGCTGGTGGGGACCTCTCCAGTCACTGGGGTCCTGTGGGAAAATCCTTTTACATTGGAAACGGCTCTTTGATGTCAACACAGACCTCTTCCAGCTCAGGAGAAATCACGTGTTTCGGATTTTGAAGGTACCTAGTCACGTGAGTGGAAAGTAATTTATATCTCGCTGTGTTGCTGTTCAAACCACTGATTTACAGAAAAGTCTCTAGTCCTGCTGGGAAATGGAAGAAATAGTGGTGCCTGGGTAGGGAGCTGAGATCACCAAGTGTTCTCTCCCTCTGCCTGTTGGGGGTCAGTCTCATGTCCCAGAATGACACGCTGGCCAGTCTGTCCCCAGGTCAGGGTACCTGGGCCTTTGTGAGGGAGATTTTTCAGGGGAGCAGGATTCTCCGCCCTGATGCTCCCACATGGGTGCCCTGTGCAGCTCTGGTCCAGGTGGTCCATGAGGGCATCCCTGCCAGCTTCCCAGAGGCTCACCTGGCCTGGTGGGGAGGGAGGGTCTGCAGAGCTGGCCGAGGGCTGGTGTCTCAGTGGCGGGGTGGCAGCCCACTGGACGTAGCTTCCCCGTGCATCTGATGAGTCCTAGGTGTGAGTTGAAGGGCTCTCCAGCCTCGTCCTTGGCTCGGCTTCTTGGTTCTCTTGTGCACCCTGAGAGCGCGGCCCCCAGCCCAGTGGCTGCAGGGGCCTCCAGGTCAGTGGACTCCAGCTACTCTGGCCGCCCCTGCGGGTGCCTCCCCCTTGGGTTTCTGCAGCCCTGGGGCCCCCTTTGGAGCTGTGGCGAAGAGGTGTGGTTGTTCCACTGCCTTCCTCACATCTGCGCCCTCCTGCACCACCTGCCTACCCCGGAACAAGCAGGTTCCTGGCCCTGCGTCTGGCCCCGCGCCTGCACGAGCCTGGGGGCTTCTCGGGACCTCGCACTTCCCGTCTGGGAGCCCCCAAGAGGTGTGCGTGGCCCCCTCCCGTTGTTTCTTCTCTGTACTCCTGGCTCTGACCCTGGGATGCGTCAGCATGCACACAGCTGCCCATGGTTGACAACTCCTCTCTCTTCCCTGTGTTCTCCGCCCTCCTCACTTTCTCACCGGTTCTCTTGGCCTTGGAGACATGCTACGGACCTGCTCTGTTGTCTGTCCCATGTGTCACCTGTGAGCTGGGCCTGCACTGGTTTCCAGAGAGTTCTGCACTGTCTCTGCCCGTCGAGGACCACACCTGAGGGCTGTCAGTGTTGTTCTCTGTTTGAGCAGAGCAGCCCGGCGTCGGGTCCCTGATGGGACATCACTGAAGCCACTGCCTTTCCTTTCAGAGGTTTGCCGTGTCCAGGATCACGTACTGGCGCCAGGAGGACTGCGTGGCGCTTCTGTGCGACAGGTGGGCTCACGCGGAATTGCTCCTGGCTCCCTCAGACCCGCGAGGGAGGGGTAGATGGGCTGTGCCGTTGGCCCCGTGGCCTGCGTCTCCTGAATCGGGGGGTTTGGACCTCCCTGCAGTGAGTGTCACTTGATGAGCGCTGCTGTTGCCGGGCGGTGGGTGGGGGCTGGGGTGGGCGGCCCTTTCTTTATGCTGGCTTCTTACTTGGTATTTGAATCCACTAGCATCAAGGTCCTCTGTGCAGATAGAGCCCCAGCTGAGGCTCAGTGGTGGCAGGATCCGGCTCCGTCAGTCCCAGCCGGGAATGGTAGATTCCACCCGAGGGCTGGCGGTGCTGATGAGGCGGGTTTAGGATGCACCTGCCATTCAGCTGTTTCCTCCTGAGCATAGTCTGTGTGTCAGGAAAGGTATTTGGTGCCCCCTGTGGTTCTCACTTATCCTTACCACAAGCCCTCGCTCGTACTGGGAACGAGGGTGCAGGGCCAGAGGGTAGAAACGGCGGCAGGAAGTGGCTGGGTGCCGCGCCTGGTGTCCCAATGGTGGCGCTGCCCGTGGAACGGCCGTCTTCTCCGCACGTTTCCTTTTGTCTCTGCTGCCCGAGAACTTAGACTTACATCAGGGTTCCCGCGGCTCGGCGGCTGGCTCAGGGTGTCACGGGGTGGCGGCCGGGGTATGCCGCGGGGCTGGCCCGGGGCTGAGTGGGCCCTGCGGGAGCTGTGGCAACTGTGCCTGCTCTCCCCGCAGCCTCCCCGTGGTCTACCTGTTCCAGCTCGATGCCCCCCGGCAGCAGCTGGTGTACAGACAGCAGCTGCCTTTCCAGCACCGAGTGTGGGACGTGGCGTTCGAGGAGGGCCAGGGGCTGTGGGTCCTGCAGGACTGCCGCGAGGAGCCCCTCGTGCTCTGCAGGCCTGTGGGCGGCCAGTGGCAGGTGAGACGTGCTGGGCCCCTGCTGTCCCCTAAGCCGGGGGTGGGGTGACAGCTGTGGCCCCTTCCAGCCTGGTCACGTTGGTGCCGGAGGCTGTGACCTGTTGGGGCAGTGGCCATAGGGCTTGTGCCGTGGGTGCAGGCAGCTGGGGCGCCGGGCCAGGTTCTCAGTGTCTTGATGCCTGCAGTGGGGAATTGCCATCATGAGCCTATTTCCCCTGTGACTCCTGGTCACACGTCTTTTAAGGACAGATGCCCACGGTCGGTGAGCCTTGGGTGTGTGTCCTTAACATCTGCAGGCTTAGCACGGCCTCAACCTGGGGCTGCGGTCCTGCTGGACACCGAGGGGGCCACCCTCGCAGGTGGCCTGGATGAGCAGGCCCGGGTGTGTCTCAGGGTGCTGTGGAGGGGCAGGTGGAGCTCACGGAGCCCTTTGCAGACTGGCGCGTCCCGACGAGTCTTCGGCGGCAGAGCACCCTGCAGCTGCCCGACCGCTCATTCAGGCACTTTGATCTGAAAAGGAGCCGTGAGCAGGCGCCACCGCCGGGGCTGCTCATGGTTTGGGCTCCCTGCACGGTCACCCGCGATGAGCACTGGTGCCCTGCGTTTCCTCACGATGGGGTGGGGTTACTGCCAGGTTTCCTGGGCCAGAGTGAACGTGCCTGTGCGGCTGGTCTTCATGCAGAGCTTTCTGGGGCGTCTCCAGGTGCAGAGGGCAGGCTCCCCCCGGCAGAGCTGCCCGTTCTTGGCCGCAGCACTGGGGGGCCGGCCCTCCCTCTTCTGACGAAGGTTTCCTTCCATCTCCTCAGGCTGTTCCTGAAAGTGCCGTGGTGAGGAGAGTCTCCGCTCACCTCCGTGGGAACTGGGCTGCGCTGGAAGGTGAGGGTGCCTGCCTGCCTTCAGGGTGGCGTCCAGACGCGGGCGCGGCTGTGGAACACGGTGCCCGGCGGGCAGGAAGCCATCTCTGCGAGGGGGGTCATGGGCGGGTGGGGCACCGAGGTGGAGACCCAGCACAGACACTGGGTGTGAGTCCTCATCAGGGCGACTGCGCTGCCTGGGGACGGGGTCAGAGCCACGCGCCGCAGTCAGCTGCAAGGCCCGGGGGAGCCACGCTGTTGGCCCCATTAGAGGACAGTAAATGCTGAGACCCCCGCCTTTGTGGGTAGAAGGCAGACTCTTAGACACGCGGCTTCTCTTGGGCCCAGGCTTGAAGCAAGTGTCTGGGGGACTATGTTAGGTCAGCATCGGAGTTCAGGTGCCTTCACGCAAAGAAATTGCTCAGGAGACGTCGTGCGAAGACAGACGGGCCTCCAGTGGGACGTCGTTCCCTGGAGCTCTTGGGGAGACAAACGTAGTTTCTGTCTATGCAGGGGCGGTGTGCATGGCCCCTCGTGGGACTCGTGGGCTCTGTGCCCCACAGGTAGTGCCCACCCTCTGTCCTCCTGGGATCAGGGGGCTGCAGTGGTAGCAGGAGTGTCTGGACCTCCCCAGGGTGGGAGCGACATGCAGGGCCGGCCCTGGCTGGCCTCGATGTCCTAAGAGCTTCTGCAGATCAGTGAGCCTGTTGCCACGGATGTGGAGGAGGCGTGATCGGGTGGTGCCCCGGGGTGGGGTGCCCCATGGGGAAGAGAAGCTGACCTTGAAAACCACGAAGGGCAGAAGAGTTGGAGGGAGCCAGGAGGGCGCGGCGGTATGGGGGGGCAGGGTGGAGAGTGCACAGTGCTGGGGGGGCCCGGGAGCTCCTGCCTGGGCGCGGTGGGCTCCGTGGGGCTGGTCTGGGCCTGTCCGGCTCCTCAAGCCTCAGCACCAACCAAGCCTCTTGCTGCATAGCATGTGCTTCCCGGTTCAGACAACGCACGCTGTTCACCTCACTGTTTCTCCGGCTCCCGCTCACGTCCACCTGTGGCGGCGCTGCATCCAGGCCACTCGGGGGTTTCAGGATTCAGGTCCCTGCAGGCTGGAGGGCACCCCCAGCACGAGGGAACATGGGCACCAGGATGCAGGCACAGGCTGTGAACCTGGTCTCCCATTGACCCTCCGGCCTTCGCGAGTCCTGGATCCAGCCAGATGTGGTGACGGGGAGGTGGCCGTGTTGGAGAAGGCACCACAGGCCTGCTGGGAACTGGGTGGTCACCAAGTCCACTCCCTGTTGCAGGAGGGTCCCCCGCCCCGAGCCCCCTATCCTTCCTGACACCCGCTCCTGCCTCTCCCGCGCAGGCTGTGCTGGCGGGGACAGTGGCCTCAGCGGCCTCTACAAGGCCACCTGTGACAACGTGACCTCGTACCTGAAGAGGAAGGAGGAGCGGCTGCAGCAGCAGCTGGAGAGGAAGCGACGCAGGACCTGCCCCCCAGGCCCAGCGGGCCGGCCGCGGAGGTGAAGGCCGGGCGGCACCCGAGACAGCCCGCAGCCGCGGAGGGCCCGGGGGCAGGGCAGTCCCGCCCTCAGCCCGTGCCTGGGGGCCGTCACCTGGGCTCTAGAACTACTGAGCAGAGGCTCTTCTGCCTGAGTCCAGAGCCCCTCTGGCTGAAGGAAGTCGTGCCGTGTGTCAGCTGAACTGGAGATGCTCCCTGTGAGCCGGAAGTGCCTCGGACGGAGCCCCTTCCCTTCGCGCTGGAGGGATGTCACCCCCAGTCGTGGCCCCCGTCCCTCCCGCTCGTCCCGCAGCACCTCCCGTGCCGGCCGCGCCCGCTTCACAGCAGCGCGGGGGAGCATGTGCTCCTGTCTCCTTGTCTGCTGGGTGGTCCTCCACGCCGCCCAGCAGGCAGCCCCTCGCCTCGGGCCTCCATGTTGAGACCTCAGAGGAATTAAATAGCTCAGGTGCCCCCTAGGGACGTCGTGGAAACGGTGGGCTTGTCTGCGGACGTGTGAGGACGGGGGAGCCCTGGCTGGACGCGTGCTCCACGGGGAGAGGATGGGTGGTGTGTGTGTTCGTGATGTTGATTTAAACTTGTTTGTGTGTTGGAGAGCGGCCGTGTCAGCTGAAGTCTAATCACCGATCATAAAGATGAGCTTTTCTGCAGCTTCTGGTAGTTTAGCAGCGACACGTGGAACTAATTCCGAAATACATCGAGCGAAATAGTGATGAGTGTACTGTGTGTGACTGAAACATTCGCTTTTTGATTTGAAGATACTGTTTTGGTGTGGGCTTTCCCAGGGCACTTGGAAACAAATCGTTTTGTGTATCAAAAGCTGGGTGCTTCATATTTTTCCTAAGTGCCTTGTTTTACTTTAAACACTGATCTGAAAACAGAGCTGTTCGTGAGCTGCTGAGGGCTGCTTCCCACACGGGGCATCCGGGCCCCCCCAGACTGGGGGCCGATTGGACAGAGAAGTCCAGGAACGGGGGGGTGGGCCTGGGACAGAATGGGGTGCCCAGGAGCCACGTGGGGGCGACCTGGCCACGGTCCGCATAGAGGAGCCTGACCTCGTCAGCGTTGCACCTGGCGCAGGGCGTGCTTTCAGTAAGGATCTGCTTTGAATTCTTGGTTTTAGGAGAAAATTGGGTTTGTTCTTGATGGTGACTTGGTCTAAGATTGAGGTCGGCAAACTGGCCTGCTGGCCAGATCCTGCCTGTGGCCTGATTTTCTGTGCTTTGAGCTGAGCATGGTTTTTACGTGTTTAAATGGTTAGAAAATATCAAAAAAAAAAAAGTATTTCCAGATATGTGAAAATCATATGCAATTTAAGTTCCAGTGTCCATAAATAAATTTTTACTGGGACACGGCCACGCCTGCTCGACTGGGGGGTCAGTGTCGGTGTCGGGCTGTAGCGGCCGAGTGGGGTGGTTGCCAGGGAGACCGGATGGCCTGCACAGTCCCGCCCTTTACAGAAAAGTGTGTCAATCCCAATTTAAGGGCTTTTAAAAATCCGTGTGGTGGTTCAGACGAACTGGTTAGCTTATCTCTTCTTGGACCTTCTTCCTCACCTCGTTCACTGTGTTCCCTGGGGGCAGGGGGAGCGGGGCTCTCTGACACCCTGCGCCCATGGTCATCCCCGCCCTGCGGGGGTTGGGAGGGCAGCAGAGGGGCGCTGAGGGGTGTGGGAGGCGGTCGCCTCTGCTCCTGGGGGCTTAGTCGTCCCGGAGCCCAGCAGCGCCTTCCCGCAGGGCTGCCGCCTCTGGGGGGGTGAGGGGGGGTGCCTCTGGCTCCAGCCCCAGGGGCAGAAATGGCTTTTTCTTGGTCCCCAAACCCTGTCCACGCCTCTGGGATCAGTCCTTCCATCAACGGGCCTTGACAGATCTCAGCTGAGTGAGCGCCTTGTTCTGGCTGCAGCGTCTGGGGGCTGCTCCGTCCGAGGGATTCGGGGTACTCCCAGACCTGAGATTCCTCTGTTCTTTAAAGTCGTCCATATCTTAGTGGACCACCCCCTGTTGCTATTTAGTAATTTTTCCTATTCAGTTTTCCCCCTTAAGTTATCCGTGTGGTTTCTCTCCCTTGACAGATGCACCTTTCCCCCGCTGCACGTAACGCTTCTCTCTTCCTGGAGTTTAAGGCTTCCCTGCCCGTCACTGGTTGTCCGTCGTTTGATCATGATATGCTTTGGGAGGGGTGTGTGTGTCCTTTTAGGGTTTCTTGGCGTTTCTTAGATCTGTGCATTTAGTTTTTTTTTTTTTTAATTGAATTTGGAAGTTTCCAGCTGTTACTTCTTCGGGTTTCTCCCTGGCACCTTCTGTCCTTGCCTCCGCAGTCCCGGTGCTTGTGTGTCGGGCCGCTGGACGGGCCCGCGGCCAGCAGCCCCCACCCCGGGCTCCTTCGTGCTCGGGCTTCGTTTTGGGTGGGTTCTTCCCGCTGCTTCACGCCCCCTGATGCCCGGTGCTGTCTGCGCCGCTGTTAACCCAAGGCTGAGTATTTTCCGTGATCAGATACTGTGTTTCTCGTCTCTGTGAAATTCATTTTGTCCTTTTAAACAAATGTCTTCTGTTCCTCTTCTCATCATACTTGTTAAAAAAAATTCTTGAGCATCTGGTGCGTCCTTAGAATGATTGTTTTCCTTTGTGTTAATTCCGTCTTCTCCATCATTCCTGCTGCTTCTGTTGACTGATCTTCTGCTTACGGCCACGTCTTCCCGCTACTGAGTATGTCTAGGTGCTAGGTGCCCAGCATTGTGACGTTTTCACGGTTGAGCGCTGAGTTTCACGATGTTCCTTGAAAGAATGTCGCTCTGTCCCTGGCAGCAGTTTAGCTGCTGTGGGTCAAGTCCACCTTTCGAGGTCGGGCTTTGAGCTCATTGGGGCGGCTCTGGACTGGCCCTGGGAGGGATGGCGCGCTCCCACTTCCGAGGTTGGCCCCCCCAGGGCCCACGCTGAGCATGCTGTGTATTCGTGACGTCTCCCCGCATGGGCTGGCCTGGGGGACCCAGCTCATCCCCGGGGGTCTGGGAATGGTTCTTTCCTCAAAAGTCACTCATGTGATGTGCATGGGGTTCCACCCACACCTGCAGGTTGGTGTTTGATCCAAGACCCAAGAGGACCCCTGGCAGATCCCGTGAGCTGTGCAGCTCCCTCTTTACAGGTCCTCTGTCCCAGATTCGAGCTGCCTTGCCTCTGAATTCCAGTTTCCGTCTCCACTGCGTTGGGGCCTCCCTCCCTGCGCCTTCAGAGAATTGCTTCCAGGCACAGGTCCTCAGACCCATGCTGCCTGGCGTCTGGTTGGCCCTGGGGGCGGGTATCCAGACCCCCAGGCTCTCCGTGGCCTGCAGCTGAGTCCCGTTGTCTTGTGACAAGGGAGGCACAGTGGCCTCTCGTCTAAGCTGCCTGTGAGGGTCCTGGCGTGGTGGCTTGGCAGTGCTTCCTGGGGGGCGGGACTGACTCGAAGCTGAGCGCTCTGGTCTCCCCTGCCGTGTGGGTTGAGCATCTTTCCGGTTTGGCTGTTGGCTTTCTAGAGGCTTTGTCGTGTGACCTTTCTGGCAATCAGATGTATTCGTTGCTTTGTTTCTGATACCAGGGGTATTGTCCTGGCCTTGGAAGGGTTTTCTCCACCCTGCACCCCTTTGGAATGGCTTGTTCTGGAAGAGGTGACAGCATCGGGGCGGCCCCCTGATGCGGGGCGGGGCGGGGCGGGGCGGGAGGCTGGCGGGAGGCACTCGTGTGGGGAGACTGCGATCCCCGCGTCAGAAGCAGTTTAGTTTTGTCCCCCAAGCCTGGCTTTTCACCAGGACGTGGGAGCAGCATGGCGTTCACTCTAAGATTCATAGTGAGATCTGCCAGTTTTTGAAGCAGAAAATCACAAGCCTGACACTGGATATGTTGTGTTTTGCTGATTCCAATTCCATGACAGAAATGAAGGAGCTAAAACAATAAAACTGCATTCGTGGCCCCTCTGGATGTTTTGTTTTGGTTTTTCTGGCTTGACGGGAGCGGGCAGGTGTCGGGAGGGAGAAGAGCCCGTCAGGGGCCCGGCGAGTCCAGAGAGTCAGGAACGCGGCCCCCACGTGCCCCCAAGGATGCTCTGCGCAGCGGGGGTGATGACAGGAGGGGGAGACCCTGGAAGCCTGCGGCTCCGGGCCGAGCATCTCTTAGCTTCGTATTCTTTGAGGTTCGCGGCTCAGACCATTAGCCAGAGAAATCAAAAGGACGCGAGATGCCTATCATAGTGACCCAGCTAGGGGCGTCTGCCCCTTTCACAGAAGATTCTGACGACTGAATATTCCAGTGACACGGTCCTAGGAGCGTGCCATGAGCGTGCTGCCTCGTACTCTTAGGCACAAGCGGCTTGTTCCGCACAGCAAACCTTCAGGCGGTGCCCTTGCCTGAGGGTGATGACTTCCCACAGTCCCCTCGCCCTGAGTCTGACCCCGAGAGCAGACACGACAGGTCCCCATGCTGGCCCCATGCCCAGTGAAACCTGCCAGGCCCAGGCTGGGTACAGCACGTGGGCTCCAGGCCCCTCTGCCGTCGACCCCTGGGATGACGCTTGTTTTGAACCGTAACAGCTCAGTATTGGAAAGCCACCAGCACAGTGGGAAGAGGCTCTTGTAGGTGCTGGTTGGAAAGCTCTTCACCGTATGTGGTTAAGTGGGAGCAACTAGGTTAAAAGTAACTGTAACAGAGAAAGTTATTAAGGAAATACCCACCCCAGGAAAACCCCAGGCCCAGAGATCACAAGGGAATTCCACCAGACTTGAAAGACCAGACAGTCCCAGAGCGCCATCCAGTGTTGCGGAGCGTAGGAGAGGAAGGAAGCTCCCTGGTTCTCTGTGACGCTCACGTGACACTGGGTGCTGAAGCCAGATGCAGACGACACAGAGGGAAAGCCTGCATACCGGTGTCCCTCATCAGTATCAGTACAGCAACGCTGGGCGCTCGCAGCCGGACTCCAGCACCGTGCTACGGAAGCAGCGCACAGCGACCGGGCGGGGCTTGCTTTAAGCGTGCAGGTCTGCTCGGTGCTAGGAAACCTGCTGGTGGAAGACGTTCGGTCATCTCCATGGAGACCAGCCTTGGGCAGAACTCCGCATCCATGGTGAACACACTGCAGAAAACGGGGATTGAGCGGTGCTTTCTGTTTCTGAAAAATGGGGCTGAAAATACACATACAGCCTGCCATTCTAGCCATCTTTAAGTACGCTGACGTTAAGTACGTTGTGTGCAATCATCTGAGGGATGTGCTCTTGACATAAGAATATATATTTGTACACCCTGGGCCTGACGCCACTGTCTTACTCTACGAAGAGACAGAGACAGCCCCAGTAAAATTGGGGCTGCCGCACAGCACCCCCTGCCCCCTGCAGTCCAGCGCGGCACCGGGCAGGGGGCGCCGTCGGGGGCCTGGCAGCTGGCAGAGAAGCAGCGCACCCAGCTGTGTTTGCAGATGACGGGGTAGCACATCTGGAGATGCCTAGGGCATCCACGCTCCAAGGGAAGGAATTCAGGGAAGTAGCTGGGTACAAAACCAGCATAAAAAAGTCAGTAGCCTTCCTAGATGTGGACAGTAAGCGAATCACCGCAGAGGAAATTCCGTTTACAGTTGCCTCAGAGGTTGCTCAGGAATAAATTTAACCAGAAACATGCAGACCTCTGCAATGAACATTGTAGTCTTGAAAGACCCAAAAGCAGACCTGAACACATGGAAAGACATCTCTCCTTTTGGATGGAATGACAGCTTTATAAGGATGTCAGTTCTCCCTAACTTTATAAGTTCAAAGCAATCCTGTAAAAATACTAGCTATTTTATGGAGTTCCGGTGAGTTGATACTGAAGGTCATACGGAAAAACAAAAATATCCAGGAAAACTGAGGGGGGACTAACCTGACCAGCAGTGACACTCACCACCACGCCTCTGTCGTCAGGACCCTGCGGTGCAGGCTCGTGAACACAGAGCAAGGGACGGGCGAAAGTGCAGAATTAGCCCCAGTTCAAGTGGAGGCCACGCGTGAGAGGGTGGCGTCTCAGGCCACTGGGCAAAGATGAATTTTTTAAAGAAAACGTGCTGGGACAGTTGGATTGCCATTCGGAAAAAGAAAATTAGATTCCTCTCACTCCACACACAGGAGTGGCCTCTGACAGGTTAGGAAGCGAAAAATGAAACCATGCAAGCGATGGAAACACAGGTGGGTTCCTTGTTAACTTTTGTGTAGGGAGGGTCGACGTGTGACTCAAAATCCAGAGGCAGTAGGAGAAAAGGATGGATAAATGTGACTGCATACAAATAAAAGGTTTTTGCGCGACAGAAAATACCATAAACCACATAAAAACTGAACTGACAAACTGGGAGAAAATATTTGCAACACAGACCACAGAGAGCTCCCTGTCTGTCCCTTTGTGATGTCCTGATCATATAAAGAGCTCTTTCAAAGGTTGAGAGACAAAGGACCGAGAACCAGATGGAGAAATGCGAAAAAGTCGTGCCCAAATAATTTACAAAAGAGAAATAAAAATAACTCCCACAGCATGAAAAAAAATGCTCTGACTCACTCATAACTAGAGAATGCAAATCAGAACAACAATGAGATACTACGTCTCACTCAGCAGACCGCCGGCAGCTTAAATAAAACGATGACACACACTCAGCGGGAACCGCCCCCCGTGCTTCGCTGGAAGAGATGCGCGCTTGGCAGTGACCAGCAGCACCGCACGTGCACTCGTGTGCTGCCCCTCCTCCTTCTTGGGACCCACCCTGGGGATACATGTCCAACAGTATGAACATACACACCCATGAGGTTCATTGTTGAGCGTGGTTTGTCACTGCAGAATGTTGGAGCCAGGGCAGGTGCCCACGCAGGGAGGGTGCACCCACGGGCTCCAGCCTGTGCGGCTGGGACGTGGACGGAGAAGGCCTCTGTGCACAGACGAGTGATTGCCAGGACACACCGTCACGTGGAGGGACAGCATGCACACGCGTGACTGTAGCATGCTCCCTTCATGTAAGAAAGATGGGGATGGAAGACAAGACACAGGCATCTGCTCTTTTGTGCAGAAAGAATACAGGATAAACCAGAAGCTGAAGAGTGGGGAGGAGGGGGAAGGTGGGAGCAGCTTTTACCCAAGGCTGCTTGTTTGTAAAGCTCCCATTCTTAGAGCCATAGTAGCGCACCCCCACGTAAACCATGAAAGCCAACCGGGGTGTGGGGGGAGACAGAATACAAACAGGAATAAATGAACCTAACTTCCGTACAGTCAGTAACCGGCCTCTGTGAAGGGGCTGCGGAAGGAGAGAGCCAGCGTTAAGTCACTCTGCAGAACAGAATTTTGCCACAATGCTGTTAAGTCTAAAGACAAAAAGACCCAGACAAAATACTGTGCTTCAGACCGTAAATTCATGGCGGGGAGGGTGGAGCTCAGCAGTAGAGCGCGTGCTTGGCACGCACAAGGTCCTGGGTTAAGTTGCCGGTACCTCTGTTAAAAATAAAGAAATAAACCTAATTACTTCCCCCCGAGAAGTCTTCAAAAAACAGGCAGTAAATTCATCCCACACAGGGGTGTGGGTTAGCAATACTGGAATCACTTTATGTCACGTTGGGACTGAACAAACAAGTAAATACACGGCGGGGTAGGGGGCCAGGGTCCTCCCTGTTGGAGAAAGAAGTCGCCAACAAGGAAAGGGGGCTGGCGGTTCCTTTGGGCTGGAATCCAAGGAATCGGGGTGAATCTGTGGTTTTCATTGTACACGTGTTCAGACAGATGAACGGAAGCGGGCGTGCGCTGGGGTTAGCGTGTCTACGGACGGTTTCTAGCTCTCGTTGCTCAAAGACAGTGACATCTCAGTCCCAGTGAGCTCACTTCATGCCCAGATCTCCATTTTAAAGCACCATTCTCCAGTATCAGAAACCGGGATCCGTGGAGGAGGGGTTGATCCCAGGACTGTGGCAGGGGAATAGAAGCCGAGCCTAGGGTGTCTCATGGAACCAGAAAATAAGGAATTGCTTGAAAAAAGAGGGGTCTTTGTTGAAAGGACCCAGGACCCAACCTGCAGGCATTCCCAGTGGCCAAAGCTGGGGCATTCTGAGCGACTAAGTAGATGGTGACTGAGCTGGACAGTAACCCAGAGTGTGAGACACATACCCACGGACCCAGCTGGTCCAAGCCATCGGCTGAATACACACCTACATGGCGGAGGAGAGCCAGGTTCTCCGTCCAGAAGAGTTCCAGCGGAGAAATGTAAAAGGAAGGACTGAAACTGAACGTCACCACTAGGCAAACACCATAGCAAGACTCACCGATGGAGGCTCAGTTCAGGGGCAGAAGTTTGGGGAGCAGCAGGGAGGTTGCATGGCTCCAAAGTACCTCCTCCAAGATACTCGTCCGTTACCACGGGAAACCGCACCTTCACGATGGGAAACCCGGCAGGCGCCACCCTAGCCTGGCGATGGCAGTGCCTCCCCTGAGCCAGGCGTGCAGACACCACGTCCTCACTGGTCTGGCACGCTGAGCAGCATCTGGTGTCTCGGCTGTGGTGCTCCTGCCAACAGGAGTGACCTCGTGAAACGGCGGACAAGCCCAGGCAAAGGGACAACGTCCAGGGCCCAGCGAAGGCGGCATGGCCACCAAGGACAGCAGACGGGGACGCCTTAGCACAGAAGCAACTGGGGACTGGCAGTTCGGGGCAGCGTGGGCCTGGCTGGGATCCTGGAACTGGAAGAGGATGTTAGTGGGGACACTTGAAACAGGGGAGGCACTTGGCCCGTTGGTGCGTCTGTGGGAGTGACCGGCAGAGCCGGGGGACGGCAGGGGAGCGTCCGGGGCAGGTGAGCAGGGGCCCCACGCCTGCCCTTCCTGCCTTCGCGGGGCAGGTTGCATTTTGCGGAGACGGTTAATTTACATGGAGCAGCTGGGTGAGCGCTGCCCGCCACGTGCACCTGCGCTGTCATCCTCGTCAAGCCGCAGAGAGCTTCCATCCCGCAGTCTTTCCTCGGGCCCCTGACAGTCGGTGCCTCCCCAGCACCAAGTGTGGACCCGGGCAAGTGGAACCCCGTGGGAGGTTGATGGGTCCAGCCAACGAGAGGGCGTTGGGAACCCTCCCCAGGGGCCCCTCACCCCAAAGTGCCTTCCTCAGAATTTTCTAAGTCCCTCTGGTGCTCGGGGAGGGCTAACCCCCTCCTTCCCTGTTGGGGACTCTGCTCCTCTGTGCCCCGCCGCCCAGGGTCAGTGAGTCCGTCCCTCACTCAGAGGCTGCGGCCGTGTGTGCGTGCGTGTTCACTTACGCACATGCACGCACCTGACTTCTGCTCGCCCTTCCGTGTCCCGACAGCTGCCCCGCATCGTCAGGGCACCCAAGGGCAGCAGAGTGGTGGAGGGGGTGGTGTCCTGTGCCCCATGCACCCCCCTGGCTGTCGGCAGGCAGGTCTGGGAGGGGCCGCACCTCCACGGAGGGCAGTGAGAGCCTCGCTCCCACGCAGCGGCCTTTGTCCTTTCTTGCCTCTGATGCAGGCGACCAGGCCAGCTTCACCCTGTGGGAGAAGGGACAGAACTTCCTTGTGCAAATGTGCTGGCTCTTCTGACTCCAGCCTGGCCCCTCCTGTTCTCCCGTTGCTGGTGATGTGGGGGACAGGGCTGTGGCAACACTGAGAGTCCGGGGGTGCAGGGACCACCGTGGGGGAGGCCAGTTGGAGACGTGGCTGGAAGATGCCTTGTCCCACAGGAAATCCCCAACAGTAAACCCCACATGGCTGGTGAAGACGCACTGTCGCTTGCGTTTGCATTTGTGGTCACCATCAAACAAGCATTTGAGAGCCTTCGGAAGCAGTCTTCACAATACTGGAGGATCCAGGTTGTTTCTGAGCAAACGGGGGGTTCCCAAGAGCCACTGCTCTGTGGGTGATAAGGGCGCGGATCCCGTTCACGGGAGCCCCACCCTCATGACCTCATCTCCTCCCGAAGGCCCCAGCTCCTAACGCCATCGCATCAGGCACTGAGATTTCAACACGCAGTGTGACCGAAGCATAACGCTGTACACCAGCAATTGACACAGCATTATAAACTGACTGTGCTTCAATAAAAAGAATGCAAAAAAAAAAAAAAAAAAGGATTTCAGCATGTGAACCGTGGGGAGACACAAACTTCAGTCCGTAACGTAGGAAGGCTTAGACTAGCAAAGCGACTGTGACCGCGAGTCACAGCTGACGTCTGCCGTGTGGCGTCCACACGGAGGGTAACGGGGACGCCCGCTTGCTAAGAGTGTGAATGTTACATGTAGGAGAAACCGCTTATATTCATTCATCTGTGTCTTGTGGAGAGCAGCGCGTGGCGTGTAGTAAGCCCCTGATAAATAGTAGCTCGTGAGACATCGGGTCAGAAATACGTATGTGGTGTATGTATTGCAATACGTAGGATTATACACTGTAGACGATGCTATTAAATCACTGCAAGAATTACTGGGCTCCACTGTGTGCCAGGCTCTGAGGATCCAAAGCAGGTCGGGAACACAGGCTTTTGTATTAATACTGCAGTTCTCAGCTGGCTCTTAATCTACACGTGTTGAGGGGAGGGAAGTATGGGTCAGAGTAAGTATTGAGAGGAGCCCCGGACCCGCAGCCGGGGAACCCCGTTTGGACAGACCATCCCTCCTCCTCGCCCTGCCTCTTCCTCTGAGCTTCTCTTTCTAAGCATGAGGCTGGGGGAGCCAGGTGGGAGCTGCCAGGTAACTACAGGTAACCCGCAGAGAGGGCTGGGGCAGGGCGGCCGTTCACGGCTCACTTGTCGCTTTATTTGGACTGCAGGGAGCAGGGACGGAAGAGGACGCTCGTTCAAGGACTGGATGTCTGGTCTTCGTCTGTCTGAAAGCGCATCACGCCTGTGTGATTGGTGCCTGGGTCCGCACCCGGGCCCTGGTCCTTCCTGCATCCGTGGCCGGCTGCCTGTCCTCCAACGGCAGAGCCAGCGGGCATCACAGAGCCCCCGGCCCGCTGGCCGACACCTCGGCGGGTGTTCGGCAGGCTCGCCACGCTGCTCTTGGCTTCTGGTCCAGAACAGACGGCCTGTGGACGACAAGTCCTGCCACCAGCTTTCTGTTTTTCTTTTTTAACCTGAAAATGTCACTTTGCCAGCCTGCTGGGGAGAGGGCCTGCCTAGGTGCGCGGCACACAGCAAGCTCGAGCCCCCGTTGTCCCGCCCAGCCGTGTGGTCGGCTCCCAGGGCCAGAGACGCCCCGGCCCCTCCCGTCTTCTCGGGCTCCCTCCCCGGTGACCGCAGCCCTGAATCCTGACGCCGAGTGGTGTTCCACTGTTCCTGAGCTGGATCTGCGTGGGTCCCCTCGTTACGTCTTCACTGGTGCCTGGCCTTTTCGTTTTGCCTCGTGGTGTGCGGGGATTAGCATTTCACGTTTGAGTGTTCTGGGAGTCCTGCGTAAGTTTTACCCAACACCGGGCAGACCTGGCTCGGCCCCCGGCAGGCACAGGGCACAGCTGTCCCTGGGACCACAGTGGCTGGAGCCGTCAGCTGTGGAAGGTGACTCTTGCCTTTGAAAACGGTTTCCCCGCTGAGATCTTCAGATTTGGGGGCAGTGATGCTGAGGACTCTGAGGGCTGTTTCCATGGAGATGGGAAGAAGAGGACATTGCCTGAGGACTGCTGACCTGCTGACACCACGGGAGGTGTTCTCGGGCCGTTCTGCTGAATTTTCAGTCGTCACCGTTGTCACACTTTCTGGGTCCGGGGCCCGAGACTCGGGACGGGCCCAGGTGACGCAGCTGCAGCGCCCGACCCCGGGCCGCCCTGGTTTTCCTGCCCCCAGTCCAGCCCCTCCCTCGTGCAGCTGCTGCCTCCTTGAGACAAGGCACGGTTGTCTTCGTCTGGATGCCCCTGAGCCTGGTGCCGCCCCCACGCCGCCCCCGACGCAGGAGGCACCGAGAATGATGTGGCAGGACCCTGGGAGGGTGGCAGAATCGGGAAGGCCAGATCTGACCCCCCCGGACGTCCGCACTAACAGGGTCTGTCTGATGCAACTGCTTCAATCTGGGGTCTGTGGACGCCTTGCAGCCTCAAGGGGGAAGGGCTGGGTGGAAAGCTGCAGTGAATTTTGGTAAAATTCGGCTCTTACACAGGAGCAGCTCCCCAGCCCCACCCCAAGGTGAGGTGGTAGGTGCTCACCACGGGCAGGGGCTCCCGGGGCCGCCGGCCCAGACTGCGGGAGTCACAGTGGGCAGACGGTACCCCGTCCTCCAGGCAGAGGGTCTGTGCTCTGATGGCTGGTTGCTGCCCCTGGAGTCACAGGGGCAGACGAGGGGGGGCAACAAAGAGCCATGGCGTGGTGTCCCCTCCTCAGGCTGAGTGACCGCCAGGGGATTTAAAGGGCTGGCTTCCTTTTTTTTTAATCAATTAAAAAATTTTGGAGTAATTAGATTTATTTATTAATTATTATCATCATCATATTATTTTTAACAGACGTCCTGGGAATTGAACCTAGGACCTTGTGCACGCGAAGTACACGCTCTACCCCTGAGCTGTGCCCTCCCCTCTGGCACCCTTTGTTTTTCCTCCTTCATTGTTTTGCTTCTTCCTCTTGGGAACTAGATACTAAAGACTTGGACATTTGAAGGGAACTGCATATACAGGGAAAATCAGAATGTGAGTGCGTATATCCAGAGAAAGGCTCACAAGAGATCTGAGAAGACTTTATATTTACACCTCAGGCACAGCGCAGAGACCGCTTACAACAGTTAAAAAGGAAAAACAACTTCAATATAAGACAAGACACAATAAACTTCCTAGAAGAAAACATAGGCAGAACATTCTCTGACATAAACCTTAGCCATGTTCTCCTAGGGCAGTCCACCCAGGCAATAGAAATAAAGCAAAAATAAACAAATGGGACCTAATTAAACTTACAAGCTTTTGCACAGCAGAGGAAACCAGAAGCAAAACGAAAAGACAACCTATGAAATGGGAGAACATATTTGCAAATGATGTGACTGACAAAGGTTTAATTCCAAAATATGTAAACAGCTCATACAACTTAAGAAAAAAACAAACAACCCAATCCAAAAATGGGCAGAAGACCGAAATAGACATTTCTCCAAGGAAGACATCCAGATGGACAACAGGCACATGAAAAGATGCTCAGCATCACTAATTATCAGAGAAACGCAAATCAAAACTACAATGAGGTTATCACCTCACACCAGTCAGAATGGCCATCATTCAAAAGTCTACAAATAATAAATGCTGGAGAGGGTGTGGAGAACAGGGAGCCCTCCTGCACTGCTGGTGGGAGTGTAGTTTGGTGCAGCCACTATGGAGGACAGTATGGAGGTTCCTTAAAAAATGAAAAATAGACTTACCATATGATCCAGCAATCCCACTCCTGGGCATATATCTGGAGGGAATTCTAATTTGAAAAGACACATGCACCCCAGTGTTCATAGCAGCACTATTTACAATAGCCAACACATGGAAACAACCTAAATGTCCATTGACAGATGACTGGATAAAGAAGATGTGGTATATTAATACAATGGAACACTACTCAACCATAAAAAAGAATGAAATAATGCCATTCACAGCAACACGGATGGACCTGGAGAACATCATTCTAAGTGAAGTAAGCCAGAAAGAGAAAGAAAAATATCATATGATATCAGTCATATTTGGAATCTAAAAAAAAGAGACACAAATGAATTTATTTACAAAACAGAAACAGACTCACAGACATAGGAAACAAACTTATGGTTACCAGGGGGCAAAGTAGGGTAGGGAGGGATAAATTGGGAGTTTGAGATTTGCAGATACTAACTACTATATATAAAATAGATAAACAAGAATTTGTACCATACAGCACAGGGAACTATATTCAATATCTTACAGTGACCTATCATGAAAAATTGTATTAAAAGGCATACATGTGTATGTATGACTGAAACACGCTGTACATCAGCTACGGACGCAATACTGTAAACTGAGTGTACTTCAATTAAAAAAAATCTTAATCCAGAAAATGAACAAACACGTACCTGTAAGCGGGTGTCGGGAAGCGGGGGGTCCGGGTGGGAAGTTCCGTCGGTGTCTTGGGATGTTCTCGTCCAGTCTTAAGACTGCAGTGACCCGGGAGGCCAGCCTGAGAGGAGGCTCCAAGGCTGCGCTGAGGATGGGCTGAAACTGCTGTTTTTCCTCTTTGCTTCCTGCAGGGACAAGCTGTGATGAATTTGTGCTTTTTCTTCTCAATTAGATTGACTTGAGTCTTGAGAGCAGAGACAATGACGTATTGAAAAAAGATAATTAACCATTTGAAAGAGTGCAGTTCAGCGACATTTAGCCCATTCACGATTCACCACCACTTTCTATCTGGTTCCAAACGTTTTCATCGCCCACAAGGGGACCCCACACCCACTAAGCAGCAGCTCACCGTTGCCCCCTCGCCCAGCCCCTGGCAGCCACCAGGCCGCTTCCACTCTCCACGCAAAAGGAAACTTGCCTTCACTCTGACGCCAAAAGTGCGGGACACCCCCTCCCCCAACCAACTCTCCATCTCCGACACCAGCTGCCCAGCGACTCAACTCAGTCCTGACACTGACGACCCTGCAGAGCCAGCAGCGACCCCGCCGCTCCCGGGCTCCGCCCCGCAAGGCCGCCCCGACTCCAGGGAGCCCCCGGCTCCCACACTTGGCCTGACTCAGCTGCAAATCAGGGGTTCCCACCACCCCTTCCCTGGGTTTGGTAATTTGCTAGCACAGCTCACAGAATTCGGGGAAACACTGTGCTTGCATTTCCTGATTTATTATATGGGAACAGCCCGGTGAGAGCCACAGGGGGTGAGGTCCCCGAGGGTCCGGAGGCCAGGGCCTCTGCCCGTGGAGATGAGGTGCAGGGTCCTGCCGGCATGTGGGTGTGTCCACAACCTGGAAGCTCTGCCAGCTGCTGCAGTAGTCTTCCCACAGGCCTCGGGACTGAGTGTGATGATCAAGTCACTGGCCATTGGTGGTTAACGCTCATCCTCACGACCAGATGGAGGTAATTCTGACCGCTCCTTTAAAGCAGGACAGCTGAGGCCCGCGAGGTTCGAAGTAATCGATCTTGAATTTGGATCTGACTATTTGGCTTCTGGCAAAGCGCCTAGTCCCTGCTGGCCCAGGGGAAATCACCACCCTGTGGCTGGCCTGGGCGTCAGAAAAGCCTGTCTTCACTGCTGAGTGCCCTCCTTACGACCCCCACGAGACCCCTTCTCACTCTGAGTGTTCCCAATGAAATCTCCACAAGGGCACGCACAGAGACGCACTTTCTGGCCCTTTCCAGTGTGCACAGTGATCGGATCTCGTCCCCCAAAGCCCCTCCTCGGCAGCTGCGGTCAGGTGTGATCAGAGGACCAATTCCCATTAAGTTGTCAGTGACGAATCAATTCCTCAACGTTCTTTTTACCCTTAAAAAGCTTCCAATCCAATAGTGTTTTATTCTGCCTTCTAAGTATGCTTGCCTCCACCTCTCCCACCAAAGCAGGGCCGGGCAAGACCTCCCCTCCCAGCCCTGAGCTTGTCCGCTTTTCCATCTCGCAGAGGGAAGAGAAGGCATTCCGTTTTTCCCTTTGTAGGTTGGAAATCACCTCCTCGCCATTTTGCATTTTCATGATGGACACTTCCTTAAAGGAAAAAAAAATGAAGTTCTGATGGAGGAATTAAAAAAGTTCTTTCTGTGGGACACTTGGTGGCAGGAGGATCCAGCGTGTTCCCCAAGTCAGGTGGGGACGCCCCTCAGCAAGCGGGGGCTGCAGGCCAAGGAGCGGGCAGAGCACATCACACAGCAAACCCCGAAAGCTCCTTCTAGTCAATTCCTTGTGGCTGAGAAGACGGAAAACCCTGGGGAAGGAAGGGCAAGTGGAGTGCACGTGTGCGTGTGCGTGTGCGCCTGCAGTTGGGCACACGTGTGTGTGTGCGTGTGCACGTGTGCTTGCAGCATCCGGACCCTTCGCAGGGGAGGGACATGCATGTAATGGGCGCTCTCATTTCCTAAGACATTTGGATGAGCTGGAGGGGAGGCTGCCTGCCGGGGGGCTGCCGAGAAGGCTGTGAAGCGCCCTGTTCTGGCCGCTTCCCTCCATGAGAGTGTTTTCCCCAGTGAGACGCCTTCTGCCCCCCGGCTGCCCAGGGGCCACACTCGGTTCAGACGTGCTAAGGACCTGTTTCCTCGCTTTCTTCAGAACTTGGTCTCCTGCACTCACGGAGTTCTCAGCCTGACTTTCCTCTCCTCGTTTCCAGAGGACATGAATCACACCCTTCAGAGAGGGTGATTGCTGTGCAGTGGAGTCAACCTGCCTGGGACCTTCCCTGAGTGTGCGGAGGACCCTCCCAGCTGCAGGGAAGCCCCTAGGAGTTGTGACAGGCCCTCCCCCTCCCCCAACCATCACTACGGGCTCTTTTGCCTGAACTCGCTCCTTGCACTCTGGCAATTGCTCAGACCTAGTTCTCTGAAGAGCCAGTTTACCAAATGACCAATTCCCTGAATTTATTGTTTCTTTGAACTAGTTTGTTTTAGTTGAACAGTTTTCAATTTGTGTTCACATTAGGGTGTCTGGGCTGTTCTGTCTCTGCCTCAGCGGCCTGGAGATGGGGGAACATGGAGAGGGGGCTTTTGAGAAGGCACTGCAGAGGCCGCTTTAAGCCTGTAACCTTGACTATGAAGACTTTTGATCAACCAGCTCTTTATTAAAATGAAGTAACTTTCATAAAACAAATATTCTGTAAAGAAGAATAAATTAAAGACTATATTCAGTGATGCATTTTTCATAAATATATTTTTAGATGGATTTATTCTTCCATTTTTTTCAATCTGAAGGTGTAAAAGAGGTTGCTTGTTGCCTGTTCTGAAACCATTCTCCATTTTTCCTTTAACAGAAGGTCTCCTTTTGGGGGAGAACCCTTGTGCCCAGTAAACAGTCATTTGTTTACTGGACGTAGGGAGGATTGAGGACAGCCAAGCAGATGTATTTGGGAGGAACATTGTGAAGGGACTCACCTGGGAGGCATGCTCTTTGCCCTTCTGTTTATTTTCTTTCTGCTGGAATGTAGTCACAATGGCTGGATCTACTGTGGCCATGTTGGGACCATGAGGTGACCTTAATGATGACTGCTAAAAGGCTGAATGTACAAACAGACGATGACCAGATCATACATAAAAATAGACTCTGACCCACCAACTGTTGGAAGCTGTCCAGGAAACCAATGCCTTAGCTTACAGCCAGCCTGCTGTAAGCCCAGCAACAGTTTCCCCCACCAACAGCCTCTACCAGAGCACACCTGCAGCCTTCCTGTTTTTCCCCTGTGAAGCTTTCCCCCACTTCTGCCTGCCTGGGAGTCTATGACCCCCTTGCTGCAGCCAGCTCTGAAGAAATAGTCTTTACTTTCTCATTAGAGTGGGTTTCATTTATTTCCATGATGCTGTCTTTTGGTAGAGCAGAAGCACAGAAGGACCTGGAGCTCTGGTTGATGGGGCAGCTGCCTTTCTAGCCCCAGACTGTGTTGGGGAAATAGAATGCAAGACGAAATCTCCTCCCAATCCAGAAAACATCTCCATAAAGGTAGAAGAAAAAGAAAACACTTTTATTAGTGAACACACGTTTAGCTAGAACGGGATGTGCGTCCCAGGCAATCTGCTACAGGGACTGCAAGGATGGAAAGGAATCTTCTGCTTGCACGTGGCCAAGCAACTCCAGTCTACCATGATCATGTTTCCAAGATGAGAGTGCTCAGTTTCTTGTGCCTTCATGACTGGAGGTAGGGTTTGTGACTTGGAGCTGGGTGCCTGCTGGAGTGTGCCCGTCTCCTCCTGGGAAGCCGGGGGGTGGTGTCCACCTGGTGATTGCATTTCAGAGACCCTCCTAGTCCTTGAGGAGCTGTGAGACTGGCAGGAGACTGAATTCACAGTTGACCTACAACTGCCAGTTTCCAGACTTCTTAACATCACAGAAAATAAGCCTCTACCATCTTTAAGACACTCTTTATGTAATATTAACTGCCAAATGCAATATCCAACAAAAGCACAGTTTTGTAGGATTTTTTCCCCCTAAGTCTGGAAAATTCTCTTATCTTTGAATATTGCCCCTTCCATGCCCTCTGTTCTCTCCTTCTTATAAAATATAAAATGTGTACTAGAGCTTCTCATTCTATCTTCCTTGTCTAAAGTTTTTGTTAATATTTTTCAACCTTTATCTGTCTGTGCTACAGATCTAGCCTCCAGTTCACTAATTCTCTCTTCAGCTGTATCTGCCTACTACATAATCATTACATTAACTTTTAAAATTTCAATGAATCATAACAAATATATCTAAAATTTTTGTTCGCTTTTTAAAAATTTCTGCTTCTTTAACAAATATTCTTTACAAAACAGAAACAGACTCACAGACATAGAAAACAAACTTATGGTTACTGGAGGGGAAAGGGGGTGGGAAGGGATGAACTGGGAGTTTGAGATTTGCAGATACTAACTACTATATATAAAATAGATAAACAATAAGTTTCTTCCATATAGCACAGGAAACTATATTCAATATCTTGTAATAATCTATAATGAAAAAGAATATGAAAACAAATATATGTATGACTGAGACGCTAGAAACTGACACAACATTGTAAACTGACTATACTTTAATAAAACAAACAAAAAACCCTAAAATTGTTTCATGTGTTACAAATGCTATTCTCTATATGCTGTCTAAAATAACCCACTTTAACTATGAAGACAAGGTAAAGGATGGAAAAAGATATATTGTACAAAAACAAATGAAAAAAAAGCTGGATTGTCAAAGTCAATTTTATTTTTATTTATTTTTTAAAATTAGATTTATTTATTTATTTAATGGAGGTGCTGGGGATTGAACCCAGGACCTCATGCATGCTAGGCACGCACTCTACCCCTGAGCTACACCCACCCCCTGACAGTCGAATTTAGTACAAGGACTGTTACCAGGGATAAACAGGGACATTACATCCAGGTGAAGGGGCCAGGCTATCAAGAAGACATCACTGTCCTAAATGTGTGTGTCCTGACAACAGACCTTCAAAATACACAAAGGAAAACCTGAAAGACCTGAACGTTGAAATAAAGCACAATCACAGCTGGAGATTTCCGTGCTGCTTTCTCAGCAACCAGTGGAACAGGGGCCGGAACTTCCTGGGCCTGGCGGTCAGTGTGGCTCGCCTCCTGTGGGCTGCGGTGTGGGGGATTGGACCATGTGGGCAGGAGTCCGGCTGGGGTGGGTTTGTTGTTGCCACGACTATTTCAGTGCCACGGACTTCAGATTCCTCCAGCTGTGGGCTGTGGCTGCCTCGTTGTTGGGAGGGGGGCTGCAGTGCTGGAGGGCCCTTCTCAGGGTCCCTACACCGCCTTAGCCTTTGGCTGTCCCTACAGGCCTGCCCCATAGAGCGGTCCCTCTCCGAGCTCTTATCCCTCCCCAGGACCCCGGATCTATGCTTATGCCCCAGGGACACGATGGTTTGATGCCCCTCCTCCAACGTCCTAGGTCTTTTTTGAAAATATTTTCTTGTTGGGGGAAGATGATTAGGTTTGTTTATTTATTACCTTTGGTGGAGGTACTAGGGATTGAGCCTGGGACCTCATGCACGCTAGGCATGCACTCTACCTCTGAGCTAGACCTTCCCCAGCAGCCGAAGTCTTTTGCTTATAAAAGACTCTGGGAACCACGTGGGGCTTGTACCTGCCCAGGACCCACTGCTCACTTCATGCCTGTGTCGCCACACGGCTCTCTCTAGTCCCTTGCTTTGTTCCTGATCTTTCTCGCGAGCAGTCGGTGGTGACCCGTGGCGGAGGGCTTGAAAGCGAGTGCAGACTCCCCTTACGTACGGGCCTCCCAGTTCTTTCCAGCTGTCATGTGAACTGGCCTTTAAGAATTTCTTGAAATTCTTCAGAATCCATATGGTGGTTACCTCTTTCTTCTGTGTCCTGTCGAAGATGAAACAGTTCATGTGCTCTCTCTCCTTGAAGGGCTTTTTCCTTTTTGGAATTTGTTTTACTTTGTTCCTTTTTGGCTCATCTCTCTGCGGTTTTGAGGATTATCGCACTTTTATCTTCGTGAGCCTGGCAGCTTTCTACATTCTAAGTGGAGACAGACGTCTCTGCTATGCATTTCATTGCAGCCTGAACCTAGTTAATTCGCTCTGTCAGATCATTTTCAGGGGGGAGTTTCCACTGCAGGAGTCCTGGGCAATGCCAGCGTCCTCTGGGTTATATGTCATATGATGAGGTCGCAGCAGGAAACAGATGGTGCAGAAAACTGGGCCATTGAGGAAAGTTACAATGCTGCGGGTGGACTAAGAGAACTCAGTGTTCTAGTGCTTGTGAGGACAGGCAGGGGTGGCTCCTGAGGCTAGGAGGCACGGTGAGGGCAAACTGTTTCTGGGGTCCAGAGAGAGTGGCTGCAAGGCGGGGAGCAGCAGGGGCGGGAGCAGCAGGGGCGGGGCCCCCGGTGGGGGAGCGCAGCCAATCCGTGTCCACACATAAAACGTGCAAGGATATGGCAGAACTCAACAATACCCGAACCAGCAGGATGGAACCAGCACTCACAGAACACTCCGGCAGTGACAGCACAGCACACTTGCTTTTCATATGTCCGTGGAACACGTCAAGATAGATGTCACCATGAACCTTAAATCAAACCTCAGCCAACTAAAAAGGATTGAAATCATGCTGACTGTGTTCTCTGAACACAGTGCAATCAGGCTAGGCATCAATAGCAGAAAGCTAGCAGGGAGTCCATGGATGATGGGGACTAGTCAGCACACTGCCAAGTAATCTTGGGTCAAAGAGGAAATTTCAAGGGGAATTAAAAATACATTGGACTGAATGAAAATGAAAATACAACATATCAAATGTAGCTGTAAGACAGCTAAAGCAGGGCTGAGAGGGAAATGCACAGCACTAAACGCTTCTATTAGGAGAGAGGCAGAATTTCCAATCCATAATCTAGGCTTCACCCTTAGCACAAAGACGAGCAAAATAAATCCAAAGCAAGCAGAAGGAAGGAAATAACAGAGAAGAAAAGAAATCAATGAAATTTAAAATAAAAAAATTATAAGAAGTTTAATGAAACAAAGAGCTGGTTCATTCAAAAGATCAATAAACTGAAAAGAGAATATATAAATTACCAAAATCAGGAGTGAAAGAGGGACTGTTAGCTTACAGAGCCTGCAGACGTCAAAGGGGTAATAGGGGAACAAGTCAAACAATTCTACACAAATAAGTTTTACAGCTTGAATGAAACTGACCAATTCCTTGAAAAGCACAACCTAGCAAAGTCACCAATGATGAAATACACAGTTTAAATAGCTCTGTAACTATTAAGGAGATTGAATCAATAATTAAAACACTCCCCCCGCCTCCAGGAAATTCTCTGACCTAGATGTTTTCATTGGAGAATTCTTCCAGGGTTTTGAAAAAGAATTAACACCAATTTTACACAATCTCTTGCAGAAAACAGAAGAGAAGGAAGCACTTCCCAGTTCATTTTATGAAGCTGATATCACCCTGATACCAAAACCAGATAAAGACAATGCAAAAAGGGGGAACCTACAGACCAGTATCCCCACCAGTCTATGCAAATATCGAATAGAATTCAGCATATATAAAAAGAATTAGTCACTGTGACAAAGTGGAGTTTATTTCAGGGGTGCAAGGCTAGTTCAGTATTCAAAAACCAATTTACTTCATTTTAACAGGCTAAAGAAGAAAAAATCACATGATCGTATCAATCAATGCAGAAAAAGCACTTGACAAAATATAACACCCATGTATGACAGAAGCTCTCAGAAAAACAGGAATGGAGGACAATTTCCTCAAGCTAATAAAGTATGTCTGCAAAAATTGTACTTAATGATGAAAGACTGAACTCTTTCCCTCTGAGATCAGGACAAAGGCAAGGATGTCCACTCTCGCCACTCTTCCTCAGCGTGGTGCTGGGCATTCCAGACAATGCAATAAGGCAAGAGAAGGAAATAAAAGGCACACAGTTCAGCAAGGATGAGGCAAGCTGTCCCTGCTTGTTGAAGACATGATTCCTTGGAAAATCTCAAGGAATCTACAAAAGCAAAACCTCCTGGACCTAGTAAATGAGTTAGTAACTAAGGTCACAAAATACAAGATAAACATACAAAATCAATTGTATTTCTATAGACTAGAGGTGAATACATGGACACTGAAATTAAAAATACCCTTTACAATCACTCAAAACAAAACGAAAAATACTTAGGTCTAACTCTAACAAAATAGGACCCGTATGCTGAGAAGTATAAAATCCTGGTCAGAGAAATAGAGGTCTACATAAATGGAGAGACAGACCATATTCATGGATTGCAAGGCTCAAGATGTCAGTTCTTCCCAAATTGAAATACATGTTTAATGCAGTTCCTGTCAAAATCCCCGCAAAATTTTATAGATACAGAAAAGATTATTCTAAACTTTATATGGGAAGGTAAAAAACTGTCTAAATATTTTAGAAAAAAGAAGCTAAAATGAGAGGGCCCACTGGATCTGACTTTAAGGCTTATTATATAGTTACAGCAATCGAGACTGTGACACTGGTGGAGGGATGGACACAGAGATTAATGGAACAGAACCCAGAACCCAGAAATAGACCCACACACATGTGCCCAACTGATTTTTGACAAAGATGCAAAAGCAACTTAATGGATGAAGGAGAGCTTTGGGAGAGTTTGTCAACAAATGGTGCTGGAGCAACTGGACATCCAGGGATGAAAAAACTGAACTTCAACTTAAATCTCACACTGCCTATAAAAGTCAACTCAAAATGGACCATAGATTAAAATGTAAAACTATATGACTTTTAGAAAAGCATTGGAAGAAAACCTTCAGGATCTAGGGCCAGGCAGAGAGCTCTTAGATTGGATGTCAAAAGCAAGACTGGTGAAAGGAAAGCGGATACATCGGACTCCATCAAAATTAACAATGTTTGCTCTGTGAGAGATGCTGTGAAGAGGATGAAAGGACGAGCTACAGACTGGGAGACGGTGTTTGCAAACCGCACATCTGACAGAGGTCTGGCACCCAGACTACACAGAGAATTTCCAAAACTCAGCAGTGAAAACAGAAAAACAACAACCCCTCCACAGACAGATTTGGAAGCGGGCAAAAGACACGCGAGTGTGTCTTGCCAGTGAGCATATGCAGAGCACATCTTTTCAGACATCCCACATCCTGGCCATCACAGACATGCGAATCAGAACCACAGTGGGCTCTCACGGCACCCCTGTCAGAATGTCCAAAATAAACGCTGACAACAAACACCAGATGCTAGAGAAAGTGTGGAGACGCTGGGCCCTTGGACATTGCTGGTGGGAGAGTAACGTGGTGTGGTCATTCTGGAAAGTGGTTTGACAGTTGCCTATAAATCAAATGCATACCTGCCCTAGGACCAAGTGATTGCACTTCTGGCGTTCATCCCAGAGAAATGAAAAGCCATATCCATGCAACGGCTGCTGCTGAACTTTTACAGCAGCTTTGTGTGCAGCAGCCCCCAGACTGGGAACAGCCCAGATGCCCTTCAACAGGTGAACATTTAAACAAACTGTGATCCATCCAACCATGGAACACTACTCAGCCATGAAAATGAGCAAGTGCCAGACGCACACAAGGACCGGGATGAACTTCCGGAGACTGGTGCCGAGTTCAATAAGCCAAAGGTAGAATACTGTGTGGTTCCGTTTACAGACCATTCACGAAAGGGCACCGTTACAGGGACGGAGAGCAGACTAGTGATCGCAGGGGCTGAGGAGGGGGTGGGGTGGGAGGAAAGACGGCAAGGCTGAAAAAGGGCAGCAGGGGTCCTGGTGGGGATGGAATTTTCTGCATCTGGACAGCATCAGTCCGCATCCCGGGGGGATATGGTATCAGGGTTGTGCAAGATGTTCCCGCTGGGGGAATCGGGGTGAAGTCTGTACGGGACTCCTTCCTGTTCTTTCTTACAACTGCCTGGGAGCCTACAATTATCCCAAAATAAAAAGTTTAACTTAAAAAAAATCATTTTTCTTCGTTGTAACATGAGACACAGCAAAAGAGAAGCTAATTTCCTGAGCCCACGTGTTTCCTGAGCACCCCAGGGCTGGGAGAACTCTCACCGGAAGGCAGACCACTTCCCTTGGCCTCTCCACGCACCTGATGATTCAGACCAGCCCTCAGCGATCCCAGCCGGAGCAGACTGGAGCGGGGAAGTATGGGCCGGATGAGGCTCGCCGCAGAGAAACCAGTTCACTTGTTGGGTTTAAATGATGCTCCCCAAGATTTGGGCATGGTGGGGGCATCCCGTGAGATGGGAAATGTCCTGGGGGTTTTGGATGCAGCCTGTGGACGGAGGGTCACTGAGCCCCCCACCGTGATGACAAGGGTCTCCTGACCTGAGTCAGCATCCACTCTCCTTGTGTGGAATTTAAAGGAACCACAGGAGATCCCACTGGAGTCCCAGGATCGTGGAGGCCCCAAGAGGCTACTGTGCTGTGCCAGGAAGCACCAGCGCCAGGTGACCCACCTTGAGTCGGGGGCTCCCTCCAGCTCCCCAGGAGGCAGTGCTTGTTGGAAACGATCAGTTTCACTGGGAGGAAGGACTCTTTGCTCATCCTCCCTGTGGGCAGAGCCGGTGATAGACCGTGCCTCGCCGGCCAGGCTGCGGTTAGCGAGGACGTCATCGCTAATAAATAAAGCGTGGGCCTCGTGGGTTTGCATTATCTCGGCCCTCTCCCAGCGGCCGCTTGGCCCCGCCGGCCCCTCATTCACCAGCGGGCCGGCGACAGCTGTGCAAGGATGGTGGTGCGGGCGGTGCGTGGTGGCCTGAGCGGAGGCGGAGGACGCTGCATTTCTGCTAGAACTGCCTGCAGCGGCAAGAGCAGCTTTTGCTGCTGAGATGACACTTTACGAGCAAGAGAAAACACCCTTTTCATCTCTCTGCAGTCACATGTGCCTTTTCTATATACCCTTTCATTTTGGAACAAAAGCTGATGTATTTTTCCTAAAGACAAACACATGGAGAATCTATTTAGCAGAAATGGTGGACAGCAGCTGGTCACAGCGGATCAAGAAAATACCGCAAGCTTTTCCCCGGAGGCTTTTATGAAATCCTATCAGAAATGAGTGGCCTGACATGTGGGGGGAGACCCACACATTTCAATTCTCATTCCCTCTTCTGATTTTCCCGTAAGTCAATTTTAACGCAATGCTGGTAACTCTTCAAGCTGAAAACTTGAGCAGCAAACCCGACCATCCTACCAGGTCAGCTCATGAATAACAGTCCAAGTGTCTGCCTTTTAACTGCTCACCCACCCGCCCACCCACGCCCTCACATGCGCATCCAGCCTCCTTGAGCACGCCGCGTCTGCGTCCGTGTCCACACAGGCTGAGCAGGAGAATTTACCTCTCTGCGTTTCCTCGTGGCCGTCCTCACCCAGCCCACTTCTCTCAGATACCAGTGAGGGCAGCTCACTTGTCAGAAATTAGCTGAAGAGAGTAAGATTTTTTAAAAAAGCTTCCTAATGCTTATTGGCTTTTTTTCCCTGCAGTTCTAACTCATGTGCTAACGTGCCCCAACAGAGAGGCCCCTGGTGCACGGTCGGGGCTGACACATTGGCCCGTATCAGGGAGGTGCAGGGGAAGCTCACAGGTTCATGGGCAAGGTTAGACTTCCATGGTGCCTGAGAGAATGAAAATATAAGGCAGTTATCTAATGAGCAAATTCAACCCCCAGGCTTACTCCCACAAACGCCACACTTCCCTCACTCCGTTCAAGTTTCATGATTGATTCTGGGTAGTTAAACACCTAATTATGCACCAGCCATTCCCAATCGAGTTAAGCCCTGGGCACCTGCTCCTAATCACAGTCTCATTCGGGGAGCCCTGATGAGCGGATGTCCGCAGTCCCAGCAGGGACCACCAGGGCTCCTGAGCACCCCCGGTCTCCAGGCGGGGCTACTGGTGACCCAGGAGTGTGACTGCTTTTAACTTCGTGGGGGTGGGGTTTCTATGACAATGAAACCAATCAAGCCAATAGCGCCTGCTTGGAGGCTTAGGGATGCATCTGCTGGACCGGCTCCGTGCAGCGTGCAGGGTTGTGGTTCACATTCCCAACTTCTCCCCTGCCATCTGTCCCTCCTCTGAGCCTCAGCCACTGGTGGCACTTTTTTTGGCCACTCTACCCCTTTGAAATATAGTAATTGTTCATGGCTATCTTCTGATGAACACGCGATACAATTTCATTGTAGGAAATGAGAACAAAGTGCTGGGTAACTGTGGCTTGTAATTTCACCCAGAAATTACCTTCTGTGAAATACGTGTAGTTAATGTCCAGTCTAACACTATTTAATGAACGTTTTCCAATAAAATTAAGTGCCCGGGAGCACACGATTGTTTTGGCTGCAGCGTGTTGCATCCTATGCGTGTGCCCTGGTTTCTTTGAAGTTTCTCCCCTTTGTAAGATGCTGTTATCCGCTTGCCTGACAGTGGCCTGAAAACTCCAAATTGCCTTTGAACTCCTCAGAGAAACAGACAGAGCCTGCCTTCCCACCATTTGAAAGGCCAAATAGGACACTTTCTGTGAGCATTTAGGGGCTCAGGATAAAAGCTTGCACTCATTTTTAAGAATCCCTTCATTACATGCTTTTGCTGCAAGGTTCACATCTAAAATTTCTTTACCCTTTGATTAGGTACTTCTGATGGCTCAGTACAGGAAATAACCATGTGCAAAATCTGGTAAGGCAAAATAATACCAGATGTAAGGAACTCGTCTTTTGCCTTCTCACAGGCTTGGGAAGCTGCGTGATGCATACGGGACTTCCCAAGGTCGGGACAGGCAGACCCAGTCAGCGCTGGCGGGAGCCTGCGGTTTCGTGGGGCCATGGCTCCACGGCCCACCGGGAAGCTTTCAAGAGCTTTACAAGTCAAACCCCATCAGCAGGAGTCCTAGATCGCCGCGTCGGGAGGTGAAGATAAAGTCTCAGCTGCAATTCATAGGGTTTGCCAGTGTCTTCACACCTGAAATCGTCACTCCTGGGAGGGTTGGAGAAAACAGGGTGGGGGGCCTGGTGGTAGAGGAGGTTAAACGGGCACCCAGAAGAGACCAGAGCTGGCTGCCAGCTGTGTTTTCCATCACGGCGTCCTCGTGCCGGTAGACGGCAGAAACGTCCATGCTCTCATTCTTTGTCCTGAAGTGGGGTCTGTTTTTCCACCCCTCAGATCTGGGCTTGAACAAGTGACTTGCTGTGGCCACTGGGACATGATCATTGTGGTGCTTGAGGAGACAGGGAAAAGTGCATGGGCCCCGAGGGGCTTACATGTTCTTGCTGCTGGGACCACTTTCCCACCACATCAACCAGCCACATTTTATTAACCTGCCATAGGGTGATGGACATACACGGCTGCATCTCCAGCTGCCACCAAACCCTGCCAGATGCGTGGTTGAGGCTGTTCAGACCAAGCAGCTGCAGCCGAGCGGGGCCAGACTGACAGTCCTGCCCAGTCGGCCCACAGAGCCCTGGGAAGGAATGAACATGGTTGTTTCAAGTCACTAAGGTTTAGGGTGATTTGTTACCCGGCAAGAACTAACAGATACACTCTCCATCCATACCCCAGTGGTTGAAGGCCACATTTCAGGTCTAAGTTTGACCAAGCAGGGGGTCACAATTTGTTTTCCTGGATTCTTCTGTCCAGACCAGCCTTGTCCTCTGTCCTGTCCTCAGGCCTCCCCATCTGAGTCACTCTGCTCTCAGTGTCCAGTCCTTGCAGAGAGGCCCCACTGGCCCTCCCTCCATCTGCTTGGACCCGAGTCCACCTTTCTCCTTTGCTCTTGGGGACCTGCCTCCCACCTATGTCAGATCCTGGCTCATCTGAGGAAGACTGACCAGGAGGAAACAGCCCCAAACAGAGCCACCCCCCCCCCCCCGGCCAGGGCAGGGGACGCCTGGCCCACTGGGGCACGGAGGTGGGCTCCTGAGGGCCCTGACGGTGGTGGAGGGCTGAGTGCTGGACGTCGTGCGGGACGCTGGGCACGTGCCATTATAGTGAATCCTCACAACCCCCCAAAGAGGTGGAAACTGACAGATGGGAAAGCTAAGACTGTGAGGGTGTCAGGGGTGGGACTGCGTCCCCTCAAAGAGCTCATAACCGCTGGTACCTGTGAGTGTGCCCTTATTTGGAAATAGGGTCTATGTGGACGTGGTAAGTCAAGGCGAGGTCACTCTGGAGCAGGCTGGGCCCTCACCCCATGGCTGGTGTCTTAGCAGAAGAAGGAAATTCGGACACAGAGGCAGGGGAGGCCGTGTCACCATGGAGGCAGAAATTGGGGTGATGTCGCCACAGGCCAGGGACACAGGACTGCTGGAGCCCCAGAACTGGGAAGAGGCAGGAGGGATCCTCCCCTAGAGTCTTCGGAGGGAGCCTGGCCCTGACAGCATCTTGATGTTGGACTGCTGGCCCCAGACCCGAGAGGGAATGGAGTCCTGCTGTTTTAAGCCAGCAGGCTTGCGGTACTTCGCCAGGGCCGCCCTGGGACACTAGTACGGAAGGCGAGCAGCCCGCAGCACCCGTGAGCCGGGAAACCTGGGACGGTAGAAACCCAGTCCTGCCAGGTTGTTCGCAGAGCGGGCGGGCTCCGGACGACCTCCCATCCTGATGGCGGACGCGGGCCCTGCGCAGGAGGGAAGGGGCAGCCTTACCCGAACGTCAGTGGAGGGGCTGCCGTTGGAGGAGCCTGGCTTGGGCTTCTGGAATCCTCCAGGGGTTTCCATTCAGGATGGATGAGCTTGTCCGAGGGGAGCGGGAGATACAGAAACCGCTGAGCATTGCTGCCTGGTTCCTTCCCAGTCAGTAAACTGTGCCCGGCACCGTGTGTGCATCAGGCTGGCCGGCAGTCTTGCCCGTGTGGCCAGCGGGCGTTCCCACCTCGGCAGGAGCTGTGCTACGCTGCCTGCCGCCGCTTCCGGTCGATTAGCATCCGTGGGACACACCTGGGCCACTGAGGGGGCAGATGCCTCTGGGCACCCACAGCACAACGGGCAGGCGGGTCAGCCGGCCACGGCCGCCGGCCAGCTGCTTCTCTTACATTCAAACTGGCACGTCCAACACATTTTGAATTTTTTTGTAAAATTACTTTTAAGGAAAACAGCAGAAATTAGTCCAGAATTCTCATTGCTATGAACATGCGTGGGATGCTGCAGGTGTAGACGCACAGCTCGCTGCCCCGCGAGGGTCGTGCCCTCCCCTGCCGCCCTCCCTCACACCTGTCCCTTTGTTCCTTAATGAAGCCCAAGTGTTCTTGTTTCTACCCCGTTCACCGCCAGGTCTGAAAACCGTGCCGAGGCTGAATACTTGCCCTCTTTTCATCTTTTTTTTTTTTTTTTGAGGATTCTTGCTTTCTTTTATTGAAGTATTGATTTACAATGTGTGTGAGTTTCTGCAGCACAGCACGTGATTCGTTATACACACACATATATTCCTCTTCGTGTTCTTTTCCATCGCAGGTTATTACAAGATACTGACTATAGTTCCGTGTGCTACACGGTAGGACCTTGTCGTTCATCTGTTTTCTATACAGTAGTGTGCACCTGCTAATCCTGAACTCCCAGTTTATCCCCTCCTATCCCTTTCCCCTCTGGTAACCATGAGTTGTTTTCTATGTCTGTGAGTCTGTTTTGTAAATAAATTCATTTGTATCTTTTTTTAGATTCCACATATGGGTGACATCATATGATATTTGTCTCTGTCTGACTTACTTCATGCAGTACGATAATCTCTAAGTCCATCCATGTTGCTGCAAATGGCATTATTTCATTCTTTTTTATGGCTGAGTAACATTTCATTGTATATTAATTCTAAACTCTGTACCATAACTTCTTTATCCGGTCATCTGTGGATGGACATTAGGCTGCTTCCATGTCTTGGCTGTTGTAAATAGTGCTGCTGTGAGCACTGGGGTGCAGGTGTCTTTTTTGAATTACAGTTTCCTCCAGATAGATGCCCAGGAGTGGGATTGCTGGATCCTAAGGTAAGTCTATGTTTAGTTTTTTAAGGGATCTCCGTACTGTCCCCCACAGTGGCTGCACCAGTTTACATCCCCACCAGCAGGGCAGGAGGGCTCCCTTTTCCCCACAGCCTCCTCAGCATCTATCGTCTGTGGACTTTTGAATGACGGCCACTCTGACGGGGGTGATGCGGTACCTCATTGTGGGTTTGATTTGCACATCTTTTCAACTCTTGAACGTCCCTTCTCTCAGCTGGGAATGAGGCTCGGTGAGTAAAAGATGCATGATTGTTCACAGATGTGCGGAAACACACACCCACAAAAGTACACATACCCGCGAGAGCAGAGCATCCCTGTCCCCACCCCAAGCACACACACGCACACACGCACATGCACATGCACATGCGCACACATGCAGTTTGCAGTATGACTTCTCCTCTGTGTGATTCTCCAGGTTGGGGATCACAAACCCAAATTCATTCCTTCGATTGGTAAACGTCTGAGCTGTGACCAGGGTGGCCCCCAGGGTGCGTGGGGTCTGGGGAACACCCCTTTGCTGGGCTCTGAGCCTTCTACACAATGCGAGGCTCCCCAGGTCAACTTCGGGGCAGTTGGATTGTCCCGTGGGGCCGGCCCGGCGTCGGGCCCCCTGTGGCGGTGTCAGAGCTGGGAGGCCTGACAGACCGCCGGGCCTGGGCAGCCTTGAGTCCACTCCGTGGTGCTCGCAGCCAGACATGACCTCCCACCCCCTCGTTCTCGCAACTGACCACCAAGTCCAGCTGGACAGCTGCCTAAATGGTCCCTCAGACCCCACCTCCACCTCTCCCTGGCCTCCAGCCTGCACTCCTGGCCAGGCCTGGCCATCCGCACACGCCCCTGCACATCTGCGGCCCCGGCCCCCACCTCGCCGCCGCACCAGGTGGCCATCTCCCCGCACCCCTGGGCTGCCAAGCCCACTGGCTCCTCCTGGCCTTGGGGCCTCTGTCACGCTGTCCCCTCTGTCATGCCGTCCCCTCAGATCTCCGCCTGGCTCACTGTGTTTATCATCCAGCAGGACTCGGGGCCGCCTCCTCCAGAAATCACACAGCGGAGGCTGCAGCTCCCAGCCCAGCCGGCCCGCCTGCCTGGACGGCTCCCCCCTCCCCTTCACGCCCACTGGCCTTTCAGGAGGTGACTTCTGCCTCCTTCTGCGGGTCCCCAGGGTAACCAGTGGGTCACAGGCAGTGCACAAACTCATGGCTTCCCCACAGCCCTCTCCCCTGGCCTCCCCACTGACCCTGAGCTCTGAGGCACCTGACGTCCAGAGTGCCACCAAGACACGTTTCAGGATGGGCGGGAGCGGGGCAGGAAGAAGGGGGCCGGGTGGTGCCTGGGGCAGAGGCCAGGCCTGCCCTGCTCGTCCGAGGTCACAAGGAAGGCCCAGCTTTGGGGCAGGGACTAGCCAGGCGGGAGGGCACCGAGTGTCTTCAAAAGAAGGAGCAGGCACAGAGTCTGGGGAAGGGCTTTTTCCTCCTTATGAATGTGAAAGTTGAGGACACGCAGTTTGGGGCCCTGAACCCCGGGCGAGCCTGGGACAGAGTCGACGGGGCCAGGATTCGGAGTCCAGGTCGTGGAGAGCTGTGGGGGGAGCGAGGCCCTGGGCTGGTGTGCGGGGACTCGAGGGTGCAGGAGAAGATTGCCCCCTCACCCCCATCTCCCACCTCAGGCACCGGAATTCCCTTGACAGAGAGCCATCCCTTTCCACGCCCCATTTAAAAATAAAATAACATTTATTTATTCTACTTAGAGGAGTAAAACCAGTCTCTGTGGAAAATTTGGAAACCACAGGAAGAGCAGGAAGGAACCTCCCAGCGCCCCCTCCAAACACACACCGAACTGCCGTGTTTCAGCCAGAGCCCTGACTCGCCCTCTGCAGCTGAGGAGCTGGGGCCGAGGTTTGGTTTTGGGTTCACGACTGCCCTCGGGCTTGCCTTGGCTGCGGCCGAGTCCTGGGGTGGGAGGCCTTGGTGGACGTGGGTGGACGTGGCCGTGACTTCCGGGTGCTTCCGAAGGGCTGCCTCTCAGCGCATCCACTTGGGTCCCATGTGTCCTAAGGGATGAAACCTTCCCGAGGCCTCACCTGGGGCGAGGTGAAGGTTCTGATGCCTCCTCAGGCCTCCATCCCAGCTCCCAGGGCCCCTCAGCACCGATGCCTCCATCCGGGGGAAGGCCTTTAATGAGGCTCCACGTGCTAGAAGGGCCCATCTTTCCGGGACCAGCAGCGTCCCAGAGAGAGCAGGGGTGGCTACCAGCCTGCAGGCCGTCCCGGTGTTGGCTGGGCAACTCCGGCTCCAGTCTGTCTTGAGCACCCACTGTGCACCAGCTTCGTGTTTGCTGCCCGGGACACAGTGATGAGGGCTGGATGGGTTTCCTGGGGCAGTTGTAGCAAGTGCCCCGGACAAGGCGGCACAAACCACAGTCCTTTGCTCTCTCACAGGCTGGAGGCTGGACGTCCGGCACCCAGGTGTGGCAGGGCTGGTCCCTCCTGAGGACCCTATCCTGGCCGTGCAGACGGCCGTCTCTTCCTATGTCCCTCGTGGTCGTCCCTCCACGTACATCTGTGTCCCCAGCTCCCTTTCTCATACAGACACAGCCATCGTGGACCAGGACCCTCCCAACGACCTCATTTTAACTGAATTACCTCCTTGAAGATCCCACCTCCAAACGCGGTCACATTCCGAGGCGCTGGGGGGTGAGGACTTCAACTTGTGAGTTGGGGGCATATGATTCAGCCCATGACAAGGGCACCCACCCCCCACCAGGCTGGGCTCCTGTCTGAGGCCCCCGCCCCCCAGCTCCCCCAGGCAGGGTCAGAAGCCCAGCGGTGAAGCTGGGAAACCTGCCTGAAGACACAGTGGGGCTCGAATTCCCAACGCCTGTGCTGGCCCTTCTCGGTGACTTATGGAGAAAAAGCACCTCAATATACCTAGCGATGATTTTGTCTGCCCCTTAGGTTACAGTTAAATTCTAGTAATTTAAATTTTAAAAACTCCCCTGTGGCAACAGTGAGGAGCAGGGAGACAGAGTGAAGCCCCCCGGCTGCCCTTGGAGTGAGGATGGAGTGTGGCACTTCTGGGGTTGCCGCCCCGTGGGCAGCTCCGGGCCCGGGAACCCGCGGAGCAGCTGCGCTTCCCGCCCCGAGGAGCCTGGAAGCCGACAGTTCCCGCCGACGTATTTATCGCGTTAAGTACTTCACGGGTCTGGGGCCCGTTCCACGCTCACGGTGAACTGATTTTCCCGTGTGATTTAGTTACAGATGCCTAGCCAGCGAAGGCTGTGACGTGGGTGGAGGGGTCCCGGTGCCTGCGGTCTGAGACGGCGGGGTGGGGGCGCTTGGCCACGGGGACACCATCAGACACAGCTCTCCTCCTTTCCTCAGCTGCAAGGTCAAAGCTGAAACCACTGGAAGCTGCACTGCCTTTCTGACAGTGGGGAGAGATGTGTGGGTCAGAGCTGGTTCCCAGGGCAGCGCCCTCGCAGAGCTGAGCACCCAGGACCACGCTTACAGAGGATTTGTCGTGGCTTCTCAGATCCAGTCTTTGACACACAGCGTTCCATCAGTGCTCGGAGAAGTTCTTGGGGAGAAAAACAACAGAAGACAGTGCTTTCTTGTCTCCCCGTGCGAGCACAAGGGGACGGGTGTGGCTGGGTTGCTGGACGGCCTCCTGGCAACGTGCTGTCTGCTGGAGGTGCCGCCGGGGTCTCCTGCCGTGAGGCTCTGCTCAGCACACTTCATCCTTCACTGTGACTTAACCCTGAGGCTGGACGGTGGCCGCCTCTCCCTCCCCACCCTCCTCCCCTTAGCCAGCACTTGTGGGTGCCCGGGGCAGGGGGCTTGCAGGTCCCGGTGTGCAGGCTGAGCCGGGCGGTCGGGGCCCCAGTCCGCGGGCTCTGGGCCTGTCAGGAGGCTGGCTGGCAGTTACCCTGCAGCTTAAAGGGAGGGACGTGCCCCATGTGAGAGGTGAGTCAGGACGCAGCCTCATCACCCCCATGGGCTCAGCTAATGGGGTGGGCACCACCTGCAGCATAGAAACATTCTTGATGCAGAAGGTTCGGGAAAGTGTTCTGTGGGAGCCTGGTGCGCTGAGGGATCCCATGAGAGGAAACCAGGCTGGCGACTCAAGGACCAGACTGTCACAGACGCTGCTGGGACGTCTCTCATTTGTTGACTTCAATGTCCCAGGACTTGGCATGACCAAAACCTGGGAATGCAGACGAAGTGTGTTAGTGTAGGAAGGAGCGTGTGTGCAAGGGCATGTGTACGTGCCTGTGTGTGCAGGTGCATACACACATGTACACGTGAGACTGTGCGTGTATGTGTGTGGACATGTGGGTGTGATTATGTGTGTGCACAGGTAAGGATGTGTGGACACGTGCCAAGCACGATCACACGTTCACGCACGTGTGTGTGTACATGTGATCATGGGTACACGTGCACATAAACATTGTGTGTGGGGACATTTGTGTGTGATTGCATGTGTGGACACCTGAGCACATGTGATTGTACATGTATATGGTGCGTGGACACGTGTGTCACACATTTGTGGTTGCACGAATGTATGCACACGTGACACATGTATGCCTGTGTGGACATATGTGTGGGTCTATGTGTGATCATGCGTATCTGCGCATATAAGTGTGTTTGCGCATGTGTGCATGAGTGCTAGTTCAATAATGGTTGTGCGAGGTGTGGGAGGAGGAAGTGTGTGGAGGAAGGCACTGGCGAACCGCGGCAGACGGCAGTCCCTCTGGGAAGCACTGTCACTGAGGGGGAGTCGTCTGTACAGGACGACCTGCAGGCTGCCGGGCACCAATATCTCAGCGCCTACTAGGTTTGGGTTGTATTACAGCCAAAGCTGCAGGATGTCTTGGTTTGAGCAGGATGAAAATGAAAAATGAGAGAAACAAGAAGAGAAGCAGAACCCGAGGCCCCTGTCTGTGAACTGAATCCAAGAAGAGATGGAAAATTTCACAGCTCAAAAATGAATTATTCAAAGATGAGGAGCAATCTTCTGGAATTCACCGAGAGGGAACAGATGCTCCAAGGAAACCGTACCAACGTGCAAATGAAAGGTCCACAGATCTCAGATGTGTCGACGGCCTTTAAGTCAGGTTGCAGAGCAGAGACGGCGCCCACAGCCCCGGCACGCACCGAGGAGCCTGGACACACGTGGGCAGGGCTTCAGGGCGAGAGGAGAGTCGCGCGCAACCTCACAAAGCTCAACCATGAACCAGCCTGGGGCTGGGTCTCCCTGGCGGGTGCTGCGCCACCCAGAACGTCCCCGACGCTTGTCCCCAAAACAAAGGCAGGAAGAGAAGGACCGCCTCGTCCATCTCCTGAGATGGAGACCCTGAAACGTGCTGAGTAAACGCAGTCCTTTTCCTATCTGCCGATTTAGACATGGATTTCCCACCCCTGGAAAAGGACTCCAGCCTGTGGTCGTCAGTATCCCGCATGGATTTCATGGGCTTGCGTTGCCTGCGGCCCGACTGACCCCACGTCCCCAGCACCGCCGCTGATGTCCCCCTCACAGCTCACAATCGGGGCATGCACGTCCTCGCGCTCCGGGGACTGCTCTGATGTTTTAACGCTGAATTACACACGGGAGGCCAGCATCACATCCCTGGGCCACTGCTCTAAGACACGCCGGCGAGAAGAGCAGTGTCTTCGTCTCCACGCAAAAACCAGGGGAGATTTCTGGGGTTTATCAGAAGCAGCCCAGGACGCACAACTCAACTAAAGAAAAAGTACGGTACCCATTTCTGTATAAGAATATATTATTTAAAAGACAGCTTAAAAATAAAAATTCTGTACAGCATCGTAAAGTCCTTTTTTTTTTTTTCTGTATCAGTGAACAAAACGGTTCTTAGAAAATGTGATCTTGTGATGTCAGGTGCTCAGAACCAACTCTTCCCTGCACGGAGGATACCGCAAAACTCAGCTGGTCGGGTCCAGATAGCATCCTGCCGGTCTCTGCTTTCTTCATGCACAGTCTGCTTGGAAAAGGAGAAAGAATGCTGATTTGTGTCTGTGGGACTGGAAATGTGCAGGCAGTGCCACAAATCACACATAGACAAGGAGCATGTCTTCTGTCCCAGAACTCTGCTCGTTTAATCACTAAAACAACAGGATGACTGGATGAAGATGTGGTATATATACATATAACAGAACACTACTCAGCCATAAAAAAGAATGAAAAAATGCCCTTTGCAGCAACATAGATGGACCTAGAGATTATCATATCCAGTGAAGTACATCAGAGAAAGACAAATATCAAATGATATCAGTTATATGTGGAATCTGAAAAAATGATACAAATTTTATTTACAAACCAGAAATAGACTCATGGACACAGAAAACAAACTATGGTTACCAAATGGGAAAAGGTGGGGAGGGATAAAATAGGAGGTTGGGACTAATAGATACACACTACTATATATAAAATAGATAAACAACGAGGACCTACTGTACAGCACGGGGAACTCTATTCAATTTTTTGTAATAAGCTATCATGGAAAAGAATCTGAAAAAAAAAAGTATGCATGTAACTGAATTGCTTTGCTGTACACCTGAAACTAACATTGTAAATCAACTACAGTTCAATTAAAAAAGTTAATAAAAAACTCAAGCAACAAGAGGAGTGGGATTGTCACCTCTAGTTTAGAGATGGGGGCTGTGGCTCAGAGAGGTTCAGACGCCTGCGCACATCACGCAGCTTGTGATTAGCAAAGCCCGGACTCACAGCAGGGACTGTCGGACGCCGGGGCTGTCTCTGCTCCTCCCCAAAACCACACCCAGTCCTCACGCCCCGCGCCTTGAATGTTTTCTGAGAATCTCTCAAACGATCCTCAGGCACGTGGGTGGCTGGCCTCATCTCGTGGAGGCCGAGGGGCTGGTTGCTTTCCGCCTGGACTAACTGAACGGCCAGTCCCCAAAGGGCACCGGAAGGGCTTGCAGCAACGAAAGCAGCAGCTTTATTTTTGAAAAGCTTTCAAACAGTGCTTTCCCTGGCAAGCGGTGCACCTGTGATCACGATCTTCCTCTGTTTCCTAAGGCCTTTCAGAGCCCAATTCTAATAAGCACGCAAGGAAGCAAAGCTTCACTTATTTAAGAAGATTCAGCCATTCAGGTTCTGTCCCTTCCCCCTCTTCCCTCCTTCCTTCTTTCAGGATTTCCGAGCCGTCCCCATCTGGGTCTGAATTACGTAAGCACTGAGACATCGTTCAGAACAGCCTTACCTTCACTCTTTCTCACATCTCTGCTTTTCTCTCTCGACTTGGTGTCCCCGGACATCAGGCTGTCAACCTTCTGCAGGAACCAGGACGGAGGATAAAAAGGCCAAAGTCAGGCTCCAGGAGACAGTGTGTGAGTGACCGCCTGTCTGCTTAAGAGCTTCCTGGGACTGAAGATGCTAAGATGTGTGAGGCCACTGAGGTCTACCCTCGGTGAGCCAACACACCACAGTGTGAGCGTCCCAGACACGGCTCTGCACCGCCAGCCACTGTCCCCGCAGCCGGAGGCCCCACCGGCCTGACACCGTCTGGACGTGGACCGCGAGCCCACGATGGGCGCCACGAGCAGCCCCGGGGCACCGGGGGTGGGGGGTGGAGTCCACACCCTTTCACCTCTTTTGTGGGTCTGTTCTTTCTGGGGACAGGAAGGGGCCCTGGAGGGTCCTAGCAGCCCTGCTGGGCCCTGGAGACTCAGGGCCTCCATGGGGATGGCGTGCAGCTGGCCGGGGATGAGGGGAAGGGGGTCAGGCCCCGTTAGCCTCCTGTCAGCCGTGGGGCGGGGAGACGACTCGGCCAGGGGACACCTCCGCTTACATCCATCTCTTCGTCATTTGCTCTTAGATGTTTAGAGTTTCCGAACCTGTCTGACTTTCTGGGAGAAGAATCCAACTAGAGAAATTGGTCGCCGGCCTGGATTGCTGAGCGACCCGTAAGCCTGTACGGAGCGGCAGAGCGTGTCCCGTGTCTCGTGCACAAAGGAGGTTGAGGGGCGAGGGTGACACGGGAGGTTCCGTGGGGCAGGGGCACGGTGGGAGATGCCATGAGCATGCAGCCCCCAGACTGACTGACGCCTGAGGACGGGTAACAGTAACCCTGCGACACCGTCCTGTGACTTCACCGTCAACCAATCAAGGACTGTGCCTGAGCTGATCACTTACCCTGGGACGCCCCGCCCTCACCTCGCCTTTAAAAATGCTTTGCTGAAACCCATCGGGTAGTTGGGGTTTTCTGAGCACCAGCTGCCCTGGGCTCCTTGCTTGGCAGCTGCCGTGAACATGGCACTTTCCTTCACCACAACCCGGGGCAGCAGATTGGCTTCACTGTGTTCAGGTGAGCGGACCAAGTTTGGTTTGGTACCAGCATGGGGGTCAGGGGGGCCCTGGAGTCAGGCGGATGCTGGCCAAGGCCAGACGGGGACAAAGCACCGGGCAGCAGGGAGGCTGTTCCAGCTGTACTGGGGGCCTTGGAGGGGGGGTGGGGACGGTGGATGGAGGGAAGGCCACACCTGAGGGGCCGCAGACATCACGGTGGGGGTCTGCAGTGATCTCAGGCGGCAGGGGGCCTGACGCAGCTCTGCACACACTGGGGTCCTGACTTGGCCAGACCAACTCTGGGGGCTTTTGGGAAAACCTCCACCCCAGCTCTGAGCCGTGAACTGTCCCCTCCCTCAAACACAGGACCCATCCCAGCAGCAACCTAGAGCCAGAGCCAATCTCCTGATGCTCCTTGCGGGTGCCACGTGCGGCTGGGTCCCGAGTGGCGGCTTTCCCTGTGCCAGGGGGCATCTCTTCCACTGCCCTCCCTCCGAACAAGGTCGCCCTGGGGAAGAGGAGGAGGACAGGGACCCCGCAGGGCCGGGGCGCTGCTCCGAGGGGGTGTGAGCAGCCATGAGGCTGTGATCCCGCGGGGACCATCGCAACCATGGGTGACTCCCTCCGGGACTTTGCATTCCATGCAGCATGGTTTCCCCGAAGACAGAGCCCCTCGTCTGACCCGGCCCGGCTTTCCGGTGGGATGGACGAGCTCTGGCCCCGAAGGCCTCTCGCCGGTGCGGCCGGCCGTGCAGGCCCTGTGCGCACTCCCGTCTCACCTCCTTCATGGCGTCGTCTATTTGCTTCAGCTCCTCATAGCGATCTCTGGATTCCCACAGGGGCTGCAGCATGAGCTCCTCGACTGCAGGGAAGAGCTGGGAGAGACACAGACGGATGCCATCAACAGTCCGTCCTCCTTACGGAAAATGCGTGAGCAAAACTGCGCCAGGTCCCGTGCGTCTGGGGGGACCAGCCGAATGGGAAACGTGCTTCTGTCCAAGGGGACCTTTGGAGGCTCCTGGGCCGTGGCTGCGGCAGAATCCAAGGTGCCCAAGGTTTGATGCCGTCTGGTCAATGGCTCCTGGAAGCCCTCCTGGATGGAGCCTGCGAGGCTGCCACCCACGCACCTGAGCTGTTTCCTTCTCTCATGTTTTCCACGTAGACCTGGCAGAAGCTGCTCTCCTCCTTCTATCTCCTGGGACTCCCGACTGTCCATCCTGCAGACTCTCATCATCCAAACGCCAACCTCACCCACTAGCCGCTGACGGCCCTGTGGCCGGAGGAGCGAGGCCATCCCCTCTGCTCACAGCACATCCCGGCCCGGCCCTGCCTCCCGCCTGCAGCTCCCGCTGTGCCGGGCCCACCTGGCGAACATCCATTTGTCTTTAAGATTCAGCTCTGAGGGCGCTACCTGCCCCCTCACCTGCGACCTCCCCAGCTCCAGGGAGGCGTGCCCCTGGTATCCCTGCCCCATGGAACCCTGGGCACATAGCTCTCAGCTGCAGTGCTCCCAGGCTTCTCCAGCCCCAGCTCTGCTCCTGCAACTGGAGGAGAGCAGGTCCGTCATCCCCTCACTGTGCCCCTGCACCTGCCGGCCCAGGCGAGGTCCGTGGTTGTGGAAGGAATGCTCATACAGGAAGGCGGGTTCTTAGAGAAGCGACAGTGTGGTGGAAGGACACATTGAGACAGTTATGGAAGGCCACTGGGGATGGCATGGGGCGCCTGAGCTCAGAGGTGGAGGTTTGGAAAAGGTGAGACCAGGAGCTGTGGGCCGTCCTGCGAGATGGAAGTGCCAGGGAGGGTGGGGGACTGTGCACAACAAGGCGGGGTGGCTTGTCGTGTGTTGGGGGCAGTGGGGAACCATGGAAGGTTCAGGAGAGAGGCAGAGACCATCTCCTGGCTGAGGACTAACCTGGCGACAGCCCTGTGCTGGGTGGGGTGGGGTGAGATGGAGGTGTGCGTAGATGAGAAGGGTCTTCTGAAGGCAAGCAGGAGAGGCACTGACGAGGCCCCTGGGTGGTGCCCTGGGACAGGGAGGGCCTGGGGTGGCTCCCAGAGACACCATGGATGAGGTTCTCCTGGCCAAGGTGGCTGAGGAAGGGGAAGCCGTGCGGCTCTGTGGCTTTGCTGCTGGCGTGGCCGGCGGGGCAGGAGGGATGGGTGGGGAGGCAAGAGGGGAGTCTGTTTTGGACATGCTGGCGTTAAGGTGGGGGGGGGGACTTCAGGTGGGGCACTGGGCAGGTGGCCCAAGCACATGTGCGTGTGTGTGCACACACAAGTACTTCCCATCCTCGGGTCACCAGCTCGTGGTGATGGCGGCTCACCTTGGTCACCGTTTCGAACATTGGAATCAGGACGAACTTGATGAACCCAATTTGGGCTGTGGCTTTGGTCACTTTGTCCCGGTCCATGAACGGGGCCACGGGCAGGCCCTCTGACTTCTCGCGGTCGCTCTGCGGGGAATGCAGGAGACACGACGTTTAAGACAGAAAACCATCCGAATCTGGGAGCTTTTTCAGGGTCAACATCCCGCGAGAAAGAGAAAACAGCTACCAGGCCAGGGGGACCCGCCGCGCGGCCAGCACCTCGGCGGTCACGGGGGAAGAGGACGCCACCTTGCGTGCTGCCCAGCTGGGCCTGCAGGCTTGTGCCGGGGTTGGGGTTGGGGGGCTGGGGCTCAGCCGCAGCCCCCCAACCCCCACAGCTCCTCAGGCTGCTGTAGCAAGTGGCTTATTGTCCCTTCCAGCATCTTCCATCTTGGGCTGGCTTGGCTGTCTGTCCCAGAGCCTCCCGGGAACGGCTGCTGGCTGACCTCCCCTGGATGCCCTCTGCCTCCACGGTTCCCGCTCCAGGCCCTTGCGGGCCCCGGGGGCCCCTCAGCAGGTGAGCCAGTGGTCACAGGGGCAGCCTGACACGTGCTGCTCCCATTGGTCCCCGTCTTCTGTGCCTCAAATTACAACCCACTTCACTGCTGACGTGCGCCCGCTGTCACGGCTTCAGGGGGCTGGTGACGCGGCCACCCTGGCACCAGCCTGCCACGTCCCCGACATGAACCCAGTGAAGGGGGGAAGGAGCCACGGGAGGGTGGCTGCTGGGCAGCGCCCCTACCTGCATGAAGTACTCCTCCAGCAAGCAGTCCACCCAGGGCTCGGCCACCTCCGCCGGGCGGACCTCGTTGGAGATGTCACAGCACTTTATCAGAACCATCTTCAGCTAGAGGGAGAGAGGGGGGATCAGCACCACCACGCAGGCTGGTCCCGCCGCTGCGGGGCATCACCGCACCCCCGGCAGTCAGCATCTTCCCAGAGGTGGGGGCTCGAGGCGTGGGCAAGCCCCTTTAAAACACGGACGGTGGTCCCACAAACCACACACTGCCAAGTTCAAGCGTACCTTCTGGACGCTGACAATACTAAGAAACGCAGACACAGCACTGCCAGAAGGCGGGACTTTAAAAGGTAATGGGAAGGAACCCCCTGAGGTGGAGGGTCCTGGGGCCCCTGGGCACAGACGTGGCCCGCTGGAAATAGAGGGGAAGGGGACCCTCACGTAAAAGCAGGGAGGGCACCCCCTCCCTGAGCACCGGGGAGGGAAGGAGGATGGGGAACCACAGTCCCGCCTGCTGACTGAAGGGGCGTCCAAGGCAGAATCCTGCCCCAGCCTGGGGGCGCACAGTCACCCAAGGCTCGAGGTGGCCTTGGCTTCTGCCCTCTGGTCCCAAGCCTGGCACCGCCCCGTGTTAGCCGGGCCTCTGCTGGGACCCTGGGCTTCCTGCCTTTTTTTTAAATTCATACTTGGATAAACTTTTATTTTTATATCAAAGGGAAAACTAATTTCACCTAAAGCTGCCTAACCCACATTTCCAGTTGTGACGGTGTTTCATTTACCATCTACCTTTGAAAGGCTTCAAATAAAACACAGCTAGGAAAACACAAAGAGCCCTGATCGCAAAGCCTCCCGGCAGCTAGGCGGTGGCCATAGTGCTGCAGCTGCAAGTCGGCTGCGACGCCTCCCCGGGAGCCTAAGCGCAGCTCGCCTGGGGGCGCAGATAAGCAGCACCGCATCCACACATTAGGTTGTGACCGGCAGTCCTGAGCAGACAGCATCAGACTGTGTGACTTAAAAAAATTACCCTCGACTTGTCACGAACTGTATCAAAATCTGTCTGTTCTTCCAGTCCTCCCAAAAGCTCTACAAAAGCAGTGATGTACCGTCCCCGTTGTCCTTCACTTGTTGCCCAGCTTGAGTTGCCGTCCCCCAGAAGCCCCCTCCTCCTCGCCGCCCACGTCTGGACGTGTGACCGTCCAGGTCCTGCCCTGGCCCCTCCTGCCAGCCTTCCCAGACACCAGCCCCAGATGGTGCCCCCTGCATGCCCCACACCCGGCCGCGTCCTCGTCTTCCCAGGAGACTAACTCCCTCCGTCCGTGTGCAGGTCACTGACACTCACCCTGGGGTGGGGGGCAGTGGGGTGTGGATGGATGGGGCCCTGGGGAGCCCGTGCCTCTCTCTGCCCCTGGCCTGCAAAGACGTGATGGTCACTCTCTGAGTGGCCCGCTGTCCTAAGTGACCCCTCAACACTGGCAGCGCCACATTCTGGGTTCCTGCCCCATCTCTCCGTCCCAGCTGGCCTTTCCTCTGCAAAGAACTGGCAATGGATGGGGCTGGTCTGCCCTTCCATCTTCCATCTCCAGAGGTGTCCCCGCCCAGACCCTGCTCAGCCTTCTCGGCATCTTAGAGGGCAGGGTGGCACCTCCCCCGTCCCACTGTTTCCAGGAACAAGGAACTCCCTACACCAGACTGCATCTCTCTCTTCCATCTGGGATGGGATGCTTTGGGAGGCCCTGACTTGGGGGGACAGGCTCTCCCGCTGTTCAGTTATTAAAAACTGGAGGTCCTCCCCTGCACACTGTGTGTATTAGCCATAATTCAGTTTTGTGGAGTGGACGAGCCCCTCCTGAGGACAGGATGGTCAGAAGTCCAGCCAGATCGAAGAGGACTGTCCTTGCTGATGAACACATGGTGACGGAAGTGACGGTGTGGATGGTAACACTTTTGAGAGAGCGAGGCTGTCAGAGAGTAGACCTCGCCCTTAGACCAGGCTCGCAGAACCAACCCCGTCTCTCTCTGGAGACTAAGGCGGGAAGTCTTCCCGAGTTTTCCCTTCTCCGAAGGGCAGATGTGGGCACACCCCCGTCACGGGTGAGGTTCCCGCCCTTCTCTGGTCCCTCCGCCCTGGTTATGCAGGGGGCGCCCTGAAATGTAGCTGGTGGGGGCACAGGTGGGAGGCGTGGGGTCCCACCGGGTCCCCAAGGTGCCTGCCCAGAGGCTGGGATTCAGTGTGTTTTCTGGGGCTGGGCCTTCATGGGAGAACCAACTTTATTCTCAGCAAACCAGAGCCAGAGGGACTGCCTTCACCCACTCATCGCCCTCAAATCAGAATGAGATGGAGGAACAGGAAAAGGCTGCCTTTAACCTGGGGGGGGGGGTCCCGCCAGGGGGCTTTCCCGGTAAGAGCTGTGACAGCGACACCTCACTCCGAGGCGAGGTTACGAATTTTGGCTTCTTGGTTTCCAGTCTGAGCCGGAGGGTGGGACTCACCCACCAGCCCCCAAAGAGGGAAGACAAGCCTGCGTACGAGGGTCACGTGCTCCTCATTGCTGTAGTCAAAATTCTCCATTTTTTCCTTGAAAGAATCCATAATCTCTGCGTGTCTTGCCATGTCCGTGGCCAAGATTAACGTGATCATCCCCTGAGAAGCAAAACAGCAAAGCGTCAACACGGGGCACGATCTCGACAGCTGGGCAGTGAGTGCCGACTGTGTGCGGGGCCGCCCACATCACTTCAGCTGGTCCTCACGCCAGCGCTGTGGGCGTGCCTCGGAATCCCCGTCCTCATGTTCACAAAGACACTGAGACCCGCAGAGGCTGGGGAGCCTGCCCTCTGGAGGCTCCATTCCCTGACGTCTCCTGTTTCTGGTGCCCCCCGACTCCCCACCCCTGGCGCTCCATGGCTTGTGTCCGCATCACTCCCGTCTCTGCCTCTGTCGTCACACAGCCTCTCCGTGTCTGTGTCCCTCCTCTGTGTGTCTCTTATAAGGACACTTGGCATTGGATTGAGCCCACCTGGATAATCTAACCCAGAGCTCCTAATTTAATTAAACCTGCAAAGACTCTTTTTCTAAATAAGTCACAGGTCCTGGGGGGTCAGGAGGTGGACATACCTTTTTTTATTGGTTGGAGGGGCTACCATTCAGCCCGCCTCGCTCCTCAGGATGTGATTCTCACATCACCCCCCCGCCCCCACCAAAAGTGTCGGAGGGTGAAGCACAGGGCGGTGTTCAATGGGACCCCCTGTGTGTGGGGGCACCACTTTTGGTGACTTGGAAGGTCTGCCTGAGGACAGGTGGCTACCCTCATCCTCCTCCCAATGTGCCCTGAGGAGTGAAAGGTCTCTTCTCTGAAGTGGGAGGTGGGGGGCTCACGGGGTGGCCGGGGACAGGAGGGGGCCTAGGGGCCAGCGGCCAGGGTTCTGCCCTGCCGGACGGAGCAGACGTGTCTGTCCAGGGCCCACATGGACACACTCGGCCTCCTTGGGTGAGCGAGTTACCTCCTCTCTGTCAGCCTCACTTTCCTGGGCTGCGACATCAGAAAGGACTTGTCTCAAAGGGTTAAAGTAAATGGTGGCCGTGAGGTGCAGCTGCGTGGAAGCCCACGCAGGTGTGCACGCCACGTGCACACCTTTTCCTGGGGTCACGTGGTCTTGGAGGAGGTGGGCAGGTTTGTTCCCCAGGGTGCCTGGAGGGCACAGCTGTGCTTCAGAGCTCCCGGGAGCCTCAGCCACAGCAGAGGGGGCTTCCACTCTCTGGTCCTGCTCACCGTCTCCCCCGAAACCCCCGCTCTGCAGCAGCGAGCCCCCACCCCGCACACCTGTCTGATCTGCCGGAAGCTGTCCGGCTGCACATTGGAGAAGATGTTGCACTCAGGCTGGGTGAGGATCTGGAAGGCCACGGCACAGTGGTGGTTCTCCAGGGGCGAGATGTCATTGTAGCGGACGGCCAGCTCCGTGCGGGCGTTGATCTGGTACCTGGGATCGCAGGAGAGAGCAGAGGGAGCCTCAGGCACCCGCACTTGGAGGCCCCTGTGAGTCAGGGCAGCAGCGCCCGGGTGTTTAGAGGCTGGAAGTGATGGGGCTATTGGGGGCGACCACACCCTGCTGGTGCCCAGAACCCTCTTCTCCTGATGTTCTGCTGCCTGCTAACTAGATGCCCCCAAGATGTCACAGTACTAATGGCAGATGCCACCAAGAAGCCTCAGGGCCTCCCCGCCACATGCCCTGAGGGTGTTCAGGCCCCATGAGCATTTTCAGTTTGTGGTGGTGGGGGGTCAGGATGTATTTTCACGTCAGGGGCTGTGGGCTCGGCCCTTGGCTGGCCTGTCCTCGGCACATCCTCCGAGTGTGAGGTGAGGGGACGCCGCCTCCTCTGGGGAGCACAGACGTCCCCGCCCTGGGATCCGCTCTGGTCCTGACAAACCACCGCCCGGTTCTTTGGCGTATCCGGTGTCATCACACACAATAAAATTCGGAACACGAACACACAGATTCAACAGAACAACCCATGCATCGCTGCGAACACAAACCAACACCACGTGGCCCGGACTCCGGCAGGTACTTGGGGTGGATCTCTGTGCCTCGCCCCCAGAGGCGGGACTGGATGTGCGGTCCAGCAAAGCTGGCCGGTCCTCCTGGCCTCTGCGCCCTGCCCTGCCTTGGACCCTCCCACCTCTCACTCGTCCATACCCTTCTCTGACTCAGTAAGTCTTAGCCCCTTCTCTCTGCTCACTTGGGAGGCTGCCCTTGGGGGAGTGAGACCCAGAGAACAAGGTCCACATGTGGGTGGGCGCCACTCCTTGCTTTGGGGGGAAGCGAGGTTCTGCTGCTGCCAGGCTCTGCCTGTGCAGATGCAGACTTGGGGCCGGGACCACAAAGGGGTGTGTCAGCCCCTCAGGGGTCCTGTCCCAGGAGTCAAGGCCCTGGACAAAGCCCCAAATCGGGGAGCCATGTCCCACGGAGGTGGAGCTGGGGGCTTGAGAAGCCTTCACCGACAGCTGCAGCTTGGAACTTGCAGAGCGTTGAGCTGGAAAGTTCACCTCTGATGCTCAGAATGCCCTTGAGGGGGAAAAAGGAGATAAAGACCCCGAACATACGTGTTGTTGTAGCCGGGATGGTCCAAATCATGGCAGATGGCCGCTGTCATCAGGATCAAGATATCCATCTGGGAAAACTTCTCCTGGATCAGAGACAGGGTGGGTGGGGTGAGGAGGGGGCGTAACCTGGTGGGATCCGGGTGGGCCGAGGCCAAGTGGGAGGGGACCCACCTCTCTGGGTCAGGAGGGGGAGGAGGGCGGGGCGCTTGTCATGGACACAGGCGGGGGCGGGGCTCCCAGGGATGGCTGTGGCTCCAGGGAGGGGCGGGGCTCCCAGGGAGGGGAGGACCCCCCCCCCCGCCCTGCACACCTGGAGCCCGCAGAGCCAGACCATGCTGTACATCATCTGGGCGACGCAGAAGCAGTGCCGGAAGTTGTGGAAGGGGTTGTTCCGGTAGTTGTCGTGCACGCAGAGCTGTGGGATGAGAGGGCAGGGTCCAGCCTCAGCCCCATCGCCCGCCGCCTCTCCAGGCTCCGGGCACTTTGTCCCTGTCGCCAACTGTCTGCTCCTGGCCTGGGCCTCCCGTTTCCCCAGGGTGCGGACAGGGGGCCCTGGGGCCTGAGGGCGTCCCAGGGCCACGCTGTGGCTTCCACTCTGGGCCCGTGGACTGAGCCATCCCCAGAGGGGCCATCCGGGGACCTGAAGCTGGGAGGGGGCTGGGGGTACGTGAGGGGCTCCAGTCACCAGCAAACCTTCAACACGCTTATAACGTTTGGTTCTGAGCAATACTGTGTTTCAAAGAAAGATCTGCTGCGAAACACACACTCCTTTACACACGTACCGGTATCCTTCCCCACATGTACACCTCACACACTCATACACACACGTGCACACACCACAAATACACACTCACATGCATACACTTACACATGTACCCCCACAAACACGCAGGCACCTGCACTCACAATTGTGCACACACCCCACATGTACACATGCAGTCACAAATGCACACACACAGATGCTCACACATGTACACACACGTACCCAGGAACACATGCACACATGCACAGACACACGTGTGCATGACACCCCCCCAACACACATGCTGCCTCGTGCATCTCCATCAGGGAGGCGCCCACGGGCCATTCCCGTGGGACTCTGTGAAACCGTGTGCAGGGTCAGGAGGGCCTGACACTCACCAGCCACCTCTTGAGCGTGACAGGGTTGATGCTGAAGTCTCTGACCAGGCCCAGGTCGTGGTACATGTGCTCTAAGCAGCTGAGCATCTGCGGGCACAGAAGCAGGACGGTCAACAGCATGACCGGGCCAGGCCAGGCCCCCACGGCCCGGGAAAGCCTGCAGGAAAGCCGGGTGGCTTCCCCAGGCCGGTCCCCAGGCGAGTCCTCCCCTCCTGGGGGTCCTGGAGAGCGAAGCCTGCTGACTGGGGGTTTTCAGGATCCCCTGAAGGGATGTGGGGGCTTGAAAGAACAGTTGGGGTTCAGAAGTCAATGGGATTCTCTGCAGGAGGGGACACGCCGGGTGAGAGGGACACCGCACCCAATGACCGCATTGGAAAGGATTTCACTTATTTATTCACGTGAGGGACCATCTCAGGGGGTCGGCTTCACAGTGTGAGGTTCCGGGACTCAGTTCCATCCTCAGCAGACCTGGCCCTGGACGTGCCTGAGGCTGGGAGATGGAGGAGCTCGAGGACGCACATCCCAGACGTGCGGCACCCCGCTCCCCAGCGGCCCCCGGCGGCGGGGTCACGCTCTTTAATGTGTTAACTGCAGTGCCCAGAAGCCGGCCCTCCTTCTGGGGCACTTCCCCTCTGAGCTGCCTTGTCCAGAAATCCCCGCTCAAGCTGGAACTGATTTTGTTTCCAGTCCCAAAGAGGATTTACGGTTGCCATCTGTTTAAACACCCCTCAGAGCTTCGCATCTAATTAGGCTAGGGAAGAAAGATTAAATGATTTTTCAAAAGTGAGAGTTTGACCCAGTGGGCTTTGCTTTCTGGGAAGGCAGGTCTTGGGTGAGAGCCCAGGGGGGATGGGGATCTGCCAAGCCGGGACGACACAGAATCAGCTGGGGGCAGAAGGCAGACACCGGCCGCACTCCCCCCGCCCCCCAGGTCCCACCCCTGTGCCCTCCGTCCGTCCCATCACCCACCACCCCAGTGTCTGCACAGGCACTGCTTCCTGTCTGCCTCTGTTCACCGGGTGACCTCCTCCCAAAAGGGTGTCTTAGGGGCTGAACTGTGACCCCCAAATCATTGTGTTGAGGCCCTGACCCCAGTGAGACAGTTTGGAGAGAGGGCCTTGAAGCAGGTGACTGAGGTGGGCCCTCGTCTGCTAGGACTGGCGTCCTTATGAGAAGAGACCAGGACACAGACACGCACGGGGGACGACCACGTGAGGACACAGGAGGAGACGGCCATCTGCACGCCGAGGGGAGAGGCCTCAGACGGAACTGGCCCTGCCTACACCTTGATCTTGGACTTCCAGCCTCCAGACTGTGAGAACAGGTTTCTCCCATTCTTTGGAAGCCCCCACCCCGCTCCCCCAGCGCCTGTGGTGTTTGTTACAGGGCACACGCTGAGGAAAACTCATTTCCACTTGTTACTCAGTGTAGGAGAACTGGACACACAAGTCGGCTGCGGTTTTGCAAATCCAACCCCATGACCAGGCATCAGTGTCCATGAAAGGAACACCTTAGGGAGCAGAGGCTTCCGTGGCATCACAAAGAGTCCACCTGGAAAACTGGAAACCGCCCCCTGCCCCGCTCCCCCATGCAGTGGGAACTGGGGTGATGTCCCAGATGGAAAGTCCCTGAAGGTAACCACACACCCGTCTTCCTCGAGGGGGCAGCACACGGGCAGACTGGGCCCGGGGCTTGGACTCCAGAGCCTTGAAGAAGCCCCTTACAGGATGGTCAGGGTGCAGGGTCCCGGCCTGAGGACGGGAGGGCTGGTGTCCAGGCTGCTGCCCGGATCCCCCTAGCTTTGCCGGCAGCTCTATCGCCAGCCAGGGGGCTCACTGTCCAGAGCTTCTGGTCCCCACATCGTCCTGGATGCTGGCCCTTGGGACTGGACGCTGTAGCTCTGATCTCTCACCGCCTGACACCTTTGCTCCACCCGCCCATTCTGGGTTCAGGGCAACCCCGAGGAGCTGAAATGTTTGCGACAGTCAAGAGGCAGAGGTGACGGGCAGACGAAACCATCTGGTGCCGCTTCCGTGGCGGCTCCGGAGCAGGAGTGACACGTCTGTGCATCTGCTCTCGTGCTGGCGGCCCGGACGTGGCAGCGGGTTGGGGTCTGGGCGGCCGGGTGGTGGAGAGTGTGGAGGACGCCTGAGAGACCAGAGGCCCCGCAGCTTCAAGCTGGCGCTCAGCCACCTCCGTGTGGTGTGTGTGATCGGAGGACGCCGGACGCGGCCCCAGGCGACGCCAGGCGCGCGTCACCCCCGCGTGGAGGGGGAGAGGTGAGCCACCACCACCCGGAGTCCTGATGTTCCCGGGATGCGAGCTGCTCCGGGGGCGGCCAGATGCAGTTTCGGGGGCTGGCGGGCTGTTGAGGCTTCAAGTGCCATCCTCGCTGCCAGCACTCCAAAATCCACGACGTGCCCAGATGTGCCAGAGGCCAGGGCTCCGTCTCTGAGCACCTCCGGCTGCCACCGCAGGCAGCTGCAGGCTTTTGGAAGCGCCGGAACCCCTCCCAGTCTCCCCTGGGATGTGCTGGTGGAGGCCGGGCCAGCAGCCGGCCGCACGGGCAGCGTCGCTCCTTCCACCCCGGCCCTGATGGCAGCTGCACGCACGCCCCGCGTGCGGACTGATGTAGGAAGGAGGCACCTTCCCATCCCGAGGCGTCCACACTCTCAGTGTGAGGGCGCGCCCCTCCCCGGCCTCAGGCAGCCCGAGCTTGGAGGACACGGGGACGGAGGGGCTCTGCCGTCAGGCCCAGGTCTGCTCTCACCCCCCAGGGGCTGGGGCCAAACGTGACTTTTCTGGATGTGCTCAGTGGTGACTCTTGTCCCCCTGCTGGAAGCAGGGGTCTGTGTGTCCCGAGCCCCGGGGACAGGCCCCCCATCGTTGGGAGCCGCTGAGACAGAGGTCCTCCTGCTTCTTTTGGAAGATGTAGCTCTGGCTCCTCCGGTCACGCTCCCCAGCCCCGTCCATCTCTGATCACGCAGCTCTGGCAGGTGGCGGCCACATGCTTAAAATGCCCCCTTCCCCTGAACTCGCAGCTCCCACGCACTGACTGGTTGGACATGTCATCGGGTTTACTCGCTAGAAAACACCCCGAGACACAGGCCAGCACAGGCCCTGCCCAGCGGCCAGGCCGGGTGGGGGCGGGGTCTGTGCTTCGCCGGGCTTCCGTGTCCTGGGAGACCACGCGAGTGGAAGTGGGTCCCTGAGGAGATTCCAGGCGACCGTGATGGGATGGCGACCGCTCAGCGAGTAAAGCCCTTTCCTGCGACCTGCAGGGACGTCCACCTGCTGACCTCGACCGAGCGCATGAGTGATCCCGGGGCGGCCGCTCTGTGTCACAGAAAAGCCCATGAGTCCGTAGGTTTTGGTGGCCTGAAGCCCACGCGGAGAGACTTCTTGTTTCTTGGGGTTCAGAAAAGGGGGAGTAAGTGATGTTGTCAGGTAAGAGACTAAACCAAAAAACTCCAGGTTTGGGTTTTCTCGGCAGAAGAGAAATGTTAAAGAACTTTCTTGCTGTAAGAAGCAACTCTCGGTCCCCGAGTCCTCACTGCCCCTCGTCCGGCCGTGACGCAGGTGCCCATGTCCCCTCGCCTCGCTCTCAGCAGAACCTCCAGTGGAAGCCCCTTCTGGAAATTCTCCCCAATGCGTTGGAGGCCCCCCACCCCCGGGGGGGCACAGCAGCCAGCCTGGGGGTCAGGACATGGCCCTGGGGACGCTCTGGGGACATGTGCAGTCAGAGCCCAGGTGCAAGGCCCCTCACCTGCTCCTCGGGTCCGGTGCCCCTTCCTGAGTTCAGGGCCTTCCCGAGCCCACCAGGGGCAGTCTGAATGAAAATTTGGAGAATCACGTTGAAAGAAAAGGAGAGAGGAGAAGCCAAGGAGGAGAGCGACGGGGACGCCCCCGTCTGGTCCCCGAGACGCTGGCCCCTGGGCAGCCCCCTCACTCACCTCGTTGGGCTCCCAGAGCCAGACGTCGAAGGTGGGCTTCCGCAGGGCTTGTATGGTCTCGGGGGAGAGCAGGTACTGGGGAGGACGGGGGAGCGGCGTCAGCCGGCCCTGAGACAAAGGCACGGGTGCCTTCCCCACCCCCCACCCAGGGCACCTGCGCACAGACCCAAAGGTTACATCCCACGAGAATTCTGGAGAGGATGAAACTGCGGGGACAGACCTCCCACCCGCGGTGGCCGGGGGCAGGGCAAGATCTCCGGGAATGACCACCCTGGGGACGAGGGGACTTTTGGGGACACAGAAAGAACATTTACACCTGACGGTGGGGGAGGCTGCGTGGCCGTGTGTCTGTCGCACTTCACAGCACAGGGCGCCCACGGCAGGCGGCCTTTATTGCGTGCTAACGACATCTCGACAAACCTGACTGACAGACGCGCAGTGAAGTGGAGTCAAGGGAACTGTTTTTTACTTGGCATAAATTCAAATACTGCCCACGAAGCTATTGTGATGGCTTTTTGGCGGGGGGAGCCTGTCACTGGCTTAGCTATGGGCTCTGACTGCAGTTTGCTGAGGGGGCTGGAGCCGGGGGAGGTCAGAGTCCAGGCCACACTGTGACAAGAAAGAGCAGATTTTAGACAGAAGACAGTCACAGTGTTTGAGAATTAGATGTATTTGTCTCTGAGGTCCTTCTGTTTGTTTTTTAAAAAGGGATCTGCAGTGGAGGTTGGGCATCCTTTGTTTGGCCCCAGGCTGGGCCTTGGGACCCCGGACAGGACAGGGTCCTGAGACGTGGGCCACGAGCTCCTATGGGAAAAGGCTCTGGGGTCCATGTGAAAACCTTGGACGGTATTTAGCTCGTCCTTCACACCTGAGGGGGGACACCCTGGCGGGAAGGCTCTGGGGGGCTTTGCTGCTGCAGGGACAGCAGGGGGACCTGCCTTGTGCACGGCCAGGCCCCTGTCTGCAGGGTCCCGGCTGCCGCGAAGCCCAAATCTGAGCACGAGGGCGCGTCAATCAGTGGGGCTGGGTTCCTCTCAGTCACCGGCTGAAGGCATTGGTGACGGGGTGACCACCAGCACCAGACCCTCCTTTTGTAATTGTTTGAAGACCCCTCCCTCAGTTCCCAGGGCGCTGCTGCTTTAACAAGGGCCCGGGGTCCCCAGTAACTGAGAAATTCTTTGTGACAATAAAGCAAAACTTCTAATAGCTCCATACTGTTCAGGGCCAGGAGATGCAATGAAGCAGATTTTAAATAATTGAGCTAAAAGTGAAAGTTCTTTAAAGTAACATTTGAGTGTATAAACCGCTGGCCAAGGGGGCGATGGGGGGCTGGGCGGACACCAGCGAGGGGCCATTATCTCTCGGCACAGTCAGCTCTGGCCTGGGCCACTTTTGCTACACAAACGTCACAGAGAAAATACATTCCACCTAAGAATTACAGGAGGGTTCCACAGCCCAGGGCCCTGGAGGGAGCTGGTTTTGCAAATGTGCAGACAGTTGGCGGCCAGGAGGCCAGGGTGACTGGGGGGGGGGGACCGCGCCCTGGGGCTGCAGACACAGCCCCGTTTCTTCAGAGGCAGGACCTCATCTTACCTTGGGATATGCGGGGACATCACGTCGAGGCGTCAACTTCTTAGTGCTATCCAAGAAACTGTACTTACAGGGACAGCTGGTCCTGCAGAGAAGAGCCAAGATCAGTTCTGGCGCCACCGCGTCGGCCCTGGTGTTCACCCGGGCGGCGGCCTGTGGGGCTCTCATCGCAACAAGAACAAAAAACCCCAAAGCCCAAACCCAGCCCAAACCCCACGAGCCCCTCTGGCCTCGTTTGTTGTGGAAGAATAAGTCATAAAGCCAAGGATGCCGCGTGGCCGAACCGGGAGCACTCCGCCTGCACCTCCCGAGCAACACTGAGGCCTCGGGAAACCCACCACCTTCATCTCAGAGAAGCTCCGAAAACTCTTTTCAGTGATGCAAGCAAAACAGTTATTCTAAAAAAATTGAAAAGAAAAGAAATAAAAAAAGTCAGCCCCATCTCACCCACTTCCTTCCTCTGAATCTCACACCTGGAAGTGCCTTCTGTTAAGTTTTGGAGTCTCCTAGAATTGTGCTCGGCATAGACGCACACGGACAGCCTCTGCGGCTTTTGTTGAGGGGGGAAGTAATTAGGTTTATCTATGTATTTCAAATGGAGGCCCTGGGGGTGGAACCCAGGACCTCACGCACGCTAGGCACGCGCTCTGCCACTGAGCTCTCCCTTCCCCCGCTCCTGGTACTTTCAACAAGGATGGAACTGCACCAAACTTGCTCTTTGGCAATTTGTTTTTTCCCACTGAACATGCCACCAACTCATTGCTTCTGCCTCAAAGAGCTCAACCTCACCAAAAAGCAAGTCCTCCTCTGGGCCCCGGGAGGGGTGGGCCGCACGTCACCCACCCCGCCTCCCGCGATGGACTTGCAAGGTGTCCCCAGCTGTCTGCACTACACATGTTGAGAGATGAATCCACTACCTGACTGCTCTTTGTTACTTAACATCAAGGCATCGCCCACAAGAACAGAACAAGAAGAACCCGGTGGTTTTAGGGGGATCCACTTCCCGACGTCAGGGGTGAGTGTGCTGGCCTGTGGGTCATAGCATGAGGCTGCAGGTGGGGGCTGCCCCAGACCTGGCACCCCACCTGGCACCTTAACTGAAGGTGTTCTCCATCCTCCCCTGAACAGGGAGGACAGCAGGGAAGGGGGGTAGGTTCCACACCCGATTCGTGTGAGATTCCCAGGCTGGGGGTGGGACCAGCACAGAAGCTCATGCGGTTTGTAAATACAGCTCCATCTTCCGGAAGAGCAGTTTAATACCATATCATAGCATCCTTTAAGCTGCATGTCTCCTCTGGGAAATTTACCTTAAGTAAAGAATTAGATGCAAACCAACAGCGCGAAGGTATTCATCTCTGCGTTATCTGTTGCTGCAAAACCATGGAATCAAACCAGAAAGCCAGCAGGGTGTCCCCAAATGGGAAATAGCTGAGACCATTACGGTACATCAGCGAGGTGGACCGTTACGTGGGCTCTGAGACGGTTACGAGCACTGTGCGGGGCGAGGGGACTTCAGGTGAAAGGGAAGACTCTTCCTTGTGTACAGTACGTCCTAAAAAGTTGTGCAAAACCATTCGCCAAGACACGAGACTAAAAGAAATCAGCTGGCAGATGAAAGCAAGTGCAGACCCCACGGCTTTCTGGACAAACGTATGATGCTGCGGGTCGGTGACATTTTGATCTATTTATTGCTCACAACGTTGTAAATGAAAAGAGAATACAACACAGTATTTCTTAGCCGTTTGTCAAAACTCGGTGGGACTCTGTTCCTAGAAAAACACCTGGGAAGCTCAGGACTGGATTCCCGCCGGGAGCGTCGCGGTCCCTGCTGTCACCACGGATTCACCCCCCCATCAGCAGAGGCGGGAGGTTTTACAAGGAGGCTACGTGGCCTGACAGACTCGGAATAACACGTCTAATTCCTTTTTGCAAAAAGAGCATTTGGTATTATTTTCTTGGCGTGCTGTTATTCCTTCTCTTGAGCCGATGTTTGCAAAAATCATCAGACTTGCTTCATGCGTGGAGGGTCTTTTAAGACAGACGTAGTGAAACAGTGACAAAACCAAGAAAAGGCACCAAGCAAGCGATTTCCACGGTCACCCCTGTAAGCGAGAGGAGTCCCGTTTACACACTCCTGAGCAGGGGAACTTGGTCTTAAGAACACGGTGTCGTCATGATTCCTTTTCTGCTTTTAACCTCTTTGCACACACGCCCACGCCTGGGCTGCCCAGGGAAGTCCTGCTCCTTCCCCGGAGGGCTGTGTAAGCTTTCACCACGCGAGGTGTGGGAATCCAGCTGCTTCCTCGAACATCCCAGCACTGGGAGCGTCTGCTGGGGCCTGGTGCCTCCTGCCAGGGCCGCCCCACCTCGGCCAGGCGCCCCCCGCCTGCTCCCTCTGCGCCCCGTTGCCATGGGAACCAGCCTCCCCCAGCTGACAGTGCCTTTTCCTTTCATTCTACGTGGGGCTTGTTTTTGCTTTCATTTTCTGTGCTCCCAGCCTCCCCTCCTCTGGGGCTCCCCGTCCGGTGGTCAAGGTCGTTTATTGGGGATGAAAGTGGCGATTACAGACCCCAGAACCCTCAGATGCCGCCCTGTGCTCTGCAGCCCCCGCCGGGGTGAGCCAGCAAGCTCCACTCCGTGCAGGCACGTGCTCAGCAAGGCCCGGCCCTGCCCCACATGTGGGCAATCACCTTCTTCGTTCATGGCGGAAAACCCAAGAGAGACCCAGGGCATGTGTCTCAGGGGACAGCAGTCTGTTCGGGGGGTGTTTGTGGGTCTGCGCCCGACCGGATCACTGACCCCACTCCCCCAGGGCAAGGTGGCCGTGGGCCACTTGGACTCCCAGCTCTGAGGACCCGCTGCGGCATGCTCGTGTGGGCGAAGGTGGTCCGCACTTAAGGTTTCCTGGCCGCCTAAGTGGGTCCCCCTCCTCCCCGGCCTGGTGCCTTTGATCCCCTCTGGCCACCCCCTGAGGCAGGATCCCCGAGCAGCTGGGCTGACGTCGTCCCGTGTGATTTCTCCCCGCCCCCGCCCCTGCAGTCTGGGCGAGGTCCCAGGTAACAAGCCTGGTCCCAGGAGGCTGAATGGCTACAAGGCCCCTCCGCCTGATTAAAGCAGAGCCCCGCCGTCAACAGAGACGGAAGAGGCGGTGCAAATGGCTTGTCCTCCATCTGCATCCATTCCTTCGTGAAGGAGAGGGCACGGCTGTCTGGGCCCCTGGGCCAGGGTCCGAGGTGGCTGCTGTGGGTTAGACCTGAGCCCTGAGACTGGATTTCTTTTTCCCAGCTGTGTCGCAGTGTGTGAGCTCTCACGCCATTCTGTTTTTGACTGAAGAGTCACAATAACCCGTCTCTCACCTACATGGGATGCTGTAAAAACTGCCTGCCGAGAACACGCTGCCTCCAGGAGCAGTCAGGGCACTGGGGAGGCTCCTCTCGGATTATTGCGCTGTGAGCTCCAAAAATGTGCTTCCTGGGGGAGCAGGGAGGAGGCCCTGCCACCGGGACGAGGCTCAGCTCGGCCCGCTCCACCCCCGACGGACACCCGCAGGTGACAGCTCGCCTCCCACGAGCTCTGAAGCTGGGCGGCTCTTCCCCAGGTGGCGCGTGGCGACCCCCGAGAGTCATGCTGAAGTCCTGGCCCCATGCACCTGCGACGGTGACCTCGCTTGGGGATAGGGTTGTTACAAGTGTAATGAGTTCAGACTGGCCATACTGGAGGAGGGTGGCCCCAGACCCAACGTGACTGGTGCCCTTTTAAAAGGGGACATCGTGACAGAGACAGACACACACAGAGAAATGGCCCAGGGAAGACGGGGGCAGAGACCGGAGGGGCGCTCTCCGAGCCGAGGGACAGCACGCGCCGCTGAGAACCGCCAGGAGCTAGAAGAGCGCCTGGGACAGTCTCCCGGGAGCCGGGCCCTCCGGGTGCCCGCGTCAGACCCCTGGCACGCCTCCTGCTTTTGAACCACAAAGCCCTACCATGTCAGTGCTCCAGTCTGTGCTTTTGTTTTCTAAAGACTTTCTTTTTCACTGTATTACACTTGGGGGGCGGGGGGAGGCAATTAGGCTTATTTATTTGTTTAATGGAGGTGGTGGGGACCGAGCCCAGGACCTGGGCACGCTAAGCACGCGCTCCACCACGGTGCTATGTTACAGCCGCCACAGGAAACTAGTACCACTTGGGTGGAAGTTTGTTTTTCCTCCTGCAACCTGCCCTGCGGGGCCAGCGCACACAGGAAACCACACCAGGGGCGCACGTCACCCTGCCCCCGCCCGGCTCCCACGGAACAGGAGTGGGGGGTGCGCATCAGAGGGGGCCGGTGACACGACGGGGCAGGCCAGCCAGGCGGGGGCTGGCGACTTACCCCTGGCTGCTCTCGATTTAGTCACTTGGGAAGGTAGGAGAGGCTGCCTTACAAAATGCCTCCTGCTTTTGAACCACAAGGTTGTACCTCTGAAACTGATAGAATACTGTAAATCAACTATACCAATCCCCCCAAACCAAACCCCAAACTGCCTCCTGTAAGTGATTTGTGGGCTCTCTGGACACAGCACATCTGCGGGTGAGGCGATCCCACAGAGGGGGACCTGTGGGGACCGCGGCCCACCAGGCACCACTCTCTCGCCCCAGCGGACACGGCACACGGCTGCGACTGCCAGTATGGGGCTGGTGGCAGAGGGACTGAGGTAGGGCTTGGCTGACTGGCTTTTCTCCCCCGGGCATCAGGACTGGCCACAGGATGGAGGTCCAGCACGTGGCAGCCGGGGCGCAAGGGCAGCTAGAGGGCTGAGCCCGAGGGTGACACTGTGACCAGAGGCGTGGTGGCCCCAGCATCCTTGCAGCTTGCAGTTGCCAGGCAACTCCAGGGCTCCTCCAGGTTACATGAGGGTCTCTCTCCTGACCCCAAACAGCCTCTCACTATGAGGATGCAGGGATGAATCGTTCGCTCACAATTTTCTGTTGTCACAAACTCCTTCACCCAACTTCCTCCAAATCGAGTGGACTGAGACATCACGAAATCCAAATTAGCTGACAAGTATGTGGGATGTGAACTCGGCAGTGTCCCGGTAAGTCACACACGGACGTGGCTCTGAGCCCGTGAGGCTACTCCCCGGGCCTGCCGCGAGGCCGCCAGCCCCGCCGTACTCCGCTGGGACCAAGCCGCCGCCATCAGCACCCCTGTGCCTCCGGCCCCGCAGGCCCTTCCACTCGGCCACGCTCCACACGAAGCAGGTTGCTCTCAATTTTTAAAACACAGGGGATGAGCTTCAAGATGTTAGATGTTCTCCATAGGACAATTTGGTGCATTGGCACAGGGCTTCTCAGGTCCAGTAGTCCCATTAAATCCTCTGAGGTCTGGCTGTAACTGCAGCATCCTTAGTGGCCCCCTGGATGGTAACCGTGGGCGTGAAGAAGCCCAAGGGAGCAGACAGGTGTGAGCGGGTCCTGGTGCGTCCAGCCCCGCACGCTGCAGGTGCTCAATGCGTGTGCAGCGTCCAGCCCCGCACGCTGCAGGTGCTCAATGCGTGTGCAGCGTCCAGCATCATCTTGGCTGACCTTGTGTGTTTCTGTCCTCAGCCTGAACATCTGCTTTGGATGTGGCTTTGGTAGAGGGTCCGGCTGTACCCCAAACCTCACTTCTGAGGCAGGGGGCATTTTTTCCATGAGTTTTGGAAACCTGGTCCACCTCACGCTGGCTCCCCAAGGGCACATGTGGAGGGACCCTTGTTCAGCAGGACAAGTGGTTTCTGTGTCCAGAATGGCTGAACCTCGTGGCACAGTTCCCCTGACCTGCTGCTCTGTGCTGTGGGGACATCCTCATGGGAGCGGGGCCTCTGGGGCCCCGGACACTCATCCCCTGTAAGCCAAAGGCTGTTCTGCTTTGATTGCCCGCTTTCTTAAAAAATCAGTGTCAACTTCATTCAAGGAGAGAAGTGAATCCTAACACTGATCTGCAGGAAGGTCATTCTCCCTCCCTGTGAAGTCATCCTCTTGGCCTCCATCTGCCGTAAACGCTCCTTTATGATAAGAAAGCTGTGTAATCGAAAAGCAAATCCCAGATGGTGCCACCCCAGCCAGAGCTGAGTCAGACCTTCAGCCTTGCTTCTGGGAAAACGCAGCCCCTCCCACCCCCGTATGTTCACATGGAGCTCTGCCCCAGGCTCATCTGGCGCGGACCTTACCTGTTGCTTCTGGCTGCCAGCTCCTCCCTCATCTTTCTAATGTCGCTCTTGCATTTCTCAATCTCCACCACTTTCAGTCCTTCCACTGGTGACAGAGAGAAACAACGGGGTCACCATGGATATGCGAGGCCGGTGACTGGGGGCTCCCACGTCCCCCGGGGGTAAGCTGGCCTGGGCAGTGGTTGCCACTCCCTCCAGGCTGCAAATACTCAGGGTCTCACCCTCAATCAGCCCACCACAGATGACTCACGTGGCGGGTCTGTTCTGTGGCCCAGAGAGAAGCATCGCGATCATCTGTGTGGCCCCTTGGGAGGGAAGCCCCTTCCCCTCCCATTCCCTGAATCTGAATCTCCACTCTTCCCGCACCCACTTCTCGCTTTCTTTCCATATCCCTGAGCACCAGCCGAGGACACGGGACAGAGAGTCTTTTATCCCCGAAAGGAAAAGGGGGTATGTGTTCTCAGGGCATTAAAATGCAATGAAGGGCTCAGTGGTTGCAAAACCGCAGCCTTCCCAGCAAGGATTAAAATTTCATTAAGATAAGCTTTTAAGTTAAAAAAATTTCATTAAGATAAAAGCTTTGCATTTTAAGGTCCTCTGTAGAGCAGTTCACCAGGAGAAGTGTTCGCTTGAAATGGATGCGAAATGAACAAACCAGGTTAAGACCAGGCTGAGAGACCCTGGTCTTGGTCTCATCCCCGGGGTCCTGCTTCGGGGGGGGGGTCCCCTAAGTCAGGACACTATTTTCATCAAAGGATGGACTGACGCTTATGCCTGCAAGCGAGTATTCAACTCAAGACGTTCACCCTCGCAGGTGCACATTTAGCCCAGCAATCCTGCAAGCTTTGGAAAGGCTTTTAAATCAGAGTCAGTTCATAGGAAATAAAAAAAGATTAGTTTTGTTACTTTGTAATCACCGCTCAATTTTCATGCAAAAAGATACTACCCACAATGCCACTCACTCCGCCTTTTCATCAAGCGTGGCTCTGAATATGGCTAAAAATAACCTGCGGATGGTTTCTAAAAACAAAGCAACTCAATGACTTCCACTGGTTCCCACCAATCCCCTCCCACCCGGAGGGACTCTCAAGACTCTGGAGCTCACATCGGGGGAGACGCTTCCGGTGCCAGGCTCTGGGCAGCCTGGCAGGGACCATAACCTCCCTGCGTGGGTTTTCTGAAGTTTACAGCGTCAGGGGCCAAGCAGGGGCAAGGCTACAGGAAAACACTGCTTCTTTCTGCCCAAATGGCAGGAATCTGGAGGATTTGGTGTTCAGATCTGGTCCCGGTGATCTGCGTCTGCGTGCGTGGGATGCTGTGGGAGAGGCCCTTCTGTACCAGGACACGGGACCAGCGAGGTGGGGAAGCACAGGGAACTAGCCCTCTGTACTCTGGGCTCCCACCAAGAGCCCACGCCCTCCTTCTGGAGCCGGTGCTCTCAGCACTTCTCGGCATCTCAGATCCTGTGAGGAGGTGGATGAAACCACGGGCCTCTTCTAAGAAAAGACACATCACCATGACCCTTGATGGTTTGCACTGAAACCAGCACACAGCCTCCCAGGGTGCTCCTTGGCCTCGGTCCCACTGCGGGAAGCTACCCCCACAGAGGAGGGGGCCACGGCGGGGCTGTGTCTGCAGGGCTGCCGTGGGGACGCTGATGTCAGCAAATGGTACACTCAACATCAGTGGTAGGAAGGGGCTGGGGAAGGGGCTGTGAACACGTGAAGCGCAGACAGTTTCATCAAGTTGAACATATCCAGGGCAGAGACCTGGCATGTGGCGTAGACTTGGACCCAGAAGCGAACAGATCTGGGGAAGAGACTGCGCACGCAGTGCAGAGTCCGAGCAGGGTAGCTGCATCCTGCCAGTCAAGGTCCACGGTTACATTTATTACATTTTGAACACCATTTTTCTAAACACAAAATAACCTGTGATCCTTGCAGAAAATGGAGTTAATACAGAGCATCTCAAAGGTATCTGTGACCCTACTGGCCCAGAAAACAACTCATTTAATATTATATATATTGATTCCAGGCATTTTTCCCACCCTCGTGCTTTCTAAGTATCTATCTGTCGATCTGTTCTTAATTTTTAAAAAGACAAAACTGGAATCATGCTGCTGTTTCCCTGTTTGCTCTTTTCCGTCATCAGTTAAGTCAAGGATGCTGTTTCTCTCAGCAGCTGCCTCCAGATCATGGTTTTTGGTGGGGGCCTCGTGTTTGATTAATTGATGTATTTCAGACTCCTTGGCCACTGATGGCAGGTGATGTGAAGATGAAGCCTTTTGGGCAACATAGTACCGTATTGCTAATCTGAATCTCAGAGATTCAGAATTTCTGGCAATTAGGTTCATGAAGAGCCTGGTTGCCAAGGAGACTGATAGTGAGTAATGAGGTGGCAGAAATGCATTAATCGATGGGAGAGAAAAGCAATGCGTGGTGGGAATTAAAGAGACAGACCGCAGGGGGAGGCCGGGAGACGGCCAGAGCCACGGCGGAGTCAGGCACCAGCAGCCCTGGGCCGTGGGCTCCCCGGCCTTGCTGGAGCTGGGCTGCCTGTGGGAAGATTCCCCAGCTGCCCCGCGGGCCATCCCACCCTGGCGGAGGGAGAAGGCCGCCGGCACTGGGCCTCCCCGCAGGTCCTGCCCCGACAGGGCGACGATGGCTGAGACGCTGTCAGGTTCCTCTGCCAGGGCCCACGCATTCCCCTCAAGCTTTAACTGGGCACAGAGCAGATCCCCGAACTAAAGCAGAGGCGCCCCAGCCCCACCCAGCACTGGAGGCCCCGCTTTATTCTCCCCATCCAGGCGCGGGCCCCAGGCAGGCTGACTGGCAGAGGTGGCGTCACCTGGACGCCGCTGTCCTCTCTGGGACATTAGAAGGGGCTCTGTGGGCCTCCACAGGCCACGGCCGCCCTGATGCCGAGAACCTTTAGGAGTGATTTCCTAAGAAGGACGCCGGCTTTGGGGACAGGGCCCCAGACAACAGCACAGCATGGTCACGGTCACGGTCATGGAGGCAGCTCCATCCACCCTCTTCTCCATCCGCCCCGCCCGGCTCTCCCAAGAGGCCGCCAAGGGCAGGTGGGGCCTGGCTGGGCTGCAGAGCTTCCAGAGCTGTTTCCACACACACGAAGGGGGCAGCGTTTCAGTGCTTCCTCCAAAGACTTCAGTAAGGAACCTGCACAAAGCACGCTTCCTGGGTGACAAGGGGAAAAGCAAGGTCCGGTCTCAGCCTCGCGTTTTCTGGGTTGTTCGCAGGACCCGCGGTGAACATTGCCCCCGGGGCCAGCTCTCCAGCATGTGGGTTGTGGGCCAGGCCGGGGCACAGGACAAAGGCTGGAGGCAGAGTCCCTGGCATGGCGGCCCGTGTCCCACAAACAAGGAAGGAAGGGGGGCCCTGGACGGTCCCCCTCCAACCAGGAAGCCAGGGAGGTCCTGCTTGTCCTGTGTTTATGCAACGGCCTCTAACCTCCACGAGGCCCAGGCTCCTCGCAGAAGGAAAGCACTATCTGGTAAAAGGAAGAAGAGCTTTGAAGGTGAATTAAGAGGAATGGCGGAATTTATGTTGGATTCCAAAGAATCACATGCTTGAGAAGGTAAAGAAAAAAAAAGGCAGGAAATTCCACTTAAAACAAGCCGACCAGCGCCCTGTGGTTAACAGATGGCAGCTCTAATGGTGCCTCCTTGAGCAACAGAAGCAGAAACAGCTCCTAACACAGCAGCTCACACAGGCCAGACAAAGCGTGTGTGAGCGTGTGTGTGGAGGCATGTGCCTGCTCTGTGTGTTTACGTGTGTGTGTGTGTGTGTGTGTGTGTCTGTGTCCCCACATCTGGCCGGCTTGCTCCTGACGGCTGTGCAGGGTCAGGACTGGTCTTCTGAGTCGCTGGGATGGCCAGTTCCCCAAGTGCCCCGAGAGGTCCGATGCAGGACCCCGTCCTACAAAGGCCTCCTCTCTCCACCTCCAAGTCACCTGCCCGTGCTTGTGACCCGCATCTTCGTTGAAGGCAGTGACGGCTGTCCCTGGGTGGCCCCTTGGGATTCATACCCCCGGGAGCTCAGCACAGGTGAGGGGACCATGGCCACCTCCACCCTAAAGGAGAGGCTGCTGGGGGCCGGGAAGGAGTCAGCCCCGAGCACCAGGAGACGGTGCACCCAAAGCCAGGTGGGGTTCACAGAGCACGAGAGCCCCCCGAATCACAGCCACCTCCTGGGGGGTGTGAGCCCCCACGGCCATGCTCCTGTGTCTGGCAGGCAGCCAGAAGAAGGTGCGGATGCCGGGGGCTGACGTGGGGAGAGGTCCCCAAGTAGGGCCGTGGGAGGAACCCACTGCCCGCAGGCCACTCCCCCATCCCGGACCACTGCCAAGTCGCCCTCCAAAGACAGTCCCCTCCTCCCTCCTACTTCTTAGAAATGCGAGCTCCCTTGACCCACTCTTTCAGTGCCTCGGTCTCCTGTGCTAGAAATTAATCCAACTAGTAAAATCACGAGTGGTTTTGATCCGGGCAGTGAGCCTGAGCCCGGGGGATAAAGGGGTGATGCCTTCCTCCAGGTGACTTACGCTCATTACACAAGAGCCCTGGGGGAAACGCTTTCCCTCCCAGGAGCCAGCTGGTTCTGGAAGACTCGGGGGGTGGGGCAGGCCAAGGGAGAAGGTCACCTGGGCTCTGTCCTTTAATGGTCCTCAGTTAACAAGCTGCTTAAAGGCAAAACAAAAACACCTCACAGCCTGATTGTTGTCTCTGTAGCCAGATACTGGAAGCCTCCCACGTTCAGGTCAACACGGCTCTCCAGGGGAGCTTTGAAAATTAATTAACGGCCTCTTTAGCTTGCCTGTTTACAAGTAATGGCGGCACTTAAGGTGGCTTCCGAGTGGGGAGGGCAGGAAGGAGCCGGTGGAGCTGGCGGGGGGGGGGGGGTGCACCTGCTGTCCCCCGGCCCCTCCATCTGCCCCCCAGGCGGTGACTGTGCGACTGTCCACCTCCGTAAATGTAGGTGGTGACTCGGCAGTGAGCATTTTTTGTGTTCTCTATTGGAAACCCTTCCCACGTCTGGAGGGTTCTCTCCCCGATGGGGCTTGGTGGGGATCTGAGCTTGCCCCCTGCACAAGACGGAAATATCATATGCTCACGGCAGTGAACTGTGCCCCCGAGGAGACAGGCTCACCTCCCCACCCCCAGAACCCATGAGTGTGACCTTGTGCAGAAAAAATGATCTCGAGGTGCGACCACGCTGGGTTAGGGTGGGCCCTAAGTCCAAAGGCAGGTGCCCTGAGAGGAGAAGGTAGAAGGAGGCTTGAGACGCAGAGGGGAGGGGAGGGGCCGTGGGAGACGGTGGCTGTCTGGAGCGATGCAGCCGAGAGGCCTGTGGGCAGCACCCAGAGCTAGACTTTCCCCCAGAAGGACCTGACCCTGCCCACAATTTGATCCAGGACGTCTGGCCTCCGGAGCCACGGAAGAATACGTGTGTGTTGTTTTAAGCCCCTGGTTTGCGGTCCTTTGTCATGACAGCCGCTGGAAACGGACGCATTCACTTTCTCTGGCCTCCCTTGCAGCGACGGCATGGGCCTGTGGTCCAGCTCTGCCCAGACTCTGGACCTGTAGCTGGTGTACGGAGAAGCAGCCTCATGCTGGCAGCAGTGGCCACAGGGCCTGGGGGCCCAAGCACAGGTCCTGTGGCGCGAGGGGAGGTACTGCACGTCTGGGGCTCAGATATAAGAGATGGGTGTTCTCATGGCATCAGCTCTATGAGGGCTTTGGGGCACCGGTCCTGCCTCAGACATGCTGAGCCCTGTCTCTGCACCTGCCCAGCACCCAGGAGGGCTCCCCCAGGTCCCCCGGGGAAAGACCCCCTTTCTGCTTGGTGCAGGCACAACCAGGGCCTGCGGCTGCCCCTGCGGCGGGCTGCCACTGCATCTTTCTAACCTGCATCCTCCTCGCAGCGGCCCAGCCTCTTCAGCCGACAGCAAGAGTGGCCCGGCCGGGGCTGGGTGCTGGCCCCAGTTTTATTCCCTTTTGCAATTTGCTGAGTGAACTTGAGCAGATCACTTCCTCTCTTGGTGGCTTCTTCGTCACCAACGGGGAAAATAAAACGGTTCTGAAGCTCCAACAACCACACGGATTTTAAAAACGTCATTGCACTTGGAAAAGTATGACCATGTAAATCATGATTCAAGTTATTTAGGTGAGCTTTTGTTTTTTAAGAGGATCCTGAATTTTTTGTCTTAGAAAAATCTGAGCAATTCATACAAGATGTGAAAAGTGACCTTCAGTGAGTCCTATGATACGAATCAGCCAGGCAGAGTCTGGTGACGCCACGACCCTCACTGCTCTCGGGTTTGGATTCTGTGTACTCGTCCCGAAGTCAGTGAATGTGGTGCCCATGAACCGGCAACCTTGGCCTTGACATTGACAGAGCCGTCCTGCTGTGTGCCTAACCAGGAACTACGCGCCACCTGGAATTCAAACATTGTTCCTTATCTTATGGATGGGGACACAAAGGGTGAGTGACTGGAAGCTGTTTTCCTCCCAGAGTTTTAGCTCCCTGATCACTGAATCAAGACTTGGTGATGATCTCGTAGGCATTTTCCAAAAATTACCAAGAAACAACATAAAACCTCATGAAACCAGAGAGGATGGGTCAGCGGCTCACTTATATAAAAAGAGACACACACTGGATGTTCTGCAGAAGGCCGTCCCTGGAGGGGGCTGGGTCTGGGGGCCTCACGGTTTCACTCTGGGCTCTTCTGCATGGAGGGGACGGGGTGCCAGGCGCCGTCCTACTGTGACATGTACTGTGTTGCAAGTTATCCCCACACTTACAAACGCCCTGTGTTACTGAGTTACTTTTAAAATAGGATAAAACGCTTTAAGATTAGTCACTGTTCTGGCCCCTGTTATCTTCAAAGGTAAATTCCGAGCAGCTCACAAAGAAGAGGCCCTCACCTTCGGCCTCCGCTCCCTGGCCCTCACCACACCCCACTGGGCCCCGTGGTTAACTGAAACAGAGGTTAAAAGACGCATCAGGGAAAAGGAAACAAAAACCCCACTCACGTTCGACCCGTTTCTCTAGCACGGCCAAGTGGTTTGCAACTTCAGCTTTCAGTTCGTTGATTTTAAATGCCCTGAGGAGGAAAAAAACAAAACATCAATATAACTCACACAATCCTCAAAGTTAAAATGGGTTCAGCCAACGCCTGCTGGCTCCCTGCCAAGAGTGAGGTCTACAGGAGGCCAGTGAGGGGCGCGCAGGGGAGCTGCATCTGTGGAACTCACGGGGTTGGGGGTGCGGAGGAACAGGACACACCCTCCAGTTATCTCGAGGGTGCCTTCTCCAAGACGGGGACACGGAGCAGGTGTCTTTACGTCCCCACACCTGAGAGTGAGCAGACGCTCTCCGGGGGCGGGGGAAGGGGACCCGCGTCCTCTGCTCACAGCTGGCACAACCCAGCCCCCATCCCACCCTGCTGGGCGCAGACCGCCTTCAGGGGACCTGGTGTGCCCTCTCCAGGCCTCTGAGTCATACAGTTCAACAACTCCTGGGCTTTAAGAAAATACCCTCTGCCCTTTCCCCATTTTAACTACCCCAGGCCGGTTAAAATGCCAGTGAAGTAGCTAGGGAATGGAAAGCATTTCCTCCAGAACTGGCAGGCTGACTCGGAACGAGAGGAAGCCCCTCCAGCTACATGGGAGCTCAGGGAAACCCTCCTTTAAAGCTGTCCGCTCTTGTAGGTTCAAGTCCTGGCCCCAGAAAAGCCAGCTGAGAGAATGCTCAGCAACAGGGGCTCTCGTTCTGAAAGTGCCCCCGTGACACGGCCTGTGGTGCAAGGTGGACGCTTTCTGGCCCCCATCCGAGTCACAGAGCGATGTCACTGGGAAGGGGGCTTCTCAAGTGCTGTGTTGGAGCCTGGCGGCCAGGACAGCCTCAGAGCAAGGGGCCCAGCACCGCCGCCGAGAGAGGAAGCACCGCGCTCTGGGGACCGCGTGTCGAGGAGATTCTGCACCTCGAGAACTGCTCGGCCACCTGGGTCAGCACGCTCTGGATCAGTTCTTCTTTCTCTGCAGATGACAAGAGAGAGACTGATGGGAGAAACACTCCTCGGACCGTCAGGGGCCGCATCTGCATGCTGTGGGCGGTGGTGCTGACGCCGGGCACCTGGAGGGACGCCCTGCCACCTGCCGGCAGCAGGGCCTCACCTGGGCCTGGGGTCTCCTACCACCTGCAGACGTGCTTTCGCTCCTGGGCTGCTGCTCGGCAGAGTGGCCGGGGCTGTGGTCCCCCTGCCGTTGGCACCAGCAGTAAAAGGTGCTCAGGACAGGGTCCCTAAAGCCGGGACTAGTTTTCAGGCAGGGCCCTGGTCCATTTTATGAGGGCAATTACTATGACAAAGCGAGTTCAAGGCATATTTTAAGTGCAAAACACTGTTCTCGAGGCAGGTCCCAGGGAGGAAGTGGGCCGGGGGGAGCGAGGCTGCCCCTTGGTTGCCTGTCACATGAAACCGGGCTGCGTGGCTGGTTTTACAAGGATCAGGCCCCAGGCTGAATACAACCTGCCCGTTTTCCTGTTTCCTGACTGGGCCCAACGCAGGATGCCTTGTAGGAAGGTGTGGGCTGTGTGGCCCTGTTCCAGCAACTCTGTGCCCTTGGGGAGGGGGAGCTCTTTTCTTGGCTCCGGGGCCCTCGGCTCACACCCTAAACACTGAGGACCTAAATCAGGCTTCCTCCTGATTCCATGTTGACCTGAGTGAGGCCTAACCATCCACTAAAACCAACCCAAATCAAAACCAAACCAAGCCTGCCTAAACAAATAATCTCAATCATCCAATTTGGCAATGAGTCTCAAAAGCTCAGAACGTTCATGTGCTGTGCCCTAATGCCTCCGTTTCTAGGAAACAACCACGTGTGTTCACAGAAGATGTTCATCACACTGTTACTTAGCACAGTGAAAACCCTAGCAGCCTATACGTCCATCAAGTGGACATCAAATAAGTGACGGTGTTTCTACACCATGGGAACATATTCTGCTATTAGACATAATACCTTGGAAAATGCTCATGTCTACTGTTGAAGTAAAAAAAGCCTGTAACACCATGTGACTTGATTTTTGAAAACACTGGGAGGGTACACTCCGAAATAACAGTAGTAGTTACTTTTTGGTTGTAAGATTATGTGTAAACTTTTCCCTTTATTTTTGTTTCTCTATATCTAACACATTTCTATGATAAACATAATGTTAATTCATAAACATGTTTTAAAAGTCAGCCTCTCAGACCCCACCCCTCCACTTGCCAGATGAAAGGGTGGACCAGATGACCCAAGATTCCCTCTGGCTTCGGCTCTATGACTCAGATGATGAGAAGAAAACCGAAGTCTTGTTGTATCTCTTAGAGCTGTGAGAGTGAAAACGCCAGCCAGGAAGCACACTGCTGAGCTGATCTGAGCCCTATCCTTCAGAGACGCCCGTACCCACCAGGGAAGGGAATGGCGACCCCACTGATGAGAACACCCAGTAAGAAGGCTTCACAGGCCTCCCTGGTGAACACAGCAGGATTTTAGACCTCTTATTCTGGAATCTTCGGCAAAAGTAATGGGTCACATAAGCTTCATGAGTGAGTGATCTACCTCAAAGTCTTGAGATAAATTTATAAGTCCGTCAACAATTAACATTTATAGATTACTCCACTTAACAGTAGGACACACATTCTTTTCAGGTGCCCACAAAGCATACACCAAGGCAGACCACATGCTAGTCCACAAAAAAAACCCTCAACAAATTTAAAAGAATTGCAACATATGGAGTGTGGTCTCTGACCTTTAAGAGAATCGAAGTAGAAACCAGTAACAGAAAGACAGCAGGAACACTGCAAATGCTCTGAAGCTAAACAACACACTGCTAAGGAAATCTCAAGGGATACAGAAATAGACACAGAACTGAATGAAAATGAAAAATACAACACATCAAAATTTAGCTGTGGGACACAGCCAAAGCAGTGCCGAGAGGAATATTTATAGCACTGCAATGCTTGCAATAGCAGAGAGGAAAAATCTCAACTCGATAATCTAGAACCTAGGAAACACAAAGCACAGTAAACCCACACATTGCTGGTGGGAATAGAAAATGGTTTTCTAGCTACTCTGGAAAATGTTTTGGCAGTTTCTTTTTCTTTTTTTTTTTTCTTTCTTTTTCTTTTTCGTAGTACTATAGCTTATATTATTGAAAAAAAACCTGAGCATAAGTGGACCTGCACAGTTCAAACCCATGTTATCAACTATATATATATGTTGATATATATATATATCATATATATATATATGAACTAAAATAATTCTTACTTTGTATTGAAGCATAGTCAATTTACACTGTTAGTTTCAGGTATGCAGCAAGACAATTCAGTCTTACATACATATGTTTCTTTTCCATTACAGTTCATTACGAGAAACTGAACATAGTTCTCTGTGCTATACAGTCGGTCCTTGTGGCAGTTTCTTTAAAAAAACCAAATGTGCAACTACCGTACAACTTAGCAATTGCACCCTGGGGCCGAGAAATGACAAGTTATAGTCACACAAAAGCCTGGACACAATGTTCAGAGAGGCTTTATTTTTAATAACCCCAAACCAGAAACAACCCGGATGCCCTTTGGTAGGTGACTGGATGAACAAACTGTCCAGCCACACCGTGGAATATTACCCAGTAATAAAAAGGACTGAACCTGTGATACACGCAACAACCCGGATGCATGTCCAGAGAACTACGCTGAGTGAAGAAAGTCAATCCCCAAACTCACCTACTGGATGAACATGATGATAGAACATTCTTGAAGTGACAGAATTGTAGAGATGGAGAGCAGACTCATGATTGCCAAGGGTTGAGGAGGGGTGGGGAATAGAAAGGGCTTGGCCGAGGCTATAAAAGGATGGCGGCAGGGATCCTCGTGGGGTTGGAATGTTCTGGATCCGGGCTGCATCAGTGTCAGCAGCCCGGTGGTGAGATCTCACTAGAGTCTGAAAGACGTCACCACTGGGGGAAATGGGCAGACAGTGTCTCTCTGCATTTTTTCTTACAACTGTGTGTGACTCTGTAACTTTTTTAAAAGAAAAAATTTAAATAAAAAACTTAATGTACAAAATGGAAAGAAAAAGAGGAATTTTCCTTTGGACTTTTGAGGTGGGTTCCTTTGAGCATTACAGGATTTTAATGGCTAAATTTAATGTCCAGCCCAAGCAATAAGGATGCTTTTCGTCACTGTACCCCATACCTTCCTCCTCCGGCTCTGTCTGCAGCGCGGACATTCGGACATCCGTACTCCGGTCCGTGTCCTAGCTACACCTCACCTGCGTGCCACCCGGGCCAATGTATCTGTAATCCGCAGAAAGGGCACCAGCACAAAGGTGAGGCTGTAGCGAGGAAGCCCCACCGCCAGGTCGTGGTCCTCCCACTGATGTCACAGAGGTAATCTAGCCCCAGCTGCCTCTTTAGATACTGCACAATCTGCATTCTTTTCAAGGGGAAAAGAGCAAAAAAATGCCTCTGTGTAGAAGGCCAACCACACCCACACGTCCATAAACAGGGCTTGACCAGGAAATGGGCGCCTCCCCCGCCCCAGCCAAGCGCACTGGAATTCCTGCCGCGGGGCACTGTTTCCTCCCAGGGGACTTCGGCACTTACGCTGAACTGTGGCTTACTGTGTGCGAACTGCTCAGGACAGTGCCTGGCCCGTGGTGAGTGTCGCCTGTGAGCTGCTGCTGGTGCTGGCGGCGTTATGTCACTCAGGGTCGCCAAGTGCCACAGGAGTTGCTGTTGCGCCACTGAGGGTCACGGACCGCCACAGGTGGCGTTACGTCGCTCAGGGTCGCCACGGGAGTGTTACTACATCGCTAAGAGCTGCCAAAAGCCACAGGCGACACCCCTTCTGCTTTTTCTAACCCCGTTACTGTGGTGTGGCTCCTGTGCAGTAAACTCCACATACTTCAGGTGTACAGTTTGATGGTTTTGATAGATGTCCACACCCATGAAACCACCACCGCAATCACGACAGTGAACGTTTCCCTCTCTCCCCAAGAGCTGCAATTTTCGAATTCCCGATTTACCCCTTCCCACCCCCTTCACCCCCTGTTTGTTCTCTGTGTCTGTGAGTCTGTTTCTGTTTTGTAGGTGAGTTCATTTGTGCCCTTTTTTTTTTTTTAAGATTCCACACGTAAGCGATATCGTATGGCAGTTTTCTTTCTCTTTTTGGCTGACTTCACTCAGAAGGACAATCTCCAGGTCCACCTGACGCCCCTCTTGCTTTGAGCTTCTCCCGGGTGTCCACACAGCCCCGGGGTGACAGGCTGAGCTCTGGAGGGGACCAGTGTCAGGCTGAGAAGCAGGAGCACCCTCCCCGCAACGTCCCGGAGGAGCCCTTCCCAGCCCCCGTGCCCCCGCGGCTGCAGACACCCCTGAACCCCGGGCGTGGGGGTGACAAGCAGTTTTCATTCGCAAATGTTAGTCATTCCCAGCCTTCGTGGCCAAAGCGCTCCCGATCAGAAAACGGATACATGCGGGAACCCCACCGCTTTCTCCTAAATGCCGTGTGGCATACACTGAATTTTAAAGATGAAAGCGTATTCAAGTAATTTTACTTTGTGAATTTTTAAATAGCTTTAAGAATAACCAGCAGCAACCAGGGATGCTGGCAATTAAGGGCTGGACATGACACGGTCTTCAGGGTCCCCTCTGGACCTTAAAGGTTTTCTTTTAGAAAATTGGGAGAGGAGACAAGGCTGAGAGAACGGGAGGCAGCGTGGACCACAGCTGGTCCATGCGGATGGAGGCTGCCGCGGAGCCAGCCCGTGGTCTCCAGAGAAAGGTCTGCTCCACCAGGGCAGCCGGCGTGTCATTGAGGAGTCGTCCCGGGCCTGGGGCCGTATGGTGAACATCACTGCTCCATTTCACTGTGAGTCCCTCCTGGGCACCACGGCAAGGTTCGGCCCCCGGGTGATTGGTCGTCACAGCAGGGCCTCAGGAGGCCCGTCAGCAGCCTCTTCAGGTCTGAGCTGCTTCTCATCTGCTCTCGCCTGGACTGGCCCGGGCAGGCGCTCCCAGGTGCCTGTCCGGGGGGAAATGCTGGTGCTGGCAGAGTCTCTCACATATTAGAGAAGAGTTTAGTTCCAGGACTGTCTTGAAGTCTGGCAGAATCTGAGTCTAGCTTTTTGTTTTGTTTTGTTTTCTGGGGGGCGGGGTAGGTAATTAGGTTTATTTATTTCAATGGAGGTTCTGGGAATTGAACCCAGGACTTTGTGCAGGCAAATCATGCACTCTACTGCTGAGCTATACCCTCCCCACCTTAAAAAAATTGTTTTTAAATTGAAGTATAGTCAGTTTGCAATGCTGTGTCCATGTCTGGTGCATAGCATCATGTTTCAGTCGTCCACACACAGACACACATTCCTTTTCATATCCTTCTTCACTATAGGTCACTACAAGATATTGAATACAGTTCCCTGTGCTGCACAGAAGAAACCTGCTGTTTATCTATTTTACATATAGTAGTGTGTATCTGCAAATCTCAAATAGTTTTTTTTCTTATTTTTAAAATGTATTAGTGAAGTGTAGTTGATTTACAACGTTAGTCTCAGGCGGGTGGCAAAGTGACTCAGCGACACATATACGTGCATATTTACATTTTCTTCTCAGATTTGTTTTCATTATATGTTATCACAAGAAATTGAATAGAGTCCCCTGTGCTATCCAGTAGGTCGTGGCTTTTTACCTGCTTTATACATAGTTCTGAGTCTAGTTTTAAGGAGGCTGCCAAATCTTGCTGTGGGTCTGCACCAGAGCGGCCCCAGGACCCGCTCCTGGAACAGAACTGAGGGGTCTGGAGCCACCCACCCCCTGGAGATGACGGGAGAGCTGCCTACGGGGGTTTGCAGGCAGGATTCAGCCTGTGGGGTGGCAGGACGGGCACCCTCCCCTGCGGTGTTTAGACAGCCGCCCCGACCAGTAGCCAGGGCAGCATCCACCACCCCGACCCCGGGCCGCCCTCCCCGATGCCAGGCTCCGCCTTGGGCTGCTGCGGATGCTTCAAGGAGCCCGCCTCCGCTTCTCCCAGCCCTTCCAGGAATTGTTTACTTGTTTCAGATAAATCCTGAGTCTCCGTGGCACAGAATGACATAAAACTCTGGTTTAACAGATCGACAGGACAGCTCAACCCTACAATTCCCACTCTAAAGACTGGTCTAACACGAGGCGCTGATTCGGTAGGGCCCGCCAGCTGATCGGTGCATCTCCACCCAGCGCTGAACAGAATGGCAGCCACGGCCAGTCTTCCACCCTCCACAGCCCTGGGTGGGCCGGGACCCGCACCTTCCCCCACCCCGGGGAAAACGGCCCCTCACAGCCCCAGTAATGTACGGGCCTCCCACCTGCGCACTGAGGGAGGGCGGCACGGGGACATCCGCACGGGCGTCTGAACCCCAAGCTTTTGACCCCCTCAATGGTGCGAGGAGTAATACCCTGTGGGCATGCGTGCGGCGCTGGAGTCCGGACGGGTCCCCATCTCTCTGACACGTCTGCAAGTGTTGCACGAGGTTGCTGTTGCGTTTCCGCTGTTCACCTGATGCTCGGGCTGTTTCACCGTATCACCCTCACCCGGGGACTGAGAGACCGAGCACCCTCCAGCAAATACACAGTCGACTGGCACCCTTCCAAAGCGTTACATTTTTCATTACTCTTTTTGTTTGTTTGTGTGTTTTCCTTTGTGTGTGTGGGGGTTAGGTAGGTAGTTAGGTCTATTTACTTATTTATTTTTCACTGGCCGCCCTGAGCCCAGGACCTCGTGCCCGCTCAGCACGCGCTCCGCCACTGAGCTCTACCCTCCCGCACACAAAGCATTTTTTAAAAACACAGATATCCCTTCAGAAAGGGGTGTCCTGCTTTGCAGGAGGGAAAATAACCCACGGTACTTGGGCCCAAAGAGACACTCTGAGGCCCTGAACACCGAGGGTGCATTTGTTTCCAAGGCTCTGTGTAGGGAGGGGTGCCCTGCCCCCCTCCAGGGAAGGCAGGGCTCACCTCTGCTCCACTTTTGCTCTGCTGGCACCTCCAGCCGAGGATGTTCTAGCCCAGGGCACAGTCACCGCAATTCACCGTTTATGGCCGTCATAAATAGACGTGCAGGAGGAGGCCATTTCCTACTGACGGGGGCACAGTACAGTGGTGTGATTAGCAGCGGCCTGGCCTCGCTCCTTAAAGGCACAGGCGCCCTCTCCATGGCCTGTGCTTCCGAGAAGTCACACCCGGCTGACTTGCAGTGCGACTTTGCCTAGATGCTTTCGCCTCCTGTTAGACATTCTGCTGTGACAAAGAAAGCAAAGTGCACCGAAGGGCCCGGGCGACCACGTCTGACATCTGGGGAGTGTCTCGTAACTGTCTTGGCTGAGGACTTGCAGGGTCGCTGCAGACTCACGGCGCCGCGGAGGCAGGAACTGGATTGTTTCTTCCCTCCTTTGCTTTGGAGCTGGGGTTCGTGCTCTGCGTGGTTGGGTTTGATCTCAGATGTTTGGATACAGATCCTCCCTACACCCTCCCTCAGCTCCCTGGGCTTGGTTTTGGGGAAGAATGCATCTGAGCGAGTGCCTTCGACAGCTAGCAATGCAATTCTTCTTAATTATTTTAGAGATTGCAACAACCACGACCATCTTTGCTAGGTTTTCGGCACTGCTCTGGGCGGTTTGCAGAGGTCGACCATGTGGGCCTCCTAAGGACCAAAGTGGCTGCTGATGTGGAGAAAAAGCCTTGTCAGGACATGGCCAGACCCATCCTGCTGACCCCAGGCATGTTCCCACACAGGGCTGCAAAGGTGGGCAGTGTTGCCCTGACCTCTCAGGGCAAAGATCTTCTGCACGAGGGCCTCCTCCCTGAGAACCGCCCCCACCTCCATGGGGTGAGAGGGGCCGTGCCCTATTGAGGGAGGAGGACGTGGGTGTGACAGTCTGTTGAGGATGCCCTCAGGGGAATCTGAATTTGAGAACTGGCAGCTGACCGACTGCACGTGCTGGTGGGACTTTGTCCACGACGCGGTAACCTCGTCTGTTTCAGCAACGGGACGCCTTGTGGGAAAGTTTAATTATGGTAAGCCAAAGGGAGTCAACTCTGGTTCACGCGTCTGGGCTCTGGCAGGGTGTCAGATGACCCCACCAGACCGGCGTCAGGGAGAAGTCTGTCACGATAAATTCCTATCCAATAAGATGATCAATTACGATACAAACGACAGGAGGACGCTTGCGAAAGTCTATCAGAGACTGAGCCTTCTTTTGCAAACCAAGGGTTTTAGTCCCTCTGTGGAAGTCAACATGGTGCATGGCTGGAGAGGCTGCCCAAGGTAAATTAAAAATAAAAAATCCTAGATGACACAGAGGTTGAAATGAGCAGAACAAGCCTTTCATGCAGCAATTATAAGTAGGTCCAAAAACTAAAGAAAAAGATGTTAGTAAGTAGAAAGCAGATGGAGCATCTTAAGAGAGAAAACTACAAATAGTATTAGAATAAAATTATTGAACTTAAAAATATATCTGAAATACATTTATACAATGGACTACTACTCAGCCATAAAAAATAATAAAATAATGCCATTTACAGCAACATGGATGGACCTGGAGATTGTCATTCTAAGTGAAGTAAGCCAGAAAGAGAAAGAAAAATACTATATGAGATCGCTTATATGTGGAATATAAAAAAAAAGACACAATGAACTTATTTACAAAACAGAAACAGACTCACAGACATAGAAAACAAACTTACGGTTACCAGGGGGTAAGGGGGTGGGAAGGGATAAATTGGGAGTTCGAGATTTGCAGATACTAACTACTATATATAAAATAGATAAGCAACAAGTGCATACTGTACAGCACAGGGAACCATATTCAATATCTTGTAGTAACTTACGGTGAAACAGTATATGAAAAGGAATATATGCATGTTCATGCATGACTGAAGCACTGTGCTGTGCACCAGAATTGACACAACACTAAACTGACTATACTTCAGTAAAAATATACACATACCAAAAAAAAAATCTGAAATAAAAAAATTCATGGCTGGGCTTACAGCAATTTGGAAATTGAGGACAGATCATTAGAAATTACCCAATCTGAGGAGCAGAAAGAAAAAAAGATAAAGAAAAAACAGCAGAGCCAGCCACTGGAGGGACAACAGCAAACTTCTAACATACACGTACTTGTTCTCAGGGAGAAAGGAGGCAGAATGGCGCACGAAACAGATTAAATGCAGCAGCAGCAGGAAACTTCACAGGTTTGGTGAGAACAAATGTACGCAGCACGGAAGCTCAACGAGGAGCAGCACGCAGGGCGACAGAAGGAAGACCCCGGCGGGGCCGAAGCGCTGCAGCCCAGGAACGAAGGGAAACACCTCGAAAGCGTCCGAGGCGGGTAGAGAGAGACACGTTCCGTGCCGGGGAACAATGACAAAGCAAAAGCCGACTTCTCATCAGAAACTGTGGGGAAAAAATATCAAACTCTGAAGGCATCATCCTGTACCCTAAAAACCGTACTTCAGAATGAAGGCAAGGTAAAGACAAGTTCAGAGAAGCAGGAAGCTGACGGAGTTAGTCAGCAGCAGTTCGGCGCTTTAAGAAACGGCAGAAGGGAAAAGAAGTTCTTCCGGCTGGAGGGACAACACGCCGCTCAGGAGTTGGCATCTTCAGGAAAAAATAAAAAAGCGCCAGAAACAGCGAACAGGTGGGGAACTACAAAACCTGATCTGTAAGTTTCTTTTCATAATTTCTTCAAAACACAGCTGGCGGTTCGAAGTGGCGACGACGATGCGGCACCAGGCAGTGCCTTCGCCGCCTCCGCCTGCTCCAGCGGGCGCCGGCCGGGGCCTCGCCGCGGCGGCTGCGGCCTGCAGGCCCGAGGTCGCGGCGCCAGCAGACGGGCGTCGGGCGAGGGCCGCTTCCCGGCCAGAGATGGCCGTCTTCGCAGAGCAGGGGGCTGAGGGGTGCTCTGCGGCCTCTTTTATAAGGGCATTAATCCCATTCCTGACTCACCACCCGAAGTGCCACCACATTGCTGGTTAGGATGTCAACATTCGAACTCTGGGGGGGACCCAACACCCCGTGTATAGCCCAGATGTAGCGTGCACGGCAGCAAGGGCTCAGAGGTTGTGGGGGAGGGACTCTACTGCCGCAAAGTCCTTGCTTCTTATGCGAAGTGGCACGATATTAACTGTAAATAGACTAAAAAGTTAAGGATGATTTAAAAATGGGCCAGTGATCCAGAAAGACACTTCAAGAAAAGAAGATACAGCAAATAAACATCCGAAAAGATGCTTACTATTCCTAGGGAAACAGGAATTAAGACAGCAACGAGATACCACCACCCACCTGTCGGAACGGCAAAAACCCCAAACCCCGACGCCACCAAACGCTGGTGAGGACGGGGAGCACCAGGGGCTCTCGCTCAGTGCTGGTGGGAACACAAAATGCTGCAGCCAGTTTGGAAGATAGTTCCATGGTTTTTAAAAAAATTAAGTGTACAGTCCAGCAATTGCACTCCCGGGTATTTACCCAAAGAAGTTGAAAAGTTATGTCCACACAAAACCTTCACACAAACGCTCGCAGCAGCTTTGCTCACAATCGCCCAAACGCTGAAACACCCAAGACGCCCTGCGACAGGTGGGGGCTAAGCTACGGCACGTTCGTGCAGTGGAGCACTAACCAGCAAAGGAAAAGAGCTGTGAAGCCACAAAAAGGCACAGAGGAAACTTCAGTGCACCTAACTCAGTGAAGGAGACCAGTCTGAAAAGGCTACCCACTATGTGATTCCAACTTTGGACTTTCTGGAAAAGGCAAAACTGTGGAGATAGTAAAAAAGATCCGTGGTTGTAGGGGTTGGGCGAGAGGGATGGATGGACAGGTGGAGCTCAGAAGATTTTTAGGGCAGAGAATCTTCTCCTCCGGACAACCTTGTGGTGGTGGACACAAATCATCATGCATCTGTCAAAACCCACAGACTGTGTAACACAGAGAGTGAACACTGATGTAAACTATGGACTCTGCTTGATAACGATGCGTCCGTGTTGGTTTGCTGACCGTAACAAACGTAAATCTCAAATGGAGGATGTGGATGGTGGGAGAAGCTGCGTGTGTGGGGAGGGAACATGTGGGAACTCTCTGTGCTTTTCACTCAGTTTTGCTGTAAACCTAAAACTGCTCTAAAAAATAAAGTCTATAACTTTAAAAAGGTTGCGGATGTACAGTGAAATACCTTTAACAGCCAACTAAGAGTAATGCTGCAAAGTGCAAATAAAGAGCCAACAGAAGGAACAAAATAGAACACAAAAACGGATCCAGTTAACCCAAGAGAAGGCAGAAGAGGAGGAGCTGGAGACCAAACCCAAGAAAAACCAAAGGGCAACGTGGCAGACCTACCCTCAAGCATATCAATAAACACATTACACATAAACAGATGCAGGAAGAAATAATGCCAGAGCTACATAGAGTCTTCCAGAAAACAGAGAAGAAAGGAAACCTTCCAATATGTTTTATGAGGCCAGCATAACCTCACTAGCAAAACATGACAATAACATTCCAAGAAAAAAGTTACAAGCCAACATTCCATAGGCGCATGGACACAAAAATCCTTAACATATTATTAGGAAATAAACCTAGCAACATATAAGAAGGGAACACATCTCACATCAGGGTAGAGGTCCTGTTAAATTTATTCCCAAGTATATCCCAGGAAGGCAAAGTTATTTTACATTTGAAAATCAGGCAGCATAATTCACTATCTTAACAAAAAAGGAGAAAAATCACATGATTATCCCAGTAGATGCAGAAAAAACATGTGACAAAAATCTAACACCTATTTATGATTAAAAAAAAGGGTAGAAAACTAGGAATAAAAGGAAACTTCTTCAATCTGTCTCAATAGATGCACAAAGAACATCTCATAAAACTTTACAGAAAACTTTTTCAAAGAACACTTTTGACAAAAATTTCTTAGCAAACTAAGAGAAGAAGGCAGCCCCAGCCTGATAAAGGGCATCGACAAAAAATCTGCAGCTCACGGCACGATCATCAGTGAAAAGGTACATGTAGTTAGTTCCCCTAAAGGTGGGAGGTGGTAAGGATGCCTGCTCTTAATTTTATTTAATTGTATTGCAGGTTCAACCAGGGAAGCAAGACAAGGAAAAGAAATAAAACCCACTGGAATGTAAGAGGTAAAACTGGTGGGCAGGGGAGGGAGAGCTCAGTGGTAGAGCGTGTGCTCAGCAGGCATGAGGTCCTGAGCTCAACCCCCAGTCCCTCCATCAAACAAACAAACAATTCTAATTATCCCCCCCAAAAGAAGCAAAACGGCCTGTTATCAGAAGATGTGACTGTCTTTACAGAAAATCCTGAGATTCTGTAACTCCCAGAACTAATGAATGAATTAGTAAGCCATATCACAAGCTGCTATGTCCATACACAAATACCTGTTGTATTTTTATAAACGAACGGCAAACAAATGGACAATTAAAAGAGCCCACTGACAACAGCACCAGAAAACAGCAAATGCTGAGGAACAGACTTAACAAAAGACACGCAGGGTCCCTATCCTGAGAGCTCAGCGCTGTGAGTGGAGGGGGGTATCGTGCTCGTGGCTGGAAGACTCAGCATCGCGAAGAGCTTACTGTTTCCAAATGAATCTGTACACTGACTGCAACCCCAGTCCAAGTCATAGAAGCCTTTTTGAAAGAAATGGACAAGTTGACTCTTTATTCTAAAATCTGTAGGGAGAAGAAAAGGACTCATATAATAATAAATAATAAAAGGACCCAAAACAGGAAAAAAGTACAAATGTGTAAGACTCCCCGATTCCAAGCCCTAGGAATTAAGCCAGCGTGGTCTTGGTGCGAGGACAAACAGGTCAGTGAACCAAAGGAGGGAACCCAGAAAGGGACTGAGACACACAAAGAAAATTAATTTTCAACAAAGGTACCAAAGTGGTTCAATGAGAAAGAAAAGTTCTTCCTAACAAGGGAGGCTGCAACAACTGGATACCTGCACTGGGGGGAAAAGAAAAGACTGCCAACCCCTACCTCACAACACACACAAAGTTAATTTGGAATGGATCACAGATTAAAATACAACAGCTATAACCCTCAGTTTCCTAAAAATGTATCTTTATGACCTTGGGGTAGAGAAAGGGTTCTTAAAGAAGACACAAAAAAGCACGAAACATAAAAAAACAAAAAAAAAACTTGTTCACTTAACTTCATGAAGTTAAAAGCTTCGCTCATCAAATGACCTCTTCAAGAAAATGAAAAAGGTGCGTCACAAACTGGGAAAAGATATTGGCTGTACTTACATCTGACAAACGAATTACATCCAGAATATACGGTTTCCCACAAACCAGTGTTAAAAACGAACACAACAGTCTGAAAAATGAGAAAAATACTGGGAACAGGCACTTCACCAAGTAAGATACTCACGCATCCAATACGCTCAGGAAGACACGCGCAACAGTTACGTTATCTGAGAAGCACAAACTTAAAACATAATGAAATATAATTTTTACGCCTATTAGAATGTCTAAAATTTAAAAAGCTGAGAATGAATGACATCTGGGTCACTCAAAATTGCTGGCGGGAACGTAAAACGGTGAGTTCCCACCTCTAACAGTTCTGCGGTTTCTTATACACATCCAGTATCATGAGAAGCAGCAACATCACCCCCACGCATTGCCCAACATAACTGACAGATACGTCTTCAGTGTGACCCGCACAGGATTTACGGTAGCTTAACCCCAACCTGGAAATTGCCCCCAGTGTCCACTCACAGGAGAATTAACGGACCAGTTGTGCAGCACTCACGAAACGGAACACCACCCAGTGATACAGAATAAACGACACGCATGAATCTTAAAGACGTGATCCTGGGTGAGAGAACGCAGGCATGAGAGAGCACACGCTGTTCTCATGAAATTTAAGAACAGGAAAAAGCAATCGTGGTCAAGGGAGGCAGGACAGTGGTTTCTGACGGGAACTGACTTGAACCGACGCACAAGGAACTGCTCTGGGGTGAGGGAAATGTTCTTTGTCTTGACTGGGGGGTGGCCACCTGCATGAGCACTTTTATCTCAGTTCATCAAACGGAACACTTTTAGAGGGGACCGGATGTACATGTGGGGTGCCTGCTTTTCACAAATGCCTAGGAGGCAGAGAGGAGAGTTTGAACGTTTGCCTCCTTGGAGTCACGTTCAGATGTCACCGTCTTCACTATGCAGCCAGTCCTCGACATGCACAGGGGTTTGGTTCTAAGACCGCCCCCACCGAGGGTACCAAAATCTGCAGATGCTCAGATCCCTTTGTCGGCCCCCCGCATCTGCGGATGTGGAACCCGGGGAATCCATGCACCGACTGCACGGCGTTCTGTAGTCATCGCGTGCAGGTTTGGTATTCGGGGCTGCGGTTTGCTGCCCACATCCCTGGCAGCGACGCGCTAATGGCTGCTGTGGTCGCCCAGACCACCCCAGGGGGAGGGTGACCACAAAGCTGAAGAAAACAGAAGTGGAGTAAGCCCCTTAGAGACTTCCCAGGAGAATGGGAGCTTTTCATTTTATACACCGCACCCGTTTTGTTTTTAAAATAATGAAAGCAAAGATGACTAAGGCTACGATCACAAAGATGTTGGCAATGAAACTGCTCTAAAAATAGACAATATCATTAAGAAGCCTTATCATTGCTCAGAAGCAACATGTTTGTGCTCAAATCTCAAGCACTCACTTGACTTGCAAGTGGAAATGAAGCCAGCACTCCACGGGTCGTCTCAGACCTTAGGGAGCACGCCTGTCCTGGTAAGTTCACCAGTTCCAGAGAGAGCGAGCTTCAGCCTGACTCAAACGTGCCCTCGAGGCCGTTTGAAATGATAGCTATCATTTAGCGAGCGCTCCCCAAGTGGCAGGCACTGTGCTAAGCGCAAATTACTTCATTTATCCTCCTAAGAACCACACGGGTACATTTCCTAAATCCTATTTTGAAGGGAAATTGCTGTTTACGGTGGTCACCAGCTTTCCTGTGGCCATCGCACCCGCAAAGACGAGGGGAGAGCCACTCCCCCGGCCCCGCTGGGTGCGGAAGCCCAGACTATCCGGCGCTCCTCGTCCGGCCCAGAGGACGGGTCTCGGGGCGTCAGCCCTCAGTGCTTGCGGTCGGTCCCACCTGGAGGAGCCCACGGCGGGGGGCTTGGGCCACACACATGCTCTCATCTCAGTCCCTCCTCCAAGGGGCTGTGCTCTGCACCCTTTTTAAAAATTTAAATAGTTTATCTAACCCAACTTGTCTCAGGACAGCTCACGTCGATGTGTATCATTCACATGAAAGTTTGCCCACAAATGTTCACCGCAGCATCAGTCACACGAGCCAAAAAGCAGAAACCAGCCAAATGCCCGGGGGCTGATGTGGGCAAACCCAATGTGGCCATTCCACAGAATGGGACGCGTGCTAACCTTTGCTGCAACTCAGGGGGATCCTGAAAACACCAGGCTAAGTGAAAGAAGCCAGGCGCAAAAAGCCACAAATGCCACTATACGACATGCCCACGACGCGCACACACAGACATGAGCGGTTGCCGGGGGAGGGGGGAGGGGATGGGAGTCACTGCTGAGCGCGACCGGGCTCCTTTCCGGGGGACAGAAACCCTCCGGCATTAGGCAGAGGTGACGGCTGCCCAAGAAAGTGAATACACTACAAACCAGTGCATGTGGGCACTTTAAAATTCTGGCTCTGACGCTAACTACGTCTCAGTAAGAGACCGCGCAACAGCAACACTGTTCCTGAGCTCCTTACTCTCCCTTTCTCCACCGGGTCTTCAAATGTCGCTGTGTGCTCTGCACCCGCAGCACACCTGCACCTGGGCCGTGGCTGGCCTTTGGTCCCCGTGCTCCCCTCCTGGAGGCGTGTGTCCTGGGGGCAGCTCTGGGGTTCCGCCACTGAAGCGCCTTCCAGCTGTCTTGCTCTGTCCCGCGGAGATTTTAACTGCGACTCAGCCAGAGGGAGCCGCAGGCACTAATCAGGACCTGTCTTTTCTTACGCTTTGGGGCGCAGGTGTGGGTTCAGTTTCTGAGACCCCAGCAGAGGCAGCACTTGTAGCAAGATACAGATGGGCCCTTCTGGCCTGGCCTCCCAGGGCCCTGAGGCATAAGGACCCCTCTAAAATAGGGAGGGCGTCTGTAGCGGGCAGCGGGAGCCCCCCACCCCGGAGAACAAGAGCAGGTGTGCCCCGGGGACAGGGCTGCTTGTCCCCTGCTGGAGTTCTGGGCACCCTTCAATGCACAGCTGGCCCCCCGCCCCTCCAGGCCGGGCATCTGTCACTCTGACTGACAGAAGCAGAAGCACCCGGGCCGTGGGCACCCCACGCATCTTCATGCCCACCTCTCATCATCCACCTTGAGAACAAGGACAAGGAAGCTGCTGGAAGCAGGTAGGCTTTGAGTCGCCACGACCCCTGACCAGAAGACAGGACAGGACAGCCACGCTCAGTGGAGCCGGGCAACGTGGGATGCAGCTGTGTGCCTCCCGACAGGCCGGCTGGCCCAGAGGCCAGCAGAAGTGCAGCCGGGCAGCGTGCTGGGTGATGAAAGGTGCATTATGGTCCTGGGGAGGTGGAGATGGAGGGGCCCAAGCAGGGTGGACCTCCCCACGGCAGGTGCCTCTGTCCTAAGGTGGAGGACACTCTCCATCATCAGGCCAAGTGGCTCGGGGCTGAGCACTGCTGTCACCGGAGGACTGTGGGAGAGCGTCAGGCTGCTTGGGACCCGCGGCTGCCGCAGGCCCTCCTGCCCGAGAACATGGGGTGTGCTCCCCTTTCAGTCCTGGCTCCGGCAAGGAGCGCTGGTGGCCTTTGGTCTAAAGGAGATGTGGCAGCCTTGACACAGTACGAGGAGCACACAGACCGGGCCCCCGCCTGCCGTGCCTGGGGGGGCTCGGACCAGAGAGACCGGCCTACTCTCCAGGGGCCCCTCCTCCCCCTCTGGGCTCTGCTCACGGGGTCCGGTTCATTAACCATCACGACTCTAACGGTTACCTCCCGCGCAGGCTCCCAGCTGGCGGGGGCACGCCGGCAGGACAGCATCCTGGCTGGCGGCTGAACTCACGAATCCAATAATTAAGAAAAGCTCCCTGTTTGAGTTTGAGCTGCTCCAATCAAATAAAAATGATGGATGATGCGACGGTTTTCAAAAGAAACAGCACTGTCGTCATAAAGAAGAGGTTTTGTCATTGCTGCGGACTCTGTTTCATTCATAAAGGGGGAACAGTCTCTCCACATGATTGTCTCCCAGGATGAGGCAAAGAATACTTTTCTGAAATGGCATTTGGGAGACACACGTCTTTCCTGTTGACGGGGGCCGTGTGCGCCCTGCGTTCGGGAGGCCGCGGCTGCTCCCCTGCCGACCCTGTGGGGGCTGTTTCTCGCCCCTAAGAAGGTCTGCAGCCCCCAGGGTCCGGGCCGGGCGCGGACAGGCCCACCCTCCTCTCCCACGAAAAGTCATGGTTTTCACAATCCTCTTCCCTTTACAGTTTCCTAATATTTAAATAGCAGAACAGCAAGCCCTGGGGGCATTTCTGCATCGCACACCCCACCAGAACCGGCCAGGAGCATTTACTGAAACGTGAGACTCAGGGGATCAGTGAGGAGGGCGGGGCCCCTGGGAGAGGCCGGGCCCTGGGCCCCCGCAGCTGCGTGGAAGTCTGGGCACAAGGCTCCCGCGGCCTCTGCTCATGTTCTTTTTCCTGCCATTGTGAACGTGGCCGGTCGGTGGAGGGGAAGTGGGGCTCCTTACAGGCCCTCACTCAGGGCTGCGTGGCCTGGACCAGTGCCTGAGCTGGGGCAGAGGCTGGGAGGCTCTGGGAGGCAAGGCGGGGCAGTGATGGATGGAGATGAAGAAAGAGAGAGATGAGGTAAAAAGTTCCTCAGGGCGGTTTCCAAAGGGCAGAGATGGAGATCTGCTTCCTTGCCCGTCTCAAGAAAGTTCAGGCCGTGGGGGTCTCTCTGACACCAACTCTGTCCCGATGCATTTGGAGAAAAGGGGCCACCACACACCCAGAGCCGAGGGAAGGCAGCGTTAGCCTGACCAGCCCTGTGCACAGAGCGAGGCCTGACCTTCCCTTTCTGGGGGAGGGGGAGGTCTGACGTTGTTGGGAAATGCAGTGCCTTTGGAGGAAACCCATTCCCTTGTCTGCACAGGGGAGGCATGGGGCCCGCGGGCTGGTTCAGGGGAACAGGACAGCCGGGAGCCTGGGGGGCCGTGCACTCAGCTGCCTACTGCCCTGGAAGCGCCAAGCTGCCCCAGCCAGCAGCAAGGGACGCGGCTCTCCTGTCCTTGCAGCAGCAGTAGGTGCCATCCGACAGCTGTGTCCCAGCACCCGATGTGCGCGAGGCCCGCGGGGCCAGGCCTCCCGAGATTCTCGAGCAGTCCCGCCCCCAGGGCTGCCTTTGCCGCGGCTTCAGAACCCGCACCGCCCCCCCCCCCACGGCGCCGAGCCGCGAGCTGAGCACTTCTCCCCTTTCCTCCCGTCCTTGCGCCTTTGCTCACAACATGGCGACGCTGAGATACTCGCACGGCCCCCTGTGCTCTGAAGCGCAGTCTGTTATCCAACCTCTTCGTGGCTCCTAGGATCCCAGCTTTGGAGGAACTGTAGAGGTCCCCGCTCAGCCACCCACAGGTGGTCCCCACCCTTTGCCCCGGGCCCAGACAGCAGCTCTACTTTTGTTAAGTTCTGTTCCCTTAAGGAGTCCCAACCCGTCTCCCACTGGTTGTAGTTGGGCCCCCAAGTTACATTAAAAGCCTCTTTCTTCTTCCCCGAGACAATCTTGCGAACAAACCAACACGCTGCCACGCCCCCGGGTCTTCCTCCCCTGAAGCTTATCCCTGGCGCAGCCTCCTGCTCAGCTTGCATGTTTTCCTTTGGTTCTCAAAGGGCTTCATGATTCTGGCCCCTCTGTTCTGAATGGTGGCAAGTCGCCAGCGTCCTTCCCAGGGAATCCTGTCCCTGAGTGGGAGCCTCAGGGCTCAGTCCTGGGTCCCCCCGGGGTGAGCGCATCCAACACCACCCATACTGCCAGCTCCTTGCTACAGCCCCAGCTCAGGGGGCGCTACCGGCTCCTCTAGGCACGTCGACCCGACACTGATGTCCAACAGGCAAACCAGGTCCTCCTCACCCTCAGCCCACACCCTCACAAGGCTGCTGTTCCACTCTTCCTGTGGCTCAGGCTGGACCCCGGAGGCTTTTCCCACATCCACCCAGTCAGGAAATAAGCTTGGTTCGTCCTTCGGAACATGCCAGAATCTGACCACTCTTACCACCTCCATCACCTGTCCCCACACAGGAATCACAGCAGTGACTCCTCAAGGACCTTCAAGGTCCCACATGACCTGACCCCGCAATGTTCCCCAACCTCATCTCCAAATGTCTGAGCTCCAAAGAGCCGGAGTGAGGAATTCTTGGTGGTCAGCAGGAATTCGGTGGAGACTCCACAGGGATGGCGCCTCAGCTGCAGGCTAGAACTCCCCCTGGAGCAGAGCTAAAAAAACCATCCTAGCAGAGCTAAAAAAAAAAGGTCTCGAAGGCATCAAACTGATCCGTACGTCACTTAACTGTCTGCCAGGATGGAGTCCACACTCTTTGATGCAAGAAAACAAAATCTAGATGATTCACAACATAACGAAAAATGCAAACAAGGATCTATACAAAGACATGAAGAAAAAAATGCAATTGCTGAAAACAAAAATGACAACAGTGCATTATGGGGCTTAAAACATACACAGGAGTAAAACGTCCCAACTAAAGCACAAAGAATGAGGCTGGAGAAACAGAAGCACACTGTTCCTAGGGTCTTGCGTTACCGTGACGCGGTGCGATGGAATTCAAAGGTGGACTGTGATGAGTCAATGATACGCACTGTAACCAAGAGCAGCCACAGAGAAATAAAAAGAAGTATAGCTCATAAATCAAGCGTGGAGAACAATGGGATCAAAACGGGCTCGGCATCCGAAAGCTGTAGAGAGAGAGGAAAATACCAAAAAGAATAATGAGACAAACAGAAAGTGAGCAGCGAGGTAGTAGATTTAAACCCAACCATATCAGTAATGACATTGAATGTAAACGGGTTAAAAACTTAATGAAAAAACTGCAATTTCCAGAACTAACACATGCTGCCTGTAAGAAATCCACTTCAAATATAAAGACATTAAGAGGAAAAGCCTGGAAACGGATAAAACCTAGGAGCGCTAAACATTAATAAGGCTGGAGTGGCTGTATTAATAGGAGGTAAAGAAGACTTTAAAAGCAGAATAGCACCAAGGGTAAAGGGCACATTTTCCTAAGAATAAAGGGGTTGATCCACCAAGAAGACACGAACAAGTATGTGGCCAGGAAGAGAAATTGCAAATACATGAAGCAAAAACAGAGGGAACTGAGAAATGAAAGAACACAGCCGCGACACAGCTGGAGACCTCAATGTTCATCTTTCAGGCAGAGATAGAACAAGAGACAAAAAATAGGTAAAGATACAGAGAGCGTGCCCTGCACTATCAGCTTGCTCGACCTAATCGCCATGTGTGGAATCGCACCCCCAGTTACAACAGCGCACATGCTTTTCAGGGGCGCACAGAGCAGCTACCAGTATGTATCATGCATCCTAATAAATCGACGAAGACTGAAGTTACACAGTCACGATGGGACGAACAGAAATAAACAACAGAAAGATAACTGGAAAATCCCCAAATATCTGAAAACTAAATAATAGACTGCTAAGTAACAAATGGACCAGAAAAGGAGCCACAAGGTAAGTGAGAAAATATTTTAAGCTTAATAAAAATGAAAACACAACACATCGAAATTTGAGATACAGATAACGTATGCTTAGAGGAGAATCTCTAGCTTTAAATTTATTTTTATTTTTTATTTTTTTGGAGGGAGGATAATCAGGTTTTTATTTATTCATATATATATTTATTTTTAATGGTGGTACTGGGGATTGAACCCAAGACCTTGTGCATGTTAGGCACATGCTCTACCACTGAGCTGTACCCTCCCCACTCAAGCATTAAATTATTATATGAAAAAATGAAAGATCTAAAATCAATGACCCAAGTTTCTGCCTTCAGCAACTAGAAAAAGAAAAGCACATTAGATCTGGATGAGTAGAAATAAGAGAAGAAAACAATGAAACAGGATGCAGACAAACAACAGAGAAAACCAATGAAACCCCTTTCTTTGGGGGAAAAAATCAATACAATTTACAAATCTCTGGTTAGACCGATTACCTTTAAAAGAGAGAAGACGTAAATGTCTGATGTCTTGAGTGAAAGGGGGGATTTCACTGCAGGTCTGTGGACCTAAGGAGGATGACAAGGACATATTTCAAACCACATCATGCCAACCAAGTCTTAGATAAAACTTAGGAGATGTGGAGACAGCTTCCTAAAATGAATCCCCTGATAAACAGAAAACCTGAATGCACCTATTAAATCAAATTCATAATTTAAAACCTTCCCACAAAGGAACTCCAAGCACAGGTGGATTCACTAGTGAATTCTACCCAGCACTTCGGGTAGAAATAATGCCAGCCCTACACAAACCCTTCCGGAAAACAGAGGAGGGCGAAACACTTCCCAGCTCACTTTATGAGGCCAGATGAATATAAGAAACTGAAACTATGGACCAATATTCTTCATTAATACAGATGCAAGAATCCTTCACAGAACAGTTGCAAATTTAATCCAAAACAAACAGAAAATATGCCGTGGCCAAACAGAGACGACACCAGGAATGCAAGCTTAGTTTAATGTTTTAAAATCAATCAGTAAAATTCACTGCTAACAGGAAAGAGGAGAAAAAAAATGATGACCTCAGTGCAGGCAGAAAAGCATTTGACAAAATTCAACACTGATTTGTGATTAAAACTCTCAACAAACTAGGAATAGAAATTTTTAAAAAAACCAAATGAACTTTCAACCTGATAAAGGGCACCTACCAAAAACCCCTTCCACTGATATCATAATTGATGCTGAAAACCTTCACACGCTCCCTCTGACACTGAGAACAAAGCAAGAACCTCCACTCTCAGACCTTCCATTCCTCTCCTGTACTGGGCATCCTGGGCAGTGCAATAAAACAAGGAAACAAACAGAAGAAACAGAAAGCATCAGATTTGAAAGGAAGAAGCAATTCTCTATTCTCTATGTAGGAGATCGCAGGAAATCTACAGAAAATCCACAGAAAGGTACTAGATCTAACAGATGAGTTCAGCCGGGTCAATACACAAAAGCCAGCTATATTTCTATAAACTAAAAACTAACAGAAATTGAAACTTTATAAAAATCCATTGACGATGGCATTAAAAAATATGAAATACATTGTGACACGTTTATCAACAGACATTCAAGAACTTTACCTTCACAACTACAACACATCAGTGAGGGACACTGAAGGAAACCCAGATGAATCGAGGGAGAGCATATTCATGAATCAGAAGACTCCACATTCCTAATTCAGAAGTTCTTCCCAAAGTGTACTATATATTTAACATCATTTCAATCAAAATCCCAGCTGACTTTTTGGGTAGCAACTGACAGACTGATTCTAAAATTTATTTGAAAGTAAAAGGAGCCTGGAGTAAGTAAGACAGTTTTGGAAAAGAATGAAACCCAAGGACTTGCACTTCCTGACTTCAAGACTTAACCACGAACTATGGAACCACGACAGTGTGGCACTGGTTTAAGGACAGGCGTGTGTATTAATGGAACATGACAGAGGGTCCAGAAAAAGACTCACATGTACGTGGTCAACTGATTTTTGGAGAAAGGTGCTGTGATAATTCAATGGGGGAAAAGACTGTTTTTTCAACAAATGGTGCTGGAACAAATGGGTACCTGTACAGAGAAAGTGAACCTCAATTCTTTCTCCCTTACTGGAAGGCAGGCTGGACTTAAGGACTCGCTTCCCAAGGACAGAGCAAGAAAGGGGAAAAGAGTAACTTGACAGTGAAGATGTCTGTGGTTCGTGTGGGTGTCACGAACACTGTATTCTCCTTCCAAAAATCCACACTCTGAGGCGGATCATGACAAAAGCACCAGACAGACCCAGACTGGGGGGCATCCTACAAGCTCTTTTTTTTCCCTTGAATTTATTCATTTCATTATTTATTTATTTATTTATTTATTTATTTATTTATTTAGCGACGGGGGGAGGTAATTAGGTTTATTTATTTTCTAAGTGGAGGTGCTGGGGATTGAGCCCAGGACCTCATGTAGGCGCTCTCCCACTGAGCCGCATTCTGCAGACTCAGAATTTGCCTCGGTCATGACAAACGAGGCAAGTCTGAGACCCCGTCAGGCCAGAGAAGACCGGGAGAGTTTAGCGACTGAGTGTGGACTGGATCCTGGAACAGAAAAGGGACGCTGGGAGAAACTGAGTGAAGTCTGAGTAGAGCACAGGATTTAGTCAGTAACAACAACAAAAAGCAATAATTACAAAGTTTATTATCAAGGCAAGGGCTTGATGCAGCTTTTTACGTTGAAAAGTTGTTCGCGGGGGGCGGGGAGAGCTCAGTGGCAGAGTGCGTGCTTAGCACGCACGAGGTCCTGGGCTCAGTCCCCAGCGCCTCCATTAAAATAGGTAAATAAATACATCTAATTATCGCCCCCCCAAACCAAAACCAAAACCAAAAAAAAAAAAAAAAATTTTAAAAAGAGAAAGAAAAAAAGGTTTATTATTAAGGCAAGGGCTTGATAAGCTCTTTATGATAAAAAGTTATTTGCCTACTACAAAAAGTTACAGCGCGTATTTCACTCTAACATCTATCATCAAGAGAACTGAATTAAGAGCACTTAGGCATGAACGGTACCTAAAGCACCCAGGGCTCCTGTACAAGTGCTGTCACTCAAACACTGCAAAGGGCGGCACTGAGCCATCACTGCCTCACTCACACAACACCCAGCACGGCATGGGCAGTGTCAAGTTCTCCTCTGCAGCCATCACTCACAAAAATTAAAATTAAATTAATACTACATTTTAAAAAGAAAAATAAACCTCAGCTTTTTCCCCAGGGCATACACAAAAACTAACTTGAAATGGATCGCTGACCAAAATGTAAAAGCCGAAACTATAAAACTCAGAAGAAAACAGAGGAGAAAACTTCACAGCTACGGGATAAACGAAGATTTCTCAGGACACAGAAAAGTACAAACCATAAAAGGACAAACAGGGATAAATTGGGCCTACTCACAATTTAATTCGGGCTAAAAGGCATGGTAAGAAAATGAAAGGTAAGTCGCAGACCAGGAGAACATATTTATAACACCTCCCTAACAAAAGGTGCGCGTCCCAGGGACACCAAGGACACTCGCAATTTAAGAATAAGAAGGAACAGCACCCGCTGCTACGCCACCGACAAATCAGAAAAGACGTGAGCAAGCACTTTGTGAGAGGAGATTTATGAGCAGCCGGGAGATACTTTAAAGATACTCAGTGTCACTAATCACCAAGGAAACGGAAGTTAAAACCAAATGCAGCAACACTACACACCCAGCAGAACGGTTAACGTCAAGAAGACTGACCCCACAAGCGCGGCTGAGAATGTGAGGCTGTTGCAACGCGTGCACACTGTGGATGCGGACGCAAGACGGTGCAAAAAACGGTGGGGCGGTGTGTTCTATAAAGTAAACGGGTCCTTAGCCACGTGGCCCAGCAAAACCATCCAGCCCCGCCGACACCGAGAGGAAGAAACATCGTGTCCCCATCAGTGCTTGTACTTGGGTGCTCACTGCCGCCTTGTTCACAAACAGCCCAGCCTGGAAGCAAGCCAGACGTCCTTCCGCAGGAGAATGGGCAAGCGAACAGCGGTCCGGCCGCGTCTTGGGACATTACTCACCAATAAAAAGGAATGGATCGTTGACATACACAGCACACAGGTGGGTCTCAGAAACATTAGGTCGAATCAGAAAAGAGTGCACACGTTATGCAATTTCTTTTCTATGGAAATCTTGATAAGACAAACCTAGCCTACGGTGTCAGAGAGCAGGCTGGTGGTTGACAGAGACCAGGAGTCAAGGTGGGGGCAGCGGTAATGTGGGAAGAGACACCAGGGGACTTTTTTAGGTGATGAGAATGTCCCGTCTCTGTTTTGGTGACAGTTAACAGGGATGTGTAAAACTTTCAAAGCTCACCAAAATATACACTGAAATGGGAACATTTTATTATGCATAAATGATACCTAAGTAAGGCTGATTAAAGATGCAAAAGGAAATGGAATTTTAACAAAACAGCATCTCCAACTGTGCAGGGCATAAGGGCTGGCCGTTCCACCTCGCAGTCTGAGTGGACAGGATAAGGCACTGGGCCCCGGGAAACAAGAGCAGGGTATCTCCCAGGTCTGCTAAGTGGCCAGGACCGGGTCGTGGGTGGGGCTGGACATCCTGGGACTGCGGGGGGCTGAGGACGGCTGCCCCTGCAGCAGTCGGCGCCTTTAGGCTCTGTAACAGGATGGGCTTCCGAGCCAGTGCTCAGCTCATGCATAGTCAATCACAGGGGCAGCCTGGAGCCCCCTTTTTCTCTTTTAATTTAAAAAACGCTAGCATCGCCTTACCAGAGAGTTGCTTGATGGCCACGGGTCTCACTTTGTAGGGGGTCCTGCAAGAGAGAAGGCAGTTTCACTGTGAGATGCTGTCAGAGACCTTCGTGCCCGTCTGGTACGAGACATAAGCGCTCGGGGTGAATTAGAATTCAGCGAATTAGGTCTTTTAAAAATTAGTTTCTTTGGCTGTTCTGAGATTCCTCATTCAGAAGAACTCTAAATACTTTAAATATATCATTTAAGCGGTGGACCTCCTCTATCATATTCATATTTGGTTAATAAAAAAAACTTGTTGAGCGCGGCTGGGATGGCTCAGACTTGCCCTTGTCTGGCCCAACATCTGATGGATGGATGCTGGAGGTGCCCCCCTCGTGCCTGGTTTGAGCTCCTGGCAACGGCATCACCCAAGGGCACAAGAGCCGAGGTGTCAGTAACTCAGTCGAAAATGCACGGGCACCTTGGCCATGTCACCCCCTGCAGTCGTGAGACCCACAGGGGTGGGGAGAAGATACTGGGGACAGACAAAAGGCCACTGTCCCTGACATCCAAGGACCTCCAGCAAAGGTTGGAGGGAGACAAGGAAGTCGGTGGAAAATAAGCAAAGAACAGGAATAGGCAAGAGTTGATAAGGTTTTTTTTGGGGGGGGGCAATTAGTTTTATTTATTTTTTTGTTGATTTTAATGGAGGCACAGGGGATTGAACCGGGGACCTCCTGCATGCTAAGCACGCCCTCTACCACTGAGCTACACCCTCCCTGCTAAGAGTTGATAACAGTTAAAAAAAAAAAAAGTAAAAAGAGGCACCTCAAGAAAGAGGCACTTACACGAATTATGTATGTGCATGCATGACTGGGACACTGTGCTGTGCACCAGAGACTGACACATTGTAACTGACGGCACTTCAATCAAAAAAAAAGTGTTTTTTTTTTGTTGTTGTTGTTGTTTTTACACTCAGCAGTCTAGCAAAATTTTAGCAGCTGGTAACAGGAGTGCTACAAGGCACAGACAATCGTCCTCACCAGCACTGCCGGAGTACACCTTCCCCAGAGGGCTCGCGTGATCAGGTTCTGGTGGCACAACAGTGAACCAGTCAAGAACGTTCTGCCCTCCTGGAACCCAAGCCCACGGTCAAGTACGTGTCGGAAGGACGCGGTAAGTGCTCTCAGAGTGGCTAAGGTGTACTCAGGCCCCTCTCCCCCTGGGCTGGATGACATACCAGCTGTTCCGTGAGTGTCATTCGGTTGTTACACGCTGCGGGTAAGTGTGCAAGGACTGAGGCGGAGGGTACCCGTGACATGTTATCAGGAGACTCAGCGAGTCACAGAGCCACAGACGCAGAACGAGCTTAGAGCTGGGGAGAAAGTCAGGGAGTCTGGAAGGATTCACACCAAACACCGAACTGGTAACTGATTCACTGAGGGTGATACCAGTGGTTTAATGGTTACAGGCCACGTGGAAAATTTTTGACAATTTAAAACACTGATAAAGTATAAAAATAAAAACAGTGTAGCACTATGAATGACAGGCAGACAACCCTGTGGCCATCTAGAGTCCTGGCCTCTCCCACGAGGGGTCCTGCTGGGCAGAGCGCGTGGAGGAGGGGGTCCACGCCCGCCCATCCCTGCATGAGCACCTGCTTAGTTAGGTTAAGGTCCTCTTCCAAAGGTCTCTGGAAATTGGTTATTTGGGACTTTGGTTCCTGGCGGAACACCTTACTTTGAATCCATGTGGTTTGAAGTGTGGCCCCACCTGCAGAGCGGGTGAACCATGGGGGCTGTTGCCCAACTAGGGTGGGGCAGGCGCTCAGCCCATGGTGGTACCGGCTGCCTCGGTACTCACAGTGATGTGCCTGGCAGGGCAAGTCCATCCTCCCCGAACCCTCCAGGCAGTTGTCAGCCCTGCTAAGCTGCAGGTACGAGGAGAGGAGCCAGAGCTCAGGGCGGGTGGGGCCTCGCTGAAACCCACCAGCGATGGGTGAGCTGGCTTCGAACCAGACGGGCGTCCAGAGGCCAGACTCTGGGCACTTGTTGGTGCCGCCCAGGAGAGGAGCAGGGTGCTGGGGCGCCGAGGCAGGGGGTGTGGAGAGCCAAGGTGAGGCGGCCACCACCACCTCTCTCCTCCCTCAGGCTCCTCCCACCATAAGCAGCACTGATGTTGGGGCGGCGGGTGGAGAGAGGGGAGCACGGGGCCCCCTCCTCGTCCTCACCCCCCGTTTCTCACCCCCCTCCTCTGCGGCCACAAGGACTTTCCTCCCCTCCTCCCCGCAGGCCGGATGCTGTGGGGAGATGGCGGTGGCGGGGCAGAGGGTGCGGGAGGCGGAGGACAGTGTCGCCTGCACAGGATGGGGAGACACAGAGCTGTGTCCGGCAGCTCCCGTTAGAGGCGCTGATGACAGTTGGCCCTTCAAGATTATTCCTGGCTCTTCGCTCCTTAATCCTCTTGATTCTGAGCAACAGGATGTTCTCAGAACCGTATTACTGCTTCCACGATTGACTAAACTCCTGGCTCAGCCTAAATTAAGTTGCATCTTCCTCATTTCTTCCTCGACCACAAAGCGGAGATAAACCACTCTCCGCCTGCCTGGGACTTCGACTGCATTTGTCTTCTCTCCAAATGTAAGTGCCTGGCTCAAAGGCCTCTTTTTCAGACACATTTAGTGGGAGCCACGCCAGAACCCGGGGGCACTGCTCCTGAGCTGAGCGGGTGGCCGAGCACGCTGTCCTTGCAAGCGCACGGCCATCTCACCCGGCGAGAGCTTCCTGTACCACACCTGAGCTAAAATCAGAAATAAAGGGGCGCTGGTGTTTGTCACGTATGTGCTGTATCATCCTGGCCCCCCACCCACGGGCCCTGCCACGTGCTTTTCTCATGCTATTTCAGCGTCTGTTTCCCTCCCTCCACGAGGGTCTTGAAGCCGTCGTGGCAGAAACAGAAGGAGTCGTCAAGATGTAACACATTTGTCAGTAGGACACCGTGGGACCCAGAATGGTCCCCTGACCAGAGGGAGCACCTGGACCAGACGCTCAGTCCCTCTGAGCACGGCCGGAGCAAAGCTGGGATGTGTCTACGAGTATCTGTTGATCTGCAGGAATCAGGGTTGACGGGCACTCAGTCACCTTCCTTCCCAGCTCCAAAAGGGAGTGGAAGGTACCCGACCCCTTGTTAGATTATAGCCCCACCGACTTATGTAAGTATGTCCCAGATTATTTTAAAATACCGGTCTGAACGTTCCCTGATTGTAAAGGCAAGAAGTATTTTGAAGGAAGAGTCAGGAGGTCATGATATTTGGTTTGAAATGAACCAAAAAAATTGGGTATAAGAGATGGGATCCCGACTTCTGATCAGTATCCAGGCAGTCGCAGTCAAGAGCCCCTGGAACCTGCAGAGGAGGCCGCGAGGAGCCCCTCCTGTGAGTGGGAACTGGGCAGAAAGCCGGTGTGGCGGAGGACCGGCCCCCGCAGAACAGTCCCTCTCGTGGGGCGGCTTCTGCGTCTGAGGCTCGGGGGCAGGTGCTGACGAGGCTGCGGACAGAGGGGCTGCCGGTCCTCGGGGGGAGGAGGCTGAAGGGACACGACCTGATTATCTTCTGGGAAGAAACAAAGCTGATCCGGCACTTTTCGAGAAGGGGAACCCCGTGCCTGGCGGCGTGACCTTCCGGTCGCTGAAGGACTGACGAGGCACCAGCCTGGGCTCAGGAGGAGCTGCTTGGGTTTTCCCCACTTTACATCGGTGACTCTCGCCCGGGCCGCACGTCAGAATCACCTGGTGAGCTTTAGAAACATCCCCCCAAATCCGCAGGCATTCGGTCCCAGCGGGCGTCTGGGCGCTGGCGCCGTTTGAAGGAAGGTCCCGGGGGTTTCAGCCTGCGGGCAGGGCTGCCAGCCGCTGATTGGGTTGGACCGGTTTATACTGCGTGTTTAGAAGTGGGGGACCCACGGCAGCTGGAAATGTGGACGGAGCAGACGGGAGGCTTTGCTGGGGCTCAGGTAGCACACGGGAGGGCGAGGTGAGCGGGCTGGCGGGAAAGCTCGGAGAACGTCACCTTTCACGGGCCGAGGGTGGGGAAAGCAGGCACAGATGGGAGAAGTCGGTGGAGGGGGCAGCTCCCCAAATGGAAAAAGGTCGATGGTCGCAAATGCAGGGAGCAGACAAAGGGAGAGGAGGGGAAGCCCAGGGGTCGGAACACCGATGAACGGGATCTGGGACGCCCGGCAGAAATGCCAGTTCCGGGCCCCCACCCAAGGCGCAGCCTATCAGACTAAGGGTGCGGGGGTGGGGGGGCGGGAGGGGGCCATGCTTCAGCCAGCCCCTGGGGTGCACACGACCTGCTGGGTTAGGAGGTTGACGGCTCTGGGAAGACAAAGGGGGCGGACCACACACACCGGTTCTCAGCCTCGGCACCACACACTTTTTGGGCAGGTGAGTCTTGGGCAGGGCCGTCCCGGGCACCGTGGGACCTGTGGCAGCCCTGGCCTCTGCCCACTGGATACCCGCAGACACTGCCCCCTGTTGCAGAAGACTTCGCCAAGTGTCTCCCCGGGGACAAGACGGCCCCCTGCTAGAAGCTGGCACGGACTAAAGTGCCAAGCCAGACATGAAGAAGGGACAAAACGGGAACAAACTACAAACTGTTGAAATTAACTCAGGAAAAGTGCGGTTTTGCACCATCAGAGGCCGGCTTGTACAACGGGGGGCTTCCCCTCTGTCGACAGCATTTCATCTTTTGTATGCCGAGGGTGACAGGTCGCCTGTGACTTCCTTATGAATAAAGATCCGGGTCAGGTCGGAGCTTGTGCCGTAATTTATAACACTCTCACTGGAGTGTCTGTGGATTCAATCAGCATGGCTCCTTCCGGGGCCCAGAACCCATAATCTGAGCATCATCAGAGCCAGAGCTTCAGGGCAGAAGCTCCTGATGACGAAATTAAAAATTCAGGAGACTGACAGGCGCAGTGGGAGGGGAGGAGGCCTGGCCGAGGCCCGCGGGTGCACGGGGAAGGACACTGCTCCCGCCCACCGCCGAGCTCCAAGGACAGCGGAGGCTGCTGCAACGTCCTAGGGTTTGTGGCTTGCCTGGCTTTACCCGCTGAAGCCTGGCAGTCCTCCTGCGGTCTTGTGCCCTTGCCCGGGCGGGGAATCCCACACCCAGCCTGGCGAGGATGGCTGACAGCAGCTTCCAGGGGCAGCGGAAGGAGAGCAGGTGCCCATCCCAGGTGCTCAGGGGCACACACACCTGGGTGGGGGACCCTTCTGGGCGACTACAGCAGAGGTCCCAGGCCACCGCATCACAGAGAGCCCAAATGTTTCCCTGCTGCCCTTAGGCAGCCAGGGCCCCTCAGTGGCTGGGACGTGTAGGGGCCTGCCTGGTGCACGCCTGCTCTGCGGGGGCAGCTGGCCTGGTGCAGCTGGGCAGCACAGCCCGATGGCCGGACTGACTCGTGTCCCCAGAGCGGGGTTCAGGGAGAAGCGGGAGGGGCACCCCACCCCCAGCCATGCCCTGCCCCCGGCCTTACAGAGGACCCCGTCTGGGTTCTGCCGGCCCAGCTGTAAGTATGAAGGGGACCGCAGGGGACCTCGCGGGCGGCCGAGCAGAGGGGCCAGGCACCCACTGGAGTCCTTGTCCTTCCTCCAGCTACATATGGCTGGGTTGGTTTCACACACATTCACAGAAGCGTTTACTGCCCGAGCCTCTCGCCCGCCAGGCCTCCCCCGGTTCTGCTCCTCGGGCCCCCAGCCCCCCCTCCCTGTCCTGGGCAGGGCAGCTCCAGGACTGGCCCCCGTGGGTCGCCCAGGGGGTCTGCTCAGGGAATCTCCTGCAGCCCTTTCTGATGGGTGGTGGGACAGCTCACTCAGTGCCTCAGTTTCCCCATCTGTAAATGCCTCCTAGGGCTCTTGCTAAGAACCAAACGTGGAGCCCTTGGGGAGGTCCCTGCCCGTCTTGTAGCTGCTACTTTCTTGGAAAGGGATGAGTTCTGCAAAGGAATCAACAGCCACCTTCACAGAGCCCCCCAGCCCCACCCTCCCATATTTGGTTAAATTCAGATCTTCCTGCAGCCGCAAATTAAAGAAACACCACAGAGACCCTCCCACGTGGGCAGGGAGGCGAAAGACACACCACGAGCGTGAGCGGGCTGTCCCGCCGGCCGCTTACCGTTCTGAATTGGCGGGCATGGTGGGGTCAATGGAGACCATGGCGTCGTCCGTGGTCAGGAGGGAGATGGTTGTGTTCCTGGAAGACAGGGAGAGCCGGTGTCTTCACCCTGTGGCCATCCCCTGGGTGCACACTCGACTCTGGGCCTCCCGCAGGTAGGCGCTGGGCACCAGGCCCGCCCCATCCAAAGGGCCGCGAGGAGGTGTCCCCAAGACGCCAGCACTCCACTTGGAGGCAAAGGCAAGTGGCTGTGTGCCTAACTCTGTCAGCACGTGGGTCATTAAGATGGGAACTGGAGAAAGTCCAATTTGTTGATTTGGGAGATTAAATAAAACTGTAGTAAAGTAGAAGTGACTATTTCTATCAGCCAATGACGAATTCAGGGTCTGCCTTCCTCCTCCATTCCCCGTGGGAGCCCACCAAAACAGGCATACCCTCTCCCGCAGGGCAGTTTCCATGGAGAGGCTGAACCTGCCTCCGCCCTCGTCCCTGGCGGCCTCTCCTACGAGGTGTCGTCGTCCCCACGTGACTTAGCTCTCGCGTCTTCAGTTGTGGGTTTAAAATCTGTGCACTGGGGGTGACACCTGAATCCCAGGCTGGTCTACAGAGTCATACGTATTTATTTCTTAAAATAAATGCTTAATAAAAGATGCCCCAAGCTGTAGGCTGTGTCTTGTGGCTATGAACTGACACCTGCTGTGATTTCAGACTGGTCATTTCATCCCTGAGTCTCCTTCTTCTCAGCCGACTCTGAAAGCCTCCTGCTGTCCTTCCCTCTCGTTCTCCTGACCTGGAGCATAACTTTAAAGTTAACTGCAGGCCGAAGCTTCTCCGGGTCACCCTCTAGAGCTGGGAAGTTAGGAGAGAAAATCTATTTGCTTGAACAAACTGCTGATTTGGGAAGATAACTCCTCTGGAATTCTTATGGTTCTGTAAGGTAGATTCCTGGTCTTTTCAACCTAATTTCTGACATTGGTCTTTTCTTAAACGTTGATCTGTGATGACTCTACGCCTCGCTGAGATAGAAAAGACCCCTGCTGGATGGTTTGGGGCTGAGGGACCAGAGCCCAAACATCACCACCCTCCTTTATGCTTTGTCTCAAACCAAAGGAATAATTGAAAGAAAGAAAAAAGATACTCTTAAGACTAGTTTCTGCCTAATTCCGTTCCCTCCACGTGGCACAGGCTGTTGGCGGGCAGGGGGCAGCTGTGGCCAAAACCTCCGGGGTCTCATTCACCAGTTGCAAAGGTCCCACGTGCAAGGTGGGAGCTGAATGCACTGGGCTCCTCCCCACTGCTCGTCCCCTAGAGTCAGCAGCTCGTCTCCCAGGTACCTTCCCCTCAAGGTGGATGTGAAGGTGTCTGTCCCCCTGGCGGGGACGCCGCCGGGCACTCACCGAGGCAGGCCAGTGGCGATGCAGAACAGGTCCATGATGTCGCTGGAGTTGCAGTACTTGCTAAAGACCACCTACAAAACAGAAGCAGCAGGCCGTGAGGAGTGGCAGAGCGGGGCAGCCATTTCCACGGTGATCTCAGATTCTAGAGCTTTCTCCCTGGGCCCGACTGACCTGCAGGTTAATTTTTACAAGACAAAACAGAAGAGCTGTGGGCACTGAAATGTTACACACCTTCCCACTTCGCTGATTTACACAGGTTGAGAAACCTTCATGCTTTTGTTCACTGAAAAGAGTCGTGAAAAACAGAGCTGTTGCCCACGTAAGTGCACCCGCAGGTGTGGACACTGGGGCCCCCCGTCCACCGTGGTGACGTCTGACGCACCGCTGACCACCTCGGCTGAATGATATCATACCGCTGGGGGGCTCAACAACCTCTGGGGGCCATTGCGTTAAAAATATTTTAAGGTCATTAGCTTAAAAAGATTGCCTTTTAGGATTTGGGGCTGAGGTTGTCCGACTGAATCAGAGGGAGTCACAATGAGAAGCATCCAGTGTGGCCTCCGGGCTGCACGGTGAACTGACCTCACAGGTAGCTGTGCGCACGGCCGGGGTGTCCAGTCCTGGCCGGACAGGAGGCACACGCGTTTGTCTCAGCATCCTTTGTCCAAGGGGCCCCGACTGTGAGTCTCGGCTCGGGAAGCCCTTCCTGGGAGAGGTTTCAAGCATGGTGAGGGGCACTGGCCTCCAAGGCCGGGCAGCACTGGGGACGGTCCACGCCAAGGCCCCACTTTCCGTCACAACAGACATTTCCCTTTCCTGGGCTAACTGCCGTACGGTCCCTCTCTGCTCATCAGCAGGACTCCCTGGGTGTGGAAGAGCCAAGCCCGAGGAGAGCGGTTATTTCTCAGTGCCCAGAGCACCGTGTTCTCAGTGAAGATCAGTTTGCATCGTTTTTTTTTTTTTTTTAAACTGGAAACGGTGAAACAGAGCCAGCAGACATTTCCCCGGCAAATGCAGCCTCTCCCTGACTACCGCCGCCTCCTGTGTGCGGCTGGGCTGGCAACGCCGGGACGCCGCCAGCCCGCCCCCAGGCCTGCGCGCGTTCTCCCCGTGGAGCCTGCACCCTCCGTGACGGTCTGCACCGGCCGCCCCGCAGCCCGGCCTGCCTCCGCACTGGCCCCGCCCGGCTCCCAGCCTCGCCCCAGCACCCAGCCTCGGTTTCCAGAACTCAGACCTGGTTGGGCGTTGCTCGCCCACAGGAGAAGGCCCACCTCCTCGTGGGCACTTGAGGCTCTGGGGTTTGTCCCTGGAGCATGTGACCCCCCAGCCCCCCCCAGGTTCACTCCAGTCCAGGGGTGCCCCTCCCGGGCCCTCAGCTCTGCACCCTGCTCAGAGGTCCCCCTCCCTCTGTCCTCTGGCAGCTTCTCTGCAGAGCACCCCCCCCCCCACCAGCCAGAGGCGCCTTCCTTCACCCGACCTCTCCTCTCACGCCTGCGTTTTCAGGGCAGCGCACCCCCAGCACATCAGCACAGACCTCAGCTCCCCCCTGGGCTTTCTGGGCTGTGCCCGAGAAGGAGCTGGTGTGGGGTCCTGGCCACGCACCCACCGCTGTGAGGCCGTTTCTGACTTTCCCACTTGAACGTTAGTGAAGTTCATTTCGACTTGGTGCGGGTTGGCTCTGCGGGTTTATCACAGACCCCAGTAAAAGGCAGGGGTGGGCCAAGGGGGAGGGCAGGAGAGCTCTGTGAACACTCTTGATCTGCCCCGAGACTTCCAGAAAAGGGTCAGGTGGCTGCAGGTCACCACCAGACATGGAAGATGCTGAGCGTGACGACAAGGCCGGGGGACTGCCCTGGAACCTGGCCCCCAGGTGTCCAGCCGTCCGGGTGGGAAGAAAGGCCAGAGGGTTGGAATATTCTGGGGCCTTGACAAGAGATGAGTTTGCCCACATTTGTAAGCACTGGAGATGAAACCTGGAGGAGAGCCTTTTGTAATGACTTCTTAGCCTCGGGACACCAAATAATAGATGCTTTAAAAAGTCCAATTATGGAGTCTTGCAGCCGAGCAAGCCCAGGAGGGCCCACGGGCTGGCCAGCACGCTTGCCGCCTGGTGTAACCGAGCCGGCCAAACCCAGCGGGGCCAGCCTCCCTCCTGACCCAGGACAGCCTTTCTTTGAGATTAGCTTTGACGACAGGCTGGGGGCTGCAAGGAAACTGGGAACAAGCAGAAAAGACGACACGGGTGTCTTTCATCACAGCGGAGAACCACGCTGTGTCCGTCTGTAAATCCGAGCCGACATTCCTCTACTGCACAGAAATGTAGGTTCTTTGATTTCTCTTTTGAACTGGTTGTAAATCTTACTGGCGCCCTTGTTCAGCTGACAAGCTAGGTAAAAAGATCTTTGACGTGTGGCCATTTTCTGTCTGTGAGAGTCACACCTTTGTCTTATTTATCTAGTTAGTTCGTGAGCCTTTGTTAGGGCCAGCCCGGTGAGGAGCTGGAGGGGCGACACCGGGGCCCTCGGTGGGGAGCGCCGGGACCGCCCAGGTCTCCGCCGGCGTCAGCAGTGGGAAAGCAGCCCCTGCAGCACAAGTGCCTGGTGGGCCCGGGAGGACCCCACGGCAGCCTGGTCCGGAAGGCACAAGGCTTTTTGTTTACAGGCTGAATCATTTTGCAAATCCTTTATCCAGAACCAAAGACTGGGGGTGGGGGGAAGCGTCAGTGAAATGATATTTAAACGGGAGACGTGGAGACAGCAAGATTAAAGGAGAAACACAGATTTTGTATGGCCATCCAGCCGGAGGCGAAGCGGGCTGGGGCTCATCAGCAAGCAGAGCGGACCCCCCGACGTCCTCCATGTGTGCCGACTGGCAGCGCCGCGGCGTTAAAACAAGACAAAGGAAACAGATGGGAACCAAGGCCTGCTCTCTGCTGGATGTTAATGTTTCCTCACAGTCAGCGGGGTCTCTGAATGTCGGAGGGAACTTGAGCGTCTGGAACCTTCCTGCTGCCCGCATTGCTGGATGAAGGATGCTCACGGGGCACCAGCCACCCACCCAGCCCATTCTGAGGGCTCTCCATGACGAAACAGGCACACGGAGTGTCCGGGGCTCCCAGGGGCCAGGAGTGAGTGGTCAGGAAGACAGCCTTGCATCCCAGGCCTCCCTCTGTCCAGCGTCTACCCATCACCGAAACAGCTCCGACTCCCGGGCTTTGCACGGTGTGTAATGTCTGTATTCAAACCAGCCTCTAACAGCGATGGTGTCGGGGCAAGTGTGGGGGTCCTGTGCCTCACCTTGTCCCTGGTCTCCCCCTGCTGCCCGCTGCCGTGGGCAAGCCCATCACCACCCGAGGCCTCGGTTTGCTTTTCTGTAAAGGGGGTCCATCACGTCAGCTCCACCTGCCCCTCAGGGCCGAGATGAGCAACATGTGAGGGAAACGTGTCTGAACAGAGCACTCAGGACACTACCCCTTTAGCACAAAGTTCAGTTTCACACCATCGCAGCCGCCTGTGAACCTCAGTCCCTGCTGGCTCTAAAATCCTGACTGGGGATGGACGTCTCCAGGGGGCTTTCAAGTTGCCAAATACACCCAAAATGACTTTTGGCCACACTGTGGCGTCCAGTTTTATATTAGTAGGACTTCCAATTTACAGTCTGCAGGGTTTACAGAGCTTGAAGAAAGACAGTCTAACCCAGCTCCTTCCCTTGCCCTGTTTCTTGGTGGGCGGGGAACACCTGACTCCAGAAAGGCAGGGACGGAGGCCAGGGCGGGGGCTCCCAGGCTGTGCGGCCACAGCCCACAGCAGGACGGGCCTGGGGCTTTGCAGGAGGCCGGCGGCAGGCAGGCCAGGCCGGGGAGGGAGGTGAGCATCGCCAGAGCACACCTGGTGCCTGGACCTTCTGGCTTAGCACACGGTTGGGACCGGCCTTGACCCATCCCCGTGGGGCAGCCCAGGACGCGGGACCCAGGGCTCTGGTCAGGGCTGTGCCCTCCCAGCCAGACTGCTGGGTGGGGACCTTTCTGAAAGACGTCCTCTAGGCCTGTCCTTACAGGTGGGGATTCAGGAGTGAGACCCGGGGACTGCAGTGGCCAAGCCACACCCCTCACAGCACAGGAAGCCTCCACCAGCTGGCTGCTCCGCACGCTCTCTAGGGCCCTGGCCCTCCCCGCTGCCCGACCTACGACTGTCCGGCCAGTACACATTCACCTTGCCTCCTGAGAAATTTACTGAGCGACTCAGAACTGGTGGCAACTGGAGTGAGCTGCAGGGTCACGGGGAGGCTGCCCTGGGCTGACTGCCCTGGGCCACCCACAAGGGACAGCAGTGGGGGGGGGGACTGTGGGAGGGAGGAGAGCAGCGGGCAGGAGAGCCTCTGGTCTGGAGTTGGCACAAGCATGTTTCTGTTTCTTGGTATCAAAAGCACCTCCAAACAAAAAAAACCTTAAAAATAAAGGAAAAAAACAAGAAGAAAACAGAAAAAGGAAAAAGGAAAATAACACCAACAAACTAAAACAAACGCAGCTCCGCCAACACACGCGGTGAAGCAGGGCTGGTGACTGGGGAGCAGATGGTCAGAGCGCCGCCCCCCACGGCCAGGCGGCCTTGGGGCTAAAGAGACAGGACGGCAGCTTCTAGAGGCCCGGGAGTGACTTCTCGTCCATCCTGAGTCCAGAGGCCTCTGTCAGGGATGAGATTCTACTGCTTCCCTCTCTCCCCTGGACGCCCAGTTCAGAGGCTCATGGAGGGAGGAGGATGCAGAAATCGGCCCCTGAGGTCCCGTGGTCCAGCCACACGCTGCTGTCTGCGTGTGGAAAGGCAGGAGGACGGATGGCCTCCAGGCAGCTCCAGGTAATCGAGTTTCCCGTTACGAGGTTAGAGGATGGAGATCTGATCACCGCCGAGCCAGGTCTCCTGGAGGGCAATCTGAGGTCTTCCCGCAAACCCAGCCAGGATAAAAGGGTTTCCATGCTCCTTGGGAGAGATTTCAAATGGGACTTTAGGCCAGGAAACACAGCTGCGCGTTTCAGCGTGAGGACATCGTGCAGGGAGAGGAGACCTGCGTGAATAGGGGGCGGCTGAGATGTTCTGGAGTGGAAACCGATCCCCGAGGGGCGTGCCCTGGAAGGGAAGTAGGGCACAGGCCACGCCAGCAGCGGCAGGGCCGGGGCTCCAGGCTTCAGCGGGACCAGCGGAGGCCCCGAGGTGTTCCCCACAGACAGGGGCAGCCCCCCACTTCTGACCTTTTCTGGGAGGGTCTCCCACCTCCTGAGAGTGCCCTGCATCCTCACCATCGGCCCGTGGGGCGCTGCCAGGGCCGCTTAAATCCGTTTCCCAATTCAGGCTGCGACCTAGCTCATGTGCCGTGTTTTGGGGAACCTGAAAAGTGCAGAATTAAGCCCGACGCGTCCCATTTTTCAGTTTGGAGGGACTGATCCAGTGATATACCTCTGGTGACTAATTCTTCAATTTGGCAGCAAACTCTGTTGCAGGGAAGCTGCTGGACTGGGGTGCACAGGGGCTTCCCGCAGCTCAGGCCCCACCGCAGGCCTCAGGAGGGAAGGGCTGGTGTGCACCTGGTCCCCAGCGTCCCGACTCCACTCCCAGCCGTCCTCCGTGCGTCCCTGACCATGGTACGTGGCCAGCCAGTGCCTGCTTCCATGTCCACCCACGATGGTTGTGGCTAACTCCCTGGTCAGTGTCAGCCCCAGAGTCAAGTCTTGCTCTGTCCCTATGCCCAGAGCCTGGGGCAGCTGGCCAGGGTCGGAACACTGGCTGACGGTGCAGAGACGCTGTTTCCATCTCTGCCAGGTACCAGTTCTGAGTTCTGTAGCACACACTTGAGGATTAAGCCCCCGACACACACGCCTTGATAGTCATGGGCGAATTCACACAGGTGGAAACTATTAACAAGAAAGTGTCAAGACATGCTGGTCTTAATGCTCATCACCTGCTGTCCTTTGGCTTCTGGCCTCCCCCTCTTTTAGGCGGGGCACCGAGGAGCCGTGGGGGTGGCCGCCAGTGCCGGGCCTCCGTGGTCCAGGCACAGAACGAGCCTGGCTGCGGGGAGAGGGCCGCCCTGGGGATGCTTGGACATGAGAAAGATTGGGTATAGTGTCCTTTCATGTGGGCTCCACCTGTGAAAACAGCTCCTCATGACCCCGGCCCCGTTCACTCTGGCCGTTTCCCGTCTATTCAGCCCAGATGTGGTTGGTAGTGGCTGCAGAAAACATGACTTCCTCCTCTGAGTAACTGGGAGCCTGTGCGGGACGGTAGTAGTCAGAGCGGAGCCCCAGCCTCTAAGCGCCGGGGCCGGGATGAGCGCCCCTCCCCAGCTCGGTGCCTGGACGCAGAGAAGAACCCGCGCTGGGTTTCCTATTTCTGTCCCAGGCACTTCCTTGCAGCTGTGGAGAGCACTCTTGCTGGGTTTGTGGGATTCGAGTTTGGCCTGGCACGAAGTCAGCGACCACGGAAACGGCAGCTTTCTCACGCAGATCTTTGTGGCGCTATGTTGGGAAGTGCTCCCCGTCCTGGACAAGTAAGGTAACAGAGTGGCAACTTAGGTTTGGGTTGGGATTTGCAGGCTGGGAAAGACAAGAGCCACCACTATCACAGAGGCCAAGTTCAGTCTGTGGGTGTCGGGAGGGACCAGAGACCAGCAGGGTGGGGACGACTGAGGCTGCTCAGAAAGCCGTGTGTCCTGGGGACTTTTCTCTGCGGGGCTGGCTACGATCTTTTTCACCAGGGAGATGTCTCATGAAGCTGGTCAACCAGGATGGCACGATTTCCCTTTCAAGATCACAGAAAACATGTGTTCCTTTTCCACATCATTGAAAGCTATCCGTGTCAGGTAAGCTGTGCTGCTGGCTTGGCTGTTGTAAAACACGCAACTACGGTCGTTGTCTTGCTGATTCTGCTCACACCGACTGTGAGATTTTTTATTCAACTGCCTTAGCAACGACGTTCACAGAGCATCTCTCAACTTGGGGTGACAAAACTCGGGTAAAAATGTCCTCATTATAATTCTTCTGCGATCTTTCCCTAAAGTGATTTTAAATGGTGACAGCTGAAGGTGGCAGCCTGGTGCTGTAGACACCGGGAGGCTGAGGTCCCAAAGGAGGAAGGGTAGGGAAGCACTTTTCTTCCCCATCCAGCTTCCTTCCCGCGGAGACATGGCGGGTTCTGTTCCTCCATGTGGGGACCTGGCTCTGTCTTCCTTCCTCTGGAGACTAGAACTGGACTCCAGTGATGTCCATTCTGGCCCCCTCCTCGCTCTGTTCATGGTGGTTCTTGATTTCAGCCCCCTGAGCATCTTAAAACCTCAGCATTAACACTTCTTCATCCTTTTGCTTCCTCTTATGACGTGATGACGATGACGGTTCATTATAAATGCCAAGCTGACAACAGGAACCTCCACCCAACGAAAATAGGGCACTGACATCTCAAAATCACCCTATTGGCCTCCTAGAAATTGAAAGCAAGTAATCAAATTGGCAAGAATGAAAAAGTGATGGATTGCCCAAACCTGGAAGCAACCCAGATGCCCTTCAGGAGGTGAATGCTAAACAAACTCTGGTCCGTCCACACCATGGATGAGTCACTGAGCCAAGAAACAGCCGAGATGGGTCTGAGGGATTTATGCTGAGTGAATAAAAGCCAGTCCCCAAAAGGCTACATCCTGTGCGGTTCCATTCACACGACATTCCTGAAATGGCACGATTTCAGAGATGGAGAACAGACAGCGTAGGGGCCGGGGTGCGCGAGCACGGGGTGGGTGGAGGAGGAGGTGGGCGTGGGGACAGAGCGGGTGGAACTGTTCTCCACCGTGCCCATGACCACGGCGGTGGACACGAGATGCTGCATGTGCGATTAAGCTGTACAGAGCTCAACGGACACACTCCAATGAGCACAATAGAACTGGACAGTCTGAATGAGGTGGAGGACGGGGCTCATGGTAACAGCCTGGCAGCTGTCCTGCACGGAGGTTTTGCAGGACGTTACGTGGGGGAGACAGGGTGAAAGGTGACTTGACCTCTCTGTGGTACTGTTCACAACTGCATGCTAATCCCCAGGGACCCCAAGAGCGTATCTGAATAAAGTGAAGTCACCAACTCTGGCTGGGGGATGGGGGAGACGCTTGAGAGAGAAAGTGTGCCCATGGGGCCCTGCTGGGAAGCCGTGTGGCCAAAGTTGTGCCCTTTGACCCAGAATCCCGTTTCCTGGAACTGCTCTTAAGAAAATAATACCAGCAAACACAATGTAATAAGAGCAGTTAGTAAGTGCCAGGCAGAGTTCCAGGCACCTCCCGGCTTCAGGCCCAGACCATGGCCCCGCACGGCCAGCCACTTTGCGAGCAAAGAGCTGGGCCAGGCGGTGGGGGTGGGGTTCCCTCTTCTCTTAGTTACTGCAGAGAAGTGGAATTAAGCTAAATATCTCAAAATAATGAAATGATTGCATCTTAATAGGTCTCCATGCTGGGACGTTATATAGGCACTGGAATCATGTTTGTGAACGCTGCTGATGCAATGAGTGGAAATGATCAAAATAAAAGATTACGTACAAGAAAGCTATTCCCTCTCTCTCCCCGAAGACAACACCGGGAGGGGAAGTCGGGAAACACAAGCGTGGGGCCCCCGTCTGGTGGGGTTGTGGGTTCCTTTCTTTTCTACACTGCTCTGTACTTTTCAAATATCCTGCGACGAATATGCAGGGCTTTGCAACCCAGAAAGGCGCTGTCTCGATCTGGAAGCTGAGGTTAGTAACTGACACAAGAACTACCTTAGGAACATGCCCTTGAACGGCAGGCAGAGCTGCCTTTCCATCGAATCCCTACGAGAGGGGAAAAGAGGGCCTTTACTGTTTTTATTTGGAAAGAATACTCTTTAGCATTCAGCCAAGTGATGAGAAAATGAAGCACCAGTTAACCAGAGGACAAAAATCAGAATTTAAACAGCATCTGCCTGGGAGCTGGGGGAGGGGAGCATGAGCAGGAGGCGGGGGGGGGGGATCATCAGAGCGGGGGGGGGGGGCAGAGATGTGCGGGTGGAGGGACGGCGCCTCCAGGCATGGACACGGACACAGCCCCCACGGGCCCGTGCGCTGCAGGGACACAGGCCGAGCCGCTGACCGAGGACGGGGCTGGAGGGCTCCACCGTGGCCCCGAGGGGGCCGAGGCCGTGCAGACCGAGGGCGGCAGGGAGGCCGCTCCCACCCGCAGTCCTGCTGAGTCTTGGGCCCGCCATCCACGTGCCGGGGCTTCCTGCTAGAGGGACGGCTGTTAAAGGCTGTCTGCAGCTCCAGACCTTAGCTGAATGCCCTTCGGACCCACGCATCTTCCTGACCCCTCCAGGAAGGGTGTGGAGTCCTCCCGAGGGGGCTGCAGAGAGCCTGGCAGGGGCCCTGTGGGGTCCAGACCGGGAGGCGGGGTGAGACCAGCTGGGGAGGGGGAGGGGAGCTGCGCCCCAGACTTGGGGAGGGAGTTCTGGTCGACCAGCGCTGCCCTGGTCAGGTGGGGGTGGTGGTCTGCCAGCCCTGGGTTCAGATACCCTCTCTTTAAGTAGATTCACGCGTACACTCTTTTAGGCACTAATGATAAAGCGAGTACTCAGCTGTAATGACCGAACTATCAACACATTTGAGAAGGGACACGGCATCTCAGGGGACAGGTCCACCTGGTCGGCACCCAGACGGCTGCCCATGACTGCTGTCCTGAGCCCTGAGTGTCTCGCCCATGGCCACGGGCCGGGGCAAGCCAGGGCCCTCCTCGGGCAGCGTTCGGGAGACCAGTACAACAAACCGAGGCTGACTGATGCTGAGGCCGACGTGAGCCTGCGGCTGCCCCCCTGAACCCCCAATTTCAAACTCAGTGCTCACACAAGGACCCTGTCTGTTCCCAGTAATTCTCTAGTGGGCGCTACAAATTTGAATGTATAGAATAGCAGGGTACAAAGACATGCCACTTAACTGTGTGTAAGCGTTACATATTCGGGTTGTATGTGAAAATTTTTGAGGAAAAAACAGGTCAGTTGCTAAAATTGTGCAAATTACTACACTAACTCTTTGGCCATCAGGGCACGGGGGGCCTGGAATGAGGATGGTCAGCACGCTCACCTCGGGAGTGGCTGCTCTTAGCGGCTCTGTCTGCCTGGGTGGGCCCTGGGGTGGCTGGAGCCTGAGGGGTTCCCACTGTCTCACAACCCCAGGGTCGCCCTTGGCTGGTGTCAGGGTTGTGCGCTGCTCAAAGCATGAGCAGGGTAGAGGAGTGGGTGGGGAGGAGCCAGGGAGCTGGGTTTACTTTCAGCCTCCCCTCTTGCCAGCGTGACCCAGAGCAGGTTTCTTAGTCTTTCTGAGGCTCTGACTCTTCACCTGCAGAGTGAGGCCGCTCAGGGTTTTAGGAGGATTCACCCTGACATCCAGAGCCCTGGGGTGCATGAGGTGCTCGGTTAAGTGGCAGCTGAGATGACAGGAGGGGCTCTTCGAAACTCACGGGTGTCCTCCCTGGAGACAAGGAGGCTCCTCCTTGACCCCTCAAAGGCCATGTTCACAAGCAAGAGGCACTGAAGACACGCGGCCTGAACTTCAACACGTGATCACCTCTGGGTGGTTCACGTGTTCGGACACGGGGACATATAACTTGGGATGGCCGTCGCAAAGCACAAACTCACATAGCTCCGATCGCTCTAACCGACCTCCCTGTATTGGTTACCAGCCACGTCCAGTAACATCCGAAGTGCAGTGAAAACTGGGGTCGCATCAGTATAAATGCGTACCAGCTAACAGGATCGCCACGCAAGGTTTCAAACACTTTGATAGGTGAAATGATCCATTTGATCTCACTCGGACATGGAGGGAAGCCTTTGGAAGGCGAGGTCCTCGTGGGCAGGGCCTAGGGCAGCTTCTCTGTGCTCCAGCCGCGAGCACAGGACCTGTCCATCAGATCAGGGGACACCAGTGCCCAAGCGGCCTCCTGGGTGAACAAGCTGAGGCTGAGCTCTGCATCTCTGGTTTTAGGCTGCACTACCCGCCGCCTCCGCCATGACCGCCGTGATCCACTTCCACCGCAGCCACCTCCATGAACACCAACACCACCGCCGCCACAATCACCTCCGTCAACACGGCCGCCACCACCTCCACCAACTGAGGTTGAGCCCACGCGTGGGCCAGAAGCTGAGCCAAGCGCCTTATACCCTGCGACCCTGGGTCCTTGTAAGAACCTCACTGGTTGGTGTTATCATCATCCCCATCACAAATGAGGACTCTGAGCCAAGAGAGCGAGCCTGGCCTGGCCAGGTCAGCGTGGCTCTGGATACAACCTCGAACTACTTCGCTCCAAGCCCAGAGACGCGCGCAGTGCCTGAAAGTTGAAATCAGGCTTTCAGTGGTGATCTGGATGGGAAGCAGCGGTGGTCTCTTGGCCTCTCCACCACTGTCGCTCCCCGTAACGGTGAACAGTCTCTGCTTTGTTCTCAGACTACTGGTATTTCCGACTGCACACTTGGAATGAGGATCGATTCAGACTGCCCCCACCCAGCAGAGAATAAACCAATCCAAGTTCCTTTCCCTTTGTCTATCAGACCATGATTCATTTTTTATTGCTTTTACATTAGCCTCTGTAAGCTTTTATAAGGCTTTGTCTGCCCTCAAAGCAAACCAGAGTATTTCAGTCTGGCACCTGGTTCCTGTGCTCCAGCTCTGTGGGTTAGAACCCACCACACCAGCCGTCAGAACAGCCAAACTCATCCCTCCACCCCCCCCTCCCTCCCTCCCTCCAGCCATCCATCCAGCCCTCCATCCATCCCTCCACCCAGCCCTCCCGCCCTCCACCCATCCATCCATCCAGCCATCCAGCCACGTAATTCATCTGCAACTCACCTCTAATTATAAATGATATGTATAAATGTGAATATATGGTTCATCCCGTCTTGCCCCTTGTTTTTGGAACACATAACAATGTCACACTCAGACAGATCACAGATAACCACCAGGCAGGCAATCACTGCCTCTTTGTTTGCTTAGATAAAAATCTGTATTAGGCCTCATTTCTCTTTCCAATTTAAGAGGTATTTTTTTCTGGTCACCTTGTTTGAAAAGAATATAAAATAATAACAAAATTGCCACATACTCCTATGAGTCCGACACATTACATACATTTGCTGAGAAAGAAAAAGAGCGTCTGTGTGATGGAGACACCGAAACACGGACAACAGCACAGGCACAGCGTGACGGAGCCCCTCCCTCCCTCCCTCCCGGCTGTCAGCGCGAGACCCAGCCTGCTGTCTGTGCCCGACTCCTCCCTCCACTGGGGTTATTTTAAAGTTCGTTCTAGACATCATCTTACTTCTTATGGTTTAAGACAGCCAGTGTGCCATTGTCACGCAGGAAGGAAACTGACAACAATCTCATTTCTCAGACTCACATCTACCCTGAGGGCGTGTTCTGACGATCAGAAGTAATCTGTCTTCTTCGACAAATAAACGGCAAGGAACGTAAAGGGGATGGACATACGGACAGAAAGAGACCGAGGGAGACGGCAGCGAACGCAACGTGTGGGTCTTGTTGGGATCCTGACTTGAAAACAAGCGTGTGTGTGTGTGTGTGTGTGTGTGAGAGAGAGAGAGAGAGAGAGAGGTGGTCCCCTTCTCTTTTCTTGCCATTATTTGTTGAAAAACACGTGATCTTTGGTGCTGAAAGCAAGCTCTACAGGTGGGGGTCATTAGTCCTATTTTGTGGATATTAAGGCTCAGAGGGTTGAGGAGTTCTTCCACGGTCACACAGCACCTGAGGGGAGTGAAAAGGGAAGGTGGCTGTGAGCCCAGCGGAGGGTGACGGTCAGCATAAGGGACGGGGTAGTGGGGGGCTTGGCGGGCCAGGCTGTCGTGAGACGATGCGGGCAGGTGCGGGGACCGCTGGCAATGACCGACACGGCCCAGGGCAGCGCACGCAGAGCCTCCTGGAACTGTGGGATGGTCAGTTTGGGGGAAATACCAAGAGAGGCCCCTGAAGACCATTCTCCGACCCTGCAGAGCTTGGAAGGTCATGATGGACCGGCTGTGGAAAGGCTTCTGAGCGGGGGCTCCGGGACCTGGCTCTGCTCCTTCTCTAGGAACCGAGGGGCCCCAGGCGGGTCTCCTGGCCTCTCCAGGTCTCAGATGGCCCATCCTCAGAGTGTGGATGATGCCAGCTTCACCTGCTGCCAGGCGCCGTTTCCGCCCTGAGCCCCAGATGCTGGAATGACCACCTCAACCCTCGGCAAGGGGCACGTGCACATGGCGCCGGGGAGCCCGGGGCCTCCTGGTTCAACGCCCGGCTCTGCCTCTCACGGACTCTGGGACTGTGGGCAAACCCTTCCCCTCTTCACTGCATACTGTCCTCATCTGCAGCACAGGGAAGAGACTGGCAGCCTCCATAAAATACTGACAAAGGTGTCTGGTATCTGGTATCCGAACATCCGCCAGCAGGTACCATCCCATCTGCAGGTGAGGAAACAGGCCCGCGATCACACAGCCAGCATACACGGCCCTGCTGGGCGCAAACCCCAGAATGCTGGCTCCAGGGCCGCTGGATAAGCAACCGAGGGGCTAGGGGGGCAGGGGCGGTGGGATGACCTGAAGCCCACCAGGGCCCCCGAGATTCACCTCTCTCCATTACGCACTTTCTCTTGGGTCCAGCGCACAGGGCGCCCTCCAGGAACGTCTGTCAGGTGAAAGGGGCTGAGAGGCACGTTTGCCAAACGGGGCCTGGGTTAATTCAACCAAAATGCACAGCAAGCTCTGGCCAGGGAGTCGAGGGGTACCTAAGGGCCCCCGACCCCATGATGTGTAGCGGGCGGCCGAGGAGCTGGCGATGTCCACAGCACACGGGAGAACAAAGGCAGACGGGGCACCTCTGTGAAAGAGTGCTGCCCTGGAGGGGTGGGGGGCCGCGGGAGCAGGGGCCTCGGGCCGAAGGTGAAGGGAAGGGCGAGCCCCTCACTCTGTCCCACCCGCGCTCCAGACCCACTGTCCTGCTGGGTTTAGGGCACAGCGACCACGTGAGAGCAGCCTGTGCAGCTGAGGGAACGTGGCGCAAGCTGCGGCCAGAGCACGTTTACAACCAAGTGGCTACAGCCCCATGGTCCCTGAATAGTGCCCCATCTCTCGCTAATCCCCTCACCCTAACCCGGGCGCTTGGGAGCACGGCCTCCTCAGGGGGCAACGTCTCTGCAGGTGTGATTACATTAAGGCTCCTGACCCAGAAGTCCCACCCCTGGGCACACATCCAGAGGAAACTCTAATCCAAAGAGACACCTGCACCCCAATGTTCACAGCAGCGCTATTTATGACAGCCAAGACATGGAAGCAGCCTAAATGTCCAACACCAGATGACTGGATAAAGAAACTGTGGTATATTTATACAATGGAATACTACTCAGCCATAAAAAAGAATGAAATAATGCCATTTGCAGCAACATGGATGGACCTAGAGATTGTCATTCTAAGAGAAGTAAGTCAGACAGAGAAAGACAAATATCACATGATATCACTTATACATGGAATCTAAAAATAGTAACACAAATGAAGTCATTTATAAAACAGAAACAGACTCACGGACATAGAAAATAAACTTACTGGGGGAAAGGAGGAGGGTGCAGGGATAAATTGGGAGTTTTGGATTTTCAGCTACTAACTTCCATATATAAAATAAACAACAAAGAATTACTGTACAGCACAGGGAACTATATTGAAGAGCTTGTGATAGCTTATAATGACAAAAAATATGAAAAAGAATATATATATATATAACTGAATCACTATGCTGCACACCAGAAATTAACACAACATAGTAAACCGACTATACTTCAATTAGAATCTTGAGATCACCCCGGATTACCCAGGTGGGCCCTAAATGAAGTCACAGGATCACAAGGGAGGCAGAGGGAGAGCTGACGAGACATGGAGGAAGGAGTGATGTGAAGACAAGGCAGAGTGAGACTGGAAGGTGCCGGCCTTAAAGGCTGGAGGGATGCAGCCACAAGCCCAGGCCTGCTGGTGCCCCAGAGCTGGAAGGAGCAGGAACGGATCCTCCCCTAGACACTCTAGAGGAAGGGAGCCTCTGCCGGCACCTTGGCTCTGACCCCAGGGAGATGGATGTGGGACTTCTGGTTTTCAGAGCTGCGACAGAATACATTTCTGTTGTTTGAGGTCATGCTGTTTGTCGCGATTTGTCACAGCAGCCCCGGCCGCTAACAGACCCTTGACCTCCATGCTGAGAAGGCTGGATCTGTTTTGCAGGGAACAGAAGTCCTTGATGCCGTGAGAAGGGAGTGTATACGTGACTGGGACCAAACTGTGCAGCGGGGCTGAGGAGGATGAGGCCAGGGAGGGACGGGGCCTGGGAGGGATGGGTTAAAGAGAGGAGACACTGAGGCCTCAGGAGCGGGGAAAGGCTGCCTGCTCACCCAGCCTCCCCTACGAGCTGCTGTGGGCCTGGGGTCCTGGGAGGAGGGAGGCTGGAGGGGAGTGGGCTCTGGCAGCCGTGGGGACTCCTGCCCCAGGTGGGATGTTCGGTGGGCAGGAGGCAGCACCCCAGACTGTGCAAATGCCCGCCCAGCTCAGGCTCCGGGCTGCCTCAAGGCTCCGCGGGATCTCGGGGCCCACCTCCCGCCGGCATCTGTGGCGGCCTCCTCATTCGTCGTGGCTGACCCCCTCACCGCTCCTGTCATCTTTCTGGGTCACTTGGTTTTTTTTTTTTTTCCACTTCTGGTGTCTGAGGCCCAGCTCCACTGCTATAAATAGTGGATCACAGGGGACTGGAGATGCAAAAAACCAGGAGCCGGGAGAATCGAAGATGGAGATCGACTCGGCGGACTGCTTCACGCGAGGACATTTCCGAAGGTGTCTCTCGGATTCCAATCTGCTTTACTTCTTGAGATGGAATCCCAGGAAGAGGCAGCTCTTGATCCGCGACCCTCGCCTCTCCCCTCGCAGGGTCCTTGCCCCGCTCTTCTGCTGAACCCCCGCCCCCTTCTCCCGATCTGCCTTGGCTCTGCTGCATCAGGACTCCAAGCGTGGCCCCGCGCCACCCACCCTGGGGTCAGGGCTCCTGGGCGCCCGCAGAGGGAGGGAGGTGCGGGGAGGACCCGGGGCCACAGCCGCTCGGGGAGCATCTGGGAACCTCCTCCCGACACGCGTCCCGCCGCCCCGTTCCAGGTGGGAGGGGAGGTGGTGGCAGTCGGGCGGGCACGGGGACCAGACGGAGAAGAAACCACGTGAGAGGAGGCGTGGCCCGGGAGGCGGGAAGGGTCCGCTCCGGCTCAGGCCAGAGAGCTCCGCCGTCCTGGTGAGCAAGCGTCCGAAAAGGAAGTCTGAGGGCTCCAGGCAGGCTCAGCCCTTTTCAGAGACAAGTCAAGGCCTCTGGGGGGGCGGTATTTGGAGACAGACTCTTTAAGGAGGTAACTAAGTCAACACGAGGCCACTGTCTGAGTGCCCTGAGGTGGCCGTAACAAAGTACCACAAACTGGGCGCTGGAAACAGCAGACCTTTACCCCCTAACAGTTCCGGGGGCTGGAAGCCTGAACTCCCGGGGTGGCAGGTGTGGGTCTTCCCTGCGTCTCTCCAGCTTCTGGTGGTTGCCAGCGGCCCCTGTGTTCCCGGGCTGTGGCTGCATCAGCCCAGGCCCTGCCTCTGCCTTGGTGGCCTCCTCTGTCTCCACGGCTTCTGCTCTCTGCTGGCGCCAATGTCCCTCTTCTTACAGGACACAGTCACGTGGGATAACGGCCCATCCTCTAGCAGCACGACCGCCTCTCACCTTGATCACAGCTACGAAGACCGTATTTCCAAACCCGGTCCCGCTCACAGGTACCGAGTGTTGGGACGTGGACATGCCTTTGGGGGTGGACACAATTCAACCCCAGACAGTGATGAGCTGGGGCAGGACAAGGTGCCATGAGGGACTCAGAGGAACCCAGGCCCTCACACAGGCGCCCTGGTGAACAGTGGCCCAGAGTGTGTAAGTCGGACGTGGGAGAAAGGCTGCTGGGCAGAGCTGGCTGTGAGGACCGGGGAGCCGAGAAGCTTCCATCTGAAAGGGGAGGAGGCCTGCCTTCCTCCCCACTGCCTCCTGTTTTTCCTTTCCTTTTTATTGCTTGAAATTTCATTAGCAAAACTGAGCAGTTTTCCTGCCAGAAAAGAAATGTCTCCGACTGTGGGCGACGGGGCCTGGAGTGGGTCCACGCCTGCCGCCCGCCTGCCGCCCGCCTGCCGCCCCGTCCGCCATCCCTCCCCTTACCCACACCGAGGCCGGCGTCCACCGCCAGGATAAAGCCCCTCGGCCTCGTCTGCGGCTGCTACAAGTCCCCCAAAGATCGGTATGACCGCTCAATGCCCTTGGAGCCCCGAGGTGTAACAGCAGCCAGGCGCAGTGTCTCCAGGTCCGCGCTGAGCCCAGCACTGTCCCGTGTCACCCAGCATGCGGGGCAGCGTTGCCCGCGCAGCCTCTGCGCCGAGCCAAACAATCCCTCCCGGGTGCACCACTTTTAGTTTGCTGCCTGAGGCTCAAAGCCGTTGGCTGAAAGCTGCGAAACCCATGGTTCCTTCTTCCAGAAGCCAAGCCTAGCTCTTCAGAGGGACCTGGAAGCTTCGAGGGGCCAAGGGCATCCTCTCGGGGCTGCCTGACTAGTCCCTCTGAAGCACATGCGGAAGGTTCACAGGGGGAAGGAGACCAAATCAGAAACCCCAGACCCAGAGGGTGCCCGGCACCCAGGCAGCAGCCTCACTGCTCCAGCACCGCACCCGAGAGACCCAGGCCCCATTCCTAGAGAGGCCCTGGGCTTTGGGGAAAGGCCTGGGAGGGGAGAGGCTGCGCACAGACTAGGTGGAAAAAGTAAGGTGTGAGGCTGGGCACCTGGCTGCATTCTGAGTGAAATGTGGGGGTGCAGGGAGTTGGGGGGCAGCAGGTGCAGGGGGATCAACGTTTCCGCAGATCAGAACATCAGCTGTGTCCACCGGTGCACGCAGCCCCACCCGCCACGTGCGCTCACGGGAGTCCTTGGCATCGCGCCACGATGATCAGGGCTTAATCCCTCAGGCGCCTGGTTCTGACTCTGAGAAGGGCTGCCTTTGCCCTCTGCCCACCTGGTCACCACGGGCTCTGCTCCACCATCACCCACGTGTCACCTGCACATGTGTGTCCTCTCAGCTCCCGAGGCTGTGACCCACCTCATCCACCTTTTCAGCGCCACCCAGCATGATTGGAGGAAACCCACCACTCCCCTCTTCACAGCCTCCGGCAGTACCTGTCCCGACCCTCACCCCCTGGAACATCCCGGGCTGCTCTGCCAGGAGGACACAGATGCCGTCTCCCATCTCTGCTCTTTGGAGCTCAGCCTTCAAAGCACCACAAGCAAAACGGGTCTCAGATACAGGCTGGACCACAGCTGCGCGCCCTGAGAGCCCCGGGGGGCGTCTGAAGCCAGGCGGTCACTGGCCATCTCTGCACTCACGTTCCAGTGCTTCTTGTGTTTGTTCTAAGCTCTGGGGTTTCTGTTATTAATAGTGACAGCTGAGGCTTACATAAGAAGCTTCATTGAGAGATTTCAGAGTATGTATAGCCATTAATTTCGAACCTTTAAGCACCGCCCACATCAAGGTTTCCCCACCTTATATAATACAACTGGGCAAAAACATTTTGGGGGCTGCTCCTCAAAGCACTTCGGTAATGACTTGAGCAGCAGACGGGCTCCAGAAGAGCCACCAGCCACACCCGCCTGCTTCTGGCGACAGCCAGCCTTTACATAACAAGTAAGGATGCTCCGGGTTAGCTGTTCTTGCAAATGTCAACTGCAGGTGGGGAGACGATGGAGGATCTCTAGATGATCACATCAAATACACTGCCTCTTTTTTCCTGTTATTTGTAAGGCTGTAAAAGCAAAACAAAAAAAATCCCCCAGGCAGAAGCCGTGAGGGTAAAGGCGGCCTGAATCACTAGGCTCTGCTAACCGTCCTGCTTACAGAAGGAATCAACTGGCCCCGGGGATGCCCGGCCCCACCTGGACACTGCCTGCTCACCCGGAGCCTGCAGCTTGGCGGTGATCAGAGGGCTGGTGGCCACTTTCCTTCATGGCGGCCCTGAGTCCATGACATGGATACATAACAAACAAAAATAACACAACCTTACGGAATGCTCACCATGTGTCAGCCCGTTTAAGCATGGGACACACATTCTGGAATTTAATCACAGCCACGCTCACTTCCCCTCACTTCACAGACGGAGACACCGAGGCACGGCGCTCTCCACCATGACTCTGTGCTGACGGTAAACAGACTGTGCGAGTGACTCTGAAAAGCATCTGTCTTCCCTGAACAGGTTACTCCTCTCCCCACCCGTGGTACGTCACCCTTCAGCGACCACACCACACACAGCTGCCCTCGATGAACACAACCAGGCCCGGGAAACTGGGGGAGAGTTCCATGGAGCACAGTTTTTCAGAAGACACAATAATCCACCATTGCATCAGAACTACGCACGCTTTGCAAACCGAGATAAGAGTGGATACGATTGAGCTTTAAAGACAGCGGGCAGATTCACTGATAAATGAACACCAATGACTGGTAAATGCAACAGCAGATTGTGGTCTATGCACACAATGCAATATTATCCGGCCTTGAAAAGGAAGGACGTTCTGACGCATTCACAACAGGGACAAACCTAGAGGACATCATGCTCCGTGGAATAAGCCAGTCGCAAAATACAAACACTGTGTAAGTCCACCTACAGGAGGTGCCTAGAGCAGGCAAATTCAGAGAGGCAGGAAGGACACGGTGGGTGGGGGCAGGGCAGCGAGGGCAAGGGGACTGGATGTTTGAGGGGACAGTTTCAGCTGGGACCATGAGAAAGCTTTGGAGACGGACGGTGGTGATGGCCACACAACAATGCGAATGTGTTAATCCTGCTGAGCTGGGCACTCAGAAATGGTTAAGATGGTAAAATGTTATCTTCCGTGTATTTTACTACAATTTTTAAAAATTAAAAAAAAAAATGTGAGGCAGGGAATCTAACGCCAACTGAACAAGACACCTTGGCTCTTCTTAACTGTGTTCAGACCCAGTTTTCAGGCGGCTGTGCATTTCTGTGCAGGCAAACGCTCCCACTGGGCGATGAGTTTGGGAACAGAGGAGATGTGGTCCCTGGTGGGGGTAACAGGGGTGACAGGCGGGCGGGGGGGGCCAAGGTGAATTACCACATCGTCAATTGCAAAGATTTGTGTTTTTGAGGTTGAAAACATTTGGAGCCACCCCCAAGGCAGCGAAGGCATTGGCACAGGGACCCCCAGCACGACTGTGACCCTAGGCGGCAGGGAGAGACGCAGGCCCTTTTCATGCTGGCGCAGCGGGGCCTCTAAGCATGCGTCATCGCAGAGCCTTTCTTCTCACAAAGATTCATAACCCTGGAAACGCAAACACTTAACCACAAAAGTAGAAAGAAATGGCCTGCTGAGCTAAGATGCTGCAGGTCCACCTCAGCCCCTCGCGCCCTGGGCCGCCCCGGGAACCCGCACTGGCTGCAAGCGGCCCCCAGGCTGCAGCCCGAGGCTCTGCCTGGCCGAGGGGGGAGGGGGAGCAGGGGGACATCCTTCCCTGGGCCAGGGCTGGGCTGCTGCTGTCTTGTTGATGTGGACACCCGAGGGGACCCTCTTAGCCCTTCTTGCCAAAGACTTTTGTCACCCCAGGAAAGCGACCTGCTGGGTCCCCACGGGGGGTGGGGCCAGTGACAGGATGAAGATGGTTCAGCTTGTGCCGCTTGTGATGGGAGAGGCCAGGGCGGGGAACGTGCCTCCCACCCCAGATGGCAAACCCAGGAGCCGGCCGGCGGTGACCCAGGGCTTCCGGCCCCCCAGCCCTGGCCGCCCACTGCCCGGCCCTGCCCGGCCCGTCACCGGCACTGGCGTCCCTTTCATCTTTGAGCAGCATGTCGGTTCCCAGGACCCTTTGCTTTCCATCCCTGGCGACCAGAGCTGTATTCTGCACGGTCCTGAGGCCAGGCGTCCTCTCGGCCCACAGGGCTCTGGTGAGGACATGGGGCCCTCGCTCAGGGTATGAAGTGACTCTGCTGCCGAAAGGTGTCACCTCGGCTGGGCTGGAGAAAGAGGTGCCTCGGGCAGTGGGCCTTGGGGCCTCGGGGCCCTGGTGTCGCCCCCTCTTTGTGGTTGCTTGTTCAGAGTCACACTGGGCGCAGTGAGATGTGAAACCAAGGACCCTAAGGCACTGCCATGGTTTCTTCCAGAGCCTCCGAGTGGACAGGTCCAGGGTGAGGGGAGGCAGGGGGACAGGACACGCTTACTGAGCCTCCCCAGCGGCCAGCTCTGCCCAGGGGCCTTTCTGCATGTTACTCAGCGCCGTCTGCCTCACCCCATGGGGGGCACCACCACTGCACCCACTTCACGAGGAGAAGGTGACACCCCTCGGGTGTCTCAGCTGCCAAGTGGCAGAGCAGGGCACCATGAGGCTGTCTGTCCCAGCACCGCGGCCCCCAGCCCTCCACGTGCCCGCCGCGAGCAGCCCCAGCCCCTCCTGCACTTCATCTGCAAGGCCTCCCTGTCGGTATCCGTCAACCCTGACAACGTGAGCAGGGTTCAGGCCTCCAGCCCTCCCCCTCCTGGGGCCTCCAGATGTCAGAAAGTGTCCGCTTGGACAGGCCTTCAGACCACAGCAAGCGGGAAGGAGGAGGGAGGCCAGCAGCCTCCTGCCTTCCCAGTGGCCTCAGGCTGGGCCTGGGAGAGGCCACGCTTCCCAGAGCTCAGGCAGCCGGGCTGGTGTGCTCCAGTGGCCGGCACGCTTGTTGGAAAAGACTGAAAACTCAGACATTCATTCATTTTCAGAGCCCAGTGCTGACCCAGCTGGAGCCGGACGGTCATCGCAAGTGGGGGGTCGGGCCCCCTCCCCGTCACTCCCTGCTCACCTCCACTTACGCTGGAGACCCCCAAAGGGTGTGGGATGACCCCTTTTCCACCTTCCCTTGGTTGCAATTAGCTTATGTTACCAGTTCAGTCTCTGCTGAAAGATCTTATGTTGCAAACATTAAAGGAAGAGAAACAACTTTGCTGGGACCCCGGAGGGCACATGAGGGCCCTCTGTCCTCCTGGCAGTGACAAAAGGAGCAGAGAGCAGCCCAGAAAACTCAGAGGGTCTGCCTGGCCAGGGAGGGTGCCCCTGTATTAATGAGCAAAGGCCCTTCCAGTTGGCAGGAGAAGATGCTCCAAGTTGGGGGTAAAGCAGGGCCCCACACCGGGGTGGAGGGGAAGGGAACCTCTACTGGGCTTTGCCAGGCGGCCAGACAGACATATCTGGAGGGGGAAAGCATTCCAGGAGCCGGGGTGGGGACTCGAGGTCCCACATTGACCGCACTGGACAAAACCGGGGCAGCTGTACCCTTAGGCAAACAGAATACAGGACTGCGCTGGAGAAGAGCAGGCAGCTGGAAAAGCCAGCTTGTGTCTGCGCCAAAGGCAGGCGCGCCGGCAGAGGGGCCCGGCAGCCCTCAGAGGGCGCAGGGCGGGGCACAGGGTGAGCGGCGCAGGGAGGAGGTCCTAAGCCGCCGGGGGTGTCCCAGGGGGTGGGCATGGAGGGCCTGGGCCCCACAGGCCCACAGGGGCTGCATGCTGGCCTCCGAGGAGTCTGCACGACCCGGGGTCCCAGGTGGCAACAGGGCCAGGCTGAGCGCCCGGCACACGGGGCTGAGCCCCAGGGGCGAGGGGGAGCAGTCACAGGTGGGGGGGCCACGAGGAGCCACTGGGGACGGTCAGAACAGCAGAAGTGTCCTCTGATGGTGGCATAACAACTGTCCGGCACGCTTCCTGCTCCTCCTTTACAGGTTTTTCTCATTGGCTTCATTGTTTCGGAGCAGAAACAACTTAGCAGAACTTCAGTGGCTGTTCACCTATCAAAGTCTGGGCTCCAGCTGCAGAGCGAAGCCGGGACAAAGACGCGGCCGATTGGAGTGGCCGAGGGGGTCCCAGCAGGGTGACATGATGAGGGGCCATCCCGCAGGGAGCTGCTGGGCCCGGGAACTACACCAGCAGAGCTGGTCCCTTTCAAAGGGACTTACAAATTCCAGGATGGTCATTCCTGCCCAGATGAGGCTTCTCACCAAACCCAAGCCCGAGGCCAGGCCAGGGATCCCACAAAGGCCTCACTCAGCCTTGTGTGGATGGTGAGCAAACCCACGCCCGGATGTGCGGCCAGGCAGGGGCCCCTCAAGTTCCCTGATGCCAAACGCGTCGTCCAGGCACACCCCAGGCAGCCCAGCTGAGCCCAGGCTTTCTCTGCACATGGGTGGGAGAAAGGAGAAGGTTCCGAGGTCAGGGGACCTGAGGAAAGAAACAGCAAACCCCCGGGGTAAGGAAAAGATGCAGGAGCTTCCAGATCAGGGTTCTCGGGGCAGGCTTCCCCGCCCCCACTCCCTCCTCCTTCGCCTGGTGCCAGGAGGTGCCAGGTCCCACATGGCGATGGGGGAACAGGTGATGGGGACAGGCGTGTGGAGGTGCTGTGGGCTGCATGGGGCCGCGTGCCTGGCCGTCCCCAGTCTGGGTCACCCCAGTCTGTGCAAAGGGCTCCTTCCCCGCAAAACCGGTCTTCCCTGAGGGGGCAAACCTATTCACCAGGCCCTGCGTGGCCGGCACCACAGCCCTTCCCACCAGCCGGCTCCTGTCCGTCCCCGGGCACCCTGCAATAGTAAACAGCGGCGGTTTAGTCTCTGGCCTTCCTGGGGCCCAGGCCCAGTGCCTGGCTCAGGCCAGAGGGGCCACCGCTCAGCGGGCCTCCCTCAGCATCAAGAATGTCACATCCACGCTGGACCCCAGCTCCCAGCGCACAGCAGAGGCTCAGCACACTTGTTTGGACAACTGACTAAGCGATGCGCCTCATCCGGTTTGCTTCTTACAAGCAGCGCGGCTTTACCCCCGCGAGACAGTGGAGAAATCGTGGCACAGAGGTTCGGTAGCTACCCCAAGGCCCTGCAGGTGGAAGTGGGGGCCTGAGGACAGACCGCTGTCTGGATCCAGGCACGACCTCTCAGCCACCCCGGATCCTGCTCGTGTGTAGACCCAGGAAGGGCCCAGACTTGGGAAGATAAGCCACATCGGTCCTCCGGGCCTCCTCTGCACGGCCTCTGACGGGAAACCCCATGCACAGAACACGGATCCTTCAAGGGGACCCCAGGACCCCGGATCCTCGTGGCTGCCTCGCACTGGACGCCCTGGGCAGGTGATGTGACCGTGTGTGCTAGAGGGTCCTTCACACCAAGAAAGCCGTGAGCCAGCCGCCCAGCAGCCGCTGCAGTTTCTTTAAGCATGTGAGATGCCTACGGTATTAGCACTACAGGTCCTTCCTCAGACAGGGGACACGTGCCATCCGTCCCTTCTGACGGCTTTGCCGGGGCAGACACCACCTGCAGAAGCCACTGCGCAGCATGTTATCTTCTTTTTCGCTGTTTGGGCCATCTCCAGGGGGAGTGCGGAAGGACCAGGAGCCGGGAAGTGGAGGGACAGAGCAGACACCACACAGGAGCCGCAAGACTACGGAGTCAGGCAGAACGACCGACACCTGCCTTGCCTCCTGCCTCCAGCCCCCGCCCACCCGCAGCACTCTCCCCTCGTGAGCATCGCGGGCTATGTGCCCATGACCTTTCCCAGGGAGGAGCTGGGATGGCTAACAGGGAGACAGAGCCCGACTGTGTGTGGGGACCTTTGAGAATTCCTCCAGCTCCTGGAACTTTAAGAACAGAAACCGCAGCCACTGGAAGTGTTGCTGCGGGCGCTGTCGGCCAAGGATTTAAAGTCCCGACGCGGCTGCTGGGTGCCGCGGGCGAGGTGGGAGAGGGTATGACTTTCCAGCCCATGCTCAGAACCCCAAACCACGCGGCTCTCCCCCAGGGCTAAAGGTCCAGCCAAGAGTCTCCAAGGGTGTCGGCAGGAAAGGCAGAGGGCGCAGAGCGAGGTCAGGAAGCAGGATGGGACGGCACAGAGATGACAGAGGTCTGAGGACCAAGGCCTGCCTCCTCCCGTTTGCATCAGTTAAAGGACGTGGACCGAACAGAGAAAAGGCATCACACCCACCGTTTTCCAGAGTGTTCCGGGCACTCTGTCCACATGGCCTCTCACAGTGCACGAGTCTATAAAGCAGAAGCTATTGCCCACTGCACCGACCCGGAGGCCAGTTCAGGGGGGCCATGGATTAGGTGGGCAGGGTCACAGAAAGGGGCGGAGCCAGCGCTCAGCCTCAGATCCAGCCCCTCCCAAGGCCAAGGCCTCCCTCCCAGCGCAGGTGCCCATGGTCTCCCAGGGCCGCCTGTAGGGCTGCTTTCCTGAGGGTCACCCAGTCCTCAAGCTTCTCAGCCACGAAACCCCTCAGCCCACAATGACAGCCGGGCCCGCACCTCAGCGCTCGCCTCCACCCTCCAGAACCTCTCCTCCACTTTTCACTCACTTGGCACTGAGCTTCTCGGGAGACCTTCGGGAAGTTCTGGGGAAGGAACTGTCCCTTCTGATGGTGACAGCCATCACATCCCACCTCTTTCAAAGGGTCAAAAAGGCCAATCTTTGGCAATTCTCTGTCGGGGTAGAAAAAGTGTGTGTGTTTGTGTCTCCATGTGCATGCCTGTTTGCATGTGTGTGTGTATGCGCGTGTTTACGTGTGGTGCGTGCATGCAAGTGTGTTTGTGTGTGCACATATCTTTACTTGCATGCTGTGTGTGGATGCACGTGCACACGTGTGTGTGCACGCTGGAGAAGGGAAGAATTCAGCAGAGGGCCCTTTCTTCCTTAGGGGAGGCCTTTAAATTTCTGTGCAGTCCCAAGTGCCCAGCCCTGGATGTCATGGGACCTGGGGGGGAGCCCTGCATCAGCTGACTGATGAAATAAGAGGGAGTGCCCACCTGCCCTTGCAGACGCTTCCTGTTCCCTGTTATCTGGTTCCCATGAAGCGGGCTACAGTGGGGGAGGGGAAGCTTGTACTTTTCATTTCACGGGATAGAGGAGGGATGGACGGATGGGGCGAGAGAGGGGGTGGCTTGTTGGCAAGTCTATTAGCTGGCAGGGGCACATCTGAGGACTGGAGAGCCCCAAGCCCCTGCACCTGCTCTGTGCCTGGCCAGGGCACGTCTCCCTCGCTTCCCAGCTCTGGTGCTCTGTGAGAAAAGCAAGGTGAGCCCCGGCAGCTGAGAGCTTCCCTGAGACGTCCAGCTGAGGTTGGGGAGTGCTTCTGTCACTGTGCCCTCCCCACAGGAGGGTCTGAGGGGGGCTTACAGAAGCCCCTCCATGCCAGCGGTCTTAGTGTCCCTCTCTGCCAATCAGAAGCCGGGGATGCTATAAACGTAGAGCTGGTCCAGGGGGTCGGCCAGTCTCTCTGAGGGCCCAGAAGATGGAGCAGCCCCGGGTCACCCCTGTCCTGTCAGCGCTGACTACCTGCTGGGATGGGGGCCTGAAGAGGGTGGGATATGAGCAGCCCCTGCTGGGCTAGCCGGACCCCCACACCTGCCCCTGGCTGGCGAGGAACAGTGCCGGTCCCCGCAGGGGCTGCGAAGAGCTCCGCACCCCCCGTGTCCCGCAGGTCTGCCCACCGGCTCCCGCTCCCGGGGTGAGTCCTCCGCGGTCGTTCCGCCGGAAATAAAAGGCTTCCTGTACCAGCCTCTGAACATAGGAACTCAGCCTAATCAGATTTGTTACAAGGAAAGCTCTGCCCACCGAATGGAAAAAATGCCCCCGTGCAGTCGCCCCTTCCCACGGGGCCGCGCGTAGGGACACCTGCCCTGCAGAGCCTCCCCGACCCCCGCCCGACTTGTCGGAGGCCGCAGCCGGCTCCAAGGACGCGCGGACCGCGGTCCCCCATCCCCGCCCGCGCCCCCTGGCCGGCACCTCCCTCCACCCCCCGCTCTGCCTCCGCGACCCCGGCGCTGCCACCCAGGGAGGGGCCGCCGGCGGGCTGGCACAGCGAGGGGCGGGGGGGGGGGCGTGCCGGAAGGGCGCCCGCGGCCGGGCTGGGGAGGCTGGGGAGGGGGCTACCTTCTGAATGCGTCCATCGATGTCCAAGTAGATGGCCTTGGGCCGGTAGCTGGAGGAGCCGGTTCCCATCTTGCGCCGAGCGCTGCACTTGGACTTTTTACTGTACTTTCTCGACGCCAGCCGCCGCGGGGAGGGCGGGGAGTGGGAGGAGGGGGCGGGCGGCGGGAGGACGGCGGGGACCAGCCAACCAGAGCGCCGCCGCGCGCCCGAGCCGCTGGGCTCGGCTCCTCCTCCCGCGCCTCCCTCCTCCTCCTCCTCCTCCTCTTCCCTCCCTCCTTCTCCTTCCCCTCCTCTCTGCTCCTCTCTCTCATCTTCACCCCCTTCTCCTCCCCTCCCACATTAAGGCAAGCCTCCTCATCTTCTCTTTGACTCCAGCTGACTTGGGGACAGGGCCAAGTGAGCAGCCCCTCTCCAGGTGCCCTCTGGACAGGTGCTTATAGCGAGCGACCCTCTCCGGCTGCAAATCTCATCACCTCCCCACGTGACCAGATCCGCATAGCGACCCCCTCTGGCTGCAGTGCTAGTCACCTCCCCCTGTGACCAGATTCCCACAGCGACCCCCTCTGGCTGCAGGGCTGGTCACCTCCCCACAGGGACAGTTGCCCCCTGGGGCTCCTTTGAAGGTGGATACTCCGTCACCAGCAAGCACTTGGCTGGTGTGGGGCCCCTAAGCTAACTTACGGGCATTACCTAAAACCAAGCAGTACTTAACACCCGGAGAAGCCCCCCAGGTTCCACCTCTCTCTGCTGTGAGCACTAGCCTCATTTAATTCCATTAGGAAATGGGGAAAGTTCCTCCTCATTCATGCACATCCTTGCCCTAAGTTTTCTCTGTATCCTCGGGAGTGATAGCCTCTTCCAGCTGCACCCGGAGCTGAAGTGGCAATTTTTGTTCTGTTCCTGATGTAGCCAGAGTGAGGATTACCCAGCCACCAGCTATTTGCTGGTTTCAGCACTGTTCTGGTTGCCAGCACTGCCCCCCACCTTTTTAATTGCTACAGGGAGTGTGGGAAAAGCAGGAGGGGAAAAAGGAGGGGTTTCAGGCAGCTCTTGACCAGCAGATCACAGCAGGGGCTGCCTTTGTGGCTCCCCAGTTCTCTTGGGAGAGAGAACAAGTTGCGGGGAGGGCTGGTGATGCTGAATGGCTCTCAGTCCCTGTTGCTTTTGGAAGCGAGTGTCGAAACCCACCAGAGAATACACTTATTGTTTTGTCCTAAGGGAATTGCAAGCCACTGTTCTCCATCTGTTGAATGTCTGGGGTTTGCTTGCAGAGAGAGTGTCTGGGACATACAGGCTCCCTCCTTCCTGCTGGTCTGCCTGGGCTAGGCTGTCCGTGGCCACGGCCAATGGTCTTTGCTCTCCCCTCCCTGGCCATCTGGCCTCCACCTGGTGAACAGTCACTGACTTTCCAGAGTCCTTCTGACCGCCTGGGGCGTTGGCCAGGCTGGAGCCGTGGGGAGTGTGAGGTTACCATCTCTAAGTGAAGCAGTCTTCCTCAGCCTTTGGACAATCCAGCCTGTGTTGCTTCATGTCCCCTGTCTGCTCTGGGGTAGGGGGTGGGAGGAGGCCCAGACTGGCTCTCAAAGGGTGATGACGGTTTTGCCTTTGCGTTCAGCACAGTAAAGGGACCACGTCAGAGCCTGGGCGCTATAAGGTTTGCTTTATATGTGACTGGGGGCGTGAGCGGGGCACCGGAGGCCTTCGGGGTGGAGGGTCAACCCCGCTGGGCGGTTACCGTCAGTCACCGGACTCACATCGATGAAAATGTAAGCCCAGAGCGTTGGAGGGGGCAGCGCTGTTGCTGCTCAATTTTATGGTCGATTGTTCTGATGCTCTTCGGGCTCATCCAGCGACTGCTCCGCGGGGCTGCTGTGCCGTGTGACGTGGAGACCTCCCTGGCCGGCAGGTGGCTCGTTAGCTCGGTACTTACCTACTCTCCATGTCTTAGGGTCATCTGACCTCCCCTTCTCAGACCATCTCCTTCAAGTGCCCAAACACAGATGCAGCTCTTCAGGGCCACTTACCAGACCATTGGGGGGTGAAGTTCTGTGACTGTGTGTCCGGCACCACCGTGTGTGTGTGCGTTTGGGGAGGGAGGGGTCCTTATGCTGCCTGGCTGATTCTGCATTCAGAATAATAATCACGCCATGAATATTTGATCGACCAGGCTGCTGTCCAGTTACTCCATCCCTGAGTCAGCAGACCCTGCCTTTCCCCGGCCCGCCAGGAGCCGCCGCTCCGTCATCCATCAGTGCCCTCCTCGCTGTGAGCTGGTGCTGTTCTAGGCCCTGGGCATTCGGTGCAGGAAAACCCGAAATCCTCGGCCTGTGGAAGCTGACTTTTAGTGGGAAACAGACGAGATGGTGAAAACAAATGCAACACATAGCCAGCCTATCGGGCAATGAAAGTCACACGGGGGGGGGGGCGACATGGAGCGTGTGGGGCTGACACTTCAGGGCATGAGCACACAAGAGTAGCGGTGGAGCAGGGAGCTTGTGTGTGTCTGCGGGGGAAAAAGAGTCTTCCAACAAAGGGAGCAGCCTCCCTCCAAGGCTCCTCCCGCAGGAGGCCGATGGGGCTGCAGTGTGGGCTGGGGGCGGTGGAGTGGAGGGCTGGGGGCGGTGGAGGCTGGTGGGTCTGGAGTGCAGGGCAGGGGTGGTGGAGGGGCCTGCAGGGGATGTGGGGTCAGAGAGACGAGGGCGGGTGGCAGGTTCTCTTGTGGGCTGGACCACGGATGTGGTTCCACTCTTGGCTGGAACCATGCAGGAGGTTGAGCAGAGGCAGGAGGTGGTCCTCTTGCAGTTCAGCTGCTGCTGGATGGAGATGCGCTGCTGGGAGGGGCTGCAGGCAGACCAGCAAGGAGCTGCCCCCATAATCTTTGCAAAGAGTGATGGTGAATTGGGCCACTGGGGTGAGAAGTAGTTGGATTCTGCATTCCGTTTGGAGAGTGTTTGTGTCTTTCATGATGGCTCATGGCTTACAGTGAAGTTATTTCTGCTTTTTTGCTCCCCTTCCCTTTCACATCATGTGATTCTGCCTAAATTCATGCTCCTTCGTCGTGGATGGCCCCTGGGATAAGGTTCCGGGAGCTCACCCTCCCCTCTGCCCACACTACATCAGCTCAGCAGCTCCTTGGCATCCTTGACCTGCATTCCTGATCCTGGCTTGGCCGCCAGAATCGCAGCCAATGTAAGTTCCCAGAATCAAGATAAAACCGAAAGAAACTACCTGCCTCCACCAGGTCGGCTGGGGCTGGGGTGAGGAGCCTGGGTGGGGCAAGAGGCCTGCAGGTCTTGTGGGAACTTGGCCACAGAGTTCAGAGTCCCAGGGGAGTTACCGGGAGGGATGTTTCCAACCGCCCCAGGCATCAGGGTGTGAGATCCTGCCCAGATCTTGCAGGGGTGGGGAGCAGGTGAAGGAGCTCACGGAGCTGCAAAGCCAGCTCCGGGGATCCAGCCTCCGTCTCCAGCCCCCACGTGGACTGAAAGTTTTTCCAGTAGTGGGCTCATTCCTGTATGCAGAACTCTCCCTCTAATTGCCATAAAGACCTCATCAAAGAGGAATTTCAAATTAAGGCATCAACCAAATTGCAGCGCAAAAGGCCCGAGCCCAGCCTGGGGCCTGAGGAGCCAGACACTGGTTCCTGGGCGGCACACTCGCCAGCCCTTCGTCTCCGGCAAGGAGGAACGAAGCCACGGCGAGGAGGAAGAGGAGGGTCTGCCCTGTCCCCCTGGAGTGGGCGGCCACCGGCAAGGATGCAGAGACTGGGAAGGAGTTCAGAGTACTCAGGGAAATCTAGATGGTGGATCTGAGGTGGAAGGAAGCGTCTGTCCAGAGTGGCCAGGCCGGGCCGGCAGCACCCAGCACCTCCCGGCATCATCCTTGGCCTGGGCGGCCCAGGGAAGCGGGTCAGCGGGTGGCTGCTGCTTCACCCCTGAGAACATCCTCTGCCTGTTCTCTCTCGGGTCTAACTGGGGCTTTTAATGGCTATTCTGAATATAATCCAGTCACTTCCTCTGCCAATTCTTCTGAACCGGGGGCTGGGGGAGGGTGCGTGGGGAGCGCAAAATGCATTTGTCAAACAAGCAAAATGCATTAGCGCCAACTGCATACAAGGCACCAAGCAGGCCTTGCTAAAGGGGCTGGGACATGTTAAAGGGGGCCTGGAAACACCGTGAGAGAGGATTAAAATTGATGAGCGGGTCAGAGGTAAGATGCTTTACGTTCTGGAATTCCCACCACTGGCCTCTGGGAGGAATCAGCCTGCTCGGCGCATATATAATGAACAGATCGCCCCATAAGCTGCTCTAAGCTTCTGGGAGAGCCACCTGGCAGGAGGCACCAGGACGGAGAGGAGGATGCGCCCTTTGGCAGGTCTGCCTGTAGCTTTCGTGCAAAGGCAGTGTCACTTTTATTGGAACAATATTTGATTTACACACATATTGACTTGTCTCTTTTTGTGACATTGGCAATTAAAAAATTATTACTAGTTGTAAATATTTCAAACAGTGCAGTCGAAAGGCACCGTCCCACCCAGGTCCCAGACAGGGACGCACCCCTTCTGACCGGTCGTCCCAGGGGGTCTCGGAAACGCGAGTGCCGTCGCCCGCTCTTACCCGCTGACCAGGCCGCGTCTGTGCTGGCGCTGGGACTCTCCCCCACCGCTGGCTGTCACCAGCTCCTCACATACAGAGGGCGGCGGCTCGGACCGTCGTGTGTTTTACGAGTGTTTTCTATAAGTCGGTGCCCTGTCTTTCAGCTCCATTCACGGTAGCTTCGTGGCTGTACAGGCCGCAGTGATCCAGACCCTGCCGCGCCTCCTGCGGGCATTCTAGGTTTCTCGTCAGCGTAGAGAGCAAGTGTCATTTCTAATAGAAAACTGAAGAGACACAAAGAAAGACGTGACCTAAATTTCCGAAGATTGGGGCCGTCTAATTTAGTCGTGGCCCATTTGCTGAGGGGGTGTCCAGGGCAGTGGCTGTGCCAAGTGTGTCGAGGCCGAGGGAAGTGACGACACCACTGGTGACACAGCAGAATCCACAGCGGCGTCGACAGCCTGGCCGTCCAGGCCCACACACGGCCCGTTTGCCAGCATGAGTCCCGGGCCAGGCGCCGCAGGCTTCCCCGCTGCGTGAAGCTCTGTGAAAGCTGGCAGAGGGCTGGACCAATTTAGGGAGAGAATATGAAATGGCTTGTTGAGAGTGGTAGGGTTCTAGGCATTTTTAAAAAATGCTGTGATGCTATTTTTGCCATAAAATGAGGCTAAGGGGAGGAGTTAGAGTGATAAATAATTAGTGTGCATGAAGCGGTAGCCGCCTGCTTTCTTAGAAGCGGCTGCGAGGAGAGAATGGGTCTGCCTTACAAATGTGGTGTCGCCACCTTCAGGGCTGGGACCGACCCTCAGGTCCCCTTCCGGCTGTGGTGTGAGCCACGCTGCTCGGCAGGGCCCTCAGCTGACTGCCCTCACCCCCTTCCTGTGGACAGAACCCGCCTCTGTGGGCAGCTGTGGGTCAGGACCCTCTGCCGTCCTCGCGATCCATTTTAGTGCCTCCTTCCGGGGCCCCTGATTTCCCTCCGTCCTTCATCCCCAAGTCTTCTCAGTCTTCCCATGGGGCTGGTCTGCCTCTGTCACTTCCCCTCCCATCCCCTCCAGTGTGGCACCCCTGGCATCTACCATCTGTCCTGTCCTCCGTCCCCACCCCCCTGGGGACCCCAGATGCTCAGCTGTGACGTCCGTGACTTTGCACCTCATTTCCGCCGAGAAGAATGTCCTCCCTCTCTCCTCCCCTTGACCACCTCTTCCTTAAGATCCATCTTCCCCGAAACCCCAAGTCCCTGGACTGGGGCGGGGAGCCCCTCCCTGCGTCCCCGAGACCGGACGCCCTCCACGGCCCTGGCCGTGCAGCCCTGGAGGGCTGCGTGTCCTCTTGGGCCCGAGCCCTCACCGATCGAAGGTGGGGGAGGGACAAGGACTGGCCCAGGGCGCCGTGGAGATGAGTGGGGAGCGCGTGCCATCGCGTGAACTCCCGTCAGCCTGGCGCGCAGTGGGAGCGCGGGGCTGGCTTGCCGTCCTTGAGGAGCAGCGACGTCGCTGGAACACGCGCCGCCCTGTGCGGTGTAGCTGCCGCCGACTCCCACTAAGCGATGCCCGTGAGGAAAGGGGGAATCTCGGGGCCTGCGACGGGGGCGGCCCGCCCCCCGGGGCTGAGTGGACGTGAGACTTCTGGGGGTGAGTGCCGTTCTGCGACTCAGCGGCCACCGTTCCTTGTGTGCAAAGCTGGTGGCCTGTGTTGAATTTTTGACCTTGGCTTAATCGGCATTAAAAGCCGTACTCAGAGCCCGCTTTGCGCTCCCCGCCCTTCAGCTAAAGTGGTCTTCCTGAGTTTCCGCGGAGGAAGGGGCTGCCTCATGCTGCCCCTGGGTGGCCTCTCCTCCGTCCAGCCCCGGGAGGGCTGTTCCCCGTCTGCCTCTCGGAGCCGGGGCCCCGCGCAGCTCACACGGAGAACCAGAGAATCACAGTCGCGCGGAGGGCCGCCCCCAGCCGCCGGCTCTGCTGCACCGGGGATCTGGCCCAGCCCCGAGAGCAGGGGGGGCCTCTGGGAACCCCGTGGCTCTTAGGCTGGGCCCCCTTCCCCTCTCACGGTGACAAGCCACTCACTGCCTCTAACCCATCTCCCTCGGCTGCCACAGGGACCGGGTGCTGACCGTGGCTGCTGTCAAACTTCTGGACCACTAACTAATTGGTTTTCCACTTGAAAGGCTGTGAAGGACCTGGCTGGCCCCTCCGGCCACTCACCTGTTAGGACCTCCCAGGAGGTGGCGTCTGGGAGACACTGACAGATGCCCTGCGGGACTCAAGGCCCTTTAGCTGCCGAGGCCCCTGGCTCTCTCTGGTTGGGTTCCCTGCTCTCAGGTGGCGGGTGGAGCCGGGGAGCTCATCCCTGCCCAAGAGCTGCCCTAACTGGGAGAGGAAGCCAGAGTCATGTCGTTGGAAGTGAAGAGGTTCCAGGTGGGACGAAGTGGGGTGAGGTGGGGTTTGTGTGCTGTGGGCCTTGTCACCTGAAGAATGAGTCTAGGACTTGCCACCAGATGTGGCCACTTACCGTTGGCCCTCATTTCTGTGATAATCTCGTTTTCTCCCATCACCCTAAGTTCTTTGGCGAGGAGGGGATGGCTGCCCACCAGACGCCAACCCAGCAGCTGGTTTCTTTCTGTTTGGGCCTGTGGGTGGGCGTCGGGGTCTGCTCTCAGGCTCCCCCGCATCCAGCAGTCCCAAGGTGACTGCCTGCCGCTGCAGGAGTCGGAGCCAGTGTCGAGTTCATGCAAGAACCCAGACGACCCACTGGCTCGGGCCTGACTCAGTCGTAAGTCGGCCATCGCGAGTGGGACCCGCTGCAGACGGATGAACTCATTTCCAGAAACAGGCCACAACGTCTGATCTGCATGCAGACCCGCACCTGACCGTCCGCAGTAGCGTCTACCTGGAGATCTTGGCGTTCCAACTTCACTGCAAGCTCTTTAAAGAGGAGGGTTGGGTCCTATTTATTCTGGGTAACTTCCACAGAGCATAGGAACGCTTTTAAATATTCTGAGCGCCAGTACAGGGGCCAGAGCTGGCACATGTTTTAGCGAAAGAAACTCTTTTGGAAACTCAAGAGTTTGATAGTGGTCGTGCCCCTTGTAAATCTGTGACTCATTTCTTAAGCCCCCACCGGCCCCAATGAGAAGACGTTCCCTGTCCCGTGTCCCGAGAGTGTCCCTCTCCCTCCCATGCGGTCCAAACCCCACGGGTTTATGAGGCTCAAAGGGAGGGGCCTCTGCATCCTTCCTGCACAGCACGGGAGAGGGAGGGGTCTTGCTCGGCCCCATCACCTCCCAGGAAAGCAAGCAGACAAACTGCAGTGCCCCCCCTCGGACACGGAGGGAGGGCTGGATGCTGCAAATGACTGGATGGTGGAAGAGGGAGATCTTTACAGAGTAAAATCCTGTTCCTTTTTCTGTTTTTTTCTTTCTTAGCAGTTGAGCCATTACTGATATTCGCTCATTTAAATAATTTGGGTCTGAGCCACGTGACACGGTGATGTTCCAGGCACCCCTCCCATGGTGGCTTTAGGGAGTGGGGTCGGGAGACCCAGCTGTTAGCCACCTCCCCTCAGAAGTGTACCCATCGTCTGCGGAGATGGGAGACCAGCTGTCCCCATGATCCACAGCCACTGGGACCTCCTCCCTCCTACTCTGTCCCCTCTTTCTTTCTTTGATTTACTTCATTAAACTCCATCTGACCCGTGGACTTCCCTGTAGTGCCCTCCCCTTCCTCTGGCCCTGGGGGAAAAGGCTGTGGGATCAGTCCCGGCCCCCCAGCCCCCTGGCCTTTGGGGTGAGACCATTCTCACCACCATGACACTTTCCTTGACCAGAAGAGGCTAGAGTTTTACAAAGAAGCTTCTAGTAAGTTAAAAAGGATTTACCAAAGTTTGGAAACTTGAACTTGCGATGGCCTGTTTCTGATCAGAACTTCATGAAGGCCAACCTTGAAGCAGGTGAATGGGCAGGACCTCCTAGCCTCTGGGCCTGGACAAAATTCAGACAATTGCAAACAAATGCTCTTTGAATACAGATTAGGGTGAAATACCAGGCCAGGAGCAGGGAGCCGGGAGCCAAAAACATATGTAGCTGGGCCCCTGCTCTCTGACAAGGTCACAGGCAGACAGAGGAGGAAGATATGTGAGCAAGAGCTAGCACCCCATGTCCTCTCACCCATCCCTGCACACACACAATGCACGTGCTATTAGTAGAGGTTTGCAAAAAGCTCTGTCAGTAAATAAGACAGGCAGATTTATCCCAGCCTGGGACTTATATTCTAGTGAGGAGACAGACAATATCTACCTGGGACTTATATTCTGGTGGGGAGATAGACAATAAACAAACAAGAGATGTGTAATGCCAGGACAAAGATAAAACCTATGAAGGGAAAAATAAAGCCAAGAAGGAGGATAGAGGTTTCCCTGAGCTGCTATTTTAGGTATTGTGGTCAGAAGGCATCATAGAGGAGGTGACATTTAAGAAGAAACACAAATCCAGTGAAGGAGAAGACTTGTTCACAGGGAAAGCTGTCCAGAAGGAAGGAGTGGAAACAGGGAGGGCCAGAGGCAACCAGCGCTGGGTGGGGAGATGTTGTAGCAGAGGCCGAAGGACAATCGGGGATCACAGCAGGGATTGGGCTTTTATTCTACGTGTAACCAAAGCCCCTGGAGCATTGAAAGCTGTGGAGGGAACTGAGCTGACCTGGATGCAGGTGACACATGTGTAAGGAGGCTGGGAGGACCAGAGCAGCTTCTGGACCAGCAGGTCCTGGGGTGTGGGCAACCAGGGTTTGAGTCTAGCTCTTGCTTGCTGGGCAACGCTGGATCAGTTGCTTACCCTTCCTGAGCCTCAATTTTCTTCTCTGTGAAATGGGCCTCTCTGTGAAGTCTGCAAGGATTACATGGTAGAAGATGTGTAGCACTCTCGGCCCCACGCAGCACGACTTCATCCACACCTTTCTTTCTCTCCTGCTCACTCACTTCTCTCTCCTGCTCCCTGCATGACAAGCACTGGATCACTGCTGCCTGGCTCCCTGCGTGACAGGTACTGGGTCACTGTTGCCATGGCAGATGTAATTTCTTCCCCTCGGGAGAGTAGGTTTAAGAATTGCTGAAGAGGCTCCTTTAGAGCGCTGAACACTAAAGAAAATTCCCGCTCCCACGTCAGGGCAGTGGGCAATCGTTTTCCTCCCTCAGACGCTTGGGGACACGGCGTCTGGCTGGGGGCGGGGGTGCCGGCCAGGGTCCACCTGTTGTGAGGATCCCTGGGGCACAGCCCGGGCTTCCCTCCCCTCGCTGCCTTCCGGGAGGGGAGCTGGTCCTGAGGTCAGCCAAAGCACATGTGGGACGCCGTGTGCACAGCATCACCCTCTTCAAGGCGATCTCCCTGGCGACCAGGCGTGCACATTCCCGTGACATTTATGCGCAACCACTCTGTGCGTGTGGTGATGAAACACACCTGGGGGTTGCTGCCTTTGCTGTTTCAACATACATTTGCTGCCCCACCTTTTAAGCACAAAGGTAGGGGTGGGTCTAACAGCCCACCAGCAAAACTTCAAAGTGGCATCTTGAACGTAACGAGCAGAGTGAAGAAACACCACGCACAGGAAAGTTTGGTGCTTTGGAAGAAAGTAGATCGGAATTCTTCATCTATGAGGTGTCCCATAAAAATGTCAATTTTGGATGATATGACACGATTCCCCAAATTTCTTTTCTTTCTAAAATCTAGGACCAATGAAACATCAGTTACATCCAGTGCTCATCAGATGCTTCGTCTGTAAATGACAGAATCTCGAACCAAATAAATGTAAGCCAAGACAGTGCTCTGCCTCGGCACTGAGGAGTCCGGGGGTAGCTCTGTCTCCGTCTCCTCCCAGTGTGCTTCCCCATGCAGCCGGGGTCACGGCTGGCTGGCTGCCTGGAACTCACATCCCACCAGCCCGTCACCCAAGCAGAACGGGAACTTGGTGGGAAATGTGCTTTCTTGGTGGGAGAGAGAACCCCGAGGGGCCAATTGTGGTCCAGCCTGAGTCACTTCAGCAGAGCGGGGCGCCCTGGTTGAGGTGCCTGGGTCACTCCACAGTAACATCCATGAGTCACAGGCTAAATCCGCTCGTTATACTTGTTAAGTAAAAATTTTACTTTAGAGCCGTTTTAGCTTCACAGAAAGATGGCAGATGCACGCAGGGTTCTCATGGTCCCTGCGCCAGGTCCCCGTTACCAGCATCCTTCCCGCTACGCTCGCCGCAGCTCCTGAACAGGTACTTTACTCATACCTGAAGCCCAGACTTTACTCAGACATTCTTTTCTTTTTTCCTTTTTCCCTTCTTTTCTAGGTTCCCAGCCAGGAAACCGCATTACACCAGTCGCCCTGCCTCTCTGGGCTCCTCCGGGCGGTGACAGCTTCTCAGACTTCCCTGGTTTTGATGCTTTTGAGAGTTTCGAGGAGGACTGGCCCTGTGGGATGCCCCCCCTTGGGGTCTACCTGACGTTCTTCTCACGACTGGAGGGGTGTGGGCTCTGGGAGGGAGACCACGGTGGTGCAGGGCCTTACTCATCACCTCCTGCCCGGCGTCCGGGCATCAACACGCTGCGTCCCCGTTGGCGCTGACCGTGACCCTGGCGGAGGTGGGGCTGTGGGTTTCTCCCGGGAGGTTGCTGTGTGTCCCCTCCCCACACTGCCCTCCTCGGGAGCACAGTCGTGCACAGCCCGGGCAGAGGGGCTGCTTGAATCCTTCTGAATTCTCCGCAGGGGAAATCTGCCTCTTCCCTGCAATGTATTTGTTTATTCAACTATTTTTATTTATAGCTGAATGGACTCATGGATATTTATTTTATTCTTTGGGTTGTAATCCAGTACTACTTTATGTTTTTGCTCAAACTGTCCCCACCTTGACCATTGGGGGCTCTTGCCGTTGGCTCCTGTGTCCCTGTGACGTTCCTCTTCCTTCCTTCTGTCCTTCCTCTCTCTCTCTCTTTCTTTCACACTTCCCTGCTTTCTGGGACCACAAGACATTCCAGCTCATCTTGTACGTTTCCGGCCCTGGTCTTAGACTCGGCCGTCTCCCCCAGGGCGTCCTGGTTTCTTCGACTGGAGAACAGTATTAGGAACCAACACCTGGTGCTGGGTGTGCGCACTGGCACTGTTACTGGGGTCGTTGCTTCTAGGCCCTGGCAGCTGACCAAGCAAGGCAACACCTGTGTGTATGCTGACCTGCGTGTACACACCCATAAATATTCTCACATGCAATCTCTGTATCTGTGTTGAGTCAAATGTGATCATATTGGTATCTTCCATGCTGGTCCACTGCCCCCCTCTTGCTTGTCTGTTACCTCCCACTCCCACAGTGAGACAGCTGGCCCATCCCCCGCCACCGTCACTGGTTCAATTCCAGGATCCATGTGCACAAGGCTGAGAGGCCCAGCCGGGGTGGGCAGGCTCTCAGGGCCTGGCCATCCAGACGCAGAGGTGAGGAAGGGCCAGAAGGGTGTCTGGCTGGGGTAACCGGTGTACTCTGGGAGCTGCCCGCTCTGAGCTCCAGGACCCTGGCCGCAGAGCCATCCAGGCTCCCTGACCTGGAGGCTGAGGCCCCACGGCGTTTGAGGAGTTAATCTGCTGCTGCGGAATCCACAGACCATCGAGCTGCTTCCATAGGGGGCCTGGACCGCTGCTCATTTCCTCCTCCCCGAGGGCAGAACGCAGTGGCTGCAGAAAGACCCAGATGACAAGAGGGATATTTTGATGAGCATGTTGTGCGCGGGAGGCAAGAAGCACGTACGGCTGGACAAACCGCCGGAGGCTGCGCGGGAATGAACATAGACACAGGAGAGGGACCAGACCGGCCCAGGAAGATCTTAACCCCAGGGAGGGCATATGAGGAACAGACTTTCCTCGTGCTGGAGGAGGAAGAGCAGGGGTTAGTTTTGAATTAAGCACTGACCCTCTCGATGAGAAGCCTGAGGTTGAAACAGTGACTTCAAAGCAAAATGTTGAAAGGTGGCCCTGGTCTTGTCCTTCAACCAAAGTGACCTGGCAAGCCAGACCAGGTAGCTGGGCAGGGCTTCCAGGGCCCCCCAGTGAGACCGATGCCTTTATAAGTGCTCAACGCGGGGCCTGCTTCCGGAACAGGTCTCCCCGGGTGGCACTGAAGCCCTTTCTGTCACTTTGTCCTCCCCAGAGGGCATCTCAGACTGGGGCAGGCTACCTGCCGGCTGTGGTTGTCCACGCTGCGGCCAGGAGCCCTTCTGTCTGTGCTTCGCGGGGCAGCAGAGTTGGCCCAAGTATTTTGCTCAAAAGTAGCCTGACCCTGTCAGGGGTGTGGGGTGTTCCTGAATACCTGGCCCTGTGGGTCAGTGTTCTGTTGACATGTTCGTAGATTGCTGGGAGAGTGCAGAAGACTCTGCCCCCAACACTTGTCTGAACGCAGCCGAGACGGCGCCACCCCGCGGCCCCTGGTCCTTTCCCCGTGGGGGAGACGTTGTGTCTTGGCAGAGCTTGCAAGTGAGGTCACAGAGCTCAGGGCTTGATCGTTCTGGGAAGCAGGTGTGAGTCATCAGAGATGGCTTCCCTCAAGTGTGTGCGTGTGTGTGTGCGTGTGTCTGTGTGTGTGGGCATGTGTGCGTGCACGCACTCTGTACAATCCTATTCACAGCGCCGTTGTGCACCGAGGGACCCCACACAATCCCTCTCAGGGACCTGCTGATTAGCTGGATCCCACGCACAAGACACAGGCAGCCTCCAACGCCAACTCCATGCAAACCTCGTCACAGCAGCCTACGAGAACACCCCAGCCTCCAACAGTCTAGAAATAGTCATTTTTACGATTTTGTACCCCAGACTGATTCTTTTAAGGGATGCTGTTCTCAGGAGCATGGGTTCCGTGTCGCTGTGTGTGATAAAAGTACCAGCCTATGACGCTCCCACGTGCACCCCCTGGTGATCAGGTTGGTTTTACACGTTGGCCTGCCACCCACTTTCTAGCTCTAAAAAAGAAAAGAAAATGGTGTGGGAAATGGCACAAAACTGGAGCCTCTGTGGAAACACTCCCCCGCGGAGCCGTGGTGTCTGCAGGGCGCTGCTGCCGGCGACACGCGGTGCGCTGGGGCGGGTGGGGATCACCATCGGCGTCGGTGGGAGACTTAGTCAGACGGAGGATTCATCACTCCGTGGAATAAATACCTAGTTATCTGACTGCCTGGGAACGTCTCCTGTGGCTGATGAGCGGTCCTGCAGCACAACGCTAATGAATCACCGTTACATCGTTTGGCCGCCTCCTAGAGCAAGGAGAAGCGCCGCCTTAGAGTAAACAAGGTGGAACCCAGAGCAGCTGCTCCGGAGGCCTCTGTGCTCGTGCTTTGCTGAAAGTGGGGGGCAAATATGAAAAACTGCGACAATCCGTGACCACGTCCCTGCCTGCCTGCCTCGCGTGGGTATGAAAACGTCCACACCCTCTGGGCCCTCTGTCAGAGCAGAGCTACTCTGCAGCGGTGAGGGGGTGAGCCGTGGTGACTCATAAGAGGCAAAGGCCTCTCCGTCCATGGTCCTTACATCTCAGGGCCCCTGTGTGCGCTCCAACATGCCATCCCCCAGAAAGGAAGCCAGGGAGGAGTTGAAGATGAGGTCACTGTCCTAAGCCTCGGGCACAGGGTGGAGAGATGCTGGTCCTGAAAGGGGCAGGAGAATGTACCTCAAATGGAGCTCTGGATGGATGCTTGGATGTTGGATGGATAGGGGCAGGGGAGCTCGCATGGATGTACGTATGTACGGGGGACGGGTGACGGGAGGGGTGCGGGGGTGCTCGCGTGGATGTACGTCTGTATGGGGGGGTGGGTGATGGGAGGGGTGTGGGGGTGCTTGTGTGGATGTACGTACGTACGGGGGGCGGATGACGGGACGGGTGCGGGGGTGCTTAGACGTATGGATGGATGAATTAATACATAAAGATGTTTGGTTTTGGTTGGGCAAAAGTCAGCACATTCCATCACAAGTCCAGTGGGCAGGTGGACACACAGTCACTGGGTACTTGTTTTGTGATAGGCACCGTTCTGGGTGTTCAGAACACAGGGATCCTGCCTGCATGAGGCTTCCCTCTAGGGAGTGGGGACACTGTGGTTGTAAGAGTCGGGAAGGCCTCTGAGGAGGCGGCACTGACTTGGGGCTTAATGAAGACGGGCTGTCCCTGAGCAGGTGGGGCCGGGCCTTCCAGCACAGGGACAGCTGTAGTGGGAACAGCCTGGTGGCTGTGCGGGCATCCCCCAGGCTGGCAGGGCTGCACTGTTGCGCTGTGGGGCTGCCTGTGTGGTCCTCTCTCCATTCCTCTTTTCGCCTGTCCTGGGCACGTGGACATGCCACCAGGCCCCGTCTTCTGGCTTCTGGTTGGGGACTTAGGGGAAGGGAGGCAGCCCCCCCCCCCGTCGTCTCCGTGACTGAAGGTCACTGCTCTGCTCAACGCGGCCTGCTGCACGCGGTCTCCTTCCAGTGTCCTCGTCCACGCGCCCCCGCCCCCCGGTCCAGGGTGGGGACAGCTCCACTGCTGTGGCCTCCGGGGCTTCTGTCTCGGAGGTTTCCCTTTGCCCTGCTCCCCGTCCCCTATTATAAAGCATCCTGACCGATAAGGTAGTACTAGAAGTGGCCTGGAGTTAAACAGGTCCTCAGAGTGGGGCTGGGGCTGGGGTTGGGGGGGATCATAAACTCAGGATAGTCTCCCTGCCAGGGACACGGGACGTGGGGACACAGGTATAATAGCATCTCAGTGATTCCCGCCATCCCGAGGCGGCGGAACCTGGAGCGCAGATGGAGGTGAATCACTGGGGGAGAAGCCAGGTCACCGTGGTTTCCCAGGGGTGACCGAACAGAGTTCAGTCTCCAGGCTTCCTTCTACGCAGGGAAAAAGGGAAAATTAAAATGCCCTGGATGCAGTGAAGGCCCAGAGGGGCTGCCGTGGGGGAGCCTCCTGGCCCCTGCAGCTTCAGGACAACATTGCCAAGACCAGGAATGCGGTCTGGCTGGGAGGCTGATGAGTGAAGTGGCCAGGTCTCTGAAGCCCAGGATGTCACCCCCAGTAGAGAGTTGGCAAACTCTGGGCTATTTTGGGGGTCACAGCTGGGAGGAGTGCTCCCAGAATCCTGTGGGTAGAGGCCAGGAATGCAGCACCAGACAGCCCCCAGCAAAGAATGATCTGGCCCAGATGTGAGCAGTGCAGAGGCAGGAACCCCCGTGCTGAGATCAGGGCCCAGTGGGGTAAAGAGAGGGACCCGAGACGTGGGAGGAGGACAGGTGAGTGGAACGTTTTGAGCTTCCAAGTTCCCCAAGCCTCCTCCGCCTGCAGAGAGAGTCCCACCCCTGACTCTTTCCCCAGACCCAGAACACCCTCTACACCATGCCCCTGCCAAGCGTGACCCAAGCCCCGCGCTGCACCCCAGGGGAAGGCAGCAGATGCTGGAGACGCGTGGGGTGGAGACTCAGAACACAAGCCCGTGTGACTCACCTGTGTCAGATGGACCCCAGAGTGTGACACTGGGTTTTCTCGAACTCAGTCAGTGGTGATGTGGCTGTGGTCCAGAGCTGCATCCTTACTGGAGGAAGTCAGTCCAGCCTCCGGCAGCAGCTACATGGCTCTGCCTGGAGAACGTTTCTCTGTTCTGATCAGGAAGGAGAGTCACAAGCCGTCTGGACGTACGTGGCAGGGTGGCGGGTCCACACGGCTCCTCCACGTGGTGTTCCATCCACCAAGGCAGTCTGGCTCTCCCACTGTTCAGTGTGGCTCTCGACCACTGCCGAGTTACCCGTGTCCCCCAGCGGGGACATCCGCCCCATCCCTCACGGAGGGGCAGCACTATGTCCTCACGGGGATGAGAAGGTTGGCCTGCCTTCCCTCAGTCCTCCCGCCAGCACCACCCCTCCTGGACTCACGGGGCCTCCCCCGTCACGGCAGGATGCACACTGCATCACCTCCGACGGCCAAGAGGTCGTGCAGCTGGGAAGGGCTGCACCCCCAGAAGAGATCGCTGGAGACCACGTGCCCCACCGTGACCGTGGCGATGCACAAGCGATTCCACTGCAGGGAGGTTTCTGTAGGAAGACCAGCCCCGAGCAGCCTGAATGGCACCAGGAAACCAAGTGAGCAGTGGCTCAGACTCTGGGCCAGTCTCTCTGTCTCCACGTCTCCCTCTGCCCACACCTGTGGCCACTTAATGGAGAATCCTCGGCCTAGGCCTCCTTCAGGGAGGGGCCTGCGAGTCTGCTTTGCCAGCAGGGAGTCATGGCCAGTGCGCTGCACTCAAGGGGTGACCCTAGAAGACATTGATGACAGGGTCTTGGTGGGCGGGACTCCACAGACGCACCTGGCTGTCGTCCATGCCACTCGAATGTGATGCCCAAGGGAGATTCATGGAGCGGGAGGCACAAAAGTGTCAGCCCTTCTGCTAGATACGTGGAAGGAACTCAGGTGGAAAACTGGTGATGAGATGGGAGACACTGGTGGGTCTCGTGGATGGACAAGGGTGACCATATTTGGGGCCCACATCAAGACCCACTGAGGCCGAGGGATGGTGTGACTGAAGTGGCTGTCTCCGTGGGCCACCGGCCTCTTGATCAGAGAGGCACCGTCCCATGCTCCGGCCACCCCTCCGGCCTGTCCTCCCCGGGGCCGTGCCCAGTCACTCACACTCAGGCCCTGAGCTCCCCTGGTCACTGTCCTGGCTGGACCGCCCCGTTCCTGCCTTTCCCCTGGGTGACTCCCGCCTCCCTCGGGTCTCAGCCTGGGCAGCCCCGCAAGGTGCCTGCTGTCCCGGGGCCCTCAGGTGCTTCCCCGGCACCTGCAGCAGGCCCCTGAGGCGGCGAGATGCCACGGCGGGGAAGGCCTCAGCTCGGTGCCCCCACCACCGGCCATGGTCAGAAGTGACGGTCAGAGGATGAGGGCGGCCTTGCACTTTGACCATCGTGACGACTGGAGCTAGTGTGTTTGTGCCACACACACTGTGCTTGGCTGGGGTGGGGACACCTCCCAAGAAACTGGTGTGGAGAGGGCGCGGGGGGCGGTGTCCTTTGGAATCTAGGGCAGACGGACAGAAGGACAGAGGGCTGCAGGGAGGGCTGCGTGCAAGGTGGGAGATCCTGGCAGAGCTGAGGCCGGGAAGGGGCTGCTGAAGAGGGAGCTGAAGAGGAGGCAGGAGATGGTCGCACAGAAGATCCACACCCTGAGCCTGCCTCTCCCAGGTTAAGCGCCCCCACGCCCGGCCCGGGAACTCCGTAGAGGCCTTGCGCAGAGCACCCTGTGACTTACGAGTGTCGTGGATGGTGGGCTCCTGTCTGCACCTGCCTTGTCGTGTTACATGCGAGAGTTTCGGCACACTCATGGTTGGCTTCTGTACAGAACACAACTCAGAAACTGGCTTTGGTTTTAAACAGTAATCTTCATTTTTTATCAAACTTGAGACTTTGATAATAAGTTCTTCCTTATAGTTAACTTCCAGCTCGTATTTATAAGTTTGGTAACCAGAGGCCGTTTTAATAGGCCTTGAGTAATAGAAGCATATGTTGAACACTTTCAAATATTTTAAACTGCGTAGTGTAGCAAACTTAATTTTCTTAGCAAGTGCTTCAGTGAATGAGTAACAAACCAACGTTTACCATTGATCTAATTACCTAAGAAATCAGCTTTGTAAGCATGGTGATTCTCAAGTTCTCTTAAATGTTTCAGTATCAAAAATACATTTAGTAAAATTTCTATTTAATATCCCAAGTCCAAATCAATTACTCCTGTATTAACTGAAAGAAAAAACAAGGCGGGGCTTCTATGGTGATGGACCAAATTATGAATAGGCAAAACTTCGACTATTCATACATCCCTTAACTTGAACGTATTTAGGCTCTGAGTTTGATTTCCTTAAAATTTCTGTACCTAATTCCAAATACGTCTGATGTTGAAGGGTCCTAGGAAGTGAACCCTAAAAGGCCACTGTGGACACGACGGTGTAGCCCCAGACTCCCTGGGGCGGTGGAGTCTCGCCCTCCTGCAGCTGCGTGTGGCTGTCTATACTGCCCAGGATGCCACGTGAGTTATTTGTGACAGCACGTTTGCACGTGTAGAACCCCTCTTATTCTATAAAAGGGGTGGTTTCATGACAAAAATCCTTTATTTTAAATCCTTGTTTTCACATCCCAAAGATTGAAACTGCTTATGACACAATTTTTCTGTCCACGCACAGAGCCATCGCTTCCCGCCGAGACGGCTGGGCTCCCCTCCAGTCTTCGGTGGACCTGCCTCTCCTGGGCGCTCAAGGTGTCGTCAGGAAGACTTCCAAATATGCGCAAAGTAGAGTGCGCAGTGACCCCGCTGCCTCCACCTGTAATTTCCATTCACGTGAGGTATTTAGATCTTACCTACTTCCACTGAGCTTTTCACATCACAGAGCCCTGTGTTTCCTCCACAACCTTTCTTCTTCCACCCTTACAGACATTGAGGTGGCGTAGGAGCCAGTTCTGGGCTTCCCTCCTGCTTTTATTTTTCCCTATTTGGTTACAGTTTCTAAAATGCAGGGAGGACTTGATCGTGGAAAATATCTGAAACATCTTAAGACAAGAGAGGAGAGAAAAGGGTATAAAATGGTGGACAAATGGAAAGCAAATAGTGAGAGGGCTGTTGCAGCCCAAATCTCCTAGAGTTTATTGAATTAGATGAACAATGTCTAAAACGGTAACAGAGGAAAAAAACATCCATCACACGAGCGTGATGAAACCTAAAGACAGTTTCCACTTTCTGCTGTGCGGAAACCTGCCCCTCGGCTTTGGGTAGGTCCTTCCCCTTGAAAACCACCACCATTTCTTTGTCTGGAGCGGGTGAGGCGGGGAGGTCCCGACCCTCTGAGGCCCGAGCCTGGTCTGGACCTCAGCTGGGAGATGCTGGAAGTGAGCAAACACGTGCAGCTGCGGGTGGGGGTGAGGCAAGTGCGGGGGGGGGGGGGGGGAGGCGACGAGCGCGTGGAGCCCTCTGATTGGAGGGTTAGGAGGAGGGCGGGAGCGCATCATTGTGGGAGGAGCACCCACGGGGCTGCTCCTCCCCCTGCTCCCGTCCAGGCACCGGCACCGAAGAAGCAAAGGCGAGCCAGGGCGGCGCGCGCCAGAGCTGGATGGAGCCGCTCACGGCCGGGAGCAGGTAGCAGGGGAAGTGCGACCCCGCTCCGCCCCGAGAGAGGACTCCTCGCTGCCCCCCACCCGAGGCCCTCAGCGGACCTCCTCCTCCGACCCGCTCGTGCTCACGGAGCTCGGACCCGGACGCTTTTTCCGCATCTCCTTTCTGGGATGATTCTGTTTCATAGACTCTCAGCAGCCGCTGCCTCTCCGCCACGGCTTTGAAAGCTCACATTTCATCGCAGGGACCTCGGAAATGAGATGGGAAGTTGCCCCGTCAGCCTCTTGGGAGCAGCCTTGTCCCGTGTGCAGGGAAGGTTGCTCACCTTGGACACACCTCGTGGAGACTGAAAAGGCCGCCGTGGGCAGATCGTCCTTCACTGCTCGCCCGGCGTTTCATCCACCTCGACCGTCAGACACCGAGTGCTGAGCGGACAGGGACTCGGTCAGTGGCCACCCCTGCTGGACCCTGCCTCCTAAGCAGTCCAGCCCAGTAAATGGTGGCTGAGGAACTGAACACATGGAGCAAAAGATGAATCACTCAGGGACCCTAGAAAGCACAGTGCGGCTCTGATGGAAACCAAGCCACCCCCACTGTCCCTCTCACGGGGGCTCTGCGGCACGCGTGGCCCTGTCAGCATCCCTCACCTGAAGGGGGAGGAGGGCCGGCTCCAGGAAGGAGGGGCCCGTGTGCTGAGTGTCCCACCTCCAGGACCTGATGGTGGCGGGCAGTGACCCCCCCCTGGGCCACACCTGCATCACCATAAAGGTGCTGGATTTACTCCTCTCTCAGGACCCTTTCAACGCCCCAGTCTGTGTCCATCTGTGAGTCAGCTGTCATTTGGGCCCAGAGTGGCCGGGCTGCTGGGTTTTGCAGGTGGTGGGGTGACAGTATCAGAAAGGTGGCAGAGCCAGACGTGGGGAAGTCTAAGTCACCTGCCTGATGACCTCGCCTTCACGAGGTAGTGAGGAGACCCTGGCAGGGAGAGTGACGCGGCCGGGGTGCACCTTGGACGGCTTGGGTTACTCATGGTTTCCAAAGGGGAAGGGGGGTGGGATAAACTAGGAGTTTGGGATTAGCAGATACACACTACTGTGTACAAAACAGATAAACAACAAGGACCTACCATACAGCACAGGGAACTACATTCAGTGTCCTGTAATGACCTATAATGAGAAAGAACATGAGAAAGAACCCACATACATAAACGCGTAACTGAAACACTGTGCTGCGCACCAGCTGTCGCCCGTCGCTGTGGCTCAACTAAGCTGCAGTTAAAAAAGAGAAGTGCCCCCCGGGGGGTGCAGGCAGTAGACACGCAGCGCTCTGAGGCGGGAGGAGTTCCCCGCCCTTCTCAACAGAAACGTGCGGTTTGAAACAAACTAGCAAACCAACCAACAAACGGCTTCCAGCCCAGCAGGTCAAAGCCTGTTCCTCCTGGACTGGGGGTGGGGAGGCCCTGTCGCCACCCAGGAGGTGTCTCCCATCCAGTCACTCTCTCAGGCCACAGTGACCTGCCTTCCTCAGGCTCCTTGATGCACAAGGGTAAGTGTGGGACCGGGACACGGGGTAAATTCTGGGTTCCGCAGGCGCCCCTTAGGCTATGCAAGGGGACACAGTCACCCCATTTTACTGTCAGCCGTAATCCTCCCCGACTTCTCCACCAAAGACCCCTGCAGCAGAAACCCTCCCACCGCAGCAGGGACCCTCCCACCACAGCAGAGACCCTCCCACCGCAGCAGGGACCCCCACCTCGTGAAGACAGTGGGACGGCTGCGCCTGGACCTGCAGCCCCAGAATCCAGAGCAGGGAGGCTCTTCACTTCTCACCTTCAGGCTCTTTTTCCCTGTAGGACGGGGCTGATTTGGGATCCCTGCCCTGGACTCCGTCCTGTGTCCCACCCCGTGTCACCTGGGCTCTTGACTGCCCCAGGGTTCCTGTCCTGATGGCCCCAGAGACCGCAGCTCCCAGTCAGTCGTCCTGTCCTTGGTGGGGTTTGTTTGGGGGCCGTTCCCCAAGGGCGGGGCTGGAGGAGGGAGTGGCCCTGTGGGGGGACCCCCTGACCCCCCCACTGGTGACAACCCGCTTAGACTCATGAGTGGCAGCTGCTTCCAGATGGTACATTTCTGCTGCTTCTCTGCAGATCCTGCCCGGCGGGGGGCCCACTGCAGAGGATGCGAGGAGCCCTCTCCTGGGATAGAAAGGAGTGTTGCCGCCTCAGCGCCGGGAACGGCCGTGCTGGGGACGCCAACCGCCTTGCCGACGGCGCCCCGGCTGCCCCTCCGCACGCCCAGGCCCGAGGGTCCGCGTCCCCGGCGCTTCCACCACCAGAGGCGCGGCGGGCCGTGTGTGCGGGACCGGGTCCTGCACCCCCACAGGGCTGGGAGGCCCGGTCCCTGGGCCAGGCTTCTGCGGGGTCCGCGGGCACCCAGCCCACAAACCGGGCTCCTCTGGCGCAGCGGGGCTGTGGCGGGCAGCTTGTCCGCTGGAGGGTGTAGTGTCAGCTTAGTTTTGTGACCAGCACGGGCGTCTGTGCCACACGAAATTTCACCTTATAATTGATAGATACGAAAAACAGCCATTTTACTATCCTGGCCTGGAAAAGAAACGATAGCTTCTCACGTGAAGTAGGCTAAACTAGTTCAAGAACTTCAGAAGTCGATATTTTAATTCAAGCAAAGATATTTGGAGGGATGCGTTTCAGAGCTGGGTGAAGCTGAGGCCAGGAGACCCTTTGTGAGGGCTCCGAGTCCTCAGTACAGAAAAGTCCTCCGGGCCAAGCAGGGTTCTCAGCGCTGGAGGCCCACGGGCATCTGCCCGGGGGATTAAGGCGCCGATGCCTGGCCCTTCCCTAGACCGGAGGAATCCGAATCTCCGGGGGTGGGCCTGGGCGTCTCTGTTTTTAAAACGGCACCAGGGTGCTGAGAGCCTCCTGACTGCTGCAAGTCAGAACCGCCTGGTCTGGTGCCAAGGGCTCTGTGACTGGGTCTGAGCTGGTGCGGGGGGCAGGGTGGGCGTTGCTGGGGAGAAGCGGGGGCCCCTTGAAAGGTGGGTTCTGGCCTAGAGCCAGGCTCCACGGGAAATACCATCCTCTCCGCCCCACCATCAGGTGTCCCCAGGCTGCTGACGACCACGTGAGCGGGTGCGTGACTGGTGCACCAGGAGGTCACACCGCTGACGGACGCTGGCCAGGCTGATCCCGCAGCTTCTCGAAGGGGACAAGCTCTCATCAGTTCCTCTTCAATGAGTCACTTGCCAGCTGCCCCTGAATTCACTCGTCTGCGCACATCCGCGTGCATGGCAGGGATGCGGCGACCGACTGCTGGTCCCAAAATGGAAATGCAGGTGACAGAACTCCATCAAAATAGAATAGGCAGTTTTCAAGACCCCACACTTTGAGGCTCAGCTGCGCTGGGCCTGCACTCAACGTGGCCTTGAGTCAGTGACCTGACCTCGGAGACGTGACTCAGTTGTGCGGAGGCGGGGGCTCCGAGCCCCAGGGCTTCTCCCTGCGGGTGTCCCTGATCCGATCACACTCCACCGCCGTGGACTATACGCTGCTCAGGGGCTGGGACGATGTCTTACTCATCTCAGTCATCTTCACAGCAGCCAGTGTGATGTCAGACACAAAATAGGCACACTTTTTTTTGAGGAAAGAGTGAATAAAGTCAGTGACGTCTGGGAGGCAAGGGATGAAACCAGCCACCACGAAGTGACAGGAGGCACATCTCTCTGGGACTCCCGGGCCCCATGACGACCAGGGAGACAGGCACACGCCAGCTGGTGTTTCCAGTGCGGTGGCGTTCCCTCCTCTTCGGAGTCCAGCGGGTGGGGGAGGAACAGGGGGCAGACGGAAGTCACATCTGCAAGTCCACCAGGAGCGGGCGGGTCACACGGCTGAATCCCACATCTTGGACTCTGTGTATCACCCTTGCGCAGGGCGACAGCAGACGGGCCAGGGCGCGGTCTGAGCACCCACTCAGCCGGCAGTGTTTTCTTGAACATCAGGACGTGCTGGGCGCTGAGCTCAACCCGTGACCAGGGTTGAGTGACCACTCAGAGAATAGCCATCTAATGCGGAGACAGACCCGCGTGCACAATACCAGCTCCATTCAAGGGGTTGCCACGGCCATGGGGGCACCAGGACTCTGAGCAGAGGCACAGACCCTGCCTGGACGGGAGCCGCCCACTTCCCGTGGGCTGTGCAGACCCAGGGCTACCGGGCCAGAGATGGGAGCGGTGTCTCTGGCCTCCGGCTTTCTGACCGCTTAACATTCTGCTTAAATGGTGCTGAATTTAGGACAGGGAAGAAGGCCTGCGGTGGTGTGTGCGTGGCTGTGTGTGTGTCTGTGTTTGTGTCTGTGTGTGTTTGTATCTGTGTGTGTTTGTGTGTCTCGCTGTGTGTGTGTGTGTCTGTGTTTGTGGGTGTCTGTGTTTGTGTCTGTGTGTGTGTGTGTGTGTTTCTATGTGTGTGTTTCTGTGTGTGTGTGTCTGTGTGCGTGTCTGTGTTTGTGTCTGTGTGTGTCTGCATGTGTGTGGCTGTGGGTGTGTCTGCGTGTGTTTGTGTGTGTGTGTCTGTGTGTGTCTGTGTCTGTGTCTGTGTGTGTGTGTCTGCGTGCGTGTGGCTGTGTGTGTGTCTGTGTGTGTCTGTGTCTGTGTCTGTGTGTGTGTGTCTGCGTGCGTGTGGCTGTGTGTGTGTGCACCTTTCGAGCATCTGTGCAGAACTCGGAACCACAGAGCTGTCGCAAGAGAGCCCTGGACCCCGGCTTGTGGGGAAGCAGGGTAAAACGTCCACCTCAGACAAGACGACCCAGAGTGGCGCTAAGCTGCTCGTCCTGGGCGGTGAGCACGAGCGGGCTTTCCATGGTCCCTGACAGTCTGAGGATGCTGAGCGGGTCTTTCATGGTCAGCTGAGTCATCTTTGCTGCCTAATCTGTGCCCTGTTCACATCACGTTCCCGATAAATTGCTGGAGGAAAACAGATGAGCGTAAAGCCCACACGCGCACCAGCCCTACACAGGGGCGGCCGTGGCTGCCTTTTCAAGTGTCTTTGTGTTTAACGGCAGACGTTTTCTTATTTTTAGCTTTTAATTGCATTCATCGGAGCGCTGACACCAAAGAGATGGCTGTGACGCGTCCGCATGGAGGACGGGGCGCTTTGGGACGGACGTTCACGTTTGCTCCTGAGATCTGTCATTTCTTCCCGTTTTCTGTGGCCGGAACCGGCGCCTTGTGGTCTTTCTGAAGGAGGGATGGAGGTCAGAGTACTTGTTAGTGTCACACAGAACAGAAGAGCGCCGGGAAGCGAAAAGAGGATCCTGCTCAGAGGCCCAGCTGTGCGCTAGTTGCCGCGTCCCCACGGCCGGGAGCTAACTCTGGTCAGCTCAAGCCGGCAACCATCCCGGTGGGCGTGGCCCTGGCCACCTTCCCCTTTAGACGCCTGTGGACAAAGGTGGGGACTTTCTGGAACATCTGCTTCCAGTGAACCCCATTCAGGTTGGGCCTTCCCAGCGCAGGCACCCCCATGACAAGTCAAGTCTCAGCACAGATCCTGACAGAGCAGGGGATGGGGTGCCCTTCTGGCGACGGGAACGAGGCAGGGGTTCCTCCTCACACACACGGAGCAGAATTCTCCAGTTTCAGAAGTCGGAGAGAGAAAGTGGGCCCATCTGAGATCTTTGCTTCTGTGAGCTCCTGAGTTCTCCACGAGGTCCTTCCTGGGAATGAGGCCTTGCTGTCTGACAACCTCTTAAAACAACCTCAAATGTTATTTTTACTGGACCCACAATAAGAAGGAAACTGGGCCCATGGGGTGGGGGCTGCTTTTGGCATGGGGGGGGCACCCTGCTCCCGTGGGAGGGCCTGGGGGCCTGGGGACCTTACAGAGAGGCTCATGGGGGTGATACCCCCTTAGATGTGCCACTAAGTCCTTGAGTCTCCTTTGTGAAAGGTTTTCAAGAGGTAATGTCTGTGGCAGAGATGTGAGCCTTTGTACCGAGACCCATCCAGGTGGCAGCTGCAGGGGGCAGTGATCAGGGTGATAATCGGTGTGTGGAAAGCAGGTTGGGACAAGGTCCATCCACCCCTGTTAACAGACAGCGGCATCTTCCTTCTTTCTGCTGAGAAAAATAATCCATCACAAGAAGCCTCCCATGTGACAGAAATCTCGTTCGTAGGCAGACGGAAGAGCAGAAGATACCCACCGTGGTCTTCTGGTCCGGCTGCAGCGTGTGAAGAAAGACAGAGCCAGTGACCTTAGGGCATCAAGTCTGGTTGTGGTTAAAAAGAACATATGTCAGGGGAGCCGCCTGCTGTGCACTGGGGGACCTGCCAGGTGTTCCAGTCGTGGGTACCAGCCTGATCCTTGTTTGCAATGATGGAAACCACCCCTCAGTGAATAACCAACATGCACAGAATCCAAGGGAGGCTGGAGAAACGGGCTCAGAAGGCGGCAGGGGCCAGGCAGCCTGGCAGCTGGGAGCGCATCACATGGTTCCTGGGGAGTGTCTGCTACGGCACCGCTGCCTGCAGGCATTGGCTGTCGTGGCCCAGCTGCCTCGGGACACATGCCTGTCCCCTGTGGCGCAGGGTTCAGTGCTGGCTCGGCGGAGCTCAGCCCTGAGGGTCACTGTGTCCTCGTCGGGCTCTGTTGGTTCTGCTTGTCTGTTTACGAGTGAAGCTGGCCACGGGAGAAACAAGAGATGCCCCGGGGATTCCATGGGTACCAAACAGTCTTTCCTCCCCTCTTGTGCATCACCAGCTCTGAACGCCCACGGCGATCAGGGTCAGCGACTCTGGCCAGCATGGCCCTGCGTCTCTCTGCCTGTCGGTCTGCAGGTGTGCGGAGCCCCTGTGCCGTGGCTGCCCGGCCTGTCCTTCGGGGCCCGTCATCCTCTTTCCTGCTCTGGCCACGGAGCCCAGGGCTGAGAGAGCACCCCCTTCCCCTGCCACCAGCCCTGTCCTAAGAGGACGGCCATCCTGACCGGTGGTATTGCCCTCTTGGGTGCATTTCTAGGATTCCTAGGGAAAAAATTTGCCAACCACTATGACACAAACTTGTAAATATTTGCTGTGGAAAGAGCTTTTGAAATCAGTAGACAGACCTTACAAAGACAGAGTGAAGCTGGGAACCGGGGGCCGCGGGGACGTGTGTGCCCTGATGAGCACCCCGCCAGGAACCCCGGCCTTTATCTGTCAGATTGGCAAGCCAGGAAGAAGTTTAGAAACTTCTTTAAAGGCTTCAAGTGTCTTTCCCGCTGCCACCTCCCCGGGCCACCTCCCCGGGCCACCTCCCCGGGCCACCCCCGTCACTGTTTCTGTAATGGGCGTCCTTTAGTGAGCTGTGCTGCTGTCACTCTCAGAACAGCTTTCACGTCTGTGCACTCTTCATGGACGGGGCCAGGGTGACACCCTTGGTCCACAACAGAGCAGATCATAGTTGGGAACAGGACAGGTAACGTGCCTGCATGGAATGGTGCGTATTGGTGGGGCTAGAAAAATGATTAGTGACCCATGCAAAGTTGAACTGACCATGGGCCAGGTGTGCCCGCTCGTGGGTGTGTGTATGTGCGTGTGTGAGGGAGCCCACGCCCCGCCCTGGGACGGTGAGGAGGCCAGGTGAGCAGGAGGCAGTGCGGGGATGGGCCGTGGGAGTCCTGCCCTGGCTCTGCTCCCAGCTTCCTGGGGGTTCTGAGCAAATCATTTCATCAGCTTCTGCATCTGAAGCCCCTAGAACCACTCTCAGCTCAGGTCTTAGGTTCTGTGGCCATCAGGGGTGGGGTGGCTTTGGGACGAAGCTTTGCCAGGGAAGGGCTGGTCTGGGGGTGCCTGCAGAGCTGGCCCCTCGTGTGGCCCCACTGGTCTGCCGGCCGGGCTACACCTCAGGCCAGGTCTTGGCTAAGACCAGTCGCTGTGGGCGTGACCTGTCATGTGACACCTTCCTCTCTCCTGGAGTTTGCCAAGCCTGCACAGGAGGGGCGTGAGATTTTATTGTGAGGGACAACACTGGGGTTAGTTGGGAACATGGAGCATTTTGGGTGGAGGACAGGCTGGGTGAGGCTCTCCAGTGGGCACTGGGGGCCCCGGGAAGGCACGGGGTCCCTCAGCACAGGCTGGGTGCTCAGAGCATGGGGAGGTGGGCAAACCCAAAGGCAAGTGGGCCTCTTAAACGTCTCCTCCTGGGCCCTCGTCGTGCTTGGAGAGAGGAAGGCAGGCCCGTCTCTGCACCCTGATCCTATGACACAGAATTCATGCGGCCTCAGTGTCTCAGCCCCACAGCGGGCTCTCGTGGCCCGGCTGTCCTACACGGGAACGTACATTCCAAACGCCAGACAGCCCACTTCCGAGGGGCCTGTGGGACGTAACCCAGGCAGAGCGTTAGGCAGCGTGTACTCAAGCCTCTGAACCTTGCAGAAAGTCTGACCAAGTTCTTCCCACTTGTGTGCAGAGTCTAGGACAACATAGTCAGGCTGCCAATGGGAGCATATTTGGAGCTTTGATCTCTTGCTGTCAGAAGAGTGAATTATTGTTAAATTTATGCCGAGAACAGGAGTGTAAAGACTTCTGCTGCCAGTAATAGTGACCTAACCCTCCCTCTGAGGACAACGAGATACATTTGAACAAAATATCTGAAAAAAATGTCCTCGAATGCTGATGGGCTAATGAGTGGTGAAAACTGCGGGGCCAGCAGCAGGGGAAGATGGGAGTTTGGAGCGGTGAGCCCAGCGTCTGGGTCAGCTCTCCCACCCAGGGCGCTCGCCAGCCTCGGGAGGGGCCCCTGAGGGGCTGGGCAGCGCTTTGTGCCGTCCGCAGGAGGAGGGACAACAGGTAGAGGTCAAGATCCTCCAAGCCTGGGGGTCTTGGCAAACCTCCTTTGGGTTGGGGCTCTGAAGGGTTGCACCCAAGGCAGAGAGTGAACTGGAAATAAACAAGCCCTCACAGAAAGTTCAGTCCGGTTTTTTAGACACCAGGATGTCCCAGAAAAATCTCAGTTCGTAAAATGAGATTAAAATGATTCCAGATTGCCAATACAACCAGGTGCCTAGCAGCCACAAAAAATCCTCAGACAAAGATTTTATCGTCAATTATTTCCACAAAACATTTTTCTCTGAATGAGATGTCCAGCACACAATCTAAGTGAACACACGAAGAGAAACGACAGTCTTACAAGAACCAGCAGAAACAAAGGACAATAAAATTAGACCCCACCCCCCCCACCCCAGGGGGGTCTAGATATTTGAGTTAACCAAGTAAAATGTTAAAATAAGTGAGAATTGAAAACTATAAAAAATGACATAACACTAATGAAAATACCCAGATACAAATGTGAGAACTGCAATAGACAATCACTGAAATACAAACTCAACGTGCTGGTTTAACAAAATGTTAGATTACCCACTGAGAAAATCAGTGAATCTGAAATGGGTTAAAAGCAATTATCCAGAATAAGGCATGGAGAGACACAGGATTAAAAAGTAAAATTGAGGGTAAAAGACATAAAGGTTACTGTGGAAAGATTTCATAAATATTGACAGAATCTGAAGAGAGGGGAAGAAGGAGTTGGCAGAAGCAATACTTGAAGAGATATTGGCTGAGAGTTTTCTCTGTTGAAGAAAGGCATTTAAGACTAAACACGTTCCTCTAGATGCTGCTTTGTTCCCCTGGAATATCTGCCCTTGTAACGAGGATTTGCAGCCTCTTCCTTGGGTTGTACGTTGATGGAGGAGATACCCAAACATTCGAAGGGTCGCTAGACACAGGGTAGAGCTGACGCGGGTACCTACGGACCCAGGCCCTCAGGTGGCCCCTGCTGAAGTGGGGGATAAACAGACCGTGTAGTCAGTAGTTGTGGCCAAGGACTGGCCTACAGCAGGCCCACTGTGTCCCTGAACCCCTGTGGCCGTGTCCCCAGTCCCTGGATTGTAGCTGGGATAGGCAAGCTTGGCAGTCGGTGCCTTTGGCCTGTGGGGTCAAAGCAGCCACAGTGGGACGTGACAAGGGGAAGCGCCCTGACCCTGGCCAGGACAGTAAGTAAAACACACGACTCCATCCCCAGGGTGGGTGGAAACCGGTTCCGCACCAGAGGCTCCGAGGACGCAGGGGTGGCGGTCTCCAACCCCCCTCTATTTAATTTCTATCTAATTTAGCAGCCTCCCTGCAGAAAGCAGGAGAACCCTGAAGAGTGACCACGGACTCCAGCAAACGAGACGGGAGGCGGCCTGGCCCAGCCGCCCTCCAGCGAGGTCCTCTGCCGGAGCAGGTGAGCACAGCCTCCGGGGCACGGCTGCCCTCAGGGCGGGCCGAGCGCTCTTTTCCGTCCCTGGGAAGAAACAGTCTGCATTCACGTGGAAGGTGTAACAGGATATATTCCTGCTCTGCCTCGGGGCTGCGACAGAGGTCTGGGTGGCCCGGACATCCCGTAGAACATCACCTGGTCCTACCTCACTGATAACACCGTGCCCCCCGGGGGAGAAGCCCAAAGAGGCTCGCACACTGGAAGTCTCCATGAGATACCTGAGCCCCAGCAGGTGGGAGGGAAACCCTAAGACTATTCAGAGAACACCACGGTAATCCAGTTCTCAGGGGGGCCCTAGCCAGGAGCAGGCCGCTGCCTCCCCTCCAGTTCCTGCTTCTGGCGTCCCACCCAGACGATGCCCGGTGGGCCTCTGGGGACCCCGGAGGCTGCGCGTCCACAGCTGGGAGGCCGCTGCAGCCCACATGCTGCTGACGTGGACCCCGGAGCCGTGGGTCAGCGCCGAGCAGGGAAGGGCTCGGCAGCACGCCGGCTGAGGGCAAGCAGCCCCGAGGCTCGGGCCTGACACCAGGCAGACCGTGCGCCATCGGGGCATCGGCAGCGGGAAAAACGCTGGGTGATCTTTACAGCAAAACCACCATACAGGCCCCTGGGATCCTGGAGCAAAGCCACGCCACCTGCAGCAGAGAATTCTGTGCCTTTTGAAACACCACTGCTGGCGTGCTCCCGGGCCCCAGAGAGACAGGCGCTGCCCGCCCCCCAGGGCGAGCTGGGTCCCGTCACGCCCACAAGCTGCCCGGCTGTGGGGCTCAGAAATAATCCGTCCCGGATGGAGATGCGCACCTGGGACCAGCAGGAGCAGAAGCGGAGGGCCCGCAGGCCCCGGGCCCCCAGCGCAGCCCCAGCTCGCACCCAGGCCCTCCGCAGGGCCCCTCCCGGGGAGCAGATGCAGGGGGCCAAGGCCCGCCGGGCTCTCTGGTGGGTCCAGCCCAGCCAGGACTTCACGGCCACCTCACTGCAGCCTCACTCAGGCGCTTTAAAGAGAGTGAGGCGGGAAAACCCTCCCCACGGGCAGGGCTGTGGGGCCACCCGGGCCTCCCCTCTGTGCCCCAAGGTTAGAAGGGGCTTGAATCCGTGGGCAAAGGAGGAGGACTGGTCAGCTGGGCAGAGCCGGGGAGGGATGTGAGGAGCAGAACAAGGGGGTCTGAGCGGAGGCTGGTGGGCAGAGGGGACTGAGCCGGAGCCTGCAGGTCTGGGGAGCCGCGAGGAGCAAGGAGGAGCGTTCTCAGCAGCCCGGCAGGGAGGGTGGGGGCCAGCCTGCATCTGCGGGCAGTTCCTGCCTCAGATCTCCGCCGGGGACCAGGCCTGTGGTCTGGTCTGTGGGGCGGTCCCTCTCCTCCCTCGGCCGTGTCCTTCTCTGCCCCGCCTCTCCACGGCTGTCGATCCCAAGGGAGCTCCTCACACACGTCCTGTGTGCTAACCCTGTCCCCGAGTCTGCTCCGTGGGAGCCCGCCGGGACGTGGACCACATTCCAAGTGGAGAGAACGGGGCGGCTGTGCGTGGCTCTGATGCCCGCACACCCGCCTGCTGCCCGTGGCCCGCTCTCCTCTCACCTGGGCCAGCCCCTCCTCGACACCCCAGCTCCTGCTCAGTCCTAGACCAAGCTCTCCTCCGGCTCTCTGGGTGGTGTGGGGTGGTCTCTGAATCGGGGGTGACGCCCAGTGGTCCTCATTGTGTCAAGGGGGACGCTTTTGGATCTGGAGACTGATGAAAAGACAAATGACCTCCCCATCACATTTAATACAGAATGTTGGACCCGGGATGGGATGACAGTGACCAGCACATCCGTGGGAAGGGGGTCTCAGGGCTGAGCCGCCCTGGAATCCCAGCGGGGTGGGAACCGTGCCTCCACCTGGCCCTGATTCTCCCCCCACCCGGGAAGGGCCCCCATCCACCACGGTTCTCCCTTTGCTGTTACCCTCGCCGGCCACATCTGAACCGGGCCTGGGGGACCTGCCCTCCCGGAGGCCGAGGGCTTTCTTAGCCTGTCTGCTGCTCTCAGGAGAACGGGGCCGCGGGGGATTTTCAAGTTTTCAGTCTCAGATGCAGTTATTGTATCTTTATTGTCTGTGGATTCTGTGTTTTTGAATTTGTCTACTCTGGAAAACTTAGTTGTAACCTCAAATCAGTACCGAGGAGCTTAGAGGTCGTTCTTGGATGTGCAGAGGGTGGGGGTGGGGCAAGGAGTCTGAGTGATCGGACAGGCACGTCCCCAGCTGAGGATGACAGGGCGACTCTGCCTTCTTGTTTCAGCTCATGCTGCAAACCAGCGTCCTTTTCACGGCCTATTAAGTGCCATGCTCCTCGCTCTTCTGTGCTTTTTGCTAGTGAATCTGCTGTTTAAACAGCCCCAACCACCGCGGGAAGAGCTGTCTGGGGTCCTGAGCACAGGGGGTCTGGGACGCGCCCTCCAGAGGAAGCACGTGTTTAGAGCAGCGTCCTCGGGGTGAGTGCAGGGCTGCTGGCCTGAGTTCAGTGTTAACTGACCAACAACCTATTAAATAAGTTGTCTTTAAACAAAACCCTCGTCAAACAAGATCACGTATTGATTGATGGATGAAATGCTGTGACCAGAGGCTGGCAGGACCCAGCCCTGTGTTCCCTTCGCCGCAGTGGCTCAGGTTCCCTAATTCTGGGTGCACAGCGGCTTCACGCAGCGTGACTCCTGCACGTGCCGGGACCTGACCGTGTTCTTCCTGGTGTGCAGCTCCCCGGAGGGTCATCCTCTTACTGCACTGATGGAGAGAGACATTTGTGGTCTCTGAGCCCAAGAGCTGGCGTGGGAGAGACAACCACGTCCTCTTTCCTTGTGTCCACCCGGCCTGAGCCCCGGGTGTCGCCTGGATCCGTCCAGGGGTTTCAGGAACGGCCGCGAGGCGGCGCCCTGACCTCATCCTGGGACATGGCTGGGTTGTGTGCAGCTGCTGCCTCGGGCGTTTCTCAGTTTCATCACTTTGCTGCTGGAGTTTGAGAATCAGTCTCTTCTTCCTAATCCACCAGCTCCTGAGTTTGCTAACCCCACCCCTTTCGTCCCTGTTTACAAACCAGGCCATTCTTTTCTGAGCTCATCAATTTGTTCAATGCCTGTTCAGCGAATCCAGCAGCAAGCAGTCACCACACACTACTAAAATCGCTTCCACCCGTGTCCCCGAGAGCTGCGGTGTCCTTGGGTGTAGGGTTGCCTCCCACGGTTCACAGGCAACAGTTTTGCCAAGCCCACCGGGAATGACCTCCTCCCGCCCCTGAGGGGGGTCTCCTCACCGCCCTGCCTCCAGCCCTTCAGTGTGTGGGATACATGGCTGGGACCACCTGGGACCAGGTCGCATCTAAGTCGGGCGTACAGGGCATCAGGTTCTCCACGTCACTGGCTGCCATGGCAGAAGGCAGACTCCTCAGGAGGGTCCCATGTGGGTAGCTGAATGCTCCAACCCAGAAGGGACATGCGTCACCCCCTGTCTTGCAATACTTTGGCCAAACAGGCTGGGACTGGCCGTGCAGCTGCTGCGTGTGCTTAGAAGTGGTGAGGATCAGAAATGCTTGCTAAGAGAGGGCTGGTGGCAGCTACAGAGGACTCCAGGGATCCAGGGGAACGGATGCATTGTAAGCCTGCGTGGTGTGGCCTCAGGGCGGGGAGGACGAGCCCACAGACGGGCTTGCCCAGCGGGCAGGGGCCAGCACACACTGTCTCGTGGTCCAGCCCTGGCTGGCTCGTGCCAGCTGCACACAGGATGGTGTCACGACGGGCTGACTCGGCTCTCCGGGTTGAGTGAAGCCTGGCACACACCGCTAGCCCACCTGAAAGCCCTTCGGGTCCGTGCACGGGTCCTACCTCAGGGAATTTTGTTCCCACTTGAGTCCAGAGCCTCCACTGCTCCCCACGCTGCATTTGCAAACGAACCTGGAAGCTTTGGAGAGAGCTGATCTGTCCTGGAGGGTGTCATTAGCACCGTCAGCTTGTCACTGATTTGCAAGCCCCCCAGTGGCTCCTGGTCCCCGTCAGACCTCGCCCCGGGCTCCTCTGCGTCATGGGCACTTGGTCTCCTCGCTTTTCACATACTTCGGAGGCACTGATTTATCACTTCCCCTGCTTGGTGTTCCGGAGACATTCATTTTTCATTTCACGCTGCAGTTTCTAAAAATGAGCTTAGTGGTGACTTGAGTTTCTTACTCATTCCTCTTCCAACACCAGGCGGCTGGGTTCACGAAACCCTGCAGCTGAGGAGGTGAGTGGGGGCCCAGGTGAGCTCAGGTCACCAGCGCCCTCCGGCCTGGGGGCACCTGTGAGACCACCTGCAGACTGAGGCCACCGCAGTGGCCCGCGACTGAGGGCTCCCAGCTCTGATCCTGGTGGCTGAGCTGTGGGAAGTCACTCGGCCTCTTGGCCTTCGTGTACTTCGTCTGGATGGCGGACAAAGACAGAACAGAGCTGAGCAAAATGGCTGGTACAGGCAGTGAAGGTGTCTGGGTGCGATGATCCGATTCTGGAGGTTGCCTACAGATCGACACCGTGAGAGGGAAACGGACAGGCACCGTGACAGTGGCTGGGGCGGGGTGGGGGGCAGGCGTGCAGGGCTCATGGCGTCGTCTTGTCCATTTTGTGTGCGCGTGAAAACTCCCCTCATAAGAAGTACAGAAAAAATGAAAATCACGAGGACGTTTGCTCCAGCCTCTCTGGGAAAGGACAGACGGATAGTGAGCTGCAGGCAGACTCGCGGACGCCAACCCCGGCTCAGCCGGGAGGGAGCTAGCGCAGGTGGCCGCTCTGGATCTCAGCCCCTTCGTTATTTCATTAAATGAGGGTGGAGAGACAAGGGTCGGGGGGAGGGGTGGCGGCTGGCAGTGACAGAGCCTCCCCGTGGTGGGGGAGAAGTCCCCTGCCCGGTGGCGGGGGCCCGCCCTCCTCACGCCGGCCTGCAGGCCCCTGCCCCTCGCCAGGCTGACCACCGGACACACAGCGTTCCCGCTTCAGTTTCTTGTGTCTCATTAAATGTGACAGGAAAGCAAAGGGCCTCTGTGACAACCCAGCCCTTGAGAGAAGCTCGGCGGTGGGGGTTGACCTGGGGGCCAGGGAGCCCCTGCAGAGGGGCCCTCCTGGGTCCTCCTGAGACTTGGCCCTGGGAGGCCCTCTCGTGGCAGCGTGAGAGTCTGGTTTGTATTAAAACAGAACAAAGAAAACAAAAAAGAGGGGTCTTGGCCTTTCAGACCCCGGGGCCCACAGGTCTGATAAGCCCACCGACCCCTTGGCCGTGGGGGCCCCCGGTCGCCCTGCTTTGGGTGCAAGGGGCTCTGCAAAGACCAGGGCGCCCCCGGGGCGGCCAGCAGACGCGTCGCTGAATCAGCACTTACGAGGGACAGTGGGACAAGCGCTGCCCGGCGGCCGGGACTCCTGCTGGCCTCCACTGTGCTTTTCTTTGGGCCTCAGTGTCCTCAACAGTCAAGTGACCTCTGACGTTGCTGTCAGCTCTGAACTTGTGATTATGTGACCAAAACTGAATCCGCCACTCTTCTGCCCAAGACGGCCCTCCTTCTGGCATGCCCACCCCTGACTCCTCGTCCCCTGTTCCCCAGCCCCCAACTCCGCCTCTGTCTGCCCGCAGCAGCCCTGGCTCCACCTCCAAACCCTCCACCTGGTCATTACCAGCGTGGGCACCATCTCCCGAGTCCCTGCTCCGAGGGCCTGCTGGCTGCCGCCTCTGTCCGTCCAGCACTGCCCTCCCTCAGGTCTTCAATCCCGGGCCGTCCTGTTTCACCCGTCACCCACCTCTTCGCCTGCCTGGGCCCCCCCCAACCCCAGCCCCCCTCCCGCCTCCCCCTGCGCCTCTCTGGCCCTCCGGCCTGGCCCCGCCAGTCCCAGTAAAGCAGCGTCCCCTGTTGCCAGGGCTCACCGACCGTCCCGCCAGCTTCCGTGGGCCGCTGGACGGTTTGCTCTGGGTCACCACCGAGTTCTTGGCTCAGCTACCCTCCCTCAAAGACGACCGACCGATGTACGTAACGCCCCCCCCCCCAGTCCCCTCGCTCACCCTCCCCCGGGACTGGCCATCCCTGAGATGGCACTGCTCCTCCGTCTGCTGCTGTGGGCCGTGGCCCCGCAGCGTCGACTCCTCGAGGCCGGGGGCTGTACTGCCCTGCTCGTCACCGTCTGTCTGTCTTCCTCCAGGGCTTGGCAACATCGTGTGGAAGGAAAGAATGACACCAGTCTACTGGTCAGGTTTGACGTCTCGACTCCAGGCACCCGAGAGGTGTCTTCATGGGGTGTGGTTTCAAGGCTGGGGTTCTGAACGCAGAGCTGGTGCAGATGGTGACGTCGGACGTCCCCGAGGGCGCGGCGGGGTCCTGGGCTCCACAGCCCTGCTAAGCGTCAGCGTCTTGAAAGCTGCGCTGAACCGCGGCTGCCCCAGAACCACTGCCCTGCACGGACAGCGCTTCACTTTCTTCCCAGTGTTGACCCTACTTTCAAAGTTAACTTTATTACTTCTGATGATGAAAATAAGACGTGTCCCCTTAAAACACGTAGGAACTAGAGGAAGACATTGTACAAGCCAGGGTTCTGACAGGGAAAGAGAACCAGCAGGGGACCGCACCCGCACACGCAGGCACGCACACACACAGACACACCCACGCACGCAGACACACACACCTGCAGACACACGTATACCACACACACACATACACACAGACACACACACATACACACACAGACACGTCTACACACAGACATGCAGACACACACAGACCCACACATAAAGATCCTTATTTACATAAAGAGGTTTATTCCAAGGAGTTGGTTATGCATTCGTCTCAGCCGGCATGTCCGCAACCTGCAGGGCAGGTGGCTGGAAGCTCTGGGCCGGGAGCCGGCCCTGCCGTCCACGGGCCGAGTCAGAATCTCTTCTTCCGCAGGAAAACCTCGGTTTTGCTCCGAGGGCCTCTGGACCAATTGAGCCGGCCCTCCTGGGTTGTGGAAGAGCATCTCCTTTACTTCAAGTCAGCGGACTGAGGTGGTCCTCACGTCTACCAAGGGCCCCCCAGCAGCACCAGGATTAGTGACTGGCTGGGCACCAGGGACCAGCCAAGCAGAAGACCAACCATCAGAGGCGTGGGTGAAGTCCAGAAGGACCCTGCAAATCGGAAAGAAAAGGACCGGCAGCCCAGCGGGAAAAGGGGCAGAAGCTATCCCGGAGCTGGCACAGAGCCCCGGGGCAGGGGGCGCGGCCCACACAGGACAAGACGCCCCCCTCCCCGCTGCAGTACAGGGAAGCCGCTAAGGTCAGAGTAAGGTCGACTCTCAAGAGCAGGGGGGGCCCGGGGCTCTTTCTGGGGTGGGGGTAATGCTCTGCCTCTTGCCCTGGATGCCGGCTGCGTGGGGTGGAGTCACAGTCACGGAGCAGTCGGTGGTCGAGGCGGTAAGGGGCTCCCCAGGGCCGGGCCTGGTTCTTGGTAGTGGAGTGGAGAGAAGGCAGTACCAGCTCTCGGGCTTTGGGGGTCAGACAGGTCTGTGGGGTAAATGTTGTGGTCCCCGCCCTTTGGAGCAAGCCACCCGCTTCTCCTGCGTCCACTACAGCACCCGGGCTTTCTGGTGCAAACAATGCGGCCGACGCGGAGACCTCAGGCACCTCGACTTCGCGGCAGGAATACATGTTTTGGTCAGTTACCTGATTTAGGCTGTAAGCTTACTTTGACTCAAGGTACTAAATATAATTAGCTTAGGTCGGTCCCTTTAAACCCTGGTGGATGTTGCACACTTACAAACGTGTAATGTGTCCTGGCCGGGCCGTGAGCTGTTTGGTGCCATTAGGATGTCACTGATAAGTGAAACCAGTGGGAAGAGGAGGAAAGGGTGCTTAGGAGACACGTACCGAGGCCTCTGCAGCCGCTGTGCTGAAGTTCTGGTGGCTCTCTCTGCATCTGTGGTTCCTAAGGGAGGTTGGAGGGGGACAGTGGAGCCGGCTCGGGGGGCTGGAGCCGAGGCTGCCCCGGGACCCTGCCTCCTACGGCCCCTTCCCAGGGAAGAGGGGAGAATGTTTTATATCCTAGGACCTTGAACTTTTTTCTCATTTTTGGACAAGGGGCCCACGTTTTGAACAAGTTGGCACTGGCTGCAATTTGGCCGCCCGCACTTCCCAGCCGGGAGGACCCAGGGCCCCCCTGGGAAGCCAGGCTGCTGAGGCTCCTTGGGGACACCCCACGTGACCCGCTGTGTGAGCAACTCGCAGTAGCCCTGCACACCCACCGCCCGGCCCCCAGCCGCATGGCCACGTGGCTCCCTCCCTTGCAAGGTGTGGCTGGCAGGTCGCTGGCTATGGTTCACAGTAAGATTAGCAGGGTCGGGAGGAAGCGTTCACAAACTTCCGCAGCAATTGGCAGAGTGGTTTTATGTCTGTTGAATCTAACAATAAAAAATCAGGGCTTGCATGTTTTTCCCAGTTCATTTTTTTCTAGCAATCTATTTTTTATTGGATTTTACAAGCTGGCTATTGGAGGGGCTCTTTCTAACGGACAGTTTCCAGGACCGATTTTTCGTTCCTTTGTGAATGAAGGGCTGTAGCCCCGCCTTGGCTCTCTCACCAGTGCCACAGGCTTGTGTTTCAATCACCCTGGGTGTTTCTCGTGGATTTGAATAGGAAGGTCTGACTGCCACGTAAATTCATGAAGGGCAAAGCCACATTCCCGGTGACTGCAAGCACGCGGGCTCTGAAGCGGCTATTTGCAGGAGGAACCTGTCTCAGCCGCTGCTCAGGATGAAATGAAGATGTATTTCTACACTGAACTCATATACTTTTTCTGTAAGAGTCACAATGAAACCTTCCATTCATGGACAGAGAATGTTTCAGCTAAACTGCTCTAAAAAACAGCCCTGTGTGCACCCCCTTTTCTGCAGGGCTCGACTCCCCACCTCACAGGCATGGCCGGTGGCCGCCCAGCAGGCTCAGGGCTGCTGGCCCCCTTCCTCCGGGGGCTGTCGAAGATTTTCTCCTAACACTTTAGTCCCCTGTGTTGGGAAAAGCACCATCACCTCCTAAACGCTTCCTGCCGCTGAAGCACAACAGACAGGTGGCTGTTCTCCAGGGAAGGTGCAAAAATGGACTGGGTCAACCCAAGGCCTTCCCGGGCATCGTGACTACCAGCTCCGGCCCAGAGGGAGGAGGCGGGAGTGGTGGTTCCGGGTTTCATTAGAAAAGAAGTCCGTGCGTCACTGAACAGTGTGATTCCATAGCTCATCCCGCCCTTGTTCCTGCTATTTAACACTGAAAGGACAGAGGCCGTGTGGGAGCAAGGGGGCTGCAGCTGCAGGGAGGACAGAGTGGACGCCCCCCACCCCCACCGCCCGGAGGGCCAGCGGCAGAGGAGGAGACACAAGATGCAAAGAGCAGGAGGAAGAGGAAGATGCAGCCGGGTGAACCGTGCGTGAGGAACTGCATGGAATCCGCTCAGTGTTGGTGGAAATTTCACCCTCAGCGACAGGGCACTTTTCAAGTAGGCAACTCACTCCTGTAATAAAAAAGGCCTCCTTGCAAGGACACCTGCGCTCGGAACAGCCCCCTCCGGAGAGCAGAGCCGCGCCCTCGGTGAGCGGGGACGGCGGTGAGCGGCGGCCGCAGCCGGACGGCAGCGCCTGGCCCCGCGTTTCCTGCCAGCGCCCGGAAGTGGTCACCCTGGGCACCCATCTGAGAAAGACTAAGAACACGTGGCTTTATTTGGAAGTTTCGTTTCTGAACGTAATGGAAACGTGAGCAGAAATAACCAACGTTCTGCTAGAGTTTTGTTTTTTTTTTTTTAACATTTCATTTCAAAGAGCAGGTGTTTTTTTGAGGCAACAACTGAGAAAACAAGTGGCCAGAGGACAATCGGAGTTTGTCTTAATAAATAGCAAGATGCCACTTGGGTTTCTTAAGCTTCCGTAACACCGCACACACTTCGAGAAACCAATCTGCACCAGGGCCGTGGAGCCAAGGACAGTCCCAGGTCTGTGTGGGGCCTGGGAGGAGGCAGACGGCCGGGCTGGGCCGGGCTGGGCACCGGCCACTCCCAGCCCCAGGCTGGCCTCCTTGTGTCCTCCCCGCGACCCCGCATGGGGCCAGGGGCGTCGTGGCCCTTGGGGTTCTGGTGATAGGAACCTCGGGGTGTCTGGGGCTGCCGCTCCATCCTCCAGCCCGTCCGCGGGCTTGGCTGGCTTCACCGCAGTTCACTCCGTACCGTTTCCAGGTGGCTGCAGGGCAGGAGGAAGTGCTGGACGTCTTCCAGGTGAGGCGATGGGGGTTTTGATGGCTGTCTGTGTCCTGGGTCCTTGGGGAGGTGGGCTCTTTGCTGCCTGCGCTCCCCCACCTGCAGCGCCCCCCGCTCTGACATTCACCCCGAAACCCCCGGGGGAGCGAGGCTCACCTGAGTGCCGCCCACCAGTCCGGCCATGTCACCGGCCGCGGCAGAGCTGCTGCCCGGGCGCCAGGGGCCCGCTCGTCGGGCTGCGGGGCGGCGCCACACTGCTCACCGCCTTGCTCACCGCGGCCCTGAGCCCCGCGGCTCGGCTGAAATAGTACCAGTGCTCCCGAGGTGGCTTTTGTGTCTTTTCCAGGTGAGTGTGCAAAAGGCAAAGGTAAATCATTCTTTTCAACAGAGGATCCTTTATTTGAAAACTTTTCCTTGAAAGACAGTTTGTGAAGGACGGGCCCAGCCTCCCTCCATGGGACTCGGTGGTCAGTGCTCCTTAAACCTGGAGGAAGAGCACAAGGCGGCGGCTGTCACTCAGCCCGCGGCCACGCAGGCGCAGGTCCCCACCGAGTGCCGGTTCCCGGGACCTCCCGCCCCCCCCCCCCCAGCCTCCAGGGCACACAGGGGAGGAGGGGACACAGGGCGGGGCAGAGCCAGGCTGGGCTGGGGGCACTCTCTGTCTGAGGAGAACAAAGGAGGCAGCTTCCCTCACATTTTTTCACTCAGAGTTTGAGGAGAGACCGCCGGGACCACAGCCAACCCGGGCTCAGTGGGAGAGGAACACGGGGGAAGGAGCCATGCGGGGACAGGGACCCCGGGGAGGCAGGCAGGTGAGGGGCAGGACTTACGGAACTTGGTCTCCAGTCGCCAGCCCTGGGCAGCTCAGCTCCTTGTGTATGAGGCGGATCAGGAACTGCACCCAGAACAGAGACGAGGCCCTGAGCGCCTGCCCTGCACCCGCAACGCCCACTGGGCTCGGCGCTCACGTTCACCATGTCTGCAGATCTCCCGGGTCGTGGGGGGATACCTCTCAGAGGGGCCTCTTCTTTAGAACATCAAACACTGAAACCCTAAAGCTGAGCGGTGGGAGCCTCGCCCAGCCCCAGGGCCTGGTCCCCGAGCAGCGCCCCGCTCACTAGGTCCCCTGCGTCACCCCCGGGGTCGTGCTCCCGGAAACAAGGCCGTTAGGACAGACTGCAGCCAGAATGACCTCTGTGTTCAAGTAATGTTTAAAATGAAACCAGTCCAATCATAAAATGTCCAAGTGGGAAAGACAGAGAGTAAGGACAAGGCGGCCCACGGTCATGGTGACACGTGGGAGCTGCCACGTGGCTCCGAAGGCCAGGCGAGCGCTCACCAGCCATCAGCACCAGGAGGCTGGAGGGCGGTCGTGGGAGCAGCTCTGTGTCACTGGGAAGCTCCTGGGAGAGCGCCCCTGCCGGCCCAGGGCCTGCCGCTCACCCCCAGGGCCTCGGAGTAAGCCCAGAGTGGCCCTGCCTCCCTGTCGGGGAGCAGTCCTCCTCCCCTTCTGCTCCTTCCCATGCTGAGGGGCTGCGTGCAGACAGCGGGGAAGCATCGCCTGGTGTCACTGCAGCTGTGGACCTGGTCCTCCCCCGGCACGGCCGCAGCCCCCAGAAGGGCTCCCCCACCGCGTGCAGAGCCTCGGGGCTCCTGAGGGAGGTCTGGCTCTGGTGGCCCCGATTCTTAGAAAGCTGCAGGTACCCTCGGGCCCGAGGGAGACCGGGGCCAGGAGAGGCCCAAGGCAGTGGGGCTGCCGAGCAGAGGTTTGAGGGGCCGCACAGCGCAGGCCTCAGCTCTGCAAGGCAGACACGTGTCCTCAGACGCGCGAGGCTCAGGGGGAGCGTCGCCCTCGTGTGACGGACGCCGTCCAGAAAGCGGGCGCTTCTCCCACGGGGAAGGCACCGCCTGGCTGCGCGCGGGGCCCCTGCAGCCACGGCCACAGAGCGGGCGGGGGCCTGTCCGCTGCTGTGAGCGGTGCTGGTGGGAGAGTCACGTTGCTTAAATCAACTGACCACGTGGATGTGAACCTCCAGCTCCAGCTGCCCGTACCGAGCTGCCAAGGCCAAGCTGAGCTGGTGTCCCCTCAAACAAGTTCCACCACGTGCAGTGAGTGACCAGCGCTCGTGGGGAGAGCCCATGGTTACAGGAGGCAGATCCCAGGAGGAGGGAAAAGAGGGAGGAAAGAGCGAGTGTTCCCTGAGGGCCTGGGGGACACTGAGCAGCAGCGACACCTCTGAAAGACAAGGTCTAAGACTTGACACAAACGGCTGCCTGTGCGCAGTGCCCCCCAGGGAGCGGGCCTGCCGCCCAGGTGCCCCCATGGTGGGGGCTGCAGCCCGTGCTGATGTGAGCTGGAGGGGGCTGCGGACTGGAGGGCACGCGCCCCGGTGCGCAGGCCTGACCCGCCGGCTTCACTGAGGTCCGCTTCGGACTGGGAAGGAGAGGAAACCGGTCAGGCGACCGTGAAGAGAAGGCGTGCCTGGTCTGCAAGGCTGAGGAGGCTTGTCCTCCCTGGCTCCGGCGGGCCGCCTGCCGACCAGGTGACCTCGCCTCTCGTGGTGTGACTGGCTTCAGTCTCTCTCATCTGACCCAGCCAGTCTGAAGGCCTCCAAGTGACTGTCTGCCTGTTATACAGTTTTCCACTCTTTTCCTTTTGTCCCTTCTGATTCTGACATTTCAGCGTGTGTCCTGTAAACACCTGGAGCCAGGTCTTCGCAGCCGGTCCGCGGTCTGCTGGGACCACGAGCCAGCCGGGCCACAGTCCCGCTGGGCCCGCCCCGTCGCACTCGCCCGCCTCCTCCACGTGGCTCTCGTCCTCGGCTCTCTTCTCTTCTACTGTCGCTTCTGGCCCCGTCTCCCCAGCTTCCCGCTCGGGAGCCCCCCCGGACGGCGCTGCACCAGCCTCTCCGGGCCTCCGCTCTCCACCTGCTGCCTAGTGTTTCCCGTCTTCCTGTTTCTGGGCTGCACTCCGGATCGCTTCCTTATGTCCACCTCTCTCCAGCTCGGTCCTCTTTACTTCTTGTTCTTTTTTCATGAAGAGTTCAGTCGCTTCTCTGACATCTCCATTATGCTGGATGTGTTTATTTTTACAGCTCATCTGATAACCCTCTTACCTGCAGCTCTGGGGGGTCGGATTCTGTCTGCCACCCCATCACCACAGCCTGTTTCCTACTCTTTCCTGACCTGGGGTTGGGGCTGGGAGCTCATCCTTGGGGGCGCTGTCGGCTGTGGGACCCTGTGCAGCTGGGCTGAGGTTTGTCCCTCTCAACTGGTTTGGGATTTGCTTCTGCCTAAGAACCAGGTATAGCACCACTCCAGGATCAGTTTTACCCGATTTTGGTACATGTCACGTAATATTTACGTAACTTAAGTTAGAAGTGAAAGCTCACTGTAGGCAGGGGAGGTCCCCCGCCCCTAGTCTGGCGATCGGGCGAAGACCCCAGTTCCCCTCTGCGCCAGGTGCAGCGGCTCTGCGCCAGCGCACGCAGAGCCCCAGGGGCCTGCCTCGACGAGGAGGCGGGTCTGCTCCTGCGGCCCAGGCCCCCGTCTCCTGCTCCTGGGCCCGCAGCTCCCGAGGCCGACCCCTCCCCGGCTGCCCCAGCAGCAGTGTGGGGACTATTTCATGTTGCCTCCAGGCTCCTGGGTCCGGGGGCCACCCCTCCTTTCTTACAAGTCTGACTGTGCGTTACAAGGAAGGTTAATGTATGTGTTACCTGCTGCTCCTGAAACAGGAGCGGTTCTGTCTTTAAGCAGCCACCCTGATGGAGGCCTCACCGCTACCTAGTGCAGGGGACCGGGGACTTAACTGGGAAACCGCTTTCAAAACCTAACAGGTCCGCACGCTGGGAGTTGGCGTTTGATTCTGTATGAAGTCGGGGGAGCTGCGTTGTAGGGCTGCCCGGACTTCAGATACAAAACTTTCATTTAATTGATGGAGCTGTTATTTCCCAAATCCTTGACTCTCTGCCCTGGAATCCAGGTTAGGTTTTCCCGGGGAAGAGAGAGGAGGCCTCACTTCAGGTCTGGGGCCCCGTGCGTGGTGATCGGCCAGGGTGAGGCTGTGGTGGCCGCTCTCCAGTGGCCGCTGCGTGACTGTGCCATCAGGACCGGTCTTCTCCATCCGAGGGAAACCTCCCATTGTCTCACACAGGAGGGACGGGAAGCAGGACCCAGGGAATGGAGGGGCCTGGTGCCATGCGGGCAGCCTCAGCTCCACCCCTCTCTCCTGGCCCTTGGGGCACGGGCAGTCAGGCCGTTCCCCCCGTGTGGCCGCTTGGGGACAGGAGGATGTGGGGGCAGGAACAGCACTGTCTAGGAAGTCAGCTTCAGGGCACTGTCCCCTTTAACTCCCACAGTCATCCCGTCACCGGGGCCAGCACTCTGCCCACTTAACACGTGGACGCTGTGGAACAGAGGGGCACTCGCACGGGACAGCCAACAGGCTCAGGGTCCCAGGCAGGGCACCCCCGTTTGTGGCCTTGCCACCAGTCTGCTGGGAACCGCAGGGTGGCAGGCTGACCTGCTGCTGCTTCGGACGTCTGTTTAGACCAGAAGGAGAAAGGGCCTTGGACCTCAAAACATTTAGGGTCCCTGGGTGTGTGACAGACTGGACTCCCTGAGACCTGCAGGAGTCTGCGGGAGGGAGCGGTGGGGCAACAGTCACAGAGACACTCACGGGAGCTGCTTGCGCCGCCAGCGAGCTGCTTACCAGTAAGGCACAGGCGTCTGCGAACATCAGCATGTAGAACACGTTGCTCCATCCGGACGGGGAGATGAGCCCGGCCAGCAGCGGGCCCAGGGCCGCCCCTGCAGCGAGACAGATGACACACGGTTCCCGGTGAGGAGGACTCTGGGACGTGGCCACCCGAGGCACCCAGGCCCGCAAACACACAGCGGAGTGCCACGCCTGACTCAAAACGCAAGAAACAAGCTAACCGGGAAACCCGCGTTCTCAGCCATCAGACTGGTGAGGGGTGAAAAGCCTGGCACTTGGTGCTGGTGAGGGCAAAACTGGAACAAGGTTTTAGGAAGCCGATCTAAAAACTTGTCGACATTAAAATGTTCACTCTTTTGCTCCAACAATCCCATTAAAAATGGTTATAAAGTAATCTGAATCTAACGCACAGTCTTAGATATTCCTATGCTATAAAAATATTTAGTAAAATACAAGTGAGGCTTGTGGATACTAATATTGTATCAACGTTAACTTCTTGCTTCTGACAGCTGTGCTGCGGTCACATCAGGACTTCCTTGTCTTCAGGGAACACACACTGAGTACACAGCTAATGGTAAGGGGCACAATGTCTGCAACTTACTCTTACGTGGTTTGGGAATAAATGCATGTGAATATTCATAGCATATGTGTGTGTGTGTGTGTGCGTGTGCGAGTGTGTGTGTGCGTGTGAGAGAGAGGCAGGGAAAGGGGGAGGAAGGGGGAATGATAAAACAAGTGGGAATTCTTTGTACTATTTTTGCATCCATTTTGTGAGTCTCAAATTATGTCAAAATGATGTCTTAAAAAAACTATAAAAACAAAAGAAAGCAAATGTTCCTCAAAATACCCAAAGACACTTGTTCAGGGATGTCTGTTGCAGCAGTGGGGCTGTTTTCCCACGAGGGACTGGAATGAGCCGTGGTGCATGTGCTGGGCAGGCCGCTGGCAGTGAGAAGTGTGAAAATTCACGCCGAGTCATGCACCGAGGTCTCACCTCCGAGAGCAGGGCCAGCACGGCCCCTCCTGCTTGCGACGCGCTAACGCTATCCGCAGTGTTTACAAAGGGCACATACTACTTTTATAATCTGAGAAGCATCTGCGTGTTTTTTTGTAATCACAGAAGGACTCCCTGGTAAACACAGTAGACTGTTCACATGTGCTTAGCTCTACAGCCCCTGAACACCACAAAATGGACCATAACTGAATAAAAACTAAAACCCGCAAAGGGCACCTGAGGGAAGGCACTGTTTGTGTGGATGAGATCTAAAGGGCACGACTGATGTGCTCTGGCCCTCCTTGCCCAGGGCCAGGCTGCCCATGGCATGAGGCAGGGGAGGGTGGGCAGTAGAATGAAACAGGAGATCTGGCTGAAAGCCTCTTATAATGAACTATGAGACGTGCCCCACCTCCCCGACCCCAGGGCCCTCCTCTTCCGCATCACCCCCCCAGGACCACCCCTCCCAGACCCCAGGACCACCCCTCCCCGACCCCAGGGGAGCAGAACCTTAACCATTGGGAGAGTCTGCACCAGAGGCTTTGGGCTCAGGGGTTCCGAGCTCGGCGCAGGATGGGGACGAGGCACCGCCGAGCACGGGGAGCACAGGGAGGGACACCAGCTTCCACCAGGCAGCCCCTCCCATGATGGCAAGGATGCTGGCAGTAAGGTGCACACCCCCTGTGGGTACTGGGGGGGCTCCTCCTCCAGACCCGAGCCGGACCCCAAAGACATGCAACTGACATGCCTCCCATGCGGAAAAGGCTTCTAGTAAGTGCTTAGCGGCTTAGTCTTAAATGCAAACATATGAGGGGACGGCCGAGATCCACCTGCGTCTGAGGAAAGCCTCAAGGTAAATGTGAACAAGCTGGGAGGAGGGGGACCTGCAGAAAATGAACAAACTGGGGAGAAGAAAACTCCCAGCAAAATGCAACACCCCCAGAGAACTGACGGGAAACCAGGCTGAACCACGTGAGACTCCCGCTCCTGCATCTGAAATCCAGTCCAGCATCAGCGACTTCTCGTGACTTGGCCTCACACACACTGATCCGAGAAGAAAGAACAGGACGCACTCAGAGGGCAGAGACACCAATGAGCATGAATGATGGCAGCTAAAGTAAAAGGCTCAGCACGGAGGCGGGAAAGCAAAGCCAAGAACGTCTCTGAGAAAGCTCAGGAAAAGAACAAAGACGCAGGCAGGCAAGGAAAACAGAAAATTGAAGGATTAATCCAGAGAGCTACACCTCTGACTAGTAAGTTTTCCAGAAGACAAAAACAGGAAGGGAAACCTGTCAAAGAGAAGACAGGGCGCACGTCCCAGGGATGGAGGGCCTGTTTCCAGACGGGGCGGGACCCCGGGTGCCCGGCGCGCAGGGACGAGGGGGAGCCGCAGAGACAGAGAGGTGAGCCTGGAGGTCTCCCAGGGAAGAGAGCAGGGGCGAGAGGTCAGAAGCGGAGGCCTGGCCGAGGATGACAGTGGGGCTCTCCGTGGTGGAGATGGGAGCTGGATGACACTGGAATTCGGAAGAAAAAGAACTTTCAACCAAGACCTCTAGATCCAGACAGACTATCCATCAGGCGAGAGCTGAATCCAGACCCCTCCCCAGCGCTCCCGGGCTGTGCCCTGCAACCCACTACTCAGGAGGCCACGAGAAGACGTTTCCCACCAAAGAGGAGTCATGAACACGGGATCTGGCGAGCAGGGGTCCACCGCGGGGGAAGACGGAAGGGATTCACAAGCTGCGGCGTGACAGCAGCTCTGGGATGAGGGCCACGCAGCAGGTGAGAGTGAAGCCCGGCGGCACGTGGCTGCGGTGGACAGAAAGGCGCAGCTGTGACAGAAATGCCAACCAAAGGGCAGGTGAGGCATTCGATATTTTGGAGAAAAACAAAAATGTGCACGTTAAGGATGTGTAGTTAAGGTTTATTTCTTGGCTCAAGAGTGAGCGACATTAAAGAGACAGGGTGGTGAAGGAGCCGACGGGGACGGAGCAGGGGCCGCACCTTCCTCACCAGGAGGACAACACGGAAGGTCAAGAAACGTGTGACCGTGCATGGAGGAGACGAGAGAGCACAGCCGGCAGTGACAGCTTCTAGAAAGAGGGGCTGGGGGGTGGGGGCGGGAATGCCATTCTGCATTATGATAAGTTTTGACGTCTATCTGGTTTCTAAAGTTACGTTATGCTTTACTTTGATAAAATGAAAATGACCTTGAAGAAGTTCTGGGCTCTCTAACTGCTCTGCATAAACATGGAGCCAGCAAGCCCTGCGGCCGCGGAGGCGCGGCTCTAATCCCACAAAGGCGCCCAGCAGATAAACCTGTGTCACCGGGACCGGCTGGCCCTGGTGACTTGCGAGAGGGCCCTGGCTTATTTACAGGTAGTCAAGCTTCGCCTCCATCGAAACCGGTATTTCCAATACTTAGTAAACACAGCGGGCGAACTCCCCGGTGGACAGCAGCCCTGCGGGGAACTGCGCACGTTTCCACCCGAGCCCGGCTTTGCTTCCGCCAGCTGGGCAGCGCTCCCGCAGAGAACCAGGCCGTCTCCCCGACGGCCGCCGGAGAGGTCAGAGAGGCTGAGCCGCCCGGCTTCCGTGGGGGTGCTGGGAGCCGTGCCCCGCCACCGGCTCAGAGCCCGCCCCGTTTACAGACGCAGGACACCCCGAGCCACAGACTTCTGCTTCCCTCTAGCTCTGAGAAAAATATCAAGAAAAATGTGTTTTTCCCTAATTCATACTTTCCTTCATTTTAACCCCCACTCCTCTGCTTTAAAATGCAATCAGGGCCCCCAGCCAAGCTCCAAATTTGCTTTAAGAAAAGGGTTTCTCAGCGGGAGCTGGACTGACCCACAGACAGGCCTGTGTGGGACAGAAGCAGAGAGAAATGTCCTGTCCAGAGCCCACGAGAACCGCGCTCGGCCCAGGGCTCCCCCTGCTGCGCGGCTTCCAGGCCGGGGAAGCTTCTTGCTAACATAGTGTGGCACCAGCAGGGACTGGGGTACCCGCCACCCCAGGCGGGCGGGCCTGTCCTGGCGAGCCGGGTGGGCAGTGGGTCGCCCAGGGCCTCTGTGACCCGAGCCCTCACCCGGGAACCCAGTAGCCGGACAAGAGACCAGCTGCCTGGCCTGTGGGCGAGTCCTGAGTCTCAGGGCTGCCAGGTAGTTCCCTCCTCACCCTCCTCCTGAGCATCTGCTCTGTCCCGGCCTCCCCCTTGGTGCTGAGAACACAGCAGAGAACAAAATCGCTCCTGTCCTTGCGGGGCTTCCACTCTGCTGGAAGCTGCAGGGAGAGAGGACGGCACAAGACAGGAGGATGGTGCCTGGAGGACAGTGGACCAGAGGAGAGTCCCTGAGCCTGCGTGGGGAGCGTCCATGCACCCAAACGGGGTGGGTGAGGGGTCCCAGTGAGAGGCTGATACCTGGGTGAAGACTCTCTGTGGGTGGAGCCCCTCCCTCAGCATGGGGGTGGTGGCGGGAAGCGAGCTGAGGCCCATGGGGACCAGGCGCGAGTTTCGGGGGAGCAGCCGGGAGGCCGGGTGGCGGTAGCAGGAGGAGAGCAGGGTTGGGGGGAGGACTTCAGTCCTGGCATCAGTCAGACAGCAGTGGGTGTCTAGAAGTGGACCGGGGCTGTTTCTACGTGGCTCGGATGATGGGCCTCAGGAAGACAGGACAGAGGCATCTCCTGGTGCAGAAGGAGAGCCTGAAGGCCGGGCTTGGGGGGACCTGCACCACAGACCCGCCGTCGTCTGGCAAGCGTTGGGTTTCCCTGCTCTGAGCTGCTCCAGACCCAGGGCCCTCCCCACCTGGCCTGCCTGCTCTCTCACTGCCTCCCTGCGTCAGGAGCCTGGGGCAGCGGGGACACACCAGCATGCCACCCAAGAGCCTCCCGAGCAGCCGTGGGGGCCACAGTAGGCGGCCCCCCGAGCTTCAGGTCCCACGTCTCCAGAGAGGGGCCGGCACACAACACAGGGCCGGGCAGGCAGGGCTCGTGCAGGCAGAGCCAAGGGCCGTCCCAGTGCACCTGCTCCTCACGTGAGGCTGGGGACAGTCAAGGACGCCGCTGTCAGCCTTCAGACTCACTGATCAGGACAGGCTTGCTGGGTACCAGGTCCCGGCCGCCCAGCTCGGGGACGGGGAGGGGGTGAGATGTTCATTTCACCCCCTTTCTTTCCTCCAGCATATGCTACTGTGTCCTCTCCAAGACCCTTCAGGGGCTGGAAAGATGGGCATCTTGTATGCTTCAGGACCCAGCAGTTTACCTGTCATTCATGTTTGAGTTAAGATGCTGTCCTCACTGGAATAACAGTGACTGACAGTCAGTGTCTCAGTGGCCCGTGGGCCATAGTTCGCCAGTCACTGGCTCAGATGAAAACCCGCGGACGGTCCTTTCACACCAAGGAAAACCTGTCCTTCTGGCCACACGCCCATACCTCCTCTGGAGCCATCCGACCAAAGAGGACCAGAGTGCCACCTGCCTGTGTCCCCTGGGTTTTGACGTGCTTTTGATCTGCTTGTATTTTAAGAAGGCCAGCCGGTCCTAGAATCGCCAAAGCAACCACGACCCTGGGCATCCGTTAATGAGGACAATTAGGACGTGCTGATGCGGCCTCCCCTCCGACCACAGTTAACCTCTGAGGCTAAAAACCCCCACACACCTACAGACCCAGTCCCATCGATGATGGCAGTCACGGTGGCCAGAGCATGCGCGTTTCCTTTCAGGCTTTTGTGAGTCCCCTGGAGGAGAAAGAAAGCCAGTGTGAAACACGTCCCTGCAACATCAGAGCGAGAACCGATCTGTGTCTTCTACGTGACAATTTACCCAAACTGCTTCGCAAAGCAAGGCGTGGGGTACTTCCGTCAGAAGATTCAAGCTCCACACCATCCCAACGTGCCTTGGAAAAGTATGCCAGGTTTCACGTGTTTTTAATATTTAAAAAAATGAACAGAAATACTTGTCCAAATGTATTCCAGTTAAAAGAAGTCTTAAAATTCTCCTCAATAAAGAAATCTTTACTCGGCACAGCCACCCTCTTCACAACGCGGAGATCAACGTGGAAACCACAAGGTGAGTGGGGCTCATCGGGTCCCTGGCCGGGCCGGCGTGCGCGCCCGCGGCCACGGCTCTGCTGGGGATGCTCTCCGGCCACGCGCGCGGCAGCTCTGCAGCGTCTAAAAATCAGCCCGTGGGGCGGTAAACGCCAGGGAGGATGGGCGGGTGGGCGGGGCCCAAGAAACCAACGTACGGGGCAGAAGTTCTACGTGAAAAACCAGCAGGAGCTCTGGTTTTCAAAAAGCCACACAGATCAGGTTGAGGGAGAAACACAAACTGAGAACAATAAAAGGAAAAGCTAAATGAGGAAAAATAATGCCCAGAAGCCTAAAACTATAAGAATAAACCAAAGCTTGTAAAATACGAGTGCTTGTGTGTGCGTGTGCATATAGCATAAAATAGAGCACGTGGAAGAACCCCCTACAGTGGGTGAAGCGCCCCCACCCCTGTGCCCTCTAACCCCACGGGGCAGACACGCCGTGTGCGCTCCGCCCAGGCTGCGCGCGCTCACCAGGTCGGCGGAGACAGCGGTGGTGATGAGCGCGTACGGCCCACTGACCAGGGCCCCGCAGAGCAGCAGCATGGCTGTAGAGAACAGACCGGGGAGAGAGGGGCGGTTAGCAAGCACGACAGGGCCCCCGGGAGAGCCCCCGCAGTCTTAGCACCCCGCATCACACGTGGGTGCTGCCCTGAGTGGAAGGCAAGCAGGTGCCGGTCTACCCTCCTCCCCAGAGCGGTCACCGCTGGGGCAAGAGTCACAAACTGCTCCTTTAAACTTGCCCCAGGGTACGTTTTGTAAGTTCAATCACGCTTTCCCAGAGGTTCAAGCTATGTTCAGAGGAGCCGGTACCCCGTTTGCTGAATCTCAATGGGCAGCAGCTGTTGTCACAGAGAGGGAGCGAGAGCCTGGGGCACCGAGCACAGACGTGACCACAGGCGTGGCCAGGGGAGCGCCTGCTCCTTGTCGTCCGGTGGCCTGGATGCTGACGCCAGCCACGGTCTCACCTGCAGCGGAACGGCTTCCTCTCTGCACTCACTGCTGCTCACGGCAGCCCCCAAGGGGGCCCCGGAGCCCCAGCGCGGCTGAGCTGCTCACGGGCGGGACAGCCCTGCCCGTTTCTGAGATGCGGTCTCCTAGCCTCTGGCTCACTCCCCCAGCCATCCTCTGGTTCACATTCCTCTGTGCAGAAGATTCTGGACCCAAGGGTCATAGGAAACTCCAGGATCCTCTTGCACCCGCAAGCTGCCCCCTGAGTAACGTTTCATGGGATCCCACACGGCCCCCTCTGATCCCCACTGCTGCCTTGTCAGAACAGAAGAAATGTTCACTAAGTGTCACAGCCATAATTCGATAGCACTACTTGCAGGAAGTTGGAAATAGTCCTCCAGCGTGATGCCCAGAATGGCGGCTGCCAGAGCCAGCTGAGAGGGCCGGCTCCCCGGGGCTCGGCAGGCTGGGGGTGCAGCCCCGCCTGCTGCCCGCTCCTCACCAGGGGCGGCCAGGGCGCATCACCGCCCCAGACCAGGGGCCTGCACTCTCCCACGCTTGCCCTTAAACCTGCCGACTGTCAGGCCTCAAGTCTGGGAGCAGGAGTCCCAAAGCCCCACCCAGAGGGACTTGGCAAAGACTTCAGCTACACTATACCAGCTGCATGCTTCTTGCTGATTTTTTGTTTCATTTCACAAAGCTGTGTGGATGAAAAAATGCGTGTGAAAGGAAGGAAAGGGCTCATCAACTCACCTACAGTGGCTTCCAGACCCATTTTGCTGATGGCGGAGAATACGTACAGCTGTGAATAGGGAAAAAGAGGGTAAAGACAACGGTTTGCTACGAGTGGCTGAGAGATTGCCAGGAATCTCTATTTCTGAAAAGTGATTCTCAGGCAGCCAATCAGAGAGTGGACACCCTCCAAAAAGCAGGATGGCCAGGCCACCCCAGCAGACTGTCTAAGGACAGGCGTCGCAGAGAGCTTGGCACACAGTCCCCAGCCTTGCCCCAGACAGGCAGGGTCTGATCGCCCACGATCTGGGGAGCTCTGGGGGCGCCTCCACTCCGAGGTCCTGGAGTGAGGCCTTGTTGGGGCCGCCCCGCTGAGCTCTGCGTCTCTAGAGTCTACCCGTCTCCTCCTAGGCCGGCAGACCCAAACAGCCGCGCCCACTGAGGTGGGGCCCTGGTGGCAAAGGGGCCACGCCCAGCACGTCATCAGCCAAGGTTCTTTGAGTGTCTGTTCTGGGCAGTGTCCATGGCTCCAGGACGGCTGAAGACTAGGCTTTGTCTGGGGACAGTCAAGGCCCAGGGGAGTGGCAAACGGGCAAATAACTACAGTGCAAACGGATGAGCAATCCTACGGCTTATGACACGGCTGCTGTGGGAACGGCCATGATCTGTGATTTTCCACTTGATCCTCACAGTCGCACTGAGGTTTTTCACATGAGGACACCGAGGCGCAGAGGGAGCTACTAAATACTTAAAATTAGTGGATGGGCAGGGTTGGTGCTGCCTGGGGAGGGAGGGAAGACAGCAGGGATCCTAAAAAAAGTGCAGAAGCCTCTTGAGGGAGGGGAAGGGTGTCCCAAAGGGAACAGAGCACACGGGCACACGAGAAGCCAAGGGTGAGTGAGGAGCAGCGCGGTGCGCGGTGGGCGGTGCGCGGTGGGCAGCAGGCAGGGGGAGGGGGGTCCAGCGGGAGAGGGGGGGCACTGAGCACTGAGTGGGGCGCCGAGGCCATCGCTGGTCCTGGAAACCAGAGCCAGGAGCGGAGCAGACGGGAGGGTCTGCCTGTGGGAGGACAAAGGGCTGCGTTTCCACAGGCCCGGGGGCCCGACAAGGCGGTGGGGGCGCGGGCTCACCGTCGGGGCTGCGAGCAGCAGCATCAGGCCGCAGGTGGAGGCCCTTTTCTCCAGTCGATCTGAGATTACACCCGCCAGGATCCCACCTACAAGGCAGAGGGAGGGCCCTGAGGGGCTTGCGTCCCCAGGGCAGGACCCCACGGAGCAGCAGCAGAACACGGCTCGCAGAAGCAGTGAGAAGAGTGACCTCCTGGCTGGGCCCTCTGTGCCCACATCACCGTTAGCGGGGAGTGGCCTCTGTGGTGCTCGGCCTGGAACCGGCCTTGGTGGCCGTGGTCACATGACCCAGAGCCTCCCCCCGCCCCCAAGTGAAAAACAAGGGCGGTCTAGGGCTCAGGTTTCAGGCTGGCCCCAAGGCCCTGCGGCCTGGAAGGGTCCCAACCCTGTCAGCCTGTTGCCTGCCAGGGGCTGCGGAGCATGGGGTCAAGGCCCAGGATGGGGGGGGGAGCCTCCCCGAGAGGCACAGCCCGGCGCCTCCCGGCACTAAGGCAGCTCACAGAGTCAGGGCCACAGGTGTTCACGCACCACCCACAGAGAACACAGGCAGTGAACTCACCGAAGATGCCGCCCACGTCAAACAAGGTGGAGAGCTCCCCGGCCTTCCTGACATCGAGGTGATCTATTAAAGTGACGACGGAGTGTCACCGAGGAAGTCACAGTGCAAGACCCACACACAACATTCTGCTGTTCCATAAACATGCCTTCAGTCAGGCAACAGTTATTCGCTCAATGATCAGATGAGTATCAAAGTAGCAATCATCAGATCAGAAGGGGAAAAAGGGGTCCGCCATGTGGGTGGATGCACAGAATGGAGGAGACCTAAACCCTCACCTGCAAAGCGAGGACTCACGTGGCTCAGTCTAACTGCCATCCCGCCTTCGGCTCAGTGTCCCTTCGAGGACAGCAGCAGGGAGGCGAGACAGGGCCGGTGGAGCCGGCCTCGGGGAGCGGCCGGGGGGCTGCAGGAGCGCCCCTTGACACAGAGCACAAGACCCCCAGAGTTTAGACCTGAAGGCGCCAGAAGCTCCTCCTCTAGGTGAGAAAGCCCAGGTCTCACCGCGCAGCGCAGGGGTCTCCCTGCCGGACTTCGCACGGGTCCGGAGCTTTCGGGGGGTTCAAGGCGGCCAACGCCCGGGAGACGAGGTTTGGGAAGCGTCTGGACTGTTCATCAGTCCAGCCCTTCCTAGCGTCCTGAATGGTGCACAGGGCAATCTGTTCTTTTCAAACAATCACTTAGACTGCAAATGCTAGTCACTTGTGACCTGAGTCCTGTGGTCACAGGAGCGCAGTGCCAGCCCATTGAGGGCCCACCTGTCTGCACCACGGCAGCTCGCTGGCTGCAAGGAAGGGGTCGTGGGACAGGGAAGGAAGCATGGAATCCCTGGGAGCTCTTTCCTGCCCCTCCCCCCCCACGTCCCCGCTACCACAGGACGGTCCCCTCACTGCCTCTCCAGCTTCCATCCCTGAGAAACTCAGCCCTCCCGCCTCAGGCTCCGTCCATCTCTGCTGGTCCTCATGCCCCTGCTGGGAATACGGGTCTGTCCTCTGGAACCCCCACACCCCAGTTCTCCTCTCTGTCACGTTCACTAGGGCCTGCACCTCCTGGGGACCCTGGTTTCTTTTCTTTCTCCTCACAAGCCCTGACTCCTGGGCCCAGAGGCTCCAGGCCCTCCCTGACCACCCGTCCCGGTCAGCAGTGGCTGCGGCCCCCGCGCTCAGGGGCCTGTCCTCTTAGGAGTTGCCGCCTTCCTCCTGTCTCTGCTGCGGGCATGCACGGTCCGGGGAGGGCACGTTACTCCCCAGCTGCTCTGCTCTGTCATAACCTCCAGCTCCGGCCCCGGCAGGACTTTGGAAGCGGAAGGCAAATTGTCGGCTCCCCTGAAGTTAGAGCTCCCCTCCAGCAGCAGGTTCCAGGTCAGACGGTTAGGCTCGTATTATCTCAGCTCCCCAGGGCCTCTGCCCTGCTCACCAGCTGCTCTGACCCAAAGTCAACGCAGCCTAAATTCAGACGCAGGCTGCCCTAGACAGGGAGACCTCACAGAACTGGCAGCCACAGCCGGGACACGACAAGGTGATCATTATGGCAATTACACGTCCACACTTGAGTTCTTTCTGTCTATACGTTCCTACTCATCACGCAGTCTGACTCCAACGTCTGTCTCCCGGGCATCAGGCTCGCGCTCCCTTCCAAGACTCAAGACCTGAGGATAAGGGGGCTCCGTCCGACGCAGTCACTGCGAACAGCCGCGCGTCCTGCAGGCAGCAGGTACTCACCCACGTTTGTGATGTACAGCGGAAGCCAGAAGAGGAAAGTGTAGCTGACCAACTTTGCAAATAGCAAACACAGAGAGAACTCTATCACGCCCTGAAAGAGAGAGGGGGCCGGTGTTTACCCCAGAGTGTACTCGGCAGGTTTGCTGAAATATGCAACAGAATTACAAAGTACTTCATTCTCCTAAAAACAGCCCCCCCAGATGCCCGGGTACCGCACCGCTGTGGAGGGCAACCTGCGATGGGAGGGACCGCACAGCCGACCGACGTAGCCTCTTACAGCACATGACTACCTGTTAACTGAAACCTCAAGTCTTTCCATCAGACCAGGATCCATAAAAAACACTGATTTGATTCTCATACCGCAGGGCCCTGAAACAAGCCGTGAAAGTTCTCAAAGAGCAAGGCTGCACACAGCGCGCGGTCAGCTAGTTACCACGTATTTAGCGGCTATGTCTTTTCCCCCTAAAACTGCAATCACTGCGAATTACACAGACACCTGGAAACACAGTGCAGACACCCGACCATCTGGTACGACACACAGGCGACTGCCACCTGCCTGGGACTGAGCAAACCTGTGGTGCTGGAGAAACACCCAGAAAGAGGAGTGTGGGTCCCGGTGAGGAACCTGGTCTGGAGTCATGGCTACTGTGAAACGTTCCTTTTTACCTCTGCTTTTAGAGAGACAGCAGTTCCAGACAGCACGTGGCAGATGTGAGTGGCCCTCCAGGTGTGAGTGCAGAGTTGTGAACACACACCAAATCTGGGCAGAGAACACAACGTGCAATTTGTGTGCGTGCTGCATGCTCCACAGTCACCCCGGGAGGCGTGTGATGGCCCGTGCGCTTCCGCGTGCCTGCCATCGCGCTTGGTGTGAGGATAACGATCCCACTGGACTCCAGAACAGCATGGAGTTCTCAGAGCAGCGTGAACGAGGGCACCGAGCCTGCACGACAGGCGAGGAAATGGGGGCCCAGAGTGGTCACCACACTTGCTGGGCACAGCCCGCTCGTGGTGGCAGGGCCAGGCCTGCTGCTGTCCCCAGTGCGCCCTACTTTGAGCAGCGGTATTTGAGGCTGCTACACAGTAAGGTGCAACGTAAAAGTCACTAGCTGTTAACAACATTTAAAAATAACTTCATTTAGAAGCAGTATCTCCTCCAGGCCAGCCCACAGGGGTCTTTTTTAGGGACTCTGGGAGTCCAGGCCAGGCCTTCAATGTCCTCCTGTCTGGAGACCAGCTGCAGGGTCCCCGCAGGGCCAGTTTCGTCTGGGTGCTGGCGGCACTATCTGTTCTGAAGTGGAAGTTCTAAGTTCTTTCATTTGACTGATGTGGTTCTAAGGCTCTGGGTGCCCTGTTTACGTTTCCAGCCTCACACGGTCCCTAAGGAGCCCCTGGGTCAGTGTTCCCTCTGCCCTCCCAGCCTCTGAGGCCAGCATCGGGGAAGGTCCTGCCGGCATGGGAGTGACACCAGCTCCTCCGAACAGGCGCCCAAGGGCAGCCCCCTGAGCGTGGTGCAGGTGTGCCCCTCCTGCCGTTCTGCTCCGGGCCCCCGCTTTCCCCGCACCCCCCCCACAGAACGCAGCTTTGAAGAGTCCTCTGCATGGCTCCCTAGGTTCTCTGCTGCGGGGGCCCATGGACGTCATACAAGAAAACCTGCAGCAAAGAAATCTCATCATTGCACGGCTCCCCCAACCTGGACCGGAACACTTTTCCCTTGATTTCCTTCACACCCTGATTATATGTATACCACGCACCCCCATCAGCCCAGAGTCGGGCCGGCTGCCTCCTCCAGACCAGCACACCTGATTTTCAAACACAGAACAAGCTGGGTTCCGAGGACCATCAGCTCTCTGCGTCCAGGCAGGCTCGTCTCCCTGGTCTCTGCACGTCCCTTCACTCCTGCCCTGCCGGCCCACAGGTCAATCAGACCAGGACTGTGCTCCTAAAAGCACTGTGGCAGGTTAAGAAAATCAAGGTGGGCCCACCCAAGCCATAGAGCAGAAGGAGGGGGTGGTGACTCCCCAGGGTTTCAGGGCAGGCCAGGGATGGGGGGCCCAGGGGTGGGGAGGATGGGGCCACAGGGGTGCAGGCCCAGTGGAGCCAGAATTTCTGATGTTTCAAGTGAAGACAGGACGGCCTGCTGTTTGTCTATGAAATTTGTGAATTTCTAAATGGAGACAACCAATTTCAAAATTATACATACGTATTTAAGTTTATATATACACGTGTGTATATACATGTGTATATTTAAATACATATATACATATGTGTGTGTGTGCGTGTATGTACATATTTCGTAACTACTGGGAGGCAAAGGCGGCAGCCTTACTCGGTCCCGAGCCGAGCTGTCTGCGGCTGCCGGTCCCTGCTGGCTCTGGGCCTCTAACTTATGGGTTATACAGTCACGGATTTCTTTTCCAAGCTTGATTGTCAGCAGGCCAGTTTCTGTTCATGGTAAGTACAAATGCCCCTTTTTGAAACCCCTCCCAGGCCCAGGTACTCACAGGGATTTTCAAGGCCCCAGTGAAGCTGATGGCGGCCATGCCGCCCCCGCCATCGGCCGGGAGAATGACCACGTGGTTCTGGTGGCCGGAGTGCTTTCCGTCCGACAGCAGTAAGCACTGCATCTCTGGGTCCTGGAGACAAATCCCGTTGGGAAAAGGAAAGAAAAGGTGTTACCCGGTAGCCCATCCGGTTGGGGCGAGCTCTGCTAATGGTCCTGGGGACGCCTCGTAAAACATGCTCACTGTGGGCATTCACGGAGTTTTAGGAAATACTAACTAAAAACAGGCAAAGCCCTTTGACCAACAATTCTAGGAATCCATTTGCGAAAAATAATTTGAGAAGTGGAAAAATACTCGTACAATAAAATTAATGTCACACCAACAGTGAGAAAAACTGCTGAAGTACATCCACATAAATGACGTACAAAAAGCTGAGATTTGACGGTCTGGGAAGTGCTTATGAGAGGTCAGGTAACAGAACATCATCCAAAACCACGTTCTCACTCTGATCTCACAGCACGTTCATGCTTAAATGTGCACCTGTGTAAGTGGGTAACTAGAGGATCTATTCAGAGAAGAAAAGAGGCTAAATTCTAAACCGATAGTGGTTGTCACTGAGTAGTGGAATTAACGTGTAATTTTTATGGAAATGTCGGGAAATTTTTTACATGATCCTGAATTTTTTAAGGAGTTCATAATGGACATAAATGATCAGAAACGTTACTTTAAAATTCAAAAACCAATTCCAATATTTCGTAAATTCTGATTCTGGACGTCCCTAAAGGGCAAAGTTTGCCTTTATGAAAGTAAAGAACAGTGGTCTCCAGCTGACGGTGGAGTATCAAGTCAGAGCAAGGATGATCTAAAAACGCCTTTCATGAGTGCACTAGGGAGTCAGGGCTTTGGAAAGAAATGTTTCTATGGAGTTCAGACTTTCCATGAAATCAAATAGGTTTTATTGTATTTATCTCAGTGTAATCTACTCAAGACGGATTCCAAATGCAGTAAAAAAAAAAAAAAAGAAAGTGGTAATGGATCATCATATCCGTCTCTTGATATGACAGTTCTCTTCCAGTGAAAGGCAGAAATGTGGACAACAGTGGCAGGCTGCAGCAACCGTGGTCCACCAGGAGCTGAGGGCCCAGCGCCTCTCGGGCAGCAAGAGCTGTGGCACCAGGATGCCCGGCTCCTGCCGTCACTCGGGCGTCCGGCCCAGAGCTGGCCATTGGTGGACACGGTCACGTATCACCACATGTCTGATGTGCCAGAACGCAGATGCCAACCCCCGGTGAGAAAGCAGAATATCTTCTGATGACAGTTCTACAAAGTCATTGGAAAAGAGACCAAAGATTTGAGTTTGGAAATAAACTCTTCTCTCGTGAATTACGCCGGCTACCCAGTGTAGGAGACAAAAATCAATAGTTCTCAACCCTGGCTAAACGCTGGACTCTCCAGTGAGAGAGCCCGCTGCCCAGCTGCATTCCAGGTTGGATAGAGCAGTCTCTGTTCAGACCCCGGGGGAGTCCAATGTGTAGTCAAAGCTGAGAACCGCAGGACAGATGCTTTAAAACACTGAGTGGTCTGACCAGTGGACCATGAAACACAGCCAGATAAAGAGTAAAAATAAGGTGAAAAGCTTCTGCTCAGCCAGGAAGACTGCCTCTGACTCACAGCGACTGCAGGTCCAGCACAGAACCCACCTGGTCACGCCCCTGAGTCACCACCTGGCCTGTCCTCGTTCTGTACAGAGCTTCAGAGACCCACCCATGGGGCTGGTTTAAGGCCCAAGACCCAGCCCATCTGCTCCGTAAACAGCGAGGAGCCCCTCGGACGAGAGGGAAGGCCCTGCCTGTGTTGAGCATGGGCCTCCTGCCCACGCCCACTCATCTTTCACGCAGGGGCCTGGGTGGGTGGGCTCTCAGCCACCAAATTCCGGCCCTTTGCAGTGCCTGGAGGAGACAGAGGGAAGTGCGAGGTCGTGGCGGGTTTCCTAAAACAAACCAGGAGCGCAAGGCTGCCTCCTCCTCAGAGCCAACAAAGACCCACTGGGCGGACGGGACAGAGAAAGCTGTGTGCCTGGAGCCCCCGCGGATCTGCTGGGATCGGGGAACCCCACCCTGAGGTTTTACGCCTTCAGAGAGCACAAGGGCACCATTTGATGAAAACACACACAGGGGAGGACGCACTGGTGACTGCTCTGCCCACACCTCACCCTGATGCTGGCCCCGAGGACACTTGTGGGGCCGCACTGGCACCCCAGGTGGAATAGCCTTGAGCAGCAAGCCACCCGCTCAGCGCTCCTTAAGTGTTTGCTGAGCCACAGCCAATCAGAAAGACCCTCAGAGGAGCCAAGGTGACAAGAAAGACATGTGACTACAAGGATGACAAATTCCGACCACCCCCACAAATAATCACCTCGTGGGTTTTTATAACCCACGCGGCCTGGAAGCAGGTCCAGCGTGCAGCCGCGTGGCCCTGGAGCCACCTTCTCTCTGAGCACATCCTCTTCCTCGCCCACCCCTTCTTTGTGTATTTCCTGAGACGTCGCTGGGAACCAGGCTGGGCAGGTAAGAGAGTGGGCAGGACCGTCAGAAAGGCAGCAGTGATCTGGGGCCTGGGCGGTGCTCAGCTCTGGGCCCCAGTGGATCTGAGCTGGGTCACTTGGGGGAGGGGACAGCAGGGCATCTTGCCAAACTGTGGGATGTCCTGCCTGCTGACCCCGGAGCCGCCTCCAGCACGTGAGCTCATCCTGTTATGGAAGGGCGGGGCTCCCTACCCTGGTTAGTGGGAGGGGCCCGCTGAAAGGGGACACCCATTGACGGCCGCCAATACCTGCCCAGTCATGTCCATCAAGGTCAGACCTACTGGGGCTTCTAAACACGTAACTGTCTCTTTGGTGACGTGCTAGTGAACAGACTTCTGTGGAGGGAAGAGAAAGGAAAGAGGGCAGCTATGTTCAGAAGACAGGTCCAGCCGCTTTACCGGCCAGTAACCGCACCAGAGCACAGGGCCCGGGGTCTTGCCTCGGGGGGAAGGTGGGTCTTCAGTGACAGAGAGGAATTACGGCCATGGGCACTGATTAAGACCTGCTAGGGCCCCGTATTTGTGTTCACCCCCAAATCCGTATGTTGAACCCCCATCTCTAGTGTGGTGGCATTAGGAGGTGGGGCCCTTGGGAGGTAATTAGGCCACGAGGGTGGGGCCCCCATGGAGGGATCGGTGCCCTTCTGAGAAGAGGCAGCAGAAGGCCTGCTTCTCTCTCTGCTCCGCCGGGTGAGGACCCGAGGAGGAGGCGGCTGTGTGCAGGCCGGGGAGCAGGCTCTCACCAGACGTCAGGTTTTCCGGTACCTTGATCTGGGGCTTCCCAGCCTCCAGAAATAAATGTTTGAAATGTGAGAAATAATTATTTACTGTTTAACCACCGAGTCTGCCGTGTTTGTTACAGCAGTCCAAGCTAAGGCACCTGATTTTTACATAAACTCAGAAGTGAGTAGAAATTTTAAAGCATTTCAGTTGAATTTAACTAAAATCCAAGAACCAAGACACATCAGACATCATCTTCCCGCATCCATTATTTCAACCACCAAAAATAAATTCCTTGGGCAATAAAGAAAAAAAAAAGCCTGTTTAGTACACTTATCCTTTAAGCTACCTGATTTAAAGAGAAAAGAAAAGATCATATACTTTCAATGATTAAAACCAAATCTAAAACGCCCCTGTGGCTCAGCATGGTCAGCTAGGCAGAGAGATGGGAGAAGCCTCCTGGAAGAGCCTTCTCGGAAGTACAGTCCTGCCCTGGTACCCGAGACCTGTGGGGCACTGTTCCCAGGACCCTCGCAGAGACCAAAATCCACAGATGCTGACGTCCTTTACACACACTGGCGTAGTGCAGCCGGCCCCGTGCTGGTGGGTTTTGCATCTGCGGGAACGGAGAGCGGACCGTGTCCCAAGAGGGGGCAGGTGAGGCCCAGCGCAGGGGAGGAGCCCTACCTGCCTCCCGGCCTCCCCATCCAAGGGGGCCAGGCAGAGGGCTCAGCACCTCTGTGCCTCAGTTTCCCCTTCTGTACCCTGGAAGGCGCTGAAGGGGTGGAGGGCTGCAACACAGCTAGCTTTTACGTTCTCTCTGGGTCCCTCCTCATGTTCCCAGCCCGCCCCACGCTCCCTCTACCTGAACCCCCTTGGCCCAGGTACGTGCGGACTCACTCCTCCTCCTTCACAGCTCCCTGCGAGGCCGGCCTGAAACAGCGCCTGCTCACCCCTCTCGGCGGGCTCTGTCTGCACCTGATGCCCAGCCCAATGCCCGGCCCCCGAGGACGTGAGCTCCACGGGCCCCGGGGGACATTGTGACTGAGGCTCATGGTGTGTCAGTGGTTGTTGGATGAATGAATGGCTTGCCAATTTGATTAAAAAAACTTAAAGCAAGCCCAGCTCTACTATCCAAAGAAAAGTACCCAAGGCAGACTCCAATGTCACCGAGGAAGCACAGGCCCTGCCCAGGGCGTCTGTGACAGGTGCCACCGAGGCAGGGCCCCACTCCTGCCCAGGGGCAGCGGGTGCCACTCACCAGGGGCTTGCTCCTCTCGTCGGTCAGGACTTGCTTCTGTAGCCGAAACCTGTGTGCGCCGTTCTCATAGGCTTTCGGATACTGGGAGAAAAAAATTTAATTAGAGCCACTGCCAAATCAACAGAGTGAAATTACACCTCGTTCACTGCAGCGATGGCACTGTCTTCACAAAAACTGATTGATTTCTTGAGTTTGTGTAAGCACATTTGACTGTCCTTTATCATTGGATTACCCCGTTCTGTCCATTCTCATTTTATAGTTGGCTTTATTCCTTTGATAACTATGTAAGTTTAAAAAGCTAAAGCTCTAATCTGTTCTTAGAAACAATAATCAGTACCTATATGTAAACTAAAAACAACGTGCAGTGTGCTGTGTACGGGTACTTACACGCCACGTACTGTGTGTGCAGTCGGACTGTAATATTTCTACCTAATAAAACTGCAAAGGGAAAAAAATGCTACCGATGAAAATAAGACAAATGATTAAAACAAAACAAGGGCTAATCCGTGCAACCTGAAGGCTTCAGACCCTCAGACAACAGGATGAAAATAAAATCCTTTCCCGAAGAACAATCCGCGGCCAACACATAAAGAAACATAACGTGCTCCTCCCCCGCGCTGGGCCAACTAACTCTCCTCAACGGCTCTGATGTTTCAAAGCGACCTCGAAAGGAAAAGGCCTTTAGAAATAACACAGGCCAACCTCTTCCTCTAACAAGAAATTTCCTACATCAGCAGGTTGCTCCAGAAGGAAGAAGACGCCCTCCACACAGGAGAGCACGGCTTCCAGGCAGCGCGCAGCGTGACCGCCGGGGCTTTGGGGGGGTGTGGACGGCGGACATATGTTCTAATTTCTCCTGGATGCACCCAGGAGGGAGTGGAATCGCTGGGTCATATGGTGACTCTATGCTTATCCTTTTGAGAAGCCACCAGACCGTTTTCCAAAGCGGCTGCACCATTTCACACCCTCACCAGCAGTGACTGAGCGTTCCAACTTGCTACTACCCGTCCTTTAGATCACAGCCATCCTAGTGGGGGTGAGGTGGCATCTCGCTGTGGCTTTGGTGACTGACCCCTGATGGCTAACGATATTGAGCAGGTTTTCATGTGCTTACTGGCCGCCTGAATGTCTTCTTTGGAGAAATGTCTCTTCAGATCTTTCCTCTTTTTTAAACCTTTTAAAAAGTTATTTTAAATCACTGAATTCTAAGTGTTCTTTATATATTCTAGATACAAGTCTTTTAGCAGAAATACGATTTGCACATACTTTCTCCCGTTCTTGATGGTATCCTTTGAAGCATAAAAGTTTAAAATTCAGTGAAGTCCAATTTATCTATTTTCCCTTCCATCCCTTGCGCTTTTTGATGTCATATCTGGGAGACTTTGCCCAATCTGAGGTCATGAAGATTTCCTCCTGTATTTTCTTCTAAGAGTTTTACAGGTTTAGCTCTCACATTCAGGTCTTCGATCCATCTTAACTTTGTGCATGGTCTGAGGAAGGGTTCCAGATCCTCTCTTTGCATGTGGATATACAGTTGTCTCAGCACCGCGTGTTAAAGAGATGACCCTTTCTCCACTGAATGGCCTTGGCGCCCTTGTCAAAGTCAACTGACTGTGAGTGTGAGTGTGAGTGTGAGTGTGAGTGTGAGGGTTTATTTGGACTCTCAGTTCTATTCCACCAACCTGCATGTCCGCCCTTATGACAGTAACACGGAGCCTCAGTTACGGCAGCTTTGTAGTGAGTTTTGAAATTGGAAAGTGTGAGTCCAGCTTTTTTCTTTTTCAGGATTCTTTTGGCTACTCTGAATTCCTTGAATTTTTTCATATGAGATCAAGGATTAGCTTGTCAATTTCTACCAAGAAGCCAGCTGGGGTCTTGACAGAGATTACACTGAATTTGTACATCAATTTTGGGGATACTGCCTTCTTGACAATGTAAGTCTTCCTGTCAGTGAACATGGGGTGTCTTTTCATTTAGTTAGGTCTTCTCTAATTTCTTTCAACAATGTTTCGTAGTTTTCAATGTGTAAGTCTCGTATCTCCTTGGTTAAGTTTATTCCTGAGTATTTCACTCCTTCTGCTGTAACTGGGACTGCTTTCTTCCTTTTGTTTTCAGATTGCTCATCACTAAAGTATAGAGATACCATTGATTTTTATGCACTGACCTTGCACCCTGCAGCCTTGCTGACTTTTCAATTAGCTGTAATAGGTTTTTGGTGGGTTCCTTGGGATTCTCTAGATACAAAATTACGTCATCTGCAAATAGCGGTACTTTCACTTCTCGTCCGATCTGCATGCCTTGTATTTCATTTTCTTGCCTAAATGCTCTGGCTAGACTCTCCCATACGATGTGGCAAGAGCAGGCGTCCTTGTCTTGTTCCTGACCTTACAGGGAAGGCATCCAGTCCTGGACTGTTAGTTATGTTAGCTGCGGATTGTCCCAGACACAGTTCCCTTCTGTTCCTAGTTTGTAGAGTGTTTTACCATGAAGGGCTGTTAGATTTTGTCAAATGCTTTTTCTGCTTCTACTGAAAGGACCCTGTGGTTTTGTCCTTTATTCTATTCCTGTGGAATACCACATTGATTGGTTTTCAGATGTTAAACCAGCTGTGCATTCCTGGGATAAATCCCATTTGACCATGGTGCTAACCCTTTCTGTATATTGCTGGATTAGCGTTTTGTTGAGTTATACGCACATTCCTAAGAGAGCTTGGTCTGTAGCTTCCCTGTGACGTCACTGTCTTCTGTGTATCAAGATAACACTTCGTTGGATGAGCAGGGAGTGTTCTCCTGGAAATCTGGGAGGAGTCTGTGAAGAGTTGGCAGAATTCACCAGTGAAGCCATCTGGTCCTGTGATTTTCTTTGTATTAAATTTTTAATTAATAATTCAGTTTCTTTCCTTGTTACAGGTCTATTCAGATGTTCTCTCGAGTCGGTTGTGGTAGTTTGTATCTTTCTACCTGATGTGTCAGCACACTGCTCCTGCCGCTCCCAGCTCTGCTCCAAGGAAGGCAGCACCTGTCAATGCGTCACAGACGCTCTCCAGGCCACCCGGAAGCTCCGTGAATGTAAAGGGCAGGCCCAGAAGGGCAGCAGCAGCCTGGCCCGCAGCGCCAGGGCTCTGGGGCCCCTCAAGTGGGCCCCATGACCAGGGTCTCTGCAGGGCCCCATGGGAAGTGAGCAGAGTCCCTGTGGGAGGGAGGACTTCGGGGCTCTGGTGGAAGCTGACGAAACGTCCCTAGAAATCAGCCCAATCTCTCTGTACCTCTGACCGGCCCCTGGGAGGAAGAGAAGCCACAACTGCCCGGCCACCCTGCCCCACAGCGTCCTGGGGACACGGGCACCCCAGGAGCCCAGTGAGTTGACAGGGAGGATGTGAATGGGGGAAAAGGACACAGCTTCGGCTCAGCTCACAGCCACAAGGGCAGAAACGGCGCCTCGGGCTCAAGCCTGCCCTCCTGTCCCTGTGAAGCAGCACGTGAGGGCGATCTGCCCCTCCCCCAAAGTCCCCTCGCACTCGGTGCCCGTGTCCCGCCCCGGGGGACGTGCTGGGGTGGAGGTGAGTGCCAAAGTCCTCCCCTCTGCCAGAGGTGGCGGTCCATGCAGCTTGGGTCTAGCCCACAGCACCAATCTGAGCTGACCCGTCCCAGCTTGGAGACTGAAAATCATGCTCGTGGCAGGAAAATGGCCTTAAAAAAAAAAAATGTATCAAAGTTTTAAAAAACCAGAGGTGTTTAACCTTCCTGAGGCAGTCATTTACAAAATTGATTTTGTTTCCCTAATTTGGTTTAATGTGGTACCAGAACCCTTCTTTTTAAATTAATTGTTCTCAAGGCGCACTGTATTAACAAGCGGATCCCAGCACAGCCCCGGCTCCCTGTCTGCGCACGGCAGGCGCACTCCACCGCGGTCCAGGTGGGGCCCTGCCTGGGTGCTCTGACCCTCCCGCGGGAGACAGACAGTGAGGGCTGAACTGGGCTTCACTGAGTAAAAAGGAGATGGCTGGAGGGCTGTAAGCACGCAGTGACATGGTCTGACTTCTGTGTCAAGAAAATGTCCCCAGGCGATTTGGCTCTGGCCTGTCCAGGGGGTGGGGAACGGCTCCCTGAGTGAGACAGGCAGTGCAGGGGCCTAGCAAGTTCACGGGGTAAAATAACGAGAACAGTCTAGTTGTGTTAAGTCTGAGAAGACACCCGGACGCCTCTACGGGGACGTCAGGTGGCAGTGTGACCACGACCACGGGAGCTCAGCGGGGAGGACCATGCTGGGGAGATGCTGAAAGCCACGGCCTGCGTGAGAGCTGCCCCAGCGAGAGGATGAACGAGGAGAGACGAGGCCGAGGAGCAGGCCTTGCCCCCCACGTGGGGGTACGGCAGGGCAGGCCCAGCAGAGCACTACAAGAGAACCAGGAGGGCGCAGTGCCCGGAAGCCCCAGGGAGAGGGCCTCTCACGGAGGGAGGAAACCATCGTGTCAAAGGCTGGTCACAGGCCAAGGGGGTGAGGCGGGAGCACTGATCGCGCGCAGCCAGACGATGCTGCTGGGGACCCTGTGGGCTGTGTCCAGAGTGGGGGAGGCCCGAGGAGGGGAGGGGTGCCGTGCAGGTGGTCAGGGAGGGTGATCCATGGGGTCCACCCAAAGGTAAGCAGGGAACTGGGTGTGAGGGCCACAGAGGCCTTGTCCACGGTGGGCGGCACCACCTGCTGTGAGCGGCAGAGGGAAGGGGGCAAGCTGAGGGCTCAGGAGAGGGGACTGGGAGCCAGGGGGGAGGCTGGCCTGGGGGGCAGGGCATTCACGGAGTTGCTGTGACTTGGGGAAGGGAGAGACCCCTCCAGACGTGGCGGGGGAAGCACTCTTTCGTGCCTGCCAAGACCGCAGGGTCACTTACCAGCAGAGTGAGCGGAGAGGTTAGGAAGTGGGGCAGTGGGTGATGACACTGACCAGGGAAACCCGGTCCTGGTGCTGGGTGGTCCAAACGGCCCCCCTGCCAGATATGGACCAGTTTCAAGTGACACCGGCTGGCTTAGCTCTGTGTCTTTCTGCAGTCACAGCACGCTGCCCGCCCAGGGAAGCCAGGCCACCCCCACCCCTTGAGGGCCCGGCCAGCCCCTGGCCCGGGTCACCCTCTGAGGGCCTGCATTGGGCCTTTCGTCTGGTTTTCGTTGCTATCATTATGATGACCCTTTTTCTAAAACTTCCAATATTCTGAGGGTGGGACCCATGTCCACACTTCATTATCCACCGACAGGACAGACAGACAGGACCAGGCTGGTGACAGTCATCAGACACCTGGCAGATGGCTCAGCGTCCAGAAGACACAAGAAGCAGAGAGCAGCCTTACCTTCACCAGGGTGGAGGAGCAGGCGATGTCCTTCGGATCTGAAACACCAAACACGACCAGCGTGAATCCAGGGCTGGGTGTTTACCCCAGCGTAAGCCAAGAGGAAACCCAAAGAGGGACCTGCTGATACTTTTACTAAATTAGTCACAATTTAAGAAAAAAGACTGCGCGAGGCAGCGTCGCGGGTGGGGAGAAGGCTCCGCGCGGCCGTCCCAGCAAGAACGGGCCTCGCTTCTGGTTTTGCTGGGACGCAGCCCTCCCTTCCCCCGGCCCGTGACCACATCAGCCCCCGCCCAGAAGCTGGACGAGCCGGCATGAGTGCGAAGCCTGCTTTGCAGAAGGAGAAACAGCTTCTGTGTGAAGACGCTCACCCTTATGTTTAAAGGGTGAGGATCAGAGCAAGCAGAAGACATGGCCACGATTAGAGTGGGGCTCCCAGTAGCACTTGTGATGAGTCATGGAATGTCATGGAATCAATCAGAAATAAAGGTTAGTGGGCACAACGTCTACCCTGACACAGAGCAAAATGCCTTTTACCTAAATGCACGGAGGGAAGGACACGTGGAAACCAGCAAAACCAGAAGCGAGGCCCTTTTCATCTTCTCCTTTAAAATCAGCGTGCGACCTGGGGTGGGCAGCAATGCCCCTTTCACAGAACGAGACGGCCGCCGCCCCCGGCTCTGCTCCCCCCTCACCCACCCAGATCCCTGCTCTTTCTGTAGCTTTTGGTGAGACAGCTGAACTGCCTTAAAACACAAACTGAGCCACAGGGCTCTAAACTTCCCACAGCAGGTCCCTCCGACGGGCACGGGGGTGACACCGTGGAGGGCCCCTGACCACGTGGGCCCTGCGCTGGCGGCTGCTCTTCGCCTGCCCCTGCGGAGGCTCTGCCTGCGCCCGGTGGTCTCGCCGGCCGCTGGGGACGTGTAGTGGTGCCAGCAGCCCACACACGGACCTCTCCAGCCGTGCCGTGGGGCCCTAGGGGCAGGCAGGACGTCATGGCCACTCCTCGTGGGGCGGCCCGTCCCCACGACGGGCCTTCCCTGGGCTTTCCCCCTGCAGGACACCAGCACGTGGGCCCCTTGCCTGTGCTCACAGGCAGGCCCGGAGGGGCTGGCAGACGGGTCCCTGTCCTTGGGCGTGGCTGTGGCAGGAGGGAGGAGCAGGAGAGCTGTCCCCTAGCTGCTGGTCACAAGACAGGGCGCATCTGGAGTCTTCGCTGCCCAACCCTGCTGTCAGGGGTGAGGGACGAGGGGGGGCAGAAATAAACCCCCAAGACACACAGGGAGCTGGTCTCTCTGCAGAGCCTCCTGCTCTGGGACACAGAATTTGCTGTCATTACTTACGGCTGGCTTTCACTGGCTTTCGTCATTCTTACCCGTCACAAGGCGGGGGAACACGGTGCCAACACCCTCGGCAGGAGGGCCTGATGCCTTCCTCCCGGGCTGCCATCCATGGAGGGCAGCAGGGGACTCGGGCTGACCGGCGACACTGGGCTGGGAAGGGAGGCCTCACTTACAAGGGCCCGTCCAGGACTGAGCGAGGAGGAGGAAAGGGGTTCGGAGCCTGTGAACCGGCTTCTCTCTGCTGCAGACATGCTCATGGACACGGCCCCGGCTGCGGGGTCCAGCGTGAGGGGAGTGGGAGCCGCAGACAGGCCTCCCCCCGCCAGGCCGGCTGCAGGGCTGCCCCCAGAGGGAGGTGCCGGGGCACGGCCGGCCGTGAGCACCCGGAGTCCTGTCACAGCCGGGAAAGCAGAGCAGGCCTCCAGGCCACGGGCTCAGGAGGAGCCACTCAGTGGGAAAGCAGAGAAATGCCAAGTCCAGAAGGTGCCCCCAGGCCGTGGGGCCGGGCCCGGAGACCTCGGCAGAGGCAAGGCGAGGGGACAGGGAGCAGCTAAGGGTGCTTTGAGCAGCACAGCCAGTCTCTGGGGGAGATGAGCCACTAAAGGGACGGCTGAGCGAGGCAGAGCGTGAGCATGGGCGGAGCAGGGGGCTGAGAGCCTGAGAGTTCGGGGGTGGGGTGCAGAGAGAGGAAATCTTGGGGGCACCGTGAGGAATGGTAACAGGGAGCTTGAACACGTTTACTAGTCACAGCTAAAGGCTAAGACTGCGGGTGAGAAAACCCTGCCCCATCAGAGGAAAGTGCGGAGCAGAGAGGGGTTGCGCACAGCCTCTGAGGCCCGGGCTTCAGTCCCACAGGACCCTCTCCCCGGCCTGCGGGGCCCTGAGACCCTGTCCTCAGCACCAGCTGAGGAGGCACAAGTGCTCACACGGCCCCCAGGCCAGCATCAGCATCGCTGACAGGCGGGCCTACTGGCCTCGTGGTAGCAGAGCAGGCAACAGAGGAAGGTCCCCACCAGGTGACGGTGTGGTGGGAGAGCCGCTCCAGGAAGGCCCTCCGGGTCCCTGGGCACTGCCCCAGCCCCGCAGAGCTACGGGAGGGAAGGATGCTCTCTTGTTACAAAGACCAAACCAGAGCTTCCTTGTTCTTGGAAATCCTGCCCCTCCCAGAACATCTAAACAGAAGGCCACTGGCACTTAGAGCCCACCAGGCCAGCAAAGAAGCCCTGCCTCCCGCACACCCTGTTCCTCTCACCTTGCCTCCTCCCCCAGAACCACCTCCTTATCAGCTGAGGAAGAGAAAAAAAGTCACCGTGGACTCTGGACCTCCGGCTGAGCTCACCCGGCACACCCCCGCCACCGGGTGCTGGGAGCCTGCCCGGAAGAGCACAGGTGACGTGGACAGCCTTTCTTGCCCATAACTCCAGTGACACTCAAGCTACAGTTAAATGCCACATGTTGGAATGTTCGCAAGGAAGTCAGCTGCCCCCCAAGTCTGCTAAACAATTCACTTGTTTTGGCCATGTTGAGATGTTGCTAAAATCTCACTTGGCCCCTGGAGGAGACGGTGAAAACAGGAGAGCAGCCCCGCCAGCCTGCTCCCCAACCCTGGCCCGGGGCGTGTCTGAATTCCTTGTCTAACCTGGCTTCCATCCTCCCTGACCGGACAACGCTGGCCTGAGAGCCTCATGAGTGCTCAGCTAAATGGTGGGTATTTTAAAAATGAAAAGGTTAGCTTTAGCAACAAGAAAACAGAAGCGAGAAACTGAGTAGCATAGGACTTCACCTCTCGGAGGATGAAGCTGGCAGCTCCAAACGCAGAGCTGACGCTCCACCCAACAAGGCTGGTGGAACTCCCGAGCGACCCTACCTGGGCGTTAACAGCGGCGAGCTGTCTGGTACCAAACGACTTTTACTTTGCTTTAAGCCAAATCAAAGCCAATGCCAGATACGACTCTTCAGGGTAGCTCATGGGGTTGGGACACCCTGACGAGGCAGCAAAGGGAGCACTGCTCCTCTTCGCTGGCATGACTGTTGGGAGGCCTCGTCCTGCCTGTCTCTATTTCAAAAATTAATTTCAAATTCAATTACAACAGAAGTCTGGTATTGAGTCTAGAACAGAACAAAGGACTTGGCTTCCTGGCAAGAGCACTCTTCACCTAATTAAGATATATGATCTTAAGTCGTGGGTTTTAAACATTGACAAGGGTGTATCTTATCAGAAAGCAAACAAGCTTGTGGCGGCAGGAGTGAGTGGGGGCGGCCACGCGGGCTGGGCGGTGAGCAACGTGGCAGGCCTGGGACGACTGTGCACGCCTGGTGCTGCTGGGCCGGAGGGCTGGGCCGGAGGCGACTCCAGGCATCAGGAAATAGCAGAAAGTTCAGCAAGACCAGGAAACCTGCTTCTGAGGAAGGAAGCCTGCCTGGGAGCCGAGGGCAGGCCGGGACAAGCACACGCCTGCACAGGACTAAGGCGGCAGCAGCCTGTTCTCCAGACACCGTGCCCCCAAGCCCCCCGGGGTCAGCTCCAAGGCTGGCGGTACTTACGTTCGATGAGAAAGAGAAAGCACACTATCCCCATGGCCGCCACGATGGCCCCGGGCACGATGAAGGACAGGCCCCAGCACGTGGACACCCAGAAGCCAGCAATCAGGGACCCCAGAATGTTGCCCACGGATGTGTGGGAATTCCAGACCCCCATGATCAAACCTCGCCTGCAACACAGCAAAACACAGGGTGGCAAACCATGTCTCGAGGCTTAAATGGGTCAGGACACGTAGGACACAAGAGTGCCCGCCTGCACGTGTGAGGGCTGGTGTGGAAATAAACACGCTGCCTCTGCAAGACATGGGACCAGGGGTGCTTGCAAGGTGACTGTATCTTCACTTTACCTCAGGCTGTAAGATGACGTATCTCCCTGAGCTTATGCCTTCTATGATTATGAGAGGAAAGAGGCCTTTTCCTGAAATTCTTGGAAGGCCCCAAATTTAAATTTGTGCCTTGGCAACCTAAATATAATCATTTGATGAAATATCCTGTTAATAAAAGTTCATGCTGGCAAACCCACCGGATGGATGAATGGAGAGCTAAACAAGACTGGGTGGGCTGGTGTCCCCACCTTGCTTAGCGTCTCTACCACTTCTTAACCGTGGGCCTGGCCGTGCTGTGCGTCACAGACGTTACAAGGGATGGGACCGCATTCAGGTCACCAGAGGCTGGGTGCAGCTCTGCTGCTGGGCCCTGGGTGACCTAGTCAGGGCGTGTCACACTTCCCTGTGCCTCACAGTCTCGGGAAAATGTAGTCTCTGCTTGGAAAGGCCTGGGGCGAGGCCCTGACTGCATTTCTCCCAGGTTCCCCAGAGGCCAGGTGGGGTTGACCCAGACACCACCCCGCCCACAAGGGTACCATCTCCTGGGACAAAGGTCCATCTGAATCTCAGAACCTCAAGTCCCAGAGGTTTCAATCACCTGATTTCATAGAGTAGACTGAAGTGTTTTTTTTCTGTAATAAATCTAAAGGAAAACTAAAGCCAGAGTGGTCTGGTTTCCATCAGGATCTTCTGACAATAAATGCTGCCCGACACAGGCTGCCTTCCTCACCTTCCTTTTCCAAACCAGTTGCCGAGGCAGGTGACGACGCTGGGCCAGCCGGTGGTCTGCACCAGTCCATTGACGACCTGTGGTTGAGGGCAAAGCCGGGGACTCACTGGGCAGACAAGGCGCCCGGGGCCCATCTCCAGGAGTCTGGTGCAGAGGGGGACTCGCACAAAAAGATCTGATGTAAGCCTCAACGGCCAGAGATGTATTTCGAACAATTTATATATATACATCTTATTACGAAGTAATATGTGCCTATTGAGAAAATTTGGATTAAGCAGAGAAAGGAAAGAAAAAAAATCTCTTGCTACTATTAATAGGTTGGGCCAAACTTCCCCCGTCTCTTTCTAATCTAAATCTTAATAAAAAAAGAAACTTTTTTCTTTTTGTAGAGCTGATTGTCCCGCAGGCCCGGCGTGTGCGCAGCGTGCGCTCACTCCCGCGTTATGAGGACGGCCCTGCTGCTAACGCTCCTCTGCGACAGGCGCGACCTTGACTGAGGGCCTGGGGACACTGATTCTCCACTTCCAGGGGCACCGAGCTCAGCTTTCAACGAGGAGTTAGAAAGCGGCTTTGCTTAGGTGCAGGAGCCTGAGGGCAGTGGGAAACTAGGGCGGCTGTGCCTCCTCCCGCCGCCTCTGGGAAGCAGCCCTCTCCAGAGCCTGGAGGCCGCTGGCCTAGCCTCGGGCCAGCCAGGCTTGCCTTCCCTCCCGGGTGTGCTGGCTCCGGGAAATTGTTTTTCCTTCTCTTTGTCTATATTACTATAAAGTTTGAACTACTTTTGTAATTAAAACAGCCAAACTTTTTCAAGTCCTATGGTGAAGTTTTTAAAAGCAAATGACATATAATTTGCCTTGATGATTTTAAAACATCCTCCTGGGCTGTTTGAGAGCCTCAGAAGGTGAGCATCATTATTTTAAGTCCTTTTCCACTTCTTGTCAAGGTTAGCCACAGGGCTGCTGAGAGGGGCGGAGCCAAGGGTTCCAGGAAGGCGGTGGCGGGGGGGGGGGGCAGCGGTGGGTGGGCAGCTGGGAAGGCCGCACACCCTGTGGCACCGCTGGGCCCTTGCCCTTCCTCCCGCCGACTGCTTCAGACCCTCCCAAGTCCCTCATCCTCCACCCTCGCCACGCCCCACGTCCCTTCACCTCCTCTGTCACAAGACCCAGCATCTCAAGTGCATCTAAATTAAGGCAGAAGGGTTCCTGAGGGCTTCAGGCTTCAGTCCCCCAGCAGGAGGGCTGACAAATAGGATTCTTAAAGACACAACTCCTGAAAATAAGGAAAACTTCACAGCGGCTAGAACTTCAGGGCAGTGGAGGGAGAGGGCAGTGCTGACCCTGACGTCAGGCAGGACACAGTTCTGCCCCCACCCCCATCGTCTGCCGTCTTCTCCCCCGGCAGAGCAGGCGCCCGCGACACGAGCCCCCCGGCCAGCTCATCGCAGAGCCCCGCACGTGGTGGCCGCGGACCCAGACCTCACCTGCGTCACCACGTAGAATCCGAAACTGTGGATGTCGTAGAAGTAGCCCAGCCCGAAGAGGGCGGTGAGCGCCCCGCTGGCCAGCATTCCCGCCGTGAGGTAGTACCGGATAGGGAGGCGCTCCCCTATCACGCCACTGTGGATGGAGGGGAAGGAGGACAAGTGAGGGCGCGACACACTCGGATTGAAAGTGGCCCAGCAACTTCTTTCTGGATGTTTCCATGCTGTCCTCTGAGCTTTTAGAACTCCACGGCACTACAGTTCCCAGGAAATTTTAATCACAACCATTTCTCAGTGGAGCACTTAACCAGAAACTGGCAACATCTTTTAAGACTTCTTATTTCTAGTAAAAGTCACTGTTGAATAATAAAGCTTAAACGCTATGACACAGGGTGACTGCCAGCTTAAAAAACCCAAACCTGTCCTGCTAGCTAATCCTGTTCTAAATAAACAGCATCCTGCGAACGTACACAGTACCTACAAATTTCAGCTGTCAGGCTGTGGACAAGTGACACGAAAGGGGCCCCGTGACCTCGAGCGGGTCTCTCAGCTCTTAGCCGTCACGAAGCCCCTGCAACAGTGGCCAGGCGGGCAGCGCTCTGCCGACGACCCCTCCTGCCTCAGCCACTGTGATGCGCCTTAGAGACGGAGCATTTTCCTTAAGGTAAAGCCTGAAACATGGGGGGAGAGCCTCCGTGCTCCTTCTGAACAGCAGTGTGACTCAGTGAAGAGCTAATCTCTCCGGAGAACTTCTTCCTAGAGCTGCCTGGGTCCAAAGAGACAAGCGCAGGGAAAATGCCCATAGGTGGTGGGGACTCAGTGAAACGCTGCGGTGGTGCTGCTGTGGGAGAGACGTCTCCGGTTTCACGTGGGACGTGCACGCAGCAGGCTTGTAACCCCTCACACCGCACCGCCCGATGCCGTGGGAGATACAGTCTTCACTGCCTTATGGGAGATGTCACTTCGGAACAACTTGAAATTGTGACTTATTAAGTGAATAAAAAACTGGAGACTAATTATAAATGACTGCGAGCGCTTCGTGACATTCAAGCACTCTGTGGTTCTCATTTCCTTCCAGGCGGCCGTTCCAGGAGCAGGTGGGCATGAAGCGTAGTGGGGAACGATGCCCGCCTGCCCGTGGGCAGTGCCCGGGGAACCATCTCCAGAACCCGGTCTTTCCTCTCAAGAACCAACACACCATGGAGCTTTCACTTCTGAATTTACCACAGAAAACGTACCTCCCCCGTATCATGTAAATGGCCTTTTAAACGCTAAAGCAGAGGAGGTAACTCAAAATTATAAACCACATTCGGGTCAAATTTTGAGCTGAGTAGAAACTGATCACATCCAAACGCAAGAGCATTCTAGAGCTAAAGGAATCACCTACTTCATCCTGCTCACTTCGGAGAAGAGGAAACATGTCCCAGAAGCACTGGCCCCTCTGCCCAAGGTCACAGAACAAGCGGCAGAGTCAGACGGGCCTCCTGAGAGGGCGCCATCAGCAAGGGATGCCAACGCCCTCTGGTCCTGCTGTGCCACACTGGGCCCCAATCTGGTCTCCACTTAAAAGTTTTAAAAGAAAAGGCCTAACAGAATGGACGCCATTCTACATTGTGTGAGCCTCACACAGGTAATAAAGGCCACGCCACACCTGCATGAACCTGCCGGCCATGACCTGGGTTAACGAAGGTGCCTCTGTATCTGATTCGTGTGACATACACAATCCGCTTCACTAGCCACGTGTCACGATGTCACCGAAAGGACATGCAAGGCGGCAGGGTTCACCCTCGTTGCAGCCATGAGCCTATGGGGGAGTCTCACATTAGAAGGAATTTCATAATAACCCTCACTGGCAACTTGAATCATGAGGAATGATCTTTGCCAATAAATAAGTAACAATGAAACCGCTTTATTCAAACCAGGATTCCTAACCCCAGCTCCCGTGACATCTCGGGCCAGGCAGCCCTCCGCAGCAAGGTGCTGTCCTGTGTGCTGCAGGACACTCAGCAGCGCCCTGGTCTGCCCACTGATGCCAGCAACATCCCTGCTCCAGCTGAGACGGCCGAAAACGTCTCCAGGTAGCACTAATGTCTCCTAGGAGACAAAAGCTCCCCCAGCTGAGAGCCACATTTAAATACTGTTTTCTAGTAACCGAGAAAATCACACCTCAGCTTTTGGGTATCTTTATGTTACTGATTACTGGTGTCCAGTAACACTGCAGTCTCCAGAACACGGGTACTGGGCCCCAGGGTGGCCTGTGGCTGGCGGCTGGGCTGCGACCCTGCCCCTAAGGCGCCCAGGCTCGAGCGCCGCCAGATCCAGGCTTCCCACTCCTGATCCTGAGTGCCCCGTTCCCTCCCTTGGACCAGCCCTGCGGGCAGCGCAGACGTGCAAAGACAAGGGGGCGCCATCCACTCCGCCAGCACAAGCCGCCTGTCTGGGCACCAACCGCTCAGAAGGGTCCTGCGCTGGGGAGGGGGCCTGGGTCTTGATGATGCCACAGTCTGGGTGGGTCTCAGGGGAGAGAAGCATTCACAGGGATTCTGGGGATTCTCAAAGCTCTAAGGACCTCTGTCTCTGAACAAAGGCCTCTTTGGGCAAAAGGCCTTAGTTCCTATGATGCTTTTGTTAAACCTGGCTGGACTGACATGAGACCAGGTTTCAATCAGCCTACTGCATGTCTGTTACCCACAGGACACTCGCCACCTTCCGAGGGCAGCTCAGGACAGACGCGGGGACGGGATAATCATCATGGTACAGATGCTGGGAGCACGGCACGTGCCAGGCACTGTTCTGAGCACTCGACAGGCACCACTCACTCAATCCTTTTGTCACAGTCCTGAATTAAGAACTACTACTTCCCCCATTCGGCAAAGGGGAAACTGAGGCCCAGAGAGGTAAGGTAACTTGCCCAAAGCCACACAAGCATGTGGAAAAGCTGGGATCAAGTCCCAGAGATGTGTCTCTGGACCCACCCGCCAGGCGGGACAGCCTCTGTGCACGCAGGTGAGGTGCTGTTTGGGCCGAGCTGGGCCTGCCAAGCATGTCTGCTATAAACTACTCTGATGTAGGTGGAATCAGTAAACAGACGCGGCCCCTGAAACCAGAGAGGGTGTGCTGTGCTGTGTGTACGGGGCAGGGAGCTGCCAGCACATGTTCCTAAGTGACCACATCCTGGCAGGGCTCACAGTGCGCCCTAACCCCGGGCCAGGCAGGCTGTCCAAGGACAGTGGGCCTGACCGGCAGGACACCCGGGACGTGTGGAACGCGCTGCCTGGCCGACACAGAGGGCACACACGGACCCCGTCTCTGAGGAGAGGCTGGGGGCTGGCCGCCTGTGGGCGAGCCCGAGCTCCCCGTCCTTTGGCGCCGAGGCGCGCGCTGCACGCGCTGGGCTGCCCGGCGAGGGCCCGGGGTCGCCAGCGGACCTACCTCAGGTACATGCCGACGGCGTATGCGCACAGGAAGGCGTAATCCAGGGCCCCGAGCAGCTGCTGATAGTTGTCCTGGTCTGCACGCGCGTCAAACAGCAGCAGCAGGAGGAGAGGGTTGTTTAGTTTTCATGAAATACCAGTTGATGTTTGGGAGGGGGCAATAAAACACAAAGCTTCTGTTGTCTGAGTCTGGGCAGTGAACTCAGACTGGAAAGAGGTGGTTCTGAACGCAGAAAATACGGCAAGGGGGAAAAGTCGCCTCCTTTCCAATAATAGTAAAATAATCGCTAAATAGGCGTTCCTGCGCTCAGGGCGGATCCAGGCTGGCAGCGAGCACGTGGTTGCTCGTCTGCTCCACGTGTTACCCTGGCTGCTCTGAGACCCCCAGCCACCCAACACCACGCGCTGAGATCCTCTCTTCTTCCCACCCACACGGCTTATGCCGGCCAGTCCTGGCTGCTGTCTTTGACAAATGCCAAGTGCGAGTGATCTTCAGCAGATCTCCTGCCAAGAGAGACTTTTCCAGGTACGACGGCCCCGCACACAGGCGCAGGACACACAGCGGCTGAGGGAGAAGGCCAGTTTGCTAGGAGAGGACAGACTAGTCTGTACCTCGAGGTGCAGCTGTATCCGTGAGCACCATCACGCTGCTGAGATCAGTGACGCTGGGAGAGCCTGGCTGGCCACGGCCACACCACCAGCTCTGGGCCTGGCCGTCTATGGAGGAGCCCTGCAGGGACGGCCTGCTTCAGCCAGAGGACGAACATGGGGAGGGAGACGGATGGGGAACTCACCAAATGGGGCCCAGCCGCAGTCAGTCCCATTGCCCGGGAGCCGGTGGGGTGCGGTGTCCCCTGCTTTCTGGCTCTGGCTGTGGAAATGGACTTCACCCTCATTCGGAGCAGTGCAGAACCTGTGCAGCTCACCCTGGGCATTCGTGGGGAGGACAGAAGCCAGAGAGAGAACAGGCACTCAGGTGAGGTCCAGCAGGGGTGCAGCGTGAGAATGACTGCCCCTATCTCCACAGCGTTCCAGGGGGAATAAGGCACCACAGGGCGATCTGTCTGCAGGACCCACAGAGAGCCCACGGTGAGGAAGGTTCCTCGGGTGCCCAGCAACCCCTCCTGACGCGTGCACAGCAAACACGTGAGGGGCCTCGCAAAGGCGATTGCTGAGTGCCGAGTGCCCGGCATCCCAGGACCACCTACCCAGGACTGAGGAACAGGCCATCCTGCTAGATTTACATAACTGAACGCGTGTTACAGGCCCATGCAACGATGAGGATGGGTCTCAAAACAAAATGTGCTTGACACAGAGGAGCACGAGTGGGAGGACTCCACCACGGAGTTCAGGAGCAGGGAGACAAATCCGTGAGACACTGGTGAGACTCATGGTCACCCGGGGGAGGTGATGATGGGGACGGGGCGCACTGAGCCCTCTGGGAGCTGGAAAGGGGCCAGACCTTAGCCCAGGGGACGACTTCCCAGGTGAGCAGCTAAACATCTGTCAGGCCAGACACTGAAGACCTGTGTACTTTGTGCAAATCATACCTCATACCTCAAAACCAAACACCCCATCCAGGGCAGAAGGCCACCAGCCCGCCAAGCCATGCCCAGCAGCAGCACCCGCCAAGCCATGTCCACCCCAGCAGCAGCAAGCAGGGCGGGGGACAGAAGTGCTTGTCTGAGCAGTCTGGCTGTGGGGGCTGGAGCCCTGCCCGGTCTCTGGTCCGCAGACGGGGCTGCCACCGTCACAGAACTGTTCCCTGAGCCGTGACGCTGAACACCGTGCTTCGGCCGGTGCGTGGGACGGGCAGCCCGCCAGCCACGGCTGCAGTGGGGCAGGGAGTACGCGCGCCTGAGGGGCACCCTCTCCAGCAGCAGCCAGAGGGTCTGGCAAAGACGGCGTGTGTGTGCCGGGTGCTCCTCGGAGAGGACTGGCACCCTCATGCCATAGCACGCCAGCCGGGCCCATCTCTTTACAAGTGACCTGCTCCTTGTCACACGAGACAGAACGCCACACGTCTGCCCTTCTGCCTGCTGGCACCCACGTCCTCCCCAGGTGCTCGCCCTCCTACTCCTCTGCTGCTGCGCACTTTCTGGGTTTCCCACGACAAGTGCTTGGATGAACCAATCCATCAAGTGTAAGTGAGGGAGAAAGGAGGAATCCTCAAGGTCAGGGAGGTGGCCCCGAGGGGAGCAGAGGTCCTGAAGAAGCGTCCTCTAGTGAGCTGGGGCCCAAGAGAGGCCGGGCCTGGAGGGCTGTGAGGAAGGCTGGCCCAGGAAGGAGCATCCACCCCAGGGTCAAGACACAGGGTGGCGGGCAGGGGGCCCAGTCCACCAGGAGGGTAGCAGCCAGGAGGCCTATCCCCACCTTCGCCTCGTGGGCATCCGACTCTTCAGGATAGAGTCACCAAAGAGGCTGATCTCCTTTAAAAGGCTGCCTTGCCGGGGCCAAGGTCAGCCGGGGCTGGATGCCCCCGGGTTCTACATGGACGCAGGCCCCTGAGACCTGGCCCGGCACACAGGGCTCAGCTGCTCTGTGGTCGGGTGGCTTCAAAGTCATCACTGGGCTGTTCTGCTATAATTCAAACATTGCCCTAAAAACCAGCCAAGGGTTCCGCTTTCCAAACTCAAAGTAACACTTTGCAAAATAGCTTTCCTCAGCAGAGCTCAGCTCCCCAGCGGTGGAGGCCGGGTGGCGTCACCTTGGGTGACTCGGAGCCCCTTCCCCGTTCCTGCCTGTGCTCGGCGGTCTCACCCAGGCTGCACGTGAGAACTGAAGGCTGCGACTGTGAACTTGAGGTGGGGACCTGGGCGGGGGGGCTACAGTCCTTCCTTCCTGCAGAAAGCTGGCATTTCCCCACCCACCTGATTATACAGTTTTCTCCTCTTAGCCTTCAGAGGTCAGGGGTTTCCACCCACCTCTCCCTGCTGCTTCTCATGGAAGCCGACTGGGCCAGGCCCGGAGCTTCACTGCAGCTGGCCGTTCATCTTTCACTAAGAAAGCCACAGGCAACCCTTGCAGCCGAGAGGGACCCGCGGGCAGGGCCGATGCAGGGTTCCTAATGCATGCCGTGCACGGAAGCCGGGAACAGGACCGCTGTGGACGCTGCTCCGACTGGCATTTCCACCTCCTCTTTCACCATCCATAGCACACATGGGACTAGAAATGATCCCTTTTTATTTCATAAATAAGCAGAAGAGGTCTTCTGTTTCGGTCTGTCCTGTGATGAGACGTGCTGGTCAGGGACACACGCTCTGAGCTGGGTGCTAGGGCTGCCGTGCTGGCCTCCAACCCGGGCCAGGTCGTGCGAGCCCCGGACTGACTGCTGTGAGGCCGGCACCGCCCGGCTGAGCCACGTGTGTGTGGAGCGCTGTCCCGGGTCCTCGGCCCCCGCGGGGCTCCGCAGCCGTGAGCGTGGGGCCCCACAGCCATGCCTCGGCCCCCGCAGCGAGCCCCCTTTTCCCCCAGCCCTCCTCTCTCTACTGGAAATGCCGTCTCCACCCCGCCTGCCCTACTGACAGGCCGCAGCAAGAGCACCGAAAGGGTGGACGTGACACAGGCATGAAGAGCTCTGAGGCTGTTCAGCCGTGTCAGTTTTTAATAATACTGCTACATTTTAATATTTCAATGAGTTTTATTCCCTAAACCTGGTGTTTGCAGGAAAATTAAGGATTAACTAAACTGAGATAAACTTAGTTCATCAGAAAAAGACTCACCAGGTGAACTAATTCTCTCCATGCTACAAAGTCATTTGGGGGGAGCTAGTCCTCTGCTTTCATAAAAGCCGTCTCCTTTGCAAAGGTTTTACACATACGTCTTTCAACGGGTAATATAGAAAAGTAATCAAGTCACACTAGGCAGTTACTGAAAGTTGGTCAGTCAAAAGACTACATGGCAGCTGAGGGACACAGGTATGAAATGCCAGAGGAGGACAAGCAGGATGGAGCCTCGGGGCCCAGGCTGCTCATCACCATCTAAGAACGTCTGTGAACACTGGGGTGCGTGGATATTTTTGAATTAGAGTTCCCTCTGGATACATGCCCAGGAGTGGGATTGCTGGATCATGTGGTGAGTCTATTTTTAGTTTTTTGAAGAATCTCCATACTGTTTTTCATAATGTTTGCACCAAACTACATTCCTACGCTATTTACAACAGCCAAGACATGGAACAACCTAAATGCCCATCGCCAAATGACTGGATAAGAAGTTGTGGTATATTTATACAATGAAATACTACTCAGTCATAAAAAAGAATCAAATAATGCCATTTGCAACAACATGCATGGACCTGGAGATTGTCATTCTAAGTGAAGTAAGCTAGAAAGAGAAAGAAAAATACCATATGATATCACTTCTATGTGGAATCAAAAAAAAAAAAAGACATATGACCTTATTTACAGAACGGAAACAGACTCACAGACATAGAAAACAAACTTATGGTTACCAGGAGGAAAGGGGGTGGGAAGGGATAAATTGGGAATTGGAGATTTGCAGATACTAACTAATAGATATAAAACAGATAAACAGCACATTCATACTGTACAGCACAGGGAACTACATTCAGTATCTTATAGTAACTTATGGTAAAAAAGAATGTGAAAACGAATATATGTGTATTCATGCATGACTGAAGCATTATGCTGTGCACCAGAAATTGACACAACATTGTGAACTGACCATACTTCAATAAAATACATACATGCAATAAAAAAGAATACTTGATATAAAAATTGTCTGTGTAACACACAACGAAACAGCAACAACAAAACAGACTGTGAAACGCCAGAGCGACGGGAAGTTGAGGGCAGGATGAGAGAAGGCAGGTGTCAGCGTGACGGAGGATCACAGAAAACAGCCCCGACGGACAAGCGAGGTGCTTGCAGGGGAGGGTGGCCCGCAGTGGGCGACGGGCGCCCCCTCCCACCCAGCCGCGGCCCAGCTCCGCGCAGCAGGGGGCGGCACCTCGGGGACTGGCTGGCCATGCAGCAGAAGTGCTCTCTGGAAGTTCCACTCTTGCACAGGCCCCCGCAGCCATTCAGGGACAGGTATTTCTTATGTAAATGTACATTTAAGGAAGACTCCACTCTCCAAACTCTGAACTTGAGCAACTTTGCACTGAGAAACGCTTTCACTCATTCATTCCAGAAATATGGGCTGGACAGCTCCTGGGCTCTCTGGCCAAGGGTACAGAGAGGGTGCTCAGTGTCTGTAACTGGGGAGTCGGGAAGGGTCCAGAAGACACGGAGAGGTGATGATGAGGGGTGGGCGGCCAGAGCGGGGGTTTGGGGCCACATCAGCTCCCCCGGAGGAGATGAGGTCTGTCAACTCCACCTTTAGACGACACGTCCAGCTTGGGGTGTGCACACACACACGTGCATGTGTGTGGACACGAGTGTGTACGTGGTCCACACGGAGTGCATATGGTCAGTAAACTGCCTGTGGCTCATCAGGTTGTGTGGACTCATTCACTTTAACTAGCCCTTTAACAAAGCTCTGGGCTAAAAGAACTCTGCAGAGCACCATCCAAAAGGAGCCCCAGAAGAGAAATGGAAGTTGGGCGCCCGCTATGGTCTGAGTGTCGGTGCTCCACCAATTCGTATGTTGAAACCTAACCCCTAAGGTGATGGTGTTAGGAGCTGGGGTCTTTACGAGGTGATGAGGTCAGGAGGGTGGATCTCCCGTGAATGGGATTTTAAAGGGACCCCAGAGGACCCCCTCGACCTCCCACTATCTGAAGACACAAGGACACAGCCATCTGCAAGCTGGAAGAGGGCCCTTACGAGAAACCAGCAGTGCGGCACCCTGATCGGGGCGTCCAGCCTTCAGAACTGTGAGGGGTTGATTCCTCTGTTTATAGCCACCCAGTCTATGGCACTTCGTTACAGCAGCTCGAGTGGACGGCGACAGTGCTCGGAGCAGGAAGGCCAGGCAAGCTGTGCCTGTTTACAACAGCACCCGGAGGTGGTCAGCTCGTCTGAGTGAGTCACAGCGCCACGCACAAGGGGACCAAGCACACACACGCATGTGTGAGCACACACCCACTCACAAAGGTGCAGGAAACTCAAGGGAAGCTTTCTGGTCACTATCCGTTTTTCACAAATGGAACCCTTCTACATGGACTGATGCACACCGTAGCTCTTCTGACTCAAAACACCTCCTGGGACGCGTTCTGAGGCCACTGCTTTGGCTCTGACCCATTCCTTGAAGCAGTTACACCGCGGGAATATGGCTGTGCCACACGGTCCATGCAAACTTTCACCTGCTGGTTAAGTTCACATAGTAGCCAGGCTTTTTTTCTCCTTTTTTAAAAAAATTGTGAACGATGCTGCAATAAAGGTGCCTATGCAGATACCCCGAAGTGCTGGCGCCTTTATTTTTATGGGCAAAGTTCCCAGATGCAGGAATGAAGGACAAGCATTTTTAATTTCAATTAGGTGTTACCCAGAACGCTTTCCAAAAGGCTGTAACACTACATTTCCATCACCAATGCCGGAACGTCTTCTGCCTCCGTCAGTGCCAGCAACAGGGGCTGTTACTCTCTTTATGTTTTGCCAGATTGTGGGTGTAAAGTGATGTATTGCTACTTTAATTTGCACGTGCAAGCTCGCATGCAGTCCTCACAGTTCTTGGAAATCCAGACCCCTTGTCTGTGAGCTGCCTCTTCCTCCCCTCTGTCCATCACTCCTTTGGGTTTTCCCAACCTCATGCCCCTAAGACGGACATAATTCTGTTTTTGCGTTTTCACTTTTTATTTTTCACATTTGAATCTTTAACCCATCCATTTTTATAAGATAGGGATTCAACTCTATTTCTTCCAGGTGAATAACCAGTTGCGTCAACACCATTTATGAAATGACCTGTGCTTTTCCATCACCTGTCGACCACGCCACCGTATGTTTCTGCAGTATTTTCTGTACTATTCTGCTGACCTCCTCTGTGTCTAGTCTCACGCAACACCATAATAATTTGATTATAGTGACTTTAAAAAGGTTGCCTTTTCCGCACTTTCCTTGGTAATTAACTCTTGGGCGTCCTTTCATATAAACTCTAAGATTATTTTATTCAATTAAAAAAGACATTGCTGAGATTTTCACTGGAGTTGCATCCTGTTGAAATACTAACACGGGGAACAGTGGAACTTTCCAGATAGCAAGTTTCCCATGCAAAGCCCTGGTATGCACTTCCAGGCTTCTAGGCCTCGTCTTCTGTCTGCCACCGAGGATCTTACAGCTTTCTTATGGAGTCCTCTGTGTGCAGAGAGGGCTGGGCACTCATATTCAGACCAGTCAGGTCACCACTCCCCTCAGGGAATAGGGCTCCCTGCAGCTCAGGCCCTCCCTGAGAACCCCTGCTTTCAGGACTTTGTTCTGGCCCAGCTGGGGCTGGGGACACCCCCAGAGTGTCCCCTGGGCACGGGCAGGCCACACCTGTCTGCCAGTCTCCAGCTGGGAGCCGGGGCCAGAGCTGGAGCAGCTCGTGGAAAAGAGGAAAGCGCATTTGCTACACCACCTCCTCCCAGCCCTGTTTCCATCATCATCACCTATTTTTCCTTTTTGCTCTACTAAAATCAGAAAAACATGGAAGGCATCAGTGGAGACTGCAGGTAAGTCCAACAGAGAAGCCTGACGCTGTCACGACACGTCACGTCACTATGAACGACACTGAAGAATGTGACTCATTCTGTAATTCACAACCCCTGGTGGTCAATTCCAAGTAAGCAAATATATTTTAACTTTGTTTTGCTTATAACGTGCTAATTTAGGCTAGAGAGAATTCAAACTGTTCCCTGAGTCACAGAACCATTACTACCTCTAGTTTATAAATAAGATGAGCTAAACAAAGGCAGAAAACCCTGTCAGGCATTGCACAGCTTAAGTGTTCGTGTGCAGTGTGATGTCCTCCCTCAAAAGGCAAAGATGACCACGGACCCTGCACGAGGCTGCTCCACATCCAGGCACAGTTAAGGTGCAAAGCCAGACCACATGCGTGTCGAAGGGGACCTGGGTGTGACGCTGTGAATGCGCTCAGGTGTTTAAACGCCCCGGGGACCTTGTGGCAGAGAGGTCCCGAGAACCCTGGAGTCAGCCCGCCCACGTGGAATTCACCCGAAGGGGTCCTGAGTCTCAGTGTCCTCACCGGAACACTCAGACCCACGGTGGCAATTATCTCAAATGAGGAATGCGTGCATCCTGCCAGGCTGCAGGGCTCCATGAGCAGCAGACACTGTGACTGACGAAAACTTGACAGAGAGCTGGCCACGAGGCCCCGCGTCAGTAAGCCCCAAGCCCCCGGCAGGGGAGCCTGGAGCCTGGACGGTGCTCCACCCCTTTTGGGCAGAATGGAGCCCCGGGGACCCCCACATCTGGAAGGAACCCACATGCCCCGCGCTGCTGCTGAGACCCTCAGCCCGCCTGGGTCCCAGCACAGACCTCGGCTGGTCCAGAGGCGCTGGGAGGTGACGCCCCGCCCTCCACCTAGCGCTCCGGGCACTGGCCCCAGGACCCCAGTGCAGCCTTTCAGGGAAGCTCAGGAGGGCTCCCCGGCCGCTCGTGCTCCCTCAGTCCACGGCACCCACTAGGCCCCTTCAGCGGGCTTCGCCCTTTCTGAGCCGTGTGTTTACTTCCCCCAGGACGACGGGAAACAGGCGTATGTGAAGTCACCGTGGCTGGCTGGTCCTCGGCACTGACTTTGGAGCCACTGGTTGAGTGGAGTAAGGCCCTCCAGCTCCTGTTCCATCCTTTTCTCTTTTGAAAACAACATTTTAAAAGGTCTTCAAACCTCTCCATAGTTATTAAAACTCGGTATGTCAAAAAAAAAGCAAGAATTTTGGAAGTGACTTAAAGTGCAGGGGAAATCCCTGCTTCCTAGGGGCTAGGGAGGAGCTCCAGGACCCTGTGCCCCACATACTCCGGGAGTAACTGGAGAGAGGGGCACAAGGAGTGGCCAGGGCAGCGGCTCTCAGCCCCCGGGAGCAGCGGGGGGCACGACCACAAAAGCCAACAGAACTGCAGCCCCGGACCGTGTCCCTGCCGATGTTCAGAAGTTGAGGGCGCGATCGAGCCATCAGGGAACTATCTCTGGCACCGGTCAACTTCTGTGTCCCTCCTATAGCAAGAGTCAAAAGCCATGCCAGCCCGGTGACAGTCCGCAGGCAGACTGATGCGGCTCCGGGGAGGGCAAGGAAACGCTCCTGCTTTTCCCAGCGTTATAACTGGCTCTTACGTAGGATTGTCTACTTTAATCTTCTTTTCTCAAAGTCTAGTTAAATGCCTGCTTAACAACTTCCTGCCCACCCATCACTCAAACAGAAAAGCAGTGCTCCAAGAATAACGGAGAACCACCACGATGCCAGACTTGCGATCAAATCCAAATGATCACAGGGGCAATTTGGGGAACAATTTTAGATTGGATCTATTTGGAGGGAAAATTCACGCAAGACAGAATAAATATTTAATTAAGCTTCAAAATTCTGGAACCATCAACTAATAAAACTGAAAATATACTACCTCTGAAATTACAAGTCCTAAAAACATTTTAAAGATTTTAATTTCAGAAAAGAGAAACTAAAAACCAAAGCAGCAAAATAACTTGCTTCTCAGCAACCCATTTTCTCCACTCATCTTCTTACTCTGCCCCCACCCTCCCCTCGCCCCAGACTGGCTCTGAAGGTCACCAGCTCCTCACAGCATTCCAGGCAGGAAACGGAATCGAGGGCCGACAAGGGCTTCTTACCTTGACTATACTGATGGGCTTTCGAGATAAGTGAAAACTTGCATACAGCAAAAACGTCAGAATAAAAATGAAGGCTCTGTACCTGAAACACAAAACAGTGGCAGGGGATGGCATAAAATAACATAAGATGCGCTAAGAATACATTGCACTGCATTCTTAAATTTCCTTATGCTGTATGTTATTTATTCAATTCTGTATCAGGTACCCATCTTATTTATAATACTATTACAATATTATATTTTAAAAATGTGCCACTTTTACTTTGTCCAAACTCAAACTATTTAAATATTCATAGAAAAAAATCTAATCAGAGAGAAATCTGGGACACAGATGTACACGTGTTTACAAAGCAGACAAAAAGGAACGATTATTTGGTTTGTAACAAAAGTAACTGCAGGTGACTCAGATGCCTCTATCCCGGGCATTTAAGATCATATTTATTTTTTACCTTTTAGCTTCTGTGCAACTTTCTAGAAGGACACAAGCCAGGCAGAAGTATAAACATTTCACTGACCTCAGTGAGAACAACTCAGTGATGCTGACAAGCCATGAATAAGGCCACTGACATAAAAAGTCCTGCCCGAAGCCCTGCTGCCCTTCTCGGCGTGCGCGGAAAGCAGCTCAGACAGAAGTGCTGAGATGTATGGGAGACTCCAGAAAAGAGGCCACTTTAGTAAGAAGATAAAAGTTTGTTCCAGTCTAAACGTGTGAATCACTCCATAGAAAAACAATCCTTAGGGGAAGAAAACAGATCAGGAGGAAAAAGGATTTGGCCAGAGATCACGACAAGGGGCTCCCACCAGGAAGGCAGGCCCTCTGTGTCCTGGGGCCCAGCCTCCAACCCTGAGGAACCCAGCCTGCTCTGGCCCAGAAAGGCCAGTGACTCTTGAACTGCACACTGGCTGAAATGGATAATTACCCACAGCGGGGGCAGCGCCGGGGGACTGGACGGAGGCAGCGCCCTCGCTGTGCGAGGAGCCAGGTCCCCGGATCAGCTCATTCTAAGGCCCTGACGAGGAGGGACCCTTCCTCCTTTCTGCCCACATTTTCAATGTTGTGATTCACTTCTCAAGGGCAGCTTTCTGTAACTAACAGATTCCTACGGGTCTCTGCCTCTCTGGCCACCAGAAAAGGTAGGAGTTAAATATTTCCAGATTTAAAAAAAAAAGGTCATATTTCAGGTGGGAAAAAAGGGTTGGGACTCAAACCTACCATCGCGGCAGCAGCCGCGCGGAGTGAAAGGAAACCCCTCATAGGTTGCCTGGCTCTCGGTGAGCGCCTGCTAAGTGAATAAGGAAACGCACCCCCGTGCTCTCTTCTTCATCGGGGAAATTTACTGATGGCTTTTCTAGGATTCTTTGTGATTCAGCCCGAGCCCGTGAACAGTTAGGAAACAAAGTGCAACTATTAAAAAATGTGTCTCCTCCCTCTCAGAGAGCAGAGTCCATGCAGGCACAGCGGGTCTGTCACTGGAGCCCAGGCCTTCATCCTCATGCTCTGAAAACCCTTCATTTGGACGGGCGGGGCTCCGGCCCTGGGCTTGAAGCTCCCTGTTACTCCACCCGTCACTCCTGTGTGCCACCTTAGGAAGACCCTGGGCCACTGAGCTTTCAACGCCCAGATTCCCAGCCCACAGCCAGACTCAGGGTCACCTCCCCACTCCTCGCTAGGGCTCGTGGAGGACCCACCTGGGTGCAGAGTTCCCATCTCCCATCCCCACAGGAAGAATGGAACAGCTCTCTGACTGGTCACCTCCAGCCCCTCCCAGATCAGTCCAAGGGAAGAACCTAGCGCCCGCAAGGACGCGGGGTGCTGCCAATCCACAGGTGTGTTATCGACCAGGAGAACCTGAATTCCATGACCACCCGGCTCGGCAGGGTTTTGAGAGGGTGTCTCTACTTAAACAGGCCTGGAGCGGAGCGGAGCGGGGCGGGGGCGGGGGCGGGGGCGGGGGCGGGGGGTGGCACGCAGGGGTCAAGCGTGGGCTTAGCATGCACGAGGTCCCGGGTTCAGTCCCCAGGACCTCCCTTAAAACTGTAAATGAATGAATGAATGAATAAATAATAAATAAACCTAAAAAATAAATAAGTAAATGGCCCTTGGGTTCATGGCCTCCACTCTACCCAGACATAAGCAGAATATTCCATTGATAAACATTCTAGTTCTATTAAGTATTTTTAATGTACTTATTAAATAGGATAAATAAACCCAGAAACGAAGAGCTCCTCTGCGTGCCTAGGTGAGTCTGAAGAGCCCTGCGACCCTAGCACACCTGCATCCCGAGGCCGTCAGGGCCGTCAGGGTCACCGGGGCCGAGCAGCCGCCCCTGGGTCTCTGCCCCCTTCTCCGCCGGCTGGGCCTGCACGCGGTGCTCACCTGCACAGAGCCCACGGGGTGGAAGCGGAAGCAGTCCCCACACCTGCTCCTGGCAGGGGGAGGCCGAGCTGAAGCACACACCATGGATGCCCCAGGACACTGAGGGCCACAGAGCGGAACACCTGCCTCTGGACATATTCTGGTCAGTTTTGTGTGGAAGTGAAACACCTTGATGAAGAAGAGTACCCAGCTGCCTGTCAGCAGGGTTCCCTGAGGGAGGCTGTTCTGCAGAATCAGGGCAAAGGGTCAACCCACACTGCAGCCTGGAATCTTCCTAGAGATAGGACCCGTGGGTGCGAAAGCGGAAGCCAGTGTCAGGCCAGCTCTGCGTCCTCTATTTCCATATCCATCCTTCCTCCCTCACTCTCCCCGTCTTATTACGTAGGACTTGGGGAGAGGGGAGGAGCCAGCCGCTAGAGGTTGAATTTCCCCTTCCAGAAGGTCTACACACCGGTCACTTTAAACCACAGAGCCACGCTGTCGGGCTGGCGCCCTCCTGGTGGCCGTGTTGACACGTCTGCACCCGCGCAGACGTCTCACTTGTGTGGGATTATCCTGGTTCATGAAGAGGAAAGTCCCAAACACCCTCCTGAGGCCTTTCCGGCTTTGTAATTCTGTTCTCATCTGCTTTCTTCCTTTATCATTTATGAAGCAAGGATTTTGGGTATTTGTTTCCTTTTATCCGTCTTGTACTGGGGTGAATACCGTTTCCCAAAATTAACGTCCGCCATAAACTTTAGAATGTGATTGTATTTGGAAACAGGGTCTTGCAGATGTAATTAGTTAGTCTGAGGTCATACTTAACTCATGTGTGACCTCAGATCCACCGGGATCCTGAATCCAGTTAGAGGCCCTTATCGCACGCCACGGGGAGACACGGAGGCAGATAGGGAGGAAGGCCATGTGATGGTGGGGCAGAGCAAAGCGAGGAAGGCTGAGCACCGCCAGCAGCCGCCAGACACGGGGTGAGGCAAGAGGCGCTCTTCCCTCAGGCCTTCTGTGGGAGCAGGCCCTGCTGACCCCTGACCTCACACTTCCGCCTTCCAGAACCATGAGAAAACAAATTCCTGCTGTTTTAAGCCACCAGTTTGTGGACTTTGCTATAGTAGTCCTAGGAAACTCATGAAATCCAGTATTTTACTTTTTGTCTTGTGTTACATTAAACTTGTGAATATTAAGCAAGTAAAATTAAAAATGAATTATTTAATCTTTTCCTTCATCAGTTTCCACTCACCTTCTGCAGTTATGCCTAACAATAGGTAGCATTCTCTGTATCTACAAATACTACAAGAATAGTATTTGGGTTAATCCCATGTTTCTAGCAAAAAAAGTCTGTCTCAGCAATGCCCCTTCACAGCCTCCACAGAAATGTTCCTGAATGACACACGCATCCCCAGACAGACAGCAGCCCGCTCCCGGCTAGGAGACTCAAGGGACAATATCCGCTTCCTTATCTGAGTATTATTTCTCTCAGTCACATGGAAATAAGAAGTAAAAAAATGCTTTAGAGGACAGTTACTGAACAGCATAACTTGGCACAGAAGTTAGTAAAAAAAAAAAATCCTTAATTTAGGAACAATGAAACCACACACCCTGTGACACGAGCCCCTTCAGAGCACCCCAAAGGAGGGCCGTGGCGTCAGTGAGTTAGCACTGACCGCTTGGTTCAGGGGCTCTCTGCCACATCTCCCCTCAGTGAAGCCACCATTCTTCCCTCTAGCAGTTAACAAGGAATTTGTGGGAACATACTTGGAGAACAGACATCCTATTCCTCCAACGTTCTCCCAATGGTGTGTGTCCGCTAATGACCCTTGCCTAAACCAAGCATGCCTGATGGTCACAGATGGCGGTGTCCCAAGCTGGACACTCCTGCTCCACTTAGGGGCTAGAATTCTACCTTGGGAAAGAGCTTCCTTCCTCCCATTTGTGCATTAATTTAGGTATAGCAGCAGGGACTCACTAGATTCTTGTTTTATTCAATGGGCTATAATCCATTACTCGGATCATTTATTTAAAGTTTCATCCTCGATTTGGCCAGTGGGGGACCATTCATTTTTAAGTACTTCCTTATTTTCTGGCACAAGATATTCCAGGCTCATCTCACTTTCCCTATGAGCCCCAAGGAAACAGCCCCAGTGCTGACATCATCCTAGTATCCAAGGATGCCTGCCTGGATCCTTCAGTGGGAAAGGGTACATAGAAACCAAGATCCAACACCAAGTGTGCTCAGTGCTGCTGGGGTGTTGCTGCTCCCAGGGCCTCTCAGCAGGGCAGAAAGAAGGCATATTACACACACACACACACACACACATCCCAAATACATACACAACACACCCTCCAATATACACACATGCTCACCACATACACACCCACACACCCACAGCCACATGTATTTCTCCCTCTACTCTCTCTCCAGGTCTTCTTGATACCTTTCACTCCAGTCCAACACCACATGATTCATCCCGTCCCTCCCCCATCAATTTCTGTAACCTCGTCACCATCAGTGAGAAGCTGTCACCTTTCTGTCATATTTCTGACAAAATGCATAATTTGAATCTAACCATGAGGAAATACCAGACACACCCAAAACAAGGGACAGTCTATAAAATAAATGGCTTTATCCTTCAAAAGCGGCAAGCTCCTGGAAGGCAAAGAAAGGCTGAGAAACAGTTCCAGTTGAAAAGAGACTAAACCCACAGAACAACTAAATGCAGCGTGAGACGCTGGACTAGCTCCTGCGCCAGGAATAAACTCTACAAAAGACATTATTGAGCATTTGACATAACGTTGAATATGGACTATTGATTAGATAATAGCATTATATCAGCACTAAATGTCCTGATTTTGCCCTTTGTGAGCAGTTATAGGAGAGTGTCTCGTTCACAGGAAACTCACACTGAAGTGTTTAGAAATAAAACAGCATAATGTCTGTAACCTGCTCTCAGATGGTTCAGGAAAAATTGTGTGTGTGTGTGTGTGTGTTGGTCTGCCAGCTGAGCCCAGGCCCAGGGCTGGACGGGACGCATTTCCTCTGCTCTAGGCTCACGCTACTCAAGACTCGGAGTCCCAGGAGAGAGGCCAGCAGCCCACCGTGGGTCCTCTCCCACTCCTGCTGGACCTGGGCTGTGGAGGCAGGCCACGGGAAAGGAGCCTGGAGGGCCTCCATCGCTGCTGTGATGGTTGGAAAATCCGGAGACCCCACCCACGGACCACAACTGTGCACAAAGGTGGGGAGTCAGTTCCCCGAAGGGGACCAAAGTGCTGTGAGGAGGGGGCAATGCGCGCTGGGCAGAAAAACATGTAAAGTGTTCTACGCAGGAATGTTAAAGGCAATTCTCTTCTAAGGAAGCTGAGATCAAGAAAGGTTAAGTCACTTTTAAAAGTCAGAGAGCAAGTCTGAGGTGCAGCTGGAACAGAAATGAAGATGAAGACTATGTCCTTGCTACCCAGAGTGTGGTCTGCGTCACCCAGGAAACGCAGCACCCAGGCTCCACCCAGACCCACTGAGCCAGGATCCCCACTCCCACGAGTTTCAGGTGGTTCACATGCGCACTAAAATTTGAGAAGCACTGCTCTATCTCTGTAGGTCTCAACCTTAAAAAGAAAAGGGGGGAAAGAATTTGTGATTATAGGAGCTCTTTGTAACATTCTTATAATTTTCTTCCTGTGAGTTTGAAAACTGTATCTAAATGAAGTTACAAGACAAGGTAAAGATAAACACTCATAAATAACAGGTGAGTGTTTAACCACGTGCGGCTTGATTAGCAGTAGACAGGAGACGAGCCAACACGCGAACTGCTCTGAAAGAACCAGGCACCTGAAGTCACAGTCGGGAGCCTTGGGGTGAGCCCCCAAGCAGCCTCAGCCCAAGAGGCTGCAGAGCGTGCTGGCCAGATGGAGACCGGGGGTCCGGGACACGCCGCTGCGGCATGGAAGGTATTTTGAGCAGAAAAACGCTTGAGTTCCTGAGATCTCTCATCTGCCTAAAAACAGAGCCTCCTGAAAGAACTCAGCTGTCATAGGTCCCCTCTGGGAGCACCCAGGGGGGGCTGAGGCTACAGGGATGAGAAGTGTTCACACCACAGTCGTGACCCCCTCCTGGCTCCCATCTATTCTAAGGGCGCGTTTACTTTTCCCAAAAGTCATTTGTTATCCCAAAGGTGCCTTTCTCCTCCTCTCCGCCTCCTCATCCCCGTTTATAAGATGGTACAGAAGCCCTAAATTCTAAGGTCCCTTGGAGTCACAATTTTCTATAAACGCCCACACACACATGCTTAATTCTGTCTTTTTTCTTGTGAATCTGTCTTTTGTCAGTTTAATTCACATACCCCCAATCATTCAAGCTAAAGGGTGGAGGAAAAATTTTTCCTTGCAGCAGAGATGAGCAGGAGAGGAAAACCACTGAGACTGTGGGTCAGAGACCAGATGGCCTGAGACCCCGCTCCCACCACCTGCTTCCTCTGCGGAAAGGTGAGTCACGAATCCCCCGTGAGACGGACTCTCCGAGCACGACAGGAGAGGCGCTCGCTGAACAGAGCGCACGTTCCGGCCTGCGTCCACCTGGTCCAGGTTTCATTTTCTCTCTGAAGGTTCTGGCCCCGCGAGGCCAGTCACTGAGCTCAGAGGGAACACGCTTCACCCACAGCCACGCCATAACCCTGCCGGTCGCCAGCGCTCATTTATCTGTGGCGACCAGGATTATTTTCTGTAGACCAGAAACCACTGAAAACCTCAAATGAGCCCAAAGGCTGTCTGTCACTTCGAGAACCAAAGACGGACAGCTCCACGCTGCTCGCGCTCAGCCTCACCGCCGATCCGCACGTCGGCAGTGGCGGGCGGCCGGCCACCCACCTGCATTCTATAACCGAGCTGGGCGGGCCGAGGGGCGCTGGCGGCCCGGGGGCCCTCACCCACGCGGGGCACCGGGCCAAAGCACTCACCACTGATCCCTGGAGAACGAGATGATGAAGCGGATGCCAGGGGGAAGTCGGGCCATTGATGTCCCGCTGACCACGGAGCGCTGGTCGCAAAACAAGGTGCTTCATTAACAGGTTACTACCCCAGCTCCAAGGGGCTCTCTCGTGCCACGGCAGTTAGCTCAGGCTGGAACGCGTGTACAGACGTCTTCCTTCCAGCAGAGGCTCGGCTCCCTACACGGAGGAGGAGGTGTGGAAAAGTCAGGTGTTCTGACAATGGCACCGTCGGAGCCCCTGGCAGAAGTCCCCCGCCCCCGCCCCCCGCGTTGTTGCCAGCCTGGAGCGAGGCTGGGCTGCCAGCGCCACGGGGAGAGCCCACCGGGGGAGCCCCTCGGGGGAGAGCGTCTGCCCTCTGGGCAGCTTGTTCAAAGATCACTGAGATGAATTTCACATGATGTTCTGATGATATATAAAAAAGAACCGTGGAATTCAGCTCCATCTGAAGGTCTCTAGAGATCAACCCATTCACTCTTAACCACAACACTCTGCAGAACTACACTGACGTTCACATGAAGCCTCGTGTGCCCAGTGGTTACATCGTGCACTCAGTCTCCAGAATGCCAGGGAACCGGCCATGCTTGATTCCACCTGCTGTGGACCAGGCCACCTTTGAGTCACAATAACAGAGAGGAACGCAGGCCTGGACAAGATGACAGGTCATCAAACCGATCATCTGACTGTGGCTTTGCAACTGAGTCTAAATGCATGTAGTGCTGTGGGAATGAACTTCACCTCGTACTTGCCTCCTCATTTCTCACTCCTGTGGTCACCTCACTGGAAAACGGCCCCATTCTGAAGCTTGGGCTGAAGGCAGAGCAAGACAAGAGGAAACGGGCAGAGAGGTGTGAGAGCTGAAAAGGGCCCCAGCACACCAGGCAGGCCCGGTCTCCTGCCCCAAAACCAACTTCATGACTTGGGTGAGTTTTCAGTTTTTCTCCCATGCTCAGCAACGAGGAATCTTTTGGACCAACACATTAAATGACCGCACCAGTGCAGGCAGGAACGCGGACTGTTCTATGTTAACACGCACTGAGAATCCGCAGGTTATATAATGTTTTTAAAGAAAGCTACTTTTGACTAAACATTAACCCCGACTTAAAGCTGAAATGTACTCAGTGACACTAAACAACTTCCTTGGGGTTAACAGACAAGTAATAGCAAATAGCTCCAAATATTCCTAAGTGCCTGCATCTTCCCGATTAAAATGGGCTCTCCATGTTCACTGCTGCCCTCCCTCCTGAGTGAGCTTTCAAATGCACCTTTCGAAGCTTTCATAATTACCCCCCCCATCTCTTCTCAGGGAAGCAGGGAGGCCCCCTCTGCTCCCGCCAGCCAGCCAGCCCACCCAGCCTCCACCCCCACCGAGGCCTTAACTATGACACGGCTTCTACTCTTCATTCCACCTGGAGTGCCACCTGCCCCTGCAGCTGACCCCAGGCTGGGTAACCCCAGGCATGTCCCCTGAACTTTCTGCTCCTTCACCTGCCCAAGCTAAAAATGAGGGATGATGGCACCGTCACTTCAGGGTTGTTATAAAGATGAAAGGCACAATCCACAGAAAGCCCTTGGCACAGAGCCTGGTGTGCAGCACATGCTCAGTGAACAGCAGCTGGTCTTGTCCTCAGGAAGAATTCAGGAGCAGAAGGCGCGGGACTGCAGGTGACTGCCTCGGTCCCATTCCCTGGTTCAGAGCCCAGCACACAGCAAGTGCTCAAGACGTGTGCTGAACAGAGTTCCACAAATGCTTCAAAACTGGTTTTGCTCAAATCTCTAGATTAAAAAAAATTCTACTAATATTCTGCTCAAAATGAGTGGGCTCCAGTTTGGGCCTAAATACACTTTGAGAAATAATTTTGCGATGATGACTGGAAAGGATTTGGTCTAAATTTTACACTGCCTGAAAATGGATGGTCAGAGTCAAATTTCTTCCTCTGTCCAAACACTGCTTCTCTAGGTACTGCTTGTCTGGAAGTATTCTATTGCCATGTACTAAATCAACTCATCAATAAACCTCAATTCAATTCTGGTAAAATCTGTAACTTAAGAAAAATCCAGAAGAAACTGGAAAACCAGCAGGAAAAAAAAATCTTAATTTCCTTTTAAAACAATGGGAGTTCTTTCCCCTGTAAAATGGATGAACTCAAGTACTATAAATTCTCACCATGAGTGCAATTAAAATGTGTAAACATAATGGTTTTCCATGTGGGACATTGAGAGCTCAGTTTAATGAGGCCCCTCCCTCCAAAGCCTGGATGGTACCCATGGAGAATCATTCCAGCGAGAGCTGGGCAGGACCTCTGAGGTCATCAGTGGTGACTCCATGCTCTCCTGCAAGCTCCACAGGAACCTGGAGGCAGAGGCGGGACACACGCCTCAGACCCGTGAGGCCAGGCGGCTGGCCTGGGTCAGCTGGACACTGTGGGGCAAATCAGGTTGGTCCAGTTTCTCGCAGTCCCCTCCTCCCTCCGGCTCACCTCCTGCAAATAGAGGGCAGCAGAACTGGAGCAAATTCCTGGGTTTAAACCCTATTTTCAGCACATACCCCAAGCACATAAAAAGAAGACTTTTTAAAAAAGGTTCTTAATAGGTGCCCCTGGAACTCACCACCCCAGGAGGGACAAGGGTCAGAATACCCAGTTTCATTCTACCGTCAAAGAGAGCAACTTCAGAAACACCCCATTAGAGCATCTCTATTACAAGCGGTAAAGTGCAGTTTTTATACCCATCTTCCAAAAGAGCCCAACCTGACGTGCACCTGTATGACTGCAAAGTGCAACGACCAGAGGGAGATGGCCCCACCCTCGCACACTGCCTGGGGAAGAGTGCCGTGTACCTGCTGGAGAAGATGAGACTCAAAAGCAAACAATGGGAGTGACGCTGGGAGGGCCTTCCCAGAACTGAAGCGCTGCTATAAATAACCAAAGCAGCCCCAGCATATTTTAAACAATCTACTTAAAGACAAAGCTTTAAAAGTGCATCTTATCTTACTTTGAGGCAACAGGGGCAGGGGAGATGCATGTTTCCCAAACAAGCTCTCATGCACTTTTCTTTTTGCAGAGAAAGAGAGAGAATACAACTTCCCTTCTAGAGAAAACACTTTCTGTGGTTTGTGCTTTAAAGGCTCGAGGCAATATTAAAGGTTAATGACAACAGCCACCACCTCCTTCCCCGGCTTACACACGAAAAGGGACCCTCCATCTGTACCACTTTGTCCCACCAACAAAGAGAACCTCAAGGCGGTGCGCACAAAACAGAACCTGCAAATGCAGTTCCAAAACTACGTGGTGAAACACTGGAGGTCTAGAGCCCTGGGTTGACAAGGTTGATCTTAAAAGACATTGAAGAAGGAGCAACGGGGGAGAATAATCTAATCCAGTTACCAGCTCAAACAACTGCACACAATTCAAATCCAAGGGCAGGTGGGCACGTTCCAGGCAGTGAGCTCAGGGAGACTCAAGGAAAGGCCGGCTTCGGAATTCCACCTTGAGAAATTCAAACCTGGCGGTGGAGTAAGGGGCTTTCCAGTGTCCTGTTCCCACGCCTAGGTCACAGGTCACCAGGATCAGCAGCGTGGCCGCCGAGGCAGGGAGGGCAGGAGGCTGGGAGAAGGAGGAAAAAGGAGCCTGACGGTTGGTGCCCAGAGGCTGGGTGACTTTCTGACGCTTTAAGTCCTGTAAATCCAGAAGGACGCTGTCAGTTGTGTTGGCCAAGAGGCTCACGGGCTCCGGGAATGAGCTGCGCAACAGACAAACAACCCGAAGGCCCAAGGTGCCGGAGCTCGATTCGCCCGGACGGCTGCTGCGCCGGCTCCTCCCCGCCGGCGGGTCCCCGGAGGTGGACCTGGCGGGCACGCCCACGTCCCCGCCGCCCAGCCGACCGCGCGCCGCGCCTCTCTAGATCCCCGGCTGCGCTGTCACCGCGGCCGGGGCGGGCTGGGGAGGGGACCCGGCAGGACAGCTCAGCTCGCCCCTGCCCGGGGCTCCGGTGGGCGGCTGCCGGCCCGGCACCGGCTCCCCTGCCTCCGCTTGCCGGGTCTGGGGCCGCCCGGCCGCTCCTCTAGACCCCTCGCTGCAAAGATGCCCTCAGCCAGGGGAGCGCGGGACCGCCCCGGCCCCGGCCCCGGCCCACGACGAGCACAAAGACGGGCCAGCAGCCCGCAGAAGGCCGCCCCACGGCATCCCCGCCCGCCGCCCGCGGTGGCAGGTGCTGCGCGGCCCCTGCGCCCGGGCCCGGCCGCCCGGCAGGCGCGGAGCGGTGTCCGCGCCGCCGCGTCCCCCGCCCCGTCCCGGTCCCCGCGCCTCACCTGCGCCGCCCAGGCCCGCACACCGCCGCCCGGCCCGGCCGCCGCGGGCGCTTCCTGCTCGCGACTTCCTGGGGCGGCGCGCCCAGGCCCCGCCGGCCCTTTCACTTCCCTGCGGCCCGCGGGGCGCCCGGCCGGGCGGCGGCTCGGCCCCTCCCCCTCCGGCCCGTCCCCGGCGCGTCCCCTCCCCGGTCCTCCCGCGGCCCCGGAGCGCGCCCAGGGTCCCAGGCAGCCCGGGGACGCCGGGCCGGGGCGCCCCCACGCGGAGCGGCGCGGCCCGCTCGCCGGCTGTTGGGGCTCCAGGCCATCGCCGCTCGGGAGTCTTCCCCGCGGTCCCCGTCCCCGCACCTGCCTGCGGGTGCCCGGGGCGGACTGGCATGTTCGCCACTGCCCAAAGGGGAGCTCCCCAACGGCGCTTTGTCCTCAAGGTAGGTCCCTCCCAACAGCGGCACTGCGATGCTTCCCGGGAAGGGACCTGCGCTAAGGGGCGTCTGCCTCGGCCTCCAGGACTTTATTCTTCTTAGGGGTCAGGCTCATGAGACTAACACTCTATTAACTGAAAAACGGGGCCCACGATAGGCTAAGCGGACCATCTCTTAGCACACTTTCATGTGTGCGACACACACAGCTCACGTGGCCATGCTGGAGAACCGCAGCCGGCTCTGGTCACCTGAACTGGAAGAACCCTTCCTGGTGCAGTAACAGTTCCCATTTCACCCCAGAAAGTGTTCTCTGAATGCTATGCTCAGTTCTTGCCAAAAACTAACCCTGTGCACCGGCACCCCTCCAAGCCTGATTCCTCTCCTGGGGTATCTGCAGAGCACCCACAGTAGATACGGCATCCAAACCCAGCCCAGGTGCCCAGCTCCCAGGACAGTACCTCCCTCCAAGTAACAAGTGAGGCGGAAACATTCTGCAGAATAAATTCCAGAAAGAACTGCACCCCACCCCCCGCGCTGCCCGCTCCAAGTTAAAACTGGAGAGCGGTCTGCAGGAGCGTGTGCCTCAGCATCCCAGCGGGTACCGGGCTTCCCCGCCAGGCCTCTCAGGGCCCCTAAGGGCCCTGCTCTGTTTTGCAAACACCCTGCTATCCTTTTCCGCTGGCAAGTTGGATGTCTAAGGCACCGCTTCTTCGGGCTTCTGAGAAGCGTTCTCCACGCAGGAGGGAGACCAGCGGGCCTCCCTGTAGCCCTGAGCTCAGCCACAGGAAATCCTACAAGGGGAACGGCCCGAGCCTCCTGACTTCTCCCTCCTGACTTCTCCCTCCCCTTGGCGAGCTCTCTCCCCAGGCCTCCTCTTTCAGGTAGCCCTCCTCCCTTTCCTCACTCTCCATTCCTGGTGATCAGAACCTGCCTAGCCCTGCTCTGGCACTTGGCAGGGACTCTGCTCGGGCTCCTCCTCCCACCCTGAACTTGTGCATCAGCCTCCCCTCTTCTGAGCTCTCCCTCAGGTAACCACCGTTCCAGGGCCTTCAGCTGCCCTCCTAGAGCAGACAGACCTGTCGTTCCTGATGAAAACCTTTCAAGAGCCCCCACTGGATCAGGAATGAGCCCCAGTCCTTAGCAGCTAGAGAACAACACCTGAACCCACTCTTGGCTTCATGACAGAAGCTCAGGACAGCACGTTAGTTTCTAAGACACGTGCTTTCTTGCACACTGAGTTGGTATCTCTGCCTTGGCCCTCCTGACCCCAGCCTCTCCTCATGAGCTCAAATTTGGAGACCCAGGCCAAATACTTCTCTGTTCTCTCAGGCAATCTTCACCGCGTTTCCAGGGCACTGCAGAAACCTCTTCGTCCCGACTTCCCACAGTGAACTAGGACTACTTATTTCCAAACCTTTCTCTTGGCCCTTAGCCTGGGCCTGGAGGGGTTCTCGGGGTCCTGCCCCGATCGGGAGGTGCTCATCTACACTGGCCAACTGCACGGACAGGCGTGGAAGGACAAAGCACAGGGTACCCCACGTTTCCACCCCATTTCTCACCTAGGAAACGGCGACCTCTGCATGGCCCACTGGGGAAGACCAGAGGGTCCTGAGGTGGTCTATATAATATTTGCTGAAAAAATTCATCTTTTAATTTTATAAAGATGAAAATATCAACCTTTTAGAAAATAATAATATTTTTATATTAACCTTTTGTATGATTATAAGAAATAATTAAAAATATGTTAGGGGAGATAGTAATTTTGTACGAAACTTCCAATTGAAACGGTCCCCGTTTTGAGATGAAACCTTGTGAGTGCTTTGTATGTTTGTAAGACAAACATACAAGGTAGTTATGCTGGAAACGGCTGCACACAAGCTCAGGACGGAGGGGACAGCGGGGACGTCACCATCGAGACACTGTCTTTGTGCAGGTAGAAAACTTGAAAGCCGTTTTTTTCAATCACACACATTTCACAACAGCTGAAATATTTAGGAATCTGACACTCTTCTTTTTCTTCCGACATGTAATATTGACATTTCCTGTGAGAATCAAATGCATTTCCAGTCCTGTGGAGCTTTTCACATCCAGTACCGCAAACTCACGACAAGCATGCGGGCCAGTGGTGGCGTGCCCTCAGGCGGCCGTGGACAGAGTGCTGGCCAGGCTTCCAGAGAGATGAGCCCAGGGGGCCCAGACCTGGGGCTGCCAGCTGCGCACACCTGCCTGGGCGGGCCTCTGCTTTATCCTGAAACTTCTATGCTTGCTCTGAATTTATTTTATTTCAGAAAAAGCGAAGTAGACCAAATGAAAGGCACAAACACTCTTATCTGGCAGATGTGTACTGGGGGCCAACGAGGGCCAGACCGTGCCAGGCACTGAGCCTTAAAGTCAGCAGGGGCCTTGCCTTTGAACAGTTCATCGAGCAAAAGGCTCGTGAAGAACAGGCTGGTCCCCTCGAAGGGAAAGTGACGTGAGCACGGGGACGCGACTTCTGTTCACTGCCTGGGGCGGCTGTAACCAGCGCCTCAAACCAGGTGACTTCAGACAGTGGAAATGTACGGTCTCACAGCGATGGAGGCCAGGGTGGTGGCAGGGCCGTGCCGGAGGCTCCGGGAAGACTGTGCTCCGTGCCCCTCTCCCCGCTCCCGGTGCTGCTGCCGGTCCGTGGCGTCCCTTAGCCTGCAGACGCCTCGCTCGCGTCTGCTTCTGCTGCTCTCCGGCCTTCTCCCTGCATGTCTGTGTTCACACGTCTTCTCTCCGTGCGTCTGTGTGTCTGTGTGTCTCCTCTTACAAGGACACCAGTCATGCTGGATTGAGGGTGCACCCTACTCCAGGAGGACCTCAACTGAACTAATTACACCTGCAATGCCCCTATCCCAAATAAGGTCACATTCTGAGGTTCTGGGAAGGACACGCATTTGTGGGGCAGGAGGGGGCCATTATTTAACCCTACAAGGCGATATATGTTCGAGAAGGTGGTAGGGAAGGCACCCAGGCCTGAAGAGGCCAGGGCAGTGAGCCGTTAGGGGAACTCGGAGTGCTGAGGCCGCAGGAGGGAACCGTGGGACGGGAGTGGGCCTTTGGCAGAGGAGCAGCTGCTGTCAGACTGTGGCCCCCTGGGATAAGCAGCCCGACCTCTCCTCCTGCCCTCTGACTGGTCCAGTCGAGGAGGGAGGTGGAAGCCAAGGGAGCCCCGCCGACACAGGGCAGTACCGGCACAGGCGTGCCCCTTCCCCGCACAGTGCTTCCAGCGGGCGGAGACGTCAGACAGCTAACCAGCAGTCACTACGCTGTGTTACACGTTACGATGCGGACATGCGGAGTGCAACAGAGGGTCACCTGGCCCAGACTGGATGGTCACAGGAGGTGACGTCTCAGGAGCATACCAGGAGCTGGCCAAGAGCATGGGGAAGAGAAGGGACGTGGTCGGCGCGGAGGTACCATCACGTGTACAAACGCCCACAACACCCGCAGGGAGGCGGGTCTGGGGAGCGGTGACAGTGCAGGGAAAGTGGGGAGGGGAGGGCCGAGGGCTCTGGCAGCAATCCAGGCCCGAGAGAGCGCTGTCCGGGAGCATAGATCTGAGGAAGGCCTGAGAGGTGAGAGAAAGGCGGTGAGAGAGAGGGAGGAGGCGGGATGACACCCAGGCTTGGGCAGCTAAGTGGATGGTGGGTCTTCATGGAAAGAAGGAGCAGACAGAGGGCACACAGAGTTGAGGGGCAGAGCGGGGCAAAGGATTAATTCACACTCACTGAGCATTCGGTTCCCGTGGGACCTCTCAGTGGCTATGCTGACTGGGGGGTGTGTGGGTCTGGAGTCTCTGGAAGAATCCTAGGTTGGTGAGGGGGCCTGGTACAGACAGCGGTTGGCAGCTGGAGGGTAGAAAGCTTGCCCAGGCAGGAGACTAGGGCTGAACCCCCAGGGGTGCCAACGTTTAAGGGCTGGGCAGGGAGGAGGGGCTGGAAGCTATGGATGGAGCAGAGGGAAAATCCAGAAAAGTGTGATGTCCAGGAACCCCAAGGAAGGCAGTGCTTCTGGAACAAGGTGGGTGGCTGTGGAGGTGGAGGCTGCAAAGCAGTCAGGGTCTACTGGCTTCACCCTGGAGATCATGACTGAAGCTTCCATGGGTGTGGGCTGGGGTGGGCGGGCAGACCACTGGGGTCCCATGGCAGACCACTGGGGTCCCATGAGGAAGAGGAAGCCACACAGAACAGAAAACCAGTTCAGGAAGGCTGGCTGTGCCCGGGGAAGCGAGAGGCCCAAAGCTGGAGAGGGACTCAGGGAGGAGGAAAGATATTTTTAAATGTCTGACATTTTCAAGCATGTACAGAAGTCGAGAGAACACTATGGTGAAGCCCCAGGTGTCCATCGCCCGGCTTCATCAGTGAGCATGCGTGGCCAGTTTTGTTTCCTGTCTGTTTGGACCCACCTCCTGCCCTATGATTATTTTGCAGAAAATCCCATAGTATTTCATCTGTAAAGTTTCAGTGTGTATCTCTAAAAGATACAGTTCCAAACGCGATCACTGTACCGTCGTCAGGGCTCCCCCAAACAAGAAAACTCCAGAAGAGCATCGCATGCCCAGCCCATGTTCCTGCCTCCCCGACTGTCCTGTAAGTGGGCTCTCCATGTTCTCTGTTTGTTTTCAGATGCGGACCCAGACGGCCCACACCTGTGCGGCGCACGTGTCTCCTGGGCCTCTCCCTCTGGAGGTCCACCCGCATCTCTGTCGTCGCAGAGGCCAGGCCGTTTTCCCCACAGAGCTTCTTACACTCTGCGTTGCGCTGACTCCATCTTAATGACATGGTCAAACATATCCTTTTGCCCCCTGTATTTCCTAAAACTGGCAGCAAGGTCCAGAGGCTCGGCCGGATTCGGGTTGACCCGAGGCAGTGGTCGTCTTCTGTGGCATTAGACGTCAGCTGCCTAAGCTCGTTAACTCTTCAGAAGCAGAACTGGCAGAAGCCGTGAACCCGTGGCACCGTAGTCCCATGGTTTCTTTTTTATTTACTTGCTCGCACGCTGCCCTAAAGAGAAACCTCTTCTACCAGCGATTTAGTTAGCTGAGGTACACTTCATATTGGAAAGGCGAGGTAAGTACGGAATTACTTTTTTTTTTTTTTGCCACTTTTCAAAATGATGAGCTGGTTTTCCACTATCTTCAAAGGTCAACAGTGTGCTCCTGTTTTGCTTTTTCGGCCTCTGCCCTAGTGGCCTGAGTCACAGTTGCTGGGTTTCGATCCACTCCAGTTACTCCCCCAACTGAGTCGCATCTGCCCGTCTTTGGCCAGTGGGAGGCTCTTCTAATTGGCTCCTGAGTCCTTCCGACGTGGACCTGGCACCTGTGATAGTGTCCTTGCTTTCTAGTGTGACAGGCTGTCCCGAGCTCATCCCATTCGTCTGCTGCCCCAGACCTGGATTCAGCCACTTGTCCCAGGAGACCCAGGTCCTGAAGAAGCAGCAGAGAGGATGGGAGTGGGCGCGCCCAGGAAGGCAGCCGTGTGCTTAAATGACACATGTCCCTTCAGAGGCAGAAAGACAAGGAATCCAAAATACATGAGGAGGAAAGAGCCTCAGGCTGGAGCAGGGAGGGCGGGAAGGGCAGGTGTGGCTGCAACGAGTCTGTAGGTGGGAAGGCATGAGGTGAGAGTTCTTACGCATCTTCCCTTTGTTGCAGAAGGAAGAGTCAGTGGCTGAAGTGAAGAGGCGGGTGTCCGAGGGAAGTGGAGAGGAGTCAGGGTAATGGCTGAGAACCTAGGGGGAGGGCAGCAGGTACTGCCCAGAGATGAGAGGAAGGCGAGGGGATAATGAACTTCTCTCTGTGCCAATCAGCAAGGTGGTGCCAGTGTGTCTGTGAGCCCCGGGGGCGCCGACAGAGGACAAACAGGTGGGCAGTGCCAGCTGAGAGGGTCAGCTTTTTGCTAGCCCCCAACTTGCAGGGAAGAGTCACTCCTTTTCCCTGGTCTTACAAAAGCGTCAACTCTGACACCTATTGGAAAAGAGGTGCCAAGAATAAGAACCTATTATGTGCAGAAGGAGCTCTGTGCTAGGAGCAGGGGTTGCAATGAGAAATAAGATTGAAAAAAAGGACCTTTGGCCAAGAAGCTCCGTCTTTGCAGGAAAACCACGAGGCGCGCGTGGGGGCGGGGGTGGGGGGGGTGCGTGGTCCAGGCAGGAGCAGAGGTTTCTTGGGGAGACGGAGGCAGGGCTGAGGTCTCCTGTTGGGAGCTTTGAGGATGCTGGGCTGCAGAGCTCAAGAAAATGCCTCAAGCTTAGAAAGCATAAAAGCATGAAATGTGATTCGAGAGATAAGGAAAGGTAACATCAGAACACGGTTACTTACCATGGAGAAGAGGAGCCTCATTCCATCTCCACTGATCAAAAAGCAAGAACTCTAGCACTATGCGGCGCTCACCCTGCGAGTGAGGGAGTTTTGCCTTCATTCACTAATGTTGAAAACGAGCAGGGCGAAGAGCCTCCTACCGTGAGTGCGTCCTGTATCCCAGGCAGACCAGAGTCCCCGCGCCAAGGAGCCACATGCCATCAAGGATGCGGGGGCAGGCCTGCTGGGTCCCCAGGGGCCCAGAGAGGAGGTGGCCAGACCACGGGCTGCCTCAGGCTGCAGATCTCTTGATTTGACTCTGGTTGACTCATTTATGAAACTCGGTCCCCCCAACGGCTCTCTGCCCGGATGCCAAGGGCCCAGGCAGCAGCCTGGAACAGCACTTAGAATCTCCCACAGGGGAAGTGGGAGGGGGTGTCAGAGAGCGGGGTCACATCTCCAAAAGGAGCGGGCATAGAAGAGGGCTAAAAGGACCAAAAATCGCAGTAACTCACAGTCTTTAGAAACATGGAGAAGAGACTAGGAGTGGAAAGCAGTTGCCTCTGGGCTGTGAGATGAGGTGCAGAAGGGACAAAGTTGTATATTTCCAAGTAGAATAAAAATAAATATTAACGTAAAGAGAAAAGGCAGAAAGCTGTGCTCAGCCGAGGCAAAGGCTTGTTAGTGGTAGGATGTTAGAGCCTGTGATGCCTAAGTTAGGACGCATCTGGGAGAGAGCTGCTTTGCAAGTATCACGAGATAACACCAAGGCAACAGCCTGTGTACAAGGGTGGCCCTGAGCAAACTATGTGTACAAGACAGGTGGGCAGTTGTCCCTGCTTCCAGACCCCTTGGCAGTGTTTCCCAGTGGAGAGCTTTCCTGCTCGTTTTCTGTACTGCAGTTAGGGGAGTGGTCACTGAGAAAATGCCTGAGTGTCTCTGGGAGTAGCTGGACCCGAACTCTGGCAGGGCAGTGGAGGGCGCTGGCAGGGGCTTACTCTCCCATTGGCCAAGCGTTCTGGCAGCTGAGCTCCCCTCTGCGGCTAACTTGTCGCCTGAGCCTGTCTGCTGCAAATTCCTCCAAGTCCTAAGCCCACAGGTGAGCAGCAGCTCAGGGACATGGAAGCAGGAAGCTGACCAAGTAAGGAGTCACCCCCTCAGCGGAGCTGGTGCAGACACGTGTCGCATGCAGGCTGGAAATGTGTATGAGGCCTCCAGCAAGGCTCAGGCCCTTTCAGCCCAGGTGTGGTGTGGCGGAACACGCGTCACACACCAAGGGGTCACACACCAAGGGGCCGTGCTCTACAGCTCCCTCTGGGCCTGTGTTTGATGATCTGTGAAGAGAGGGTGCTTTTGCTTTAAGCACTATGTTGACAGCCTGGAGGGTGTAACTACAGTGGGGCCTCTGTACCCTCGGGGTCTGCATCTGGATTGAACCAACCATGGACGGAAAATACTTGGACAGAAACTCCAGAGAACTCCAGAGTCACAACTTGAACTTGCCACACACCAACAGCCACTTACACAGCTTTTGCGCTGCATTAGGTGTTGTAAGTAATCTAGAGATTTCAAGTACATGGGAGGATGTGTGTAAGTTACGTGCAAATGCAACACCATTTACATAAGGGGCTTGAGCGTGCTTGGATTTAGGTACCTGCCAAGGTGGGGGTGGGTGGACACAGAACCAACTCCCACAGAAACCAAGGGACAACTGGACTCATGTCCTCTCTACCAAACCTTAGCACACGCTCACCCATCTTCTCCCAGACAGCATGGAGCCGGGGAAGTTCTGGCCGTGCACGAGGAGGCTCTTCGCCCCGTCGGCTGAATCTGCCCTGCTCACCACAGGGGGACAGTCCCCCAACAGCCTACACTGATGACCTCGGCACTCACCGCGGTCACAGGAAGGCCGGGCCCTGGGCTCCTCCAGGCAGCTACGTTTTCTAGTTCCCCTATTAACTCCTATGGTTGAAATCGTTAGTTTTTCATCCTTAAAACTGAAATCTTTCTGAAACCAGACTCATGTAACTCAGTAATAAATGCAATTTATTGGCTGTGGTATCTCTTCTGTGCTGTCACTTGGGATCATCTTTCTGAACGCCAGCCCTGACCCCACAGAGTATCGTGGCCTGGCAGGAAAGCTGGGGGCCTGGGATCTGAAGATGCAGGCTCAAAGGCTGACTCCACACTTAGCACTGGGGGACCCCAGAGATGCCACGTCACTCTCCTGAGCACCTCTTTTCCTGCTGTGACTCCCCAGGGCTGACCAGTGGGTGCAGGAGGGCGTGTGTCAGGATGTGGGCTCCACGAGGGCAGAAATTTACCCCCTGTTCTGTCCTGCAGTGAATCCTTCCTGGAATTGAGCCTGGCACATCAGAGACACTCATTAAACCTTGGTTGTTGACTGACCAGCCACGAGAGTGAGTCAGAGCAAGACACCGCGGCTGCTCCACTACTAGAAAGCACGGCAAGTTAGCGTGAATATGAGTTAGCGTGCATATGAGTTGGCGTGAATGTGTAATCATTTGAGGACACATGCTGGGAGCTGATGGTCATTTGAGGACACATGCTGGGAGCTGATGGTAGGAGAGAGCTACAAAGTCCCTTTTATCAGCTTATTTTGTTGATTTGCCATTTTTCTCCTAAAAAAATGGAGTTTGATTCACTGCTTCCTCATCTTTAATATAACTTCTGTTAAGGGCTGGTTATGTGGCATAAAGTTAAAAGAGGTTTTAAAACCAAATATACCCGCAAAGTTCCTGTGCATCACAGCGGCCCTCCTGCTGGCAGACGCAGGAGCCTCAGAGAGAGGCCGCGGGACCGCCACGTCACGTGGGGGGCGCCGAAGTGGAGCCTGCCGCCTGCGGCCCGTGCTCTCCCTGCAAGCTGAGGGCAGAATCCCCTGCTGCCCGCGGCCCCTGCTGTGCGGACGCCGCACTTACTGGATGTGTCACGCTGGAACACTCTCTACCTCTTTGTGCCTCAGCTCCTTCTCCTCTGAGGCGGGTCACTGAGTGCTCTGACCTGTGAGACACTGTCCCTGTGACAGAGATGAATCGGGCGGGTGCCCTTCTCCGGAGCTCGCTATCTAGTTGGGACAAAACTGCAGAGAACCTCAAGCCACAGAATCTAAAAACCCCCCTCAATGCTATAGGTTACATATTTTTTGGTTTAACAATTTAAAAACTCTTTAAGGGAAAAAAAGCATGCATTTTCTATGTTATGATTTTTATGAATCAAACACAAGGGAACCAATCAAAGGAATTGGAGTTGTCTTCACCAAACTGATCTTGCTTAATAAATGCGCATCGTTACATTTCCATTCTTCTGTTTAGGAAAACCATCAGGGTCCCTGCACTGAGACTCTGTACGCAGTGCAACAGATAAACAGGACTAAGCTGACGGGTTCCAGCACTGCCTAGAGGTGATGGCCAGGGGCCTAGTGTGGACCAGAGCAGATCCCAGCCCAGTTCTTTTCTGTGTTGCATCTCAGCACTCAGATGGCGTGGGTGCCAGTCTTAGGAAACCTGAAACTACCAGCCTGGTTTACAACCTTCCTGACTCTCCTCTTTGTGAAGGGGGAGAGAAATGACTTGGTGAGCTCTCCTGACAACTGTATTTGGTCCACAACCACTTGGAGGCTTGTTCTAGCAGCTAGATCATCAAAAACCAGGCCTGGGGAGGAGAGCAAGCCATAAAAGCAAGCAGGCATGCCAGAGCCACAGAGGAAGGGCCAGTGCCCAGAGCCGAGACAGGGCTTTGGGCGGGCGTCCCAGAGCAGGGAGCAACAAGGAATCAAAAAGGACACCTGAAACAGTGTTTTCTTAATAACTCAACAGAGTACAATCTTCTCACGTAGTGCCCCCTACCTCCTTCAAACTGGTATTAAACATTTCTACTCATTCTTTATCAAACTTTGATTGAGTCAAGATAATTTTGGTATGTCCTTAAGGTGAAATACCATTCAGTCTTTTAAAACACTTATGAAGAAGTTTGGACACGTTCACCACATGATAGTAAGTGGTACCAGCATGTGATCAATGAAACGACTCAGTTAAGCACAAATATATCCGTGTTCAAAAGCCCGGGAGGACCAGACGCCTGCACCGCCGTCCCTGGGAGGTGGCGTCATTGGTCATTTTCACTTTCTTCTTTATGCTCTACTGTAGGTTCCCAATTTGCCAAGGGCATTCACTAATTTTTAGTAATCCGAGCCTCGGCTCTGTGCTGGACTGCGGGGTCAAGGCCTGGGGGCGCTCAGGGAGGTTGATCTGAAAACGCAAGTCACAGCCGAGCAGGGAGATGCCCAGTGGAGGGGTCCGCAGCGGCTTGAAGCAGCTGGGAAAGGCGTCCCCAAGGAGGGGACACCAAGGGAAGGTACTGGTGCTAAAGAACTGTCCCCAGGTGGAGAACACGGGCACTGCAGTTCAGAGAGAACGCACACGGATCTGTGAGGGTGTCCTGGAGAAACAGGGTCTAAACAGTTAACAACAGCTAATGCAGGTGAAGAGTAAGCCTCTGGGAAAAGCGCTCACCCTCACAAATAATCAAGGAAATACAAAGAAAAGGCACTAGGAGATGTGGTTTTGCCCAACAAATTAGCAAAGAAGAAAAATGACTTACCTCCGCTGAGGGGGCAGCAGCCCTCACCGCCGGGGAGTGCGGGGCCTGGCCGGCCGGTGCTCTGAAACAACACAGTGGGAGGGGGTATTCAGCGTTTTTTTTTAAAAACCCTTTTTAAAAAAACTTCATTACATTTTTGGGAGGGAGGAGGTAATTGGTTTATTTATTTATTTTTAATGGAGGGACTGGGGATGGAACTCAGGACCCTGTGCATGCTGAGCACACACTACCACTGAGCTCTGCCCTCCCCCTCCAAGGTGCTTAGTCTTAAGGCTCTGTGCCACTGGCCCAGGAACTCCTCACTCGACATAACTGAGCTACAGAGCTGGGTCTGAGACGCGGACAGAGACCTACGTGCTCAGATGTTCGTGGTGATTCTCTCCACTTCCTCATTCATCTCCTTCTGAGGGGAGCAGGTTCACAGGTGTTCACTGCATGAGTTTGCTCCATCACTGCCACACGTGAACGTGTATTCTTCATATGCATCAAATATTATATAATCAATGACTTTTAAAAGTGAGTTAAATATACACATTACATCTACAGCACCTGGTGCTGCCAGAGTATTTTCAGGCTCATTATCTTATTTGACCCTTCTGACTTCCTGCAAGGTGGGCAGGGTAAGCCTCATTCTGGGAGGGGTGGATGCTTCACTCAGCCTGCAGCCTTCTCCCCTGCTCCTTGCTCAAAGAAACAGACCCATCCTTAGGCCCTGGAATGTGCGGCCCCTGTACCGTGTGATCTCCCACCATCACCACTGGCCACAGCAAGGTCATGGGTAATATCAAATGCAGAAACAACCACTGGGGAGGAATGACATCCGTTTTAGAATGAAGGACTAACATGTAGTCATTATGTATCATAGTTTGGGGTAATTTTTTTAACAGCATGGATTAATGTCAAATTTGCCCCAGATGGGTCTATAATTTTCTCATTTCCTCAAAGCCCCCTAGTATATGATCCAGGGACCCAGTACACACTCAGCCATAGTTTTTTTTAACTAATGTACTGAGAGAGCCCCTGGAAATGGAATCTGATTTAAGGAGAATAAAAAAAAAAAAAAGATCATGAACTAGAAGGAAAAAAGAATGAAAAATGTATATACTTTACCTCTTAAAAAATATTTATTTATTAACAGAGGTACTGGGGATTGAACCCAGGACCTCATGCACGCTAAGCACGTGCTCTACCACTGTGCTGTACTATATCCCCCTACTTCATCTTTTTTTTAATTCTTCTTTTTTTTAATGGAGGTACTGGTGACTGAACCCAGGACCTCGCACACGCTAAGCATGAGCTCTACCACTGGGCTACACCCACCCTCCTACTTTATTCTTTTTAAAATTTTCCAAATATTGCATAAAGTACAATTCTGTTGCAAACTGCTACTTAACACCACTATGACAAGCTTACCTGGCTGAGTGGTTCCTACGTGCCAAGCACTGTACTGTGAGGAGGGGGAGGGGAGCAGAGCTTGCTGCCCAACACGAAATGCCTGTCTGCCCAAGTGCCTGACGTCGCTTGTCTCCACCCGGCTGACTCCACTAACCTGTCTACCCACTGGTTGTGGTGAATACTGAATAATCCCACTACCTGGGTGGAAAAGAATTTGTTTTCCTTTCCTGACAAAAGCATTCTCAGTATCCTTCCATTAAACTGTGTAACTCAGGCAGGTGTGCAGGGGTGTGTCCTTGTGTGTGTGTCTATTTCTTCCTCACTGGTTGCTACTTTTAAATGGGACACAACCTCAATTAAAAAAGCTTCTTACACCTAAGAATCTACTTGTCTGTATATTTCTAGAAACTTCTGTCTCTCCCCACCCTCATGTGTATTAGTGCTAATGAATATAAACATTAAACAAAATCAGTTTCTCACAGACTAACTTCCAGTCGTCACAATTACCTGTCTGAACTATCTTTGGCAGTTGATCCTCTTCAGGAAGACACAACAGGAAATGATTAAGATAAACTGGAGTCAAAACTTCCCCAAAGACCTATTGATAGACAAAACGTGTTTGGTTATTCTATGAACAACAGCATAATTATTAATAATAATAGCTAACATTTACCAAGTGCTGAGTAACAACAACATAATCATTAATGATGATTGTTAACATTTACCATGTGCCTTATTGTATGCTAGGCATGTGCTAAGCTCATTATAAACATCTTATTTAAACGTCACCACAGCCCTAAAAGGGCAGTTAACTAAAACCTCCATTTTACAGATGGACAAACTAGCTTCAGAAAGAAGCAAACAGAGGTAGGATTTCAAATCTGAATCTTACTCTTACCTACTAAATGCCATAAAACCTCTATTTTTAAAAAAGAAGTTGGGGTGGGTGGGAGAGAGGGCAGGGTAGGGTAGGGACGGTATATAGCTCAGGGGTAGAACATGTGCTTCACATGCAGAAGGTCCTGGGTTCAACTCTCAATATCTCCATTTAATAAATAAATAAATAAATGGCAATTCCTGTGTTTTTACATCAATCTATATCTACACATCTGTTAGTATACGTTTATATATGTGCATATACGTAACAGTTCAATTTGTAAGAATACAGTAGTTTAGTAAATAGCCTCACATTTCTACAGTTAAGATGCGCTTGAATTCATTTTGGTCAAGGTCTGCTTTTGTTCTGAATAGTTGCTACAAACTGAAAAACAACAACAACTCTATTTTCATTTTCCTGAATTGCCTCAGTTCTTACGGCCTCTTCTCTGCGTTGTCTTGGATGGTCCAGACAGCGCGGGCTCAGGGACTCAGCCAGTCGCCATGGCAACTGCCAGGCAGCCCAGACCCAGCTTGGAAGTGGTCAGAAAGGTGTGGAAGGCAGGCAGCGGCCCCAGGGGGCTCCGAGACGCTTTCCCCGCCCGGCGTCCCACCGTGGACACAAGAGACACCCTGCCGCGCCTCTGCGCAGAACCACGGCCAGCCCCTGACTGCGTTTCCTTTACTCGTTCTTTTTGTTGGGGGAGGGGAAGAGAGGTGGGTCTCTCTAATTTATATTTAAAAGACGTAAAAAAAAAAATTTCTTACTGGAGGAAGGCAGCGCGAGGGAACCGTGGCCCCTCACCTTCTCCCCTCAGCCTCGCCCCTCCCTTCTCCCCGCTGGGCTTACCTGCGCAGGCTCCTTGCTGGGGGATGATGGGAAACCGCCCCTGGGGGATGATGGGAAACCCCTCCCGGGGGGATGATGGGAAGGGCCAGCTGGTGGATTATGGGAAGTGCCTCCTTGGCAAGGGTAAGAGGTAGGAGAGGAATTTCTCTTTTGTCCAGGGAAGAAACCCCGTCCTAGTGATGGCCTCACCTTTTTGCCTCTCACTTACCCCAATAAAATAAGAGGATGAGCTATGCGAACATTTTGCAGGCCTTCGGAGCTTGAAAGCCCAGCTTCTGTGGGCACCAAGCACTTCCGGGTCACCTGAGGGTTAGGGGTCAGGGGGTCTGGGGATGACAGCCGTCAAACTGGCCTAATGAAGTCTTTCTGGGACTACCCAGGTCTCTCACGAGAGTGAGTGAGGCTCTCTGCCCAACCTGAGCCCGGGAGCAGCCTCCTTCTGGAAGGAGGAGTTTGGAATCTGGGCTATTTGCTGCTGCGGGAGCTGGGAGGCCAGTCCTGCTGTTCTGGACGCCTGGTCTGGTCTTGTCTGGACAATTGCTAAACCTGCAGTGTAGTGAAATTACTATAGATTGACTGACAGAGTTTTTTGGGGAACTCTGACTAATTTGCATAAGACGTAAATCAAATTGTAAATTTTAAGATTCAGTAGCTCAGTGGGTAGGCACCCAGCTGCTTATGACGTGATCCAGAACACGGTGTGCTTAAATCACTTTCTGGTTTTTTCAGTTGAAGCCTCTTTGAGCCAGTGGTTCTCTGTTTAGTAGATGGTTAAGGTCACTCCCAGAAAACCATAGTTATTCATTTAAATTAGCGGTCTGGGAGGCAGTAGGGTGGAATGATTAACAGCAATAGCTCTTGAGTCGGGTGGCATAGTTTGAATCTCTGGTTGTATGATTCCGAGCAATGTCTTTACCTCTCTGTGGTTCCTGTTCCTTAGCTGTACAATGGAGAAATGACAGTGAGGACTTAATAAGATAATTCATATAAAATTCTACAAACACTGCAGAGAGTCAGGACTTAACAGACATTAGTTACTGTCATTGTGAACATTTGAAAGTTGAATTTATGACGTTTACTTTTATGTGCAAAAAGCTGGTATTTATTTGTGTATTCTTGATTATATTCCAGATTTCTAATATTTAAAAATATTTTGAGATTTTATTATAAAAAAAAACATGCTCAATTGTAGTAGATGTGGCAACTGTCAAGTATAAAGAAGAAAATAACCATCATCTATTCTAAAGTCCCAACTTTTTCCCCATAAGAAAAACTGTTAATTGTGGGGGGTGTTTATGACCTTCTTATCTTTGCAACTAACTAACAATATGATTGTCTGGTCTTGTGTGTTGATTCACTTGTACATTGTTTCTTTGTTCAGTGAGTGATGGGTTAATGGGTTTGAGCCTGAGATTCGGTTAAGATTGCAACCTTCTGTTATGTTATTGGTTCTGAGGGAAAGGTACACAGGGTGTGTGTGTTCTGGAAGACCTGTGGGTTATTCACCTCTTCACCTCATGGATTTGGTCTCCATATGCTACCAGCAAGATGAAACTCTTGTGTTTACTCAGTCCCTGCTACCCTCCTCCAGCTCCTTCCCCACCCCAACGTCACATAATACACCTTGAGGTCAGTGTGAGGAGAACTTTCTATTAATAATATGTAACTTCTTTGTAATATCTTTGTTGTTAGCATTATGTAGCTATCACACACACACACACACAAAAACAGTACATTAATAAAATATCATCTTTGATCCCAAGGGCAGCTCTTTGAGATTGTAAGGGTTTATTCCCCTCAGTTTACAGAATAGGAAACTGAGGCTCAGAGGGCAGGTGAGTTGCCTGAGGTCACCAAAGCTAGTAGACCATGGGAATTTGAACTTGGGGATTCTGGCTCTAAATGAGTAATATTTCCAGCAAACAATGATGACTTTAAGAACTATTTTCCCTCCATTTAGATCAATTTTTAAAAATACTTCAATATTGGATTTAAATAAATAAAATGATTAGGTTATTACTGTTGAGGGTATTAAATCTCAAAAGCAACTAACAGCACCATGCAATATTCAGATTTAAAATGAAACACACTTATTTGTATAACTTGCAAAAACATGTTGGGAATTGAATATACAAGTGTATAATGGTCAAACCATCTATAAAAATAGAACTCGGATCCACAACTCGCAGCCACAAGCCCAGGAAACCAACTCATTATCTACAACAACCAGCCGAGGAAGCCAGACTCCTGTAGGTCAGACTTGTAGAAAGTCAGGTTGCTGTCCCTAGTAGCTGATCCAGGAACAAACAACAACCCCTATAACAACTGGCGTCAAATGGCCAGGACTTAATTAATAACAGAGTTTCCTTTTGTCCCCACTTCCAACTTAGGACCCAGTCAGAGGAAGCTGAATTTTCATCCTAACCAATCACATAAGATGCCTGCTTCCAGTGAGTCCTCCTACAGCCTCCTTACGCCCACAGCCTCCAGTCAGGGCCCACATGAACCCTTTCCTTTTGTCTATTGTAAAGCTTCCCCACTCTTCTGCCTGCCTTTGAGTCTCTGCCAAAATGCAAGTGATGGTGGCTGACTCCTGTGCTGTTGCAAGCCCTGAATGAGTAGTCTTTGCTTGTTCTTATTGGGTGTTCTTTGTTTATTTCTGCATACAAAATAGAGACTCTTTTAAGTAAAAATGATAAAGGAAGAACGTTTTTACAACTCATCAGGGATCTGAAGGCCCGTATAGACTGGATTTCAGTGGCTTGGTTGAGCATCCACTGGGTGCAAAACACTTTTCTAGGTGCTGTGGGAGAGACAAAGATGAGGGTGGCATGGCTCCTGAGTATCCGGGAATCAGACAGCCACCCAGGTGATGATTACAGGAGACAGAACTTGGCTCAAGGTATATGGGAATTAAGGGAGAGACAGTGAGTGCAGCTGACTTGAAGGATCACTAGAAGCTGCAGGAAGGAGGTGTCCGATATTTAGAGTGAAAAAAAAAAACACTGCACAGAAATATGGTTAATGTATACTAATAAAACAAAAACCAGTTAAAATTAAATTTAACATTTTGTCACTCACCTTTAAAATAGATGGATGATAGACAAAATAGATGATACACAGAGCTGAGTCCTTTTCTCTTTCTTCCAGCCCATTCCCCTCTCCCTCCCCGAGGGCGTCCCTATCCAGAATTTGAAGCTTTTTCTGGGAGTGGTCCCTTGGCCAGTCTTTGAAAAATGGCTGTGCTTTTTGATAGGCAGGGATGGGGGAAGGAAGACATTCCAGGAAGAGAGTATGGCACAGGCAAAGGCATAGAAGTGGGGAAGTGAGGGTTGTATCTGGGGGAAGTACCTGGGGTTTATTTTGTCTGAAGCACGTGACAAGTAGAGGTTGGGGATGGTGGGCCATGCGGCTGAGAAGACGACTTGGGCTGTGAACATGGAGAGACTGAATGCCAGTGAGCAAGTCTGGGCTGCATTTGGGTTTCTGAGTAGAGGGAGTGTGAGGTGCTGACTGCCAAAGGCTGGAGACGAGAGGTTGAATTAGAGGCTATGGCCAGAGTTTACAGGGGTAGTAAGAAGGCCTAGGTCGGTGGTGGTGACAGAGGAATTGGGAAGGAGATCATGAGGGGCCCTGGGCAGGCAGAGTATCAGATGACTAGAGGGAAGCCAGGAGGAGGGGCCCATTAACGAGAGGGAGTGAGTGTGAATGCGCAGGTAAGTGTGCGCGCGCCTGTGACTCTATTGGAGTGCGTGAGGGAGTGAAGCTCCATATGGGACCCGAAGGGGCTAGACTCACATCCAGGGTAGAGGAGGGATGTCAAACCCTGAAGGGCATCAGGGTAGACCCGCATCTGCTAAGTGGTCAGAGCTGACTCCTTGAGTCAGGAGATGTTTATAAACACGACAGAAGATCTCGAAGGGCACATCTCTGTGGACTGCCAACACCAAAGGATCAGAAGGGCCAAGAAAGGTGAGGAGAAGCAGGCAGGTCCCGAGGGACACGAGAAGCAGAGGGCTGGGGCTGGAAAGGGATGGTGCACAGCTCCGGGCAGGGGTGAAACCCTTATGAGAGCTAGCTCAACGCGCTTCCTGCACCCTTCCTCTTTAGGCCTCTGATCCAAAGGTGGCGTCTAGTTGCAGGATCACCCAGCTGCCGGTTAAAAGGGCCAGCCACGTGGCGTCCAGTTTAGGGAGCAGGTGAGTTCTCGATGCTCCTCAGGCCCCGCCCCCTCCCTCCTCCTGGGTAACGATTGGCCAAGACGCCCCTTACCGTTGCTATGACAGCAGCAAAGGGAGCCAGTGGCTCCTCCCCATCCCTTCCTGCCCCGGGTCCCACCCCTCTCTTCCCAGGCAGCGATTGGCGGATGCGTCCCGTTGCTATGACAGTATCCGAAGGTTAACAGTAGCTCCTTCCTGCTCCTTCCCTCTCCTCCCTCCACACCAGGAGAGGGGCGGGGCTGGCCGCGTGTCCATGGCGACGGCGGACGCGGCAGTGCAGGCTGCTGGTACCTACCTGCTAGAGAGGCGCAGGCAGCGGCGGAGATCCCGACTGGGGCGGGGCCATGTCGGACCTGGGCTCGGAGGAGTTGGAGGAGGAGGGCGAGAATGATCTTGGGGTGAGAGCTCCGGGTAAGGGAGGGGCACCCTGGGGTGCGCGGTGTCGGGCGGACTCTTGGAAGCTGGATTCAGAGAGCGGGCTGGCCTGGAGGCCAGCCGCAGTCCCCTGGGAGTCCCAGCCAGGGACCAGGACCACGTAGGCCACAGCGGGCGCTGCGTCCTGGAAGCCGGCTGTGAAAGGTGAAACGTCATGACGTCTGCTTGCCACATCCCTCCTCGCTCCCCCCACTCCCAACCCGCCTCCCATTAAAGGCAAAGATTTCCAAATCCAAGGCGTTGGAAACGTCCTCCTCCCTGCGGTTACCCTCCATCGAGGCAGCTTCCTTGATTGGCTGGGTCATCCCAAGCTGCCTGCTACTCTTGAATGTACTTTTGTATTATTCTGAAACCACTTCAGTAATGGAGCTTGGCTCCTCAGGATTAAGGCAGATGAAGGAAAGCGGCTTTCTGGCAGCCTTCAAGAAAGGCTAAGAAGGTCTCAGGCTCTGCGGAGGCTTCCTGGAGCTATTATCGTCTAGGCCTGTAATCCCATATGCTTTCTTTACTCTCGTCAGACCTGACGCAGGTTGCTGGGATTACTTCCTGGTTTGGACAGCGGAGAGAGGGTGAGGGCTGCACACCCAGTGGCCATGCTGGGCCCCGTGGGAGCGTATTTGTACCGACCAGAGATTAACCAAGCCAGAGGGTGACCCTTTCCTGGCTGACAGGTTGGACACCTCAGCCACTGTGTGTGTGCAGGGTGCAGAGGTGAGACAGTTTCAGGATTATCTGAAAAACCTAGCCCCTCTGCTGTGAAGCGTGCCTGCTCAGGCCTGTTTACAGCTCCGCACACCCATCTCCCAGCCTCCGCCTGGTTTGCTGCTGGAGACTAGAACCTCTATGCCCTGGAGCCACCTGGCCAGTAGGGAGAGCCAGAAGTGTCCCAGGACGGCGGCAGCGAGTGCTAAAAGGCGCAGCAAACTGCAGTGATCGGTACTCCAGAGCCCTCGGTGTGATGAGGCTGAGTCTGGGACATCACCCGACATTGCCATACTTGGTGGCCTCCTCTTTCACATCTCTTTCCCTGTCCCCTTTACTGGTGTCTCTTGGAGTCACTTGAAAAAAAAAATCACTTGCTCAAGGTCTGCTTCCGGGGACCCCAAACTACATCACCTGCCGAGTATGCTTTCTAGTCTGTCCCCTCAGCTGGCCCTACTGATTTGTAACTTTTTAATGCCTGTGATTTTTAGGTTCGAATCACAGTGGGGTTATTTTCAAGGTTCCCCCCCTTATTAGCCATCCCAGCGGCTCAGTATTGGTGCATTGGGTGGACTTTGGGGCAGGAGGAGTGGTCTTTTGTGCATTTTGATTTAGACTAACCCTAAAACAAATTTGTAAGGTCGCAGATTTTTACCTTATATTCTGACCATGAATTTCTGAGCCAAATAGTGCTAGAAAAGCACATGAACTGCCAGAATGTTTGTTTCTGAGCCTTCGATTTAGTGTGTCTGAGCTTGTGTGTAATTCAGATTCAACGCCGTGTCAAACCATTGCTCTGTGCCCTGGCCATTTCATTATTTGTTATTTGCGCTCTACACGTGTGGATTAGGTGCTGGAGGAACATTTATTTTATGAAGAATAGAGAAAATAGGGAAATTGCAAGCTTGTATTATGTTTTTTATTGATTTACTTTTAAGATAGATATGTAATTATTTCTGTATTAGGCGAGGAGTGTTTGAACCTTAAGTCTCTTGATGAAGAGTTTATTAAAATAAGATAAACTAAATTGAGTTAGGATATTCTGGGACAATTGAGCCCCATTTATTCCTCAGAGGCCCCCGGTCTCCACTCCTCTCCCACCATCAGCTTCCTTGAAGGTCAAAGCTGCCTTCGGGTCACAGACACCCCAGGGATCATTTGCATTTTAAGTTTTGGATTATCGGAGGAAGGTGGGTCCAGGGCCTGTTCACCTGCATCTGCTACTTCAAACATGTTCCTATAAAGAACACAACTTGGAGTACCTCCCATTTCCCCCCAGATGGTTGGTTTTGTTTATAGTGTAAAGGATTATCATGATAAATTGGAGGGAGAGTGTGAAGCTCCCACCACGGACAGGTATCAGCTATGTGACCTTGAACCAATGCTCCTGTCACCCAGGCCTGGTACCTACCTCACCTGTGAGACAAAGTCAAGGGTAGAGAGGATTCAATGGAATACTCATTTTTTCTTAATTGAAGTATAGTCAGTTTACAATGGTGTGTCCATTTCTGGTGTCCAGCATCATGTTTCAGCCATACATACACATACATATATTCCTTTTCATATTCTTTTTCATTATAGGTTACAAAGTATTGAATATAGTTCCCTGTGCTACACAGTAGAAACTTGTTGTTTATCTGTTTTATATATAGTAATTAGTATCTGCAACTCTTGAACTCCCAATTTATCCCTTCCCAACCCCTTTCCCCCTCTGGTAACTATAAGTTTGTTTCTATGTCTGCAAGTCTGTTTTGTAAAATGCTTAGCACATGTTTAATGCTTAACAAATGGCAGCCGTGATCATCTTGGTCTCCTTGGCCCAGGAATATGAAGGGGATCGGAATGAGATGGGTGAACGGCACGGACATGGGAAAGCGAGACTGCCCAATGGGGACGCATATGAAGGGAACTATGAGCACGGTAAAAGACACGGCCAGGTCAGCATCGGTGACTTAAGTGGTGGTTTTCTCTGTTTAGTACTTTGTTAGCAATTATTACATTCAGGAGTGACATGAATTATACACTCCATGTGTTTCAGGGGACCTACAAATTTAAAAGTGGTGCTCGATATGTTGGAGAATATGTTAAAAATAAAAAGCATGGTCAAGGCACTTTTATATATCCCGATGGATCAAAATATGAAGGTAAAATATTATCACAAAGCAGACTTCTGTGTTGTGGAGGTCTTTAGGGATTGAACTTGTCTGTGGATGCTGAGAGGTACAAGAAAGCTTAAAGTTCTCTGGATCAGTTAGTCATTCAACAAACACTGTATGCTCTTCTCCTCAGAACTGTTTTTGCTGTTTTCCCTTTATGACCAGCCCCTCTTTTGATGAACGTATTATTTGTTTAGATGGTGGTTCTTTCATGAGGGCTTCTGGTCTGGGAGGTGCTCTGCCTTGTTAAACTGGCGTTCTTATCCCTGCCACAGTGCATTCCGTGCCTTTTCTCTGAGCTGTAATCCATGTTCTGCAAGCACTCAGTGCTGCTCTTTCTGTTGTCTGCTGATCCTGGCCGGCCTGACCCCACCCCCTGACAAGCCGAGGGTGAGCTCCTCGGGACGGCAGGTCCTTGTACAGTGCTGTCAGCCTCGCAGGCGCTCAGGACCTTGGGGGCTGATGGAAGAAATATGCAGGAGTCCCCTTTGTGGATGAACTTTGGGGTTTATTCATGTAAACCCATTTCTTGGGTAATTAACATCCTCTTAGCCTGCCCTCTCTTCTTTGTCCTCATACGGAAGGGGATCCAGGCTTTGCAGATGCTAGAAGCTTATGTAAGTTTAGGTGTCCCCTTTAAGAAAAAGAATATGAAGTTGGTCTAAAAGTAAATTTTTACTTGTAATGAGAAATCAAAGTAAACAAAGAGGTAAAACTATCACAAACATCACAAAAACTGAGGAAGTTAAATGAGTTTTTTTTCTGTTATTTTTTTATTATTTATTTATTTTTAAATTGGCATAAAGTCAGTTTACAATGTTGTGTCCATTTCTGGTGTACAACTTCATGTTTCAGTCATATGTATACAGACACATATTCCTTTTCATACTCTTTTTCATTATAAATTACTGCAAGATATTGAATATACTTGCCTGTACTGTACAGTAGAAACTTGTTGTTTATCTATTTTATAGACAGTAGTTAGTATCTGCAAATCTCGAACTCTCACTTTATCCCTTCCCACCCCCTTCCCTGCCACCCTGGTAACCATGAGTTTGTATTCTAGTAACACGAATTTCTATAAGCTAATGTCCTGACACGCCTCTAGCATGCCACTTTTCCTCCTTTGTTAGCTAAAAAGGGAACATCTCTCTATATGACAACAATTTTTAAATATTTTCTGTAAAGAAAATAGAAGGAAAATTCTTTTTTCTTCGATCTGCACATTGATCAAAATTCATCTTTTTATTATCCATAGTCTAGAAAAGTGTCATTCAGCCTAGTGACTTGTTGCTGGCAACGCCATCTTCATCTTCAGGATAGCTGCTGACGTTGGGAGCCTCTGTCGAGCTCCTTTCATGTGCGTGGCGTAAGCCTTGAGGACATCTTGAGTTTTCCAGGGCAGGAACTCATCTTCAATACCTTTCAGTTTACGATGTTCACTGACTGGTTTGCTGTTGCCCTCACTGTAGAGAGTGTGCTATGGATTTCACGGTGTCTTTGCCAGTTCCAGTATTTCCTATCAAGTCAGCCCATAATTAGCAGGAACTTGCGTGGGGGTGAACGGCAGGGACTCGGGTGAGGGGGCGTCCAAGCAGAGGCTGGGTCGGCTGAGGCACAGCATCCCTCCGCGTGGTGCAGGTGGGGCAGCCGCAGGCCCTGGAGCAGGTGCGAGGTGCGAAAGGGAGTCAAGCACTGGCAAGTGGCTGAGAGTGGACCGCTGAGGCTTCAGGTTGTTGCTGGATCGCTGAGCACATGCGAGACAGCAGGAGTGGGGTGGGGCCACTGGCCACAGGGCAGCAGATCCTGACTTGAAGCCTCGGTGTGCTGCCGGCCAACTGGGAAAGCTGCTGTCAGCACAGATGGATGACAGTGGCCCACGAGCATACGCCTGCCCAGGCCATTCCCCTGGGAGCCCTGGCTCAGCCCCCTGCCCCAGCCAGCTCCCCGCTCCATGCCATCCATCGGCCTGGGGGTGGGCAGAGTGGGACGGGCAGTGGCGCAGGGCAGCGCCCCCCCCCCTGACCTGCTGCTCTTGTGCGGCCCCTGCAGGGGAGTGGGTGAACGACCTGCGGCACGGCCACGGCGTGTACTACTACGTCAACAACGACACCTACACCGGGGAGTGGTTTGCTCACCAAAGGTTCGTTCTCTCTTCGGCCCCAGGCTGACTCACGGGATGAGCCTGAGACGGTGTCTGACTTAGAGACGGCGTCACGCCCAGAGCCTGTTGTCCAGCTCTGCCCCGCAGTTCATGGCTTTAGGGCTGGTGTGGGGCCAGTGCGGTGCCGGGTGGACGCAGACTCCTGGGAACACACCCAAGAGCCCCAGGCCGAGGGATGCACAGGAGAACTTCTGGGGGCTGAGCCGTGGCTCCCAGGGGCACGGCCTCTTCCCCGAGCCCGCCAGCCACCCCGTGGGAGGGCCGGCGCTGACCTGCAGTGACACCCAGGCCTGCCTGGGCACATGAGCAAGTGGCAGACTTTGATCGGTCCAGGTACAGAAGCCCTGTCGCTTGGAGCCCAGGCAGCCTGGGACCCCCCTCGATTTTCACGTCTGTCTTAGAAACCTGGAAGGGTTGTCACTGCAGCGGAACACGGTGCACGGTGCTCCTTATATTAACCAGGCACGGCCAAGGCACCTACTTCTATGCAGAGACCGGCAGCAAGTACGTGGGCACCTGGGTGAACGGACAGCAGGATGGTGCAGCCGAGCTGGTTCACCTGAACCACAGGTACCAGGGCAAGTTCTTGAACAAAAATGTAAGTCAATGGGCAGCAACATTTGTCAATGAAATTAGCAAACCCTCCTCCCCCGTCCAGGGAAATGTGTGAGCAGAAAGTATGACAGAGCCAGGCAGACCTCCCCCCGGGGGGCGGTGCGTGCCCTCTTGCTGAGTGAAATTAGAGCGCGAGTCAGTGTGTGTAATTACGATGGGATTTTTATTTTTAAAATCTCTATTAAGAACAAGGTTACAGAGACTACATCGAAGTATTATGGGTAGTTTTATTTCTGGCTAATTTGACTGTGGGTGTTGACTAAGTCAAATTTTTGTCATAAATACATTACTTTTATAAAGAGAAAAAAAATTTTTAACCAAACCAAAGAGGACCTATACTTTGCAATTCTGTTAACCGTCAGTTCAAAAAAGCATCTTTAATCCATGTTGGCTTTCCCTCAATTCCAAGCCTTTGGGCAGGTTTTATGAAGGTAACATTTATAAAGCTCTTTGTACTTTCTACTGGGTGTTGCCACTCACGGGTGAAGCACCTCTTGGTTTCTCTTTGCTCGTAGCCTGTTGGCCCTGGAAAGTATGTGTTTGACATTGGATGCGAACAGCACGGGGAATATCACTTAACAGGTGTGGTAAGTTGCAGAGTGCATCTCGTTTCCCGCGTTCACAGGTGGCAGAGCTGCTCGGTGACACTGATCCTGGAGATGTGGGTCGGGGTCGGTTGCTGTGAGGGGGTGTAGGAAACAGGATGGGCAAAAGGGGAAGCTGAGTTGTGTTGGGACCCCAAGGGAGCCTTGAAACTGGACGACCCTCAGAGTGTCCTCAATGGAGGCAAGGACCTTTGACCGCCCTGTAGACCAGTCATGGGGTATAGGCTGCCCATGGACAGAGGCATGAAACCTGGTCTGCGTGGCTTCCTTTGGGGAAGGGCAGTTCCTGGGAAGGACCCCATTATAAGCAGTCAGCTGCCAACCCTCCCAGCAGCTGGAGGAATGAGCCCCTGATCCTGAGGGAGAATTGGTGGGCACGTGAGTACCCAGGAGACAGGAGACAGCAGATACCCTGAGGGAACGATTCTCAAAGTGTAGTCCCTGGGCCATCCAGGAATCTCTTAGAAATGGAGAGTATTGGGCCCCCCAGACTTACTGAATCAGAAACTCCAGGGGTAGGGCCAGTGATCTGTGCTTTAACAACTCATCCAGGGAATTCCGGTGTGATCCAAGTTTGAACATCACTCTCTTGGGCATTGGTGTCACCCTTCATGGGGGAGGAAACTCAGAATTTTAAAACCAAGTAGAGTAATTTATTTCTGAGTGACTCAATGAAAGTAATGGGCAGGGATCTGCCACTCTCTGTCACCGGTGTTATCACCTATGGGACAGTGACATTTTCCACATTCATAGTGTTGATGTTCAGATCTTGGGACTTCTGTGATAGTTACAGAATCGAGAAGTGGACCAATGCGCTTGGCACGACTGACGTGTGCTGGCTGTTAACCGTCGTCGTGACTTACATTGCTGTGAAACATTCCACGCTTAGAAATGATGAGCTTTGTCTGCTTTCACTGAATTTTATTTTCCTCTCCGTAACCCTGGAGGCTGGAGCTTGTGCCCCCTCCACATCATGGCCAAATGTCTTTGGGTGTTTTTAGGCCTTTTCTTACAGTGATGTTCATTTTTTTATGTGTAAAGAATCTGAGAGCTGGGAGATGTGGGACACAGGGCTGTGAGATGGCAGAGGGCATCGAGCCCCGGTCGTTTCTTACCTGGGACGTGTCGTGTCTGAAAGCCTCTCGTGCCATCCATGGAAAGAGCGCAGGTGCTGAGCGGCCCTGATCTTCATTCCTTGTCCACGTTCCTTCAAGATGTTTTCAGCCCTTACATGGTACTCTGGGTAGTAGGCAATCACTCTGGTCACTGAATCGTGTTCTAAAAATGCTCAAATGCAATTCCAAGTCTGTCTCTTCTCCCGTCACTTTAAATATCCCACAGTGTAGGTCAATTTACATTTTTAAACTGAAAATAGGAAAGAGAAGAGGAAGAAGAGGAGGAGACGTTAGTGACCGTCATCCCCAAATGGAAGGCCACCAGAATCACAGAGTTGGCCTTGTGGACCCCCACCCTCCCTGAGAAGGAGCGCCCGGCAGACAGAGCTGGCCAGGAGGAGGCCCCAGGAGCCGAGGGTATGGATGCCCTGGGTCCGGGGGAGTGGGGCTCTCAGGGAAGCGGGCTCTGTGTCACAGGTGATGCTGGGTGGCAAGTGATTGAAGACCACCTCCAATTGGCCTCTGTGAACTAACACTAACAGTAATTCATTGGGTCATACAACTGGTGTGGTTGGGGTGAGACAGCCTCAGGCACAGCTGGATCAGGCCTCCGCTCTCTGGTCTCTGCTTTCCTGCGCTCTGGCTCTGCTTGACAGCATCCCCTTCCTTGGGAGACCAAAGCTTATTGACTTTATCAGATTGTCACCCAATCAGATCAAGAACCCTGGGGAGCAGAGCGCTTCTCTTCCTCAATATGGTCATTAAACCCTTGGGGTATATGCTGTACACTTAACATAAAACAAAGGCAAGAAGCCCTTGGGAGTTAGAGTTGTCAGACCAACGATGCCCACCCCTGAACCCATCACTGGGATGGGGATGGGGGCTGAGATGCCAGTCTGTGTGGAGCTGCGACTCCAAGTGGGGAGGGCGGTCCCCTGGGGGAGAAGGGGGCTGCTGTCAGCAGGAGAAGGGGTGGGCTCTGTGAGGCCCCCCCGCTGATACTGTCTCCCTCTGTTCCATCCAGGCAGGGACGAGCCGGCAGAGGAGGCCCAGCCTCTGACGGACCTCTCAGAGGGGGAGATGGACTCACTGCGGCCCGGAGAGGAGGAGGGAGACATCGCCAGGGAGGAGAGAGAGGAGTTCCACTATGACAGCCTGGACCAGGGTGAACACTTTGGGGCCTGAGGCAAGGAGGGGAGGAGGCCGCCCGCACCCTGGGGTGGGCCGCAGGGCTCTCCGCCTTTGACCGAGGCCGTTCTGGGGCCAGGCCTGAGGCTCAGGAGAGCTCAGAGGACCCAGTCTGGGCACGTTGCGCCCTCCTAGGGGCCCTGCACACCTCCCCAGCGCACGGGGACAGCGGTGCGAAGCCTGTGGTTGCTAATCTCCACTTCACCCCAGAGCTGACCTCAGGCTGCAGGGTCCAGCAGACTGATGCCTTGGCTATACTTTATGACATGGTTTTCACTTTGGCTGAGTCCCAGGGGTACAGTGAGGGCCCAGCAGTGTTGGAACCAGCCCTCTGTAAGTGGATTTGAATATACGATCGATCTAGGAGCTTCCGCCTCTGCAGGTCCTGGAGCAGGGGGCTGGCCACTCTGTCCGACTGGGGCTTCAGCTTCCTGCAGTCCTTAAAGCTCCTTCCCCAAGTGATGTGGGGACCACGAGGCAACTCAAAGAGGTTTCTCTTCTCCGAGCCCGGTGTAAAGAGGAGACCTTGGAGGCTGAGGAAAGGGTGGTCCGGGAGCAGCCGGGCTTACGCGCGCACCTGCTCTCGCGTGGCTCTGCGCTGCGTCGCCGGGCCTGGGGTCCCAGCAGTTTAGTCTGTCTCTGTTGTAATTTAAGAGCAAATACATTTCCCATTCTTTTGAAAATAAGGTCTTAAATAATGAAGTCACATAAACCTGTTTTCTATTGACATGACTTAGACTTTCATGAGCAATAAGGATGCTAAGTACGGAGAGATGCAGCGGGTTGCGGTAGGCGGGGCGGCAGTGGGCGGGGCGGCGGGCGGGGCGGAACCCAGGCCTTACGGGTTGGTGACCTCTTGTCCTACCCCGCGTCGCGTCGCTTGTCTGCATAACGCCCACGGTAAAGACCCCTCGAGGGCACAGTGCCCATCTGATTCTGTGTGGGCAGATGTCTAAGCATTTAAACTGCACACGGAGAGGCTCCGTACGTGGAGGTTCTTAAGTAAAAAGCAGGCTCAGTGAGTAAAACATTTTACCAAAATAGTAAAAACTCAAGACCTGTTTATTGTGGTTCCCATTGAAGGTTCACCCTACTAATTCCTTCTTCAACACAGCCAGCAGTGAGAATTATAGAGTTTACATAACAATGAAAAATAATTCTAATTTTAAATTTCTTATTAAAATAAATAAGAATGAGTTCTTTAAATAATCTGATTTCTTATTTAAATACATATAATTTAAATAAATAATAAATAATTTAATTTTAAATAAACAATGTTTATTTATTATATAATTAAATTATTTTAAATAAATAATATTTATTATTCAAATAATTTAAAATAAATTTTTAAAAAATTTAAATTTAAATAATTTAAACAATTCTAAGTGTCATGACAGATTTAAAAAGGCATCTTATGAAACTGTAGCAAATTCCTGCTTTTCTTTTTATTAACTGAGGGGCCCCCCAAAATGGCATCTTTCACTCACAAAGCAAGCTGTATTCGGAGCGTGTGCAGGCGAAAGATACTGGTTGATTTTACTGTCACTTACACGGATGTTCTTGTCTTAGCATTTACCCTGAATATCTCTTTTGCTTAGTTTGCTACTGAGTATCAAGAGAAAAATTATAAAAGTCTTTATAAGATAAAATTTAACATTCCATTTTTTTTGCCAGATAAATGTTTCATATTTATATTATTTATTGCAAAAGTTCTGTTAGCAAATCAAGAATTTTTAAATAGAAAAAGTTAATACACTCATGCTTCCTTTTTTTTCCCAGGAAATATTAGTTTTGAAGAAGAAGAAAACAGGCCCTCAGATCTACTAGACTGAGATGAAGAAGCCAAAACGCGAGGAGAGTGTGTGAGGAAGGCATGTCTGTTGCCAGGGCAGCTGGTATGAATCTGTTACTAGCCTTTCTTACTTAGTTGTTTGTTAAAATGTTTTACGACTGCAAATAAATGTCTTCATTATCTTTTGTTTGTGAATAGCCTCTGTTCAAATCCCGTAAGGGCTGCCAGGTTATTTTGCCATGTTTTTTGGTGGAGTTTTCTGGGTTAAAGAAAAATGTCACACGACTGAAGCTCTGCAGAGGATGGCCGATGGAAATGGATTCCGGCTGCGTTAGTTGAGTGACTACATTCTGAAGTTCCTCGCTCGAGTCTCCTTCCAGAGAGCTTGGAAAACACCTAGAAGATAAGGATTCCTGTGCGCGACTCTCACCAAACACACTGTGAGAAATACGTTTCAGGCCCAGGTCAGAAACCACCAGCAGCTGCTGGAGGAGGCATCTCCGTCCATCCTGTGCCTTCAGCGTCCCAGGGTGGACGTGGGGCTGCCAGCCAGGGGTCCCTGCAATGGCTGAGGGCCGGGCTGCCCACAGGTCTGTCACTGGCCTGTGTGTACACTGTTCAGATCTCTGGGGGCTGGGGGCTAACGCCTAGGTCACAGTCAGGTCCTTTGCAGGTGCACCTTTGTTCATTGTGCTTGGCTTCATCGTACTTTGCAGACAACTGCATTTTTCATAAATGGAAGGTTTGGGGCAACCCTGCATCGAGCAAGGCTGTCGGCTCCGTTTTATCCAACGGCGTTTGCTCACTTCGTCTCTGAGTCACATTTTGGTAATACTCACAGTATTTCCAACTTTTTCGTGACTTTTCTATTTGTGGCGGTGATCTGTGATCTGTGATCTTTGATGTGACTGTTGCCATTGTTTTGGGGCCACCATGAACTGCACCCATGTAAGATGAAAATTTAATAGATCAGTGTCATGTGTTCTGACTGCTCCACCCACCAACCGTTCCCACATCTCTCTCCCTCTCCTCCGGCCTCCCCATTGCCTGAGACACAACAATGTTGAAATTAGGTCACTTAATAACCCTACAATGGCCCCTAAGTGTTCAAGTGACAAAAGAGTCACTCGCCTCTCACTTTGAATCAAAAACTAGAAATGACTAAAGTCAGTGAGGAAGGCTTGTAGAAAGCTGAAATTTCTCAGGCCAAAATCTAGGCCTCTTGCGTCCAGCAGCTAGCCAAGCCGTGAATGAGAAGGAGAAGTTCCCGCAGGAAATGAAAGCACTGCTCTAGTGGCCACACGGAGGATGAGAAGGCAAAGCAAGCTGATTGCTGGCGAGAGAAAGCGTCAGAGTCTGGACAGAAGGTCAACCAGCAGCAGCACTTCCTTAAGTCAAAGCCTCGTCCAGAGCAAGGCCCAACTCTCCTCGATTCGAAGAAGGCTGAGAGAGGTGAGGAAGCTGCAGAAGAGATATCTGAAGCGTGCAGGGGTTGGTTCCTGAGGCCGAAGGAAAGAAACCATCTCCGTGACATCGAAGCACAAGGTGAGGCAGCAGGTGCTGATGTGGAAGTTGCAGCAAATTATCCAGAAGCTCCAGCTCAGGCCATTCACGGAGGCGGCTGCACTGAACAACACGTTCTCAGAGCAGATGAAACAGCCTTGCACTGGAAGAAGACGCCATCTTGAGGTTTCATAGCTGGAGAGGAGAAGTCAGTGCCTGGCTTCAAAGCTTCAAAGGACAGGCTGACTCTTTCATTAGGGGCCAGTGCAGCTGGTGACTTAAAGCCAATGCTCATTTACTGTTTCGAACATCCTAGGGCCCTTAAGAAAGATGCTAAATCTACTCTGCCTGTGCCCTAGAAATGGAACAAAGCCTGGATGACGGTGTATCTGTTGGTAACATAGTTGACTGAAAATTTTAAGCCCACTGTTGAGATCTGCTGCTCAGAAAAAGATTCCTCTCAAACTGTTACTGCTTATTAACAAATGCCCCTAGGGTACCTTGCAGACCGGAGCCTAAGCACCCCTCTTCTCCCCTTTGCACATGCTGAACCCTCTGCCTGGAACCTTGGTTCCCCAGCGCCCCCAGCACATCCATGCGTGCCCCTAGCCACCCGTGTTAGGAAACACTCCGCCTACCTCCTGTGTCTCTCCTGTGCTCCCCCATGACTGCCGCACTCGCAACACTCCTGATACGGATGGATGGGGATTTTCCCCCACATCAAGCACCTCTGTGACACCAGCTGGGTGTCCTACAATTTAACCCAATTCTGACACTAGCCATCTGGAGATAGCGTCAGATCCCACTGGCTGAAGCCTCAGTCCCACGAGACTGCCCCCTACTTCAATGCCAATGACATGCAGCAGGTCCCCAGGTGACCTACAACTTCTGTCGGACTTGTCTGCAAATCAGAGGTTGCCGGGAACTCCTCCCTTTTGGATGCAATTTTTTTTGCAAGAACAGCTCACAGAACTAAGGGAAGCACTCACAGTTCACAGTTTATGAAAGATGTTATAAGGGAAACGGAGAAACACTCAGATGAAGAGATGCAGAGGGTGAGGTCTGGGAGGGTCCTGAGTGCAGGGTCTTCAGTGCCCATGGACCTGGGGTGCGTCACCCTCCAGGCACTTGGATGCATCCACCACCCTGGAAGCTCTCCAAACCTCATACTGTTGGGACTTTGTGGCAGTTTCCTCACCTAGGCACGACCAATTATTAACTCCATTTCCAGCCCTTCTCCCGTCTCTGGAAAATGGCGGGGGGTGGGAGCTAAAAAATTCCAAGCTTCTGATCACGGTTTGGTCTTTCTGTTGACCAGCCCCCATCCAGGAACCTCCCCCTCCTCCACCAGAGTCACCTCATTAAAAGACCCTCCCGCCACCCAGGAAATGCCAAGGGACTTAGGAGCTCAGTGTCAGAAACCAGGGTCAAAGGCCAAATACTAGAACAAAAGGCGCCCCCAGTTGCCTTACCTTTTAGGGGACAACTAGCTCTCAGGAGGGAGGAGGTCCCAGGAGTCTCTGGTTTGCAGACAAGCCGGACAGAAGTTCTTTATTCCAAGAATTTGAGCAGAGCTGCAATTCTGCATGATTCGCCTTTTGGTAAATAACAGGTAGAACTAACCTCTGTTCATAATTTTTAGTTTATCAAAACAGAGTCTAAATCAAGCCCTATTTTTCACTATTTTCTTTGAACTTTGGTTTCTATGGTAACCAGATGACTTTGTGTGACTTCTCTGTACAACTTACCTCCTGGAAAGGACACCTCCCTGATGAATTTTTGTATAATTGCATGTCACCCCCACTGAGATGAAAAGCTCGTGAGTGCACTGTCCCCTCAGATCAATCCCAGCAGGAAACAAATGGCTCTCTCAAAACAGGGTGGTTCAAGGGCGCACGTTAAAAAGGACATCTTGGGAGGTGTGGGGAACTGGCTTAGGTCTGGGAATGGGGCGGCAGCTGACAGCCAGGTTCCTTGGCTGCAGACCTGGCATTTCCCTGCCTTAAACTGCCAGCCAGCACTTAGTAGGGCATCTCCTCCCAGTCCAGGGACCCCACAAGCAAGGAGCCAGCAACACGGCTGCCTTGCTGTCTCCGTGCCTCAGCCGTCATGGCTGGGAGCTGCTCCCTCTCTGGGATCCCATTCTTCTCACTGAGATGGGGAATTTAGGGCCAGGGCCATGCCCCCAACCTCACCCCCAGCCTGGGGAAGACAGCCCCCCAGAGCTCCTTGAGGACTCACCAATGCAGTGTCCTCTAGCCCGCTCCCGGGAGGGGGCTGTGATTCGGGGGTGGCCGAGTCAGTTGCAAACAGTACATCTTTTTCTACAGTTCCGTTTCCCTGAGCCTTTGATCTCGGTCCTGTACAGCAGACCAGGGATTTCAAGCAGTTTTACCTGATTAATTCTAAACCATCCTCATTCCAGCTTCAATTAGTCATTAACCACCCTCTCAGGGCTTAAGCCAAATGTAAATCCCTCGTGAGGGCACCTATGTCAAAAATTTCAGCCTTGTCTAGACTTTTCCCCCACCCGTCTGGTCTAGTAGTCCTGGAATCCACTTCCACATTGCCCCAGGCTCTGCACTTCTCTACCTGGGGGTGTTGTCTCCTCCTGGGAAGGACTTGCGCCTCATTGCCTGGGCTCTGCTGGTGTCGGCTCTCTTCTGGGGCTCGAGTGGTGAGAGGCGGTGGGTGGGTCCTATGCAGAACAGGCATCAGGTCATGAGGTGGCTTCCCTAGCAGCAGGTGTTGGCAGCATTTATAGCAGAGATTGGTTGGTTTCCTTGGGGGAGGGCGGGGGGAGGAGTGGAGGAGAAAGGAAGGGAGGGTAAAGAGGGGGAGAGAAGGGAGGGGATGGGGGAGAGGAAGGGGAGGGGAAGGGGCGCTGCCTCCGTGGACTGTGGGGCCCAGGGGAGTCTGCAGAATAAGCAGAAGCACAGAGTGCAGGGAGCTGCGTGGAGGTGGGGCTGAAGAGGAAGGGGTGGGTAGGGGCCAAGGGGCTGCTGAGGGCGGGCTGAAGATGGAATAAAGAGCCTGGAGACGGAGTAATTATAACCAGACTCCTGGTGCCATTTCAAAATCTGGTTCGTGCATTGTGGGCATGTGGAAATAGTGTCACTCCCAACTGCTGCTCCAAACAGACAACTCAGAAATAGAGAAAATCATTCCAGTACTATAGCCAACATAGAGACCCATCGCGCAAGCGGCATCAAGGCTGGCTGGCTGTGGGCTGTGGGTTCAGGGAACAGCAATCTCTCTGTGCCTTGCCGAGAGGGAGGTCCTGGGCTGTGACGAGACCCGCGGTCTGCTTGGCCCAGGGTTAGCCCTGAGGTGCTCTGACTACAAGCTCTTCCCCTAAAGTGTATCCCACTTTCATTTTTGTAAACTAAAAATATTTTATATTAACCTTCCTCCTTACAGAAAATAAAATACACCCATTTTAAGTGAACAGCTCGATGAGCTTTGAGAAATATGTACAACCACGTGACTCCCCCTGCAGTGGGGATACAGAACACTTCCGTGACCCCGGAAAGGTCTCACGCCTGTTCCTGGAGCCCCCCACAGACACTGTTCTGCTTTCTGTCCATAGACGAGGTTTATCTTTTCCAAAGTTTTATGTAAGTGAAATCACGCAGTGTTACACTGACTTGGCTTCTTTATTCAGCGTAATCTTTTCATTCATATCATTGTGTTTATCAGTGTTCTTTCTGCTGCTGGGCAAGCAGTATTTCATTGTCTGCATAGACAACTTTTTGCTTATCTGTTCCCATGTTGATGGACATTTGGGCTGTTTCCAGTTTTTGGCAATTTTTAATAAACTGCGGATTGAAGTTTATCTTTTCCCATATGGATATTCAATTTTTTCAGCACCATTTGTTGAAAAGACTACATTTTCTCCAATGGATTGCCTTATATTTTTGTGAAAGGTCAGCTTTCCTTGTATGTGTGAGTAATTTTTGGACGAGCTGTTTTGTTCTGTTACTCTATTTGTCTGATCGGGTGCCAACAAGCTATTGGAATTAGCACAGCTTTATAATCTATCTTGAAGTCAGGCAGCGTAAGTCCTTCGACTCTGTTTTTCTTTATCAAAGTTGCTTTGGAGGTTCTGGGTCCTTCACGTTTTCAGGGCTCTTAGGATCAGCCTGTCAATTTCTACACCCACATATAAGAGCCCTGCTTGCCACCTGATTGGGACTGCATCGGCTCTACAGAACAGTCTGGGGAGAGTTGACATTTTTGCCAATACAGAGTCTAACAACCCACGAATATGGCATATTTATCCATTTAGTTAGGTGTTTTTAAATTTCCCTGAGCTGTGTGTTACAGCTGCAGGATACAGGTCTTGCACGTTCTTTTATCAGATTTGTCTTGTGGATGAAGAATGTCCCTGCCATACCAGTAAACAAAGGATGCTGCAGCCATCAGGCCATCAGCCACTGCGGCCACCCCCAACTGTGCACCCAGAGGGGAGGGGATTCAGGATGGAGAAAAACAAGATACTGGCCCTAGAGAGCTAAGGTGCAGATCAAAGGAGTGGTCTCAAAGAGCCCTGACTCTTGCATCTTCCCACACATAGACAAGTGCTAAATTCATTAACTTGAGAGTGTCTGGTTTTTCTTTGATTAACTGTAATCTTCTAATGTTCCAACTACTTGGTTTTTTTTTCAACATTTTTATTGATTTATAATCATTTTATAATGTTGTGTCAAATTCCAGTGTAGAGCACAATTTTTCAGTTATACGTGAACATATATATATTCATTGTCACATTTTTTTTCTCTGTGAGCTACCATAAGATCTTGTGTACATTTCCCTGTGCTATACAGTATAATCTTGTTTATCTATTCTACAATTTTGAAATCCCATCTATCCCTTCCCCCCCCTGCCCCCTTGGCAACCACAAGTTTGTATTCTATGTCTATGAGTCTGTTTCTGTTTAGTATTTATGCTTTGTTTGTTTGTTTTTGTTTTTGTTTTTTAGATTCCACATATGAGCGATCTCATATGGTATTTTTCTTTCTCTTTCTGGTTTACTTCACTTAGAATGACATTCTCCAGGAGCATCCATGTTGCTGCAAATGGCGTTATGTAGTCGGTTTTTATGGCTGAGTAGTATTCCATTGTATAAATATACCACCTCTTCTTTATCCAGTCATCCGTTGATGGACATTTAAGCTGTCTCCATGTCTTGGCTATTGTAAATAATGCTGCTATGAACATTGGGGTGCAGGTGTCATCCTGAAGTAGAATTCCTTCCAGATATATTCCCAGGAGCGGGATTTCTGGGTCACATGGTAGGTCTATTCCTAGTCTTCTGAGGAATCTCCATACTGTTTTCTACAGTGGCTGCACCAAACTGCATTCCCACCAGCAGTGTAGGAGGGTTCTCTTTTCTCCACAGCCTCTTCAGCATTTGTCATTTGTGGACATTTGAATGATGGCCATTCTGACTGGTGTGAGGTGATACCTCAGTGTAGTTTTGATTTGCATTTCTCTGATAATTAGTGATATTGAGCATTTTTTCATCTGCCTATTGATCATTTGTATGTCTTCCTTGGAGAATTGCTTGTTTAGGTCTTTTGCCCATTTTTGGATTGGGTTGTTTGGTTGTTTCTTATTAAGTTGTGTGAGCTGCTTGTATATTCTGGAGATCAAGCCTTTGTTGGTTTCACTTGCAAAAATGTTCTCCCATTCCGTAGGTTGTCTTTTTGTTTTACTTATGGTTTCCTTTGCTGTGCAGAAGCTTGTAAGTTTCATTAGGTCCCATTTGTTTATTCTTGCTTTTATTTCTATTGCTTGAGTAGACTGTTCTAGGAGAACATTTTTGAGATGTATGTCAGATAATGTTTTGCCTATATTTTCTTCTAGGAGGTTTATTGTATCTTGTCTTATGTTTAAGTTGATTTTTGTGTATGGTGTAAGGGACTGTTCTAGCTTCATTGTTTTACATGCTGCTGTCCAGTTTTCCCAACACCATTTGCTGAAGAGACTCTTTTTATTCCATTGTATATTCTTGCCTCCTTTGTCAAAGATTAGTTGACCAAAAGTTTGTGGGTTCATTTCTGGGCTCTCTATTCTTTTCCATTGTTCTATATGTCTGTTTTTGTACCAATACCATGCTGTCTTGATGACTGTAGCTCTATAGTATTCTCTGAAGTCTGGGAGAGTTATTCCTCCAGCCTCTTTCTTTCTCTTCAGTAATGCTTTGGCAATTCTAGGTCTTTGATGGTTCCATATAAATTTTATTATGCTTTGTTCTAGTTCTGTGAAATATGTCTGGGGTAATTTGATAGGGATTGCATTAAATCTGTAGATTGCCTTGGGCAGTGTGACCATTTTAACAATATTGATTCTTCCAATCCAAGAGCATGGGATATCTTTCCATTTTTTAAAGTCTTCTTTGATTTCCTTCATCAATGGTTTATCGTTTTCTGTGTATAATCCTTTCACTTCCTTGGTTAGATTTATTCCCAGATATTTTATTACTTTGGGTGCTATTTTAAAGGGGATTGTTTCTTTACTTTCTTTTCCTGTTGATTTATCGTTAGTGTAAAGAAATGCAACTGATTTTTGAACGTTAATTTTGTAACCTGCTACCTTGCTGAATTCTTCAATCAGCTCTAGTAGCTTTTGTGTGGACCTTTTAGGGTTTTCTATATATAGTAAAATGTCATCAGCATATAATGACACTTTTACCTCTTCTTTTCCAATTTGGATCCCTTTTATTTCTTTCTCTTGCCTGATTGCTATGGCTAGGACTTCCAGGACTATGTTGAATAGGAGTGGTGATAGTGGGCATCCTTGTCTTGTCCCAGATTTTAGTGGGAAGCTTTTGAGTTTTTCACCATTGAGTACTATGCTGGCTGTAGGTTTGTCATATATAGCTTTTATTATGTTGAGATATGTTCCCTCTATACCCACTTTGGCAAGAGTTTTTATCATAAATGGGTGTTGAATTTTATCAAATGCTTTTTCTGCATCGATTGAGATGATCATGTGGTTTTTGTCCTTTCTCTTGTTGATGTGATGTATTACACTGATTGATTTGCATATGTTGAACCAGCCTTGTGTCCCTGGGATGAACCCCACTTGGTCATGATGTATAATCTTTTTTACGTGTTGTTGGATTCTATTTGCTAAAATTTTGGTGAGGATTTTGGCGTCTATGTTCATCAGTGATATTGGCCTATAATTCTCTTTTTTTGTAGTGTCTTTGCCTGGTTTTGGTATCATGGTGATGGTGGCTTCATAGAATGAGTTTGGGAGTTTTCCCTCCTTTTCAATCTTCTGGAAGAGTTTGAGAAGGACTGGTATGAGTTCTTCTTTGTATGTTTGGTAGAATTCCCCGGTGAAGCCATCTGGTCCTGGACTTTTATCTGTAGGGAGGTTTTTTTATTGCTATTTCGACTTCACTTCTAGTGATCGGTTTGTTCAAGTGGTCAGTTTCTTCTTGGTTCAGTCTTGGTGGGCTGTATGTTTCCAGGAACTTGTCCATCTCTTCTAGGTTATCTAGTTTGGTTCCATATAGTTTTTCATAATATTCTCATATGATATTCTGTATTTCTATTTTATTTGTTGTAATTTCTCCATTTTCCTTTCTTATTTTGCTAATTTGTGCTCTCTCTTTTTTCTTCTTTGTGAGTTTGGCCAGAGGTTTGTCAATTTTATTTACTTTTTCAAAAAACCAGCTTTTGGTTTGATTGATTTTTTTCTATGGTTTTTTAAATCTCTATTTTATTTATTTCCTCCCTGATCTTTATAATTTCCTTCCTTCTCCTGCCTTTTGGGGTTTTTTGTTCTTCTTTTTCTAGTTCTTTTAGTCGGTGGGTTAAATTGTTTATTTGAGATTGTTCTTCTTTTTTGAGGAAAGCCTGTATCGCTATAAACTTCCCTCTTAGCACTGCCTTCGCCGTGTCTCATAAATTTTGTGTGGTTGTGCTTTCATTGTCATTTGTCTCAAGGTATATTTTAATTTCAGCTTTGATTTCCTCATTGACCCATTGGTGTTTTAATAGCATATTGTTTAATCTCCATGCTTTCCTTTTTTTCTCCTTTGTTTCTCTGTTGTTGATTTCTAGTTCCATGGCATTGTGGTCAGTAAAGATGCTTGAGATAATTTCTATCTTCTTAAAATTGTTGAAGTTTCTTTTGTACCCAAGTACATGATCAATCCTAGAAAATGTCCCATGTGCACTTGAAAAGAATGTATGTCCTTTTTTTGGGGGGTGTAATGCTCTGAAAATATCCACCAAATCTAATTTTTCTATTGTATTATTTAGTTTCTCTGTTGCCTTATTTATTTTCTGTCTGGAAGATCTGTCTAGTGATGTTAATGCAGTGTTAAAATCTCCAACTATGATTGTATTCCCATCAATATCCCCCTTTATCCCTGTTAGTAATTGTTTTATGTATTTAGGTGCTCCTATATTGGGTGCATATATATTAACGAGTGTAATATCCTCATCTTGCATCACTCCTTTAATCATTATAAAATGTCCTTCTTTATCTTTCTTTATCGCCTTTGTTTTAAAGTCTATTTTGTCTGAAATCAGTACTGCAACACCTGCTTTTTTGGCTTTTTCAGTTGCATGGAATATCGTTCCCATCCTTTCACTCTCAATTTATATGTGTCCTTCTCCCTAAAGTGGGTCTCTTGTATGCAGCATATTGAAGGTTCTTGCTTTATTATCTAGTCTGCCACTCTGTGTCTTTTGACTGGAGCATTTAGTCCATTAACATTTACAGTAATTAATGATAGATGTGTGTTTATTGCCATTTTGAACTTACCTTTGCAGTTGAATTGGTATTTCCTCTTCATTCCTTTCTTCTTACTTTTGTGGTTTGGTAATTTTCCTTTGTATTATCATGGATTTTATTTAGTTTTTGTGACTCCCTTGTAAGTTTTCGGCTTGTGGTTACCCTTTTCTGTAAGTCTATTAGCCCATTACTATATCTCGAACCCATCCTACCGAAAACAAAAAATTTTAAAAAGAAAGAAAAAAAATACTCTATATTTTCTTGCTTCCCTATCCCACTCTTAATGATTTTGATGTCTTCTTTTACAATTTCATGTTTATTTTATTTGTAATTCATGAGTTATCACCTTTCCAGTTGTGAGTTTCTCATTTCTGTAGCATCCTGCTGCTTTTCTATTTACAGTAGACCTTTCAATATTTCTTTTAGCATGGGTTTAGTGTTGCTAAACTCTTTCAGTTTTTGCTTGTCTGTGAAATTCTTTATCTCTCCTTCTATCCTAAAGGATAGCCTTGCTGGATAAAGTATCCTAGGCTGCATCCTTTTTTCTCTCAGGACTTTGAATATATCTTGCCACTTCCTTCTGGCCTGTAGTGTTTGTGTAGAGAAATCAGCTGAGAGCCTTTTGGGGGTTCCCTTGTAACTTACTCTTTGCTTTTCTCTTGCTGCCTTTAGGATCATTTCTTTATCTTGACTCTGGCCATCTTGATTATGATATGTCTTGGTGTGGATCTGTTTGGGTTCTTCCTGTTTGGGACCCTTTGAACTTCCTGTACTTGGATATCTGATTCCTTCTTTAGGTTTGAGAAGTTTTCAGTCATGATTTCTTCAAATACTTTTTCAATCCCCTTTGTTCTTTCTTTCCCTTCTGGAACCCCTATTATGCGAAGATTGGCATGCTTTATATTATCCCATAGGTCCCTTATGTTGCTTTTATTTGTTTTTATTTGTTTATCTTGCAGTTGTTCTGATTGGGTGTTTTCTGTTGTCCTATCTTCTAGGTCACTAATTCGTTCCTCTGCATTATCTAGTCTGCTTTGCACAGCCTTTAGATCCATTCTCATCTCAGCCAATGAGTTTACCAATTCTACTTGTCTCTTCTTTATAGCTTCAATTTCATTTTTGAGATATTTTATATCTCTAAACACTATCTCTTTTAGTTCCTTCAACCCTTTGATCACTCCCTTTTTGAAATTTTGATCTAGTAGGCTATCGATGTCTATTTCATTGATTGTTCTGGGATTTCTCTTGTTCCTTTAATTGGGAATGGTTTCTCTGCTTCTTCTTCTTGCTCATATCTCTCTGGCACTGTGGCTTATGGAGTATCAGTTATCTATTGTGGTCCTTAAAGGAGTTTATTTATTTATCTATCTAATGCCTATGTAGGAATAGAACAGATTTTTGGCGTCTTTGTCTTTTGAAGAGGATAATGTTCTGTTGGAGTTCCGCAGGTGCTCTGGTTGGCTGAGTGGGTCTGTGGATGTGAATCTTGGTGTATCTGTGGGAGAGGGTGAGCTACAAGCATCCTACTCCTCCTCCATCTTGGCCTCGTCTCCAACTACCTGGTTTTTGTTGCAAAAACTCCCATATATCCTGGGTCCTCCCTCACTTCTTCAGAACAAACCCTCAGAGCTGTCTGAGAACCTGTCTCCTGGGCTTAAGTTCTAAATAAGTCTGCTGAATAAAATATAATTCTCAATTTTAGGTTGTATATTTTTTTCCAGTCAGTAATCTCTAAGTATTCCATCTTTTCTTAATGCTAGGTGATACTGTTTTTAATTTTACCTGCTGATTGTTCATTGCTAGTGTATAGAAACATAACTGAGCTTTGATTATTGATTTTGTATTCTTCAACCTCGCTGAACTCACTTAATTTTTTTTTAAAACTCACTTAATTTTAAGAGCCTTTTTGGTGGATTCCATCAGATTTTCTATATAGATGATTATTTCATCTCTGGATAGAATAAATGTTATGACTTCTTTTCTAATTTGAATGACTTTTATTATCATTTTTTTCTTGCCATATTCAACTGCCTAGAATCTCCAGTGCCATGTTGCATGTTGTTCCTGATCTTATGGGGAGAACATTTAGTCTTACATCATTAAATGTTGTGATAGCTCTAGGTTTCTTTCTTTCTTTCCTTCTTTCTTTCTTTCCTTCCTTCCTTCCTTTCTCTCTCTCTTCCTTCCTCCTTTCTTTCTTTTCTTTCTTTCTTTCTTTCTTTCTTTCTTTCTTTCTTTCTTTCTTTCTTTCTTTCTTTCTTTCTCTCTTTCTCTCTCTCTTTCTTTCTTTCTTTCTTTCTTTCTTTCTCTCTCTCTCTCTTCCTTCCTCCTTTCTTTCTTTTCTTTCTTTCTTTCTTTCTTTCTCTCTTTCGTTCTTTCTTTCTTTCTTTCTTTTCTTTCTTTCTTTCTTTTCTTTCTTTTCTTTCTTTCTTTCTTTCTCCTTCCTTCCTCCCTCCCTCCCTTCCTCCCTCCCTCCCTTCCTCTCTCTCTCCCTTCCTTTCTTCCTTCCTTCCTTCCTTCCTTCCTTCCTTCCTTCCTTCCTTCCTTCCTTTCCTTCCTTCCTTCCTTCCTTCCTTCCTTCCTTCTTTCTTTCTTTCTTTCTTTCTTTCTTTCTTTCTTTCTTTCTTTCTTTCTTTCTTTCTTTCTTTCTTTCTTTCTTTCTTTCTTTCTTTCTTTCTTCTTTCTTTTCTATTTTTCTTCTTCTTCTTTTTTTTTTTTGGTGATGCCCTTTTTCAAGTTGATAAATTCCCTTCTCAGTTTGCTGAGAGTTTTTTTCTCAGATGAGGATTTTTGTCAAGATTCCTTTTTTGTCTCTATTGCAATGATCATACAGTTTTCCTTTTTCAGCTGTTAACGTAGTGAGTTACAGTTTTTTTTTTTTTTATTTTAAATATTTGCATTCCTGGGATATACTACACTTGATCAGGATATATCCTCCTTTTCATATATTGTTATATTTGATTTGCTAAAATTTTGATAGTAAGTTTTAGATCTATGTTTATGAAGGATATTTATTTGTAGTTTTCTGTTTTTGAAATGTGTTTCTCTAGTTTTATTATCAAGATAATGCTCGCATCATAGAATAGCTTGGTAAGCATTCCTTTCTCTTCAATTTTCTGGAAGAGTTTGTTTAGAATTGGCATAATTTCTTCCTTCATTGTTTGGCAGGATTCAGCACTGACATCGTCTGGACCTGTACTTTTCTTTTCAAAATGGTTTTTAACTATAAATTCAATTCTGTTATTAAATATAAGACTGTTCAGATGATTTTTTCTTTTTTTAATTCTTATTTTTATTGTAGTCAATTTAAAATGTTAGTTTCATGTGTATTGCAAAGGAATTCAGTTATACATATGCCTACATATATATTTTTTTCAGATTCTTTTCCATTACAGCTCATTATAAGAAATTGAATATTGTTTCCTGTGCTGCACAGTAGGTCCTTGTTGTTTATCTATTTTATATATAGCAGTTTGTATCTGTTAATCCCAAGCTCCTAATTTATCCCTCCTTTCACTTTTCCCTTTGGTAACCATAAGTTTGTTTTCTATGTTTGGGAGTCTGTTTCTGTTTTGTAAATAAGTTCATCTGTGCCATATTTTAGATTCCACATATAAGTGATATGATATTTGTCTTTCTCTGTCTGATTTACTTCACTTAGAATGACGATCTCCAGGTCCAACCATGTTGCTGCAAATGGTATTATTTTATTCTCTTTTATGGCTGCGTAATATTCCACTGTATTTATATTCCAAATCTTCTTTATTGATTCCAGATGAATAAAGAAGAATGGATGAATGAATTTTTCTTTTCTTCCTTTTTAAAAAATTTTATTGTATTTTTTATTAAGTTATAGTCAGTTTACAGTGTTGTGTCAACTTCTGGCATACAGCACATTTCTTCAATCATACATGAATATGTATATATTCATTCTTTCTCTCCCCTTCACTGTGAGCTATTACAAGATATTGAATATATTTCCCCATGCCATATAGTATAAAGTTGTTTATCTATTTTATATATACCTGTCAGTATCTACAAATCTCAAACTCCCAGTTTATCCCCTTCCAACCCCCTTCCCCTGGCAACCACAAGTCTGTATTCTATGTCTGTTAGTCTGTTTCTGTTTTATATATAAGTTCATTTGTCTTCTTCTTCTTCTTTTGTTTTTTTAGATTCCATGTATGAGTGACATCATATGGTATTTTTCTTTCTTTTTCTGGCTTACTTCACTTAGAATGACAGTTTCCAGGGACATCCATGTTGCTGCAAATGGCATTATGTTGTTATTTTTTATGACTGAGTAGTATTCTATTATATAAATATACCACAACTTCTTTATCCAGCAGATGACTTTTTCTTGATTGAGCTTTCGTAGTTTGTGTCTTTAAGAAATTTTCTATTTAAGTTTTAGAAATGGTTGGCACAAAGTTGTTCATAATGTTGTCTTTTAATATCTATCAACTCAGTAGCAATGTCACCTTTCCTGATGTTGGTAATTTGTGTTCTCTCTCTCTCTCTTCTTTTTTCTATGATTAGTCTGGTTGGAGGCTTATACATTTTCATGATGTTTTCAAGGAGCCACATTTTGGTTTCATTGATTTTGTTACTTTTTCTGTTTCATTGATTTCTCCTTGGCTCTTTATCATTTCCTTTCTTTTGCCTATGTTGAGTTTAATTTGCTCTTATATTTCTAGTTTTTAGGGTGGAAGCTAATATTATAGATTTTTAGACTTCTCGTCTAATAATGGCATTTAACATGCGATAAATTTCTCTCCAAATTCTGCTTTAATGGCATCTAACAATTTCTGTTATGTCAAATTCTCATTTTTACTCAGTTCAAAACTTTCCAATTACCCTTTTGATTTCATTGTTAATCCATGTATTATTTAGAGGTATGTTATTTAGTTTCCAAATATTCTAGATATTTTTCTGTTATCAATTTCTAATTAATTCCTTTTTGGTCAGAAAACATACATTTCATGACTTGAGTACTTTTAAATTTACCAAGACTTGTTTTATAGCCTTGAATGTGGTCTATCTTAGTAAATGGCTCATGTGCACTTGAGAAAAATGTGAATTCTGATGTTGCTTGGTGGAGTGATCTACAAATAGTGATTAGGGCAAGCTGGTTGATGGTGTGTTCAAGCTTCTATGTACTTACTTATTTTCTGTCTACTTGTTTTTGTCAATTATTGAGAGAGATTGAAATCCATGACTAGAATGACAGGCTTTCTTACATTTGCATTTCTATCAGCTTTTGCTTCACGCTTTTTGAAGCTCTGTTATTGGGTGCATAAATGTTTGGGGCTGCTATATTCTTTTGATGAGTTGACCCATTAATTATTATTAAATATGACTTCTTTATCTCTGATAATGGTCTTTGTTCTGAAATGTTTATTATTAATACATCCATCCCAGCTTTATTCTGAATAGAGTTAGCAGGGTATATCTTTCTCCATTCTTTTACTCCTAATAATTAAAAACATATATACAAAAGACATCTCATGTAGGTAGCATACAGTTAGGTCTTCATTATTTATCTCATCTGTCGATCTATGCTTTTTAATTGGCATGTTTAGACTATTGATATTTAATGGTATTATTGACATGGTTAGGTTTAAACCTGACTGTTATTTTATTGCCTTTTTTTTTTTTCTGTCTTCCTTTGGATTATTTTTATGGTTCGTAATGGTAGTATGGTAGTAAATGGCACATGAGCCATTTACTAAGATAGAGCACATTCAAGGCTATAAAACAAGTCTTGGTAAATTTAAAAGTACTTTTGTTGGCTTCTATGACATATATCTTTGTCTTGTTTTTTAGCAATTGTTTTAGGGTGTATAGTACACATATTTACTCCTCACTGTCTGCCTTCAAGTGCTATTATAGCATAAGGGCCCTACAATATAATCTTTCTGTTTATCCCTTCTCAGCCTACTGTTGCCCTACGTTTGAATTCTACAGATACTATATCCTACACTGTTATTATTTTTATTTACATATCCCATAGTCTCTTAAGAATAACAATAAGAATAAATACTATATACTTAAGTGTGCAGTTACCATTGTAGATTTTATTCCTTTGTGTACGTTCAGATTTCCATCTGGCATCATTTTCCTTCTGCTGAAGAATTTTCTTAATACTTCTTGTAATGTGGGTTAGCTGGTGATGAATTTTTTTTTAGCATTTTACATTTGAAAAAGTTTTTATTTCACTTTTATTTTTGACGCACATTCTCACTGGGCATGGAACTCTATGTTGACAGTTTTTTCCTTCAGTACTTAAAGATGTTGCTCCTCATTCTTCTCACTTATGTTGTTTCTGACACAAAGTTTGTTGTTATTCTTAAATCTGTGCCTCTTTATGTTATGTATATTTTTACTCTACCTGCATTTAAGATTTCTCTTTATTCCTGGTTTTGAACAATTTGATCATATTCTTTTCTTGTTTAGTTTTCATTGTATTTCTTGTGCTTAGAGTTTGTTGAAATTTATGGTTTTCATCAGATTTAGAAACATTTTGGCCATTGCTTTTCAAAAATATTTTTCCTTTCTCCTTCTCTTGCAGAGACTCTAGTTGTTTGTATACCAGCCTACTCACTGTTACTACCCCTCACTGATGTTTGTTTATTTATTGTTAGTCATTTTTCTCTCTGCTTCAGTTTGTTTTTTATTGCTATGTGCTCACATTCACCAGTCTTTTCTTCTGCAGTGTCTAATTTACCATAAATTCTATCCAGTGTATTTTTAAGCCTCAGACATTATAGTTTTCATCTCAACATTTTGATTTAAGTAAGTGCTCTGCTGAATAATTGAAGTTCGTCATCTACACATCTCTGGAGTTCTCTTTGTGGAACTCTCTTGTCTGGTACTGGTTAGTTCCTGCTCCTTTGTCTCTGCAAACTCTCACCCCATCTCCTCTACTCAAGGAGTCTCCTGGGTCACCCAGGTTCTCCCTCCCTGTACTGTGACCTGGAAATCCTCTCTCCAGGCAGTAAGATGGGCAACTGTATGGCCTACCTTTTTGTTTCTCCCTCCCAGGGTTCACTGTCCTCTGTTGCCTGATGTGAAATACCTTAAGAACTATTGTGTCATATTTTATCCATTTCTGGCAGGAAGGAAAGCCAATCCGGGTAACTCCACGTTGCTTAAAGGCTGATTTCCTGTCTTGTAGTTTTTTGATTATATATCTGACATCATTAATTTGATGCTGAGTGCAGGGTTTTATGGTATTTCTTTAAAGACTATTGGAATTTTTCTTATCTCATAGTTAAGCTATTTGAAGATCAGCTTGATTTTTTTGAGTCTTGTTTAAGTTTGGTTGTAGCAGGTCTAAAGTACCCTTTTGCTCTAGGGCTGGTTTTGTCCCACTGCTACTGAGATGTGACTCATGCCATTTGTCAATTTATTGCCTCTGAGCTCCTGATCCACATTCTTCTCCTGCACTGTGATGATGGAGCTTGAAGCATTTTTCCTCTTCAGTGAGCACAATATTGAGCTCTGTCAACAGAGGGTGCTGGAGGGAAATTTCAGGAGGAAGGAGCTTCTTTTTCTGATTCTGGCATGTTGTCATTTTTTTTCTTATACTGAACACTGTCGGTGGTGACTGACCCAGTCTGATGACCACCTGGATGTGGCCCTCCAAATATAGACTCCATGCACACCAGGTTTTATGCCATCTCGTTGGCAAATGGGTTTCCAATGCCCCAACTCTCTCTGCACACTGGCCCACCAGCCTTGGCCTGTCTGTACTTGGAGGATGTTTCCTGTTTCCACGGTTGCTGAGAACCAGCTCAGATTTGCAAATTCCAGCAAAGTTATTTGCCATCCAGTGACCTGCAAATACTGTCTCCAGTGAGGCCTGAACCCAGCCGTGAGGAGGAAGACCTCCTCCCAAGGTTGTCCATTCTTGAGTATTCTCCCTCAGCTTTAAAGCGTTCTTTAGAATTCTCTTTTTGTCTTTAGAGTTATGCCCTTATTATAGTTAATCATTCTTTATATTAAACTTTTTGCTCAAATTATTGAGTAGTTTGTGTCTCCTGATTGGACCATAACTGATATGTAAGGTGGTTTTTTTTTGCCTCTATTAAATGCTGTATGTATTCAGTGAGGTCTCTGTACTCTGGCTGGTTGGCACTTAAATGTCCCATACATATGTAAAGCTTTGCCAAGCATTTTGCCTATAGTCTTGTGACCATTTGTCGCCTGGCCTGGTGGGGTTGTACTCTACTCACGCTCAGACTGGTGTCCGCCAGAGACTCAGGGGTCCTCCATGAAGTCTCCAGACCTCTTTCTCTGCAATCACCCCCCTCCTGGATACCCTGTCCTACAGTTTCCATCTGCCTCATCTTCCCCAAATGTCAATTTTTGTCTCCTCAACTCTGTAAGATCTCAGGGTTCTGTTTATATTGCCCCTCCCTGCTCTGTGGTTTGGAAATTACTTCTCGGTAGGAAGCTGTAGTGGTCTTAAGGCTCATTTCCATTTCCTTCCCTTTTCAACATCACAGTCTTGCACTGCCTGTTGTGCAATAGCTGAAAAAACTTGCTTCATGTATTTTTGGCCAGCTTTCCAGTTGTTTATGGTGAGAAGAAAAACCCCACAACGGTTACTTCTGGGCTCCGAGTCACACTTTCCCCCAATTTCACTGTTGACACTGGACCTATATTTTTCTAACCTGGTGCCGTCTCTTCCCACCGGGGCCCCACCGCTTACAAGGCTGGCTTGGGAAGCTACGTCTTCCGCTTACTCCCGCTCTAACACCGAGATGGTATCACTCGCTCTTCTTATTACAGGCAAAAATGGAAAGAATAGAAAGCGATTCAGGAAAATAAGCAGCATTCTGTGAAGCTACTATTATTGGGCATCCAGGTCTTTTCAGGAGCCATTCTTTGAATTGCTTTTCCCTTCTAAAGTGCTCTGGCTTTCTGATTACAGCAAATTACTATTTTCCTTTTTTTTTTTGTATATAATTCTTCTAAATCCAAGTGCATACAAAAAACGGATCTAAGTCAGGTTTCTAAGTGCCATTTCCTGCTGTCTCGGCTTTCACAAAGCCCCACGCAGAGCCACGGAACACCCCACATCCGTGCTCTCCAGGACCGGGCAGAGGAGAGCATCTAGGTAAAAGCGTGACTGGCTTTCTTGGTAATCCGAATAACAGAGCTCTCAACCCAAACTGAGATCGCTGTGTTGGAGGCGTTATGCTGAAACTTTCTGTTAACAGCCTTGGTTACCCTTTCCTTACAACAGTCCTGTGAAGATGCTACTAACGTATGTTCATATTTTATAGGTGAGAAAACAGAGGTTTAGAGAATTAAACAACTTACTCCAGGTGCGAACGCAAAATATTGCAGCCATATCAGTAAACAAAGGATGCTGCAGCCGTCAAGTCATCAACCACCCGCACAGTGAGTGGAGGGAACTCGGATGCAGACAAGCAGGCAGCCCGGCCTCTGCAGCCACTCCCAGCCGTGCCCCCTGAGGGGACGCAGGATAGGAAAGAACAGGGCCCTGGCCCTAGACAGCCAGGTGCACATAAAGGAATGGTTTCAGTGAGCCCAGAATTTTGCACCTTCCCACACATAGAAAAGCGCTAAATTCTTTAACTCGAGATGTCTGGTTTTCTTTAATTAACGACAATCTTTCAATGTTCTGACTACCTGGCTTTCGTTATAAAAGCTCCTATATATCCTGGCTCCTCCCCTCCCTCTTCGGAGCCGCCCCTCAGAGCCATCTGAGAGGCTGTCATCCCAGCTCAAGGGGTTCAAGTCCTCAGAAACGTTCACGGACTAGCCCTGTGCATCTATCTTAGCAGACACACGTCACAGAGTAGGTGAGTGTCGGGCCTGGGATCGACTCGGAGTTTTCTGACTTTAAACGTGTGCTCCTTGCAGCTACGCTGCACTGCCAGGACCTAAGGGCCAGCCTGGGCTATGTCACCTGCTCTGAAGTGGCTTTTGGGCAGACACGTCACCCACCCCAATCACGGCTGCAAACAGCCAACTCCAGGCCCTGCTCTATGCTCTACCCGTGCCAGATGGGGCAGACAATCAAGAATCCTACAGATGCTGAAACAGCAGAAGAGGTCCCAGCCGGGCGGGGCCGCGGCTCTTCTCTCCCCCCTCGCTGGGGGATCATCACGGGGTGGGAGCCTGGGGCGAGCGCTTGGCCCCGGAGCAGGCTTGGCCCAGCTCATCCACACTCCCAGCCCACAGCGCCTGTGGTCCCCTAGTGTGGCTGAGTCAGCGGGGTCAGGGGTCGGGGGTGGGGGTGGAAGCAGGTGGTAGCTAGTTGAACAGGGAGGCTGGGTAGAGGGAGGGGTGGGGCTCCCTCCCGGCACAGTCCCCGCAACCAAGTCACCGGCTGGATGGGGAGCCCAGAAGAGACACAACCCCGGAGGGATGCTGGGAGCCCACTGTCTGCCCAGTGCTCAGCACACGGCACTGACCCGGCTCTTCTTCTCAGTCTTTCCTCCTGACCTGGCCCCTTTCTGTCCTTCCCCTTTTTGTGGATGAGACTGTTGCCTTTCTCAGCGGGAAGTGGGCGCCAGCCTGAACCACGTGGCTGGCCTGGTGCCCGCAGGCAACCGAAGCGTCTTCTCACCAAAGCTGACCCTCTCCCAAGAGCGGCTCGGGAGAGCAGATTTTAAAATTCTCAGGCATTTTTAAAATCAACTGTTGAAATGCTGGTGGCTCAAAATTGGCCACGATGGGAGCATTTCCCCCGTGGAAACTGACAAAAACTGCAGACACTTCAGATCAGGCCCCCTACGCTCACAGCTAAGAGGACGACCCTTCTTCCAGAGCAGAGGCGGGACGCTGTGACCAGCCCACCTACCCTACCACAGTGAGCCCGAGGCTCACAGAGGTCACACCTGAGGCGGGAAGGGGGCAGGGCACAGCCGGTCAGGAATGCTGCAGCAATTAACATCAAAACGGTGGAGGGTTCTGCCCCCAGGAGGCCTTGATGCTCAAGGTGGTGGGAGATCTGACTTCTAGCAGAACTTGAGCTTCATTATACATTCACTGTAATATATCAAGATGGTAAATAACATGCCCACAGGCGCCATGACAGCTCCAACGCTAGCTAGCCGCGGAAGGTCTAAGAGTGGGAAATGGCCAACTTCCTGGGACTCCCAGCCCCTTCCCCAGGCTACTTAGACTGGTCCTTCCACTTATTAGCATGTGAAGACACTGAGCCCAAAAAAACTGGCAACACAGTGCCTTGCTGCCCGAGCCTCCTCTCTCTCTCCCACTTTGGAGACGACTCGCACTTGTCTATGGAGTGTGCACCTACTTTTACTCTAATCTGAGCACTCAACTCCCCACACCTTGTGGTCTTTCTCTTGCCTTTCAATGTGCCTCTCTAAATAAATCTACCTTCACTCAACTGTGGCTGGCTCTTGAATTCTTTTCTGCGCGAAGCCAAGGGCCCATACTTCAAATGAAGCCTGAGACACGGCCCTTCTCACACCCCACATCCTTTTTCCTGCATAAACATGACTTAAGGACAGACTTGGAGCTCAAGCCCAGGTCTCCTGAACCCAATTTAATTCCTCCAAGCAATGCTGTTGTTGATGTTCATAGATGCTGAGAAATTAGTGTCTCCTTCCCTACTGGAAACTGCTAATTGCAATTCCATTAATGTGTGAGCAGCCACTGTCTGCTGGCCCTTGGGGTCTGTGGGGAGTGGGGAGTGTGGGCGGGGGAGCTGCAGAGAAGATTCCTCTGTATTGGGACCCAGCACTGGGTCCAAGGACTCTACAGTCATTTGGTGCCCATGGCACACTTTCAAGTTCTGGACTTTGGTTGGACGACTCCATCAAATGGACTAAAAGACCGGAAACCAGGTGGGGCTTGATCATCAGGACCTGGCCACCAGGACAGGAGGGCCCACTCGGTGGACCATGTCCACCCCTCCGCTCTGCTCCCCCTCCCACCCACCCCAGGCACACGCACCTGTTCACAGGGCACACCTGGACTTCCTCGTCCTCCGACTCACAGAACCCTGCCCTTCAGAGCATCACAAGCTGCTTGGCTCAAGACAGGGACCCATTTGTTCTGACATTCACCTCCACAGGAGCACGTACACCCAGCAGGGCCCCATGGGCACGCATGTGCATGTCACGGAATTCTCGAGGGCCTTGACATAGCATCACTGGTTTACAGGGCTCTCGGTGTCCTGGGGACGGAGCACATCAGCGGTCCTCAGCTAGGGTGATTTTGCTCCCTGAGCACACTGGCAGTGTCTGGAGACAGTTTTTGTTACCATAATGAGGAAGAGTGCTACTGGCATCGTACTGGGCCCAGACGAGGGACACTGCTAAACATCCCACAGGGCACAGGACGGTCCCTGCAGCAAAGAACCCCCGCCGGGGTCGATAGTGTGGAGGTCAGGAAACCCTGGGCTACATGAACGGAGCAGGTTTGCAGGTGAATCACTGTCACAGAGACGACTGGCTGCCACTCCCTGCCCGGGTCCCCAGACTGGTGGTGAACTGGCACACGGTCACTATTGTACTCTTTGAAAGAAGCAATGGTTAGTGACAGCAGATGACAGAACTAGGCCTGTCTCCATGGCGTGTAGGTGGCCGTCTTCTCCCCGTGTCCCCACGGGGCCACCCCTCTGTGTGCGCATGTGTCTCCGTCTCCTCTTACAAGGACCACAGCCATCTTGGATTAGCACCACTCCCAGTGACCTTGTTTCACTCTAGTCACCTCTTTAAAGGCCCTCTCTCCAAAAAAAGTCACTTTCTAAAGTGCTCAGCGTTAGGACTTAGGAGTTTTGCAAGGGACACAAGTCAGCCCTAAAGTTTACCAAAATAACTCATAGCTAAAGCATCTCAAATTTGGTTCTAAAATCAGACTTGCTTCCGTGGAAGAGTATGATTGTTCTGTCTTCTCAGATAAACACAGCAGAGTGTTTGTCAGGGCTCGGTGGCCCCCGACCCGCAGCACGTACTCCTCCATCAGGCGCCGGCTCGGCCCCTCGATTTCCTTGCAGCCCAGCCCAAGGCCGGCCACCCTCCCATCTTCCGAAAGAGCCACAGTGAGGTTTATTCTGGAAGCTAAGAGTGACAGAAGTGGGCTTTTCGGCCACTGCAGCAGAAGGGGGGCTGGTCAGAACCAGAATTACAGAATATAAAGAAAGCGGTGTTTCTTGCACCCTGCACCTAGAGCTCTGAGATTCGAACCCCCCTCACTCTGCCTTGTAAACCCTCATCAGCAGCCCAGCAAGGAGGAGGTGGCTGTCTGCCCCTTCATCGCCCAGGGGTACGAGATCCAGATGCCTCACCCCTGAGAGGGTGAATCTGGATATCGCGTGGACCACCCCTAAAGAAGAGACCTTGATTTAGACCTCGTTTGCACCATTCCTCAAGTTTCTATTCATCATCAGAATTAGCAAGGTTGATGTGGCACCAGGGTGTCCAGGAGAGAAAACAGGGGGGTGGGGGGGGCACCTCCAGCGACGATGGTGCCCCCCCAACCCCCGAGCACTTGGAGGGCTTTTTTTTCTTCAGCAGGGCTGGGGTGAGAGGACACCCCTGGGGTCCCTCATCCACTGCCTGGACCAACTTTATCAAACTCACGGCATCACTGAATTCACACCATCTCTGGAGGCTTCACTGCCCTGGCGGGGGGAAAGGGGGAGTCCTTTCTCTGGTCTCTCCTTCCTGTTAGTTGGGGTGGGACCCACTCCCTCCATTTGCGAAGCGCCCCTCCCTCCTCCTCTAGCCTGAGGGGGAGAAAAGGAGAAGACAATTGAGACCTGGTGAGTCGGGAGCCCCAGACCCCAACACCCGGGCCTCTGTTTGAGCAGCCCTGACATGCCTTGGAAGGACTGGGAGTGCGACAGACCGAAGAGTGGCCCCCAAGATGTCCCCACCCTCACCTCTGACCTGTGAGTGTGCTACGTCCCAGGGTAAAGGGGACTTGGCAGATGGGATTAAGTTAAGGACCTTGAGGCAGGGAGGTCTTCCTGGGTGTGCGGGTGGGTTCGGCGGAGCCCAGGGACTCACAGAAGGGAGACAATTTTCTGCCTCTTTCTGCCTGTGTGGACGTAGCCAGAGAGTGATTGAAACAGAAAAAGGAAAAATGATAGGGAATTTGATGATTAAGAACGTAAAAAATAAAGTGGAGACATCCTTATGGGGAGTGTGGGGTGGGTCTTTAATTCCTGGAAACCTGAGTCATGGCTCCTCAGCTGCCCCCCAGCCACATGGCGGATGCACGTGGTCCAAGGTGGCATCCCCACGGCCAAACTCGTGGGAGGACGGGTGTGCAGACGGCGGGCGCCACCGCGGAAGTGGCCGTCCCTCAGCATCTGAAAGTGCGCTCTGTGCTTCTAAAAATCACATTCGGGGAGACTAACGGTCCCTTCCAAATGACAGTGTCTTACAGCCTCAGCGAAGAGTTCAGCCTCTTCGTTGTGACATTATGCGAACAGAGAGGTAGCTCTTAGCTGCCCTGGGTCCAGCTCCTCCAGTTAAACCCTGAGTTTGAACCGTGAGTCAGCGTCTTCACCGGAGGGTTCACCAACTCCCATTTGCCTTCCTCTTTATTTTCTTCGCAGAAGCACATCCCCAGAGAAGGGACCTGGAACACAGTTCAATCACTGATGAATATTTTACACCAGGTCAATCGACTGTAGACACGTTCTAAAACCAGCTACACCCCGGAGGCTCGCATGACGTACCCTCTCTGGCACGGCTGCTTAAACACAGCGCCAGCGGCTCACACACAGACCTCCACAGGGGTGCTGCCCTGCCCCTCCCACGGGCAGTGGCAAGTGTCTGCAGACACCGTCCTTCGTCACAGTGCGTGTGCTGTTGCATCTAAGAAGCAGAGGTCAGGAATGCTGCTACCACCCCAGACACACAGGACAGTCCCCAGCACAGCAGGATTCTGCCCAGATGTCAGCAGTGCGGAAGCTGAGAACCCCATCTGTCTACCAACTGCTTGAAGAGTGGCTTCCATTCTCAAATTTAGCATCACAGAAAGATACAGGGATTGCATTTGCAAACCCGAGATGAAAGCACGAAGTGAAACTTTAGCCCTCAGTTCCTTCATCTGTTAAATGAATGGTTTGGAGCAGACCTTTCTTCCTCAGGCTTTTTGTTTGTTTGTTTACGAGCTCTGCTCTCCCTTTCCCCTTCTCTTTTAAACGTCCGGAAGTTCCTTGGTCAGAGGAAATTTGCAAGCACTGCACCCTGCGGGGAGGACCCAAGGGGGCTGGTGTTGATTCAGCGACATTCTCTCCCTCTGTTCTGAGAGCCTGGGGGCCGGGGTGGGCGTGGTGGGGGTGGGCCTGCGCATGTCCACCTTCTGCTGCCCCGACGAGGCCCGCCGGCAGAGCCCGCGGTGATGTGCGTTTGTGACATGCACGGGCAGACCCTGCTTATTTGGGGGTGGGCAGGGGTGGACACTGAGCCGTCAGCATAAGGAAAGTGGCAGGAGTTTGGAGGGTCAAGGCTGGCATCTCATGGGGGAGGGTGCCAAGGGTCAGGTGAGCGCGTGGGAATTTGGCCACAAAGACAAATGAGTTTTTGGAGCAGTGTCAACATGCAATTCTCAGGCCGTGGCTGGTGCGTGCAGCGCTGCTGTCTCTGTGGATGATGGGGCTCCCAGGAGAGCCGAGGGCTGTAGGATGTGGTGCAGGAACGGAAGATGTGGTGACATTTGTGGGAGCAAGAGGACACTTACGGAGCAGCTAGTGCTGGGGCCGACCAGGAGCACCCCTCAGAAAGTCTCCCCGGTGTCTCCCAGTGTGGCGGGGGTGACCGAGCCATGCATTTGGACAACGGTCAACTGGTGGCCCAGGAACCGGAAGGGCTCAGGGATATCTGGGTCATGACCGGGAAACACCACCGTGAAGACACTTTGGAGGGGAACACACATTTCTACGCAGGTCCAGAGGGGACAGGAAGAAGACTGGGCATCCTCGGGTCTGCTGCCTGGGCATTTCAAGTGCGGAAGCACTTCGTTTCTCACGTACCCCGGGGGAGGGAGGAACGTGCTTCCTCCGGCAGGGCAGGGAGCGGCTGAGACCAGGCGCTTTGCACAGCACGGAGCCAGTGCTGGTCAGGCTCCTCTGCAGCCCCCAGACCCCTCCGGGGCTCAGCGACACCTCGCTACCCACTCCTGTGGCCGGTGGTGGTCCCACGGCCAGGTCAGGGACCCACCCTCCATCATAGGGGTTGTCTGCACCGCTGCACTCCCAGTCTCAAGGTCACAGGTCCGCTGACTGATTAATTTGATGAGAAGGACAAAGGCAGAGGGCGATCGGTCCTGAGGAGAATTTTGGGGCAGGGGCAGGAGGAAGTCTGAGTCCTGAGTCTGCCTGCCTTGGCTCATCTCACTAGCTGGGTAAAAGCCACCCTGCTTTGCTGGGTGGGACGCACCGCAGGTCGGTCCAAAGGGCCCGTTATTCTCTGCACGTCCGCCACCTGCTTGCCTTTTCAGCAAGTGTTTCCACGGCCCCGGCCCAGTGCCGGGTGCTCTGGCCGCTACGACCTGCCCTTGTGTTCTGTGGTGACTCCAACGGCGAGAGGGAGGGGATCCTTTCCATCCAGCAGCCCCGAGTCCCCAGAGCCAGCCAGCCAAGCAACTGTCCTTTCTCTCCCTATTCAAATCACGGACTCCTCGCCGGGCCATGTACTTAACCCCCAGAGCGGCAAGGAGTTACCATGGGAGCTGATTTCTAAATTCCTTGGTATTGTTTTTCATATCATCTTGGCAGCAAATGGCCAAAGTTACTATCAAGGTGACAGCCTCTCCCGTCAGCCTCCTGCATGTTCTAGGGGGACAGGCAGGTCCCTGCTGCCTGGGATGTCCGGACACTTATCTCCATCCTGAGGAGGGGGTGTGGCGACCCCAAATCCTCAGGCTGCTCGGCTGTGCTGCCCAAAGAGAAAAGAGGGGCGCGTACCTTTCTCACCAGCTGGGCGAAGTCCGCGCAGTCCCGGGGCGGCAGCTGGAGGAGGGGGCGGGTGCAGGAGTCCAGCGCCGAGCCGTGGCCCACGATCAGGGTGACGCCCGCTGCGGGACAGAGCACATCTCAAGGTCAGAGCAGGTGCAGAGAGTGCCTCTTATTAGACGGGGCCCCCAGCGTCGTTGGGTGGAGCACGTGGTGGTGCCGAGGCCCCGAGAAACCCGGCTGGAAGCAGCAGTAGGCGTGGCCGGTTGGAGCACAGTCCGTGCAGTCAGCCCGGTGGTGTGTGAGCTCTTCCGAGCCTGTCACGTCCTCATGTGGGCCGGGGGGCTGGAGGGATGGCACGGCTGTGCTCCAGGCCGCCCTCCTGTCCAGGCCTCGTCCTGTGAGCTTGAGAGTTATCAGCTGGTTGTTACAACGGGCCTTGGAAGGCTCTGACTTTAGAGAAAATCAGGAGTCCAGGGAGGGGCGGGCCTCCCTTGGGTGACAGGACATGGGGCCAATGCTGGGACAAGGCCGGGCTTTGGGGGTTAGACCAGCCGAGTGAGTCAGGCAGACGCCTGAGGCCAGATCCACTGAGCTGCCTTAGGGGGAGATCAGAACACAGAGCTTCCTCTGAAAGCCAAGGCTGATGGCAAACTGGTCACGTAGCCTCTCCTGCGACTGTTATGTTCTCCCTCCATCGACACCCAGACGGAAGCCCCCATCCGCGTCTCCTGTGTTGTTTCCCATCAATGTCACACTCATGTCTTTGGCCCCAAAGTCATGGTGCGGCTGCCAGGAGGCTGCTCTGGGAGCCGGACACACAGGCCTGACCCCCGGCCCATGCTCTCCAGTGGGGTGACTTGGGCACGTGGCCTCTCAGCGCCTCTGGGCTTCAGAGTCTCGCGGCGTAAATGGCAGAAATGCTTCAGATCGCCCAGGAGGGCGAGGACTTAGCAGGTGAGGTCTGTGAGGGGCCCATGCCAGGCAGTCGGCAGGCATTCGCTGTCACCCTCTAGCCCCGCTGGATCTTCTGTTGCTCTGTCTGCTGAGCCACACGGCCCTCTCCTTCCCGCCTTGCTCATGCCCTCCTCCTCCTGCTGGGCTGTCCTCTCCCTCCCAGTCCTCCTCACTCAACCGCTCAGGCACTGCATCCTGAGCGCCCGGCCACGTGCCACAGCCACAGATGGCTGGGTCTGCGTCCCTGCAATGAGCAGCCAGTGGACGGGGTTCTGCAGACACCAGAGGTGACGAAGCCATGCTTCCACCTGTGTGTCCAGAAGACCTCACGACTGTAGGGAGGGGCTCGGAAGGGAGGATCGTCCACAGACACTGAAATTCAGCCTGGGACGGCGGAGGCTGGAAATGGGATAGGCGGAAAGAAGTAGGGTGGGGCCCCAGAGCGCAGGAAAGGCTCTGAGTTCATTCTGCCCCCCAGTGTGTGAGTCTGATGATTAATCGAATGCCACTAAGGTGTGGTTTCCCAAAGTTCCCTCCCCAGGGTGCCCATCAGGCAAAGCAGGCAACGGGGACCTCCTCGTGGCCGGGGTGGGTGGGGTGCTGGACACGCCCAGGTTTTGGGTCTCGAGCGGGTACCCCACGGTGTACGGGAGGGGGCCAGGGGTTCAGCTCTCCCTGAGGTCCTGGTTCTCGGGGCCCTCCGTCCCCTGAGCCCCCTGGGACGAGGGGTGGAAAGAGTGCAGGTGGGGCGAGGGGGCCGGGGGTCTCTCACTGACTCTGCCTGAACTCTCCTTCCTGTTATTTAATATTCCAGATGCTTGCGCCCCTTTCGCCCCAAATATTCAACCCCCTGAGGGGACAGCACGTGTCTTCTTCACTTAGATTTTCCCACAATGTTTTATCTGGTGCCTGACACACCGCTGATGTTCAGAACACACTCACTAACTTCAGTTTCACAGGACTCGTTTTTCGTGTTTTACCGTGGACACCTTCACACAGACCCAGGGGGCCAATGTGCCGTGTGCCCCGTGCACCCGGCGTGGAGCCCCAAGAGCTGCTGCTGCCTTGCTCGCCCTGTGTCGTCTGTCTGCTGCCCCAGCCTCCTTTTCCAGGAAGTATTTTTTTTTTTAGACATTTTTATTGAAGTACAGTTGATGCGTAATGCTGTGTAAGTTACAGGTGTACAACGTAGTGACTCGCAATTTGTAGTTCTCCTCTGCTGGGGGTTATTATAAACCGGTGGCCAGACTCCCTGCTGCACGGTATATACTTGGAGCTGGTTTTATACCTGCTAGTCTGAACCTCTTACTGCCCCCCATGCGGCCCCTCGCTCCTCCCTCTCCCCATGGTAACCGCGGGTTTGTCCTCTCTGTCTGTGAGCCTGCTTCTGTGCTATAGTCACTAGTTTGCTGTATGTTTTAGATCCCACATGTAAGTGATGCCACACAGCATCTGTCTTTCTCTGCCTGACTTACCTCACTTAGCACAGTGCCCTCCAAGTCTACCCATGCTGCTGCAAATGGCAAAGCCTCATTCTTTGTACGGCTGAGAAATAGACCATCGTGTGTAGTGCGCATACACTGCATCTTTACCGTCATCTGTCGATGGACATTTAGCGAAGTATTTTAAAGCGTATCCCAAACACAGCGCCGTTTCACGGGATACACCCCAGTTTGCATCAGTGAGATCCCAACCCCCAGGGGTTGCTGGGGCCCGAGGACGGCGGGGCACTCACCATCCTGCGGGCAGGCGCTGACGATCTGGCCCATGCTCACCGCACACCTGTGCACGAAGTCCTGGTAGCTCTCGGCCGGCAGGAGGGAGGCGAGGGGGAAGGCCGGCCTAGGGCAGAGCGGGGGCGAGGCTGCTGGCCGGGCCTGCTGGCACTTGGGGCAGAAGCAGCGAGACGGCTCTGCCTCCAGGCAGGGCTCACGGGCAGCAGCGAGACTCGGTTTTGAGCTCAAAACTGGCAAAAGGCTGCTGTTGGGGCTCCAGTGTCCCTTCTCCAAGAGCACCAGACAGGCTAGTGATGGCAGAGTCAGCCATGGGCAGAGAATGACCCAGGTCCTCTGGCAGACAAACTCCAGCCCGGCTCCCTGACCCTCTTCTCAACAGGCCCGACCTGTGGGCTTCGTGTCCAACCTTGGGGATGCAGTTTTAGCAAGAATCCTGCTAACTCAGTTTAGCCAGAATCCGCCACCCCTGGTATCTGATCACACAGAATATCTGATCAAATTCAGCACCCCCCACACCCTGGGGGATGTCTGACCCCTGGCCCGCCTGTGGCAAGGATGTTCTATGTGCGTTTAGCAAGAATCACTGTATTCTCCTAGGATTTCCCTTCCCCCACCCTGCTCCCAGGCAAAAAAATCCCCACTTGGCCTTGTATGTGAATCCAATCTCTCTTCCCTGCTACAAACCCCCATTGCAGTGGTCCCTCTTGAATAAAGCCTTCCCCACTGTCTTTAACAAGCGTCATGAATAAGTTTTCAATAAGAATGAGAAAACCCCAGCAGCAGTCGCCATGAGACCCCTCACCCGCAGCCCACGTGGGACCCCCACCCGCAGCCCACGTGGGACCCCCACCCGCAGCCCACGTGGGACCCCTCACCCGCAGCCCACGTGGGACCCCCACCCGCAGCCCACGTGGGACCCCCACCCGCAGCCCACGTGGGACCCCTCACCCGCAGCCCACGTGGGACCCCTCACCCGCAGCCCACGTGGGACCCCCACCCGCAGCCCACGTGGGACCCCTCACCTGTAGTCCATGCTGACGTTGAAATTCGCCTCTTTCAGCTCTTCCAAGGTCATGAGGGTCAAGGTGTTTTTGCCAGCCTCCCATTTGGTCCATTCAAAGATCCCGGGTTCCACTCTGATCTTTATTTTTTTCTCCAGTTTGAGCTCTGGACTCAACAGAATACAGACATTTATCAGCCTCAGTGTCCATTTTGGCCTTATATCAATGAGTCTCTTCCTAGGTCTAAACCAAACCTTTGGAAAAAATGCAGTTTTTGTTGTTGAATGTTGTCCTGTGATTACGCACAGCCAGGACATTTCTCAGACAAAAACCATGGGCAGCTGGAGGCTATCAGATGGGTGAGAACCCCACTGTCCATCAGGAAGGGACAGAGTCTCCTGGGATCTGGGAAGTGCCCCACTGCTCGTCCTTGCTTCAAGGGGGACTTGGCCAAACCAAGACCCGTGGGAAAACAGCGAATCGTGGGGATTGTTAGTCCCAGGGAAGCGCCGTCCTGGTGGACGCTTGCACCGGCCTGAGCCAGAGCTGAAGGGGGAAAGGACTCACCTTCTGGAGCATTCTAGCCCTCACGACTCGCCCTTCCCTGGCATTGTATACCTTCACTAAGGGACCCATAAACTAAAGCCGCCTCTTTTGAGTGGTGGAAAAGAGACCTTAATGGTTTTGACTGAAATGGAGAAAAAGACATTAAATGCAAATGCTCGCAGTAAAATCAATCCCCAAAATGCATTTCAGGTCCAGGAAATGTGTTCCTTTGTCAAGCATGTTTAGAAAGGACAGTTAATAACCTATCATGAAAAGGAATCGGAGAAAGAATTTACATATACACGTGCAACTGAAACACGATGCTCTACACGAGAAACGAACACAACGTTGTAAATCTACTATGCTTCAATTAAAGCAATTTTTTTTAAAAAGAGAGTTAAGCCAGGTTGACGGGGCTCCTGGCCTCTCCTGCAGCCCATGAGGGGTTCGTGTCCACTGGGCACAGATGGCTTGAGGAAAGAGTTTGGAGAATTTCCCAGATGACGTCAGCCCCTCCTCCTGTCCTCTGCGCCACCCTTTGGGGAGCGGTCCACCCGGACATTGCCTGACGCGGTGCTGAGATGAAGGTTAACATTCTAGAGAAGCAGGATGGTCAGGCTGGAGGGCGCGTGAAGAAGGCTGGGTGTCCTTGCTTCTCTAGATTGACACATAGCTTCTGAATTTACGCTCGTTAAACCAGCTTCATCACCCTCATCATCGCATGCAGAGTAAAAGTCAGCGAGGGGTCACGTCAAAGACATCGACATGATCACTGTCAGAACACATCTTGGGGAGCTTTTTATTTTCTATGCAAGAGACCCAGATAATAGAAGTCAGAGACAGTGGAACAGATATGTTCCTAACGAGGGACCAGGAATAATGACAAAAAAAGGGTGAAGTTATGAAAAATGTTTTTGAAGCTCTCAGTTATATTCTTCTAAGGCCAAAAGAATATTCCTTCTCTCTCTCTCTCTCTTTTAATAATATCTTCTGGCCGTGGTTGGGAGGTTGGGTGGGCGAAGGGAGACTGAGAGCATCACTTCCTGACGACGTGGGAGGAAGTCATCCTCAGAGACATCCACCTGCTGGCCTGGCAGGACACAGGCCATCTCACTAGCCACAGGTGGAAATTGAGTGTTTTTTTAGGTTAGTGGAAAAGTAGCAGCTTCCTGGGTGGGTTAGAACTAAATGAGCTCATTAAACGGTGGGTATAAAGGCGGGAGAGGGCAGGGGAGATTCGAGGACGCGCCTGTTTATCATGTATCCGTGTGTGTTTCTTGCTTTCTCCTTTCCACCTCTGATTAGGACAGTGGTTGAATTAATTACAAATATATTGATCCTAAGCTATCTAGGGATAAATTTACTTCATCTCCAGTTTGCTTTGTTCCATCATGTTTACTAATAGAGCTATCAAATGGAAACACTTTTAGAGCAAACACAGCCGAGAGGGCTGGCCCAGCTACTAGGGGAAGCCCCAGCCTTCAGGTCACCACTTCTGCTCTCCCCATCACCTGCGATCAGGGGCAGGGCTGGAGGAACCACGCCTCCTTTCTTAGTCCTTCCTGAACGGAGTGGGGCCACTGATCGATCTGGACACAGAAATAGGGAGTCTGACACCAGGGGGCCTGTGTTTCCTGGGCGGGGGTCACTGCTCTGCAAAAGCAGCGATGGTACAACCTCCTTTCAATCTCTGTCCCCCAACACTAGACTCTACCACCCTGCGGCTGAATGAAACCCCAAGGGGAGTGTGAGTGTATATGCGTGTGTGTGTGTGTGTGTGTGTGTGGTCAGGGAGGGAGTGAGTTGTGTCCAGAGACGCCGTTTTTGCCTCAGGGCCCCCCCCCAACCCCGCGCCATCCTGAAGCCGCACACTGGGGGTCCGGGCCCTCCCTGGTCTGTTTAGCCGTTGGCCTCATGCTTCACCTGCACTCGGCTCCATCCCGCGTCGACAGCCCTGAGTTGCAGGGAAGCAATGCAATTACCATGTGAACCTCAACATAGGAGGGTGATGGGCGTTTCTCAGGCTCAGGGACCCAGAACACTGCCAGGGGCGTGCAGGTGAGAAACGACAAACGGGGGACGGCCTCAGGACGATACGCAGAGACACGTGGAAGGGGACTGGGATGAGATGGACTTCTCCCCTCACAAATCAGCAAGTGGCCAGGAAACAGCACATCTCTCAGAAGGCAGGAAAGGAACGGACTGGCCACCAGCCTGCAGGGGTCCGGTGCACGGATCAGGCCCATCCCTGGGAGGGATTCCCGACCGCATGCAGACTCGGGAAGGCGCTTCATTAGAGAGGACACACCGGGGCTGGGCCGGTGCACAGGCTGTGGGTTCACTGTCCTTTCAACAGCTCCTCCCGTGAGGGTTTCAGCCCTGCTGGCGGCCCTCTCTCTGACACTGCTCCAGGGACAGTGCTCGGCGACAGCATTATCTGCAAGACGGGCCGTCCAGCAGAAGCCTCCTGGCTCCTGGTCCCCCTCCTCCAGCGACGTGGCTTCCTCCCTGAACCTGACCTTGTCATTACCAGCAGCTGCCCCCCTCTCTACGCTCAGTGTCAGCCCCCCTCTGTCTCCAGCCGGCCCTCCCCTCTTTGCCGCTGCGTCTCCTTCATCCTCCAACTCCACGGACTCGTCCTCCTCCCCCCACCTCTACCTCCCTCCTGGCTCAGCTCAGGATCTCCGGTCAGTCACCGTCGCCCTCCTGTGCACACCCTCACTCCCTCTCGCCCCTTCTGGCCTCATCACACTTCCTTCTCAGACCCGTCCAGGGTTAGACCTGGCTCTTCCTGATTTGCCCCGTCCGTGCCTGGGGTACAGCCCCAGCCCAGCTGACGGGCCTCAGTGTAAAGTCGCTGACCTCCGTGTAAGCTCACTGACCTCAAGCAGTCGCCTTGTACGCCCCATCCGTGTCCTGGCCTGGCTCCCTGATGAGTACGTCATGCCTGCAGACCTCCAGCCGTCCCTCTCCTTCCTCATGCTCAGCTGGTGAGCTGACTTCCTGTGTCCCCAAGAGAGCGGAGGCCAGCCCCCTCCTCCACACACGCCCACCTGCTGCTCCTGCATCCACGCACTCTGCCCTCCGTCCCCTTGCTGTGGAGGGGGAGCTAGCCCACGTGCCCTCTTCCCCACACACGGAAGGGTGGGGACGGGCACAGACAGCGGGGCAGATCCAAGTCCTTCGGACCAAGCTGCTCTTCTCTGGCAGGAACCGGCTTCTTCCTGCCGGCGGAGAGCGCAGAAGGGTGCACCACTGGCTTCCCGCCGCCCAGCAGCCTCTGACGGCGCTAGACAGCTCCCGGAAGCCGATTCCCTGGCCCTGGGGGGTCACGTAATTCAGGCTTAAGAAGGGGTCACAGCAGTTCCCAGCTCTCTGGGTTTCTGAATACCCCTCCCTAGATTTTTTATTTTAAACACATGGCAGAAGCAGGCCAAAGGCAAAATTGGGATGGCCTGGCCCCCGGCACTCGATTCCAATCCTGACCCTCCAGAAGTGCTAATGGGCTCAGTGCCTGCTAGCAGGTCACGAGTGCTGGTGCATGGCCATCTGGTGACCTTATGTGACCATGCAGGCCACTCACCCAAGTCTGCCCTCCACTCACTCCCCGTCCCCTGGGAGAAGAGCCATAAGGTCAAGGTCACACGAGACGCTGAGACACTGACCTTCCAGGATGTGCTTGGCCGTCTGCACACAGCGGAGGGCGGGGGAGGTGAAGACACAGGTGACGCTGATGCCGCTGTCCAGGAGCGCTTCCCCTGGAAAAGAGCCCATGGAAAAATGGCCTCATAACTGACTCCCACCCCACCATGGTGGCAACTCCGATGAGTGGCTTATCCCCTGTGATGGGCAGGGTCTCAGGTGGCTCCAAGATGCCCGCCCCCGGTGCACACATCCTGGATAATCCCTTTGAGCGTCGGTGGGACTGACGACAGTGAGCCGGCACTGCCATGACCGGGTTATGCTACACAGGGGAAAGGGGATTATCGCAGGTGGGCCTGACCCATCCAGGGGGGCCTGACCCATCCAGGGGGGCCTGACCCATCCGGGTGGGCCTGACCCATCCAGGGGGGCCTGACCCATCCAGGTGGGCCCGTCTGAAGCAGAGGCTTCTCCGGCTGGTCACAGAGAGAAGTCACAGGGATTCAAAGGAAGAGGGATTCGACGTGCAAGAAACTCTCTACTGCTGGCTTCAAAGAAGGAGGCACATGGCAAGGAATGCAGGTGGGCTCCAGGAACCCACACCCAGCAAGGCAGTGAGGACTTCAGTCCTTCATCTGCAAGGATCTGAATCCTCCCTCCAGCCTGATGAGTGAGGAGCTGCTTCCAGGAGGCTCCAGGTGGGAACTCAGCCCAGCCGGCACCTTGATTTCTGGGTTGAGACCCTGAGCAGAGACCCCCGCCACACTGTGTTTGTGTTTCTGACCCACAGAACCAAGAGCTGTGGGTGGGTGCTGTTTCAAGTTCACGGTGACCTGCTCGGCAGCGATGGAAACTCCAGACCCCCAAGGCTCATGGAAGGATGAGCCCGTAAACCACGTTTCCTGATCTTTGAGAAAGAAGGGGCACCCATCAGCACAGAATCTGTGCAGCATCGACGCCAGCAAGGCCGCCCTGGTGCCATCGCGGGCTGGCGTGTCTCCCTGAATTCATATGTAGGGGCCCTAACCCCTAGTGCCTCACAGTGCACCTTCTTTGGACGTAGGGTCTTTAAGGAGGTGAGCAAGTTAAGACGAGGCCATTAGGGTGGCTCCAATCTAATCTGACTGGTGTCCTTATAAACAGGGGACGTTGGGACACAAAGACCGACATGCACAGAGGACACAGGGAGAGGGTGGTCTCCTATAAGCCAAGGAGAGAGGCCTGGAACAGCCTCTTCTCACAGCCTCAGAAGGAGCGTCCCTGCCGATACCTTGATCTCGGCCTTCCAGACTCCAGAATCGCGAGACAACACGTTTCTGTGACTTAAGCCACTCCATCTGTGGTTCTTTGTTGTGGCAGGCACAGGAAACAAATGCAGAGGCCAGCAGCTGCCCACACGTACACCCATTCACATGTGCCCCCACGGGGACTGCGCAAACATCCGGGTGAGGATTCAGGCACGAGACACAGAGGTTTGTTACAGAAGGGTGTGCTCACACACACACACACACGCACACGGACCACGGTGTGCGGTGCAGGAGGGAGCCCAGGCGGGCCCGGGGGGGGGGGTCACATCCACCCGTGGAGGTCCTAGCTGTGTTACTCTCCCAACTCCAAGCTCAGGGACCGCACATCGGTAGCTTGAAACCAGCCATGGGGTGGGCACTGCGTTCACACCATTGACATCAGCAGGTGCTGAAACTCAGGGCACCCCCGCCCTGCCCCGGCAGCTGCCAGCTGAGCGCCAACCATAGCCCTGGGTGAGGAGCCGGCGGTGCCGGCCCAGGGTGTCCCTTCAGTTAACCAGTGTGTGACTCGGGAAGCCCAGTGCCTTCCTGATTCTAGATTTGAGTTTCTTAATTCATAAAATGAAGACCAGATGAACATAGTGACCTCCTCTGTTCCAGAAGGTCAGTCACGTGGAACCAGAACCCCAGACAAAACAAAAGCCCCAAGTGACAGATTCTGGAGTAAAATCAAAGGGAGGCTGGGTTTTTTTTTTTTTTTTTTTAATATTTTAAACGACATCCTTAATGCACAGTGGTTGTTGGTTTTCTTCCTTCCCTCTCTTGTTCGTTCCATCCTTTCATCTCTCCCCACTTCCCCAGCCATCCACTTCTGGGTCAGATCTGAGCTTCCGCTTACTAGCTGTGTGATTTGGGCAACTCACTTAACCTCTCTGTGCCCCACCTTCCACATCAGCAGAGTGAGGGTAAGGCTCGTACTGACTCAAAGGACACGTCTCGAGGGCTCAGTGCTCGTTAGTGACCATCGTCGCTGTGATAAGTCTACTAGAAGAAGCCCCAACCATACCTGCCATTCTGGACTGGAAGATTCCACAAGACGACAATGGTGGGTCGTTTTCAAAGTCTTTGATCCCACAGCTCCGCCTGGGCAGACTGCGAGGGAAGTTGAGGTCTGGCCGGTAGTATCTCCCTAAGGCGTAAACAAGCACCAATCGTTCAGCGCTGCCGAGTCAGCGCCCATGTGCCCCACCAAGCTCTCAGGAGCACGCCCCCCACTAGAAACAGGGCAATGATTTACATCGTTGTCAACGTTACTTTTTGTTTGTTTGATTTCTGTTTTTCCCTCTAACAAGTTCTGTGACGTGGATTCGGTTTCAGGAGAAAATCTGACCTGCTGCGCACACATTTCCTCAAACAGAGATAACGTATTTTGGCCACAGGAACCACAAAACCCCTGTCCTCTCATGACCCCTCCCGGAGATCCTGATTAAGAACCAAGTGTGTCCATGACTGACAGAGCTTAACTTGATAAGAATCTCAAATTGGCATTAATTAATTAGGTGACATTCGACCCATCCCTGTAGCTTTAAGGGGTCACACTGCCTATGGGATGGAACCCAGACAGCCAGAGAGGGTCCTGCTCTGTGCCTCATTCAGCCAGTTGCTGGAAGTAGGACTGAGAATCACGGGGCTTCCCTGGGGCTCCCCCAGTTCACCCATTCATAGGCTCAGAGCATCTTGGGTCACTTTGAGTTTGACCTTGAGCTCTGAGATCCGATGGTCTGGTGCAAATCCTGGTATCATCCGTTACCACTTGTGTGACTAGAGGCGACTGACTTAATCTCTCTTATCAGTAAAAAGGGGGAAATGATAGATGTGTCTGAACGAATTAGTGGGTTAACGCCCAGAGCCCTGAGCCCAGCTCAGAGTAAGCGGTCAATGAGAGGTAGGTCTGCTCTCACCCTCAGACCATCGGTTGTCCCTGCGGAGGACACTACGCCGCACCAGCGCTCCTCGTGGCCCCCCAGCGGCCGGTCCTCCCATCAGAGGCCACTCTGCAGGTCTTGGTTATTAGGTTCCACGCAAGATTTTTCTGGAAGCTGACTCCCTGGAATTTCCATTGGCAGAGACTTTGAACCGTAAGCTTAAATGAAATGCCAAAGCGTTAGCTGTGTCCACAAGGAAAGGTGGAATCTGTTCTTCATTTAAGAAGGTCCACCACTTGTATCATATTCTCAAAGGCATCTGTGATTCCCAAATGTTTGCCCTCATCGACTCTTTATCTGTGGTTTCTGTGTGAGGCAGAGAGCAGAGCTCAGAAGCAGAGGGCACCTGGGGGAAGGTCAGATCCTGCAGGGAGTAGGGTCCGAGTGAACAGGGCTGCGTGGGGCGAGCCCTGCGGGGGAGTGAGAGGCCATAAGAGGGTGTGGGCGCTTGGGCCAGACGTGAGCAGAAGCGAGGAGGGACTCTGGAATCCGAGGAGGGGTCAGCAGTGCCCCCAAACACCCCGTGGTAATTCATCGAACGATGCCACTTGGAGACTCCAGACCAACTAGACATCAGCATCCACTTTATCGGGGTTTTCCCGCCTGGTGAGACACTGCCAGCGGCTCCCTTTACCTGGGGAATTTCCAGTGCCTTTTAATATTTCCCCTTAGATGTGCCTCGATCTCTGGTATAGAGGACCGAACACTTTCCTGTTTTCATGAAGCCCAGTCACTGTCCTTGATGTTGGTTGGTTGGTTTGGCTCCCAGGCCACCACCACCACCACTGACGGCTGTGCCGTTTCAGCCTGCAGTTTCCATACTGGTTTTACTGCAGGAAAGTTCCTTACAAGTCAGTGCATCCTCTGATCCACCTGCGTCTTCCTCGAGCCTTTGTGCCTCTACCTGATCCTGCTTTGTGGAGACAACCTTAGGCTCAGGTCTGTGGGTTCTCGGAGGTGTGGCCGTGATCTAAACCGCTCAGAACTTCTTGTGCGTGCTGGTCGTCTATCTGCCGATGCCTCCCCTGATTCATCCCCCTTCTTGGCCTGCTGGGCTCCTGGAGGGCCCCCCTAAAGGGCTCAGCAGGTCCAGCCAGTGTGAATAGACTTCATCCCTACGTTCATCGGATACTTTCATTTAAGTAACTATCCGTGGCTTAGAAACCGTGGCTCTGCCGACTTTCCACCAGGGGATGTGCGTTGATACAATCGCGGGTCAGTACAGAGACTGCTTGTGGGTATTTTGTTTTTACAAGCCCTGTTCTTAGCTCTTGGCATCCTGGGGGGTGAAGTTGGTATAAACACCAGACACGTTAAAAAAAAATGCCCTTCTGTTGAGCAACATGGCCACACATGGTAGGGAAATGACCCCCGCAGGGAAGGTGGGCTCAGAGAGCTGCAGCTGTGAGATTGCAGGATGGGGTGCGTGCCGCAGCTGAGGGTTCCGAGGCTGTAGGTCAGAGTGACCCGCTCTCAGGTCAGCGCCGCACCCACCTGCCAGCCGCCCGGACACACAAGGCTGCCTGTGCGTCACACCAGCAGACCTGCTTAATCTTGAAACCATTCCTCATCTCCTGCAAAGCATTAAGATACTTACAGACTGCATCCACACTCGAATGCGTATGTGTGGTGCCAGGGGCAAGGCGGGGCGCTCAGACAGTCCATGCGCGGTCACTCTGAAGAACGGTGCCCCGGGGGCTCTGGCTAGGAACACTGAGACGCGATCTCATCTGTTAAGTCTGTCTAATTTCTGTGTCTGGGTTCTGCCAGAACTCCACCTACCGTCCAGAGTGGAACACTGCTGCAGCCACGACTTTCCGAAGATTTGGTCCAGTCTCTCGCCGTGGCGCACCACCAAAATGCTCTTCCTCGCTGCCGTGGCCTGGAGCGGCGGAGAGAAGGGCACGTGCGCTTTAACACCCACATGGTTAGACTTGCCCCACACATCTCCCCTCATCCCAGGGCTGGACCGGGCGCCACCTGCCTCCCTCCTTGTGCAGCAGCTCCCGCCCGTGTCACCAGAGCCGTGACGGTGAAGGGGACGAGGAATTGCAGGTGGAGAGCGCTTCAATTTCTGGCGACTTTTAATTTTATGGGCATTATCGCGTACACAGGAAATGGAAAGACGGTGGAACAACCCACCCCACAGCACATCCAGTGTCTACTCTCCTGTCCTCCAAGCCCTCACCCCTTGTCTCGGTCCCTTCAGGCTGCTCTAATGATGTGCCCTGGCTGCCTTAGGAGCAACAGGGATTTACGTCTCACAGTTCCGGGGACTGGGAGTCTCAGGGTGCCCAGGAGTCTCAGGGTGCCCGGGGTCAGCGTGCAGTGCAGCTGGGTGAGGGGCTCTCGGCGTCTTTCTCATCAAGTCACTAATCCCAGTCACGAGGGCTCCACCCTCATGACCTAACCACCTTCCAAAAGCCCCCACCTCCTCACGTGTCACATGAACCAACAGGATTTCACCATGTGAATTGGGGGGGGGGCACAAATACGCAGCCCACCGCATCCCTCCACAGTGACTTCTTAGGGCATTACCTGTATCTGTCTAAAAGCAACCATATGTGTACACATGACATTATAGTGATGTATAGTATTATAGATTATGTAATGCACCTCATATGATAGACGTGTGTAATCAATGTGTGTGTGTATACATATACATATATAAATATATAGATCTTCCTTGACTCATGGTGGGGTTACGCCTCCATAAACCCATCGTAAATTAAAAATCTCTTAAGTCAAACATGCATTTAATACACCCAACCTACCAAACATCATAGCTCAGTCAACCTGAACTTAACCGTGCTCAGAACACTTTCATTAGCCTGTGGTTGGGCAAAATCACCCAACACAAAGCCTATTTATAATAAAGCGTTGAAAGTCGTGTGCAGTTGATTGAATTCCCAACAGAAAGTGAGAAACAGAATGGGGGGCTCAGTCCAGCACGGCTCTCAGTGCGTCGGTGGTTCGCCCTCGTGATCGCGCGGCTGACGGCGAGCGGGGGCTGCCTCTGCCGCGCAGCACGAGGGAGGATCGCGCTGCGTATCGTTAGTCCAGGGGAAGAGCCACACTCAAAATGCAAGTATTCAAAATTCCACCAAATGCATGTTGCCTTTGCACCATAGGAACGCTGAAAAACGGTCAGTCGAACCTTCTGTACATATGTCTTTCTTTTCTTTCTTTTCTTTCTTTCTTTCCTTCTTTCTTTCCTTCCTTCCTTCCTCCTTCCTTCCTTCCTTCCTTCCTCCCTCTTTTCTTTCTTTCTTTCTTTCTTTCTTTCTTTCTTTCTTTCTTTCTTTCTTTCTTTCTTTCTTTCTTTCTTTCTTTCTTTCTTTCTTTCTTTCTTTCTTTCTTTCTTTCTTTCTTTCTTTCTTTTTCTTTTTTCTTTCTTTCTTTCTTTCTCTTTCTTTTTTTCTTTCTTTCTTCCTTTCTTCCTTTCTTTCTTTCCTTCTCTCTCTCTCTCTCTCTTCCTTCCTTTCTTCCTTCCATCCATCCATCCATCATAATCTCTGTTGCTGGGACTCATCCTCCTCCGAGGGGCCCTCCAGGACCAGCCTGGTTTGGTGTGTTAAAGGTGGCTCCCCGCCTGGTGCCAGGGCATGTGCTCAGCTCTGAGCGCTGGGGGGTGGAGCCCTGCATCCATCCTCTTGCTTCTTTCTTGCTGGCCGTTCTTCCTTCCCACAGCTGGTGGTTTTCTGTTTGGCTGGGTGCTGGGGGAAACGGCGTTTTGTTTCACCCTGTATACCTTCCTTTGGCAGGAGAAAGGCCCTGATGGAGGTCAGCAGCGTGCGGCCAGGGGAGCAGCAGGTCGGTCTGAGGCAGCCCTCCTTTGCGCTGGGCAGGGGCTCGATGGCCTTTGAGACTCACAACTGCAGGGAGCATGGCCACCTCTGTTCTTGGGGAGGTCAGTGCTTTGGTGAATTAACCCAAGGGTCACCTCCAGGCTGTGATGTGGGGTGACTTTGAGAAGGAGCAAAGGATGTTTGGCTCTGGATGCCAACGCCCACCTAGGGTAGTTCCAAGGGCAAGGCTGTCTTTCGTCTTACAGCTCAAGTCTGTCCACATGGAATTGCCGGTACTGATGCCAGGGCACCTTGTCCATCCCATCCCCTGCTGGGGCTGATCCCTGAGTGGGTTGTGGGGCACACACGGGCCCCAGCGCTGGTCTGCTTGCTGACTGTCTCAAAGTGTCGCCGCTGCCTCGGGCTGAGGTTTTGGGTTTGAGGCATTCCTTCCCTGGAAGAGCCAGAGCATCTGAACTTCGAAGCACAGAGGTTTGCAATCGGAGTGTAATAATCAAGGGAAAGGCCCATGGGGACCGGGATGGACTCATCTCCAGGGTCTCCAGGATGGCAGACCGAAGGTGTGGATGCCTTTCCCGGGACGGCGGTAACGAAGCACCCACTGGGGGCTGGAAACAAAAGAAACTTATTCTCTTCCAGTTCCGAAGGCTGGAAGTCCAGAATCAAGGTGTTGCAGGGCCAGGTCCCCTCAGAGGCTCTAGGAGAGGGCCCTTCCTGCCTCTTCCAGCTGCCGGTGGCCCTGGCATCCTCAGCATGTGGCAGAAGGTCCAGTCTCTGTCCCGTGGTCACAGGGCCGCTCCCTGCGTGCCTGTGTCTCCTCGTCTGTGGGCTTCACTTCCCCTCATTTCCTGTTTGAGGATGGTGGTAATTAGATTTCAGGCCCGTAGGCTAATCCAGGACCATCTCCCCGTGGAGATCCTTATCTCAGCCCCACACGCAAAGACCCTTTTCCTCATGACATTCGCAGGTGGCAGGAGTCAGGACCTCACGTCTTCGGGGCCACGATTCAGCACACTGCGCGTCCACCTCAGCAAGCCCGTGGCCACAGCTTTCCTTTCCTACCACCCGGAAGGGGCGAACTCGGACCAGGGGAGGGCTCCGTTCACGGCGACGGGGCCAGTTCTCCCCCATGTGAAGCACCAGCACATTCAGATAGAGGCCGAGCTTGGGGCTGAGCCTCTCAATTCAGCTTCTCCCCTCCTTCAACCTGGAAAGCGGGGTGTAGCCTCGGGGAGCCCCCACCTGAGTCCGTGCCTGGTCTCCTCCCCTGCAGCGAGTACGGGGCGGCCCCATCTTCGTCTGTCTGTGGCTGGCAGGAGCCTGGCTCACAGTCAGTAGCCCCTCTTCCTGGGCCGTCCTCCCCCACCGAGCACCTGGCTAAAGAGATCACCCCGTTGCCCTCCCAGCATCCCAGTGTCCTCTGCCCTGGGCTCAGTCTTGTCTGGCCTGGAGGCAGCCGCTGGGAGGCTGGTGGGTTCTTGGTGGGAGCCAGCTGGCTGATGAGAGAATTAGGGTGGAGGAGGGGATTCCTGGAGGGCCGTGTCCTGCCCCATTCCTGCCCCTGGTCCTGGCACTATGACTGGCCAAGCTACAGACATGAACTGCACGTTCTTGCAGACAGTGTGTGTGTGTGTGTGTGTGTGTGTTTGTGTGTGTGTTTGCGCGCGTGTGTGTGTATAGGGGTCACTCTCTGCCCAGGGTGGACAAGACAGAGCAACCCAGAGGCAGACAGATGGGTCCCCTGCTGACCCACCCGGCTCTGAGCTCAGGGTGGCAGGGTCTCCAAACAGAAGCCGCACCCTAGGGTCTGTGTACACCTGGAGTTGACACCGAGCGCAGTTGTACTCAGCTCACTTTGACATCAAGGGGCCTGGTCACCTGTAGGGACTGAAGGCTGCAGACGCTCCAGGACGTGGGCGGAGGGTGAGGCTCCCCATTTCGTCTGCCACTGGCTTCGCCGTCCTTTCTGGAGCTCAGGTCCGCGGCCAGACTGAAGGTGTACGTCCTGTGGGAGGAGAAGGGGATGCCGTGTGGGGCAGACACGGGAAGCCCCTGTCAGCACGTGCTTGCGAGGGTACAGGAAGCGGTGGGCGGGTTAGGCCATCACACCCCGCTATGAGCTGAACTGCGTGCCCTTGAAGTTTACAGTCTTGACCCCTGGGACCTCCAAAGGTGCCCCTGTGTGGAGGTGGGGCCTTTAAAGGGCTGATTCAAGTAAAAAGAGGCTGCTAGGGTGGGTGCTGATTCAATCTGGCTGGTGTCCTAATGAGAAGGGCGGTCGGGACACCGACTCGCACAGAGGGACGACTGTGTGAGGACTCAGAGGAGCGGCATCCCCGCGCCAAGGAGAGGCCTCAGGGGAAGCAGCCCCGTCTTGGATGTCCAGCCGCCAGGACTGTGAAAGAATGAGCTCTGTCACTTAAGCCGCCCGCCTATGGTGTCTTGTTAGCGACCGGAGCAAACCAGCACATCACCCTCTTCAGGCCCATCTTCTGACACAGCTGAAGGTGTAAAGGTGGCTGTGGCTGGGAGACGGGGACAGGCGAGCAGAGCAGGCACGTTCTGCACCGTGGGAACGCCCCGGAAAGGCCCAGACTAGTCAGCGGGTGGGTGCAGCCGAGAGAAATTTCTCCTTGTCCGTGGATCAGGAAAGGTGCCCCTGGGGTGGGCTGGTGTTCAGGAGCTCTGGGGACGGCTGAGGGCAAAGGTCACAGCACACCAGCGCTGTGAGAACTCTAGAAAGTGAGTGGGGGACGCCGAGGGGAGGGATGACGGAGGGGCCGGAGGAGGAGTGTGAGTGAGGAAGGAGCCCGTGGTCACGGAAATCCTCCGAGGGCAAGAAATGACTGGGCGCCCCAGGGAAAATCCATGTTATAAAGGGAAAGGTCATCTTCATCAACTCGATCCAAAAACAATCTACAACCACTTCTGGTTCCCTTTCCTGCCGGATCTGAACACCCATGCTGGTGGTCGCAAAGGAGTGCCACTGCAGCTGTCCTGACAGTGCGGGCAGCCTGCTGTATGTAGCATGCGGGCTGGGTTCAAACCAGGCTGATTAAAATAAAAACATACAATCAGAGCAGAGCGATGGGCAGGAGCTGGAGAGGGAGATGGGAAAGAGAGCTTGTGCTTGGTTTTGCTTTGAGGGTGACAGCATGTTTGTTTGCGGGTGGCCACCCTTGGGGAAGGTCTTGGGACGGCAGATGATGCTGGCACAGTGCTCTGGGGGAGGGGGCACTGGAAGCCCAGGAGGGATGGGATTTGGTAAGTTGGCCAGGAGTTTGGACCATTAGTCTAATGGGCGGGAGACGGGCAGGTGGGCCCAGAGGCCGCAGGTGGCAAGAGATGGTGGACGCTCTTCTGACGCCCACCCATCACGGTGCCTGGAATGAAGACGGCAGCGGGTCAGACACAAAGCACCGGCCAGCAGAGCGTCCAGGGATGCCTGGGCCTTTGATGCTAGTGGAAGAGGAGGCAGGTAATCTGCTCACCTGAGTCACTGGTAAGGGAACTTCATCTTAATTACTATTTTCTGAAAAGCCTTGTTCCCATCTTGCTCTTTATTTTATTTATTATTATTATTATTATTATTTTTAATTGAATTATAGTCAGTTACAATGTGTCGGTCTCTGGTGCACAGCACAATGTCTCAGTCATACATATACATACATGTATTTGTTTTCATTAAAGGTTATTACAAGATATTGAATATAGTTCCCTGTGCTGTACAGAAGAAACTTGTTTTTATCTATTTTTATATATAGTGGTGAACCTTTACAAATCTCAAACTCCCAAATTTATCCCTTCTCACCCCCTTTCCCTCAGTAACCATAAGACTGTCTATGTCTGTGAGTTTGTTTCTGTTTTGTAGATGAGTTCATTAGTGTCTTCTTTTTTCTTTTTTTTAGATTCACAAATGAGAGATATCATATGGTATTTTTCTTTCTCTTTCTGACTTATTTCACTTAGTATGACAATCTCCAGGTCCATCCATGTTTCTGCAAATGGCATTATTTTATTCTTCCTTATGGCTGGGTAGTATTCCATTGTATAAATAAACCACAGCTTCTTTACCCAGTCATCTGGTGATGGACATTTCAGTTGTTTCCATGTCTTGGCTGTTGTCAATAGTGCTGCTGTGAACATTGAGGGGCACATATCTTTTCAAATTAGAGTTCCCTCCAGACATATGCCCAGGAGTGGGATTGCTGGATCATATGGTAAGTCTTTTTTTAGTTTTTTGAGGAATCTCCATACTGTTTACCATGATGGCTGCACCAAACTACATTCCCACCAACAGTGTAGGAGGGTTCCCTTTTCTCCATCTTGCTCTTAAGTTGTAATGTATTTATGATTTTTAACCTACAGAAGCCTTAAATTTTAAGCATTTAATCATCCTTATTAATGACGGGTCTGTTAAGTTTCACTCTAAGATGTGTCCACCTGCTTCTCTGCTTTCAAAGCTCTCCCCAGTCCAGCATTCAGACATACTGTCATTTAAACTGCCTTCTATTTTGAAATGATTTTCTTTCTCTCTCGAGTTCTCTTCTCTGTCAGGAGCTGACTTGAGTGTATGCTGTGAGGTCACGCAGGGCACCATTTATTGTGAACCCATTTACGCTCCTGTCTTGAGGCGCCCAGCAGACACAACCTCCCAGTACGCCGGGTCTCTCCCCCTGCCATCCACCTGTTGCCTGGAGCTGCCTTTTCCCTTTCCTTCCAGGCGGTACCATATCACATGCAGACGGCGTGTTTTTACTATCTGGCAGGGTAAGTCTCTCCTCTCCTCATCTTTACTGTTCAAAGTGTTCTCAACTCTCCTCTCCTGTTTACTCTCCCAGATAAACTTTTCAATCATTCAGCGAAGGCCCAACAAATGATCCCCTTGGGACTGTCCCTCGAATGTCACGAAACCTGGAAATGACGGACAGGATTGATTTTCTCCATCATGAACGTGGTGTTTCTTCTTACTCAGCCCATCTGTAAATGTCTGCCTTTCTCGCAGAGGGGCCCCAAGTCCCAGATTCTCACAAAGCTGACGGCAGTCCAGGCGTCCCTCCGGAGACCCCAGCAAGGTCCCGCGCTGGGAGGGGCATCGTTGCTCCCGAGTCTCAGCGGCCCTGGGGCTCAGGCCACCTGCCTGTCACCCCGCAGCCGCCCGGCCCGCCCTCCGCGTCCGCGGTGGTTGGACGTTGGCAACGCGTTTCCGAAACCGGCTGCAAGCGGTGCCTTCCCTTCACCTGCTGGTTCCTCTGCGGCCTTGAGCCCCTTTTGGCGGGACGGCGGCATTCAGGGCGGACGGGTCTACTGGGCTCGCGTGCGCCCCCGCGGCCGGTGTCAGCGCGCAGAACCCGGGGGCTCCCGCTCCCACCGGCGGGCACTCGGGCCGCCGCGCTCCCCCCGCCCCCCCACCCCCACCCCCGCAGGCGCGCCGCCGCCCACCGCGCGGCGGCTTCCTCTTCCCGGAGGCGGGCGGCCGCGGTGCAGGTGGCACGGGTCTTTATCTATAAATAACATCTGTGCAGTTTACAGTCAGAGAGAAAACGGAATCTTTTTTTGGAGGGCGAGGCTTTCAAATGAAACATGATCTAGGTTGTCGACGAGAGGGAAAGGAAAGAACCTAGCATTTTAGTATTTCCGTTTTCCCCTAAACTTCAGAGGCCCAGTGCACGGTTCACCTACAGTGTGCGGGCCGTTAGGGCTGCCGCAGCGAGGCGCCAGGCGGCGGCTCACCAGCCGACCTCCTCCTCTCGGGTCCGGGGGCTGGGAGCCAAGGCCAAGGTGGGGCGGCGCTGGCTCCTCCGAGGCCTCTCGCCTTGGCTTGTGGATGCCGTCTCCTCCCTGTGTCCCCACACGGTCACCCTTCTGTGTGTGTCTGAGGCCCAATTTCCTCTTCTTACAAGGTCACCAGTCAGATGGATCAGGGCCCAGCCTGATGATCTCACTCTATGTCCATCACCTCTTTAAAAACCCACCTCCAAATACAGTCACATTCTGAGGTGCCGAGGGTGAGGATTTCAACATTTGAATTCTGGGGACGCAATGCAGCCCACGACAGTGCTTCACTATGTCTGAGCTACCTGCCACCAGCTCGCACTGTGGTTTTGGAAAGTCACCGGGTATGTATTGTTTGTAATCTCATCCTGGCCAGAAGGAGACGGAAGGTTCTCTGAGCGCGAACATGTGCGGCTCCTCCGCTCTCTGTGCGAGGGGGTGCCACGTCCGTCCTTCTCTGTGGAGAGTCGAGAACTGCTGTGATTCCTGAATACTCTCCTCCACCACTGTCCCTCTGGTCACCTCTGAGCCTTCTCTTCAAGGTAAGGAGCAAAGACTGCCGGCTCATTTTGTTGTCCTGTGAATCCGGACTCCCGAGCTCTTGCCCCAAGGCCGCATCGCCACGTTGGGGTGGGTGCCGGGTGGAAGGCCAGCCGTTCTCCCTGCTGGCTTGCCTGTGCCGAGTGCGGACCCTGTGCTGACACTGTCGGGGATACTGGTCCAGCGTCTGAACCGCGGTCTGTCTGTCCGCCATGCAGGTAGCCTTGGGACAGTGCCGTCTGACCACACTGCCCAGTGCTCAAAAGACCAGTGATGTGCCTAGACATTCTAGGGCCATTTCTGATCTTAAAGGCTTTAAGTGTTTAATAAAGTACAACTTTGGCAGCTTTAGAAGACTTAGCTGGGACAGCTGAGTCTGACAGCAGGGTGGTTCCCTGCCTTTCTGCCCACAGTCACATGACACACTGTCTCACTGCTGCTCCAGTGAGGATGGAGTGCTGCTCAAACACGGCCAGTCAGACGCCCCACAGCCTAGCCCAGTACCTAGTTTTCTCTCCTTTTGCTGTAATTCTTGTTAATACTTATTAATTCCTGAGGGGAAGCTTGTTTCTAGAAAGAACAGCCCCAGATATGACCTGCTTAAAGGCTGGAATGGTTATTTTGGGGAAGGGTGACTGACAGATTCACTGTGAGGTGAGAAATATAACAGCCACAGGCTCATTTTCTACAGAGTCTTTGCTGCATGGTTCTAGAGACATCCAGTTTGCCAGTTGTCTGGTGACAGGGAGGCTCTCTCGTCCTGAGGGACAGGGGCCACAGGGGAGCCCATGCTCCGTGGAAGTAGGCGGCCACTTAGGGTGGGACTAGCACCTCCGCTCCTGTTCCTCCTTAACAGCTCGTCAGACCAGGTGACGGGCTGGGCTGGGTCTAAAATGGAGCAAGTGCTTCCTTCATCTAGTGATGCCGCCAGCCCCCCACCTCCCTGGGCCCGGGCATTCTCAGCTCTCTCTCAGGGAGGATGACTGATCTGATTATCTCTGTAGTCCCTGTGACTTTGCCGTGGCCTCTGGACCCGTGGTCGTGCCTACACCCGCAAAATTGTGCTTTTATGGAACAACTGGTCCACACCCGCACCTCGGTCAGCTGTGATCACTTTGTGGAAGCGAGTCCCCCTCCACCTGGGGTGGGGGAGAGCTCGGAGCTGGGGCCGCACAGCGAGCATAGTGTGTGCAAAGTGTGGCCCTGAGTTTGTCTGACTTTTCTCCCTTTATTACCCTTTGACCCAACTTTCTTATATTCTTTTTTTTTTAACTTAAAATTGATCAATTTATATTTTGAATAAGTAATGCATTTCTATGGTTCAAAAAATTTTAAATTATACAGTGGTAGAGAGTGAAAATTCTCCCTCCCACCCTGTCTTGTTGTCCAGTCCCCCACCCTCAGCCCTGTGGGGAGCCATGGTTAGAAGTTTCTAGAGGTCCTCCCTTCCAGGGAACTTTTAGGCATAAACACGCGTATCAGTACACATTGTGCATCTGTGTACAGATGCTCATATTTCACTTCATCCTTCCCCACAAGCAGTGCTATCCTACACACATTGTTCTGCAACTTATCTTGGATTTTTAAAAAACTAACAGCACATAAAATACTTCCTCATCATCATTTTTTAAAACTTCAAGTATTCTACTGTATGGCCATATCATAATTTATTTCACTAGCTTATTTTTTATTTAATTATCTCTTCTACAGGCAGACTAGGTCACGGTCAAAAGCATACACGCAACTTTTCTCAGCTATACAATGAAATGCAAATCCAGGTGCTGCTGCAAAGAGGTTTTTCAGATGTAATTAAGGTCTCTAATCAGGTGACCTTAAGTTAATCAAAGTGGAGACTATCCTGGGTGGGCCTCACTTCTTCAGTTGGAAGGACTTTGAAAAAGGCTGAGGTTTTGAAGTCAGCCAGAAGGAGAAGGAAAAATGCCATATGATATCACTTATATGTGGAATCTTAAAAAAAGAACACAAATGAACTTATCTACAAAACAGAAACAGACTCACAGACACAGAGAACAAACTGATGGTTACCGGGGGTGAAGAGGGTGGGAAGGGATAAATTGGGAATTCGAAAATTGCAGCACTTGGGGAGCGATGGAAACGTTCACTATCTTGATTGTGGTGGTGGTTTCAGGGGTGTGGACATCTATCAAAACCATCAAACTGTACATCTGAAATATGTGGAGTTTACGGTACAGGAGCCACACCACAATAAAGGGGTTTAAAAAAACAGAACAGGCTTAGGTCTTCCCTGAGCTCAGAGGTTCCAAATAGCAGCTGTGTCTGCAGTTAACTGTTCTCCATCTGCCTGGGTGGTCCTCCCCAGTTGTCACACACAGGTGACAAGTTCCACTGACCCATGGGTGTCCAGCCTGCTGTGGTTGCCTTCCCTTTCTTCTTGCCTGAGCTTGCTTAGCCCCAACAACCACACAAGGCGATTTCTTATGATAAGTCCATGTATGTGTATGTATCTAGATGGTATGTGATATATGTATATATTATAGTAATATAACAAATATAAATTATTTGTATTATCAATATATTAGCATATATTAATAATAAAATAATATACTTTAAACATGTATTAGATAAATACACAATATAAAAATTACTGGTTCAACTCCTCTGGTTAGTCTTTGCTGATACAAAATTTGGTTTCAAGAGTAGGGAGCTGTTGTGAAAAATACTTGAAATTTGGGAGCCACTTTGAGACTGAGCCGGGGGGAGGCTGGGAGAATTTTGGGAAGCACGGTCAAGAAAGTCTGAATGACTCGGACAGACTGTGAATAGAATGTGGATGTCCCAGGTGTCACTGGTGAGGACGCGGGGCGGAGTGAGACACTGGTAGGACACCGCAGAAGGGGATCCCTCTTATGTGGTGGCAAAGAGTTTAGTGACATTGTCCATAGAAGGCAGAGCTTGTAAGTGAAGAAGTTCCTATAAGGACATTTCCAAGCCAAGCACTGAGGGTTTGGCTCCTTCTTGCTGCTTATAGTAAAACGTGTGAAGAGAGAGATAAGTTGAGAGGAGAACCATCCAGCAAAAATGAACCAGCACCTGAGGATTTTGAAAAGCCTCAGCTCCCCAAGTGATGCTAGCAGTGCTAAAATTAAGAAATTCCAGCTGAACACGAAGAAGCAAGCCACCAGGACTCTTACAGCTTCAAGGAAAGGAATTCCGCCTACAACCACGTGAGCTGGGGAGAGGACCCCCAGCCGCACATAGGACCCCAGCCCCAGCCAAAGCCTGACTGCGGCCTTGGGAGACCCCGAGTGGAAGACTCAACTACGCCAACGCCACTGGGGAAACTAGGAGATAAGAAATGTGTGTTGTTCTAGCTGTTAAGTTCATGGTCATTTCTCACAGAGCACTAGAAAAGTGCCGCTGCCCCTTAGGACGTTACCGCTTATACACTGGGCTGAAGGGCAAGAAAAGCCAAGCTCAGGGCTGCTGGCTATAATTTATTATGCTCGTACTAAGGCAGTGGAATTTTGTAGCCCTTTTGGGCTTATGACCTCAGGAACTTCTTGTAGAGTAGCTCATGTTTGCTGATTGCTGTCAGCAGAAAACCACGAATCAGCCAGGATGTTTACCATACACCTGCAGGGATAACGCCGCCAACATAGAGAAGGCAACTTTTACCAACAGCGGAAAGGTCCAGAAGCACACAGGCACTGCGGCCACTGTTTGCAGACAGCTCCCAGACACCAACTCAGAGAGTGGCGGAGCGACACTCACCTGTGCTTCACCCACGTGTCACACTCGCTGACCCGCTCCGTGTAGTTCTCGGGCAGGAAGCCCCGGCAGCCGGTCCACTGCGAGGTCCCAATCACCCAGCCCTCGCTGGCTTCCTCCTGCTGAGTGGGGTCCACGAAGACGTGGTCGCCGGGACTCAGCATCAGCTCATCCACGTTCTGGGGGTTGTACTGGTACAGGACCCTCAGGGTCTAGAAAGGAGGCAAGTGTCCTCATGTCTCGAGCAAGGACGTGTGCTGGGAAAGAGCATTGGGAGGGTCTTTGCTCTCAGGCTCCCCTGATGGCTTCTGCGTCTCTAAGACGCATCCAAGCCTTTGTTGATGACAGTAGGATAGAACAAAAGGATGCATAGGCTTCTGTGGGTGCATTTAGAAGTGAATTTTGGTATCTGTCCCTATCCGTCTTACTATTATCTCTATTTACGTGTTTCTTATATGAAAATTCTCAAAGTGTAACGAGATGCTCACATCCACCCTCCTTGGAGTGAGGTGATTTGCAGCATCTCCCACACCAAGGAACGTGGTGGATTCGGTCATGCTTATTCCATGGGTCTGAAAGGAGGACAAGCTTCCTGTCTAAACCAACCAGCTCCATGGGGAGGAAGTCCTGGAATGCGACTTCACTCAAGTCATTAAATAGTTAATAAGCAACCCAGTGTATTCCATTATAAGCCTTTGCAATGGTGCATTTTTTATTTCCTCTTTAATTATAATGGTGCATTTCTAATACCAGAAATTTTTCCATTTTTCCCCCAAATTTCTATGTGTTTGCAACTCACTTACAAAAGAATGTTGATTTCAAAATGCAGACAACAAAGTGATTTTGGAAAAAGAGTAGAAGTTATTCCTGCTTCTAAAGTTCCTCCAGCCAAGGGCCCTGGGGCCAGTGCTCTGCCAGAAGGGGAGCCATGCACCTGTTCCTGTGGGGGGACCCAGCCCGACAGCCTGGCTGGGGCGTCCCTGGCCGGGCCCCCAGGCCCGGGTTTGCTCACCTGGTAGTGTACGAAGCGCATGTCCCGGGAGTAGAGCGCGGCGGTCCACTGGCAGCTGTGGCCCAGGGGGATGGCTCTGGCCAGCTGCTCCAGCGTCCTCTGGTGGTGGGGGTAGAACTTGTGGGCCAGGGTCAGATGCAGCTGCTTGGTGCAAGGCTTCACGGTGCAGTCTGTGAAATCAGGCAAATGGGGGCGCTGGGCACCTGTACCCAAACCGTCAGCACCGCACGCCCGGGGGCTCCCTGTCCCAGGGCAGCTACGTGCCCAGGTTGGCGGTGAAAACGCCCTTATACGTGGAGCCTCTGCCCCACCCCCCTGCACCGGGCGGGGCTTCCTCCGCAAGGCAGACACTCGGCCCCGATGGCGTCGTGGCACAGAGGTCACCTCATTAGTAAGGAGATGACTGGACGCCTGCAGATTGTACGAGGAAGTGGGAAAGCGGCGGGTGTGGAGATACAGGGTTCTTTTTGGGGCGGGGGGATGGTCTGTGGCCTACCAGTTTGCAAGCTAGTTGCCCAAATGATTAAAATCTGCATCCCCTGGGATACACAGTTGCTCAGTGGCCGGGGTGGGTGGCTCGGGCAGGCTCCGGGTCGTCGGCTTTCTGTTCATTTGCAGAGTCTTTGGAAGAAAAGGCCCCGGGCAATGCGCCTCCGGCAAGCACGGCAGCCCCTCTAACAGCGGCCGCTCTGGTGAGGCGGGTGCCCTTGGAGCGGCCGGGCCCTGGCCTTTTTGAGTGACCTCTGTCCTCGTGGCCCCAGCCCTCGTGGCCCTCCTCCCAGGGCTCTCAGGTCAGTGGGCGGCGGCACCCCGAAGCAGCCAGGATCTAACATCAGCCAGGCTGCCAGGCCGCTATGTTCCAGGGTGGCGGTGATCAGAGGAAGGGCACAGACTTTGGAGTCAGACAGACCTGGCTGTAGACCCATCCTGCCCCGTCTGGCAGGTGACCTTGGGAGCATCCTGGTCTGACTCAGCTTCAGTTTCCACGGCAATGACTTGAGGTGAGGACGGCGGCCCGCAGGGCTGTCGTGGGAAACCGGTCTCCTAACTGTCAGGTCCTCAGGAGACTCAGGTAGCATTAGTTATCTGCCCCCTTTCCCATGGGCCACCCTTAGCCACACGCAGGCTCTGCCCTCCTCCCCACCGCACCCCCTAAAAAAGTCAAAGGAGATGCAAGCGCTTCCGGGAGCCCAGACTTGGCCCCACCCTTGTCTTCCACCCTCTAGCTGAGACTTTGTGACCAAAGGGGAAACCAGTGAGGTCTCCACGCCCTGAGCTGCGGGGGTGAGAAGCCTGAAGCAAGAGAGTGTGTGGGTGGCGGGGAAATTCCTTTTCTCGGGTGTTTCAGCCGAGCAGGGGAGGATGGCCGTGCCCTGTGAGTCAGCGTGGCCTGGGAAAGGCCCGCCGGTCCTTATCAGAGAGATCACGGAGGAACCGGCGTCTGAGTGAGCGTGGCCCTGGGGACGCCGAGGTGGCAAGGGACACACTTGCTGGAGAGGACCCACCGGGTCGGAGTCGGCCCAGGGCACAGGCTGTGGAAGGGCCGGGCGGAGCCTGCCCAGGGTCAGGTGAGGGGCAGGAGGTCAGAGCCGGCCCCCCCAGGAAGCAGGGCCGGCCAGCACAAAAGCCAGTGCCAGATCCGGCCCCCACTGGTTAGGGGACTCTGTTGGTTTCTTGAGCTGTTGTCACAGACTGCCACACACTGGGTGGCTTAGGACAACAGACATTTCTTTTCAGAATTCGGAGGCCAGAAGTCCAAAGCCAAGGTGGCGGCTGGCCAGCCCCCTCTGCAGGCTCTGGGGAAGGTCCTCCCTTGCTCCTCCAGCTCCTGGTGGCTCCTGGCCTTCCTTGGCTTGTGGCTGCGCCCCTGCAGTGCCTGCGTCCAGTGTCACATGGCCTCTCTGTGTCTCCCTGCATCTTCTCCTCATCTTACAAGGACCCCAGATGTTGGGTTTAGGGCCTGCCCTACTCCAGTGTGACCTCAATTAATTATACCTACAAAGACCCTATTTCCAAATAAGGTCCTTCTCTGAGCTTCTGGGAGGACGTGAATTTTAGGGGACACTTTTCAACCCATGACAGTGACCTTGGGCAAACACTTTATCCTTCACAGCCCTGGTCACTCCTTTCTAAAATGGGACCATTGAGAGCCATTCGGGGGGGGGGGCACGAAGAGTCAGCGGGGTGCTGTGCCTGTTCGGAGGCCAGTAGCTGACACTTTTCATCAGGACAAGAGCCACGTTGTCCATTTAGAGACGAGGAGATTAAAGAGCTGTCCTTTGGACACATGTTTACAGAAAGGAGACCAGTCCTCAAAGACGCAGGTATGTTTATAATGATCTAGCAAATATGACCCCAGACCCAACAAGCCAGCATCCAGATGGAAACCTGGGGCCAAGGAACATGGCCACGTGGCTGGGATACACGTGCGTACACGTCTGCGGGGGGCAGGGACGGCCCCTCCCCCGGGTACTGCGGTCTCCTCGAGTTTCAGACTCAGCAAATCACAGCAGGACCAAGCACCTCTGGGTGCCAGGAAGTTCCCCAAACAGGCTGCAGAAAATGGCTCGGGGGTTAGAGCAGGTGATTAGGGGCACATCCCTAAGTGGAGATGAGGGAGAATTTGCGCCTGAGGTCAGGGGCAGAGTTCCCTCTAAACCCCAGCTGGCACCTCAGTCTCCAGACCCCGGCTGGTGTTGGAGAAAAGGGAATTCGGCTAATTCTCAAAGTGAGTCTAAATAATCTTTCCCCCAAGAGGCCAAGGAGGCAAGGCTACGCTCATACCTAAAAAATGAAAATGAACCGTCTAGGACTTGTGTTTACACACAGCGCTGGCCCTGTGAGGAGAGAGACCTTGGGGAGGGGGAGACACATAAGGCTGGGGGTTCCCCAACCCCCAGTGTGCACACCAGCCGACACTCCCCCGTCTCCTCGGAGCCACATAACGTCCCCTCCTGGGACAATCTCCCAGGTGGCTGGACTATGACTGAGTGTTTTGAAAAAACCACATCCCTGCAGACGAGGCTGCTCCCACTTAGAGGACAGCCTTCTGCTGGTTCTGAGTCTCTGTTCGCTCACGGTTTTGAAGGACATCCCAGCCCAGTAGGGAGGCTCTGACTAATTGTTCAGCTTTAGGTTAAGGCTGTGTCCCGGTTGCCGGTGGGAAAGAGCAGGTGGGGGCGGAAGTGGCCCGGTGAGGGCATGTGCACCCCCTGCCCCGGAGACCAGGCCAGCCAGGCCTCCAGCTGGCTGACATCGGAGAACAGCCTGCACTTGTGGTCCGCCTATCGCATCCGAGTGCGGGAGCTCAGCCCCAGGCACAAAAGGGGTCCCTTCCTCGGCACCGGGCCCTGCCTACCTGCCAAGGACGAGGCTTCCGAGGCGAACATCACGGCAAATTCCCGGATGATGTCTGCAGGGCCGTCGCTCACGAAGAAGCCCAGGTAGCTGATGGAGGAGTGGAGAACCAGGGGCACAGCCGCGGGGAAGGTCCCCAGGACCCGGTCCCCGGCTCGCTTCAGTGCCTCGTACAGACACTCCACCTTCTGGTCTTCGCACTGAGGGACAGAGACAGGACGGTCACCTGTTACCGTAATGAATAAAAGTCACCCGACACGGGAGGCTCTTTTGTGCTTGTGACACTATAACATAATGCAACTGGTCCTGGCGTTCGGGGCTATGGATTTGCTCTACAGCTGGTTCCCAGTTTCTTAGACAATTCAGGTAAAGTTCTTTTGGGGATGGAATACCCTTTAAGTGCCCAGGCGGGAAGTCCCCTGTCCGTCTAACTCCGCCCCTCACTCACTCCACCTCGCGGTGACGCAACCCTGCATCGCTTCTGGAGCCCCCTCCTCTCCCGGGCCCACAGCGTCGGCCTTGAGGCGGCCCCAGGTGCCCTGCTCAGAACCTACCCCACCGAGGAGAGTCGTAGCCAGCAGCGGACCACGCTCTCAGTCAGTGACTGAGCCATCCTTGTCCCTGACAGCGTGTCCTCCAAGGTCCAAGCTCCTCGTCACCCCCCGCCTGTCACTTATCACCCGCCTTCCAGCCAGACCGAGCGCCTCCTGGCTCCTGGGCTCAGCGCTGCCCAAGCCGCCACCTCAACTTGAAGCCCTTCCTCCACACGGAAGACTCTGTGAGGCCACGTGGGACCCCCGTAGGACCTGGACATGGCGACCCCCATGGGAGGCTGGCCGGTCCCTGCTCTCCCCAGCCACGGGCTTCTTCTGAATTTCCCACGCACTCCTTAGTCTCTGAGGGATAAACCTTATTGTCGCTTTTAATGGACACTTTCTCCCCCCTCCGAACTGGGGGCTCACTAAACTCACAAAACCCCGTGGGCTCTGTCTTTGCAGCCCTCGCGGGCCTGGAAAGCAGTGGGCACCACTGCACGTGGGGGAACAGCTGGCCACGTGGTGTTTCTCGGTCTCAGACATTGATCTGGACGCTCAGAGCCATGTTATAAACAGAGCTGCAGTGGACGCCACCACCTGGGGGCCGCACGTTCTCAAGTCAAAGGCAGAGAGAGACCCTGTTACACGCTTCTGCTGGAAAGGGGCTCTCGGCCACCAAGGCAGGGTGGGGCAGGGGTGGGGAGACCAGGAGGCTCAGCAGAAGGGAGGTGTGTGTATGTGTGTATGTGTGTGTGTGTGTCTGTCTGTGTCTGTGTGACACGGTCTGTTTCTGTGTATCTGTGTGTGACATTGTGTGTGTCTGTATATATTGCCGACTGAAATAAAAGTCACAGCCTAAGAGCTGAGCATTATGTTTTATTCAGCGACTTTCCAAGGACCTGAGCCCGGGACACGGCCTCTCAGATCGCCCTAAGAGACGGCTCCAAAGAGGCAAGGTAGAAGCCAGGATGCATATGAGTTTTCGCAACAAAGACCAGGTAGTCAGAAAATCGAAAGATGACTGTTAATTAAAGAAAATCAGACATCTCAAGTTAAGGAATTTAGCGATTTTCTGTGTGTGGGAAGGTGCAAAGGGCTGGGCTCATTGAAGTCACTCCTCTGATCTGCACCTTTGCTGTCTAGGGCAGCATCCTCTTCGTCCACATCCTGAGCCCCCTCAGGGGGCTCTGCTGGGGGTGGAAGCAGAGGCCAGGCTGCCTGCTTGTCTGCATCCTGAGTTCCCTCCACTTACTGTTGAGGGTGGTGGTAGAGGCTGATGACTTGATGGCCGAAATATTTTTCATTTACAGTATATGTGTGTGTGTGTCTGTGTGTGCATCTGTGCGTGACATGGTTTGTGTGTGTGGGTCTGTGTGTGCATCTGTGCGTGACATGGTTTGTGTGTATGCGTATGTGTGTGTGTGTGCGCACATGTGTGTGCATGTGCAGGCGTGTACACACCGCAGTGTAGAGATGGTTGAAGGAGATGGAAGCCCAGGCCAGCGCTCTCTCCCCCACGGCCAAGCATGTCCATTTCTAAGGTCATGTTTACCGCAGCCCGGCTGCCTCTTCTTTCCCTGATGAACTCCAAGGACAGCCAGAAAGGAGCCCGAATGTCACAAATGCCACCAGCCCAGCAAATGAGGATTATTGGCAGGGGCTCGGGAAGGTGCCGCTTCTCCTGTGCATCTTCTGGAAACCTTCCCTCGAGGTCTGCGTCCTCCTTTCCATGCAGCGCACAGGAGCCTGGAATGGAGGGCTCCCTGGCCCCGGTGGGACACTTAGAGCTTGCTGGCAGCAGAGCCGGGGCGGGGCCAGGGAGGTCTCCAGGCTTCCCTGGTCCAGAGCCACAGAGGAGGTGGTGTCCCTCCTTCCCTGCTTCGCACCTTTCCTCTTGTCTTTTGAGCATCCCAGGTCCTCCTCACCTTCCCAGAATGCCTATGGAGCTGCCCATCTGACTATTTTATGAGCAGAGGGCTGGTCCCCAAGGCAGGGAGAAGTTCTGCCTCTATGACTGGCCAATAATCTCCCATTCTCCAATTGATCCATCACACACTTGTGAAGCACCCACTCTGTTTGAGGCACTGTGCTAGTCTCAGCGGGTCCCACAGTGAGTGAGGCATCCTCCTTTCCTTGAGGATTTCAGTCTAGTGAGGGATACAGAGCTGCACCAGACACGTTGCCATACAACAGGGAAAGTGCCATCAGCGATAGAAATGAGAAGCTGGTGGGAGCACAAAAGGCAGCACCCTTTTCCGCCTAGAGAGCTGAGGAATACTTAAAAAAGGGAGGGGATAAATGAGTTGGGTTCTGAAGAATGAATAGGAGTTGACCTGACAAAGATGAGGAGGAAAGTAAAGGCTATCTCACCCAAAGAGGCCAGCTAACACCACCACTGCAGATCATTCCTTGAAAGAAAATCCTGTGGCTGCCCTCAGTTTTGTCCCATCACTGCCCAGTTATCGCAGAAAATGACTTCAGCTGTCGCCATGTTAATGAGCGTTAAAGGCGCATTGGGCGGACTCACCGTGAAGAAGTCACAGAGCGTTATGTGAGGGAAGACCTCGTGAGCTCTGTTCTTCGCACACTGCCTCTTGCTCTCTCTCCAGAACTCCTGGAGTTTTTCCAGCAGGGACCCCGTGGGGCAGAGGAAAAGGGCGTATTCCTGGGGAATGGGGTCGTTGAGAGAAGGGTCATTGCAGTGGGAGTGCAGCCTGCAACAGAGGATGGGACATGTTCACCTGTTGTGAAGAGTCTTTCCCCGGGGAGGATGGAGCGGGACCGCATCTCAGACTGACAGGCCGCGCAGAGCACCGAGCTGCACGCCCGGCGAGGCTCAGCAAGCCCGGGGCGCGGTGCGACCGCGGAGCAGGTCGGCGTCCGGCCGGTCTCAGCGCCAGCTGGTCTGATTCCCAGGCCCGAAGACCGAGAGGAGAGACAGGTGACAGTAACGCTCAGAACCTGGTTTTCTAATGATCTTTGGGGGCCAGGCATCTCCTTAGGGTTGAAAATTATATGGGAAAGACGGACATTTTAATTTTATCCCAAACTTCAAATTAAGTATAAAAATCAAAGCCACAAAGACCTGTATTTTCTGTCAATTTGGAAAGTTATTTTAAGTACTAGGAAAAATGATGGACAGCCCCAAATTCAAGTTCATGCTCACCAATAAAAAGAAAGAAATGGAGACAGGCATGAGACACCACTTTTCTTATTTGTCAAGTGAACAGAATGTCTTTCAGGGGATAAAAGTTACGCTCAGTCGTGTCAAAGGTGCTGAGACTTGAGGATGAATCTCTGCAGCCTTTATATGAAGCCACTTGCCCACGTGTGTCAGAGCCTTTAAACTCCTCTTCCTTCTGCACTAATAACTCCACTTCCAGACATGGGTCCAAAGGAAAAAGCAAAGGCGATTAATACAATGGCCTGCGTAGACATTTACTGTACAGTGATTTTTAATGGGAAAGAAGGAAAAACTAGATAAATAATGGTAAATTTATACATCAGGTACTTGTTAGAAATTATGGATTTGAATAGTTTCTGATACCTCCAAGAAGTGCTTGTGACATGATATGAAATTTAGGAATCGGTATACAACCACTTGAGAAAACATTCGACGTGCACAGATACCTTCTCATAATAATAATACAAAAATGCCAGCGGAGGAAGCTGTGTCCCCTTCATCCTGGCTGCCTTCCCTGGCTCACTTGTCTAGCGGCAACTCAGTTCATAATCCGCTTTGCTTTCTACTAGACATGTAGGTAACGAATCCATACATAGCACTTGTGTGTGTTTTATATAAATCAGAAGCAGTTCTTCAAATTATTCTGCAACTTGCATTTTTTACTTAAGACATTTTCGCAGCGTATACACAGCCATCTAGTTAAGTGTGTCAGCACGAACCGTCTAAGGGCTGTAACACGTTCCACTGTCTGCATGAGTGATATTCTGTCCATCCAGGCCATTGATGGGCGTGTACATTGGTTCCCTTTTTTTTGCAATGTCATAGCACTGTAGTCAAGACCTTTGTGCGTGTCTCTTTAGGCCCCTTGTGTTTCGCCACGGAATATACTCAGGCATGAACTGGTAGGCTGTGGCTACACACATTTTCGGGGTTGAGAGTCACCCTAGACTGCAACCTGGAAACTGAGACCACATTCTCCTCATCCCCACCAATGCTTAAAGCTGCCTTTTGTTGCTCCCAGCACCCTAATTTGCACCTCCCTGTTAGGAGTGAGGTTGGGGCCACTCTTGCAGAGTCCAGGGGCCCCACGCCTCCCTGTTCCTGGTGGGTCTGCTGGCCTTTTCCACTGAGTCGTCACTGGCAGGAACCAACCAGCACTCGTACAGCAGGGGGTTTGATTTTTAATTCAAATGTGGTAACTGACTTCAGAGTTACTCTAGCCCAGAGGGTCCTGGGTGTTTCTCTGCACAGGGGGTGCCTTTTTGCCCTTGGCCTAAGCTTTTCGAGGACATGCTGGACGCTCAGAGACCCAGTGTGGGTATTTGCCACCCTGCTCTGGGGGGGGGGGCACCCCAGCCTGATGGGACCTGGGTTTTTTGCTTGGTTTTCACTACAGCTATTCCGGGGCAGAACGCAGGGGACTTCCCGCCAAAGGGCAGGACGACAGCATCATGGCACACGCAGGCAGGACTGGGTCTTAGAGATGGGGTGCCCCCTTTGATTCCCAGTGCAGAAAACCGGAGCCGTGGGCGGCAGCCGAGCTGGGAGGGTGGAGCCTCCGGAACCAGCGCCCCCGCCTCCAAGAACCTGGTGCCCTTAAGTCTCAGGGGGCGTTCATGGCCACCCACAAGCTCTCGCCCCATCTGAGGCAGCAACCTCCTTTTCCTATCAGCAAAAATGGCACTTCCCAATTTATTCAACAAATCACATGAATATTTTTCTTCATTGACAATCATGCCTGGGTTAAATCAGACTTTTAAGGGAAGAAAGCTTTGTTCAAAGTTCTCTCTCTTCTGTTTTCCATTTTAAATGCGGGCTCTTTGCGCCTCTCCCTGGGCGCTGGGTGGGTAGCATGGAGGTGCCACCGCCCGCCCAGAGTGAGCAGTGTCCCCCCTGCGGAGCCCTCCCGGCCCCTGTGGGCACCCCACTCACCAGTCTGAGGCCTCCTCCACAGTCTTCCTTCCAGTAGCTGCCAATGCCTTTAGCCTGTAGGGAATCGGGAGACAGGGAGGTCTCAGAACCCGCCTTCTACTCCTTAGAAAAGGTCAGAGAGGCAGGGGTGTCCCTGCTACTCCCGGGACCTTCAGGGGTCCCCCATCCAGGGCTAAATGGCGAGGTCTCAGTGGGGGATGCAGGCCTCTGCCCTCGTGGCATCACTGTGGTTTTGGAAATGCAGACAGCTTACATCTTCCCCCATCATTTTCCTTCCCTGGCTCCCACCCCCTGTCCCTGGCCAGAAGTCCAAGGACTCATGCCTGAGGGGCAGCCATGCCAGAATCCGGCCTCCCCAGCCCTACCCCATGCACCCTGCTCCCCAGCCAGATGCTCCCACTCTCGGACCCTCCAGTTGGTTATGCAGAGTCACGTCCCTGGCTCTCACTCCTGCCTCCTTGCCAAGACGCAGCGCGGTGCCGACCTGCCCTGAGAGGAACGACACTGGGCCTTCCAGGCTCCTCTCAGAAGTCTTCCTCTTCCAGGAAGCCTTCCCCGGACCACCCAAGCAGGGTGGATGTGCGGCCCTCCTGCGTTTCCCCACTGCACGTGTGGTCACTGGCCCCTCATCTCATTGGACTTGTGTCCGCCTGCCTGCCTGCGAGTTCCCTGGGAGTAACCGTGTCTTACTCATTGTTGAAACTGGCGTGTAAGTATGCTGCACTGAGTTTACCTGAAGGGGACCACACCAGACAGAATGCAGTGTGGCGAAGGGAATCCATCCAGGAACTCAGCCTGGAGGTAGCCGGGGTGTCAAGGAGGCATGGTGCCCGGGGACGCTGGTTTGGAGGGTACAGGCCCCGGGGTGAGGCTTCCTGAGTGGTCAGCAGGGGCCCTACCCCGGGCTTCAGCCTCAGGAAGACGTTAAAGACACGCTCCTCCACCTCTGACACATGGCTAACGCTTACAGCGGAAGGAATTTTGAGTCTGCTTCCAGCGGTAGCTTTGGTCACGTCCCTAAGGCTTTCCAGTCCTTGGGAGAGGGGTGCCTGCCCTGCCCTCCCACCACCCGCCCTCCCTGGCCTCCGGCCCCGTCTGCCTCTGATGGGTGGTGTCGGCACCCGGCAGGCACCCGGCAGGCACCCGGCACACGCTTGGTTCTGCTGCCATCGCACAGACCCGCATTTACCACGATACGTGCGATGACGAGGTCCCGACGGGTTGGGGAGGAAAGCGGTCCAGTCATTCCATCCAGTTGGGTCACAGGTTTGTTATCCATTGAAGGAAAGTTTGCCCCCACCCAAATCCACGTTACCAAGGGACTTCAGATGCACCTCCCTTGCAAATAAGCAAGTGGAAAGGGCAGGTCTAAGAACCTGGTTCCCCGTGGAAGCCGCACCCCGATGTTGGCCTCCTTGTTCTGTGGTACCCGCCTCTCCGAGGGGGTACTCCTGAGACTGCAGTCCGCGTGGCCCTTCTCCTTGGGTGAGCAGGATCGCGCCAGCCCTGCTGGGGGAGTTCCGTGACCATCTCCCTTCATGACCAGATATTAAGAGATCCCCCTGAGGACGGACAGTTTCCCTGCACATTTAGAAACGCAGTCTTGTTTATTTCAACGGGTCTCAACAACAGAGACCCCCCGACTTTGGGGCTTTCAAATTAGAGTGAAACGCCGTCTCAGATTCACTGGGCTGCCCGCAGAGAGGGTACAGCCAGGCCCCAAGCTCCTCCAAACCCTAGTTCCAATTTTCACAAATTTCAGGGTCCCCCACCCATCACCAGCCAGCAGAGTTTGTCGTTAAAAGGCAAAGATGGTGTCGTTTATGAAAGCAGAAAAGACCCTATTTTGAGATAGTCTCTAGCCCGCATGGTTCACCCCTTCCACAGGAAGTACGTGCTCTGAGCCCCTGCAGTTCTGCGGCCACAGAAGGGTGGGCTCTGGGCCCCAGGCACGAGCCCAGGGAGTGGTACTCACGCGGTGTGCGCCGGGAAGCCCATCCCCAGGAGGGGCTCCAGGAGCGAGGGGACGCTGCGGCCCCTGAGCTTGTTGAAAACCTTCGCGTAGAGCTGAGTCTCCCCTGCGGCCATCTCTTCCTGCTTCAGACTGAACAGAGCAGATAAAGCCGGAGAGGGGGAGGCAGGAGAGGCTGAGGCTGAGAAGAAAAACCTCAAGCCCTTTTTGATCTTTCTGACAAAAGCTAATATCCTGTTTGCATGAGATTCTGGCTTTCAGAATTCTCTCTGCAGAGCGCAGGTGTCGGGTCCACCAACGCCGCTTCCACAGTGGGGCTTGGGGTCCAGAGGCCCAGCTGAGTCCCTGCAGGGCCTGCATGGGGTTGGCCTTTGCACGGACTTGAGATGCCAGGTCTGGCTCAGACGGAGGGGGCAGGGCAGGGGAGTGGAAGCCCAGGCGGGGTTCTCCGCTGGGTCCCACCGGCCTCAGAACCCCGAGCCACCTAGGTCCTAGTCTCCTTTCCTGCACAAGACATTAAATCACAGTGTGTCTATTGTCTCTGCTAACTCTAAAATTTTTGGCTCTTTTAATTATTCATTGACTTTTTAAAAAGTTTTTAAACTTTTAAAGTTTAATATGCATTCAGAAAAGCTGACAAATCCTATGTTTGGGGCTCGATTCATTCTCGTAAAGTGAGCACACACACCTAATCCCTCCGGAACCAGAATAAAACAGGTCCTCAAGTAGGGGGATTTTGCCCCTCCCCAGGGGCCATTGGCCACGTCTGGAGACAGTTTTGGTTGTCACAGCTGGACGTGGGGTTGTTTACTACCGGCACTTAGCGGGCTGAGGACAAGAACACTGTAGTGCACACGACAGCCGAGAGGGATCCGCCCAAGACATCAGCAGCGCCAAGGTTGAGAAGCTCTGCCCTGGAACATCCCCAGAACCTCAGGACCGCCCCTGTCACCCCCAGGCCCTCGCCCAGCCTCGTGGTCTTTTCTCCTCCCTCCCTGCAAAAAAGGCAGCCACTGCGCTCCCTTGCGTATTAATTCTGCCCATCTTTAAACTTGACATAAGCAGAGCAATATGGGGATGTCCTCCTTCATGTCTGGTTTCTTTTGCCCAAAATTATATGTGAATTTTTTTTAATGGAGGTGCTGGGAATTGAACCCAGGACCCCGTGCATGTAAAGCACGCACTGCACCTCTGAGCTGTCCCCTCGCCCCACGTGTGTGAAATCTACCCACATCACTGCCTGTCGCCATAGTTAGCTCACTGGATTGCTGGGTTGTATTTCATCAGATAAATCACCATCATTTACTTCTCCAGTTCTCGGCTGACGTACATTTGGGTGGTTTTCAGTTGTTTCGTTGCAGCAGGCAGTCTTATAAATGTCTTTGAAGGCCAGATGTGAGCATTTCTGTTTGGTACCCATCTGGGGGTGAGGTAGTTGGGTCATGGGACAGACACATGCATTCTTTGTGAGAAACTGCCAAGTGATTTTACAAAGCAGTGGTACCAACTCCCCATCTCACCCTTGGTGGAGGAGAGCGCCTGCTGCTCTGCATTCTTGCCCACACTTGATATTATCAGTCTTTTAGTTTCAGCCAGCCTTTGGGTGTGTCACGGTATCTCACAGTGGTTCCAATCTGCATTTCCCCCAGTGGCAATGACACTGAGCACCATGAGACGGGCTGTTGGCTGTTGGAATATTCTCTTTGGGGAAAGGGCTGTCCTGGTTGTCTGCCATTTTTAAATTGGGTTCTTTGATTTTTCTTATCAATTTGTGGAAACTCTGAAGATGAGTCTTTTGTTGGACGTCTTTAAAGGTGGTGACTTATTCCAGGCTGCGGTTTGCTTTTTTAATTGCTTGTTAATATCTTTGGGTGAAATAAAATTTCTTAATTTGAATAAAAATTAATTTATCAATCTTTTCTTTTATGGTTAGAACTTTCTGCATCCTGCTCAAGAAATCATTGTTAATCTGGCATGGACGAAGGCAGTCTCCTAGGGTTTCTTCTTGGAGCTTTACACGTTTACTGCTCATATTTAGCTCTACGATCCATTTGAACTAACTCTGTGTGTGGTGGGAGGTAGGGGTAAAAGTCCATCCATTTCCCTATACTTTGTTCATTGAAAAGTGAATTGCAGAAGAGCGTTTATTATAAATCAGTTGACTGTACATGTATTTGTCTGTTTCTAGTCTATTATGTTTTCTTGTTTGGTTCTCTTTTTTTATTTGTTCATTTTTATATCTACAGTACACTGCTTTAACTATTAGAGTGCTAAGCCCTCTGATTTTATCTACCTCAAGATTGTCTTGCTCCTCTAGGCCCTTTGATTTTTCATATAAATTTAAAAATCAGGTTGCCACAGTGCGACATTGGAGAGTGCAGGAAGACTGATTCTCAGCCAAAGGGCCAATGCAATTCATACGAGAGAGGATAACATTTTCAACAAATAGTGCTGGAAAGCTGCGTATGGATGTGGGAAAAGTGTGACCCTCAACCCTTCCTTCACATCATTCACAAAAATTAACTCAAAATGTATGATATGGACACGAGCTAAAACTGTAAATTTTCTAAAAGAAGAACTCTTTGCTATGTTGGAGTTTGCAAAGCTTCCTTAGGACATAAAAAGCATGAATCATACCAGAAGAAAATTGATAAATTGAACTTCATCAAAACTGGAAACATCTGCTCTCTGAAAGACACTGTAAAGAAAATAAAAAGGCCAAGCACGGGAGAAAATATCATCATATGTACATCTGACAAAGGACTTACATCCAGAATGTAATTATGTATGCGTCTATCTGTATGTGTATATTCTTATAATGAAAAATAGGGAAAAACAATGCAGCTTAAAAATAGGCAAAAGATCTAAATGGCACTTAACAAAAGAAGATACATGAATGGCTAATGAGGATGTGAAAAGATATTCAATATATTAGTCATCAGGGAAATGTAAATTAAAACCGCAATGTGATACCACAACACACTTGCTAGAAGAGCTAAAATTGAAAAGACTGAAATACCAAGTTTTGACATAGCTGTGGAGTAACTGGGACTCTCATATGTTGTTGGTAGGAATGCAAAATTGTCTAAACATTTTGGAAAACATCTTGACAGTTTCCTATTGAGTTAAACATACATTTGCTACATGACCAATCTGCTCGTAGCAATTTACCAGGGAGAAAAGAAGAGGTAAGTCCACACTAAAGCTTGTATATGAATGTCCATGGTGGCTTTTATTCACAGGAGAAGACTCAAACTGGAGAGAATCCAGATGTCAATCAACTGGTGAATGGATACACAAATGTTGGGATAACACGTACCACTAATAAGAAACACATTGCAGATTGATGCAGCAGCATGGATGAATTTGAAAGAACATTATGCTGGCTGAAAGAAGCCACACATGAAGTCGTGCATATTACATGATTTTATTTAAATGAAAATTTTAAAAAGCTAGAACTAATTTATAGAAACAGAAAGCAGACAAATGGTTGACCCAGGCTGGGGTATGAAGGGGTTTGGGGGATGACAGAAATGTTCTATGTCCTGATTTGGTGGTGACTATATGGCTGTATAGATTTTCAAGACTGATTAAACTAAGCACGGTACATTTTATAGTGCGTAAACTAACCTCAATAAAATTGATCTTTAAAAAGGAAAGGGAAAGAATCCAAAGGACAACAAAAACAATATGCTAATTTCCACCAAAAAAAGCCCTGTTGGAAATTTTTTTGGGATTATGTGAATCTGTGGATCAATTTTACAATATTAGGGTTTTCATTCCATGAATATGGTGTATCTCTCTATGTATGTAATTTCCTGTGGTAATGTTTTGTAGTTTTCAGCATCTGGTTCTTCTGTCACTAAGTTTATTCCTACATGTTGTGTGTTTTTGATGCTATTGTTTAAGAATAATTTCCGTTTCCATTTCCTTGCTGCCAGTGTGGAGAAATACAACTGATTTTTATGTATTGACATCACATGCACTAATCTGGCCAAGATTACTTGTTAATTCTAATATTTTGTAGATTCTTCTGGATTTTCTCTGTACACAATTATGTAACCTTCAAATAGTGACAGTTTCCCCCTCACTTTCTAACATTTATAAACTTTATCTCACCTTCTTGCCATATTGCCTGGCAAAGACCTCCAGGACCATATTGAATAAAAGTGATTTTTTTGGTAGATACTCTTTATCAAATAAGAGAAATTCTTTTTCATTCCTAGCTTACTGAAGTGTTTTAAAATTTCATTAATGGATATTAAATTTTATCAAATGCTTTTTCTGCATCTATTGAGGTGATCATACCTCTTTTATTCAATGAATGAGGTAATTGACCAACTGATTTTTGAATGTTAAATCAACCTTGTTTTCCAAAGATGAAACCTCCTTGGTCTTAATATGTTATTTTTTTTTATATACTGCTGGAACCAATTTGCTAATGCTTTGTTTCAAATTTTTGCATCAATGTTTATAAATTAGCCTGTTGTTTTCCTTTCTTGTAATTTCCTTGTCAGATTTGTTATCAGTAGAGTGACCAGCGCATTCTGATGTACCTGTGACTTCCTTGGTCTTAGCCCTGAAAGTTCCCGTCCCAGGAAAACCCCCTCAGTCCCAGGGAAATAAGGACCGTTGGTCACCCTAAGTGTCAGCATTATTCTGGCCTCATAAATGACTTGGGAAGTATTACCTCTTTCTAAATTCTTCAAGTTTTTGTAAGGTTGGTGTAATTTCTTTCTTAAGTGTTTAAAAAGATTTATCAGTGAAGTCTTCTGGGCCTCAAATTTTCTTGGTAGAGTTTTTAACTGTGGATTTAATTTATTTAACAGGTATAGGAGTATTTTACTTTTATCTATTTTATTAAATTGTTTTTCAAGGAATCTGACAACTTTACGTAGGTTGTCAGATTTCTTGGCATAGAGTTACCAGGGCTTCTTTATTTTCTTCCAGTTCTGTTACAGTTTTCTGTGTCCAGGTCGGGTTGTTGATCTTAAAAATGAAAGTCAGGTTTTTTTACCAGCAAAAATGGGTTTATTCGAGAATAGTAGAGAATTGCAATTTAGGACAAGCAAGGCGTGGCAAAAACCACAGGCAAGTCCAACAAACAAAGGAGAGGAATATTCTTTTATAGCATGAAGTGGGGAAGTCGGGAGGGCTTGTTTTGGACTCAGTCCATGGGGAAAAGTGAGAGTTCAGGGTGATGATGGTTTCTCACTGGCTGAGTGGCTGTGGTGTCAGTTTCTCGTAGGAGCGGCAACATGCATCTTTTCCTGTTGGGGCCCACTGGGGCCCGTTGGTGATCTTTCCTTTTGATGATTCTTCTGTTTGGGTCTGTAATTGACCATTCTTCCTGTAATGACATCTACCTGTGCGTCTGTGAGAGCTCCCCCTTCTGGCCTCCCGGCTCCATGTTAGTGAGGCTCCCCTCTTCAGTTGGACAACATTGTGCAGTGTTGATGAGATTATTCTTAGATATTTGATTATGATTCATGCACTGTAAGTTACATCTTTTTAAAATGTCATGTTCCTACTCTCTGTTACTTGCAGATCAAAATGCTGTTGATTTCATGTTATTTTACATTTCACTTATATCCACAAGTTTTACGTGAATTACTTACTAATTCTAATAATGTTTATCTTTAGAATTTTGAAGATACTTTATGTTCAAAAATAATTTTGTCTAACAATAATAATAGCTTTATTTCTTTTTTCCCAGTACATATTCTTTTCTTTTAAAAATTCTCCCTTCCTTTCCATTCTTCCATTCTTCTTTCTTTCCTTCACCTTTTTTCCTTTTCATTTTTTTTCTTTCTTTTTCCTTCTCCCCTCCTCCTCCTCCTCCTTCCAGTTTTATTGCACTGGCTTGAGCTGCAAATACTGAATCGTCTGGTATACGTCCATACAGCGTGTCTCCTTATGTTGCTCCCCATCTCAGAGGGAAAGCTTTCAATATCTCACCTTTAAATGTGAAATGTAAAAATTATATTTTAAAATAATGTCATTTTCCTTTGAGTTCAAAAGATGAAATAATTTTATAATCAAATAAATTATACAGCTTAAATTTGAAAGTCTGAGAGTAGACAAAAGGAAAAAAAGCAGATTTGGGGTCTGAAATATAGCCTCTACTCAAACATATTTTTCTTTCGTAATAGTAAACCACTTTTTGAGCAATTGTACTTCTATAAAAATGTAAATTTCTCTTTTAAAAAAATCTTATTTGCGTAAACCAGGAAATGCCCTAACTAAATTCCTTTTTTCTTGGCTTGCAAAGTTACCTTCCAAGGCCAACAGTGAAAAGACTAAAGCTTCCTAATTGACAGTTTCTACTGTGATTGACCCCCAAAGCCTCCCCTCACTCCCTAAAGGAATCAAGGTGGAGACAGACCACACCTGTAGCTCAAGCTGTGCGCACAGGGTCACTAAGGCTTCCCAGCTCCTAGGGGAGCCCTCAGGTAGGATGACCCTCTCCTACCTCCAAACAAAGACCTCCTAAGACACCAGCGTGGTAAATATCAGATGCCAGCCCTAAGTATACTGATTTCTGCTTCCTTAAGATTTCATTTTGAGCTTGATGGAATTGATTTGTAAGCAACCTTTCTGAGAGGCTACTTCATGGCGACAGAAGTCAGCTACCTGCAGGGGTTTCTTCCTAACACCTCCTGGGGAACTGGCTCGATCTTTGACCTCATCTGAACCACATGCCAACACGTAACACATGTCAGTATGACCTTGTGATTGCTTTTGGTAGTACGCATGTCTGCTCAGTAGTGTTCGTCCACCTTGGTTCACAATCAGCTCCTATATGTGGCGTGCACAGCACACTCATTACCGTGCCTGATACCCTAAGAGTCCATTCTAGACTCTGTCCTCCGAGAGCTGTGCTCTTGTCGGGAGGTCCACCCACAACAAGCAGGTGAAAGCAAATAAAGCATTAAGTTCCAAGTTTCCTGTCACTGTCTTTGAGAGCAAATATTCCTTCAGGGACTGGAGAGGGTAGTTAGGAAAGGTGCAAAAGAGGGATGTACGAGCTTGAAGGTTACCTGGTGTTAAATCCCAAAGACACTGAGAGATGTGTGGGCACGTGCTGGGAGGCGGGGAAACAAGACTGAAGTAAACCACCACTGGCTGAATGTATCTCTTTGGCTATTGTTGCTGCAAATGAAAAATATTGCAGCCGTATCAGTAAACAAGGGATGCTGTGGCCATCAAGTCATAAGCCGGTACCAACATCCCTGAAGGTGAGCCAGAGGGAACTCAGGGTGGGGACAAGCAGGCAGCCTGGCCTCTGCAGCCACCCCTACCGTGCACCCTGAGGGGACTCAGGACATGGGCCCTGGGCAGCTAAGGTGCACACCACAGGAGTGGTTTCAGTGAGCTCAGACCTTTGCACCTTCCTGTACCTAGAAAAGAGCTGAATTCCTTAACTTGAGATATTTGGTTTTCTTCAATTAACAGTGATCTTTGGATGTTCTGACTACCTGGTCTTTCTGGCAAAGCTCCTATGTATCCTGGTTCCTCCCCTGCCTCTTTGGAGCTGTCCCTCAGAGCGAGCTGAGAGGCCACCCCCCTGGGCTGGAGTCCTCGGAAAGTCCTCCGAACAAAGCATAATTCTTAGCTTTTCGGTTGTGTAATTTTTCAGTCGACATCGCCATTGGTGAATCCCACCAACACCTCGCTCCGCAGCGGTCCCCAGCGCAGCCCTCGATCTCCACCTGCAGCACTAGCCCCCGGTCCAGGTCACAGCCGCGGGGCCTGGGTTCCCAGCAGCCTCCTCCGGGCTCTCTGTGCACCCACCCTGCGCCCATCTTGCTGCACACACACAGGTGAGTCCCGACCACGCCTCTCGGCACCTCCGTGCCTTTCCCTCACGTGCAAACCAAACCAGAGTCCTTCCAGGGGCCCGGCCGTCTGCGATCTGCCCATCAGCCTGCTGCCGCAAAACTGGCCTCTGTGCCTCAAAAGACGGCCTAAGACTCGGAGGCAGAGTTTGGGGAGAGTCAGAAAAGAAGAGCCTACTGCTTTGCCAGGCGAAGTGGAGTTGCAGCAGGCTAATGATGCCTTCGACGCTGAGACTCCGTCCTGGTGTTGGGGTCTTGAGGTTTTATAGAAAAACTGGGTAGAACAGAGAGGGGCTAACGATTAGGGCGTTTTACAGGGCGCTGCACTCCTCCCAGCGCCAGCGAACCCTCCAGGTGCCGCGGAGCGACTCCAGAGGGCCCGCCCACTCCTCTGAGGTCACCAGCCTGTCATCTCCCCCCGGGGCACAGCCCCAGGGCCAAAGCTGCTCTCAGTGAAGAATGCACAGGAAGGGGGTGTGCAACGGAAAAGCCTGGGGGCTGTTCGGCATCAAAGCAGGAAGGGAGAAAAAGCAAGTGCCGGGCCTCTTGGTCAGAGCCAGTCAGCCAACTTCTCTAGCACTGGGGGGGTCAGCCTCCCAGCCTGGTCCCCACTCCCTCAAGCCTCGCCAGGCACAGAAGCTTTCTTGACTTTCTCAGTTACCACCAGCTCATTGTTTCCCTCTGGGCCTTTGGCGTGATGGTCTGATGCTTGGAGCAACCCTCCCCTCCTCGGCTCACAAGTCCCATTTTATCCCATCATCGAGGTCTTGACTGAAAAGTCACTTCTTCCACCAGCCTGTGTCATCACTCCCTAAGCCTTGCCCAGCCTCATCTCTTCCTAGGTTTTGTCGCCCTCTGAGGCCACAGGCGAGTGCTTTGTCCCCCCTGCCATCTGCTCTGAATCTGTATGCCTGGCTCCCAGCAGATGGCCCATAACCATTTGCTGAACAAAGAACGCACGATTCTCACCTCGCTCCCGTTCATGCCGCCCTTCCCAAGGGGCGCTCAGCCCCCTCGCCCGTCGCAGCAGGCCTGTGTTCGCTCCTGATAACACACGTTTAAGCCGCACTGTGTGTGGAAACCTCTTGGGATGCAGAGGCCCCTGCGGGATGGAGGGCGAAGTGTCTCTTAGATCGCTGGCTGCAGGTTCCCCATCCTTTGTCTGCAGAGTGGCTGCGGGTCTCACCCTGGGCCTGGGTTAGAGGGGTGGAGACCCCCACCCAAGCATCGCCTGCCCCCTGGGTGAGCTGACGTGTTCTTTTAGGTAAGAGGAGTGCCTGTGTTCCAAAGCCTCCCTTAGGTGAAGTTTCTGAAAAGGTCTGCTTACCTTCCGTAAGTAAGGTAAAGTAATTAAGGTAAAGGCAGCCGCACGTTCCCCTCCAGGCCCCTGCAGCCCTACCAGCGCCGGCCACTTGATAGCTCCCTCCAGGTTGGGTTACGCAGAGGCCCGCGACACTGCCGTTCGCTGCGATGATCCAGCCGACAAGGCTGAGTGACTTGGTGGAAATATTTCCCGCTTGGACTAACCGGTTGGCGGCCTGTTTACCATCACGCCTTCTTTTATAATGAAAAAAGAGACTGTTTCTGCTTTCTGTGATGGCTGCTGCGGAAATGGTGAGTCCGTGGGTGGTGGTGGGGGACGGGGGGCGGGGGGGGAGAGAAGACGCTTCTACAAGGTGACGTTCCAGCAGTTCTCTGCGTTGTGAAGCCTCCTGACGCCGGCCGGGTGGAAGGGGCTTCCTGACGCAGATTCCACATTGCAGAAACCCTTTGGCCATTGAGTTTTATTCTTGTTCTAAAGTTAGGCTGTGGAATTTGCTACCTGCTGCTAGTAAGTGGCAACCGTCAGCAAAGTAAAAAATGGTGAATGTGATTTTATTAGTCTTAAGATACTCTGCAAAGCTACTCTTGGGATGAAAATGAAATAAATATTTTTAGTGCATAACTGTTGCATAAACAGACCCTGTCGTAGGAAAATCTAAGCAGACAGAGTTTAAGTGGATGAACAGTTCCCTTTTGAATTTCAAACATTACAAGTAAACAAAAAGAAAATAAAAATGGTTGAGCTAAGCATCTATGCTCACACGGCTGTTGGAAGCTGTTGGAACCTCTCAATTGTAGCCCTTGGCGGAAGCAGGTTCCTGGAGGGCTGGTGCCTGACTCCTGGGAGGGTGGGCTGGAATCTAGTTGGGAACATGCGGCCCTTTCCTTGCTCCCTCCGCCTCCCTTCGAGTGACTGGAAATGCCTCTCTGGCACTGAGGTGGGTGGAGTTCTCTTGGAGGAAGCAGAGCCCCAGTGTGGCTTTGGAGCAAGCCCGCTGTCCCCAGCCACTCCTCCTTCTGCAAGGCAAGGGGGGCAGGGGCTGGGCACCCAGAGGGCAGGGATACTTTCATCCTTAACTAGGTCAATCCTGTGCGAGCCTGGAAAGGGTTGTGTTTACGGGAAGCTACAAACACTGTGGGTGGAAGTCCCCTCCCTGGTGCCGCCTGCAACTGGGGGCACGGACACTACTTTCCTGGTAGGTGCTTGCCTGGTGCCGGCAAAGGGTGGGGTTTATGTGGGACCAAGAGCCGTGATGAAAGAGAAGGAAAGCATTTGAAAGTAATTTATCTTCTGAAAAATAATGGTACGCTAACTTCTAAAGGTAAAAAGGCCTGTCTCTATAGATACGCTGTTCAATTGATTTGAGGTTGGTTGAACAAATAATGGGAAAGTCATGTTTGGGGCAGGACTCCGTTCATATCTTTTTGCTCACTTCAGAAGTGTCTCTCTTATCTGCTGTAGCTTGGGAAAAACAAAATGCATTCTCCCTGGACAAATGGCTTTGATTTATTGGCAGTGAACAAGCTTCTTGTGGATAGTCAGATTTCAAAGATTTAACACGACAAAGATTCGTTTGATGCTAAAGCTATAAATAAGGACTTGATGCTTTCTGCTCTTCCCGTGAAGGAGGTGGAGGTGGAGGCGGAGCCTGGTCTCAGAGGTCCTGAAATAGTCACCATGGGGGAAAACGACCCGCCGGCTGCCGAGGCCCCCTTCTCCTTCAGATCGCTTTTCGGACTTGATGATTTGAAAATAAGTCCTGTTGCACCAGGTAGGTGGGCGCACGGGTGTGCTTACTGCAGTCCCCTCCCCCCCCAATACACATGCCCAACGTGGCTGAGTGTCCCCTGGGGAAATACCTCGCCGGGCGACCTCGCACCCACCGGCTGACACACACGCTTCCTCGGGCTTGCGGAATCCTGGAGAGACGGGGCATTAGAGAGGCCATCACTTTGTTCAGCCCCTGGCCAACTCTCTGGAGACAGGTGTCAGCCTTCTCTGGATGGAGCTTCTCTGAAACTGACCCTCCAACTGCCCCTTAGGTGTTAGGTAGTTAGGGGACAGGTCCTGGCCAGGAAATCTCTTAGCCCTCCAGGAAGTTCTGAGAACCCGTGGTCACCAGCCCTTCCAGAAAACTGACAATAAGCTGGGTGTCTCTGAAGGTATCGGATGCCTAGATTAAAATTCAACCGCAGGTGACAGAGGTGCCCCTAGCAACTAAAGGAAGAAAAGCTGGTTTTGGAAATGGGTCATAAATGCTTGGAGAAATAGCAGATACCTTAATGCCTGGATAGGATCTTTTTGGCAAAAAACTATCAGGACTTGTCACCGGAAGATGTGGCTCCCTGGTCCGGATACAGCCAGGAAGACTGACCCCAGGGGCTGGGAAGATGGACCCCTGGGGGCTCTGGTTGAGGTTCCAGAAAGCATGGAGTAGGACCTGTCCTAACGATTCCCTTTAAACCACCTGGACAGCTGATGTGGACGAGGTGGAGAGGATGGGAGGAGAAGCAGAGGCTTCCATAAAAGAAAAGAGCCACGATTTAAAAATACTTCTCAAAAATCAGCATCAGCGTAAATGAAAGAAAAAAAATACCCTGCAATGAACTGACCACCAAAACCTACCTGGTTTTTATGTTTTCTTTGTCCCTTTCCTGTGAGTCTGAACGCCCGTAAGTGTGAACTCATGCACAGAGCAGATGCAGGCAGGCGTTTTCCCACACGTTTGGGGGCTGTATAAATGCCTTTTTTATGGGATCAGAGCATTCCATCGACCGGATGTGTAATTTACACAGCCATTCTGTCATCATTGACATATACTTGTTTCTAATGTTTCATGATATAAATAGCACAATATACATTCTTCTCTGCTGATTTTTGATCATTTTTTCATGATTGACTCCTAGTGGGAAGGAATAAAAACTTGTTAAAGCTTTTCTTTTAAATGAAGCAATGCATTGTTCATTATAGAAACTTAGAAAATCGAGTTACATGGAAAGGCTTTTTAATGACCCACAATTTTACTTCTGCTCAGAAACAGCTCTAGTGGCGCTTTATTACTGGGTTTCGCGCCTTCTTCCTATCAAAATATCTTTTTACAAGTGCTTTAAAAAATTAATTTTTCCCTTAACAGAGGCACTGGGGATTGAACCCCAGACCTCATGCATGCCGCCAGGCAGGGCTCTACCTGAGCTATACGCCCCACCCCCAACACATCCATGTTTCCCTTTGGAAGTGACACATACAGGCAGGCCCTGGAGTTACTGTGGGTTCGATCCCAGACCACTGCGATAAAGCAGTATTGCAATAAAGTGAGTCTGCCTGACTTTCTGGTTTCACAGTGCAGGTAAAAGTTATGTGTACACTGTAGCCTATTCACCGTGCAATAGCATTACGTCTAAAAAACCACGCACATAGGCCTTGACTTAAAAATTAGTTTTAACGTTGTTAAACAATTAACGTCATCGCTAAAAACTGTTAGCTGTCATCTCACAGCGCAGTGTTGCCACAAGCCTTCGGTTCTCAGCAACGACAGTATCTGTGAAGCGCAGCAGGACGGGCTCTGCCTGTGCCGTTCGTACTCTTAAGCTTTTTAAAAAAACCTTTAAAATATCGTGTTCATCTTTCCATGGCATTAAATAATTAAATTGTCTTTAAGGGTTGGCAAACTACGACCCCGGGGCCAAACCTGGCCCACCGCTTGTTTTTATAAATGAAGTTTTACTGGGACACGGACGCATCCATTTATGCGCACTGTGGCCGGCTGCCTTCACGCCAGAGCGGCAGGGTGGAGTGGTTGTGACCGAGACCGCGTACGGACCGTGAAGTTCAAAACATTTACTATCAGGTCCTTTAGAGGAAAAGTTTGCTGGCCCCTCTGTCATTTAGGCGTCTCTGTACCTTTGTTATTTCACCAGCCCCCTTTTCACTGGCCATTTAGGCTGTTCCCACACGTCCGTGTATCAATGTTATAAATGCCACTCCTTCCTCCTTTACATGTCCCTGTACATAGAGATTTGTGTGCATCTGTGATGGCTTTTTAGGATAAATTCCTAGAAGGGGAATTAATAGGTCAAAAATTCTGTCCATTTTCGAGCGTCTTGGGACATATTTCCAATTTGACTCTCAAAAATGTACACAGTCTATAATCCTATTGACTGTTAAGTGTGATCCATTTCCTTTCACTTTGAACTTCAGTGGGAATAACTAATAATAATAATAATTCATTGCAAAGTTGATATTATATCTAATTTGCATTTTTTCCTATTTCCAGAGAGGTTCAATGTCTTCCTGTGCTTGCTTAGCATTTGCATTCCTTCTTTGGAGGGATGCCTTTTGCTTTTTATTGCAGGCGCCCTCAAAGACAGGGCGAGGAGGGGGTGGGGCCATGGTGGGACACATGGAATGCGGTGGAGGAGCCACAAAGGGGCAAATGGGAATAGATACAAAGGTTCTAATTGAACAGCATTCTTTGGGTCTACAACTTGGGCTCATTTCTTAAATCTCACTCCTAGATACAGAAAACTAGAGTCGTTCTGGGGTTCCTGCTGAGTTTTAAAGTGTGAATGGAGCGTGGGCATCTCCAGAGGGAGAGTGACTAATTTAGTGCGGGCTCCTGGGGGTGGGGGAAGTGGAGAGGAGGTCGGTGAATTGGTCATCCTGAAAGGAATTGGTCTCTGGCCCTGGGATAAAGTCACCTTCATGATCATGAAGCCATCCATCTGTCCATCCGCTCATCTATCCATCCATCCACCCATCCATCCAAACACCCACCCACCCATCCACACACCCATGCACCCATCCGTCCATCCATCCATCCATCCATCCATCCATCCACCCATTCATCCATCCATCCATCCAACTGTCCGTTTTACTAATGTTCATCAAGGACTGTGGCATGGCAGTGCTGTTCTAGGTGCTGAGGACACAGACTCGCACGCACCACCAGCTCCTCCATCCGGACCTAAGACGAGTACCCTGCGGATTGCACGTTCTCTGCTCTGCTCCAAGTGTGGGGTCCATCTCCTGGTCCCTTGTTCTTCCCTCTCTCCACAGGCTCTTTCCTTCCTTACTCTTTCCTCCTTTTCCTCCCATTTCATCACTTTCCCCCCATTTTTGTCTTCCAATTCTCTTCTTTTTAGACAACCTTGAATGGCATTGACCATTTCACAATCACAGTCTTTATTGGCAGTGAGTAGAGCTGTGGGTTTCCGAGGACAGGCAGTGGGACATCTTTTCTGCTCTTCCATGGAACAGCTCTGGGCTCTGCATCTCCAGGAGCAGGAGAAGAGAGGTTGGGACAGTCTCTGTCCTGAGAAATCGTGTGCTGCCTGGAAGCCTTCCCCCCATCCCGCATTCCAACTCTCCTAATTTTAAGTGAACACAACTTCAGCATAGATGTATTTTTGAGATTGATGAGACAATTTGCATGAAATGGCCTGTTCTCCCAAGGGTAAAGGCTGCCAGTGGAAATTCTCCTGTTACCCAGAGAGGCTTATACTTTTGGATAGAAGCCTTCTCTTCTACCAAATCGGCCTGGTCCTGCAGGCAAGAACTAGGGAGAGTCTGGGGTTTCACCCTGTTTGCAAGCTAACAAGTCAACCCGCCAAGCCCCAGGGATGCTGGCAGAAGACTCAGCACCCCGTCCCAGGTCAGCCACGTGTGCACACAGGTGCTACGTGCATCTTGTTTGAGTCGGTTACGCTTGGCCGCCAGGTCCCACGGGGGTGACGGGGAGCAGCCCAGGAGCAGGTGGCACCAAGGGTGTGTCTGCGTCACAGCTGAGGAACCCAGAGCTGAGGGGACCCACATCTTTCTGAATGGGCTTTGAACAGACCTGCCCAAGCTTTGCCCCAAAAGAAGATAATTATATTTATCAAGCCAGACAGTAAATAACCTGCCCCTTGCTCTGGAGAGAGACACTGTCTTTTAAGGCTGTTTGCTCTGCCAGCTTCCTCTAAGACATGGGCTGGAACAAAGGCCATTGGTGTCTGTGCCCAGAACTGGCGGAGAATGATCTGCATGTCATGCAGTGGTCCTTTCAGAGGTCCCAGCTCTCCCTCTCCTGAAAGCCCCTGCTTGGATTTTGCGTGTCTCCCTCCTCTGCAGGACAACGTCCTTGGAAGCTGAGGTCCTACTCGCTCTCTGTGTGAGTTTCCCAGGGCCACCACAAACTTGGTGTTAAAACAGCAGAAATTTATCGTCTCCCCATCTGGAGACTAGAACTCTGAAACCAAGGTGACGACAGGGCCACACTGCCTCTGATCCCTGCAGGGACGTCCTGCCTTGCCTCTTCTTACATTCTCGGGTTTGCCGATGATCAAGGGGTCCCTGACTTATAGATGAGCCACCCCAGTCTCTACCTTCATCCCCACATGGCGTCCTGCCCGTGTATTCCTAGCATCTTCCCAGCATCTTCCCTCTGCGTGTCTGTCTGTGTCCAAATGTCCCCTTTTTGTAAGGACACCAGTCATGTTAGATCAAAGGCTACACAGATGACCTCATTTTAGCTTGATTGTCTCTGTAAAGACTCTATGCCCAAATAAGATGATATCCCGAGTCCCGAGGGCTTGAACGTCAGCGTACCTTTCGGGAGGGACACAGTGCAACCCATCACACCATCCCTTACCTGAGGGCGGAGTGAAGTGGGCTGGGGTTGGATGGCGTGGGACCTGCTTTCAGAGAACGTGCCCTCAGGTCGGTGCCCTTTCTCCAAGTCGGCTTTCTTTGGGCTAGAGCATTCTCTGCATTGACAGGAGGGGGGATCAATTGCTCAAGTTTAAGCTTTATTTCATTCCAATTTGCTGCTCTGTGGCATTTCGAGATTCCCCCATTTTTTTTGGTTTCCAGATGCCGATGCGGTGGCTGCCCAGATCCTGTCTCTGCTGCCACTGAAGTTCTTCCCCATCATTGTCATCGGGACAATTGCGTTGATAGTGGCACTGGCCGTGGGCCTGGGCAGTGAGTATGATTCATTATTTAGTAGGCGCTCAAATACCCGTGCAGGCGTTTAAACTTTCATGAGCTTGCCCCTCACACCAGCCCGGGGCCCCCGTGCAGCCTTCACGACTGAGGCTAGCCCCCTCTGGGTTCGCTGCTTTGAGCTTTATTTGCCTGTAGGGTGGTGAAGCCGATCCGGGCCCCCGCCGGGGCCTTTGGCCATGCTGGAGGCTTTGTCACCAAGGAGCCTGCCCGGCTGGCAGTGTCCAGAGACAGCTGATGAAATAGAAGCCGCAGGCTTGACGGGGTAGGAGCTGGTGGCAGAGACAAGGAGGCCATTCATGGGAGGCCAGGCTGCTTTTACCAGCAGGGGCAAGTGGTTTTGAGAAAGGGAGTCATTTGAACTGTGGTCTCTGATAGGGAACAATTTCTCCTTTTCTCGTCAAATAACTGGATCTCAGATCAGTTTAACTCTCCACCTGCTTGGCTTTGGGGTCCACAGTCCCCTCACTCCTTGCCCAGGGTCAGAGATGACAGGGGGCCGACTGGGAGCTGAGGGCCCTCATTCCCGGCCCCTTGTGTGCAGCCGGCTCGGCCGGTCCGCCCACAGCCATGCACTTTCTCGACCTGGAGCGTCTGGAATCTAAATTCATCTCAAGTTGTGATTCAGGGCCACTTAGGGAGACAATGCGGGTACAGCAGCCCCACCCCCTGGAATGTGGACAGAAACTGGGCTGAGGGAAATAGGCTGCTGACGGAGGTGCAGTTTCATTGTAGGTTCCATCACTCTTGGGCAAGCTCAAGGCCACACGGCAGGTGGACGGTTGTTCGTGCTGCGCACTGAGGGAGCCCTTCCTTGACACCCCTGTTCTCTTCCCCTCAGTCCACTTTGACTGCTCCGGGAAGTACAGGTGCCGGTCATCTTTTAAGTGCATCGAAATGACCGCTCGATGCGACGGGGTCTCGGACTGCAAAGATGGGGAGGACGAGTACCGATGTGGTAAGGTCATGACCCTAGAAACACAAGGACATCGGCGCAAACACTCTCTGACCACTTCCACCTGAGAAATGGGTCCAAGGCGATGCCATGGTCAAGTCATGTCCCCACCTGGGATCCAGCTGGCATTCACTCCAGGAGATCTGGGCTGAGTGTTAAGGGAGGGCCCTTATATGGAGCTTAAATTCATTTTGGGAGACTCCATGAGCAAGAGGAAGGAACCTACAAGAGCATTCAGGGTGTGTCCAGACCGTAAGAGCCGTGCCGCCCTGGGAGGGTGGGGTGCTGTGGGCCAGGAGCAGGTCAGGCTCAGCAGAGGAGGATCTGGGCCGTAGAGAAACTGCCCGGGTCTCAGGACCCCTCAGGCCACTAATGGACTGTCTCCCTGTGTGCCGGCCAGTCCGCGTGAGCGGTCAGAACGCGGCACTCCAGGTGTTCACAGCTGCTGCCTGGAGGACCATGTGTGCCGACGACTGGAAGAGCCACCACGCTGCTGTTGCCTGTGCACAGCAGGGGTTTCCCAGGTAATTCGGGGAGCCTCCAGCCAGCGTGTGGAGTCTCAGCGGAGATAGTGATGAAGGCGGGCAGCTGGGCACAGGCCGGCGCCTCCCATCCCCGTGGCAACCCCAGGTCCCGACCGCTAAGCGACTTGCTCCAGGTCACCCAGGATGTGTCTCCCCTGCTTCTCCCTCCTGGAGCCCCTCCCCTTCCCTGAGTCCCTTGGCCTCCCCTCTATCAAGTGACCCTCTCCTCCTCATAACCCCTCTTCCCCGCACCCCTCAGACCTCTCTGCTGAGATGGTCCTTCCTGGAGCCTCCCGAGTCTAAACTCATCTTGAGTTGTGGCTCAAAGCCACTTAGGGCGCCCTCTCAGGGCAAGGCTGGTGGGCACCCTTCCCCAGTCTGTCTTCTCATCTTCGTCCGCTTTCTTCACTCCAGACTCGCCCTTTCCTCCCCTCTCTGTTGCTTCAATGCTAAGGTTTACTTCTGTCTCCTTCTCGTTCATTCTTCCTCCTTCTCTCTTGGACGCCCTCCTTCGGTCTTCTCTGCTTTCAGTATCCGGGGTCAGAGGTCTGTGAAAAAGAAAAAGACAGACTGGCCAGTAGGATTGCCTGGGTCCCAATCCCAGTGCCCACGTAGCCCCGACTCATGACTCAGGCCTCAAAATAGGGATATTAGTACCAGCTTGAGAGGGTGGGTGTGGGGCTCCAGGACCCTGGAGGGAAACCCGGCACCTGCACGAGTCTGCGGTCGTGGCTGTTGCTGCCACTGAGGCTTTGGCAGCGTATGGGGCTCCAGTTGCGGCCTTTGGGGTCTCTTTGCATCTCCCCACCACCTGGCTTGCGCCTGCAGGGGACTCTCCATCTCAGTAACAGCTGGCTTTTTCACCTGGCATCCGCCACAGCAGCGGCAGGCTGAGCACCTGGGCGGGGGTGGGGGCGGGGCTGGGAGGGTCGCTGCTGCTGCCTTGAGTTCATCTTCTCCCAAACTGAAACCTGACCCAACTGTGTCTACGATGGACGGTCCCAGCACTGCCCCCGCCCCCAGCGCCTGCAGTGACCTGATGAAATCCTGCTTGGAGAGTTAGCGACGGAAGCAAGCCAGCTGCATTGTCATTTGTTCATCCCATCACCTCCTACCTCCTAACTCTTCAAACACCCGATTTGAAAAACCTCTACGCCCTCTTGCCCGTGGTTCTCCCAGAGACCTGTCTCCTGACCCTGCAGACGCCGGCTGCTTCTGGCGCCCCTGAAGCTCTCTGTCCACGTACTCGCCCCTGGAGCGGGAGCCCGCCCCTGCCCTGGGCAGCCCGGGAGGCCCTTCACTGCCCCTCCAGCCTGTCACCCTTGGGGTGCTCAGGGTCCCCACTTTGGTGCCCACCTGAAAACACCCCACCTGTTCTGTGTTCTCTTCCCTCTGGGGCCGCTTCAGGCCAAGAAAAGGTCGGTGTAGCTGAATGCGTCGAGGAGGGGGCACCCAGCTACGTCAGGGAGGGTCCTCCCTCCCACGTGCCTGGAGCCCTTGGTGAGTGGACGGGCTGTGGGGTGGCAGCTGCCCAGGCTCTTCCAGGTCGGGGATGCCTTGCTGAATTGGCAGAAGGAAGCCAGTGAAGGTTTGGGGGCACAAAGTGACACCCCCCCAACCCAGGACGGTGCCTGTAATACTGACATCTGAGCACAGGTGGATTTGAGGCACAGAGTGAACTTCACACATCGGGTCTGCGTCTCCCATGTGCTTGCAGCTACGTGAGTTCAGACACCCTCAGAGTGGACTTGCTCGAGGCGCGGTTCCGAGAGCACTTTGTGTCCATCAGCCACCTCCTGCCAGGTGACAAAGTGACTGCTTTACAGCACTCGGTGCACTTGAGGTGAGCGGCCAGGTGGTGTTGCGTCCCCACATGTGTCCAGTTGCCCCCTGGACTCAGGCAGCCCTCCAGGACTCAAGGGCGTGAGGGTGTGTCCTCCAAGTGCAAGGTCGGGGCTTGGCCACTTTGGTTAGACTGGGTGGATGCACCAGGCTGGGGTACAGGAACTTAGCCCCAAAGCAGGCAAATACAGACTGAGGGAGAAAGGCGGCGGGGTGGGCGAAGGAGTCACGTGATGCGCATGCCATGCATGCAGTACCACACCTCGCACACAGAGGGCGCTGCCGGTGTGTTTGGAGAAAGGAAGGGGGGACTATCAGAAAGAAATTAAGAAACGTATCCATTATTTGCAAACTACTTTCATGTTCACCATTTATATTACACGTTTCCCCAAACAACTCAGGAGGAAAGTAAAACGAAGCGCCTTCAAGTGATAGTCAGGTACCCGAAAGCCTAGAGGGGTCACCTGCCAGGCGTGTGGAGGTGCGTCGGGCACTCTGAACCCACGGTCCACATGCTCTTCCTGACCCTTTGGGCCAAACCCCAAGAGGAGTGTGTCCTCTTTTCCAGGAACCAACAGCCTGTCAGTCTGTCTTTTATTTGACAATCGCACCTGGTCCCACGTGCAGTCTGCAGGGACAGCTTATCTCTTGGGTCTTAAAACCACAGTCTGGTGACACTTGCTTTTTCTTGCATGATTGCATGACAGGACTGAGGCTGTAGAGGCAGGAAAAGTTACAAAGGGGTCCTGGGGTGCACCCCACCCATGTAGGGGAGAGTGTGTGTCATTTCCGGGGCAGTCACACCTCTGCTCCGGGGAGGAGTCCTCTCTGAGGGGTGTGTGTCCCAGGCTGCAAGGACTTCCTGCCAGGAGAGCCTGTCACGCCGTCCAATGGACACGAGTCCCCAGGGGCCAGTCAAGAACCTCGGGTTAAAACTGACATGCAAACGACACCAGTATGTGTCGATATCATGGAGCTCATTTTGCATCAGTACAAGCTTAGAAACACTCAGCGGCTGGTCGCATACCGCACTTCACTGTGGTCACGTGTTTTATAATGAGCTGTGTGACCTCACTCTCGTGGGTTTTTTTTTAACAGACTAAAGTTGTAATCTGTATTCAAGAGCAGGGGAATAGAGTTTATTTTTCTTTTACATTAGGATTTAAGTGCATTTCACAGGCCTCCAGTGTTTATCTTTAAACCTAGTCTTTTTCCACTTTAGGGAGGGGTGTGCCTCGGGTCACGTGGTCACTTTGACGTGCTCAGGTAAGAGTCACAGAAACGCAGGGATAAATGGAAGCTCGCCCTGGCTCACAGGCTGCCTTGTCCCCTCTCCCCTCCTCTGCTGCCCGTCCCTTCCTCCCGGGTGCCAGGCGGGAGCCCTGTGGCCCTACCTGCCAGAGGAGGGGAGCCGTCAGTCTCCCCTGCCAGGTGCGGGGAGGCAGTCCGTAGCCACTTCTCAGCCACAGTCAGGACCACGCTGCACGACGCCCTGTCACTCGGTGGTGGCTCCAGGAGCCTGACTCGCTGTCCCCTTCTCTTCCCCGCCGCCCCCCGCCCCCTCCAGAACAGTATGCAGGCTACTTGTGCCCCGGACACTCCCCACCCGGCCTGGGCAGGCGCCCCTTGCTCCTGGCAGGGGCTTCTCGTTTTGGGGCTGGGTCTGAAGAAGTCAGGCACTTGCTCAGCAGCACCTGTTAGTGAGGCTCCCCGCCCTCCTGGAGAGCTGTCAGCATCCTGGGAGCGTGGGCGTCATGGGCAGGGGGCTGCCAGCACCCGGCTCTGTGCACCAGCGGGCTTTTCCCACTGCACTTCGCAGCGCCCAGCCCGTCCCGCCTCGGGTGACCTGCCCCCCGCCTCACCCTGCGCTCGCCCTGAAGCGCTCTCCCCTGGGCTGCGAGCTCTGAGTGGGGCAGGATGCCAGGGAGAGGAGGGGTGTGTGGGACCCACCCTGACCCTTGTGTTCCCTCTGCAGCCTGCGGTCGGAGGATGCGCGACAGCGCACGCATCGTGGGTGGGAACGCGTCCTCACTGGCGCAGTGGCCCTGGCAGGCCAGCCTGCAGTTCCAGGGCTACCACCTGTGCGGGGGCTCCCTCATCACCCCGGTGTGGATCGTCACAGCTGCTCACTGCGTCTATGAGTGAGTGCTCCTGCCTCCTGGCGGGGAGGGTCCTCATCTTCCCCAGACTCCCTTCCAGTCTGGGCCACGTTGGGATGGGTCTGATTTGAGTGGTTGGCAGCAGAGCAGGTCCGGAAAGCAGGAACACAGACCAGATCGTCCCAATGTCCCCCAGGGCGGCCCCTCCCCGCTGGATCCATCTCCATCAGCTGGGGGAGACTGGTGACCCTGAGCTCATTTTAAGGACCTTAGACCTGCAGCTCCTACAGAAAAGAGAGAGAGGAGGAAGGGAGCTCTGGTGCAGGAGGGAGCCCGCGACGCAGAGGCCCTAGACCTCCCTGCAGTGACTGGGGTGGACCGCGCGGCAGCCGGCCTGCCGAGAGGGAGGGGGCGTGCGGGGCGGGTGGCGCGTGGCCCTGGAGCAGCCTCTCAGGAGGGGCGGCGCGGAAGAAAACCGCAGCAAGTGCTTACAGGCAGAGTAGCGACTGCCCCTGCTGCGTTTTGGTTCCTGGTGGAGAACGGGCCCCGGCGGCCCCTCACAGTCGGCAAAGCTGAGCTCGCTTCTCCAGTGCCCAGACGTCCCCAGGGGCGCGGCGCGCAGGTCCTGTCTGGGAGACGTGCGGGGAGGGCTGTGCCCCTGCGGGGCTGGGGAGGGCGCCTCCTGCCGGTCCCCAGCACTGGCTCTGGGGACACCCGAGGTCCATGGGTTCAGGTGCTTGGGGCGCTCTCGTTTCAGTCTCTACCTCCCCAAGTCGTGGACTATCCAGGTGGGGCTGGTTTCCCTGCTGGACAGCCCAGCCCCCTCCCACCTGGTGGAAAAAATCGTCCGCCACAGCAAGTACAAGCCAAAGAGACTGGGCAATGACATCGCGCTCATGAAGCTGGCCGGGCCTGCCTCCTTCAGTGGTACGTCTGGGTCTCTCTCATGTTGTCACTATCATTTGTTTCAAGAGAATTTGCGTTTCTCGTGGAAGCGTTTGAGGGTGGCTGCTTTACAGTCTCCGCCAGATGACCCTGAATCTGACTCATTTCAGCCTTGGCCTCAGCTGACTGTCCCATCTCATGAACGCTGTGATTTTCTTGGTTCTTGGTATGATGAGAACTTCTCAGTCGTGTTCTGGACACGTGAACCGTCCTGTTAGGAGACGCCGGGCCCTGCGTGCGTCCTCGGTCGCAGCGGCGGTCACCCTGCTCAGGCTCTCTGTGCAGGTCTGCCTGCTTCTGCGGCTGTGGCTCTGATGGCTACTTGACTTTAGAGCCTTCGTGGCTCCCCTGCAACCAGCTTGGTTTGTCGGGGCCTCCGGGGCCCTCTCTTGTGGTGCTTTCTCTCTGCTGGTGCCGTCCGGAGATTAAAGGGACTGCCCGAGGCCGGGCCACCTGGCTGCCTGTGCGAGGTAGAAGGGAGTCTCAGGCCCGTGGTGACAAAGAGCTTTCCCTCGGTTGGTGAGGTCCCCTGCCAGTGCCACCCACCTGCCTGGTGTCTCCATCTTGGCCGAGGGGGAGAGGGCCTCCCAGGCCAGCCAGCTTGTAGTGGGGTCCTTGGTGGTCCTCTCTTTACAAACTGGAACTTACTGGGCATCTTCGGCAACTGGAAGTTACTCAGAGACATTCTCTCCCAACCAGCTGCTGAGCTCAGCAGCTCCGTTCCTCCATGGAAATGTCATGTCCTGACGCCTGAAGGTTACAAAAACACCAGAAAAGTCACACAGGACAGAACTTTCCAAAGTTTTTGCAGATGCAACAAAGCCTTCAAGCCTACTCTTAAGTAAATGAAAGTCCCCTTCTCCATCCCAAGGGTGACAGCAGCTTGGAGAGCAGGCAGGGAACAGCAGGCAGGGAACAACAGACAGGCCCTTGCTGGAGCAGAGTCCTGGCTCAGGGCCAGCAGCAGGTGTGACCTGCAGAATCACCAGGGCATTTATCCTGAAGCACATGGAGCTCTCTGTGTGACACCTTGAAACAGTATTTCTAGAGAAACAGAGATATTGTACTGGTGGTGTTTATTTGTAGATTATTATTAATGGTATTTCATTATAAAGCAATTTCACTTTGCACTTGGACAAAAATTAAAATGAGCCCCTTTGTCTCTTCTCTGCCTTTCCATGACTGTCACACCCAGAAAAGCTCAGCCTATCTCAGGATGCAGTTGCGTGAAGACCCCTGGCAGTTTTTGGTGGCAGGCTTGTGTGACACAGCCCACGTGGAAAGGCAGGCTTGTGGCCTCCAGACGTGGCAGGAAGATGGGAAGACTCATGGAGTGATGCTCTGCGAAGCAACGTGCCCGCGGTCTAGACCAGGGGCAGGCAGCCTGTGGCCCCCGGGCTGAATCTGACCCTTTGCTTGCTTTTGTAAATAAAGTCTTGTTGGCACACAGCCCGGCGGCTTGTGCCCTGCTGCCTGCGGCTGCGTCCACACCGTGGTGGCAGAGGGGCGGCTTGAGACAGAGTCTGCGTGGCCTGCAAAGCTAACATGCTTACTCTTTGCCCCTTACAGAAAGCATGCTGAGTCCCGGTCTAGGCTCACTCACGTTGCAAGGTCCAAGGTGGTTTTAAAGTTTCAGAGCTCTGGCGGGGGAGAGCCCCTGCTTTGGGCTAACAGCTTGCAAACCACTAGGGGCCTGGCCTTTCTTTGGGAGACGGTCCAAGCCCCCTGCAGACGTGGTCCCTGATGAGACGGCTTTCTTGGACTGCGGCTCCCACGGGGTTGAGAGCTGCTGTTTCCTCTTCAAACAGAGATGATCCAACCAGTTTGTCTGCCCAACTCTGAAGAGAACTTCCCCGATGGGAAGATGTGCTGGACGTCAGGATGGGGGGCCACAGAGGATGGAGGTCAGTGGTCGGAAGTCGAGATCCTGAGTCCAGAGCGCCCAGAACTGAGAGAGCTGGGTTCACGCTCCCCTCGAGGGTCCCCGTGCAATGTGTCCGCCCGCACGTCCCAGTCAGGGGGTCAGGGGTGGTGCAGACGCCCCCACCCCAGCTGCTGAGACAAGAGAGGAATGGTGATGGGGTGTGCTTGGTGGTGGGCCTTTAAGACGCAAGAGTGATAGGTTTACAAATAGGTTGAGTTACAGGGTGTCGACCCCTTTGGGTGGGTAGTGAGGCTGACCCACTGCAGACGTGTTAGTGTCTTGTTGCTGCCGCAACAAACAATCCCAAAATTAAACAACCCACGTGCGTTACCTTATAGTCATGGTCAGAAGTCGTAACTCCATCTCAGAGGGCTGGGGTCAGTGTTGGGAGGCTGCGGCCCTCCTGGAGGCTCTCAGGGAGACTCTGTTCCTGCCTTTTCAGCTTCCAGAGCCCCCACATCTCTTGCTGCCACCCCTCCCTCCACCTTCAGAGCCAGAAGCACTGCCTCTTCCAACCTCTCTCCTCTCTGACCTCTGCTTGCGCCACCACATCGCCTTCTGAGCCCTCTGAGGATCCCTGTGGTTACCTTTAAGGCCCACCCAGTGAGCCGGGATCCTGTCCCATCTCAAGGTCTTATCACATCCGCCAAGCCCCTTTTGCTATGGAAGGTGACACGGTCACTGTTTCCAGGAATTGGAACTTGGGATTCACTTTCTTAACCTGTATATTAACTTCAGCTGCAGCCTAAGAATGACCGTCTCTCATCTCATGGGCTTGACTTGCTAGTTACTCTTTTTTTTTTTTTTTAATATGCTTTAAAGGAACTTCTATTAAAATTTGTAGCAAGAGAAAAAGAAAGATGAGAGGGCATTTTCCTGCGGACCACCCCAAGGTTCTGCCAAAAAGCTGTGTGTGTTTGAGACCTTCCTGGAGCCTCAACCTCCCTTCTGTAACCTGGGTTGTTCTGAGAATGAAACAGGCCGGTGTGGGGTCAAGTGCTTGGCGGGGACCAGCCTTGGGGGGGGGGCCATGCTGGCTATGGTGGCCGCCCCCACCTCCCCCCACGTGGGTGCCCTTAGGGAACCGAGTGGCCCTGACACGAAGCAGGGGGGTCCCCCCAGCCCACTCATTAGGGAGCAGAGCTCTAATGCCATCCTCCTCCAGGTGTGTACCCCCCACCCCAGATGCACGCCCTCTGAGTTCCCGGCGGGGCTCCACCTCACCCACGGTCCCCCTTGCTCTGACACAGGCGACACCTCCCCAGTCCTCAACCACGCCGCTGTGCCTTTGATCTCCAACAAGATCTGCAACCACAGGGAGGTGTACGGGGGTGTCATCGCCCCTTCCATGCTCTGCGCCGGCTACCTGAAAGGCGGCATGGACAGCTGCCAGGTAGGGGCCCTGGGCGACCTCTGGGGGCCCCGCAGTGGGCGGGGTTAGGCTCTGGTCTGGTGACCCAGCCTGTGGGACAGGCCAGGGCCAGCGTTTCCCTGTGACCGACCGAAAAGCAAATTTACAGGGTGTGGGGAAGAAGTTTACTCAAGATACCACTCCCTTTCCTGCCTGGTGGCACTCCCCGCTGCCCTGGTGCTGGGTGGTGGGAGGGGTCTCAGAGTTTGCAGTAGGGGCAGAGCGCAGGCGGGAACCGGGGAATCCAGCCTCCAAGGCCACAGTGGGCAAGACTCCAGCCTCCAGCACTGCCTGGTCCAGCCGATGCCCCTGGCCAGGCAGACCCTCCCTCTGACAGCACCCTTCCGCTCCCCAAGCTGCCTTGACTTTTGAGGATACAGTGTATCTAGATTTCGCAGGGAGACAGCTGGAGGGAGACCATCCCCCCAGCACAAGGGCCCAGAATCAGGAGTGCGAGTCAGGCCTAGAAGGCCTGGGAGGGTGAACACAGAGCGGCAGTTCATGATATGGTGCAGGGGGAATCCTGCCCCGAGGACAAGGGACACGTGGTGTCAGTGCCCATTCTGTGTCCTTTGTCCCTTTCCAGGGAGACAGCGGGGGGCCCCTGGTGTGTCAGGAGAGGCGGGTGTGGAAGTTGGTGGGAGCCACGAGCTTCGGCATCGGCTGTGCTGAGGTGAACAAGCCTGGAGTCTACACCCGTATCACCTCCTTCCTGGACTGGATTCACGAGCAGATGGAGGTGGGTGCTGCAGCTCCTCCCCTCCAGCTCTTGCTGAGGCCCCTCCTTATACCTGTAGCATTCTTTCCGTGGGACCCTGGTCCTGCTGTTCAGAGCCAGGAAGTGACCAATTAATTACTGATTCATCATGCAGTGACTTTGTGCTCCTGAGTGTCGGACTGAGCACAGCCAGTGTCACAGGCAAGGTCTGGGTGGGGTGGGCCTGGCAGGGGTCGGGCACATGCGAGGACGAGCCTTGGAGGATGGGGCCCAGTCAGGGGGGCATGTGTGTATGTGGAAACAGGTGGCAGACGGTTTGGACCTGGAGGCCCCAGCACCCACTGAGGAGTTTGGACCTTGCTGGGAGTCAGGATGGGGTGGGGAGTCTTGGATCACAAGAGGTCTGGGCAGTTCTATGCTTGGGGAGGGGGGCGCATCCCTGGAGGGGTGGCTGGAGGAGGAACAGTCAGTGAGGCTGGCTTGGCAGAACCGGGGCCAGCAGGGGGAGCCCTGGGGATGGTGGGAGAAAGGGAGTGCCCCCTTCTACTCCAGGCCCCAGTGTGATGGCTTGGAGGACAGGTGGTGACAGCCACCCGGGGAGCAGGGGGCTCACAGCCTGGCCTCGTGCCTCGCGGACACTCAGCAAATGTCTGCTGACCTGACCGCCAGCTCTGAGCCCCACATCAGGCCTTGGACCAATTTCAAATACCTTTTTTTTTTTAACACATAAAGTTAACCACTTTAGAGTGAGCAGCGCTGTGGCGTTTAGCCTGTTCGTGGTGTTGTGCAGCCTCACCTCTGTCTAGTCGCAAACATTTTCACTGCCCAGAAATAAGACTTCACTAAGCAGTCCCTCCCGGCTCCCTGTCTCCCAGCCTCTGGCAACCAGCAGCCTGCTTTCTGAGTCTAATGAGAACCGTGACTGCAGCCCTGCACATGCCGACAGCACAGAGACAGATCTCCAGCCCGGGGCCCAGAGCACTCCCCTAGCTGCTCGCTAACACCGAGGACCCCCCAGTGTTCTGCTCGCCTCAAGATGAGGCGTTGGGGCAAGGAATAATGACTTTATTCCAAAAGCCAGCAGACCAAGAAGACAGAGGCCCAATGTCCTGGAGAATCACCTTCCCCAAGTCAGAATTCAGGCTCCTTTTATACTAGAAGGAGGGGGTGTAGTCAGTTGTTGCAGACTCCTTGGTGTCAGCATCCTTTGTTCCTGCAGCTGTCCACGTGGGTCAGGCCATGATGTTCCTATAAACCTCCAACAAAACAAACGTTATTTTCCATTCTGCAGCTTGTTATCGTCATATGAGTGCAAGAGTGTTACTATCCTTAAAGGTCAGAGCCTTCTGAACAGGCTCTCCTGTGTATTTCAGGCTAAAGGCAACACTCTTTTACAAAAGGTGCAGAGCTGGCAAGACTGAGCCTAGAAAACAGGGCACAGGGTTAAAGCCAAAGGAACAGATCTCACATGGAGTCAGATTTGTTCTTTCCTGTTGTACCATTATACCAGGACCTTCTCCAGAGGGTCTGATCAGGAGGCCCTGGAGATTTGGATGCAGGAGTCTTCAGGGCCCACTCGGAGGCAGTGGGGAGGATGTTAGAAAAGGCTCCCACGCCTCCCAGATGGGAGGAGCAGGCCGGTCTGGACGGGTGGACGGCTTCCCTGACGCCTCTGACCGGCTGAAGCCTGTGTGAATTACGCCCTTTTTCAAGTCTCTCTTCAACTGTCTGGGGGATGAGCCAGAAGAGGCTTCCGTCCCATTGCTTCCCTTCTGTGAGAGGTTCCCAGCAGGGCTGCGTTTGCAGTTGCTCCTGATGAATATTTTGGTTGTTTCTGCTGACAGCCTTCCAAGGGCTCATACCCGTTTTTCAGCTGGTGAGACTGTGGCTGAAACACTTGCCTTTTCAGCAAGTAGTTTCCTCTCACTGCTGGGGGCTTAAAACCAGGTGGTTGCGACTCAAACGGGACATAGGAACACTGATGCTAAGAGCTGCAAATTTCACGTGGAAACTATGAAGAAGTCTCAGGCCGGTGATGGAGAAGGCGGGGGCGTGGCTTGGTGGCGGTGCATGTGGGGAGTGAAGCTGTTTCCCACTTACTTGGGATCTGCGTGGAGTGGAGGCCAACCTTGTCCCCATCAGCTGTAAACACAGCTGATGCTCCACTCAGGATAAAATGCAGGTGCTCACTCGAACTTAATGTTGGAGAGACAGCTTGAAGTGGTAAAAAAAAGATAATACCTATGTTTTCATTTTTAGAGGGATCTGAAAACTTGAAGAGAAAGAAGCAAGTTACCACCTTGAGTTCCTGCCAAGATGGAGCCATCCCTGCCCTTCCGTGGAATCCCGTGTGGAAACTTCGAGCAGCAGAGCCAAAAGAAGGAGCATCTTTTCATTCCTCTACAAGTAGAACAGTTTTCTTCTAACACCTCTAACCAGCCAGAGGGGCAATGGACTGAAATGACCCTGAAAGTCCTTTCTGACCTTCACTAACAGCAGAAGCAGGAACACCTCCCAAGGGCTACCTTTTCCCTACTTGTCCGTCCGCTTTCCTCCCATGCAGAGCGGTCCACGCCGCAGCCACTCAGCAAAGACACGGCAGCCTGGACCTGCAGGCGTCACTGCAGATGCCGCTGTCTGCACATCTGTATCCAGGCACCAGAACCGGACCCAAATTTTCTACCAAGATCTCTTTTCACATGTGGGAACTTAACCTCTATGTGATTATAGTTTTGAGGTTTATTTCTGTTATGTCTTCCTAGCCTTTGGTGCTTGATGTATTATTGTCTCTTGCTCCCAGAGGACATACACCTTCTTAGTGTGTTCAAAAGCCAGAGCTCGTCTGAATGAATCCTGACTGCTTGTGTAAACTGAAATTGTGTAAGTTTCGTTCAAGAGGCTGGATTACTTTGATCTCTTCTGTAGACATTGTGGGCTTTGCATTTTTCTGTTAGAACAGGGTTCTCAGCAGATCAGCACTATCTCTTATGACATCACAACACTCAGAAGCAGAATAAGAAAGTACTGGGATAACACAGGACCACCGAGACCCCACACAGCAATACTGATGACAGTCTCCTGCCATCAAGAAGCCAGAGGCTTCCCTACCTCTTTGTATGGACCTGTTAATCTACCATGCAGTTGCAGGGCTGGGGACCCCTCCCATGACCCACACACCTTCTGAGGTCCCCACAACACACACACAACAGAAGAAGGTTACTTGGTAAGTAATTGCTGCCCAGTGGTGCTTTATCATGAACAATTTCATCAGAATATGAATCTGTTGCTTTGCTTTGAGGCAACAGTGGGAAAGATGGGTGACTTTCAAAGAGATTAGAGATGGACCCAGGTCCAGGGAATGTTGTGGCTCCAGGAAGCCTCCTGTGACTTGAGTGAGAGGGGAATGGAGGAAGATGGGGGGTGGGTAGCTAGGGCAAACTGTAATTGGATGGCCCTCACTGAATCAGAGTCACTGTACAGATCTCTGTACATGTCAGAAAGTGACAAGACCATTTTTATTTTGAGGGTTTCTACCCAGCTCTCTTTGAAGGTAGTGGTAGCTCACCAAAGCAATCTCGAGAAAGAACAAAGCTGGAAATATCACCCTTTCTGATTCCAAACTATATTATAAAGCTACAGTCATCAAAACAGTGTGGTACTGCCATATGAACAGACACACATCAGTGGAACAGAATAGAGAGCCCAGAAATATACCCACGCACTTATATGGGCAATTAACCTGTGACAAATGAGGCAAGAACATGCAATGGGGAAAAGACAGTCTTTTCAGCTACAAGCAAAAGAATGAAACTGGACCACTTTCTTACACCATACACAAAAATAAACTCAGCATGGATTAATATATAAATATAAGACCTGAAATTGCAAAACTCATAGAAGAAAACATAGGCAAGTACCTCTTTGACATATGTATTAGTATTTTTTTTTGGATTTGTCTCCTCAGGCAAGGGCAACAAAAGCAAAAATAAACAAATGGGACTACATCAAACTAAAACATGTTTTGCACAGTGAAGGAAATCATCAACAAAACAAAAGTCTGCCTACTGAATGGGAGAAGATATTTGCAAATAATATATCCAATAAGGGGTTAATATCCAAAATAGACAAAGAACTCCTACAACTTAATAGCAAAAAACAAACAACCCAATCAAAAAAATGGACAGAAGACCTGAATAGATATCTTTCCAAAGAAGACACACAGATGGCCAACAGGCACCTGGAAGATGCTCAGCATCACTAGTCACCAGGAAAATGCAAATCAAAACCACAATGAGATATCACTTCACACCGGTCAGAATAGCTATTATCAAAAAGACAACAAATAACAAGTTTTGGCAAGGGTGTGGAGAAAAGGGAACACTTGTGCCCTGTTGGTGGGGCTGTAAATTGGTGCAGCCACTATGGAAAACAGTATGGAGGGTCCTCAAAAAATTAAAAATAGAACTATCGTATGATCCAGCATTCCACCCTAGGTGTCTACCCAAAGAAAACAAAAACCCTAATTCAAAAATATATATATCTCCTATGTTTATTGCAGTACTGTTTACAATAGCCAAGATAAGGAAATAACCTATGTGTCCACCAGCAGATGAATGGATAAAGAAAATGTGGTATATATACACAATGGAATATTATTCAGCCATAAAAAAGAATGGGATCTTGCCATTTGTAACAACATGGCTGGACCTTGAGGATATAATGGTAGGTGAATAAATCAGACAAGGCAAATTAAAAAATGAAAGAAATATTTCACTTATATGTAGAATCTAAAAAACAACAAATGAACAAACATAACAAAACAAACAGTCTCACAGATTCAGAGAATACACAGACGGTCACCAGCAGGGAGTGGTTAACGGCTGAGTGAAGTGGGTGAAGGGGACTGAGAGGTACAAACTTCCAGTTATAAAATAAATAAGCCCTGGGGATGTAATACACAGCACATCGTCAGTAACATGGCAATAAGTTTGTATGGGGACCGAGGATAATGAGACTTACCACGAGATCGTTGTGGATTGTCTTTAAACATCAGACCACTATGTTGTGTGCCTGAAACTAACATCGCATTACATCAGCTAGACTTCAATAAACCATGTTCTACAGGACGAAAGAAAGAAACTATCAAGCTCTACAGATTTCCATTTATAATGGTACCATGGCACAGAATCTTTTGTTAGTTTAAAGAAACCCATATACCTTCATTTAAAATTACCCTGCTCGAAATAAAATAATACTCCAATTAAAAAAAGAAGGAAAGTGGTGGTAGCTCAGGGATTGAAGATAGAGCCTGTGAAAAGAGAAAAGATTTCACACGTGATGATCTTAGTTGTGAGAACTTGGCTTTGGGGTCAGCAGCCTTTTGTGGTTTCCTTCTGTTTTAACTGCTCCTGAATTTTGTTGGGAAATATTTGTCATCTTACATGTTTCAAAAGGTCTTGGGTGATGCTAATGTCAGCCAGTGACTCAGCCTGTACCAGGAAGGAGCCTGGCACCATTCTCAGCCCGTTTCACATACTTGCCTGTTGCATCATCACAGCGACCCTATGACATAGGGATTATCACTAGTCCCATTCCACAGATGGGAAAATTGAGGTGTAGAAGTGAAGAGGATTTCCCAAGACCACCCATCAGTCCAGTGGGGCACCGCATACCAGCAGGAGCGAAAGCAAGTAACTAACTGTAAAGCTACAGTCTTCAGCATTTGAGTCTAAAGAGACTTTGGGCCACCAGTTGGAACCCATTGAGACATAATGTGATGATCAACTTCTCTGTCCTCTAGATACGTTTGGTCCCAGTGGAGACGTTTGCTGGCTTGAAGTTCGTAGGTAAAGCTGTTTGCCATCTTGTTGATTTTCTCCCATGGATATAGCTTCATACCTACCCTACCAGACAGCCAGGCCGGAGCAGGAGCCAAGAGAGAAGGCTGTGGCTGGAGCACACCTAACCTGCAGCCCAGCAACAGCCAGAGAAACATGCCATAGATGAGGTGGGCTGTCTCCCCCTAGTGGCTTGGGCCTGAAGAAGCAACTGTGGGGCATCTGTGTCCCAAGTAAGTAAATGAAGGAGGCCCCCATCTGTGCCCAGAAGTCCAGGACAGTGCCTGGAAATGCTGCCTCTCTCTGTCTGTCTGTCTGTCTGTCTGTCTGTTTGTCTTTCTGATATTTTAGTATTTGATATAGCTGTGTTTAAGCATTTTTATAAGAATTATAGAAGACCTAACAATGTTACAGAAAGTTTGGAAACAGAGTGTTAAAAATTGGCCAAAAACGTGAATACTGTACTTGGCCACCAAAGCTGTCACTACCTCCCTCTTCTAATAGCAGGGTTTCTGGCTGGGAGGTGAGGCCCCAGCTGAAGTCCATCTTCTCCACTCCTCACCTGGAGAGACGGCCCAGGGCTGTGCAGGAAGACCCCAGGAAGGTCTGGCTGTCGCCCTGGCCCGGAAGCCGCTGTGGGTGGAAGGTGTTCCAGACGTGGGTGAAGCTGTACTGGTCTTCACATCCGAAGGCCCCTCTGTGAGCATTCTCCAAGCAGCAGCGGTGGGGTTGGGATGCGTGCGTGAGCACCCAGCCCTGATCTAGCGGCAGACCCACACCTGATGGCCCGTGTGTGGCCAGGCCGCCAAGAGGGCGGCTCTCTTGCTCTCGGTCCATCCCCTGCTGGAGCAGTGCCTGTGTCCCCGGCACCTACTCACCTGCCTGACCCGCCTTCATCCTTGCCCCCGCCCCAGCTAGGGATTGTTCCTATCACGGGGTGGCTCCTCTGCTGGTTTCCCTGGTAACCGATGAGCCAGCCTGACGTCAACTCCCCTGTAACTGCTAACCTCTCCGCCGCCCCCACCAAAAGCCAAGATTGCTGCCAGGACCTGCCCACCGCCCTCCACCGCACTCCATGGGGTGTCGCTTCTTCCGACGTGTAAGCTCCCCCATCTGTCAAACCACTGAGGTCTCCGTTGTTGACTCCAGGCTCTTTTTTCGGGCTGGAAGCTGGGTGAATACAGGCCCTGAAGGCCAGCGGGGTGCAGCCCCACACCCGGCCTCCAGCGGCTGGAAGGCAAAGGGACGTGCCTGTGGTGACGGAGAAGAATCAGGTTTCTGCTGCAGAAGAGTAAACAGTATTGGCTTCCAATCAATTAATTTAGACACATTTACTCTTTGGCTAGTTTTCCCCAAAGGCTGAAAAGGCAAGCCCCCTGGGTTGCTGCGTCTTGTGACTGGGGACACCACATCCTCTGTGACTGGGGACAGCACCGCATGGAGAACCATGGCCTGTCCTCCTGCTTCTGAGCATCTTCTGGAGACGTGCTGCCTTCCAGTTCATGGGCCTCCCCTGGATTCCTAAATGGTCTAAATTTTCCCCGAAACTCATGAATCTGTAGAGAGAGGTCCTTGCTTGGGCTCCCATAGCACTTGGGTGTGTGTGTGTGTGTACATGTATGTGCACACATATGTGTACATGTATATGCATGCTAGTTTGTGTGTGTGTGTCGTTGACTGAAAAAAATGCACAACCTAAAATTGAGAATTACGTTTTATTCAGCAGATATTCTGAGGACTTAAGCCTGGGAGACAGGCTCGTGGACAGCTCTGAGGGACTGCTCTGAAGAGATAAGGAGGGAGCCAGGATATATAGGGGCTTTTGCAACAAAAACCAGGGAGTCAGAACATCAAAAGGTTACTATTAATTAAAAAAAAAACCAGATATCTCAAATTAATGAATTTAGCACTTTTCTGTTTACAGGAAGCTGCCAAGGTCTGGGCCACTGAAATCACTCCTCTGACGTGCACCTGGCTGTCCAGGCCAGTGTCCTGTTCTCTCCCACCCTGAGTCCCCGCAGGGGGCACTCTAGGGGGTGGCAGTACTGTGATGGCTTGATGGTTACAACATCCTTCGTTTACTGATGTGGCAGGTGACATTTTAAATTCACAGTGTGCAGACAGATATGGTAACACAGTTTTATGGCAAAGAACTCTTTGTTTCTGAGCTGTCTGTCACCTAGATGGAGGGCTCTCCAGGGACATGCTGTGTTCTGTTAACCTGCATGTCCCAGCCCCCAGCCCGGCACCCGGGACCCAGAGCTGCTCACAGAGTGACTGAATGATGACTCTCTGTGGACTTCACCCAAATGCCATTGTTTCATCCACCAGCACGTATTTAGTATGGAAATGGGGGAATTCAACCTAATGATAACATTTATAATTTAAAACTATGACATTTGTTTAAAAAAAAAAACCCTCCATATTTCTCCCCTCTAAAAGTACAAAAACAGCCACCCAGTGTGTGAATACTGAACTGCTACTTTCTATGCTGTATTCTGGTCTGCCAGAGAGTGATCAAAATTATGTAAAAAAATTAGGACTCCAAGTCTAGTTCATAGAAAAATGGTCAACATGGTATCACTTAGGGGTGAGAAATGACAGAAGAGGATTTTTTTTTCTTTTTTTTGAAGAATGAGAAGAAAACAACAATGGTGTTTTCTAGAAGCCCTCCACTAAAAATTGATAGCGTATTTTCAGAGTTCGGGGAATGAACCCTTAAGACACATTTTTTTCGATCAGGGTCCTTTTACTTTTCCCCTCTTTCTTTCCTTTTCTTCGTAGGTGCAAACTAGAAGCTTCTTGTTTCCTTAGTGAGGGCAGTGTGAGGTGGGGGTGGGTTGCAGGAGGAGCTGGGGCTCGCTGTCTGCTGCGGACAGGCGCCTGGGCCTCTGGGCGACCCCTCTTCCCTGGTTTACTCTCTCCTAAGTCCCCAGGGGCTGCACCAGCAGGAGGGGCCAAGCTGGTATTTATAATTTGTATGTTACTGGTTCCCAGCACAATATTAAAACTTAGTGGTCATGTCCTGCAGGCACCAGAGGAAAAGACAAGGAAAGGGAAGGGATGGGAGCCGGGTTCGTGGGTCCCTACGGCTCCTGGTTTAGCACACCAGCCCTCAGACAGCCCCCTTCCAAGGACACCAGGGAACTTCCCAAGTCTGGCCACCAGGTGGGGCTCTGGGGAGGCCGGCCACTCCCTCCCACTCCTCCTGGCCTCTGGAAAATTCCAGGTTACTTCCCAGGGCAGCTGCCTCCTGGGCCTGTGACCTTGAGACCAGTCTCACCTTCCTCCTGTCTGAGGAGAGGGCTGCCTGCTGCCCGGCCGGAGCCAAAGCCACTCTGCCACCATCCCTGGGGCTGCCCGCTGGACAGGCCGCAGGAAGCGGGCAGACGCCCTAAGGCAAGATTCCAGAGCCTGCACTGTCAGCCCCAGCAGGAGTCAGGCCTCAGCTGTGCGATTGTGGGGTCACCCCTGCAGCCCCGGGGCTGCCCTGAGCCTGAGGCAAGAGCTCCTCAGTGGGCCCTTGTGAGGGAGGGGCGGGCGCTGTTGTCTTCTAGGGGTGCTCAGGTCCGGGGAGGGGCGGCAGGGCTGGGGTGACCGGTGAACCACTTCCGGGCACGTTCCCCTGGCCAGCCACACCGAGGGCTGGTGAGAAAAAGAGCCATAGAAATGATTTTTTAAAGTGATGTTTGGTTCACGTAGTCACAAGACCTATGATTTCAGAAACATTCTTGTTGGACGAATATTTTTTTCATTGAAATTTGTGTTGAGGTCATTGCGATGTTAGGCAGTCACAAGGAAGGATGCAGAGAGACGTCTCTCGTGAACTTTGCCCGGTTTTCCCTAATCATGACATTTGACAAAACTGTGGTACTGACACAGGAAAATGTGGGGCGAGAGAAGGGCCGTGTCCCAGGTCTCGGCTGAGCCTCTGGGTCGTGCCCCGCCACGTGTGAGTCCTTGGCTTCGTGCAGGAGGGAATTCAAGGGCGAGCCACTGTTGATGAAGGTTGGTTTGCTCAGAGAGATGCACGCGCTGTGGGCAGAGCGCGGTCTGTCTCACCCAGAAGGGAGCGCGGCCGCCAGGTGTGGGGCGGCTAGTTCCTACGGGCTCAGTAACTCGCTATGATGACACGTGGGAGGATTATTCCAACTGTTAGGGGGCTGGGGGTCCCAGGAATTGGGCCAGCGCCCACTTTTTGACCTTTCGTGGGCCGCCTCAACCCCGCTGTGGCACCTGTGGGAGGGGCGTTTAGCGGCTAATGTATTTCAATGAGCATGTGACGCAGCTCAGGGCTGCTAGGAGTCAAATCCCCCCCACGTGGGCCTCAAGGTGTGCTGGGAGCTGAATCTTCTGCTGTCTTGGTATTAATTGCTGTGTCATTCTTTCAATGATTGTGCCTGCCCCTTCCTTCCCGTCTCAGTGCAACGGCACACACAGGACGTGGGCAGTGATAAGTCCTACTGATCTTATCTGGATTTCTCCAGCGTTGTAATTGTGTGTGTGTGTGTGTGTGTGGATGAAAATTGTCACCTGCCACATCCATAAACAAGGGATGTTGTGGCCGTCAAGCCATCAGCCACTGCAGCCACCCTGACTGTGCACCCAGAGGGGACTCAGGACGAAGAACAGCAGGACACTGGCCCTAGAGAGTTAAGGTGCAGGTCACCAGGACATGGAAGCAACCTAAATGTCCGTCAGCAGAGGACTGGATAAAGAAGTTGTGGTGTATATACACAATGGGATACTACTCAGCCATAAAAAAGAATGAGACAACGCCACTGGCAACAACATGGATGGACCTGGAGATCATCATCCTATGTGAAGTTAAGCCAGAAAGAGAAAGAAAAATCCCGTATGGTATCACTCATATATGGAATCTGAAAAAAAAAGGTACAAATGAACTTATTTATGAAATAGAGACTCAGAGAAAGCAAACTCATGGCTGCCACGAGGGAAGAGGAGGGAGGGATATATTGGGAGTTTGGGATTTGCAGATACTGTTCTGTATAAACAACAAGGACCTACTGTGTAGCACAGGGAACTGTATTCAATATTTTGTAATAACGTATAATGAAAAAAATATGAAAAAGAATATATATATGCATGTGTATAACTGAATCACTAAATTGTACACCAAAGACTAACACATTGTATATAGACTACTCTTAAATTAAAAAAAAAGTGCACATCACAGGAGTGATTTCAGTGGCCCAGACTCTTGCATCTTCCTATACATAGAAAAGTGCTAAATTCATTTACTTGAGAATGTCCGGTCTTTCTTTGATTAACCTGTTTTTTGTTGCAAAAGTCCTATATACCCTGGCTCCTCTCTTACCTTTTTAGAGCAGCCCCTTAGAGAGATCTGAGAGTCTGTCTTAAGTCCTGAGGCTTAAGTCCTCAGTTTTGTCTGGCAAAGAAAACATAATTCTCAACTTTGAGGCTGTGCGTTTTTTTCAGTCCGCATATGTGTGTGTATGTGTTTGTGAATGTGTGTGGTGTGTGTTGTGTGTGTTGTGTGTTTGTGGGGTGTGTCTGTAGCGTGTGTCTGTGTGTGTTGTGGGGTCCACAGACATCTGGCAGGTTCCTGCCCCAATCCCCTTAGGCAATTTAAAGACAACAAGAAGGTTCCTTTCCTCACACCCCCCTGCCTTGGCTGAGATGATGGTCTAGTCAATGCCGGGAAGCCTGACCAGCAGGACCGGTCACAGCCCCTCCCACAGTCCTGCAGCCCTGCTCTCCCACGGCCCCTCCCTGCCCTGTTACCCCAACACAAACCAGTCAGAGACTCGCGCACAAGCCCATCATGCCCCGGGTGACCCCGCGGCACCTGATGTGACCCTCCTGCAGAGAAGACCTCCGCCAGCGGCCCCCAGGGCTCGCACAGTCCCCTCGCCTGTGTGGCCCGCTGTTGTCTGTGGCAGCACCCCCAATAGACTCCTTCTCTATTTTCACCCTTTGTCTTTGGTAAGTTCTTTTACCTCCCACACACCGGCCCACTGAGCCCCAAGACATTTCCCCATGACGTGTGTGTAATTAGCTCTGTTCACTCCGAACCCTACGTGGGCCCGTGTATCCACCACCACAATGAAGACACCGAACAGGTCCATCACTGCAAGGACCCCTCCTACTGTCCTTTTAAAGCCACACCCACACCGAATTCCCTCTCGAATCCACCACCCTCCCCCTCCACCCCTTCCCCGGCTCTAATCCCTGGCTAATTTGTTCTCCATTTCTAAAATACCGCCATGTCCAAAATGTCACGTAATGGAAGCATACAGTTTTCCTTTTTCTCAGATAAATGTCCGGAAGTGCACTTGCTGGGTGACACCACTGTCAACTGAAAAACAATAAAAATAAAAAGCACAACCTGGAAGTTGGGAATTATGTTTTATGTGGCAGATTTTCTGTGGACTTCAAGCCGGGGAGACAGCCTCTCAGATCGCTCCGAGGGACTGCTCTGAAGAGGTAGGGCAGGAGCCAGGATGTACAGGAATTTTTGCAATGGAGACCGTGTAGTTGGAACACCAAAAGGTCACTGTTAATTCAAAAGCCCCAGACATCTCAAGTGAAGGAATTTAGCGCTTTTCTGTGTGTGAGAAGGTGCAAAGCTCTGGGCTCGTTGACATCATGCTTGGATGTGCACCTGAGATCTCCTCATGCTTGGATTTGCACCCGTGTGCCCTGGATCCCGTTCTGAGTCCCCTCAGCGGGCACCCTTGGGGGTGGCAGCAGTGGCTGAGGGCTTGGCAGCAGGCAACGCATTTGCCGCCATCCCGAGTTCCCTCTGCTCAGCACCAGGGGCGGCCGCAGTGTCCGAGGGCTGCCACACCCTGTGTTTGCTGATGTGGCTGCAACGATTTCCATCCACACCATAGTTGCATAATTAGCTTTTTAGGAAACTACCGCCTTCTTTCCAAAGCCGCTCCACCAGTTTACAAGCCCAGAAACGTTTGCAAGCTCCAGTCTCCCGAACGCTCGTCGGAATCCGGTGTTGTCACCGGTGTTTACTTCAGCCGTTCTAACAGGTGTACGAGGTGTTTCACGGCGGTGTTAACCCGCATGTCCCTGGTGGCTAGTAGTGTTGAGCACCTTTTCATGGGCTCATCTGCCACCTGTGTGTCCTCTTGGTGGAATATCTCTCCCTGTGTCGCCCCATTTTCTGATTGGGTTGTTTTCTACTGCTGAGTCTGGGAGGTCATCATACATCCTTGATGCACGTCCTTCGCTGGGCGTGCAGTTTGCAAACATTTCCTCCCGGTATGCAGCTTGTCTTTTCACTCTCTTCCCACAGGCATTGACAGAACAAAAGTTTTACTTTTTTTTTTGGATGGGGGTTGGGGGTCTACTTACCAATTTTTCCCCGTATGTGTTGTGCTCAAGGTGCCAAGTTGAAGAACTTCTTACTGGTTCTGTTCCCAAAGATTACCGTGTGTTTTTTTGGTGTGTAGAGTTCTAGATTTGTGTTTTATGTTCAATTCTGTGCTGTTCTTTGAGTGACTTTTTTGTGTAAGATGCGAGGTTAGGACTGTAGCTCACTTTTTCTTTCTGGATGTCCACTTGCTCCAGCATCGTCTGTTGAAAAGGTTGTCTTTTCTCCATCGAATTGTTTTGGATGCAGGAAAATGGAGTGTGAGAAGCTGGCCACTTCCCAGGTCCCAGGTGAGCCCCTGGGATGCGCCCCATCAAGTGAGGGTCCTCGGCTTCCTGCAGAAAAGATTTCAAGAGCGAGTTATAGTAGAGGGCAGGCAGATTTACTCAGAGACGCACACTCCACTGACGGCGTGGGCTTTCTTCGAAGGTGAGAGGGAGTGGGAGGCAGCAGGTGAGAGGCAGCCCTGGGGCGTGGGGGCGGTTGGTGTTTACGGACTGGGTAGCTTCGCATGCTAGCAAGTGGGAAGATAATCCTCATTACTTTGGGGGAGGGGCGGGGATTCCCAGGAATTGGGCCGCCACCCAGTTTTTGACCTTACGGGCAGCCTCGGAACTGTCCTGGCGCCTGTGGGAGTGTCACTGAGCTGCTGATGTGTGACAGTGAGCCTATAATGAAGCTCAACGTCACTGCCAGTCAAAGCTCCCGCCATCTTGAGCCTCAGAGTCTACTGGGTGGAACCTTCCACCAGCTTGAGGCTAATCACTGTGCCATTCCCCGAAGGGCTGTGCCCTGCCCCCGCCCCTCCCGTCTCAAGCACACCTTCTGCAAACAGTTTTATTCCTTCCCTTCTCATGTGTGTTCTTTTCATTTCTTTTTCCTCCCTCTTGTCAGCGACTAGACCCTCTAGGACTGTGTCAGCGGTGAGAGCAGGTAGCCTGGCCGTACTCCCCGTCTGGGGGGAAGGGTTGAGTCTTTTTCAAGTTTGACACCAGCTCTAGGGATTTTGCAGACGCTCTTCTTAGGCCGAGGAAATACCCCTCATTTCTAAACTGCTGAAAGGTCTTGTCACGGATGGATGCTGGCTTTTGTCAAATATTCTTCCACGTCTGTTGACACGACCTGCGCTTTTTCTCCTTTAGCTTGTTGCCACTAATTGTTTCCTAACATGAGCCAGCCTTGCAGAGCGAGAGCACACCCTCCTTGGCCGTGGTCTGTAATTCTTTTTTATGCACTGTTGAATTGGGCTTGCTAATACTTGGTTGGGGAATTCTGCGTCCAAGTTCATGAGAACTATTGGTTTGTAGTTTCCTGTTTTCGTGCGCTGTCTTTGTCTGGTTGTGTTCTCAGGGTGATACTGGCCTCATAAAATGAGTTGGGAAATGTTCATCCCTTTCCTCTTTTCTGGAAAAGATGTGAAAAATTGTTAATTTTTCCTTAAAAACTGGTGGAAATTTCTTTTTTCAGAGACTTTAACTTGTGAATTAAGATTTTTTTGATGTCTATAGGGTTATTGAGGTTGTCTATTCCATCTTAGTTGAGTTTCGGCAGTTTGTGGTTTTCGAGGAATTAGTCCATTTCTTCCTGGTTGTCAAATTGATGTGCATGAATTTTTGTGGCATTCCCTTACGGCCCTTCAGGTGTCCGCAGTGTTACCTCATCTCACTTCTGATGTTATCTGTGCCTTCTTGCTTTTAATTTTCCTCGGTTTTGCTGGAGGTTTGTCAGTTTTACTCATTTTTCCAAAGAACTAGCTTTTTGTTTCATTGATTTTTTCCGTTGTTTCCTGTTTTCAGCCTCACCGATTTCCGCGTGTGTCTTTACTGTTTCCTTCCTTCTCGTTGTTTTGGGTGTCGTTGGATTTTATGTTTCTAATTTTTTGAGGTCAAAGTGTAATTTTTGATTTGAGAACGTCTCATTTCTAATGTAAGTTAATGCAAAAAAGTCCCCTCTCAGCGCTGCTTCATCTGAGCCCCACAAATCTGGGTATGGTGTGTGTCCATTTTCATTCAGTTCTATGTACCTTTAAATTTCTTTCGAAGCTTCTTTTTGACCTATGAATTATTTAGGCATGTGTTATTTGATTTCTACACATTTAGAGCTTTTCCTGCTGTTTCCGACCTATTTCTTACTTGATTTCATTGTGGTCAAGGAAGACATTCTGTCCCCAGAGTGAGCCACCGCTGTCCCCCACCCCCCGCCTCCCAGCTTCTGCCGAGTTCCTGCGTCTGCTCCGGGTGCTGGCGTGTGTGGGTTCTGTGTGGCCCCTTAAGAGTGAAGTCTCTGTTTCCCCCGGTCCTGTGGGGCTCCTGCAATTAAGCCCCGTTGGCCTTCAAAACCCAGTGCTCTGGGGACTTGGCTTCCTGGTGCTGGAACCCAGGGCTGGGGAGCCCATCATGGGGCTCAGAACTCTCGCTCCTGTTGGGGGGGCTTCTGCACTGTGACTGTTCCCTGGTTTGGGGGTCGCTCACCGGGGAAGGAGGGCCTGGGATCTGATTATATTGCGAGTGGCCCCTCCTACCCGTCTTGCTGTGGCTCCTTCTTTGCATCTTTAGTCGTAGTGTGAAGGGAAAGCCGGGCTGGGCTAACAGGATAACTCACAAGTCTAGGAATGTGAAGGAGAGGCTGGGCCAGGCTAACAAGATAACTCACAAATCTCAGTATTGGAACACTGAGCCGAGTTCTGCTGGACTAACTTGTAAATCTAGGTTAATTAGTGTTGCTTTGCTGTTCATGTTTTTTGCTAGCCAGCTGGGTTTTCAAAGATACATATCTGGCTTTGGAATGTTGGTTTGCTGCCTCCCGCCTCCACTTTTGTGATGATGATGCTGCTAAAGCTGTTCCATGCCTATTGGCCGAATACCCCAAGCTTGTGTTTTACCCTGTAAAACCTCATGCGGACGTCTTGGAGGTGCTCAGAGCTTCGGAGCAGAAGCCCCTCTGAGCCCGCCGGCGTAATACATCTGAGTACTCCAACCCTCCGAGTGGTGCTTGTTTCTTGGCTGGCCTGTCATTTCTGTAGCAGTAGAAGATCTTTTCTGGTAAGTTTCAGCCTTTTTCACGGACGGTTGTTCCGCAGATAGCTGTGATTTTGGTGTGCCCAAGAGAGGAGGCGAGTTCAAGGTCTTTCTACTCCATAACCTTGGCCGCTCTCCAGAGAACACACTCTGTGTGATTTCAGCTCACTGAGATTTGTTGAGATTTATCGTGCAGCCCAGTGTGTTGTCGAGCCTGCTCAATGCACATAAGCACTCGGGGAAGATGCGTGTCTGCTGTCGCTGGGGGGGACGTCCTCCGAACACCAGCTCGGTGCTGTTGACTGGGGCGTAGCTCACATGGTCTACGTCTTTGCTGGCTTTCTGTCTAGTGGTCCATCAGCTGTGAGGAGGCGTCTTGATGTCTCCAATGATAATTGTAACTCAGCCTCTATTTCTGTTTTCGGCTCTATCAGTCTTTTTTCATCTATTTTGAGGCCATTTTTTGATAAGGACTAAGGCTTTTGAAATTTCTAAATGCAAAATAATTTTTTGAGAGCAATATGTGTCATAAAAAATTTAAGAACACACAGACTACAGTTTCAGTCCAAACCACTGTCAGCTTCCCCATCACACTGTCCTCAGGCCGACAGCAGAAGGAAAGGCCAGGTCCGCAGAAGTCGGGTCTCAGAAACTAGCTCTCCTCTTTAATTTTTTTTTTTTTTTTGAAATCTTTATCTCCTTATGTGGAAAAATGAAAGCAACTCAGAATGGACCTGCACGGCAACATTCTAAACATCCTATTGAAACACTTAAGAGCCATGACATCCCCTTTTCAAAGCAAGGACTTAAAAATAGGACATCAGAGACTAAGGAGCGGGCCCGGAGTCGCCCCCGGACACAGGCATTAGGGCTGAGTGTCATACGAGGAGCCTGCGTTATGCGTGACTCTGGGCTTGGTTACGCCGCAGCGGCCTCTTTCTCCCCCAGAGAAGCGCGTACGGGGAAGCGCCAAGGAGGGAAATGCAGGGAGAACCTGGACTGTCTTCTAATTTATGTTTTTAAAATGAAGTCACCTATTTTAACATTGCTGGTGACACGGTGAGAAGATGGCTGAGTGGCACGAGCCGGCTCGCATTTCATGTGGTAACATCTTGGGTACCCGAGCGGCACCCGAGACCACAGGTGCTTTTGTGAGGTGCCCCATCCTGGAGGACAGGGGGTGAGGATGGGGGATCGGGGAGCCTGGCCCAGGCTTTACGCACCACTGAGGAACCACAGGGCTCAGGGGACTTTCTTAACCTCCCCTCCCCACCCCCAGCCCCCAGGGTCCTCCCTTATAACCTGAATTAGCTAAACTTTAGGGTTGTTAGGAAGAGAAAATAAGATCCTCATTACAGGGGACTGTTCCTTTTTAAAAATTTTTTGGGGGTAATTAGGCTTATTTATTTATATTTATTTGCTATTTTTTTAATGGAGGTGCTGGGGATTGAACCCAGGACCTCGTGCATGCTAAGCACACGCTCTAACACTGAGCTACATCCTACCCCCCACAGGGGGTTGTTTCTGTCATTTGTTTTTGCATAAACTTCCAGTAGGAACTGGAATGATAGAAGTGGTATAAACATTTTTGGTTTTGCCTCCATCTGGGTGAAGTTTGCATCAAAGCTGGAACGCTAACAGATAACTCTGAGAGGTGGCCCATTCCACGCCCTCCTGCCCCGCGCCACACCTGCTGTCCTGGCCTCTGTCTTGCAGAGGGCACTGCCCAGCAGGGACGTGAAGCCCAGATAAGGACACAGCCAGTGAGATGGGACTTGGCCCAAGGATCATAACCCTTTATGACACATAATCCAACCAGTGAATGTGCAGTCGGATTTGCCCGAGTTCTAGGGCCAGGCCCTCTATGACTCTGCCTAGAAGAAAGTGAAGGCAGACATGCACAAAGGGTGTAAAATAGAAATAAAGTTCAGTGAAAACTCTTTAAAGATGATCAAATCTGGGAACTTTGTCCAGTGAATGAAGCTCCCTGTTGGTCAATCGTGACTGACCAGGAAACCACGGGGTGCCCTGCTCTCTTCACCAGCGTCTCTGGGGCTTATAAATAGAGTCGCGCAGGCAGTGCGAGGGCCACGCAGGGACTAGCTACTGCCCTTCGGGGAGCTCTGCTTGGTGTGGCTTTTCTTGTCCTTTCCTCAGCTGGAGTGGACACTTTCCCGTCAGGCCTGGCCAGATGGAAAGTCCTCACGCCACACACCTGTGTCTGCGGTAGACGGGGGCTGTAAATGACCCAAGGACCATATCAAAGGGCCCTGTTTGGGGCTGGTGGGGGAGGCAGGAGGGAACATGGTGGGTCACCAGAGCAGGAGTCTTTGGGCTGGACCGTCCAGCACTCACGATCGGGAAGGGAACAGCACTGAGGCCCCAGGAGGCAAGACTCCAGCCGGAGCCTGCAGCTGGGAGGAAGGCACTGGCTCAGTCCTCGCCATGGGGCCGGAGGTGCAGATTAACGGGAGAACGTACGTGCCCGCACTTACCCCAGGCTCCCTGGAGCCGAGGCGAGGAGTCAGCAGATGAATTCCAGACTCACCTGCTGGGAGGAACAGGGCTCTGGTGCCGAGCTGAGTGTGGGAGGTGTAAGTGCAGCTTGGCGGCATCAGGGAGGCTGGACGCGATGGCTTGGAAGTGGCGGATTAGGCGTCAGGCTCCCGGTGTCTCCCTCCGAGCTTTCAGTTCCTAGGAGGCCACGGCGGGGACTCATGTTGGGTTTCGGGGCCTGGGTCACCGGAGGGGGCTGCTGTGCAGTAGCACCGCCTCTCTGGACGAGAAGGGCTGAGCAGGTCGGGGAGGAGAGCGTGGGGAGGCCTGGGTGAGTCTGCAGCTCACCGCGTGGCCTCTGGGGTTTGTTGGGCGGGACGGGGACTCACTGGTTAGGAATGGGCAGCCTCGCTCAGCGCGCACCACCCCCAGGCCTGTGTTTAACTTCAGGGAAGGTGTACGCGAGCGGGTCATGGGTCAAGCGTGTCAGCGGGGCGTGGCCGGGGGGGACTCCTCCAAGGTCAAATACCCACCCCGGGACTGACTCAGTGCCTCACCGATGGAGGTGGTGGGGGCGAGCTCTCCTCTTTCTTTCTGGGGAGAGCAAACTCATTATTTTTTTAAATACAGTGTTTTTTTTTTTAATTATAAAAGCTGATTATGCTTACTATAGAAACATTGCAACGACCAGGAGAGCAGAATCCAAGGGAAGGGAAGCAACTCGTCTTTCAGGGTGACACCCACTGGTGTATGTTCTTTTGCCTCCTTTTTTCTACTGAGTTGTTTGTAAAGCTTTGTTGCCTTGTCCTTTTTGATTTACTACTGCAGCGTGAAAATTCTCCCCGTGATTACAAACTCCACAGAAGTATGCTAGTGACGGTTGCATGGTGTTTCACCGTGTGGCTGTAACTAACACGTGCTAGTGATTTCTCTATTTTTGGTAATTTGGGTTGTTTATAATTTTTCACTATGACCAAGACTTCCTTTGATGAACATCTTCATGCAAAACGATTTTTCTTGGGGAAAGTAAACAGATTTTTCTGTGCTTAGGGTTCTTTCTTTAGGGCATCCCGGAAAGTAGATTTACTGGGTCAGAGAGCGTGTGCTTTCTAAGATTCTTGGCACAAAATACCATGTTGATTTCCACAAAGGTGATGCCAGCTTCCACTTACTCTGGATGGACGTGTCCATCTCACCTGAACTTTATTTGGCAGCATTGAATCTTCCGATTAAAAAACCAAAATCTGACAATTTGACTGGCTTGAAGAGTGTTATTATTGTTTTCAATTATATCTTTGATTGCTAAACATGGTTCTCATTTTTCCTATAATTTTTAGGCATGTGCATTTTGCCTTCTAAAAATTTTGTGTTCATGTTCTTTGCTTCTTTATCCATTCGAGTTCCAGGGTTTTAAAAGTCATTTTGTATGAGATCTTTGTGTCTTAAAGTTTTAAAATTCCTGTCCTTCATATCACTATAAACTTTTTACAGTTAAAAAATTTTTATATCTGAAGTTTAAGACAGTTTGCATAGTAAAATTTGTTCTCTACCTACATATGTTACATATATTTAGGTGGTTTCTCTTATTGTTACAAGGCTTGGAAATACCTAAACCTTCCAGAAATCTGTCAAGTATTTACTGTCATTTTCTTTAATTTACATTAGACGGAGCTGCTATAGTAACTGTTTTGGTTGTGGGTGAAGAGGTGAAGGTTGGTTGTCATAGCAACCCTCCCATGTCATGTTCCATTATTATCTGCTGTCACTTCAGCTGGGTGTGGTTATTTACCTGGTAGAGTGACCCACATATTGACGTCTGTAGGATAAAAATCCTTAAAAGGGCTTATATTTACTGGGTCACTTCGGTTTTCCATGGACCAGGGCTGCTGGGTGAGAAACTGCTAACAGCAGCCCGGGTGACCTCCCCCCAGCCCCACAACCTTGGGCTATGAGCATCGTCCTCCTGGTCCCTGTGGAGTGGCAGCTGTAATAGAGAAGGACAGGCTGACTCCACATGCAGTCTGTCCCTTCAGCTCTAGCCCTGGGCTCTCTTTCCCGTGCGGAGTCACATTGGCTCTGCACCTTTTGTAAAGGAGTGTTTCTTAGAGCTGACATCCGCAGGAGAGCCCGTTCTCAAGACTCTGACCTTCGGGGTAGAACACTTTCCATTCATATAAAGATTAAAAATTGCAGAATAGAAAATAACATTTTGTTGGAGGTTTACAGGGACACCATGACCTGACCCACGTGGACAGCTGCAAGAACCTAGGATTCCAACACCAAGAAGTTTGCAACAACCAACCACACCCCCTCCCCTTTTTAGTATAAAAGGAGCCTGAATTCTGACCTGGGGAAGATGCTTCTCCGGGGCATTAGTCCACCATCTTCTTGGTCTGCCAGCTTTCCAAATAAAGTCATTATTCCTTGTCCCAACACCTCGTCTCCTGATTTATTGGCCTGTTGTGCAGCGAGCAGAATGAGTCAGGACTCGGTAACACGGGCACACAGCCTCCCTCGGTAATCAGGACCATCTGTCCAGTCAGTACCCCTCCTCTGCCGGCTGGTTCAGCGACGTGAAGGGGCCGTGGGGACGGTCTGCACTGCCAGTTCGGTGGCCCGGGAGCGTGTGTCCAAGGGGAAGCCAGCCTCTCTGAATAACAGCCCTCCAGCCCACTCAGGCCATGGTCGGGGGTGGGAGCAAAATTTCCTCCAGTAGTTACACCCTTTTGTCCTCTGAAAAGCCACTCCTACTTCTGTCGCTTGGTGTCTGGACAAGCATGCTTGGCTTGAGACGGTCCCATGTGTCATTCCTTGTTAAGGCATAGACTGCGCTGCGTTCACCACTGGCTGCCGAGCAGACAGTCCCACTGTGCTACGAAGCTAGCTGTTCTGGGCGGTGGGTATATGGCACGGCCGGTGAATGGCTTGGACACCGTTATTTCCTTGCCCTACAGTGTGTTGTGATGCATTCCGTGCATTGAATGCTGCATTCTGTAAATTCCCAAGTGGTGGCGCCGTCAGTGGCTGCGGCAAGCTCAGAGGGAAGTCACGTTCAGACCCGGATAATGTGTCCTACCCCTCTGTAATGGGAGAAATCTCACAAAATGAGCTTGCTACCAGGTTGCTGGCTGCCGCTCCTGGGGAAGGATGCCACATGTGGGCTCCGGTGCCAGGCTTTGCCGTCAGCAGGATGGGAGCTTGGTGGTGTCACTCAGATCAGCCACGGCGAGGGGCAACATGTGGTGTTGATTTTACACCACCATCGCCTCTCCTTACGTGGGCCAGGTGCATGTGGGCAGGGAAAGAAAACTGGTGTCTTTGCATTCATGAGGATTTTGCTCAGCCCTGCTGACACCTGCTGCCACCATGAGAAACCTGCACCAGAGGACCCAGGGGAGCTGTGACCCAACATGTAACCCACAGAAACGGTAAGATAATAAATGTTCGTTGTTTTAAAGCACTAAGTCTTGGGGTCATTTGTCACATGGCCACAGAGAACTAACACCGATGTGTGCTGTCTCTCTTACTAGGACTTCGCAGTGGTGCCACACAATATAGTCTGCCGTGAGCGTTTCACAGCCATTGAAACCTCGGCCCGGTGGCGGGGCGTCCTGTATGACAGCCCAGACCAACCGTAGCAGAGCTGCCAGCTGTTCTGAGCTCCCATCAAAACTGCAAGCATACTGGCGGCTTGTTAACTAAGCCAGGACAACATGCCCAAATGTAGTGGCTCTCACCTCAGAATCCCATGAGTATGTATTGCCGTGAGTGGTACAAGGAGCAGAAATTTATCTTTCCCTTCTGAGAGGATATTTCCACTGCCCCAGGTCTTTCAAAAAAAATTATTGTTGATTTACAATGTTAGTTTCAGGTGTACAACGAAGTGGTTTGGTTAAATATATACATGCATAGATTTTTTTTTTCAGGTTCTTTTCCATTCTGTGTTATTACAAGAATATAGTTCCCTGTGCTGTACAGTAGGTCCTTGCTGTTTATCTATTTTATGTACAGTTATGTATGTTCCATTGCCCTGGGTCTTCGAAACACCCCACCCATAGGCTGGGTCCCCTGCCCTTTCCAGTTCCAGTCTCCGACGCAGTTGTGTCTTACTTCCTGTTTTCCAAATCCAATGGACATGACATCATAGCGTCAGTGTAATGGGCCAGCAAGATGTTTGTTCAAGGTCTCTCTGAATGTGCTGTGACAGAGAGCAGGGGACTTGGCAGAACCCAGGTTCACACAGTAGAGGCATCTTTTGTCCATTCCCTGCAAGGTAAATTACTTCTGATGACCTTCTCTGAAGACATGGGGGGACCAAGCATTGTCCAGGTCAACGGCTGCACATCAGATTCTAGGGAATTCACTCCAGGAACACGATCCCAGACAGGACCTCGGCCGAAATTGTTATCAAGACTTGATTAACTTTGTGATGCTCTCTATGGCCGGCTTGACAAAGGTCTGACTGTGGCCCAAATCCCCAAATCCTGTCTGTGGCCTGTTTTCGTACAACTTGCAAGCTAAAAATGGTTTCTACATTTTTTAAGGGCCACAAAAATAAAACAAAGGAGAATATGTGACAGAGACCAACTGTGTTTACTAAGCCTAGAACGTTTACTCCCTGGCCCTTCACAGAGGAGGTACGCTCTGTAGCCATTCCCATAATGCACCTGGCTGGAGCACTGGCCAAACATGTGAACTCCAGGGGCGTGTGGAAGGGCGACTCCTGAATTTTTCAAGTCCTTGATTGTGGCATTGATTTCTGTAATTCTTTCCTGGACCGTGATGATGGTTTTGCTTCACTCTCCTGGTGAGAGACACTTGCACCATGATAGGCCTCTCCAAAACTCAGAGCAGCAATGTAGCTACTAAGAGCATCTCTTCAGGCCCTAAGGAGATTCCCAAGGGATGTGCGTGTCACCTCATTGGACCCACGATGAGATGGACTTGGGCCAAGACTCCAACCAGCACCTGAAATCCACAGGCTCCCTCTTTGGTGGACCACCCGGGGTTTGGGTCTCTGAGGATTAAGGTCAGTTCAGAGCTAGTATTTAAATGACCTTCAGAGCTAGTGTTTACTGACCTTCAGAATGTCCAGGGCACAGTCCCCTGGGTGTAGTAGTCTCTAGGACGGCTGTCAGGAAGTATCACAAACTGAACTTACAACAGAAATGTATTGTCTCCTTGTTCTGGAGGCTAGCAGTCAGATCAGGGGTCACCAGAGCTGGTTCCGTCTGAGGGTAAGTCTGTTCCATGCCTCTGCCCTAGTTCCTGGCGGCCTCAGGTGTCCCTTTGGCTGTACATGGTGTCTTAGTGTCTTTATGTCACCTCCTCTCTGTGCATGTCTGTTTCAAATCTCCTCTGTTTCACAAGGATGTGGTCATGATGGATTGTCCCCACCCTAATGACCTCATCTCAGTGCGATCATCTGCAAAGATCCTACTTCCAAACAGGGGCGCATTCAGGAGTCCTGGGTGTTAGGACTGAAGCATCCTCTGTGGGAGACACAGTTCAGCCCCGGCAAGTGGGCGCTGGCGAGCGGCTCGCTTGCTCCAGGGGGCTTGGGGGAGGCTCAGCACGCTCATCCACGGCCTTGCTCTAAGGCTATTCCCCGAGGGACCTGGCCTCCATTCTTGCTGAGGGACTCTCGGTCCCACAACAGCTCTGGGCTGCAAAGGCTGGAGGAGCCACAGGACTTGTGAAGGATGCTGGTGGCCCCCTACCAGGGCATTTCTGAACACCTGAGTGATGGGCTCACCCAAAAAAGTTGCAGGACACATTGGTAGAAGCCTGGGGAGGATGTCTGAGGGCGGAGTTGAGGGATGTTGGACCCCAGGGTGGCCAAGAAGGGTGCACATAATAGGTCCTCTCCAACACTGAAGCCTCCCTGAGCCCGGGAAACCCCTCCCTGCTATAACACCAGGCTTCCCACACCTAAGGTGCATGGGAAGCACCTGGGAATATTCTAGAATGCAGACTTCCCTTCATGAAACCTGGGAGGGAGCGTGTCTACTGAGACCCCAGGGGTGGGATGCTGCTAACTCGAGACCCCCTTGAGTAGCGAGGTTGTCATGTTTGGGAGGCAGAGGGTGGGGCTCTGGCATTGTGACTGCATGAACTCTTGGTCACCTTCAAGCCCGGGGCTTGGTTACCCACTTGCAAGATGGCCACAGTGCTAGGCCAGCACATCCCTCCTGAATCCTGATGATGTCAGTCTTAGCACCTCATCCTCTGTGGTCCAACACCCCCAACTCACCTGCAGTCTTCCCTGGAATCCTGCTGATGCAACTCTGCAGTCCTCTGGGAGCGCAGGCTGTCTCCCCTAGCAAGCCCCCGTCTCCATCTGGGCCATGCGTGGTCTCACCCTCGTGCACCTGGAAGGGATGTGGGGATGTGGAAACAGCCCCATCCTGCGTCTGCATCCCGGGTGAGCCGTGGGGCTGTCAGTGGTCAATGGAAGCATTTATGGAGGGACAGACGCACGGCCTCAGATGGGGTGGAGGGATCATCTCTGCTGGGGGAGAAGCGTCAGGGTGTTCGCTTGGGGTTCAAAATTCTCAGCCTCATGTTTCTGCCCAAACATCCCAACCTAAGTCTCAGAGTTTAACCCTTTGCTTTCCAACTCCAAGACCTTGGTGGAAGGAAGCTGGAAGTGATGGATGTCTAATGGACGCTGCACTTCCAGAAACGGGGTCCCAGCCTGAGCCCAGCCTCACTGCCCTGCAACTCTGGGAGCTTAGCTGGGAAAGCCGTTCCCATTGTCCCGTCCTCAGGGAGGCATCCTCAGACCTCAGTTTCTTCTCTCCTCCTTGAACGTTTCGTAGCTCTCGGAAGCAGCCAGCTGATCCTGATCTTTATCACACGACTGTCACCATGGAAATGAGATGCCCTGCCACTCATCCTCCCCCCAGGTGTCTTACCTCACACTTCAGTCCACACCACCTCCTACTGGTTTGAGACCTGAGCCTGTGTCCCCAGCTGGGAGCCATGCCCGAGGGGACAACCTTGGGGTCTATTAACAGGGTCATTGCTGGTAGCAGTTTCTATATCAATCGGAGTTTCTGCAGGAAACAGGCCTGTCACTCCCAATCGGGTAATTCCGGGGAAGTTAGATGGAGAGAGTGCTGACCTCTCTTTGGGGCTAGGGAACTCTTCAGCCTGAGGAGAGGACAGGGTCAGTTTGGGGAGCCAGAGAAGACTGCCAGGTGCAGAGGGCTGCCCGCCGGAGCACTGGGGGGACCGAGGAGTACAGCCAGTCTGCCGTGACCTTGCCAGCAGGGACCCAGGACATAAAACCCCAAGCTCACTTCCTCCTGAGGCCCCACATCCTGCTGGTGCCACCCACAACAACAGCCAGAAGCCAGAGGACATGAGGGCCAGAGACACAGCCAAGTCAGCCACTCCCAGGGGCTCTGACTGCTGACAGGGATGGGCAGACAGAGGACACCCCAGACACTCAGGCCTGAAAAGAACCAGCGTGGCTCTGGCGAAGGGCGGGGGCAGGTCAGGCCGAACCACGTGCAGTGGGAGTAGGGAAGGGGGCCTGACCGCAGATGGAGGACTGTACCGAGAAAGCAGGAAGGTGCGCTGGGCTCGCAGAGCAAGGGGTTCCCGCCTCGGAGCCCTGGCAGGAGAGGACTGTGGGTCAGGCCAGGCTCCCTGTCCTGGGTCCGACCTCTGTGTTTTCCAGTAAGAGGAGTGAAGCCCAGAGGAGCCCCAGTCCTTGCGCACGGGGACCCCACTTGCTAGGGCATCGTCGCTCAAGTCGTTTCTTCCCCACCAGTTGGTCATTTTTTAAACACAGGGTGTGTAAGGTGATTGTGTGGTCACGTGTTAGCGCTGTCTCCTAGGAGCCCTGGAGTCACTGCTGCAAGCCTGAGAGGCAGTCTGGGAGCGACACAGGCCCCGCTGGCCATGCCGCCCTCCCAGGAGGGCGAAGTCAGACACACAGAGGACAAGCATCTGTGTCTCCCTCCTTAACTGAAAAGAGCATCACCTTTTAACCGTATTTCTTCCAGATTTTCTTTGATGAACTAGAACATCACAGACAGGTTGAAAGCCCCTCCAGCTCTGGTGCCCCTCTCCGTGCCTCCCCAGGCTCGGCCGTATTTGGCTGCCAGCGCGCCCCCTTCCTGTCTGCGCGGCTGCAGTTTCTCGCATGTGGGTGCAGCTCTAAGAGCGCGTGGCATTGCTCACTTACTTTGGAAATCTGTGTCATAAACGACATCATACTCTAAGAACGATTCTTAGCTTTTCTTGTTGAACTTTGTTTTCAATATTTATCCATTATTATTATTGCTTATTAATTTCATTATTCTTTCATTTTCATCTTCTATGAGGTATTCAGTTTATTTATTTACTTATTTCCGTGTTTTCCCCTTTCCCGTTGATGAACATTTATATTGCTTTCTCCTCTTTTTCGCTCCTTCCTTCTCCATTCCGTCTCTCCCTTCCTTCCTTCTCTCTTTCATTTCCTTCTTTCCTTCCTACCTTCGTTCCTTTTTCTTCCTTTTTTTTAAGCATCCCCCTTTCTTCCTTCCTTCCTTAAAGCGACCACAGACAACGCTGCAAGGCTCGGCCGTCTCTGTTTGCTTCTGCCCGAGCACGAGGGTTTCCCCGCTGTGAGCACCAGGCCCAGGCTCAGCGGGACCGCTGGGCTCTCAGTCTGTGCAGCTTCAGCTTCACTAGATGTCACCGCTTGTTCTCCAAAGTGTCGCACACTCTGTGTCTCCACGCCTGAGAGAAACGAGGCCTGAGAGGCCGGCGTGCCGGCCATCCGCCGTCCGGGCGCCGCCCAGACCCGCAGCCCCGGCCCTGCCTCGGCGGCCTCCGCCCGTCTCCACGGAGGGTCCCTGCGCCCCGGCCCCTCCCTGCGCCCCGCGCAGCAGGCTTCTCCCAGAGACCCCGCTCACTCGCTCGGCTCGGGGTGAGCGCGGCAGAGAGCGCCGTGGCCCCAGGCCTGAGCCAGCTCCCTTCCCAGAGGGGCCGCCAAGACTTGTTCACCAGGTCACCCAAGAAAAGTTAGTATCTCTCAGAGGCAGGCTCACCCCCTCAGAGCTTAACCCTGCAGTGAAGACAAAACCTGTCTCCTGTATTCATTCGTTTGTTCATTCGTTCATTCATTCTTCAACAGACACTGATTGAATAAGACACTGTCATAGGTGCTGGGGGGGAGGGCAAGAGGCGAGGAGCAGAGCGTGTAAGCCGAAGGCGGTGAGCGGTGAGCGTGAGCCAGGCAGGCAGGGAGGTCCGGAGCAGGGGAGGGGCCCGGGGCGCGGGGGCGCAGGTGTCCTGTCAGTTCAGCATCAGGGAAGCCGCCAGGAGGATCTGGGAGCGCCAGCCCCCAGACGCAGGGGCCCCCCAGAGGGAAACCCCCTCTGCGTCATCAGTGTCACACTGGCCCTCCTCTACACAACCTCGCTTTGGAAAGGACTCCACTGCGAAAGGAAAAAAGCCAAAAAAAAGTAATTTAGACAAATAAGTAAAAATGCTCCGGCAATTCCTTGGAGTGGGAGGTTGAATACCAGTGAGTTTTCAATGCCAGAGCCGCCTGGAACCGGCCCTCAGGACGGCGCCGTGCTTCCCGGTGAGGGGTCCAGTGGTGAGGGGTCCAGTGGTGCTTTGCTCACAAACAAATTTGCCAAGAAAAAGACTAACATAACACGAGTGGGGAAAAGCTGAGGTGGGAAGCACAGGCCCGCTTATTTCTCTGTTCATCCTGTCCAGGCACAGCTGTCCCTCCAGACATGGATTCTTAAAATCATGGAAGGCGGCTGCATGCCCACCCTACAGGGACCCGGCCAGGCCGGTGGGCGGCGCTGGCCCTTCTCCTTCCCTGAGTCACGCTGGGGGGGACCCGGGAGCCACTGCTGACACACTGTGCCTGTCCCGGTGTCTGCCATGATGAATCATTTTCGAATTAGTAAGCGATGTTGACTTTAGCAGGAGGGTCTCTGATACGCTCAGCTGCTGGACTCAGGAGACTCCCTCACCCGAGGTGACCATATGATATGGCATTTTTCTCTATCAGCCAACCTGTTGGTTTGGTTTGGCTGCATTTAGGAAACACCTTTTAACCACTTGGAGCTGAGGGTTGGGGGACCCTCCTTAGGCAAACGGTATCTGACCCTCTTTAAGCAAACAGCCTGCGGTATAAGACCGAGAGCCGGGACGCATCTCAGCCTTGACTCGTGGTCTCCTTCGGGGCAGAGGAGTGAGGTTGCGGCCAGCATGGAGCCCAAGGTGATCTGCGTCCTGGTCATGGCCTTGGCGCTGGCGCTCGGCAGCCTGGCACAGAGCGAGGGCGGTAAGACAGCAGGTCCTGCCCCGGGGTGGGTGCGCCCGCGGCGTGCGTCTCTGTGCAGGACTCAGGGTGTCATTATCCGTATTTCTGAGCTGAGCGCTGTCTGTCCCAGGTGCTGTTCTAGGTCCTGGAAAGATTTTGGAGGGCAGAACAGGCGGACAGTAGCGGCGGGGTAGGGGCCCGTGGAAGCTTCGGGAAATGCTGTGAGAAAGAGGGGGGGGGCTGCCTGCAGCACTGAGCCTAGAGTATTGTGCTGCTCGGAAGTTCCACATTTCAGAGAGCCATCTTTGATGTTGGGACTAAGACTGGTTCTCCCGAAAGTCCAAGCCAAACCCTGCCCCAGGGGCTGGAACCCACTCAAAGTCCACACAGGCGTCCGAGGGCCTGCTCCGGGGCTGGGCGTCCCCTGGGAGCCCCTCTGGCAGGGTCTGTGGGCTCTCCTGGGCCTCCTGCCCCATGGCACCCAAACCACACGTCCTGTTGGTGTGTGTCCCATCGATGCCTGGTCCGTGGTGTCACCAACGGAGAGAATCAAGGCGGGAGGGCACCACGGCTTCCTTAGAGCTTGCTTGTGTCTCAGATTCTTTATCTGCAGAAATGAATCCGTCTTTCACCTTAGAGGGTTTGTCAGCAAAATCAAGTGTGATGCAGGCTGAGAAAAGCAACCACGTGCTAACTAAAGGTTACCTACTGCTATTAGGCATACTTTAAAGAGAGGGGGTGGGAAAAGGGTTTTCCAAAGATTTCAGAATGAGAATTCCCGTAGAGGCTTGAAGAGAGGGGACAGGATGGTTCCCACACATCTCTGGGCACCTTCCAAGGACCTCATGACTCAGGAACAGAGGACGAGGCGTCTGGGGTGGGCAGGAAGGCCCCACAGCCTAAGGCAAGGAGAGGGGGTGAGCTTCAAAACCTGAAGGGCGCTATACGGCTCTGCTGTGGGGAAGAAGGAGGGTGGTCTGCTCCCGGCTGCCCCCAGCCAGTCTGCGTCGTCCCTGCCACCGCGGCCCCAGCTCTGCCCGCCACACTGTCCGGCCCCAGGAGTCTGTGCAGCTGGTCCTGCGGAGCCTGGCCCTGGGCCCCCTCACCGCAGGCCAGGACGGCCCACTCACTGCGCCCGACTGCCAGCAGCCCGCCTGTCCCCGCCTGTCCCCGCCCTCAGGCTCAAGGCTCAACCCTTCTCTGCGGGTCTCACGGGGTCAGCGATCCTGTGACTACAGAAAACTAGAAAATTCTGTCCGATTACAAGAGTAGCCCTGGATGGAAATCATTTCCATTCAGTCCCGTCAAGCAACAGCAAGTAGGGGACAAGACGGACTCCTGTGCTTGGAAATCTTCAGTTCCCATTAGGATACCAGCTGGGAGGGGGTCAGCTTGCCCAGCAAAGCTTAGCCCTTCGCCCGGGGGGGCTGCTGCATCTCGTCCTGCCCAGAGGGAGAGTGTTACCGGGTCCAAACCCGTTCTGCTCGCCCCACGACGGGCCAATAAATCGGGAGACGAGGTTTGGGGCAAGGAATACAACCTTATTCGGAAAGCTGGCGGAGAAGATGGGGGACTAATGTCCCAGAGAACCATCCTCCCCAGGTCAGAATTCAGGCTCCTTTTATACTAAAAAGGGGAGGGGGTGTGGTTGGTTGTTGCAAACTCCTTGGTGTTGGAATCCTTGGTTCTTGCAGCTGTCCACGTGGGTCAGGTCACGATGTCCCTGTAAACCCTCAACGAGACAAATGTTATTCTCTGCTCTGCAACTTCTAATCTCTGTATAAATGGAAAAGTGTTATATCCTTAAAAGTCAGAGCCTTGAAACCAGGGCTCTCCTGTCTATTTCAGCCTCTAGTCAACATTCTTTTACAAAAGGTGCAGAACCAGCATTTCTAAGCCCAGGAAACAGCCCAGGGTTAGAGCCAAAGGAACAGATCTCATGTGGAGTCAGATTTGTTCTTCTTCCCTGTTACAAAAGGACACGAGAACTGTTGTCCAAGCTCTGCACACACCGCTCCCCCTGACCTGTGCCTCTTCCCTGCCCTGTGGGCTGAGTAATGGTCACTTCCGCTCTATGGTAGGGGGCCAGACCCCGGGAGGCTGATGGCCCCAAGAGGCCACCCCACCAGTGAGAGATGGATCCAGATCTTTCTGCAAAGCCAGAGGACGCTTCCTTCAAAGAAAGCTGGAGGTGATCCTCAGATGTCAAGAAAAAACTCACGGAGACCAGCTCATGATGCAGGCTCAGCTTTAGGACACTTAGCTGGACTCCACAAAGGACCAAGCGCGGGCGTCTTGCCCGCTCAGTCTAGAAGAGGCCCCGCGTCCACTGGGCTTTGGATGGACTGTCGTTTTCTGAGAGCACGAAGCTCCAGGTGGAGGCCAGCCCGTGACCACCTCTGCCCAAGTCCCCGTCCCGCTCCTTCTCTGGCTCTCCTCCCTCTTCTGTTCTGGCTCCTTCCCTCTCCATGCTCCCAAGACCTGGCTGCTCCACCCTCCTGCCAGGGACAGACTCTGTTCCAGTGCATGGAGCACCTGCTCAGGCAGGCCTCTCCCTGGGGCCCGGCTGACGGCGTCCATTAGGAGCACCTCCGAGCCCTCTGGCAGGGCAGAGCCGCCACCCTCCATGCCCCCCAGAGACAGAGAAAGGGTTCGAGACTCCTCTTTCTTACCTGCCTGGACCTGTCCTCCACCAGGCCCAGAGGCGTGCCTTCTCACAACCTAGACTCCGGCCCGGGGCCACAGCCTCAGGGCTTGCGTCCGAGCACGTGGTTGCTGCCGGCGGGCCGTCTCTCCTGCATGTTCTCTGCTTTCGGGCGATGTCACCCCTCTCCTGGTTTATGCTGTTGAGTGGCTCCCTTTGCTTTTGGGCTGAAATTGTCCACCCCAGTCCCCATACCACCCCCACCCCGACTCTCCATCTTACTTGTACATGGACTTACACCTCCTGAACGCACCTTGCTGTCTCCTCACCACCTTTGAAAACGCTGCTCCATCTGCTTGGAACACCCATTGCCTCATCCTCACCTGGTCAACCTCTTCCTACAGGAAGCCCTCCTTGCTTTGTTCAGCCTGTTGTCACTGGCCCTCCTGGGCTGGCCCGAGGCGGGTTGCACTGTGCTGTTTTGCATGTTTACATGGCTTCCTCCTCCATTAGATCATTTGCTTCCTAACAACGACTTCTCTATCTCTAATTTCTGGGTCCCCGTCACCCAGCACAGGGCCAGACATGGACTTGATCCCTGAGGGGAAGAGGAGGTAGATCCCTCTCCGTCTCTGCTGTGCTTGCTTCTGTTTCTAGCACACGCAGACTGTGCTCAACAGATCATATTGATTGGGTGAATACAGGTTAATAACTGTTGAAATTAATGAGTAAGTGAATAAATTATCTAAGTAGGTACAAAGTTTGCAAATCCCGGGCACCTTGCACTTGCCCAGATTTTAAGGGTTTCCGCATCAGGAAACGAGGACAGCATCCCCTCTCGGACCTGGAGCCCACCGTCCACACCCACTGTGCCGCTGGTTGCTGCTTTAACTGGGGAAAGGAGGCCGACTGGAGGGTGGGTAATAACAGGGAGGACTCAGCCCACCACTCACCTTCGCCTCTTGGCCTGCGCACTTTCAGAGACATGTCAGGTGCACCCCAACAGCAGATCAAATTGTGGTTATTCCGGGATCACGGCGACGGATTGTGAAAAAAAAGGCTGCTGTTTTGACAACAAAGTCATGGGAGTCCCCTGGTGCTTCTATCCCGAGCCCGTTGGTGACCCTACAGACGGTAAGGCCATGACGGCACTGTGAGTTCTGAAGACAGAGAACTAGAAAACACCCACGTGGGACCCCGGGACCCTAATCCCAATCGCCAGCTGTGTTTTTACTCACAGTAATGGCCACGGGGTGACTGGGAAGAAATCTTTTTGCCCAAATCAGTCTGAATCCAGGGCTGGGGGAGGGGAGGACAGGTCTGAAAGGCCGTCGGGTGAAGAACCGTATTTTTTCCTGGCTTCCCTTCCCATCTCTCACCAGAAAGCTGTGCAGAACCCTCCCTGGCATTGGTTTCCGGCCTGTTTGGGGTGGGGGTGGACAGAAAGCCCTTAAAACACGAAGACCATCCGTGTTTTCTCATCCAAGAATTTTCCTGTTGATACTTCGAAGCAAATTTTCTGTAATTATTTAAAAGTGAAAGAGAATGCTCCCCCTCACTAACGCATCTCCCCGCCCCACGCCCCGCCCTTGCAGAGGAGTGCTAGTGTCAGACACTTTCCCAGCGGGACCCGCGTCCGGAGCGGGCAGGGGCCTCTGCCCGCCTGGCACCAGGAGCTCAGCCCCATCGCTGGCCGGACGTTTTGGGGTCCTCTCTGCCTGAACTCACCGCCTGGATTTTCTGCTCTGATTTCCTCATCCTCAAAATTGGCCTAAAAATTAAAAGAGATGAATGTTACTCTGTGCTTGCAGTTCTTTTAAATAAAAACATGGGAACGATTTTCCTTTCTTTGAAGGAGACACGCAATACCCCCCTCTCTGGTTTCTGGTCCCGGGTTACACATTAACTCAGACTGTCTCGGGCCGGGGAGAGTGACGTGTAACCGTGTTCGGTTGACTCGGGGGTTAGCGGCCATCAGTGTCGCGCCCAAGGCCATTAGATTGCAGTCTCAGAGAAGCAACTGAAGCACAGCCCTGTCAGAGCAGAAGACAGCACCGGACCCTGCCCACGCGCCTCCCATGGTCAGGTGATAAAGCTGCCTTGCAATGTCTTTATTTTCCTCAAACGGAACCTGGCTCGGGAGAGAAAACCTGTAGCAAAATGTAAAGTGTTACAATCAAAACAGTTGCAGAGGACAGTATGAGTGATGGCTGGAGGAAACCCGCCACCCACCTGCTCCCTAGCACTGGAGCTCTGAACTGGAAAACAGAACAAAAGGGAGGGGTATGGAGGCCACTTGTCCCCTCATTACTGACAGACAAGGCAGAAGGGAGCCAGCTGGACCTGAGCAGCCGCCCCAGCCCCGCCCTGGGCAGTCAGCCTTGCTCCGGGGAGCTCAGCCCAGCCAGCCCGTCGCTCCAGACGCCCCCTCCCAGCTGCCCCCGCTCTGGGCACAACCAGCAGGCTGTTCGTTGAGCTCTCCTGCCCTCCACAGCCAGCTGGTTCCCAAGAAGAAGAAAAGAGGCCTTGCCCCTTGCATGACCAGTTTTTTCCAAATTTGCCAGTAGATTCATTACTCCCCCAACCCTTGGCCACCAGGTCCAGCAAGTACCGCCGCCCTGGGGGCCGGGAGACACATTGCCCGTGCGGACACACCAGGGTGGGGACCCCCGCACACACGCACGGCTGCAGATGTGTGTGCAACGGCACACGTCCTGCCGTGCGTGTGCCTGGAGGTCACCGTGGCTTTCCCTCACCTGAGAATCTGCAGAGAAAGTTTTGCTTCTTTTTTTTTTTTTTAAATCCATAGCAAATCTGGTCTTTCTCACACTCTGGCTGCTGATGGGAGATAAAAATAAGCTCACTTTGTTTAGTCCAATCCCTTTTGAAATGCAGCGTGTGATTGTAACCTACACAGCCTCTGTAGGTAACGTCTTGAACTGTGGTCTCCCTTCCCCTCCCTCCCCCACCTTCCTGCCCCTCTTTATAGCTGGGGAAATGGAGGGGTGCCCAAGCACCCACGGCTGCGGACCGAGGGAGGCCTTGGGTCTATGGCATGTCCTTTGGGTTTTGCTGGCCTGTCCGAGGACCTTGGCCCAAGTGTTCTCGGGAGTCCAGCGGGTCCCGTCCCCCGTGCCTTCTTACACTGCCCAGTGTCAGAGAGGTGGGCCTTCCCCCGTGACCTATCCCAGCAGGCCTATTTCCCAGTGCTGGCCATCCGTTCCTTCTCTTCTTCCTCACCTAACTTCCACTCTGTGAGGAGCGGAGGAAAATGCTCACTCCCCCAGCCTCTCTTTCAGTCAGAGGTGGGCCTCCGTTCTGGCCCACCAGGCAGATGACGGCACCTGCGTGAAGGTTCTGGGAAGAGGCTCTTACTTCTTGGTAGGAGAAGAGCTTCCTCTAGCAGCACTGGGCGACCTCTGCAGCCCGTCTGTGGATGTTGGGTGGTATGAGGGTGTGATGGGGAACCTCAGGCAGCCATTCTGCGATAATGAAGAAAAGCCTGAGAACAAGAGCCCTCACGTCCCCGAGCTGCTGATTTGACCCCAACACCATCCACCTCCAGATTTTATGTTAAGTAAACCCCAAAGTCCTTATGGATTAATCCACTGCTGCTTGACAACCTCCTTTGTTTTCTCTGGATTCCTGCCCATTGAGGGAGTGAAAGGACAGAGGTCCAGTGGCTGCAACCCCCTCCCTTGCAGCACATAACACAGAAATCCTCAACCCATGACCATGATGGCTGGTCCACCTCCTCTGGTGTCCACCTGCATGGACGTGTGATCTTATGGCTCCACCATCTGGGCCAGGGCCCTCAGGCTCACCAGCGTGGGAGAACACTGGGGCATCCTCGCCTCAGCAGCAGCACTGCCCAGCACCCCTTACAGGTGGGAAAGAGGTCCTCCCCGAGAATCACAAAACCCATATGAGTTCCGACAGTGGAGTGCAGCTGGGGGCGGGGGGAGGCGCCCAGGCAGCTTGTGGGAGGGACCTGGCAGACTGGATGCTGGTGGAAGATGGCCCGAAGGACTTGAGGAAACCAAATAGCTTCAGAAGTTAAGCCCAAGCCTGCACTGTCTGGCCTGGGTCTGCCCAGGACAGCCCCAGTGAATCCCAGTGCTGGCTGCGGCTGGGGGTCGGGGAGGTGCAGTAAAAGCTGAGACAGCACGTGTGGATGGGGTGGCTGGGGTACCACTCCCTTCTAGGGTGCAGGGCAAGATGGGAAGATGAGGGAGGATGGGGGTGGGGACAGAAGAGGGCAAGGCCCCAGGAGAGTGAGATGTCTCCAACATCACAACCCACCTGGGGCAGACCTGCACTTACGCCCCACTCCCCGTCGTGTCCCCCCATCATATCCCCCCCAACACGCACCATGCACCCGCCCCCGTCAGGCCCCAGGGAGGGAAGTTTGGGCTTCCCAGTAACCTGGACCACCTCCCCGCCCCACACCTTTCTGCAGCCAGGAATCCACGTGGCCAGGGAGGCAGGGACGAGGGAGTAGAACTGACGGCAGGTCTTAAGGAACAACAGACGCCTGCTCAGGACCAGCACAGAGTCCTTGAAGCATTGGGAAGTTGGTGGGAAAAAGGCAAGCTGTGAAGATAAAGTGCCTCAGTAAGAACAACGCTGCTGATAAGACTGTTTAGCAGTTTGGGGACCATGTCACACACACACACACACACACGTGCACACACAGCTCTTAAAGGGCCCAAGCCCCTCCCCTCCCCCAACCTTGGAAACCAGGCTGGGGGAGGCTGTTTGGGGGCAAACTCTCTCTTTTCTCTTCCCTAGGAACTGCTGGATTTCTGCCAGAAGAGGGAAGGCCACCCTTGTAACTTTTACATCTGCATATGCTGCTTGGTTGTGGAGAGTTGTGTGTCTGTGTGTGTAGAGGCCTTCTACTTCAGAACAAGGCAGAGGAGTGATGTGTCAGTTTAAAGTTGCCTTGGTTTTAACATACGTGAAGCCATGAGCATGTGAATGAAAGATATTGCCAGTCATATCAGCAAACGAAGGGTGCTGTGACCATCAAGTCAGCGCGCGGAGGGAACTCAAGACGGGGAAGGACAGGACACGGGCCCTGGTTCTGAGGTGCACATCAAAGGAACGATTTCAGTGGGCCCAGACCTTTGCACCTCCCCACACACAGAAAAGCACTAAATTCCTTAACTTGAAATATCTGGTTTTATTTAATTAGCAGTCACATTTGATGTCCCAACTACCTGGTCTTTGTTGCAAAAACCCTATATATCCTGGCTCCTCCCCTGCCTCTTCGGAGGCGTCCCTCAGAGCGACTTGAGAGGCTGTGTCCTGGGCTCGAGTCCTCAGGACATCCACCGAATAAAGCGTAACTCTCAGCTTTTTGGTTGTGCATTTTATTTCAGTCGACAAGGCTAGTCTGGCCTTTAGATACTGGCCAGGTGGTGGCCCCGGTGGCCTTCATGTCCCACATGCTGCTCTTTCTCTCCAGTCTGGATACCACTAACTCAGGAACATTCTAGAACTTCACATGCCCCTGAGGAGCCTCAGACAAAAGTTCAGGACATGTCTCATGGGGGGAAGTCAGGGGTTTTCTGGTGGATAATTGGTGTGGGAGGAGCCACGGCTGTGGCCAGCCCTGCAGGGGACACGGAATAGGTAGGAGCGTGTGATGCAGGAGCTATGGGTGGGCTCAGCGCCCCACGTGCCTGAGGAGCAGGGCCAGAGCAGGGCCAGGCTGGGTGGGTGTGCGGAGAGGGCCCGTGGAACAGGAGCAAGTGCTGGCCCTGAGGCGGGCCGGGCCACGCCCCACCAGGGGCCCAGGCTCTCACAGTCTGGAGGCTGGACGTCCGAGATCCAGGCGTGGGCAGGGCTGCTTCCTCCTGAGGCCTCTCTCCTGGGCGTAGAGATGCCACCCCCTCCTGTGTCCTCGCACGGTCATCTCTGGGGTCTGTGTCCTCATCTCCTCCCTAAAGACTTCATTTTAGCTTAATTACCTTTTAAGGGATTTGATCTCCAAATGAGGTCACATTATGAGGTCCTGAGGGTTAAGACTTCAACATACGGACTTGGGGGAGACAGCTCAGCCCACGCCAGTTGGTGTCTTTTCCTTGCGGCCCGGGAGCCCTAACACACGCAGCTGCCGAAGGGCAGCCGTCCTGGCGGTTTGCTGCCGAGATCAGTCAGTTCTGCTACAGGCGGTGACGAAGCAGAAGTAACCGGAGACCGAGAACGCGTCAGGCACTGACGGCGCACGGGCTCGGGGACCGTGAAGCATAGGTGACGTCCGTGCGACGTGCTAAGAGCCGACAGCGAGTGAGGTGGAGACCTGCAGGGCGTGCTACGCGACAAAGAGGATGCAGCAGGCAGAGCGTCACTCTGGACGGGAGAAAGTGGAGAGGCCAGTCTGCAGGGAGCAGGCGGCTCGTCTCCAGGCTGACCGCTCTGTCATCCTTCATCAGACTCCCACTGGTGACCCTGCCCTGGCCCAGTCGGGCCCCCTGTGCCAGTCCAGAAGTACAGGCCAACAGCAAGGCTGCTCTGCGGGTAACCGGGATCTGCAGCTGGCCCACAGTGCTAGGCCTCAGACTAAGACCCAGCAAAGCCTGGGTCTGTGGTGGCCCCGTCCACCTCCTGGCCCTTTGCTCAAACCCCAATTCTGCTCCTTGTTCCTGAGCATTAGCGAGACAGGACATATGAACATCCTGGGACCCAGGATTCAGGTATGTGGTCCTTCCACACACTTGCGTCCCGTGCAAAGTGTAAACCTGCCACTTCCGCCCCCCAACTTTCCACCCCGGGCTGGAGACTGATGTCATAAACTCCACGGCTCATGCACCTTTGTCAGACCCGTGCGCCCTTCCCCTCTGCGGCTTGTCGCGCCCTGGGAGGTTATCACCGCTTCCAGATAACTTCCCACACAACAACAGGCTTCTGTTCAGAACATGTTGAACTAAGGACCAGACCAGGAAACAACTGCTGAAGCCGGGCTGCGGTTTCAGATCCTATTTGCAGGGTCACTGGGGGGGATATTGTTACCGAAGGAAACTTGGTCACCTTTCAGTGAGTGCAGGCAGGGTCAGGGCCATTTGTGGAAATACTCAGAGCCGGTAAGCCCGGCCGGACACATCGGCTAAGAGACCCACGCGCGGCCCGTGCCAGCACAGGGGCCCACGGGGAGGGGACGGCGGCTGCTAGGGGACAGCCACTCATCTGAAGGCCTGGGCAGGTAGATTATAGTTACTCACGGGAAGACAGACACTATTATTGTAAAGGTATTGCTTAATGGTTCTTCTTTTAAAAAAAAAAAAAAAAAAGCATGTTCTTTTCCCTTTTATTTTTTTCGGGGGGGTAAATTAGGTTTGTTTATTTGTTTATTTCTTTATTTATTTAATGGAGGCACTGGGGATTGAACCCAGGACCTCGTGCATGCTAAGCACATGCTGTACCACTGAGCTCCACCCTCCCCCTGATGGTTCTTAATATTGCCTTGAGCTGGACGTTTTGAAAGTAGCAAACAGGTTAAATTAGGCAGAGGCACGTATACCTACACACGTACGTGGTACAGCGAGGTCGAGCAAAACTAAAAAGTGGGGAACATCTGTGCCAAAGGCAGACGCTGAAGGGATTTTTCTACCCTTCATCTGACCTAGTTCATCAGAAGGGCTGAGAGTTTCCCTTGCTTGCAAGCTCAGAGCGTCACGGGCGCCGGCAGAGGACAGGAGATGCCTGGTTCAAAGATAAAGGACTTCGTTACTCATCGCAGGGCGAGCTGCGTAAGAATCAGAGTGTTTGTGTCGGTTCCCTTTGACCCCAAGTCCTCCAGGGGTGACACTCGTGAGCTGAGATGGGTCCCGGCACACACAGGGGGTTGTGTTCCCGGAGAGGAACCCTGACCTCTTAAGGGGCCCAAATCTTTTAAAGGGCAGAAAGTGTGCCTGCCCTCTGCTCTGGAAAGACACCTTATCTACCTTCCAAGGTACAAAGACAGTCTGGGAGGAAGAACTGTTTGGTTCGCCCCCGATTCATCTCATTGGAGAGGGAGGGATTTCCACTCAAGGCTCTGAGGATGGTGAAACCTGAGACACCCAACACAGCTGGACAGCTGGGACAACAGCAGTTTAGGAGCCACACATCGCACACCCCAGGGGAGGAAGACGTCCCGCCATGCAGGCCACGTGGAGGGCGCACTCAGGGAGACAGAGGACACCCAGGGGCCGTGGGAGGAGGCTTCGCAGTGTCGCGAGGGCAGGTGCCCGCTGGCTCCGGCAGGAGGATGGGGCTGGCTTGTTTGAATAGCTCTGCGGGCTGGCGGGGAGGTGAAATCCACTGCTCATGACCAGCAGGAACCATGCCTGGCCTGTCGATAAGGGGGTTGTTTGGCGAAGGGGCCTTATCTGTGGGAGCAGGGTGGGAGGAGACCTGGCAGTCAGGCCACCGGAGGCCTTCTCAATTTTGGGACGCCAAGACAGCACTTAGCATTCAGTTGTGACTTTAGGTCCTACACTGTCTGAACAGTCAGTGCCTCCTTCACAAGCCGTGCAGAGACGGGGGAGACTCGTGCGGAGGGGTCTCCTGGCCTTCGGTGTTCTACATATGCTGCTTTCAAGACCAGACTGTAGAAGGGAAAACGCTCTGAGGTTGTTTCTGTCCCATTCCATTTATAAATAAAATAATGTACAAATATTTCCCTCCTCTTTTATTTGTTTAAATTCATTTTTAGGAAGTTTTAAGACTAAAATACAGGGGCAGGCAGGATTTTTTCTTAAAAGGCCAGAGAGCAAATGTTTCAGGTTTTGTGGCTCCCCCACACAGTCTCTGCCACAGTTAATCACCTCTGCTGTCATAGCTCAGAATTCACCGAGCTGGTATGTAAATGAGTGGCCATGGGTGAATTTTAATAAAGTTTTATTTCAACACAGGCAATGAGCTCACGGGCCATAGTTTGCCAGCTCCTCCTATGTCATTTCTCCTTGACACGTGGTGAACTAGATGGTTTAAGTATTTTTAAGTTTTAAGACTGGCCAGCACCTGCTCAGGCACAAAAGAGATACAAAAGAGACATTTTGAAGGAATGTAAATCTTGCCTCAAGCTCCTCAAAGTTGCAGAAAGAGGAATTACACTGCACAACATATTGAAAAATGCTAAAGTTTATGTCCATCCAATTATATCCTCAACTACAACTCAGCAAGACATCTCTAATTTCATTCCTTTCCAAACCCTGTATCAAATTCTCATTAGCATCCGTTCAACTGTTGATTTCTTCTCCCAGCTTTGGTCATGTTCTTTATTATGTAGATAAATTAAGTCCTGGGCTTTAAGAGTCTAGGATTTACCCACTCTGCTGCTGAGCACAGCCAGACTCCAGAAACTGGAGACAAACTGGATTTGCACGTCGTTCAGCCCCACCTTCTACATTTAGGAACACTGGGCATGTAAATGTTGGTAATAAAAATACTTTTTCCACTGATGACAATGGCAGGATGCTTTCGAGGTTTTACGAGGTGTGTGAGATCTTGGAGAGCATTTAGTGAGCCCTCATTCCACGTCTCCTTTTACAGATGAGAAGAGTAACCCAGAGTCGCGGAGAGGCTTGCCTTAACGCGTGCATCTGCCTCCAGGCGTTATGCTATGAGTTCCAGAAGGTGCTCTGGGTGACGGGCGACGCGAGGTGGCCGACTCCTGCTCCTCATCTCCTGGATGTCAATTACCTGTTTCGCCACCCCACACCCCCTCTCTGAGTAAGTCTAGTTTGTGCAGACACTGAGTTTACTTCTGGGGATTCAAAATGAATGAGCCATAGGCCCGTCTCTGGATGTCGCCCTGCACTTCCTTTCTGTGTTGTCTGGGGAACTGTTTTGCCCGTGTAGATGATAAAACGGGGGTCTCATTTTAGCTCTTCCTTTAGGTTGTCATAAGAATTAAATGAGGTGTAGTGTGTGAGACTCTTAGAATCTCATCTGGCACCAAGTTGGCCCACAGTCTTGGCTTGTTAATTCATAAAGGAACCAGAAGAGAAAAACTCCACTTAGAGTGCAGGGGTGGCTGGTGCTGTGAATCAGGGGAAAGAAGGATGCAAGGAGAAGGGGTGAAGGGCACCCGTCTTCTCTCAAGGGAAGCAGAGGAGGCCTTCCCACAAGAGGGGGCTTCTGAGCTAAGAGCTGAAGGACAGACAGGAGTCAGCAAGCCAAAAAGCTGGGGGAAGGGCAGTGCAGAGAGAAGGGGGCACACAGCCAAAGGTCAGAGGTCAGGGTGTGTCCAGAAGGCAAGATGCTCACATTACGAAGCAGACCTGGCGATCGAAGAGGATGGGGTGCGTGGAGGCCGGTTCATGAAGGGTCTTGCTTTTCATACGCAAGAAGCTCATACTCGGTCTTTTCCGTTAAGGCTGGGAAGAGCGAGGGAGTGGCGGGGAGCGACCTATATAGATTGTCACTTTATAAAGGTAATTAAGACAGCAGATTTTTGTCTGGATGGGGACAAAACTTTGTGGCTGAGAGACTAGTTAGGAGATGGCTGTAGCAAACCAAGCGAGAAACCATGAGACTGGACTGGGAGGTACGCACAGAGTCTGGACGGCGCTCTCTCTGAGTAAATCCAGCCCGGCGGGGAGTGTTGGCAGCAGCCTGGAGAACTCGCACCTGCATCAAGGGACTCCCAAGCTTCAGCCTGAACAACCTTCTTAAGATTCCTCGGAGGACAGATTTGCAGGTGACATGCTTTCTGCTTTTGTTTGCCTAAAAACATATTTTGAAATCTCTGTACTTTCTGTTCAATTCTGCTAGAGTTGCTCTAAAAAAATAAAATCTATTTTAGAAAGTATTTTGCCTTTGTGTTTGAAGGATATTTTCAGTGAGTATAAAATTCTGACTTGACAGGGTTTTCTATTGCTTTTAGCACTTTAAAGTTGTCATTCCGCTGCCGTCCAGATCACAGTGTTTCAGTTGAGAGGTCACTCATAATTCTCCCCTGTAAGTAGCGTCTTTTTGCCAGTTGCTGTAAAAATATTTTAAACTTACTTATTTCCAACAATTCGATCATGCTGTGCCTTGATGTGGTTTTCTTTTCTTGCGTTTACTGAGCTTCTAGGATATGTGAGTTTGTATTTTTCATCAAGTTTGGCCTAAACATTGGCCATTATTTTTTTCGAATACTTTTTTCTTGCCCAAATATTTCTTCCTCTCCAGCTGGTACCCTAATTGCACGCATGTTAGTCAGTCTGCTGACACTAACACACGTCACGGGTCACGGAGGTTCTGTTGATTTTTTTCAGCCCTTTTTCTCTCTGTGCCCCAGTTTGGAGAGCTTATACTGCTCAATGCTAAACACTTAACAAAGGAACAGACTGACGGCCAGTGGATGACAGCGGGGCAGGGAGCGCTGAGAATGGTCCAGTCATAGCTGCATCTCCAAGGAGCACAGGCTGTGTGAGACGCTGGAACTCAAGGTCGAGGTCCAGCCCCCGCCCGAGCCCCTGTGATGGGAGCATGACCACCCGATACACCCACAGAGGTTGTGCTGGGCACACAGCCACATCCAGCTGGGGAGCCACTCACAGTGTAGACATCACACCGGTCGTGAGGACTTCCCTGCAGGTGGAAGTAACTTGTCTTGAGGAAAATGTGCCTTCTTCTAATGTGCACACAAGCACCATATGGGTGGAGAGTGTCCTAGCTGGGGCCTGAGCACCTCCACCTGGGCAAAGGAGGCATCTCAGGGAAGATGCGGGGTGACAGGGACACGGGACAGGGAAGGGTGACTTTTCCAAGGTTTGCCAAGTCCTGATGGTCACTCACTGGTCTGGAGGGGCTGGGGCTGGAGCTGGCAGAAGCTCTGAGCACAGAGGCCTGCTCTCCAGAACCCAGGGACCCTGGGTTTTGGGGTACCAAACATCTCTGGGTTCCCAGCAGCTCGAGCCCAGCATGACAGACTGGTGGCTCCAGTAAGCCCCTCGCTGGTGGGGTTTGGGGGCGTGGTTTACGGTCCTCTCGTCCCTTGGGTGTCTCCTCTCTGCTTCTCCTTTCTCTCTCTGGGTCCACAGACGCCCTTCCACAGAGCACCTTCTCCCCAGGCACGGGCTGGTTCACAGACACCATCTTTTAATAAACACAGACAGTTTCCACGGAAGGAAAAAATGACAAACTTCAGGGTTTGCCGAAGTTAACTTGATGCTTTTACACTCATCCAGGACTGTGTCTTTCCCTCGTCAGCCTCATCTCCATGGAGAGTGCCCCCCTCCCCAAGACGGAGACAAGGAGATGCAGACGAGGGGCTTGGAGGGGGGTCCACGGTTCCTGGTGGAGGGGGCTTCTCTGCCTGCAGCCGGCCCAGGCGTTGTCTGCAGTAGGCTTGGGCCCAATGTGGCAAACATTCCTCCGTTAGCCACGTACTTTATCAGGAGAAATACAGACCTTATCCCTCCCGGGGTGCAACTGTGCCAGCGCCCAGCGCCAGACGCCCACGCGGCACGCCCTCCACGTCAGCACCTTGGCACGACCCGGATCCCCGCCCGGGTAGAGGGAGGCCTGGCTGTGCGCTCACGGGGAGGTCGGCGCCCCCAGCCCGGAAGCCTCCCTGCCCTGTCACCGCTTGGCCTCCCAGCAGAGCCATCTCAGCTCCTTTTCCTAACAAAGGCCCCTAAGCGCTGGTGGTGCGGGGAGAGAGGGGGTTATCTTGCTTGCTGAGCAAACAGAGAGGAGCTTATAAAACGCCCCAGGCAGTGGGGACTGGGGACTGCGCTCTCTGCAGGCGGCCCTGGGGGAGCAGCTGAGCGTGGACATGGGACCCCGTGGCGCGGGGCTCCTGGCGGCGCTGCTCGCGCTGGGGCTGAGCGCCCCGGCCGGGGCCCAGAAGCCCGGTGAGTGAGGGCCCGGGGTCTCGCCGGCCAGAAGCGCTGGGGCCAGTGAGCCCAGAGGCTTCCAGCGGCCCGAGCGCCGGGGGCGCGGCGGGGGCACGTGAGGGCCTTCTTCCTGCCCCTCGGTGGGTCTCTATTCACGTCGGGCTCCCTCACAGAAAAAAGGCAGGTTGAGAGGGGAAGCCGCTGGGAAGGCATCCTAAGATCTGGGATGCTGGCCACATAGCCAGAGCCCGCTCACGCTCACCTGCTTTGGCGCCCTTCCGGAAGGACAGTGGGATGGGGGCTGGGGGCGGGGGTGGGGCCTCCCAGGAAGGCCCCTTTGGGAAGGTCAGGGCAGGTGCGGGTGCGCCAGCCCGAGGACGGGCTCCTGGAGGGCCTGCCTGGCTCGCTTTCACCCTGACCTTGGCCTGAGTCCACCTGTCCACCCCTCTTACCAGAAGGGATTTTCGTTTGTTTGGTTTTAACAAATAAGCCACCTTCAGCTGAGCCCAGTCAGCTGAAGGACATTGCGCGGTTCACACATGGGAGCGAGAGCGCCGCCCGTCCCAGGGAGGGAGTGCCCGGCTGAGCCGAGGGCGGGCTGGCTGACGTGCGTCCCCGCAGACCCCTGCCAGTGTTCCCGCATCAGCCCTGCCAACCGGGAGAACTGCGGCTTCCCTGGCATCTCCAGCGACCAGTGCTTCACCAGGGGCTGCTGTTTCAACTCCGACGTCCCCGGGGTCCCCTGGTGCTTCGAGCCCCTCCCAAAGCAAGGTACGCACCAGACAGCCGGGCCCCTCCTGTGCCCCCGGCCCCCACGTCCACACTGGACCCCAAGGGTCAGCCATTTGCCCTTCCCGCAGACTTGTGGGGACCCACGTTTTACTGTATTTGAGGAAAAACCAATTCTCAAGCCCCTCTTGGCTGTTAAGGTGTAGTTCCTGAAAAAGCTTCTAAGGGACATGAAGGTGTCAGTCAGTGTTTCTTTCTGTTTTGGGGGGGGAGCGAGGGGGAGGTAATCAGGTTCATTTATTTATTTATTTTTATTATTATTTTTTTTAACGGAGGGCCTGGGGATTGAACCCAGGACCTCGTGGATGCCAAGCACACTCTACCACTGAGCTAGACCTTTTCCCCCCCAGGAAAATATTAACACAGCTGCACACAGACTCCAGATGTTAAGAAATTAAGTTACTGTAAGTTCTAGGGTTACCTTTTCAGGATGAGTTTTATATTTGTGCACATTATCAAGTTGGAAAGTCACTGATTCCAAGGGTTACACACAAAAAAGTGTGTGTGGAGCTCGGGCCCCGCAGCCTCCTGTCCACTCGCTGGCTCCAGGAACGCGGCTCAGAGGCGCCCAGGCTCCGGAGGACCCAAGACCAGCGGCTGGTTGTGGGGCCGCTCGTGGCCGGGGCTCTCCGAGTAGTGGGAGTATTGCTGGGTTTCAGTACTTTGGTCAAATGCTTCACATCCTTACAGGGTCCTCCCAGGGGTGACAGTGGGCCGCCCGCTTCACAGAGCAATGTCTGGTCCAGGGAGGCGAAGCGACTGTCCCAAGGCCCCGGGACGCCAGCTCCCCTGACCTTTGGCCTCTGTCAGGAGGAGGGGGTGGCCCCTCGCGGTGCTCACACTTAGTCCCAGGGTGACCATCCCGGAAGCCCCCGAGCCCCGCCCCCCCAGCCCGGGAGCCCAGCGGCGCTCCCCTGGGAGGAGGGAGCAGACGTGTCTGGGGAGCCAGCCGGCCTAACCGGGTCCCCATGCTGTTCCCAAACCGGCGCCGCGCGGCAGAGTTGGAGGAGTGCGTCATGGAGGTCTCCGCCCGCAAGGACTGTGGCTTCCCGGGCATCAGCCCCGAGAACTGCACGGCTCGGGAGTGCTGCTTCTCCGACGCCATCCGGGATGTGCCCTGGTGCTTCTTCCCGCTCTCCGTGGAAGGTGACGTCGGGGCCCCGGGCACAGATGGGTCTCGGGGGAGGGGGGACCTGGGGTGGGGAGGTGTCGGGCCGGACAGGAGGCCTGCTGCAGCCCAGGCCCGGTGCCTGAACCCAGTGGCGGCCAGTGCAGGAAAAACATCCTCCCTGATGTGGGAACCTGCCTTTACTGGGAACCAGCTCTGAAGGCAAGTCCAGAAAGTTCCCGAAAATGACAGCTTTTTAACAAGTCAAAGCCTCTGGCCTCCTCGTTATGTCTCCTGTGACTCGGCCTCGGCCACGCCCCTGGGCCCCGCCGCTGGTGGCATCACTACTTTTGGAGCTTCTGAACGTCAGGTGCTGTGCTGGGCACCGGGGCGGGACTCGGGGAAAGCAGACGTGGTCCTTCCCTTCGTGGACCGCGCTGCTGTCCCCTGCGACAAGAGGTCCCGCCCCGGCGCCAGTCCCCGGAGGCCCATGTCCCCGACTCCCTTAGTTGCAGTGTGTCCCTGACACCGAGTTTGCCAGGGCCAGGAGAGACCCGGTATTTCCACAAGACGGGCAGAGAGCACCGACCTTGGAGGACGCCTCTCCACAGTTAGGAAATCGGGATGTTCTGAAGAGCACAGCCGTGGCTCAGAAATATCCAAGTGATTTTTTGTGTGTGACCTAAGGGTCTACCTGGAAAGTTACCAGTTAACTGGGGAGAATGGCACCCGGCCCCAGGGGACCGTGTCCCCTCGGCAGCTCCTTCTCCGGTGGGGTCGGCAGGAGTAAGGGCCGTGGTCGCGCGAACCCGCAGACTCTTGGCACAGGCCCCCCGCTCCCCGTGGTCCTCACCCACCGTCCCCCATTTCACTTCCAGACTGTCATTATTAAGAGGCAGTGGCTTCGGAAAAGCCCGCCTGGCTCCTTGCAGGCCCTGCAGCAGGAGGACGCGCACCGGCCCGCAGCTTCAGGCGTCATGGCTCCTGAGCCCTTGGATTGTCTTCTGCTTTTTCCCCTTCTCAGTGGTTTAACAGACAAATTCTTTGAATAAAGAAGACTCTTACAATCTGCTACAATTTCATCTTGGCTTCATTGACACAGAGGTGGCAATGGCAGTGTGTGTGTGTGTGTGTGTTTGTGTGTGTGTTTGTGGGTGTGTGTGTGTGTGTGTGTGGGAGGGTGTGTGTGTGGGAGGGTGTGTGTGTGTGTGTGTGGGTGTGTGGGGGGGTGTGTGTGGGGGTGTGTGTGAGTGTGAGTGTAACTTAATACTCTTCCATTTGCTACGAGAGCAAGAGTTCTTCTAGTGCGTTTGGGCCACGTGGCAGCAATAAAGCATCGCACGTGAGAAATTTCAGGATCCACCATCACTTTATAACGCCCAAGCCCAGTCGTTTGTATAAAATCTCAAATGACTTTAGCCCTAAAAACCTCCTGGAGCAACACACCATTTCACATTGCAATTACGAAGCTGCTTTACTCCTACCCAGTGCCTCACAGACCACCTGCTATTAAAACGAGCACAAGGCGGCCGAGCATCTCTCCCACAGGTGAGGGGCCTGGGCTAGGTTAGCTCCCAATGCTCCCGGGCACTTGCTCCCACGCCTTCTCCCCTGGCAGCTGCGCCAACGTGCAGCCGTGAGAAGCTCTTCCGGAGGGGAGGCTGACAGCTCTCATCAAGGCTTTTACGCAGCTTGCGGGAAGGTCATTGTGTGAAAGGTGTTTCTGGCATCTCAGTGAAGGCGTCTGCAGCTCAGGAGTGGGAGTGCGGGGAGGGTGACCCCAGGCCAGCCTTTTTGTGGCCTCTGCCTCTCCCCTGACTCCTGGTCCAGCCTGGGTGCACCCAGCATCCTGGAAATCCAAGCCCTCTCCTTCGGGGTGGGGGAGGGACCGGCGGCACTGGCTTTGCACTGAAAGTGGGGATTTTAAAAATTGCTTCTTCAAGGAAGGCTCTTGGCCCCACATCACCTCTCAGGACCCCTGTTTTGAGAAGGGGCCCCTATATGGCCTCATGCCCCTGTCGGGTCTTTATCTTGCCAACAATGAACACAGAAGCTCCGTAAAACAGCGTCTCTTGTTGGAACACGGGCTCTGAAACACTCAAGGCCGGTGCCTGGGGGAGACAGACTCGACATCTGTGGATTGATCTGTCACTGGGTGCGTGTCCCTCTCAAGTTTGTCCTTGCTGTGCAGTGTGCGTGTTCCTGAGTCAGCCCTGCCTCACAGAGCCAAGTCAGGCCCCCGCATTTGCGTGTTTGGGAGAGGGTCTTGGACACGTGAGTTATTCATGGCCCTCCTCCTGGACACGCAGGGCTGGTGGAAACTCCTGGCTTCAAGCCCCCTGTTCCCCGGCTGCAAGCAGGCACATGGTGCCCGCTGACCTCTGGGTGCAGGAGCCCTGAGTTCTTCTCCAGGAATTCTCTTCTCATTGCCCACCCCTCCCACTCCCCTGCCCACCCCACCTCTACCCTTAGTGCCCCTCCCCCCCTCCACCTCCCCTCAACCCACCCCACCTCCTCCCTTAGAATCCTCTCTGTCCAGTTATTCTGTGAGCTCATCAACCCTGAATTAGCAAATACTGAACCACTGTGATGGGGGAAAGGCAGGGCTAGGTGTCCAACCGCCTCTTGGCCAATTTCGTCAACCGACCAACATGTGACCTTGCTTGATGTGTGACTCTGTTTAAAGACAACTTATATAGTCTAAATTGTTGTTTCGTTAACATTGAACTCAGGCAGGCAGCCCTGTACTCACTCCCGACTGACGCTCACCTGAACACGTTTTCTCCGGAGGGCATGTCCCAGCCGCCCTGCACTCAGGACCCCAGACGGCTCTCCCCCTGTGCTTGGGTTTCATTGTTTGAAGGGCCGCGATCCCGGCCCCAGCCCGGCCAGGCCTCTCTGGCAGCTCAGACACAGATGTGCTGGCCCGTATCCAGGAATCAGGGAGGGACCCCTGCTGCTGTCGCTCCAGGCTGGGAGACCAGGTTTCCACGAGGTCCCTGGAGCGGCAGCGTCCGTATTTATATTCTGTGATCCCAAGGGAGCTCAGCGCTCAATCCGTGCCCGACCTTAATTTAGCACAGTCAGAAATGTGGCTTTGAGGAGGGACGGACGGCTCTATCAGCCTCCGTAAATGCACCGAAGGCGATTCCCCGTAAAGACCCTCTCCAGGCCCAGGATGCTCACGTGGCTGTGTCTGGCCTCTGGTGCCCTCTGCTGGCCACCCTGGGAACAGACGCCCTGCCTTCGCCAGCAGCGGAAATTTGCCTTCTGACCGAAGGTAACCTCCTAATGTCCAAAGACTGGCCCCGATAACTACTCTTAGTTCCTAAACTTACACAGCCGGACCAGGCTGAATTCACTGACACAGGTTCACAAAGCAGAGATGCTGTATTTGGTGTTGCAGCTCAGGAAGTTAGAAAGGGCTCTCCTTCTGGCTTGAAGACAGCCGCCTTCTGGCTGCGTCCTCACCTGACCTTTGCTTGATGCGTGTACCTGGGGAAAGAGAGAGACAGAGAGACAGAGACAGAGAGACAGAGAGAGAGACTGACAGAGACAGAGAGAGAGTCAGAGAGAAAGCTCTTGTCCCTCTTCCTCTTCTTGGAAGGACTGATCTTAAGAAGTCAAGGCCCTTATGACCTTGTTTAAGCTTAATTACGTCCACAGAGGCCCCATCTCCAAATACGGTCACACTGAGGGTTGCGGCTTCAACGGGTGAATTTGGGGGCACAATTCGGTCATAGCATTACCCTTCTGTTAATCAGTCTTCCACCAATAATACTGATCATGGTGATGGTTACCCCTTGAGGCTTTGTGGTTTTTTAATCAGCTTTATTGAGGTATAATTTATTGAGATATACATCGTTATTGAAGTATAATTCAAGAAGTGTGCTTGCCGACTTGAAGTGATTCAGTTCAGTGAGTTTTGGAAAATGTGTGCTGTCACTACCACAATGGTAGTATGAGATAAGAGGCAGCTTCAACCTCCCCTCCAGAAACATTCTCTCGTGCCCTTTTGTAGCCAGCGCCCGCCTCCCACCTCCAGCCCCGAGGAACTCATGATCTGCTCCCTTTGGCTGCGGTTTTGCCTCTTCTAGAGTTTTCTGTATGTTTAGTCACGTAGCGTGCGGTCCTCTGCACCTGCGTTCTTTTACTCAGTACGTCATCTGAGGCACACGTGGGCGTCCACGCCTGTCTCTCGCTGAGTAGGAGTCTGTGTGCGCAGGGGATGGGCGTCCGGGCTGCTCCCAGGGCCTCACTATGAACGAGCCAGGCTGCGGTGGGCGAGCGCGCACAGGCCTGGGGCGGGCTGGGCGAATGCCGTCTCTAGGTGACTGTCTGCTAGGCGGCCTTGCTGGGTCCCACGGCAAGGGCTCTGCTGAACTTTAGAAGAGTCTGACAAATCATTCAAGCGGTTGCACTGTTTTGCCTCCCCACCAACAAAGCCTGAGAGTTCCTGATGTCCCCGCACCGTCCCCAGCACGACACTGTCGGCTGTGACACTGGAGCCCTGCTGGCGTGCGTGGAGGGCGTCCTCCTCACTGGAATTGACATTTCCCTGACAAGTAGAGGCATGGAGCATCTTTCCAGGGTTTGTCTCTGTCTGAACTTTTCTCTCTGGTGAAGCGTCTATTCAGATCTTTCCCCTTCTTTTCGGCAGGTGTTTTGCCTTCTTTGTGTTGGCTTGTGAGGGCTCTCCCTCCGATGCACAAGCCCTCGGTCTGACACACGCTGCGCGGGGACCTTCTCCCCGTCTGCCGCTTGCCTTTCCATTGCCTTCAGTGTCTTTCAGAGAGCAGCTGTTTTTAATTCTGAAGAAGACCGATGTTTCCAGTTTTCCTTTTATGAGTTCATACCTTGTGTCCTAGCTAAAACAGTTTTTGCCTCATCAAGGCCACGAAGATTTTCTATGAAATTTTTTTTCAAGAGGTTTCATAGGATTAGCTCTTACATTGTGGGTTTACGACACATTCTGAGTTAATCTTTCGAGTGTGGATTTGGGCGCCTTCCTTTGTTTTTCATTCCCTGGAGCAGTTTGTGTGGCTCTGGGGCTATCGGGTACTCACAGCTTTGTCAGAACTTCCCTGTGAGACAGTGGAGAGTTTTGTAGATTCATTCCTTGATGAGGTGCCCTGTTTCCTCTGGGGCTGATGTGAGTTTTATTACTGGAGTAATTTTGGTAAAGTGTGATATTCCTAGGAATGTATCTGTTTCATCTAGATTTCAAACTTAGTTGCATAAAGTTATTCAGAGCAGCCCCTTATAGTTTTTAAATTCTCCTCTATTTCAATGGGTGCTTCCTCTTTGTCAGTTCTTACGTTTATTTGGACTTTTCCCTCTTTTATTTTTCTGTTTTCTCGATTACATTAGCTAGTGGTTTGCATGTTTTATTTTTTAAAAGAACTGAGATTTTATTACTTAATTCCATTCTTTTCCTGTTAGCTACTTCATCAACTTCTTTACCTTTGTGCTTTTTTTTTGGCTTATGTTTCCCTAGCTTTCTGAGTTTGGAATTTAATTCACTTACTATTGACATGTGTTTAAAGCTATTCCATTTTCCTTCCTCTGATCACTGTTTTAAAGTTTCTTTAAAGATTCAGAAATGTGGTGTTTCTATTATCATGATTTTTAAGAAAGTCTATAATTTTGGTTTGTAGTTTATCTTTTAGCCATAAGTGTACAGTAGAAATTATTTAAATTTCCAAACCTCTTGTAATAACCTTTAATGAAAAAAATATGAAAACGAATACATGTATGTTTATGCACGACTGGGACCCTGTGCTGCACCCCAGAGGCTAACACACTGTAACTGACTGTACTTCAGTTAAAAGTAAATTTCCGGATGCAAGACTCTTTTGAAAGTGTTGTCATTATAGCCCAGTTTTGTTGCATGTGATCAGGCTGATTGTAGTGTTTCTGCTTTATGGAGTGTTACACTTCCTTTGTGAACAAACGTACGAGTCAATGTTGTGACTATTTCATGTGCACTTAAACAGAAGCTAGATTGTCATGTCTATGTCCGTAAGACCTACCTTATTGATTGTATTGTTTGTCTCTGTTTTCTTACTTTTTTGTCCACATGACATGCCTAGAATGGCGCCCGCATCGACACAGCCTGGTGTTTCCAACACATCAGCTGTGCTTTTCTGTCTTTCTGCCTGCGTCGCCCGCCTTTTCTGGTTAGTGAAGTGGACTGTCTTGGCCTAGCCCTTTAAGGATTGGAACAGAAGGGCCGTCTCTTCGTTGTGTTGTAATTGCGGCTCGTGAAGTGTCCTTCTCCACCCAGTGTAAGGGCTTTGGCTTAAATTCCCTTTTCTCTGATGTCACGATCATATCTGCTCCTGGCCCAGCATGCCTGTGCTTAAATCACTTTTGATCATGAGCAGTTTAAAGTTCTGTATTTTTAGCAACATGTCGACTAATTTTTAATCACTATGACTATTGATTAAAAGAACAAAGCAAAAGGAATACTGGTCAAGAAATACAGGAAGCTAATGGGGAGAAGAGTAATAAAAATAATACAGAAAATTCATCTTCAGGTCTTCAACAGAGGAGTTATCTGATGAATGGATTTAAAAATCTGAGACAGAACATTAAGGCTTCTCCAGAAAGGAAAAACAATGTTAAAGAAGAAATTCACATAACATAATACAAAGGACTGCATTTGTAAGGAAACACCTAAAATAAAACATTTTTGTGTCAGTTCACATGACCCTATACTGTGCAACAGCACTACAGCTTATTTTTTGTATTTCCTAAGAGACAGGTGGAGGGTCTTTATTTTTTCTGTGCAGTGGGCACAGTGGAGAGGGCTGCGGACGGTCCCCAGTGTCTGCTTTCACATTCCTTATCACTCTGGAACCTCAGAATCACCCCATGCGTTGTTTATCAGCTCCAGAATCTGCTTTATGGCTATGCTGTTCTGCAAAATGCACCTTGGCACACTGAGTGGACTGAATTATCGCAAATAAAACCGGCTCGGGGTTCCTTGCTGCCTGCTCGCAGTTTGCTTCACCAGAGTCTATAAAACTGTGATGATAAGCCAGACCCAGCGGATGGTTTTCCAGCCACTCAATACTCGGGCTCTGGTTAGGGTCAGGGCCTCCCAATTCAGACAGCTCATCCCCACTGCCTCCCGCCTGGCAGAGCCCGATTCAGACTCTCCTGGGCCTTCTGTGCTTCCCGTGCTGGGAAGCGTGATGTGCTGACATGGGTGCCCCAACACATACACCTTTTCCTCCGACACAACTGCCTGTGAATTAATTTTTTTTTTTTTTTGAAATTAGCGAATTCACCCACTCAATCCTTCCTAACGCGTCCGGCCACTAGAGGGCAGTAGTAGTGCGACGTGGATGCCATCACCAGGGCCTCTGGGTCTGCGTTTATGGTGCTCGCTTTGTGACCACAGCTTTCTTATCAATGTGACCACATCATCTCCTCCCTTTGGAACTTCCCACGACACCTGGGCTAAAGGCTGTGCACACGATGGACGTTTAGTAAATATTGACTGATTGGTCTTTATTCAATAAACTTATCAGCCTGTAGGATTTCAACAAATATTAATGCTTTGGTAAAATCCCTTAAGACATTCAAACACGAGAGAGCATATGAGTGATATGTATTATGACTCACCTATTAATGAACTTCGGCTTTAGCTTCTTTCCATTTAATATGCAAAACAGGGCTATTTTGAGTCTTGGGAACATGAGCCCCTGTAAAACTAGGAGGCACAGAAGGGCATTATAAACAGGTTTCCACTGTACAGCACAGGGAACTATATTCAATATCTTATAGTGACCTGTAATGGAGAAGAATATGAAAGAATGGAATATATGTATGTATATGGATGACTGAAGCATGATGCTGTAGACCAGAAACTGACGCAACATTGTGAACTGACTATATTTCAATGAGAAAGAAAGAAAGAAAGAAAGAAAGAAAGAAAGAAAGAAAGAAAGAAAGAAAGAAAGAAAGAAAGAAAGAAAGAAAGGCAGGCAGGCATTGGCCATTGAGAGAGGCTCTCGCCTTTGGACGTCATATTTCTGGTGACCTCACACTTTGCTTTCAGTTCCCTGGTGGACTGAATACTTAGTGAGGTGACTACATTACAGCGGGGGAAAAGCCATCTTTGAAATATTGAAATGATGGTGAGCACAAAGGGTCAATAGGAGACATGCGCTTGCGTCAAGCCTGGCAAGTGCCCACGTGTCACCTGAGCACCAACCAGCCAGAACCCCTGCAAGCAGCAGCCCTGGAGAAGTGCAACTCTGAGGAATCCCCTCCCCGCAGAGAAATCTCCTTTTCCCCTGTGTAGACAGGTTCACGGGGTCACCTGGCGATGCCAGTCTGCATGTCTGACACATTCTCCTTGTAGCTTTGATGGTCCCGTATGTTTTGCTTTTGGCAACATGTTTCTTACGGGAGGTACCTGCTTTCCATGTCTTTAAAATTCCTTGAAAACTACTGTCTACGCAGCTGAGCTAACGGTTGCTGGGAATGTGGGGAAAGAACCAGGCATGAACCGTGGCTGCATCTTATGTGACGTAAGGTGCTTTTGATTCTGATCATTCCTGCCCTGCCTTTTGGTGAAGACTCTAACAGGCCATTTCTTCCCCTCTGCTGCTCCCACTTGCTCTCTGAACAAGTTAGTGGTCATTTCTGAGAAGTCAGAATCATGATCTCTGGTTTATTTTCTCTGATGTGCTTTGAGGTGAAGGGCGAGGCGGTACCTGGCATGGGGGCCCCACTGAGAGCACAGGGGTCAGTCGGTGAATGTGGTCACTTACTCGGCCCTTCTCTCTGGGACGCCAGGTCGCTCCGATCTATGCTGTCCTTTCTCACTTGGGGATGTGGCCGCCAGGCCTTCCTGGCTGGTGGACTTGACAGATCTGTTCCTAGAGAGAGCTGGATTGCACCGCAGAGGGCCAGCGGCTTAGGAGGGAAAATAAGGAAACCTGAAACGACAGGAGACTTCTAAGCTGGATGCTGGACGGAACTGCAGCGCGGTGCCCTCCCTCCCTCCCTCACCCTGACCAGCCAGACCTCTTTGATGTTGACCGAGCATCCAGGATAGGGCGTTCCAATGGCTCCTCTAGGCCGAGACCCCAGGTTCTGACCCCAGGCCGCAGGGCCGGCTTCTCCCGGGCCTCCTCGCGCTCACCCCTTCTCTCCCCGCTTCCTGGACCACCTTCTTTATTTGGGTATTTTTAATGAAAAATTTAACCAGCCATATTTCAAGTCCTTTTCCTTAGATAAATTGTATATAATGTAATGGCTTTTGTTCTGTTTGCCTTGACACCTCTCACTCTATAAAAAGAAATAAAACGATCAAAGTGCCCCCTTTTCCCATCCTGTTCCCTGCCCCCCACCCCCCGCCAGAATCACCCACCGTTCTGAAGTCAGTGTGTGTTTTTTCCGTGGGTGTCCATAAACAATATGTAGCATTTTTTTGTTATTTAAAAAAATCAGCAATGGCATCCTAAAATGTGGGCTTTTCATCTGATATTTTGCAGTTAATTTTGACATTTCTTTCCATTGATTACGAGGTCTGATTCATTTAGTTTGTCAGCAAATCCATCCTCCTATTGAAAGGCAATCAGGTGCAGTGTTTTCAATTTCTTCTGATGAAAACAGCACGGACTTGTTCGATTTTCTAGGTATCGTCCAAATGGTTGCCACGGTGGGAGTGTCCTGTAAGCTTCTACTAACTTTGAGTGAGAGTTCCTAATTCTCCACATTCTCATCAACATCTGGTGACATGGGTGCCATCAGATGTAAGTGACGTCGTGTGCTAACGTTAGTGGGTTTCGTAATTCACGACTGTGAGCGAGGCCCTTCTACATCCTTGTTGGCTGTTGAGGTTTCTCTTACCGTAAATCTCCTATATGCGGATCCTAAAAACCACATGCGTCTTTTTTGCATTAGTCTGTAGAAGTTCTTTGTGCATCCAAGCAATCCTTTGTCAAGCAAGTGGGTTTCAGATACCTTCTCCTAGCTCATGATTTGACTCTTTCCTCATCGTCATGTCTTGATAAGTACTCTTGATTTTAATTGAGTCAAATTTCTCAACTGTGCCTTCACAATTTGTGCTATTTTAGAAAAATCCTAAGCAATCTTTGCAACGGCAAAACTGTAGGATACAAAGTCGATATAAAAGATCAACCATGTTGAATCTGTATCCACAATGGTCTTTCATAGTTCGCAAGACCTGTGTCAGGTTTGGGCATGAGGTTTATGCTGGCCCCACAGAATGAGCTGGGAAGTACTCCCTCCTTATCTTTTCCCCTAAGTTTGCGTAAGATTAAGAGCTCTTTGTTTGGTAGAACCCAGCCAAGCCTGCAGCTTCCTTCATAGGAAGCTTCTTGATAGTAATTTCAAAAATTTTCATAGAAATGGTACTATTTAGATTTTCTATTTATTCTTGTGTTCATTTTGGTAAATTGTGTTTTTCTAGGAATTTGTCTATTTCATCTAAGTTGTCAAATTTGTTGGTATTAATATTTCTTTTACCATTTTGTTTTTGTTTTGTTTGGGGGTAATTAGGTTGGTTTGTTTGTTTGTTTTTAATGGAGACGCTGGGGATTGAACCCAGGACCTCATGCATGCACTCTACTACTGAGCTGTACCCTCCCCCTGTTGGTTTTAATATTAATATTATTCTGAATATTACCTATTTTTTCCTTTTAATCCTGTAGGACTATATTAACAGCCCATTCTTCATTTCTAGTGTCGGTAACTATGTTCTCTTTAATTTTTTCTTGATCAGTATAGTTAAAGGTGTATAAATTCTTTTATCTTTTCAAAGATCTAGCATTATTAATTTTTTACCTTGTTCATTTTTTTCCTATTTCACTTCTGTTAGACCTTTTGTCTCACAGGTCCTAGAGGCTTTGTGTTTTTTTTTTTTTTTTTTTTTAACATTTTTTCCTCTCTGTTCTTCAGATAGGAAAATTTACATTGCTCTATTTTTGAGTTAATGGACCTTTTCCCCTGTCAGCTTCATTGTGCAGTTAAGACCACCCAGTAAGTTTTAATTCCACATATTGGAGTTTCCAGTTCGATAATTTTTATTTGCCTCTCTCTCTTTTTTTTTTTTTTTTTTGTTTGTTTAACTGTTTCTTTTCTTTCTTCTCTCTTGGATTTTCTATCTTTTCATACATTGTAAGCACAGTTTTCTTTACTTCATCAGGCTGCTTTACAATCTTCATCTGATTTTGGCAACATCTAGGTCATCTCACGTTGAATATTTTCTCTCTTAAGACGCACTTCTGTCCCTTCATCCGTCAGTGGTGTGGGTCTGCATGCAGGACGAGATACTGTGATGTTGTGGAGATTCTAGATTTTGTTACATTCCTTTGAAGAGTGTTACGTTTGCTTGTTTGTTTGTGTGAACAATCAATTTGCTTGGTTGGATTCAAATTTCAGTCTCTGTCTCTTGGGTGATGCTCAGACCTCAGTTCTTTTATTTTTAGCTGGAATCTGTCCTGCATACACATGGTTCAGAGGTCAGACCAAATTTGGAAAGAGTTTTTATACAGAATCTGGGTTCTCCCTTTTTGGTTCTGTTTTCTGGGATCCCCCTTCACTTCCCAGCCACTGCGCTCGACCTGTTCTCTGTATGCTGGTTATTCAGGCTAGAAAGAGTACATTTTCTGTTGGGGTTTTAGCCACCCCTATATTTTCTGTATTTTCTTTTTAATACTTTAAGACTTACTTTCACTTTGGGGCCTTTAATTCATCTGGAAATTTATTAATGGGTTGAAAGTTGTGGATCTGAATTGACCTTTTTCTCAATATGAGTAATTAAAAGCAGCTCAGTGTTGTGATGCAGGCATCTGCATTTACTTTATCTAATTTGCATAACTGACTGTCCTGACACCATTCACTGACTTGTCCTTTCTTCCTGCACTGATACAAAGTGTGTTTCTGTTATTATCCAAGGTTCCTTATGGAAGTGGATCCATTCCTGGGCTTTCATGTTCTGTTCCGTTGTCCGTGATTCCATTGGTCCATGGCACCAGGCCTTCCTGGCTTTAAACACAACTTTGTAATAATTAGTCTTAGTGTCTGATTGAATTGGTATCTCTGAGTCTTCTCTTCCTCTTGTTTCTACTTCTTTTTCTTCAAGTTTTACTGGATCAATTTGGCCCTTTACTTTTCCATACGAATCCCGGGATTAATGTGTGGCATCTTATAGAATCTCCCTTTGGGATTTTAATTTAAAATGTGTTGAATATGTAGTTCAGTTTTGCAGAGACTATCACCTTTAAAGTGTGTGGTTTTCTTACCCATGAGGCTCCTCTCTGCTTATTTAGTTAGTCTTTCAAGAGCCTCAGCAAAGTGTGTAATTTGTGTGTCTAGCCTTCTGTTGTGCTGTGAAGTTCCCCCCAGGAAGGCAATGTTCATTATTTATCTTTGTTCTGTCTCACTAGGGTCTGTCACAGTGATCTGCCCACTAGAAATCTCACAAAACAAATTTAGAACTTCTGTCTTTGGTTTTTACATTAAACACAGAATGCCGTGAATAAACCCAGTCCTGACAGCTCCTGTGGCTCCCTAGTCCTGGTGTGATGGGTGCTAGTGGAGGGAGGTCCAGCCGGGACACCCAGAAACAGCAGACATCGTGTCTCAAGGCGAGATTGCAGACCATGACATTTTGGAAGTAGTTTGGCTAAGAACTGTTGGATGATTCTTGAACATTGTGCCTGTGTTGAAGCTATAAAAGGTCTGAGGGAAGGGAGTTTTGGAGAAAATGACAGGTGAGAACACTTAGAGAGAGCTGACCTTGTGCTGCGAGTCCCTCCCACTCCCACCTTGCCCCAAGCGGGAGGGTGGGCGTGCCCGCCCCTCACCTCACACCTAGTGGAGATCGCATTCTGGGACCACTGGGAGATCCCAGCCCATGCCTGACACAGTTAGGGGTTCCAGAAGGCTGGTTTCTGACCTCTGAGGACTCTAGCCTAGCAAGGAACAAGAGAAGCCTTTAGGACCTACCTACATCCCAGAGTTTGCTGGGGTGAAGGACGAAGACGGGTTTCCAGTGAACTGGAGACAGGCCGCACGGCCCAGGGGGTCTCTGTGCATCCTCTCTAGGGCTTGTACAGGACGTGTGAGCTCTTGAGGTGTGACAGACATCATCCTGGAGAAACTCAAGATGCCACGACATTTCCAGGAGATGGAGGAGTAGTTGATGAGTGTCTTCAGGAAATCCATCAAAAGAACTGAAGGTTAGAAAGCCCTAAAGACCACCCCCAGAGCAGCCTCTGAGATGAGGAGTTTGTTCTAAACATCTGATGGGCCCAGAGAGAGTGGGGGCAGCCGGGGAAAAATCAGTTCAGGAAGAACTTGCCTGAACCCTACCCAGCCCCACCCTGCCCTGTCCGTGTCCCCCCGGGGCTCCTACGCTTGTCGGAGCAAGTCAGGAGAGGAGAGACTGACTTCCTTTTAATTGAAATACAGTCAGTTATGATGTGTCAATTCCTGGTGCGCAGCGTGCTGTCCCCGTCGCACTTACACACGCATGTCTTCATTTTCATATTCTTTTTCGTTATAGCTTACTACCATGTATTGAATAGGGAGAGATTACATTTTAATTATGGCCAATAGAGATGGTAGTTTGACGAGCTCCTGTGTGGACATCAATTAATTTCAACACTGATCAACTTGTAGCTCTTCTTGTTTTGGCTTTACCCCCCTCTTCTGCTTCTCCTTCCTGGATTATTTGAAGGAAATCCCACAGATCATAACATAATGCTTCAGCATACACCCCAAAGAGATAAATACATTTATACATACACACATGCATGAATCTGAATGTGTATACAGACACACGTGCATCGGTCTTCGATGATCACGCTGTAAAACCGTCCCTGCTTCCTTCATAGCATCGCATGAAATCAAGTTCAGAGTTTTGATGATTATATGGAGAGGAAGCTTTGGTTCCTGAGTGACAACCTGTTTTGTGACTTTAGGGATCATGGGATCACCTGAATCTTCATCGCAAAAGGAAACGAAAACAAAGACACTTAATGGTGAAGTCCCACGGGCCCTGTGAGGCGACTCAGCTCCCTGACTCCTGGTCAGAGCCTGAACGCTGAGGTCCCTCCCGAATTCCTTTGTTGAAATGCGAACACTCAGTGTGCTGGCGTTCGGGGCGGGGCCTTGGGAGGTGAGTGGTCCACGCTTTTATAATTGAGGCTCCAGAGACCCTGAGCCCCTGCCACCATGTCTGCGCACAAGGAGGCTCCGTCTGTGACCCGGGGGGACGGTCCTCAGTGGAAGGGGAGCGGGGCGGCCCCAGGGTCCTGGACGTGCAGACTGCATAGCTGTGAGAAATAAATGTGCTTTATAAGCCCCCTCGCAGTCTGCGTGCTCTACCGTAGCAGCCTGAAATCCGAGACCGGGCAGGATGTGCACTCACATCCACGTGCACATTGCCCGCCGGTGCACGGCAACGGAAGCCAGAGCCTTGGCTGTGTCTGTTCCAGAGATTTCGAGAGTGCCTGTGCCTGGGCTCCGTCAAAGTCACACACCGTTCAAATCAGACTTGAAAGTGACTGCCGCCCAGCGAGGTGCTGGCGGGATGCCATCTGGGGAAGGCCCTGGCTCACACCTGCTGTCCTGGAGTATCTCTAACAGCACCCCCTGTGCTCCGAGAGTGTCCCAGTCAGGATGACTCACTGCACGGTCACCTCCTGGCGAGGCGGCTCCCTGCCCAGGCCCTTGAGGCCCTGGTGGGGAGGGACAGCCTTGACTTTCCCTGCTGGCCAAGGGAGTTGGAGTAAAGGCCCTGGTGAGGATTATTGGGGTGATGTGTGGGAAGGGAGTCAGCAAACACTTGGTGATTGATCACAGCCAGTGATTCATAGAGGCCAACAGTCAAACGCGCGAGGCGAGGGCAAAGGCGGGGGCTGGGATGGGTGTGGAGCCACAGCATGTGCTCTGCAGAAGGGCCGGGGTCCTGGGGCTGATCCCGGAGCACTGGGCCCAGCTGGACCTGCTCATCTGGGGTGGGTCGGGGAGGGGAAGGAGCGGGTTTCTGGAAGACAGCTGTGAGGATTTACCTGCTCCCTCCCCTCCCCTCCCCCGCGAAAGTACACAGCAAAATAGGCTGCAGAGACAGTTGGCCCCGGGGCCACCGTAACAGAGCGCCACACGCCGGGAGGTTTAACGGCGGAAGTCTGTTTCCTCCTAGTGGTCTCGGGGCTGAGTGTCTGCGGCCGTGCTCCCTCTGAGGGGCCTGGGAGCATCCTCCTGGCCTCTCCCAGCCCCCGGCGGCTGCCTAAGCCCCTTGGCTCTTAGCAGCACCCCCCAGGTCTCAGCCCCCGGAGTCACAGGGTGTCGCCCCTCTGTGTCTGTCTCTGCATCTCCTCCAGACTCAGATGGGACTAGATGCACCCCCTACTCCAGCCGGACCTCATCTTCATGCAAACACACCTGTGACAACCCTGTTCCAAACAAAGCTGCGCTCTGAGATTCTAGGGAGGACGTGGATCTGGGGAGGACACCACTCTAGCCAACAGGCTTGCAGCCCCTCAGTGACAGTGGCTTCATTCACAGGGAAGAACGCGGTGGCTTGTCCAGCTTGGCTGGCGGGAGGAGGGGGCTTCCTGGGTCTCCTGCCCCAGCCGGACTTTTGTCCTCCTTCCCTGCCTGCACGTGGGCTTTTGGGGACCCGCTTCTGCCATCCCTGGCCGGCCTCCTAGAACATGGCGCAGGGCCAGGGGCTGGCATGTCAGGAGCAGATGCCGGGCACATCCAGGGGCTGCCTCGGTGTGCTGCCGGCCTGGCTTCCTGCTGGAGCACGTCCAGGTCTGAGAAAGGCTGTCTGGGTCCTAAAGGCAGGGCGGTCAATGAGGGGTCTGGTGCCCCAGCACATCTGCTCCCGGCTCTCAGCTCTGTTTATTTCTGACTTATCTCTGTTCCTTTGGGTGTCCTGATCATCAGGCGACTTGTTCCTGGAAACTTTCCTTGTTGTAACAGCATCTGGGGCTGATGTGTTGGTTCCAGTCCCAGAGGAGTCCTGGGCGTAGAGGTCACTGTGGCAGAGACCACCCAAAGTGCACTGTGAGCTGGACGTCGCCGTCCCCTGAACCCCCCAGGGGCTGTCACATGCCCCTGAATGTGGTCGGACAGGTGCAGTCCTGAGCCCACGGCCTCCGTCCTGACTCAGGACCCTCTGTGCCCTTCCTCCTCCGTAGTTGGTGGACGGTACCTTTGCAGGACTCCAACCCTCTCCCTTTGCCCTCGTGTGAACATGGAGAACGTAAAACAGGAGCCTCCCTGAATCAGTCCATGTTTGCTTCCCCAAGACATCTACACTCAGGCCCTGTTGTTCAGGTAGATTCCAGCAGGAGGAAGCTGTTGGGGACACAGAGGGAGAGGCCCGCGCCCGGGGCAGCTGCAGAACGACTCGACAGCTGGTCGGCAGGAGGCTCCCTGGGGAGGTGTGTGACCCTGGGGCCAACCCAGGGGTGTCGATTAATGTGACTTTGTACCTTCTTTCTCTGTCTGGCTCTCTGCTGGCTGGGGTAACTATGAGGAACAATATTAGAAAGCTGAGAGGTGACACGGAGTCTACAACCCCATGCAGGTCACACTGATGATATTTTCTGGAGGTGGTGAGTTAGTACAGAACACCCTTCTGACCTTCACCTATCTGTGAACTCCTACTCATCCCTCAAGACCCAGTGCAGATATCCCCCTGATGAGAAGCCTGCTGTGCAGCAGTCTGCTTGCTCTTATTGCGTTGTACCACGGTTCGTGTGCCAAGCCTTGTTCTTTCTCACAGGGCTGTGGGATCTGAGGGCAGGGCTCTGCCTGGTGTCCTAAGGGCTCAGTGTTATAGGCTAAGCACCTGGCCCATGATCATGCTCAATTCATGCTTGTTACATATATGTGCCAATGGCCACGCATCCCACAGGTGGGAGGCTGCAGCCCCAGCACTCAGGCCAGACGGCCTGCTTCTTGGACCCGTCCAGGAAGCCCTCGCCTTCCCTGGGTACCTGCACACAAAGGCCAGGGTGGGAAGGATCTGCAAGGATGGACTCCCAGGCCAGCCCAGGCACCTGCTCACCTCAGTCTCTGGGCAGCCACCTGTCGGGGTGGGGCAAAGACTGATGACCCTGGGACCTGCCGCTGTGGCACTGCTTTTACTTCATTCCCGGAACTTGAACTCCCCCAGAGGAGCATGGAAGGCACAGAACTGTGAGCTCTGGGAGGCAGGGTGGGCTCTCCAGCCCCCACCCTCGGCCCTGGTGGGGAGCCCAGGGTTCCCAGAACAAAGAAGACATGAGCTTCCCTCTACCACACTGACTCAGTGCTCCGGGCTCCCAGGCCATTCCCACCCCCCTTCTTCTAGGACGCCTGTGACCCACCCCCCGGAGGAATCCAGCCCCACCCCCCACAGCTGCTGCTTCCATCTGACCCTGGTCTGTGGGTCTGGACCCTCTGCCACTGTAGCTGCTGCACCACAACTGGCAGGTGATCAGGGTGTGTCCCTGACACCTGGCTGGCCTCGGTGTGACCGTCTTATGCACACCTGTGGGCCAGGCACTGTGTGACAGGTGAGGACGCTGGGGCACCAGCGGGTTAGTGACTGCCCAGGGCACACAGCCCCAGACTTGGGACCAGGTCCCTTGGCTTCACGATTGTAACCACAACATGACACCATCTCCAAGGAGTCTCTGACTTACCCTCTGGAAACAGAGCAAATGCTGTGAAAACTGTGTAGAAACTGCTGTCTCCAAGCCCTGAAGCGGGCGGCAAACCAGATGTCTGGGTGTCGCCTCACATGGATTCATCAAGGGCCAAGTAGCAAGGTGAGGCCAGGGAGTCTCAAGGTGGGACACAGTCCCCGTCCCCAGTGCACACATGTTCTGGCCCCATCAGTCGCTCGGTGAAGAACAGGTCTGAGGATGAATCTTTGGGTGGTTGGGGTCCCCCTCTAAGACTGTATCCCCAAGTGGGGGCTAAGTGTGGCCAGCAGGTGTACAAAACCCCCTCTACAGCCCCTGGATCAGAGCTGAATAGAGATAAAAATGTCCCAGCCAGGAGAGAATCTTGGAGGACGCATGATAACTGGACCTCACACCCTCCCGCTCTCCCCAGGCAGCCAGCTCCAGGGCCGGCTGGGTGCCGGGAACTGAGTCTAAATTACTTTTGGCTAGTCCACCAGCTTCTTGGTCTGCTGGCTTTCCGAATGCAGTCACTATTCCCTGCCCCAACACTTTGTTGGACTGTCAGGCAGCAAGTAGTTTGAGCGTGAACTCAGTTACAATCTTAACATTTTGAGCCTTAGCTTGTTCCTCTGGAAAATGGGTATAATTATTCCCATCTCGTTTAGACATGCTGTTATAAAACAATTTCCAAGATGTAGCCTTCATTTAAAAAAAGAAAAGCAAGCTGGGCAAAGGTGTGTAGTAAGTTCTCATAAAAATATGCTTAAATCTACAGAGAACATTCTGGAAAAATACCTAAGAGCATGTCAAAAGTGAACATCTCCAGATACAAGGGAGGGGTCTTCTGTCTTGTCTGATTTAAAAAATCAACTGCATGTATTATATTTTTATTAAAATGTATTGAGAAAACTTATTCTATACATTTGTTAAAATGTAGTTGATGATAAAAATAATTTTTGCAAGAGAAAAGCAAAAAAGAAAAAAAAACGCAAAGGAACCTCTATGTTTTAAAGTTGGGAGAGAGGAATGAAATCTGCGGGCACCACGTGCCTGACTCATTGTTGTCCCCTGTCTTTTCAAGAACCCGAGGCTGGTCTGGGATTAAGAGGCCTGGACACCCCCAGACTCCTGCTGGGTGGGTTGCAGGGGCTGATGCCCAGCGCCCGTGGACCTGCCCTCCAGCTGCACACTGACCCTCACCCTTCCCTCCGGGCCAGGCTAACATGGGCGTTGACACAGCCTGGCTCCTAGACAGAGAGGCGTTCACCGGCATCCGGAATCTGCTATCACTGCTCACCTGCTACCAAAACAGTGGGGCAGGAACCACCCTCTCCCCTTTAGGTTGGACGAGCCTCCGGGGCTTCGCAATCTGGTGCAGGGAAGAGCAGGTGGGGGCCTGAGCTGGAGGGAGGGGCTCCCCGAACAAACAGAATCCGGAGCGCCTGTGCAAACACAGAGGTATAAATGAGTCCTCTGTGCTGATGCAGCACGTCTTCTGAGCATGCCTGTGACCATGGAGGCCAGAGCGTTCTGGCTGCTGCTGGCGGTCCTGGCTTTGGGGTCTTCCGGCCTGGCCGAGGAGTACGTGGGCCTGTGTGAGTACCACTCTGACCTCCTCCCCACTTGATAGCAGGAAGGAGGGACCGGGTGGCCGGGTGGGAGCACAAGACAGGGGTCGGGATGCGGAAGATCTGGGCTGGGGTGGGGGCGGGGGGGTGGCGCTTTCTGCGGGCTTGAGGAACGTGACCAAACCCCTACGTTAATTTAATAGCTACCATTTATCAGACACACAATACACGTTTTCTTCAATAGCCCTACAGACTGGGTCTTGCTGTCCCCATTTTACAGACAAGCAAACTGAGGCTCAGAAAGTCAATAACTGACCCTCCTGGTCAGTGTCAAACTGAGGATTTGAACCCAGGTCTGCCCGGCTGGCAGCCAGCGCCCAAGCCCACTACCCCGCTGCCTCCCTTGCTGGAGCTCTCTGAGTTCCAGTACAGGACTTTCTGCGTTCTCCTGGCACAGCCACAAAGCAAAAGGGAAAGAAAACTGGAAACAGTTACTTCCAGGACGTTTTCAGTCCCTACAGACACACTTTTCATTTAGCCATTGCTTTGCAACTCCAGGTGGGGGGGGGGGTAGCCGTTCCATTTACCGGGGTCTGAAGAAATTAGGGTGTGGCTTTTATCACGTTATCCATTGCGCCGTCTCACAGGCAGTGGGCACCAAATTGACACCTGCCAGAATCACCTGGAAGCTTTCTAAAACTCTTAAAGACCAGGATGCGCCGGTTACATCAGAAGACCTCTGGGTGGGAGCAGGTGGCAATGGGTTCTCAAGACCCCCGCCGACCCCCGCGCGAGCCGAGTCTGGGAGACGGCGGAGTGAGGACTGTGAGGCGTCAGCGGCGGGAGAGGACTCGAGATCTCGCGTGATTCCTGCCTTCCTAAGGAAAACCCAGTTAGGGGACAGGCGCAGCAGCCTTTGGCTGAACTTTAGACATACAGACTTGCTTGAAAAAGAGACCGAAGGAGGTGCAGGGAAGATGTGACCAGCCTAACAGTTCAGGGAGACGGAGATGCAGAGAAGAAATAGAAAGTAGTGTGCATCGTGGTTTCCTGTACGGAAGGCGCATCTCCTGGTCCGCTGCTCATTTTGTTAAAAGGGGAGAGTTTTTGTTGATAAAACAGCGAAGGGGAACTTTGTTTCTGAGTTCGAGGGGCCCTGGATTCCCCTGGGTAGCTGCCAGCTGCAGGGAACCCAGGCCCATGCCGGCTTGCTGGCGAGGGGCTGGGAGCATGCCGAGTGAGAGCCCCCGGCAGGCGCCCGCGCACCTCTGTATAGAACGTTTCTCCTTAAATATTTACTCAGAAAGAGGGTCCTTGGCAAGCAGATGTCAGGGACCAGGTGGGATCTCATCCTTTGAGCTCGGAGCTGGAGGGAAGGTGCAGACTTTCAGAATGCAGCCAACAGACCCACCGCAAGCTGCCAGGACTCTAACCGGGCTTTGTTCGGTGCAGCGGAGAACCAGTGCAAGGTCCCGCCCAAGGAGAGGGTGGACTGCGCCTTCCCCAAGGTCACCCCGGAGCAGTGCAACAACCGGGGCTGCTGCTTTGACAACAGCATCCACGGGGTGCCCTGGTGCTTCAAGCCCCTGCAGGAAGCAGGTGAGCCGGCCCCAGGGTGCCGGGCCCTCTGCAGGCCCCTGGGGAGTCCCACGCATCTGGGCCTTGGGTGGGACCCCGGGCACCAGGGCAGTCCGTGGGCTGAGGGGGTTGTGCAGACTATAAAAGCGACCATTTCAGAAAGGCGTTCAAAGTCAAAGCACTGTGTAGAGGGAATTAGTGTAAAAACGCCCCTGGGGCGAAACGGACAAGACGCACGTTTGGAGAGCGGGCCGACTTCCCAGCCACTTTCGGCAAACGACGCCCCCACGGAGTCTCCATCATTTGTGACGTGCTCTGGGTCTGGACGTGGAGCCCTGGTGCCCACCCCCTACACCCCTGCCATCTCCTTCCACTCTGCCCCCACCTCAAGGTGCACCCCCTCCCTCACTGGTGCAGGACAGCCGACCCAGGAGCCCCATGTCGGGGCTGATGGCTATGCACGCGCTGGTCGGCTGTCCTGACTCCATCCTGCTGCCCTTCTGCCCCACAACCCCGACCCCCACATGTGGGGCATGGAGGTCTGCCGCAGCCATCTGGCAGCCTGGGTGCCCATTCACCACCTAAGGCGCACAGAGCTAGGGAAGCCCCTTCCTGGAAGTGGCCCCCCGGTGCGGGGCCACTCCTGCCCCTTTGTCCCCGGCTAATTATGGAGGCGGCTGCATGCCAGCCGATCCCGGCTCCCTGATCGGTGCTGGGGCCCCCGCCCACTGCCCAGGGCCTCCTCCTCTCCCCAGGTAACCCTGGCAGAGGTCCAGAGAGGGCTTGGGGGCCAGGAGGGAGAGGCACTTACCGCCCCTGTGCTGGCCGTCCCCATTCTGCCAGCCCCTCAGCCTTGGGGGGACACTTCTTTGAGCACTGGCAGTGGCCCTGCCCAGGCCCACCTCACGTCTCACCTACCCTGACCACCCGGGTCCCTGTGGGGCGTATGGCTCTTCCCCCACCAGGTGGGGGCCTCAGCACTTCCCCAGGGACTTGGCGGAGAAGGCAGCACGGGGCGCTGACCTTGGAGCCTGTGTGGACCTGGAGAAGCTGGGCAGCTGGTGGGCAGAGATGACAGTGCCCAGGGTAACGCATGTGTGTGCTTTGTTTCCAGAATGCACCTTTTGAAGTGATGCCCGCGGCCCGGGACAGCCTGCCCGGAACTCTGCCCAGGGCTGCTCACCTCTGCCTTTCCACCGCCTGCTCCCGGCGAGCGCTCTCGCTGAGAGCTGAGACCTGATGTCTTAAAGAATAAAGATTCTGTACTCAGCACGAGGACCGTGCTTCATTCCTGAGGCTTTATGCTATTGTGTTATTTCTGCCAACTCACTCTCACTCCCTTCTCAGCATTTCACAGATGGGGCAGTGGAAGGTGTCTTGGCATCTCTGAGAGGAGGGTCTGCCCCAGGCCTGGGGAGCAGGCAGAGACCCCAAAGCAGCTGCCAACCTCAGACCTAGTGCTGACGGCCTGGAGGGCGAGCGACCTTCTAAATGTCACTTCCCTGTGTCTGTTGAGAAACATTTCAGATGTAAGCTCCCCCTCGCCAAAAAGATGATTAATGTCTTTCTTGGCGAAGAGAAAGCCAATAAAACCATCTTACAAACTGGCACTTTTTGTATTTTTTTTGCAAGTCAAGTTTAACATCTGTGACACTTGCATGGCCTTCTTTTGCATTTCCCCTGTGAAAATGGATGCAACTCTGCAAATAAACGAAATAAACTGTCCCCACGAGTCCCCAGGAAGGCTTAGCAGCCCCTAGATGGAGACTTGTCCCCCCTGCTCTCGGGGACATGTAGCTCTGCACGGAGGGCTTCCCTGGTGGAAAGCTCTGGTCGCTCACACCCGCCCAGGCTGCGGATTCTGCTCTCCCTCCCTCAAGGCCGTGCAGAGGATCCTACAGATTCAACCCCATGACTTGTTTGCGCTGCATGGAGTGGCAGAAAGCGGTGCGGCCCCTGGAGGTGGGGCTTCTGGGTCTGAGTCCTCCTTCCCACTGGAAAAGCCTCCTTTTTGAAATGAAAGGCTCTGTGTTTGAGCTTGCACATAGGATAAGGAACGCATCCCACAGCCCCCGCCCAGGGCGCCACGCTGGGATGTATGAATCTGGAGCCCGCCAGGGGACGACTGTTACACTGCGGTCCCCCCATGCGAGTCCCCCTTCCCGCCCATCCCCAAGTGCTCTCATGCCCTCCACCATGTGAGAGGGACTCCATCCTGTCCTTCCTCCCTGACGGTCCTGAGTCCATATCTCCCAAGTTGTCCACAGACTGACTCCCCATGGCACTCCCCAGCCCCAAATCCCCTGCAGGTCTCAGCTCATCCCCTGCCCTGGGGAGGACTGGGCACTCTCCGCCAGGTCTGGGGGTTGAAGACGGAGCCAAGGCCTGGACCAGCGACAGGGGACAACCCCCACCACAGAGACACCAAGATCCAGGCTCCCGCCCCTGCCCTTCTGATGGAGCCGGGGTCCAGGTGAGCACCGGCTCCCCTCACAGACGCGGCTGCCACCACGCACCTGTCACTTGATGGTCAGATCTGAGCCACTGCTTCTCCATCAAGGCCACCGACTCCACCCGGGGGGCGGTCCTCGCTCCCCACCCCAGCCCCCAGAGGGCTGTTCAGGGGCCCATCTTGACTGCGTGCTTCCCTGGGGACGTGGGAAGACCCCCGGCCAGACTCAGACTCTGCAGTGACCTTCATTTCCCGCACAGGAGCCGTCTTCTTCCTGCAGCACCCGCCCCCTCCCCCCAGGAGAAATGCCCACAGGCAGGGCGGCGGGGAGTGGGGACTTAGTCGTCCCGTCCTGGGACCCGATGTCTCTCACCAGATGTCCCTCTGTTGTTCCCGAGCAGGGCAGAGGGGACCACCACACAATCAGGCCCTGTGTGCCCTGGGGTCCCGGTCAACGTGAACACTACCCCCTCCCCAAAGCCAGTGCTTCACACGTGGGCCAAGCAAAGCACGGGGGTGTTAGAGTCACCCGAGGCGTCGTCAAGACTCTCGGGCTCTGGAGACTCAATCAGGGTCTCTGGGGTGGGGCCCAGCAGGACCGAGAAGCCGGGCGCCGCCACCTGTGCAGGGCAGACACCTGACAACGGCAGCGAGGAGGTTGTGAGGGGCTGCGACATCAGGAGGTCAAGGTCTCCAAGCCCGAGATGCAGACGCTGTCACTCTCTGGCCTGCGTTAGAAGTGACAGAGACAAAACTGGTGGTTCACTTGTCCGCTGAGCCAAGATCACAGACATGTGGGGACCCTGCCAGACCACTTAAAAAACAGTAAGACAACATTACTGAGCTTAGAGCACCCCCTTCAGTCTCGTGCCTCACCGTAGCCCCATCGTGGGCTCATAAGTGCTTTCACAGGGCACCAGCATGGGGCCAGACCGCTCTGGCCCGGATGGAGTGGGACCCACCCAAGCCCACTTCCCAGTCCCTTGGAGCCTGGTCCAACCCGCGGTGACCACAGCCCCCTCTGCTGGCTGGCTTGAGTGACTGCGGCTTCCTGCAGTCTCAGCGGCAGCCTGGCTTCCCGCCACCCACCTTCCAGATGGGATTTATCAAGATTCCCCATCACCCGGCCACCCTCGCCTTTGGACAGCACGCAGCCCGGAGCAAAACTGACCCCCAATTTCCACCGATGAAGGGAGCACTCCCTCTTTGCAGAAAATTTTGAGTTTTTTCTAACCTCCTTTTCCTTGTGGTTAAGTCTAACTCCAGGAAGGCCCAGTGACCACCACTTCCCACCTCCAGAGATGTCCTCTAGCCCGGTGGGTGGGGGTGCAAGAGAAGTGGGGGTCTCAGGGAAGCACCTGGTGCCCTGTCTCCCCACAAAATTACTCAATGAGCGGCTCCCCCTGCACAGTGCCCATTGCTGCAGCACTGTGGGGTTTAGACATTCTACTTCATGGACTCCCCACAGCAACCCTGGGAGGTACAGTTATTACCTCCACTTTTACAAGTGAGCAAGCAGGCGGAGGCACAGAGAGGTTAGACTAGGAGCCCAAAGTCACACAGCAGTAGAGGGAAATCTGGTTTCAAGGCCTGCAGACAATCCCTGACCCCAGCAGCTCCGAGCTCGCCGAATGGAGGGGCTCCTTCTCAGTTCCCAGCCTCTGGGGTTTGGAGTGGGGGTGAGGGAAGAGGGAGATGCTTGAAGGGCGGGGCAGGAGGCTCCGAGGCCCTCAGGCCAGTATGTAGCAATGGCTGGATATCTGCTCTGTATCCTGCCAAAGAGAACCAGAGGCAGCTAGACTGTTGCAGTATGAATTCTGTCCCCACCACCTGCCTTGGGCCACTAGTCCAATCTCCCTGAGCCTCACAGTTCCCTGGCCTGTGACATGGGGCTGGTGGTGGCTCCACGGCCCCCAGGATGGCAGTTAAATGAGAAGGGGAATGAGAGCACCTGAGCCTGGGCCACCACGTCACTGTGCAGGTGGGGCTGGCATGTCACCACCTCACTCCGATGTCTCTTCCTTACTTCATCCAAATCCACCGTAACTCCTACTGGAGGAATCACTCCATTCAGAACAAGGGCAGCACAAGAAGGGAAAGCACCCCACAGGCTCTGCCAGACCCCAGACCCAACACTCCGGGCAGGTCTGAGAGCTGGTGTTGTTGAAAACAGAAAGGAGAAGGAGATAGAAATCTGAAAATAATGATGCTTTATTTGGATTCATGTCACATTTTCATAAATGGCATCTAATTTCAGAAAACAAAGTTCGAATCTGCAAAATATACACGTACAAGTCTTCTAAGGCGGTAACCTACAGAAATGTACAAAGCAGGGCTGCGTCTGCAGGGGAGAGTTGGGGGCTCACGTCCTCGGGTCTGCCTGGGTCTGTGTCCAACGCAGGGAAAGGGGACAAGTGCCCAAAGGAGCCGCTGCTAATTTAAAATACACGTGAACATGTGTGTGTGTAGACGCCATGCTTACCTACAACAGCACACTCCTCCCCCAGCGTGTGAGCGCAGTATTTCCTAGCGCCACGTGGCTAAATCCATGTAAGGCTATCCACACAGCATTATAAAAAAAAGGGATTACATATTCAATATACAGATATATGCACATCTTTACAGGCTGATTAAAAATGTTATTTGCATTGACTCTTGCTTTGGAAGGAATAACAAGGGAAAAACATCAAAGAGCTACGCATCAAATAAAAGGCAGCAATTCTCAGCAGGTTCAGCTGTGAGCAGGTATGTGCTGCTGTGTCTGCACGTGACAAACAAACCTGTGCAAGGGGTCAGCTACATACGCTGATTTTTTTAAACGTACACATTCTATGGAGAAACTTACCCCTGGTCACCCACTTCCCCAGGGAGCATGTGACTACAGAAATGGAAACCCTCTCATGTGGGCTGCGCGGTCCGCTTTGTTAGCCATTTGGATGGTAAGACCTTTTGCGACCATGTTTAACTGGCCGGGGACTTCAAATGAGACATTTCTGGTGAAGCTTGGGCAGCCTGTGTTCTGAAGTTCATGGAAAAGAGACGCACCCCCCCCACACCAAGGTAGATGATGACAGAATTGTGAAAAAATGTGAAGACATAAAAACAAAATATGCACCATGGCCACTGAAATACTTCCAAAGAAACCAACCGTGGAATCTTTCAGGCTGGGTTGCATCCTGGGATGTCCAGAAACCGATGGACATAGGGTCCTCGACCTTGACCCAGGTACCGGCGACTTCCAGCCTCTCCCTTCGAGGTCTGATCCATCTCACCCACCAGGAGAGGCCACATGCAGGGCCCCCAGAGAAGGGATGTAGTTGTGATGACTTCTCCCCTAGAAATGGATGAGCCCGTGCCTCCTCTGCTCCAGCAAAGCCCCGTGTGGAAAACACTGTTTTCTCGAAAGCTCCACAGCACTGGTCCAGGGCTGTGATGGGAAGAAGGGGCTGGTGGCGGGCCAGCACGGCAGGTGAAATGGAATAATGGTCCACGCCCAGTGCTGGCAGCAAGGCCTTTCTGAACTCTCCTCGAAGGAGGTGACTTGGGGGCCTTGAGAACCGGCCCACAAGCAGGCAGCAGGGAGGGTCACGCCTCATGGCTCCACACCCGCCAGCCAGGACCCAGCATCTCTGCCCCAGCTCACCTTGGCCCCTGCTGCAGGTACGGGATGACTCCCATCATGCAGCGGTACCAGCAGGTGGCTAACACGTCCCCCCAAATCAGATCTCAGACATCAGTGAAAAGAAACACCATTGAACTGTATACAGCATCAGGGGAACGTTCAAGTTCACGTGCAAAATACAGGCCAAAGACACTCACGGGGGAGCAGCAGGGTTCTCCCTTATGTCTATTCAGACACGCCAAGCAGAAGATGATGCCACGCCACTGAGAAGAAACTTCAGCTGAATGAGACTGTTCCGGGCTTTGCTGTTTTAACTCTGTGGCCTGGGCTCAGGCTGTTCCCAAGATCTGGATAAAACCACGAACCTCAGGGAGAAGCTCGTACATGTCTGTGGCCACGTCCTTCACTTGGGGTGTCTCCCCGGGAATGGGGGGCAGACTGCACAGGCCGGCCCTCCACCTGGGTACCAGCTGGGTACATGCAGCCGCTCCTTTGCCCAAAGCAGGGCCCAGACCCAGCCCTAGATCCAGCTCCACGTGGTTTGGGACAAAACAAGGGCACTTTCGTGCTTCTGTTCCTTTCTCTCCAGCTTTACAAGGGTCATTATATCATGGAAAAGCCCCAAAACTCTGCCTCCAGCAGCGTGACCCCTTACTTGGCCAGCGCATGGTAGCCAGTGGTGGACAGTTAATCCTTTTTGACATCAGGGGCCTATTTTGAGAACAGGGAGGTGTCAGGGGCTCTAAGCCTGAGCTCTGCTCATGGGAGTCATTTGTATGAACCTGGCTTCCCCCGGGCCTCCTCGAGCCACCCACAAAATGTCTGTTTGATGAATGACTCCAAGTTGACCAGAGATAACACGAAAGATTAAGCTAATGCTAAACCTTTGCTTCCTCCAAGAAGGGGAGGGCAGGGGAAGGGTACCAGTAGCTCCCCCAAAACCTGAGCGGCACCTGCAGAAGACGGCAGGCGTGAGCGCATCACGCTCGGCTGTCTTCCTCCCCGGGAGGTGCCTACGGAGCTTGCAAGTGTGGCAATTAGACTGTGCGATGGGGGCATGGGGCTCTCCGCTTCTTCATGCTTCTGGGCCCGGGGAGCCCCAGGTGGACATCAGAAACACCCGTTTTCCCAGAGGATGATTGTGTCCAAGGACTTTCCCTGGGGTGGGAGGCTCAGGTGCAGTGACCAGAAGGACCGTGACCTTGGCGGAAGCTGCACGAAGGCAGGCGGGGTCTGTAGGACGGCGGGTGCGGAGGAGAGAAGGGAGTCTCAGGAGCCTGCCCCACCTCCGGGCCACATCCCCCTCTCCCTGTCACTTAGCAGGACTGCAGGGGCCACCCATCCTGGGACTCTGCTCAGCCCTGCACTCTGCTCTGTGTCCCCGAGGAGGGAGGGAAGACCAGGTGGACGCTGCCTTTGGAAAGGCCGCTCGGTGGATGGGCGAGCGCTAAGGCCACATCCAACCCCCGGCGCCGGCCCTGAGGCCACCTAGCGTTGTGAAGTGGGGAGAGACCGCAGGGGCCACACGTGGGCCGCCTGCATCTGGGCTCTCCGCTCTGTTTAAAGTCCTGGCCAACGTTCCCAAAGGGGAAGCAAGGGGTGAGAAAAATGGAGGAACCACAAACCTTAAGGACAGTTCAGCACAAAACGTGAAAGCTACGGGAGAGAAAGGTGACTGTTCACAGGCAGATGCTAGACAGTGAGGCCGAGGGAGAAACCAGAAGGCTCGCTAGACGTGCAGCAACCGTACTCAGAATCCAACCTGAAAATCCCCTCCGTCTAGTAAAGTTCAAGCAGAAGACTGACTGTGAAGCAGTTGACACTGAACACAAGTAAGAAGTTTATGTAAAGTGTTTTATTAGCAGTCTTCATTTCTGAGGAGTATCTAATTTATAGCCACACACCCTGCACCTCCCTCCCCTCCGCTGCGTTGTTTTGTTTCACTCTTTGTGACATCCCAGTTTAGCTGGTATTTGCTGCAAGTCTGTGGGTTTTGACTACGTGTTACCATCCGCACCGCAGGCATGAAGTGAGGGAGTTTTCTCTTTCTTTCCTGGAGTAAAGGATGATTGAGGATTTAGAGACACCACAGATAATACCACGAGACACACACCCAGAGCGACCTGACACGTGCCCTCGTGTGTGTACACACGTGTGTGTACGTGCACACGCATAGGCGTGCATGCACACACACACACGTGTGCACACCAGCCCCTCTCGGGGCTCAGCTCGCCTGCAGGTGTGCTGCACTAGGAAGCTTAGACCAGGTAAGGGCGGGGAAGGCACCTCTCCACTGAGACAGGGTGGGCTCAGCCCCCAGGCCAGCTCGGGACACCCCGATGCAAGGCGACTGAGGAAGGGGCTGTGGGCCACCCTTCCAACTCAGCTGTCCGTTTGGTGACAGCAAGTCCAGAACTAACCTAGCACTTCACTTTATATGGTGCATTTTCTTATACATCTGTACACTGTGAACAGGAGGCGATACGGCAAAGCAAAAGGTAGAGAGTCTGGGGTCAGACTCAAGTCTGCTCTTTCCTGGCCCTGGACCCAGGACCTCACGGACCCTCTCCCAGCCGCGGCACCCTGCATCTGCAGAGTGGGACGCCCTCCCGACGCCCGCACTGAGGACCGGCCGTCTGAGCGCCCTCCCTGAGCCCGCGTGCCTGGGCTACACTGAGCATGTGGGGAAGGGTCAGCACTCTTTTGCTGAGTAAGTAACTGAACCGAGGAGATGGTGAGGCATCCAGCCAGTGCCTGGACCACTGGCGAGGAAGGATGCTCAGCGCACTGGGGCTCAAGGTGCTCTCCCCTCAGGGAAACCACCGGAGGGGGTCCCACCCTGTGGATTCAGCCTGCCCCTGGCTGCCGGCTGGCGCCGCTCTCAGGTGGGAAATGACCTTCTGCGGGGCCCCAGGATGAGTTTTCACCTGAAAGCTTACGTCCCATTTCTTGGTCCTGAAGGTCCCTCCCCTGGGTGACCTAATCAGATTCCAGCATCTTCCACATGAAATGTTTACATGGTTCCTTCCCTTCCCAGGTCACCCACACGGCAGCTTTAGAAGCATTTATTTCTCAAGCTGATACTCAGCAAGAGGGGGCGAGAGGGAGGCGTGGAGTGCTGTGAACATGGAGGAGGTGACAGGCTCCCGAGGTGGGGCTGGTCTGCAGACCCAGGCGCCGATGCTTCCGCGGACCAGGGGCCAGAGCCCCGCAGAGGCCCTCTCTCCCGACAAGCCCCACGCAACAGTGACACTCTCTGGACTTCCTTTTCCAGCTCCACTACGACTGGAAAGGCTACACGTCTTTCTTCCCAGGTCCCCGCCTTCCTTCCAAATGAAGAAGCGAAATCAGAGGTGAAGGCAAGGTCTGAGTCATCACATTCAGACGTTACTCAAAAGAATTAGATGTGGGAAGTCGGCCTGGTTTAAATTCCAGTGTACAAGAGACGGCACACACACCCACCTCTTAACCACACTTATGCAGGAAAACAACGTCACTGAGTTACTTGGGTGCTCCCGTCGGCCACTGAGTAACGTGTTTTATCAACCTGTCCTACGGCAAAAAGCAGAGGGCAAATGCCTGGAGATCCAAACCGTGGTGTTTGGCCCTAAGCTACCAAGAGTTTAGGATGAGAAAGCAGGAGCGAGGGGCAAGGGGCACTGCTGACGCCTGCAAAGTGAGGAGCGATGCAGGCAGCACCCTCGCTCAGCAAGGCCTTAGGTCTTCCTAAGCCTCGTCCTTCAGTCCTAAGCTGCAGTCCTCACTGCTCTCCAGGTGGCATCCTTGGAAAATAACACATTAGTCTGTACAGGGTTTCCCTTCCGGCAGCCCGCAGGCCCTCACGCCCCCCAAGATCTGCCCTTTGGGAGGCCTTAATCAGCTTCTCATCTGTTAGGGGATGAATATAACCTGGAGATTGAAATGCAGGGAGCGCGAACTCCCAGGGAGAGGATTCCTCCCGCGGGTGGAGGTGTGTTTGGAAACCGGATTTTATATCTAGAGGAATCTCACTGTTTCCTCCCGAAACTGCTGAGACAGGTGGCCGTGGGCTCAGCGGCAGAAGCGAGGCTGCCCGGGGGGCGGGATGGTCGGTCTGCGCGGGACGTCCTTCTGGGCGCACGGACCCACGGCCGGAAGGGCTCCCCTGGCGGCAGAGGCTTTCAGTGCTGGCCTCGCCTGGTGTAATTCTGGGGCATGACCAAGGGCTTTTAGCTCCTCCCCACTCTGTATTTCACCAGGCTTCCCAGTGCACTATGTCTTACAGGCAAATCTTTCTTGAAATGGAATGAAGACTTTTTATAAAGGCTAAGTCTGACCCTGGTGAAGTAACTTAATCTGGACGGCAACGCCACAGTGGTGCAAAGTAAGCAAACATAAAATTCCATTTAAATACCTCAGCTGTGTTTACTAAAAGGGATCTGAGGGCGAGAGAGGGATCTCTCAGCATTTTCCAGTCAAGTCTGTGTGTGTGTAAAATCTGGACCTTTCTCATTCTCTTAAATGGGAAACAAAATTTCTGGACACACCAAGGAAACTCAGAATCCTTCTGGGCTGAATATGGCCTTGAAGACGGTCTCCTGCTGCTGTTTACAGATGGGGAAGCTGAGGCTCAGGGAGGTTAATGAATCTGTCCACAAAATACGAGCTTTCATTAGGAGACCCCAATTCCCGCTTACTGGTATTCTAGAAGAGAAAGCAGTTCCCTTTTCTTCCAGAGGAACTTCTCTGGCCAAGGTCCCTTCCGCCGTGCAGTCACGCTGCCTCTGAAAGCTGAGGAGCACAGGGGCGCCCCGCCAGGAATTCAAAGGCCGTTTACCCTGCAGAGGTGCCCGCTGCTCCTGCCCGAGAGGGACTTTACTTGTGTGACCATGTGACTGGAAAGGAGTTTCCGGTCTGGAAAGACTACACTCGCCCAGCGTTGAGAAGGTGGTGCCACTGAGACGGCACGGAAACAGGACGTTGGGGGTGGAACCGCTCACGGCTCTAAGCGAATAACCAAATGACTGAAGGAGCAGCAGGCGCCTCCGCTGCTCCAAGTCTTCGCCGGTTTCTTGCAAAGGTCTTGGATTCTCATGAAATCTCAGCACCTTCCCTCTTAGGAAGTTAGCGCATCCTTCCTGGGCTGCACCTGCAGACCCTGCGACAGTCACACCGTCCCAGGCTTTCCCAGGCTCAGTGGAGGTAGCTGACGAGGGGGAGGAAATGTCTGTAAGACATCGACAGGGTTGATCTTCTAGATTTTTTTTTTTTTTTTAGGCAAAATTAAGGTGCTTGGAAAATCAGGAAGAAAGAAACGATATATTTTTGCTCAAAATAAGAAGCATGGGCAAAATAAACGACTTTGAAAGGGTTGGCCAATTTCACTTCACAGCTTTTGCTGTCACTTTCAATTTTTCTGCACAGCTTAGAACACACCGTTCCGGTCCTCCTCCAGCCTGGAGCCTACCTCTGCGTCTTCCACGAGCTCTGCCTGTGAATGAGGCCAGGCCCGCGGTCGCGTCAAACCCCTCACAGCTCCCAACAAAGCGTATTATTTATCCTGCATAATTTTCTTCCACAAGTACTAAAAAGGTACAGTTTCTGAAAAGGAATGAAAGTTATCAACATTTGGCTTGAAAAATGACTTCTCGTTGGAAAAAGAGACAAACCGTAAAAAGATGAAGCTACGACAGCAACAGTCCCGGGACGGGCCGGCCGGCCCGCCGCTGCGCCCGGGCCCCTCTGCCCTGGGGCCGCCGGGACGCTGCTCGGACAACCCCACCCCGCCAGGGCCAGAGCGTCCCCGTCCGCAGGAGGGGTCTCGTCGCCAGCTTTGGTGCAGTTATCAGTTCTGCCCCAGTTGTGGTATTTAAAAATTCTGTACGTGGAAAAAAAAAAAAAAACCTTTCTACACCTTCCTAGTTACAGCTAGAAAGTGGTGGGGAAGAGACCCAACCCAGCTGGGGCGGCACCGACCCTGGACGCCTGACGACCAAACGTGGTCCCCAGGGGGTGGGGCCCAGGGTGTCTGTGTCCTCGGGCCGGGCTTGCCGCCCGGGTCCTGGGAGCGGCCCTCGGCCTCAGCGTCCGGTTTTCCTCTGGCCGGGCGCCCGGCGCTTTACCTCTCCGCCCGGATTTTGTACCTCAGCACAAGGTAGGCAATGAGGCGCAGGGAGATGAAGAAGACCCCGAGGACGATGAAGTCCAGGTAGAGCTTGGCATTCTCCACGTCCAGCTCCCGCAGGATGGCCTCCGACTTCTGGAAGTGACAGGTCTCGTCGATGTCGCAGTGCAGGTCTTCTCGGTCGAGGCCGTAGATGGACAGGATGACCCCTTCAAATCCATACCTGAGGAGGCAAGTGCCGAGCGTGAGGTGGGCTCAGGACCCCCGACCCCGCCTCTGCCCGTGTGTGCGGAGGGTCGGGCACCACGGCCCCCCGTGACCCTCAGCCCAGCTCCCCTCCCTCCCCGGAGGTCTCTCTTCACCGGGATCCTTCCTGACCGCTCCACGCCTTCCTAAGGCAGACACATTCAACAGCTTGATGTTTTCCAATTCTGTTTCCTCCAGAATCTCCACCAAACAAACAAACAAAACCCCAAAACCAAACTGAACAAAGAGAGTAGTTATTTGTTCAGTGTGGATATGAATGCAAAACACTTTGATTGCTTCTGACATCATACACTTTTGTTTTTAACAGATATATTTGAGGATCTGATAGCCATCCAAGGACTGCAGAGCATTTAAATAAAAGATTTTCACACCATCTATTGTCTTGTTCCAGCCCTGCATTAACAGAACAAAAGTGCCAACTCTGAGAAGGAAGGCATGGGTTTCCGATTTCTCGGCGTTGGAAGGCGCACAGATTGCTGAAACTCTGAACAGGTGCTCTGATGTGACTTTGTTTTCTGGAACAACACACCTGGGTCTGAGCCGACGTTCGAGAAAAGACAAGCTTGTTCATAGTTTGGGATCCTGTGTGGCACGTGAAATGGCTGGGGCTGGGGAGAAAGCTCTAACTTGGGCACTGCCTGTCGGGGGCCGACGTGCCAAAACACCTCTGAGCGCAGAGGATGAAATCTGACCCCCGAGGTGCCGGGCACCAGGGCAGGCTTGTTGGAAAATATTAGGATGCTTGAAACATGACTCGTTTTCCGCTGGATTTCCTACAAAGGTTTTACGAATACTCAGAACCTTGTTACAAGCTCTGTTTATTCCAGAGAGGGATAAAATTCCTAAAAGATAGAAGTTCTCCCACCCAAGGCACCTCTCCGGAACATGGAGGCCCCATGGCCTCAGGGCCACTAGTACCAGCTTTCTCCGTGAGTGTGTGCGCCCATGTGTATGGGAGGTCGGGTGCACAAAACCAGGGTTAAAATCGAAGGCATTGACACTCTTGGATTCATGGTGGATTCATGGTCCAAGAATCATGCCGGCACCTAGCTGACGGCCAGGAAAGGGCTTCTGTGAGCCGCTGCATGTGAGCACGTCCCCCCACTGCTGTGGTCGGTCCCCAGTCGGTAGGGGCCCGCGCGCTACCTGACGTAGGAGATGTAGGACAGCCACTGCAGGTAGGTGGGGATCGTGTCGAAGCTGACGAAGAACCCCGAGAAGAGGAGGACGGGGATGGCCGTGACGGGGCCCACGAAGGTCGCCACCTGGGTGGGAACACCAAGGGGACTTAACCCCACCTGCCTCTTCCTCAGGTGGCCCGGGGGCCACAGCCCACAATTCGGGACCGTCGCCTGCAGCTGGGAAAGTGCCAGAGCTTTCAGGATGGGTCACACCAGGGCCAAGGCTGTGCGGAGAAGCAGCCCGTTCTGGGGGAGAGCAGACTGGTCTCCCGCCCAGGGAGGGGCTGGGGTCTGTGCCCAGGGGCCCAGCCGGACCCAGCAGAAGGGATGGACAGTAAAAAAAGGATGGAGGCCCCGCAGAGCAGGGGCGGAGTGATGCTGGGAGTGGTGGTGAGGGAGCCCAGTGAGGCTCGAGGCACAGTGTCCGAGGTGCTGACCACGGAGGTGTCGCTGGATCTGAGGGAGGAAGGGTCAGGAGCGCCACTCCCTGGGCGCTAACCATGCCTGGGGGCCGAGCACGTCCTACGGCTTTCGGCTTGGGATGGATGAAGGCACCGCCCTGGAGGCTCCGGACATGGAAACAGGAGTCTGCCACAAGCCACGGGGGCGTCAGAAGGCCTCGGGTGTGTGGAGTCACCAGAGCTCTGGCTTTGGTTTGTAAGGTAGGACTAAGCTGAGCGCCCTGAAGCCCTCGGGGTGCAGAAACTGCAAATGCAGCAGGTGTGGCGGTTGGGGGCGGGGTCCAGAAGGGAGCGTGGTGGGGCTCAGTTGAGTAGGAGTGTGGAGCACAATGGTGGGGAGGTGGCATCTGAGGGATGGCTGAGTGAATACCACGGAGACACTGAGAGCTTGGCCTCCAAGCCCGCTGTGTGACTCTGACAAAATCACATTGCCTCTCTGGGCCTCCATCTCCCCAGTCTAGGGAGTCAGGGCAGAATCAGGAGGAGGGGTCTCAGGGAGGGGCTGGTGCTGAGCCCCACCAGGGCTGCAGCCCCGGCCACGTGGGCCAAGGTGGAGAAGGCAGGCCCGCCATGCGGCGTCTCCTTGGCGGGTACCTGCAGGGACGTGGATGCAGCTCCAATCAGCAGGCCCAGGGACTGCGCCACCAGCGAGGTCATGGTGCCCAGCGCGGCGAACAGGACGAACCGCACGGCGTCAGATGGCTGGGACGTCATCCAGTACACAATGCTGCAGTAGGCCACGGGGAACATGATCTGGAAGCACAGCGGCCGTCACCCTCTCCCGGCAGCCGGCGCCCCACCCCTCTCCAGGGTGCTCGGGAGAAGCCACGCTCCCTTCAAAGCATGCAGCTTCCGCCGGCATACCTGGAAGGGGACGTCGGCCATGGTCTTGGCCAGGTAGTAGGCCTTCAGGCTGTACCAGTAATTCAGGTGTTCTCGAAGAAATACTCCCATCTCCAGGGGAACTAGGACACAGGGAAATGAAGACAGACATCACAGCCTGCCGAGAGCTCATGCCGAGCCCTCCGTAGCCCTAACCTGGCCTCTGCTCCGTGTGCACCTTTCAGGACTTAAAGGACCTGGGGTTTTACTGGGAAGGCGTGAGATGATTTACTCGCCTAGAAAAACTGCCCACCGCCTTTACCACTGAGCACTCAAGGAGTGGAGAATCCGGGTGGAGGGCAGCTGCGTGGATACGTGGATACAAAGCATCATTTCAGTAGTTGGTATGAGCATCTGCTGCCGACCTTACTTCCCCCGAGTAACCGTAACAATGTGAGTCCTTCCACAGGCAAGACCTCACGAGCCGGTCTTAGGAATTCAGGACAGTTTAGGAGGTGGCGTGGCAGGGGTTTATGGGATCATTATCCAAATCCCAAAGAGCTATTTAATTCCATTCTGCCAAGATAGGCATTGTATAAAACTTGAACTTTTTACATTAAAAACATAATGCAAAAAGTATATATATAAAGGTGGAGAAGGTTATGCTAGATTTCTGGAGAAGCAATAGCTTTCTACACTGTCAGCCCAAAGTGGCTAAGGGCAGCCTACTTTGCAAACAGTTTAGAATTGCATGGAAATCCATTTAGATTAGCTTTGTTCGCTCACAAACTTGGCCGCACTGGGGCTGTCTTAACTGAATGAGGTAATGCTCATGCAGTAGAGCTTGAGGGGTTCCTGATTAGAAAACCTTATAGAACTCTCTGTCACATCAGCCTTCTGCCAGGCTTGCAAATCTCCCATTAGTGATTCATTCCTTTGGCTTAAACATTTTCTTGTCTAATAGAAAATACAATGATACCTACATCTGCCAACAAAGAAAATGTTATCTAAAAAAAAAAAAAAATAAGATACTCTGTTTGTGGCCAAGCAGGCATGACCTCTGTAGCAGATAATGAAGGAGAGATGGGTGTGGGGTCTTCTGGACACTCACACGTGAGGACAGTGGGCATGAGGGCGGCGAACATGAGGAAGAGCATGGAGAAGAAGAGGAAACCGGAGTTGCTCAGGACCTTCTTGGCTTCGTTCCCGATTCCCAGGTAGAGCAGGCCGATGAGGAGGCCGATGCCAATGTGAGACGTGATCCGCAGGTGCGTCAGGACCTGGGGGCAGACGCGGCCCGTATGCAGGAAGGTCAGAGGTGGGCAGAGAAAGAACAAGGAGGCCAAGGTCCCCGGAGTCGTTGGCCAAGGCAGATCCTGCCCCTTCTGGCCAGGAAACCAAGCATCCAACCTAAACCAACATGCATGTGCACACACACACACACACACAAACACACACACACACACACGGCCACATTTTGCTGCTGTTACAGCAGGAGAAATTGCTGTCCTTTGTTAAATCCCTTCAAAAGTGGCAAACAAGGGCAGAGTACCTTCAGAGGAGAGGACAGGTGACATGGCAGTGGGGAAGGGGACAAAGAATGGATGTATAGAGCCCACCCTTGAAGGGCTCTGCCCCCTCCATCTTGCAGACTGGGTCCCAGAGGCCCCTGAGCACTCGGTCCCCCTACGCAGGTTGCCAGATGGTCTGCTTTTAGAGTGGATATTGTCATGGTTCCCACCGTTCAGCAACTCCTTCCCCAGACAGGCGTCCACACCCTACCACTGCCCTGTGCCTTGTGGAGCTTTCTGGAGGGAGGAAGGCACTTCCTGACGTCAGCCTTGGCCGATGGGATGTGAGCACAAGGGACAGCTTCCCCAAGGAGCAGGGAGTTTTAAGGGCTGCCATTGGGCTTCTCTCGAACTTTCCCTCTGTCACTTTCCAGCAAGGACCTGGTCCTCTGCTCTGGGTCCAAGGATGAGGACACACATGGAGCAGGGCCACTGCCCGAAGCCACCAACACACAACACAAGCAAGACATAAATATTTACTGTCACAGCCACTGGCATCTGGGGGAGTGTTTGTTACTGCAGCTTCACAGAAAGCTGACTCATGCAAATGGAGAAAGAACAACCTGAAAGTTTGGTCAAGATGCATAAACCCGAAAATGACCTGACAGCTCCTTCTGCTGCAGAGAGAAGCACAAACCACCTTACCGAGTCCCTCATGATACTGAGGAAGGTCCTTTTGAAGAGGATGCAGAACTGGGTGAGGCAGCTGGCCGAGAAGCTGTGACAGCCTTCCGTGGAAGCGGAGTCCTGAGGACACACCGGGGGGAGGCGGCTGAGACCCCAGCCCCGGGCGCCTCTCCTCTTGGCTTAAAGAGCAGCTCTCATGCAGCAGGTGCACCGGGCAGCATGCAGCGCCCCCGGAAATTACCTTTCTCAACCCCTCCACTCGTTTTGCCTGCTTTACCTCTTCAGAGGGCCGGTGCCAAAGAAAAGGGTTCACCTCGGCATCCCCGCCGGGCTCTCTCCTGTAGTCAGAGTCGCACATGCCCTCCCGGACGGCTCTCACCAGGCGGCCGTTCTGATCGCCGTATTCTCCGGACGCGACTTCCATGACTGCACGAGACACAGAGGGGTCACGCCAGGCATCGCTCCTGGGAACTGTCAGCCTCTTTCATTTTGCAACAAAGTCAGAATCTAGCGGGGAATATTTTTCTCTGACTCTATAGCTGCTGAGTGAGGGTGCTAACATGACAACATCATGCAACGACCCATGTTTTCCCAGCTCTGCAGGGCCCAGCAAGGCCCTGGAGGACGCCAGGACCCTAGAAATGCAGATGCGGACTGTGACGTCGGAAAGCCTGAGAGGTAATTAGCTCGTGCATCTGTTAACGCATCCATCCATCCAGTATCTATCGAGTGCTGGCCGCGGCAAGCGTCCGAGCTGGGAAAGGAGCACAGGAGAGCAGGATTCCCGCTGGGAAGCTCTCTCAGCTCCTGGAGGGGGTGAGCTCTTCAGGACCAAGGAGAAGTGCCGGGCCCACAGGCACGTGCGCTCGGCACCCAGGGGACATCAGGGTCTTGGGACCGTCAGCCCCCCCTTGCCCCAGACCCCCAGGGAGCGTCTCCTCCACTGACCCTCCTTGCCAGCCCATCCCTCCTCGGCTCCGGTGTTACACCCTGCTGCACCCCAAACTGTCCAAGGTCCCATGCTGCTTTCTCTCCTGGGCCCACACTTGCCTGGTGACTGCTGCTCCTCCCTGTCCTCCCACTGCCCTCTCCCTCCCCATGTCCCTCCTGGTGGGTCCGGCCTCTCACCTCAGTAAGCTTGTTGCTAATGCCCAAAGCTCCTCTGGCAAAGCCAGCTATCTGTTTCCCTGAGCCGGAGCCGGGGTGGCCAAGCCCTCCTCGGTCTGGTCGTAAACCAGGAGAGGGTGGTCCCACCAGGATGTCAGCACCGGCGATGCCAAGTGAGCCAGCACTGCCCGCCCCACTGCCACTCACACCCACCACCCTCCAGACGGCCACCCTCTCCTCACAACCACCTCCTCCTCAGGTGTGACACGAAGGACACAGCAGCGGCCAGAAAGGCACCCCCCACCTTCCCGGGACCGCCCCGCAGTCCCGCGTCCTGCTCCTCCTCCTCCTGTCTGTCCTTCCCTCCAGGTCCTCGCCTCTCTGCAGCCTGTGGATCTTGTCACACTTCCCCGCTCAGCAGCACCTGTCCCTGACCCTCCTCTCTCTGAACGAATATGCGACCATCCCCCTGACCGTCCAGCTGCCTGAGCCTCCCTCCCCTCGGCCTCGCCTCCTTCCAGCTCCCTGCACTCTGGCTCTGCTTCATCAGAGCCCTCTTCTTGTAAAAAGCAACAGTGTCTCGGGGAGCACGATTTGGAAGATGATGTACAGGAAACACGGGGACCAGGGAGCAGTGTGGCCAGACGCTTGAGAGCAAAACAGCTCAGGGAGAAAGGCTGACAACCAGGAGACTGAAGGGGTGGTTCTAGCGAGTTGAACAGGGTCCCCTGAAATTCATGTCCACCTGGAACCTCACAGTGTGGCCTCATTTGGAGAAGGTTCTTTGCAGATGTAACTGGTTGTGGATTGTGAGATGAAATCATCCTGGATTTAGGATTGGGCCCTGAATCCACTGACTGCTGCCCTTATAAGAAGAAGAGAGGACACACACTGAGGAAAAAGCCATGCGAAGACAGAGACAGAGACTGGGGGTGTGTGGCCACAAGCTGAGGAAGGCGGGAGCCACCAGAAGCTGGAAGAGGAGTGAAGGACCCCCCACCCCCTGCAGAGCCTTCAGAGGGAGCCTGGCCCCGAGGACACCCTGGCTTCTGGCCTCTAGAACCATGAGACAGCGGGTTTCTGTTGTTTTCGGCCACCCCGCTGTGGCGCCTCGTCAGAGCAGCCCCAGGAACGGAGGATGCCGTGGCAGGTCGGGCCCGGACACAGTGGCCGAGGGGGAGAGTGGACTGGGCCGGGTGTGCGAGCCCTCGGTGGTCTAGGAAGTAGGAAGAGAAAAAGAAGGCGGGGGGTGCGAGGTCCCCCACTTGGGATGCAGGCTGGAAAAGGGCATAAATGATGGGAGGGAGAGGGAGTTGGTTTTGGAGGCGCAGGACTTGAAGAGGCTGCGTCGTTTGCGGGTGGACGTGTTGGCCACGTGATGCGCAGACCTCGTGGTGGGAGTGACGAGGCGTCAGTGCCCTGGAGGGTCTGGGCCGAGAGGCGAGGCCAGAGGAGGAGCCACGGGAGCACCAAGGCGGAGCCCAGTAACCACCAGCCCAAGCAGGCGACGGGGCGTCGGCCGCCAGCCTCTGGACCTCCGTGTCGGGAGGGGTAGCTTGGACCATCAGCCTGGTCTCTGGGCTCCCGGAGACACTTATTTTGTTGTGTTTGGTCAAAATACAAATCAGCATTTTAACATCTCTGTTAGGTTTTTTTTTTTTAATGTATTCTTTTTTAAAATTTACTTGTTTTATTTTATTTTATTTTTTTGGCAGAGGAGGGAGGTAATTCTATTTATTTATTTATTTATTTGTTTGTTTGTTTGTTTATTTATTTATTTATTTATTTATTTATTTATTTAAGAGGAGGTACTGGGGACTGAACCCAGGACCTCAGGTGTGCTAAGCGTGCGCTCTTCCACTTGAGCTATACCCTCCCCACTTCACATCTGTGTTCATCAGTGCAAAAGGTTTGTTTTTTTTAAGGTTATTTCTTTTTGGAAATAACTTCCTTCAAACCAGAAGCATAACACAGTCAAGCATGAGGAAATATTTCTCCCAACAACAGATCCCTTGTCGTCCCCAGATATTTTCATCTGCGGGAAAGACCTCTCTTTATCTGTTCTTAAGAGTTCCACCACATGGTGGCGTGTGAGCCATCTGCAGAATATGTAAGAATATTCAATTCTTGATTTGGGGGCTTCAGGTAATAGCAGAAGCCCACCAAGAATGGAAGAGACCCGCTTTTTTTCCCTTCCAGCTGGTCAAGGCTCTACTCACCAAAATCAGCTGGGTTGTGGTAGGTTGGGCAGTTCAGACCTAAATCCCTCAGATACGGTACAAGATTTGAGACTTTCCCCCGGTACACACATTGTCCTTGACTAAGGACATAAAGCTGGAAAAGAGTAAGTGAAAGAAAACATCAACTCTGCTTTCCTCTGTAAGGAAAGAGGAACTCTCAAACCATGCACCCATCCACCCACCCAACTATCCATCCAACTATTCATCCACCCATCCACCCACCCACCCATCTATCCATCCAATCATCTGTTTGTCCACCCACCCATCCATCCACCCATCAATCCATCAGTTTCTCTCTCAGGAGAGCTTTCTGTTACTCCGCAAGGACTCATTGTTCAAAGAGAAACCCACGGTAAGTCAGGGAAGACAGAGGCTATCGTATGACCTGAAATTATTGTGTTGTGTTGCTTTTTTTCCTTTCATGTTAACCACCTGCTTAGGGAAGATTTTGGAACTACACACATTTCTTCCCTTGGGACTTTTTTTGCTTTTTGCTCATGATAATACCAACACCTAAGATTTCTGAAAGAGACGGTGTGGTACAAATATCACAAGCTGCTGCTTAATTCTGTAAGCCAGATGTTCCCCACTGTGACCAGGGGCTGGGGAGTGAAGCCTCAGTGATGTCAGTGACGTCCGGACGCCAGCCCCGGACAGAGAACGCTGACCAGCTCTACCCACCCCCACCCCGTCCTGCCACCTGAGCTACTTAAGGCTCCAAAGCCTTATGAAATGTAACACTTAAGGCCACTAAAAACTGAAGGCACCCCTGGGGAACTAAGGGGAAGCTGGGAGGACCCAGGATTTGGTGCCACTTGGCTGATCACAGCAGAGCCGGCGTACCTGGTCGAACAGCTCGAAGAGCTTGGCGCTGGGCTGGTGGACGGTGCAGATGACTGACCTGCCCCCTTGAGCCAGGCCTTTCATCAGAGAGACCACCTGGAAGCAGGAGGCGCTGTCCAGGCCGCTGCAAGTCAAGGGGCAACGTGAGATGCCTGTGGGGCCCCCAGACCGCCCCCTGCATTCGGAGCGCCCTGGCTGGGCCCGACGTGGTGGGGGGTTGCGGGGAGGAAAGCCAGGAGGCCGGTGCTCCGAGCACACGGCTGCCCCGGGGCCCCAGGGACCCTGGGAAAAGTGCTGGGCGGGGGGGGGGGGGGCAGAGGCCCCGCCCCCGCTGCTCCTCCTACCTGGTGGGCTCGTCGAAGAACATGACCGGCGGGTTGTTGACCAGCTCCAGCGCGATGGCCAGGCGCTTCCGCTGGCCGCCCGAGAGGCTTCCTGTCCGCGTGTTGGCGCAAGACAGCAGGCCCAGGGCCATCAGGATCTCCCTGACCTGGGGAGGGGAGAGTGGAGCCAGAGGGGCGTTAGGGACCACCGGCCACACCTCACCCCCTACAGGGTCAGCGTGGAACCACCAGCCGCCTCCCCATCCCACCCGCGGACACACACGGACGGACGTGCAGATCGCACCCTCCACCCGCCCCGGCCGCCCGTTGCCAGGTGGGCAGAAGCGTTTCCCAGCCCAAGGTCCTGATTTGGGTCCAGGAGGCTGAGAGGCAGTGCGGGAGCCAGGCCTTCACCTGTAAGCCCCACTCGGGGCCCAGGGAAGGGAAAGTGCTGGATAAATAGAGTAGAGTGGGCCGATCGGTGGATACGCAGCCAGACAGGTGATCCGTTTCTGACCAGCGCAAAGCGGGGTCCACCCAGATGCTTTAATGAGGTAACGGGTAAAGTGCTCGGCACTCAGTAAGCATTCACTCGACGGCAGCTCTTCATGACACACAGCTCTTGGAGACACAGCCACACTGGCCAGGCGTCTCAGAAAGAAGGACGGAAGCCCCTCTTGCACTTGTAAATGGGACAAGAAGGTCTCTGATGTGGCAGCCAAGACAGTGAAACTGCTCAAAGGAGTCACCACTGCCCTCAGCGGCCCTGCTGATGCCTGGGAGCAGGCTGGTCACGGAGACATAAATAGCCCCTGTGCGCGGAGCCTGTCGATCCAGCACTGACTCGGGAGCAGGAAGGTCAGAAGGCTTCAGGGCAGGCTGTGGTGCTGGTTTCAGCTGCCGTGTTCAGTGTCCAGAGTCCATTCAGGCGCCTTCCTGAAGGCAGCGGCAGGAAGGCGGAGGCCAGCTGCCACCCCTCCTGCCTCCACGCCAGGTTCACCTCCCCGGGGGCAGCCCGCCTGGGAGGTCCTGCCAGAATTCACTCGGCCATCATCTCGGCGCCTGGTGGCAGCAGCGGGCGGGCCCCAGCCCAGCGGTTTCTCTGGGAAGATGAGGTCATCCCATCCCAAAGGAGAAGAAAATCACAAGGAAGAAAATTTCCACTGTGGCTCTTAAATCACTCATGCAGGGTCAGGGCAGAAAGTGACTTTGGTGACAGGAAGAGCCAGGGCCCTGCTGCTTCACGGGTGGAGCAGACTCAGGTTCGAATCCCAGTCTGCCTCTCCCTTGCTGACCCCCAAACCCAGCTCCACAGCTGCTTCTAGAATGCACTGTCTCTGAGGGACACCAACCCAAAGGGAGGTCAGCGAGGTCACCGGGAAAAGACCATGTTTCCGCACACTTTGCCTGGTGTAGACGGCATCCGTTGGCCTTCCCAGGACGCCATGGCTCCAGGGGCCTCCGGGGACCCAGGCTGAAGGCACAGGACAAAGACTCCCTCTGGTCATTCCAGGCTCGCTCTGGGGGCTCACAGCCAGGGCACACACCCCTTCCCCTCCACCTCTCTGACCTCAGGGCCCTTTCCTTGTGGCCGAGCCGGTCTTCGCCCCCACCTGCCCTCAGCCCCACCGAGAGGACCTGGAGGCTGAGGCCAGAGTCAAGGTCTCCTGTCTGCTCCGTGCAGGCCTCTCGTCCAGGGTTCTCTCCAGAGTGATGCTCCACAGACTGGTTTTGTTTTAAAACTAAACAGAAAGGACAGTGTCCTGGCCCTGGGAGGCCTCGTTCCTGAGAAAGCCCCCTCGCTGGGGGCTCTGGAGGGCTGAGGCTCCTTTTCTGGGAAATGAGAAAAGCCGTGGCAGTATTCCACTACCTGCTGGAACATTCCATCCTATTGTGTTTCCTTGAGATGTAAACAGCCAGGACCTAGGTACACGCTGTGGCTGAGAGAAGTGAGTCAGGACGTGCCCTCGGCCGCTGTCCTCTCCTGGGAACAAACACACAGTTCTGCCGTGGGTTCTGGGCGGGGACCAGGAGGATGGGCTGGCCTCACCGAGCTGGGGGTGTCCTGTGAGGAGCGTGTGCAGGACCACGGGCACCTGTGCACTCTGCAGGGATGCTCTTTGCCTCGTTCAACCCAGCAGCAGACCAGTCTGCAGAGAGGCGGTCTCCCACTCTCTGGGACGGCTCAGCCACACGGCGGCAGAGAAGACCCATCTGGATGAGATGCTTTTGCTCTTGTGAACCCAGCTGAGAACAGCATGAGGTCCTCTTCCCGTCAGAGTCTTCACCAGACACGTGGAGGACAAGTACACGGCGGGCCCTCCCCAGAGACACCGCCGTTCCCTACCAAGAGGGCCATCCCGCGCCTGCGCCTTCTGTGCGAGCAGCAGAGGGGGTTCGGGGACCCTCCCCTAAGACTTCCACCAGATACCAGATGGGGGCCAGAAGCTGGCCTCTGAAGGCCATGACTTGACAGACAAAGCCGGCGCAGGGGGCTGTCAGTGCTCATCAGTGGGGTCCGCTGAGATGTAAGCCCACACTCCCGGCCTTCAGCTAAAGCCCCTCCCCCGGCTCCCCTTCCCACGTGGAGAGGCTGGTCCCTGCGGGCCACGCTGCAGGGAAGCGTCCCGCGGCCCACTTACTCACTCATCGCACCTGCTCCATGGAGCTCAGACGTAAAGACATCAGATAATTCAGCTTCATGCCTCCCGGGGAGCAGGTGGGTGCCTGGCCTTCCACCCCCGTTACAGATGGAAGCCTGGGGCGCTGGAGGCCAGGGCCCAAGTTTGTCCAGCGGGTCCATGCCTGAAGAGGGCCCCTCGTGGGCTTAATTCTGCTCCATTACAGGGCTCTCTCTCTGCCAGCAAGACCCTCCGCCCTCCCTCGTCCGCTCACCCCACGTGGTAGGTGTAAACCGGTCGTCCCCGGCCACGCGGTGTTTCCCGCACCCCCAGGGCTGCCCACCCCCGCAGCATGTCTGGGCTCACTGTTCAGAACAGATTCGCCATGCTGGAGGGCCCTCTGCTTTCAGCCTGCACAACTGAGTCACAGCCCAGGCCCCTGCTTTCACAGGGGACGGAGACACCCACGTCACTGCCCACATGTCTGGGGTTCCATTGATCTGTTTTATTCCTTTCAGCTGCAGAATCAAAGAGCCCCCATGAAATGTCTTCGCAGCAGCAAGGAGGAGTTTTCCCTTTTCACAGAAATCGGGGTCTCCTACCCCGGCTTTGTGGTTACCCCATCCCGCCCCCCTTGCCCCCGATTCCCAGGCTGAATCCTGAGGATTCTGAAGAGCAGGGTGGGGCGAGGAGGCACAGCGAGGGAGGGGGTGGCCTGAAAGATGCCCAGCGCTCCAGAGTGGCTTACATCACGTGGTATCAACTGTGTGACAAGAGGGAACAAAGGTGGTAAACAGAGGTGCTATCAGCATTTCCTCCGTGTGTTTGTTTTCTCTTCACTCCATTTTACATAGAGATGGAGAGCCAATTTGCACCCCTGGCACAACCCATGATCCGACTCTTCCCGCAGCTGGACCTGGTCCTGCGGGTGTTGGGAGACAAGACGATGTCATAGAAGCGGAAATCCGCCCAATTCTATCCGTACGCTGGAGACCCCACAGCACGGAGAGGAGGGAGGCTGAGTTTCCCTTAGATGGCGCGTAGGTATAGACCGGGCTGCGCAGGGCTTTGTGGAGCTCCCCGCTGGGGCTGCTTGCCTGATGCCCTCTTGCCCCCTGGGGTTTTGGGAAGCAAAAAAGCAACGCGAGGGATTAGAAGGGCTTCGTCATCCCAGAAAATCGTTTACATGACGTTTAAAAAGCTGGTTAGTAGCACGTGAGAAGCAAATCCCTCCTCGCGAGTGTGTGTGGGAGGAGGCTTGCTATTTTTAAATGAATGACTAACCATCTTCATTGTGAGCTTTTTATAAAGAACAATGGCGTATAAAGCATGTTAAAAACTGAGCGAGGCAGAGCGCTGGGTCTGACCCTGAGGCTGGGCCCCCAGGCTGGTGTCCTGCACAACATCCCCTGGGTCTCTTGTGGCAGTGTGGTCACCCGGGCGCTGGCTGCCAACCCTGAAGGCACACTGAGATGCCACTGTCCCCCGAACGCAGACAGCCGGGCGCCAAACCACAAACCAAGCCGGCCCAAAAAGGCCCCTCCACGCCTGTGTGCAGTGTGGATTTCATGCAATTCTGGACCACTCGTGGCCCATGCACTCACCATCTCCCTTCTGCCTTCGTCCTTCTCCTGGAGCTTCAGATGTGCGGACACCTGCAGGGAGCAAGGGCAGCAGCGTGGAGTCAGGACAGAGGGCCAGTGGCGCAGCAGACTCACTCCGCGCACCGCGAGCCCGGAGCCCCAGGGGCTGAGCTACCAGATGACGGAGGAAGCCCTCCCAGGGCCGGGCTTCCCGTCTCCCTGGTGGGCCCCGGAGGCAGCAACGTCTGGGGTGCGTCCTATCATGTCTGCAGATTTCTCTGCTGTGCTCGAGCGAGCTCAGATGTGGGCAGCTGAGAGATAAGGAGCCCCTGGCATCGGGGGCTTGAAGACCACCAGTGAACATTTAGGAATCTCACTGTTAAACCACTGAGAGCTCAAAATTATCCCTAGTTGGGTATTTGCACCACAGAAACAGGCAAGTGGACATACGAGGACTCCAGTGCTGTTGTTTTGTTTTGTGAGATCCCACTTGCCGGCACACACTGGGCCCCTGACCCTGACCCCACGCAGGGAAACCTGAGTGGCCGTCACCACGCCCAGCATCAGTCTTGGTTCTGCTCTGCCAAGTCCTGTGACCTTGGGAAACCAGGACCTGGGTTTCCCCATCCACACATCTAAGGTGAGCTTAGAACCTGCCCACTCGGAGAGCCAGTGAGGTTGCTCTGAGGCTCCACAAGAGACTGAGATGCAGGGGACAGAGAGGGGCCAAGGGGTCCCAGAGTCAGACAGGGCCAGCTGCCAGCTGCGAGACCCCAAGTGTCCTATCTCGACCTGCCTGGGGCTTGAGGGTCAGAGGCAGCAGGTGAAAATGCGTGACCAGTGGCTGGTGGCCAACATCGTCCCTATGCATGTGACAGGCCATGAAGGGCAAAAGGTACGATTTCCTCAGGTTATCGGTATTTCTCAAGGTATCGTGAAACTCTTGAAATCAAAATCAAATTCTGGAAAATAAATGGATTTCACAGCAAAGCCTGGTGACAGGTCAAGGGGGGAGGATAGAGGTGAGAGTGGAGTCACCAATCTAGCAAAAGAAAGCGGTGACTGAGTTGGAAATCAAAGAGGCATTTCTCTAACAAGTCGCCAAGCATTTAGTTCAACACCTCTTCTCAGCGAAGCTCTGGTCACCCCAGCTGACGGTGAAGGAGGGATTCAGGAATCAACAGGGTAGCAATAAACCTGTGTTTCCTAACTTCACATCCTACTTTCAAGCTCCTCATGAGTTCCCTGCACCTGCTTGGAGGTGAGAGAAACTGCACGTGGGGGCCACCCAGTGCTCATGGAGAGGTCTCCCCACACAGAGCATGCAGGACCATGGTGGGTGCGGGAGAACAAGCCTGGGGCCGTTCTGTTTCCCCACAAAGCAGGTTAGAGAGCAGATCACGTATGTTTCCTGCTTCTCTCTGCTGAGCTAAGGATCCCATGGAATTTGGATGAAACCCTGGGCAGCCGCCACCCTGCGACCTTGCAGAGAGAAAGCCTTGTCCTGCCCGAGTGAGGAGCGCAGGGCGAGACCCCTCCTGGCGGAAACCCAAGGTGAAGGCCTGTCTACCACCCAGGAACAAGGCAGACCGGCAGGGGAGGCCCCAGTGTGCCAGGAGAGGCCCGGAGGCTGGTCTTATGCCAGGGACCAGCAGACAGCAGGGGGCAGGCCGCCCCAGGGACAAACGTTCCATGATGGGCAAGGACTGCCCACTGGCCTTCTGACCTCCGCTGGCTCGGGGGCTCTCTAGCGGCTCTCCTGGCCCACACAGGGTCAGTGTGGGCCTTGTCCACCTGGCACTTGGCCAGGTCGCGGTCCTTCCAGAGAGCACGCCGGGCAGGGCCATCCTGGACCACACTGTACAGGACACCTGGGCTAACTGCTAACCTCTCAGAGGCACCCTTTCTCGTGTGCTTTTGCAGGATTACATGTTTGCTGACTGCAGGGCTGTGTGTGTATGGGCCTGGGACCCAGTGAGTGTGCAGCAAACACTGGTTTCAGCCCCACCTGGCAGGCCGGTGAGTGAGAGGACGAGAACACACGGCCCAGAACTTGGGCCCAAAGCCACAGAACACCGACGAGAAGGAAACACCCTAGGCCTCTGGGGTGAGGACTGTGGTTACCCTGGAGGTGGAATCATATCAGTCAGGTTAACAACCTTCTCAGAAACCTGACCTCAGTTTAGCCGTCCAGGGTCTCTAGAACCCAGGGTCTTGGGGGTGTGCTTTGGACGAAGCTGTCCGAACAGCATGCCTAGGGTCACCGTGTGAGGGAGGGGCGCTGGCTACACGCAGGCGGCCTGGCGGAGCCCACGCCGGGTGCTGCTCCAGCAAGGGGAACCGGGCGGCCGGAGTGGGGCTCCGGCCCGGGGCTCACCATCATGGCCTCCTGCACGGTCAGGTGCGGCAGCAGCATGTCGTCCTGCATGATGTAGCAGGACACCTTCCGGAAGCAGCGCAGGTCCCGTGGCAGGCCGTTGATGAGGACCGCACCCTTCATGCCGGTCTCCCTGCAAGGCCAGCAAGGGGACAGGTCGGCCCGACTCCTCCTGCACGTCCCCCTCCAGGACCTGGGGAGGGGACAGAGGCCGCTCCCCCCGCCCCAGCACCTTCCCCTGCACCAGCAGAGACACCGAGGGCCGGGCAGGGCCGGGAGGCCCAGAGCAGCACCAGCACTCGGAGGAGGGAATCGCAGGAAAACGCCCAGCGTGGGGGGGGGGGGGTGAGCGTGAGGCCTCTCTGGACGGCACGTTTGTGACAGGGGCCTGCTGACCAAACCAACCGTCCGTTCTCATGGATGCTCCCACGTGAAGCCATGAGGTCCACCGTCCACACCCCAGCTTTGCAGGGGTTCACAAAAGGGCCTCCTGAACAATCCTGTGTAGCCGAGGCTGCCCCAGCTGCCCCAGAGGCCAGGCCAGTGCAGCCGCTATGTCAGAACCGGTGCCTGGGGGCGGCGTGGCTCAGTAGCTGACTGGGAGGGACCACGGCAGCCTCCCTGGGCTCAGCCGGCTTAAAAAGGAGGAGGTCTGGGCCCTGGACCCACTCAGCCAAGCAGATGGGAAGCTGTCCTCTCTGACCACAGTGGAGGCAGGGCACCCCAGGCATTCTGTGCAAGCGGAGGGGCCCGGCCCCGCCGGCCACACTTGCAGCCTCACTCACAGACCCACTGGGCACCCCCAAGCCCATGCTCTCTGGGTGCAGCACCTCAGCCCAGGAGGCAGTGGGGGCTGAGAACCCACTTTGTCCCGCCCTGCCTCCTCAGTGCCCCAGAGAACACAGACACAGCGGGTCTACGGAGACCGTGAGGCCGCATCTGGTGACTGTGACTGTGGGCCCTGTGGTGGGTCCCTTCGTTCCTCCGGGGGATGGGCTGGGACCAACCACCTTCTCAGGGAGCCGGGCTCGGAGCCCAGTCGTACAAGGTTGCCGTCCGTGGCTCTCGGAGGTAACGGGCAGGACCTGCGGGTGCGGGGTGCGCTGAGAGACGGCTGCTCCCACAGAGCAGAAGCTCCTGCGCTCTCACGGGTCTCCCGTGGGATGCTGGGTGTTGGGAAGTGGGCTTAACCGTTAGATGTGAACGCAGCAGGCAGGGATCTGCCGTAAGAGAGATTCTCAAAAATCCCGATTCCCAGCACAAAGGAGTAATTCAGAAGTCCAAAGGGGAGTGGGGTTTGTCTCTTTTTGCCAACAAATGAAATTATTTTTAAAACCTATTTGCTAAAGTTGGCAAATGGCAGTCATAAGGGCTGAAGAGAACTCGCTTTAAGAGAGCGCTTTGTAAACACTTTGAAAGATTCTGTTTTCTAATTATTACGTGAGCGGCACTGGACAGGACGTCAGGGGCTGTGGTTTCCAAACACTGGAGCCACTAACGTGGCCCAAGCAAGAGCCTCCACGTGAGGTCTGTGCCCCAGCCTGATGGCTCCCCTGCTCCCCTGAAGATGCCTGTCTTACCTTTGACCTTCATTCAGATGTGTCTCAGGCTCTCCTGCCGCCCCTGCCCCATCCAAGACCTCTCCACCGCTTCCTGTGCCCTGAGGCCAGGCCGGGGCTGAGCTCAGGCAGGCTGCCTCTGGCCAGGCTGCCCCTGGACCACCTCCCCTGAGCGCAGCATCCGCTCACCATGGCAACGAGCGGATACTGCCTCCTGATGCCCCCAGCGCCTGGAGCTCTGTTCCCTTCCCAGGGGCCAAAGCCTCTTAATGCAAGACCCCCTCAGGCCTCCCTGGAGCCTGCCCGGCCCGTTAAGAAGTGATGGGTGGACGTTCATACCGCTGGCCCCTGGCTGACAGCTGGGCAAGGGCCTCGCTCACTCTCCTCATTCTCCAAGGAGTCTGCTCACCTGTATCCGGCCAGGATGTTCATGAGTGTGGACTTCCCAGCCCCAGAAGGACCCATGATAGCCACCAGCTCTCCACTGTTGAATTTCCCAGAAATGCCTTTCAGAAGGGTCTTGTATCCTGGGAAAAGTGAAAAGTGGGTCACGTTCATTTTCCAACCATCTCAGGTCTCATTTTACCCCCGTGCTGCAGAAGCGAACACACAGGACATCTGACGACAGAGCAAGGCCCAAGGCAAGGTTTGTCACACTGTAGTATTTATAAAAATGCTGAGTTCTGGGCAAGAAATGCATTGCATGTCCTTCTGATGCCTCTGGCTACCTCCTCCTTTCATTTCCTGGGCTCTGTTACTGATAATTGCCAGTGCACGTGTACATCCCGCTTCAGAGCTTACAAAGCTCTTCCGCGTGCCTCATCCAGGGGCACGTACGAGGGACACACCGTTCCCATTGCCGGTTGAGGGCGCAGGTGCCCAGCGGGCCCGGGTGACTTGTCCAGGCCCCCGGGGCCGGTGGGAGCGGATCCTAAGCCCGGCTCGCACCACCCGCCATGATTAAATGCACGCCTTTATCAGCTAAGTGAGTAATTGATTATTTTGCTTATGAATTATGTATTTATCATCTATGTAAGTATAAATTGTGTATATAGAATTTATTCACTTTTTTATAATTAAATGAGTCAGATTAATAATTAATTAGGAATTAGAAGTTCAGCAGGGGAGGGTACAGCTCAGGGGTAGAGTGCGCGCTTGGCATGCACGAGGCCCTGGGTTCAGTCCCCAGCACCTCCATCAAAAATAAATGAATAAATAAATAAATAAGCCTAACTACCCCCCCAAACAAAACAAAAACAAAACCAAAGTCTATCATTTTGCAGTTGCATCACCTTGCTTTGGAGTTTCTGTCAGATCTCCATCTGAGATCTTGGTAGAAGGAAAAAAAAAACACTACACACCCCAAACAGAGCCACATTACTTTTTTTCAGGTGGACCATTGAAATGAGCCACAAAGAATACAACAGAAGCAGCTGGGTTCGCCGATAAAGACTCCTAATTCAGAAACGTCCCTCAGTCCCTGAGAAAGACTCCCAGGACAGCCCCGTAAACGGCTAGAATCGGGCAAACGCAGTATTTTGTCTTCCCCGCAGGGTGGAAGGGGCCTGATGGGCCTGGGGGACACTGGACCGAGATCCTGGTCTTGGACTCGCTCCCTAGTTGCTCTCTGGACCCCCGGACCTGAGTGTTTACTCAAGTCCCAGGCTGGGTCGGGGGGAGGGTCTTCCCACAGCTGCCTCTCATCTTTCACAGATGGGGACCCCTGAACACCCAGCCTGTCAGCAGGTGCTCCCTGGTTTGGATGGGAGCCCCTGGGACTTTGTAACCAGGCAGAGAGGAGCGGAAGCAAAAGGCACCTGACTCATTACGGGGAGGAGCCGTCGCCTGGGGAGGCCTGAGACCATCAGCCTGGTGGGAAAGGGGCAGAGAGCAGAGGGGCGGGGGGTCTGGGAGAGCAGCCCAGAGCCGCAGATGAGTCAGACTCCTGCCATCGGGACGTCGGTGATGGCGGAGGTGGGGGCAGACACACAGCAGGAGAGCTGAAGACCAGTATGGGGGACGGGGACCCCAAAGGACCGTGTCTGCCCCTCCGTGGACAGATGGGAGAAAAGCTGGGGGACAGGGGGCCCCCCTCCTCTGTGAGGTCGAGCCCCAGCGCAGGCTCCTTGTGAGACGGAGTTGTGCAGACAGGCGCCAGGTGCTCTGGGCTCTGCGCCCCAGGGGACCCATGTGACATCACTGAGGGAGCGCTGGTCCCCAGTGTCTGCTCATTACCGGCCTCCTGGAGGTTCAGGCGGCATTGAGGTTACTCCACAGCAAGCCTTGCTTCAGGCTGTTCTTCCCAAAGTTCCCAAAGTTTGGGGCCGATCCCCAGCTGGTCCCCTGTAGGCTGGGAGCTGCCCGAGGAGGCAGAGAGGTGGCCAAGGTGACCACAGGCGACTTGGAGGACAAGTGCGGTCTGCGCTGGGTCATGATGCCTGAGGGCAGCCTCGCGCTGGGAAGCTGAGCAGCCCCCACTCTGGACAGAGCCATGGGCGCTGCTGTCACCGCAACAGTCCTGGGGTGACCCCCGGTGTCGGGGTTCACAAAGGGCAGCAGGTAATAAGAGAAGCCGAGGAACTCACACTGTTCACTCAGATGGAGATTTGGCTGTGACGCCATGGCCAGGACGCCAGGGACAGACACGGAGGTGGAAGCTGCACCTCTCAGGCTAAAAGGTGGGCAGACCAGGGCTCAGACTGTGGTCTTGCCATTTACAGCCCCCGTACTGGAACTGGGGGTCTGACCGTGGACTCCAGGGCTACCCCAATGCAGTTGGGCAGAGGGAGTTATCTGCCTCACAGTCGTGCCTCAGAGGGGCTCCCAGGGGGACACAGGGGGACCCAGAGGGACCAGGAGTGCATGTGACGTGCTGCAGGGCCACCGAGATGTGTCCACATGCGTGGGCCCTGCGTGGGGCCCACCCACGTGGACTGTGTGTCTAATATCAGAAACTTGTTTCTCTTTTAAAACATGCATTTGGGTTTGAAGACTCTGGAAAGTGACACTGGACATGGACATCTGGAGGGCATCTGTCTGTGCTCCCCTGGACGCCCAGGGGCTGGGACGGGGGAGCCAGCACACGCGCAGCCCCGGGCCGAGGGCCTGGGAGCCAGTGTGGGCTCTCCTGTGAGAGCCCAGCTGTGGGCGTCCAGCACGTGTACAGCCTTGTATTTATGTAATTGGCTCGTCCTTCCCGGCAGAGCCTTGCGTTCCGCCCCCTTATAGCAATACGAAACGGAGACACACCGCCCCCGCCCCGCCCCACTTTCCCGCCATAAGTGTGCTCAGCCCAGTTCTCGGGGTAAGGAGAAGCTGCCTCCTCCGTGGCCGCGGGCCCTTGTTGGGTGGGAGCTGGCCCTGGGCTGCCCCTCCAGTAGGGACGTGAGAGGCGGGGCCACCGACTGCGCATCAGCTGCACGCAGGACGTAGGCGTCCTGTCCTTCAATGGCCAGACCAGGAGACAGACCAAAACCCAGGCCAGAGAGAAGAGAGATGGAGAGAGACAGACAGACAGACAAAGAGAGAGACGACAGTGCCCTCAACACAGGGAGGGGAACTCTGCTAGGATGCTGGGCATCCTCTGAGGCGGGGAGGACACATTCTGCAGCGAGAAGATGGGGGGCTGATGGCAGGAGTGCCCCCTGCCCCAACTGGCAAATGTGCTGATGGGCAGGACAGAGGCCCTGTGGGGGCAGCAGATGGAAACCCAGGGTTCTCGGCCCAGAGCCAGGGCCAGCCTGGGGCCAGCTTGTCTACAGACCCCGATGCTTTCCACCGAGTGGATGTTGAGGTGTGTGACCACAACCCTGCCCTGAGGTGGGCTACCTCCTCCACCCCCTGCACCCCCTCACCTGCTCCACCCCTGCCCAGACAGCAGCTCCTGGGATGAGCTGATCCTTGCCCAGAATGGACGTCAGGAAATCAGGGAGAAACAGAGTGACCAACTGTTCGCACTTCCTTATGTCAGCTAACAGGGCGTTAGGGAGAGACGGCGTCTGTCAACACCTACGAGGTTCTGGGGACACAGCGGCATAAGGTCGGTCGGGTGGGGGGCCTGGATTTTCTCACTGGTAGAAATGCGCCCTTGATGGAGAGGCCGGGGAGCAGCCCGGCCCTCAGGAAGCGCCAGCCCCGGGCATCCTCGCTCGGCTGTGCTGTGTCTTCCTCTTCACGCTCCCCTCCCCCGGCAGGCTGAGTCCCAGGCGCCTCTCCATACTGTGCAAAGGAGAGTCAAGGGCTCAGGGAGGGCGCGTGACTTTCCTGAGGCCACACAGTGGCTCAGCAGAGGAGCCAACATCCCAAACACTTCTGCCCAACTGCAGAGCAGCTCTGGCACCCGGGCCAGGAGCCTCCGCCAGCCCGAGCCGTGCAGCTGAGGGGTCCCGGCAGCCAGCCCCCGGCCTGGCCCCTCCCTCCTTCACGCAGGCTTGCTCCCGCTGAATCACTACGGTCAGCTCAATTCAGGAATGTGCATTCAGCCTGACGTCTCATGAAATATCCGACGGGGGGTGGGGGGGAGAAACCACACACCTTTCCTCCCCAAAAGACGAGACCCCGTTGGTCCGCGAAGGCCGCGGTTGCCACCTGTGTGCAGGCGGCATCTCCCATGGCTGATGTGGTGATGCCACTGGGCATCCAAAGAGCTCTTAACTTGTCCCCCATCCCTCATCCCTCATCCTTTAATTTCTTTTTCATTTTGAAATGTCTTCAAGTTAAAAAAAGAAAAAAAGAGAGAGAGAGAAACAAAAATTTCTTGCCAGGATGTGGGAAGCCTCTTCCGTCTGGGGAGGACTCAAGCCCCGCTTCTGTCAAGGACCCCTGGCTGCAGGTCCACCCTCCGCCCGAGTGGACGCCCCCGTGGGTTTGTTATAAACACCTCCCGCCTTCACCGTCGGGGGCCGAGCCACAGACGGCTTCTCACAGACGGTCCAGAGCGCCGTGCTGGCCATACTGCCGGCACGCCCAGGCCTGTGTCTGAGCCCCTCGGGGGCCATTAGGCCCCCGATCCCTGCTACCTGCAGAAAGTCATAGGTGGCTTGCCCTCAGACTCCAGCCTGGGCCACACACTGGGGTTTCATTTAATGAGCTGCGGTCTGGGAAGGGGTGGCTTTTCTGGAGCGAGACCCGAGGGTCCGTCAGTCTGTCTCCGAGCGGGGCAGGGCTGGTCAGTGGTGCCCTCCCAGGCAGGCTGTCTGAAGGTCAGACGCCACAGCAGCAGCTCAGTGTTCCGACCCCTCTGGGGGTAAGTATGCCATAAAAATACAGGGATAAACCACAGGAACCACAGCCACCGTGTGTGTTGGGCCACCCAGGATATTCCTCCTCTGAGCCTCATGGCAAAGGGGTGAGGCTCATCACAGAGGGTCCCCGTGGGCAGAGAGAAGGGGGTCTGCCCAAAGTCCCCTCCACAGCCCTGCTGTCCCTCTCCCCCAGGATCTCTGCACCCATCAGTCTGGGCTCGGAGACAAGGTTTCAGATCGTGCGGGTCCGATCCTCATCAGGAGACCTCCTCTCAGGTGGGGGACAATAAAACAGATGCCCAACCACCCCTCCAGCCCCACCCCCATGTCTCCACACCCAGGAGGTCAGCTTTGCAACCACAGGAACCAGCTCCTGTCATCACGCCTGAGCCCCAGGGACATCCGGAAGCACTGTGACGCCTCCCTGTGGCATCTACATGCAGCTCCAAGGAGGCCTGTAAGCTACCGGGCTGGGCTGGGGGTGCCCTGTGCCGTCTGAAGGCAGTGGTTGGGGATTCCCTGTGGGGCCAGTTCCCAGAAACACTCGGTTCCCAGCCTCCCGATCCCACCCATGGGATGGAGGTTAGCCTCTGTTCTAAACATGTTTGGTCCTTTTGTTCATGTGCCCATTGGACATTTGTATGTCTTCACTGGAGAAATGTTTGTTTAGGCCTTCTGCCCTTTTTTGGATTGGGTTGTTTTCTTCCCATTTGTTATTGAGCTGTGTGAGCTGTTTACATGTTCTGGAAACTAAGCCCACGCCAATCCCGTCATTTGCAGTTGTTTTCTCCCAAGTCTGCAGGCTGTCTTCACATTTTATTTATAGCATCCTTTGCTGTGCAAAAGCTTGCAAGTTTGATTAGGTCCCATTTGCTTATTTTTGCTTTTGCTTCTATTGCCTCGGTAGACTGCCTTAGGAGAACATGGCTAAGATTTATGTCAGAGAATGTTTTGCCTATGTTTTCTTCTAGGAGGTTTATAGTATCTTATCTTATTTTTAAGTCTTTAAGCCATTTTGAGTTTGAAAAAATGCTCAATATCACTAATTATCAGAGAAATGCAAATCAAAACTACAATGAGGTATCACCTCACACCAGTCAGAATGGCCATCATTCAAAAGTCCACAAATGATAAACGCTGGAGAGGGTGTGGAGAAAAGGGAACCCGCCTCCACTGTTTGGTGTAGCCACTATGGAAAACATTATGGAGATTCTTCAAAAAACTAAAAACAGGGTTACCATATGATCCAGCAATCCCACTCCTGGGCATCTATCTGGAGGAAACTCTAATTTGAAAAGATACCCACACCCCAGTGTTCATAGCAGCACTATTTACAACAGCCAAGACATGGAAATAACCTAAATGTCCACCAACAGATGACTGGAGAAAGAAGATGTGTTATATTTATACAGTGGAATACTATTCAGCCATAAAAAAGAATAAAATAATGCTACTTGTGGCAACATGGATGGACCTGGAGATCATCATACTAAGTAAAGTAAGCCAGAAAGAGAAAGAGAAATACCATATGATATCATTTATATGTGGAATCTAGAAAAAAAAAGACAAAATTGAACTTAGTTAGAAAATTAACTTAGTTAGATAGAAAATGAACTTACAGTTACCAGGGGGCAATGAGGGTGGTGGAGGGATAAACTGGGAATTCGGGATCTGCAGATACAAATGGGGGTTTGAGATTTGCAGATGCTAACTATTGTATATAAAATAGATAAACAGCAAGCTTATGCTGTACAGCACAGGGAACTCTAGTCAGTATCTTTTAGTAACCTACAATGAAAAAGACCATGAAGGCGAGTATGTGTATGTATGTGTACGACTGAACAATTACACCAGAAATGGACACAACATTGTAAACTGACTATACTTCAATTTAAAAAAAATACTATATATGAAATAGATAAGCAACAAGAATTTACTGTACAGCTCAGGGAGCTATATTCAACACCTTGTAACAATCTGTAACGAAGAAGAGCATGAAAAGGAGTGCATATACACGCGTAACTGAGTCACTGTGCTGTGCACCAGAAACTAACACAATGTTGTAAATTGACTATACTTCAATTTTTAAAAAAGTCTCCAAAAAAAAAATAAAATAAACAAGTTTGGCCCATGTCACCGTGGCACAGAGTCCTCCCTTTCCTCCCTGGGTTCATCCAGGAAACCCTGACCCTTTGCCCTTCCTGTCCTGTGAGCCTGGACATGATTTTGCTGTTAGAATGACACATCCAGGAAACGGCGACCCTGACGGTGGCGGGACTGACAGTGCGGAAGGACCCCCGGGGCCCGTCACCGTGTGCATTAAACCCGCGCACAAGCACCTGATGTTCACAACGACATGGTTCCAGCATCTTGCCAGTTTCCCCACATGAATGAAGTTAGGAAAGCAAGACAACGGCCAGCTCTCCAAAAGCCACATGGGCCCAGTTCACCTCCGTAGTCCTGGGGACAGCAGGGCCCCCACACCATGGAGGCCCCCAGGGAGGGCTCCTCAAACGAACGGCCGGGCAGTGGTGATGACGAGGCTCCAGTCCTGCAGGCCAGGCACTGGTGCACCTTTTCTGGAAGGGGCTGGATTGCCCACATGTTAGACTCCGCAGGGTACACAGCCTGTCACAACCACTCAGTTCCGTTGTTTTGCCACTAAAGGAGCCAGATGGGATGAACCGATGCGGTGCTATTTCGACAAAACATCACTTACAGAACCAGAAGGTGTGTGAGTTTGGTCCCCAGGTTTTTGTTTGTCCCCAGAATTCCGGAATTAATGACTCCAGCTCCCCTAGCACGAGAAGTGACAGCCTGCGGGTGCGCCGGCCGAGAGAGAGGCTTTGGCCTGGCTGTTCTCCCGTCACTCCCGGACTTCCCTCAGCGCCACCCTAGTTAAGACAGGAAGTTACTGCCAGGGCCACCACCAGAGCCACAGCCTCGAGAGCCACCTGCGCGGGCAACCCTGCCCCGTGGGAGCCTGAGAAAAGGCAGTCTCAAAGTCCCTTTGCTGATCGAATGTTCTAGCCCATGTCTGCCACTCTTACTAGACACGCCAGGAACATGTTCAAAGCACCCCCAACTTTTCAGGCCCGGAGAGTTGGTCTCGGGAGAGGAGAATTGCGGGTGGGTACAGGGAAGGGTGGATGAGTGGGTGGATGAATGGGGGAGGGCGGGATTCCCGCAAAGTAATGGTCCCCCAGGAGGTGCGCATCCTAATCCTTGGCATCTGTGGGTGTGTTGTCTCACGTGGCCGAAGAGACCTTGCTGATGGGACTAAATTACGAGTCTGGAGGTGGGGAGATTGTTCTGTGTTATCCTGGTGGGCCCGCAATTATCACAAGGGTCTCGACAAGGGAAGGATGGAGGCGGCAGTCAGAGGTAGTGGCAGGAGACATGACGCTGGACACAGAGCTCAGAGAGAGAGAGACCCGAGGCCACGGCAGGGATGCCACGCGGGCGGGGGAAGGGGCCCCCCGGACCCGGAAGGCAGTGTCTCCAGAAGCGGGAGCAGTGGGGAAAGGATTCTTCCCTGAGGCCTCCAGAGGGAACACAGCCCTGCCAGCCCTTTGATGTTACAGGTCTGACCTCCGGAGCTTTCCGATGGTAAACCTGCGTTGTTTTAAGCCCCCAGGCTTGTTGTGATTTGGGTCCCAGCCGCAGGGAATCAACGCGCTCACCCTCACGCTGCCCACCCCGGCCGCACCCCGCCAGGCCTCCCAGGGCTCCCCAGGGCACCGCTTCCCTTGAAGATAACGCCTTCCTCCGACATGAGCGTTATGTAAAAGTCACACTTTTTAGCCTCCAGCCTTCTCAAGGGCGGTGTTCTGAGAAGGCAGCCTGGGGCTGTTCTAGAAGAGAGAGGAGCTGCCCGCTTGCAGCCCTGCCAGGAGTCCTTCCCCAACCCAGGGTCACTCTCAGACCTTATCCTGTGATGTCCACATGGGCATGAAGCTTGGCTGGAGCACCACAATGAGGTTAAAGGTACAGATGAAGCTCCGTGCAAGCACATGAGAAAAGAAAGACGAAACTTGGCGTTTCTGGCGTGGACCGCTGGGGAGCGAGGAGCAGGCGGCGCCAGGCAGCCGGGGCCCCATGCCCGCCCGTGCTCATGTCACGAGAGCCACCCTGCACAGGCCGCCTACCCGTCTGGCCTCAGTTTCCCCGATGAAAGAAGACATCCACGCTCCAAAGCCCCGCCCAGCAAATGTGCGTCCGGCGCAGCTTTCCTCCCCGGACGACTGAAGCTCGGCTGAGGCCCACGTGCAGGTTCTTACTGGAACGGCCGGGGGCCCCCATGTAGGGCCAGAGGCTGGGAATTCCGTCGGCAGATGCCACGTGCACGACAAGCGTTGCTACCGAGGTTAGGCCCGAGTTTACGGCGTGCAAAGCCTGGCCCCAAATCTTCCCTCAGTCTGAAGCGGGTCTTCCGTTTCATGAGATGATTTTCAGTTGGTTCTAAGCAGTGACCACTAACAGCAGCATGGCGGCCCAAGCAAACGGGAAGGAGACGGGCGCTGAACCCGGATCGCTGACGGTTCTCAAAGGGGTGTGTCTTAAATTTTTTTTTTTAATGGTAGAATTTTGCACGGCAGACTCACGGAATTCTAGAGCCAGGCCTTTTCAGCTCTGCCCAGCAGGACTGGCCCCACCCCGCCGCCCCGCCCCTCGCACGGCACACATCGGGGACCCTGCATTGTGCGTAACCGGGCTCCCCGTGTGTCTTCTCTGCTGAGAGGGGCAAACGCAGGCAGACACTCCTACCCAGCTGATGACAATTCACGTCGATGTCATGGGACGTGGAAATCATGCAATCGAAGGGTCGTCCGATCTGGTTAGTGCGGAGGTGCCCCAGATCACTGTCAGCGTTTGGAAACCAGGAAGGGCAAATCAGGTGAGCGATGGGAGAGGGAAGTGGGGTGGGGGAGCACAGAGAAACACCTGTGCTCTGGAGAGGCTGCGTGGTGGCTCAGGTGAGGACAAACCGTGTTCTGACTGCTCAGTCACCTCTGGAAGGGAAGGGAGGACACCTCCTGTGCGTGCCAGTGTCGTCCATCCGTACCGAGATCGCACGGAGCGGGCTCAGCGCAGACCACGGGCTCCGATGTCATGAAGTGTCATTCTCAGGAAGCCCCCACTGGCGTGTTGGCTGGGGCTCGTGCCCACCGCGCAGGGAGGCACCTCTGGACTGCAGACACTTTAGTGGTGAGTTTATTCTCACCCTAAAGTCTGTGAAATTCTTCTTTACCGCGAACTTAAACACATTCCAATATCTGGGGTATTGTATCCACCGTGGGAGGCGGGTGGCCTGAGGGAGGGGGGTGTCCCAGTGTTGTGTCTCTGACTGTGCCCTCACACTGGCCCAGCAACAAACTTTGGGACGAGGATGCTCGGAGGCGGGTAGATGGACAGCGGGTCTCACCTCATCCGTCCCCACCACCAAACTCCAGCATGTGTCCTGCTAACGCCACATCTCCATTCACCAATCCTGTGCCTTCTTAATAGTCAACAATCACAAACAACGAGGAATAATTTGGACCAGACGCCATACGTGAAGGACTTCTGCACAGCCGCCAGCCCTGTGGTCCTCGATACTGCCTGCACTCAAGTCTTCCTGGAGCTTTGAAGACAGTTCTGACCGAATCGATCTGAGGCTGACCCAGCTGATTCCCATGGGCTCCTAAGACCCTGCATTGCCTGGAGTCCTGCCTCTACGTAGCTGTGTGACCTGGAACAGGTTCCTCCAGCTTCCTAAACCCACTGTCCTCACCAGGCAATGGGCACGAAGGAACGCTTGACCTTAAGGGTGGTTTGTGAAGGCAGAAGGAGAGCACGCGTTGGAGGAGCATCGCAAGGAGAGGGCGCGTAGAAAGTTTAATCACGGCTGGTGGCCGGAGCTGCGACTGGGACGAACCGCACCCCGGGAGATGCAAGCCACGTGCCAGCGGCTTTCTCCATCTCACAAGTGAGGGCTGAACCGCCAGTCCTCATTCACGTGGATCGAGGATCCTGTGCGTGTCCTGAAATATCTGCAGGGAAGGAGCCTCCACTCAGAGCACCCACCTCGGGTTAACATTCTGGATCTAGTTACATAAGCTTGTGACCACTTTCAAAGAGCCAGAGCCCACGTCTGGAATGCTCCAGAATGCCTCCAAAGGCTGCTGGGGGCACAGAGCTGGTCAGACTCTGTGAGGAGGGACGGGGCTGCCTGGTGACCCTGCCCCAGCATCCCCGGGAGCTGACCTGGTCTGTTCTCATCGTGAGAACTGCTGTCTCTCAGTGGGTCCGCGTCCCAGAGAACACTGATGGCATGTGGCTGGGTCATCCTTTCCTGTCACCCAGGCCATGTCAGTCACCTGGAATCACAGCCACCTTAGCCAGCACTGCTAGGCTGGGTGCTCAGAGCAGCTCCGGTGCTGATGCTGAGACAACAACCTGCTGTGCACCCCCAGCATGCACACACACACCATGTGCACACACGCACACCATGTACACACACGCACACCATGTACATACACACCATGTACACACACACCATGTACACATACACACCATGTACACACACACTGTGTATACAGATACACCATGCACACACACATCATGTACGCGTACACCATGCACACACACCATGTATACACACATGATGTACACACACACACACCCATGCACACACATACTATGTACATACACACCACATACACACACACCGTGTATACACATACAATGTACATACACTGTGTACACACACACAAACACCCCCATGCTCCATGGCTGGCCAGTTCGTCAGAGCCCTGGCAGTGGGGACCCTGCCCCAGAACAGGTTTTGAAAAATAGATGGGTGTCATTTCCATCTGCCTGTCAGGCCGGAAGCAGTTTGCCATCACTGCAGTATTTTTGTACTTCTAAAAGCAGAACTGGTTGATCTTTCTCACAGACTTCTAAACCTGCTAGAACAATGGAGAAAAAAAATCCTTCTGATTATGTAAATTATGCCAAAAGCACTGATAAGAATGCCAAATAATCTCCGAGCATCCTGCCGACCTCCATCCGAAAACAACACAGAGGGACCATCTCTGCACCTGAAGTCAGGTTTTCCTCCAGATGCCAGTGTTTACAAGAGAGCCCAGCTGCACTGCACTTCCCCACCCCCCCATCAGTCTCAGCCCGGAGCTGAAGGGGCTCTTGGTGAGAACAGACTGCCTTGTCCTCCAGACCCCTCTTCCTCCCTCTCCAAGAGCAAAAAGGGACAAAAGTTCACATTCCCAGACAACGATGACACTCCCTTCTTCCTTTACCTGCTTCTGCCCCTAATGCTTCAAAGCCACACCCACAGATCAAACCTCTTTTTTCTTGTGTTTTGCACCTTCTAAAATAGTAAGATAGTAAGGGGGCTTCCGGGCCAACGACAACATTAACAGGAACCAGGTCTGGGAAGCTGGGCTTAACCACATCAGACCTGAACATCATGTGAGGGCTTCTAAGTCACAGGGAGAGAGCACTGCTCGCAAAATGAGAACATTATCGCTTGTCCCCAAACCATGCAAGTAGCCTGTCACCCCCTGCCAGCCCCCAGTGGGTGCTGGGGCAGGAAGCCCGTCCTGCCTTCAGAACAGCTGTTTACGTGGTCAGGCTGTGAACACGGGCTCTAGCAGGCGCTCTGCGCTGGAAGTCAACTGGACCACAGACAAAGCAGCAAGCCTTCTGGACGGTTTCCCCGAAGTATGACTTAAATGGACTTAAAGATGGTCCCCTGACCACAACTCAGGGATGCTTTCCATCCTCTTGTCCTGAGGGCCTGTCCCCAGTTCACCATCCTGGTCTCCCTCATGTTTCAAGCTTCCTGTCACTCTGTCTGTCCGCCGCTTCCCCCACCCCACCCTGCCACCCCCAGTGCCCTCCTAGGTTCTGCCCTCGCCCTGACTCTGAGCAGAAGCAGCCCCTGCCTTCTTCTGCCTGCTTGGGTCGAAGGGTTCTGAACCGAGATGGGGCATTACCATTTCAGTAAGAACTGTGCATAATAATGCTCTGTGTCCACAAACACCCCAAGGAGGCCCGCACAACCTCCTCTTGGCTCCTATCCCACCACAATGTTGGGAAATCCATCATCTTAAAATGCGCTCCCTCCACCCCCCAGTACCGAGTTCCTTGCCTGTCCTTCAAAGCCCAGTTGCTCTGCAGACTCGGCAAACAGAACAGTGGCTTGTCAGGGCCACTCAGCTGAGTTGCTGAAGCGCAGTTTCCCTTTCGTGTTTCCCAGAAGCAAGTCATTGCACAAGGTGGTGTGCCCAGCTCCTCCCTCGCAGGCTCCTGGCCTGGGGTGGTGGGGTTCTGACTGCAGCTGGGGGGTGGGGGCCTCTCAGTGGAGTGCTCTGTGGGAAAATGACGAGATGGGCCTGACCCCACGCCTTGCTGAGTGAGCCCGGCGTGGCCTGGCTTCCTCCCCGCTCTCCGTGGTGGCTACGCTGCTCTCCCCACGCGGACGCCAGCACGTCCCTGGTCTGGTTCCATGGCCTGCTCCAGGTACCTGCCCTTACGGATGCTGTGGCCGACCAGGTCTTTACAGCTCCACCCCTCCCCCGTGTGCCCACCATGTGCCCACGCCGACCCCTGCAGCAGTGCCCAGCCCTTGCCCGCGGCAGAGCGAGTGCACTCCCCGGGGACCAGCTCCCCCAAGGCTGGGATCTGGGCTTAGATGCCTGTCTGCTGTTTCCTGAAGCTCTGGCTGCACCTGTCCCCACATGTGACAGTCTCAGGCAGACGTGCAGGGAATGTGGAACGCAGGCGGCAGCCCCGGCACCAAAGTTCCCTCCACTGCCACCTCCAGACGTGGGCTTCCCGGTACCCGAACCTCACTCGTGGCCACCACCACCTGGCCTGGGATGGCATCGGGAGGCCTCCTTCCCTCCAATGACTTCCAAAACCCTGTCCCCGACGCCGGTTAAAATCCAAGTGCTGAGCCTCGAAACCCAGAAGAAAGGTCCTGCTGGGGCCGGTGGAGAGGCAGCCGCCAGCAGGGTGGGGGAGGAACGGTCACCTCCAACCTGCAGTCACCCGGCCAGGATGCTGCTCTGGGCCCCCTGCAGCTCGTCTGTGAAGAAAGCTTTCTCTCAGGACACATCGCAAAGCCGGATGACACTGGAGCCACCTTCTATTAAAGATCACAGTACCACCCTGACCAGAAGCCACAAACTCTCAAAAAAAGGCACAGGTGAGGCTTGCGATCAGGACAGCCCCGAAGGTTAGGTGCGCTGCCCCGCCAGCCAGGCCAGGGCTGCCCAGCGCACAGGACCACTGCCCAGCTCGGGGCCTCTGCTCCCGGCTGCCTCGCACTAGGTGGGCTCTGTTTAACGAGAGCCAGCATCACTGCTCCGATACACTGGGTGACTGTATTCCCAGCCCCAAATCCACACTGTGAAAGAGGAAGGGAAAACAAAGCAAAACTCAGCTCGCGTCCAAGTGCAGGTGCGGAGAGCGCTGGAAGCAGGGCTCGGCTGACAACCGGTGGGCTTTCGTGCTTCCCCGAAGGTTGACATTAATGACCTTTCTCAAACAGAAACCAGTGGCCAACAGCCAGTGCTCCTCCACGTCGCGGGCAGAGCTGGAGATGCTCGGATCCGTCACTTGCCACTGTGCGGGAGCATTTTGGGGACGGCTTCAGAAGCAGCAGCTCGAGGACTGCTGTGTTTCCGCACTTGGAATTTCCAAGAACTCAGTGGCGTGGCCAAGTCAGCTGCCTGGCCAAGGATGCTCCTGGGCCCCACCTGCTTCATGGACTTTCTCTGCTGTTCCGTGGAGAGGGCACCTCACGCAGTGCTGGCTCTGTGTTCACGTGAGAGAAATCAATCTCCCCACAGGCTCAGGGGCACTTCCTGGACCAGTGGGACTCCCGGGTGGGACTCTGAGTCTGTCATGGCTCCCTGTGGATGGAGCCTCCCTCTGCCTCCAGGACCAACTCTGTGCCCAGGCCTGGGGCTCACAGCCTTCCCTCCACAATTGGGCCCTTCTAGGCCATCTCCCATTCATTACCCACTACCTCAGTTTCCCCACACATAGGACAGGTCTGCTGGGGTCTCCCCAAAACGCCCCCACTGAGAACACCCTCCCTGTCCTCTCTCCTGCTTGTCCTGCTCACTCTTCAAACCAGTTACAGGGTTCCTGGGGAAGAGAAGGACCTTTATAGGGTGACTGGCCACAGCTCAAGTCCTAAACCTGCCCCTAGCATATCATGGGACTTAGGGCAACTTAATGCATCTCTGTGACCATCTTTTCTCGTCCGTGAATCAGGGGTACCCAGACCTCCACCACCAGGTGCTGTAGGAAAGGGAAGGACGTGAAGGTTGGGACATGTGATATGTGGCTGGGCCCTGGTGACCCGCCCGAACCCAGAGCAAGGGCTTCTGCCTCCAAGCAACTGGGCCATTTTCATCCAGCTGTTCAATTTGCCAATTCAGCATTTTATCACCTTGAGAGTCAAAACGGCAGGCCTGGGGGCAGACCAGCCAGCTCCCACTCCCGCCTCCCTCCTGGGCAGGCGCCGGAGCCCTGGATGCCCCAGGCTCCCCACCTGCGAGGGAAGGGCGATACGGCTCCGTCACAGGGCTGCGGGTGGGTAAATGAGGCAGCGTGTGTCCGGAAGGGCAGAGCCTGGCACGACGTAGGTGCTCGCCGGGCTGGGTACCATAATCGTCTGGTTGGTCTCCCGCTGGAAGCCTGCTCCTCCCGGGTGCATGAGCAGGCCCCCGCACACCACTGTCTATTTCTCAGTCTGACTCCTGGCCAAATCCCCAAGCCAGCGACAAGGCGTGACAGAAGGACAGGCACAGTTGCAGGAGAAACAAACAAACAAACCCCGTGTTATCCTCAGTTCAGTGAACACGCGACTCAGAAGTGGCCCGGCTCACGGTACCAGGTGAGAGACCGTGATACAGACAGGTGTTCTGTCTGCCGATAGCACGTGTGACCCAGAGGACCAAGAACAGCCGCAGGGAGAAGCCGGAAGCCAGCCAGGCGGAGGCGTTTCCTGGAATGGCTTCCGCTCATCCCACGGGCACCCTAGTGCCGTCTTCAGGGGCCACTTCCGAGGAGCACGCTTGAGTGCAGCTCCTCTGTCCAAGTGCCACTGTGTGCAGCTGCCTGCCCCTGGGGAGCCCAGAGCCACCCTCCCGTGCAGGATACCCATGGGTGCCCCTGGGAGAAGAGAGACCCATGTAGCACCCAGAGCGACCTGGGTCTGAAGCTGGCTTTTGTCCACTTAAATGCTTTCAAAGTGTGACCAGAGATGCCAAACTTCCCCAAGTCCCAGCTCAGCTTGAGCCTGGCCCCCAATCTCCCCTGGGAATCCACCTTCAACAGGGCACCAGTCTTCTGAGCAGCACCGTCCAGGAGAACGCAGACACGCCGGAATAGAAGTCATTAGCTTCTGCCAGGTCCCCCCCACTGGCTTCACTCCTTCTCCCCGTCTTCTGTTGTCCCCAGTCGCTCAGGCCGACAGTCAGAATCCTCCCGATGCCCTCCCGTGCGCACTCACGCGATGCTCCACAGCGTACACGCACACACTTGCGGGTCCTCCCTCGTTCCATCCCCCATTTCTTCACGGTCCTTCCCTGCTTTTTTAAATTTCGAGCTACCTTACTCGTACGAGATGACGCTGCGTAACGAGGGCTGTGGCGGCCAAGGCTGAGCAGGTGCACGCGCCGGGCGCCGTGCTGAGATGCCCCGTGAGCTAGCCCCACGAGGCGCATGCTCTAACTTCTCATCATTTTATAGATGAGAAGACTGAGGCACAGAGACAAAATGACTTTCCCAAGGTACCACGGCTAATAGGTGGGCGGCCAGAATTTAACCCAAGCAGCCTGGCTCCAAGTCCGCTCACGGTCAACTCTCCAACGCAGATGGCACATTTGTGAGGTTTACGGAAGGAAAAATAAATGAACACACACGCCATGTCCGTCCTGATCTCAGTCTCCTCCTCAGCCCAAATGTCACCACTGTCTTGAATTTCATTATTCCCTTATTTTTCTCTCTGTTGTATGCCATTTGTATTTATCCGTACATAATTTTGATAAAATTTGCCTGCTTTTGGACTTTATATAAGTGGCGCCATATTGGGAGCATTCCAACAATTGCTTTTGTTTTCTGCTCAGTGTTATTTTGTCCGTGAGACGTGTTCTTACTGACGCCACCCTGTGCTCGCTCACTGTCGCTTCTCTGTGATGCTGGCCGTGTGCAGCCAGCCTGCGTCAGTGACTCGTTTCAGTCTTCTTTCAATGAGCATTTGGGTTGTCTCCAGTCTTTCTTTCTCTCCTTTTTAAATTGAGGAATAGTTGATTTACAATGTGCTGTTAGTTTCAGGTGTACAGCAAAGTGGATCAGTTTACATATATATATATGTGTGTATATATATATATTCTTTTCCAGATTCCTTTCCTCCAGTCTCTTGTGTGATTATGAAAAACATGGAACTGCTAAGAGCGCCGTATACACGTGGGAGTAAAAGTGTCAGACCACAGAGCACACGCATCCTCGACTCAGTTTCATAAAGCCAAGTACGTTTTTGGGGACCACAGCCCTTCCCACTCCCCACGGCCGCCTGAGGAGCTTCCTCCGTCCACGTCCTCACCACAGCCCCATAGTGAGGTTCTTTCCAAAATGGTGGTCCTTCCTTTTCTTTCCTACTAGTTTCCTGGGGCCGTCTTAGTAAGTTACCACAAAGTTTGTTGCCTAAAACAACAGAAGCATATTCTTTTGCAGTTCCGGGGACCAGAAGTCTGATATCAAAGTGTCAGCAGGGCCGGGCTCTCTCTGAAGGCTCTAGGGGAGGGTCCTTCCTGCCTCTTCCAGCCTCGGTGGCTCCAGGCCTTCCCTGGCATGTTGGCACATCTCCAGTTTCTGCCTCGGTCTGCACACGCCTTCTCCCCTGTGACTCTGTGATTTTCCCACGTTGTCCCCTTCTCTTCTGAGAACTTGCCCTTGGATTTCAAGTCCACCTAATCCAGGATGACCTCACTTCCACATCCCTAACCTAGCAACATCTGCAAAGACCCTTACTCCTAGCATGGCCACATTTCCAGGTTATGGGTTTGGAACAAGGACACATCGTTTTCCAGGGTCACCATTCAACCCAAGACCTCACTGTCTCACTCGAGTCTCACTCACCCCAGTGGTAGTGAAACACCCTTTATGGGCCTCCAGCCTCTCTCCTCCCAGGTGCCCTGCACCCTGGTTGGGCAGCTTCTGAAAGTCCACATTCATCACTGGGTACCACTGACCTCTTCCAGCACCCAAATTTCAACACCGCAGCCAGGGCCTCAGCAGGGCCCTTCTGGCGGCTCCCATCCCTTCTGTTCTAAGAGCCTGCCTGCCAGCCGGGGTGGGCTGCCTCTGTTCCCACTGGACATCCAGTCGCCAGCCCCCTGCTTCTTTGCCGATTACATTTGTGCCCCGCCACTTCCCAGATCGCCCGCCCCCACCCCCATTCCCCGAGCTCTCCTCCACACAGCAGCCACTGCCCGTGGGAAAGAGGAGCTCGCTGAGGGCGCTGTGTCATTCTCGCTCCCACCCCCGCCCAAGACTTAGCAAAAAGACTCTGCTTATAACAGGTAATTAACACCGAAATTTGTTGAATGGCAAGTAGAATGAAAATGGAAAACAAAATTCAAACATTTTCTACCTTGAAAATGACTCAGATTAAGAAGGAAGCAGATAACCATCGTATATAAAAATAGATTAAAAAACAAATGTCTCCTGTGTGGCCCAGGGAACGAGATTCAGTATCTGTATAGCCCTTAATGGAAAAGAATATGAAAAAGGAAAAAGAAAGAAAGAAAGAAACTCAACAAGAATTGGGAAAAGAGCAGCTAGAAATTGCTTCTTTGAAGTTTATGATCCTGCGTATTCTTACCTTATGCGTTCCTGTCTAATTTGAGGTACAGGGCTGCCCCAGTGTAATTTTAAAATCACAGTCAAGTCTACAGTGTGGTGGCTCTGTTGTAATTGTAGATGTCTGATTTTTTCTTAAGCTTATCCTAATCTGGTTATACGAGGCTTTCGTATTGACAGTAAAATCATCAATGTATTGCCCTCTCAGAACAAAACAAATAAATGCACATACAACACAAATTTAGATTCTTAACCCAAAAATCTCTCAACCTGGGACTTTGTTTTCCAACCTGTAAAATGAGAAGCCTGGGCTACAGGGCTCTTTATCTCCTTCTCTTAACTTAAAAAAAAATACTCACATATAAATATAATCATACATGAATGTATTTACACATACAAGCACAAATATAGGCCTATGAACTGTGTCTTGAAATTACATCTCTTCCTTTCTGTAAGGCAAGTTTATGAAAAAGAAACTGAAAAGCGCATGGAATGGTACTTCACCCCTTTATGACCGTGTGGCTGGAGATCTTTTTTTCTTAGCCAAAGCAGCTCCATTTACTCTTTTCCCACCGGACTGAGCTTACGTTGTGAAAATTCTAAATTATTAGAATAGCTGTGTTATTTTGCCAGTATCTTGGGTGAAAAATGACTCGATAGCAGTCCTTCCTTTTAAAAGCTATTTTATATCCAGTGATGGTTATGTTTCCCCTTAAGAAACTACCTTATACATAACAGCAGCCCCTATAGAAAGCCCTGCAGTGCGTGGATGGTGAATCTAGTTCCTGGCTTCACATGTCTGGAAGCTGATGTGCGCTGAGGCAGGGAGCCAGTGAGCCGCTCAGAGATGGGGCAGCGACCTCCCGCCCCCCGGCCATCGCTCCTGTCCACTCCTGTTCCCACCACCCAGACCAGCTGCCTCCTCCAGTACCAGGTGTCCCCACTGTCCTGGCCTCTCCGAGATGCTCCTGCACAGGGCCATAATTCCTGGTTTTATTCCAGAACATTCCATGGGAGAGGGATCTCAGGCAAGGTGTCTCATCTTACCAGCGCTTTCCCCACCTTGAGCCCCATCTGCTGATCGTCAGAGCTCCACCAAGTCACTCGGATGTGGAAGTGCGTTGGAGAAAGGGCGGAGCTCAGGAACAAACGGGAAAATGCCAAATCACCTGGTTCCCTCCAGAGGCTGGCCTTGAATTTAGTCCCTACCCGCCTGGCCTCACCTCCCCTGAGCCAATCTCGTCTCTGCCCTGACCTCCCTCCCACCCGCCTGCCCCCCTCCCCACCCCGTGCCTCCTTCACACAAGGGGACTCAGCTGGTCTTTGTCTGCTCTGCCATCTGTCCTGTCCTCCTCCTGTCCCCCAGCTGGCCAGCTCGTCTGCGCCGGACTGCAGGGCGTGCGGCCCAGTTTGCAAATGAGAGGACCCCAGCGTCCACGAGAGTGCTTCGTCCAGGCAATGGCAATATCGAGAAACAAACCGAGGTTAAGAGGCCCTGTTTCCCTCGCCGATTAGGCCCTTCATCCGGCCCGAGTGCCTCAGGCCACCTGGGGAGAATGCGACTTCCAGTTCTTTCATGTTTTACGACTACAAAACCCCCAAACAACATCTTCCTTATGAAAGAGGCTTATCCACAAGCTAACAGAAAGGCATGAGCTTCTATGTAAATACCATTTTCTTTGCTTCTGTCTACGGACTTTCAAAAGTCTTCTGCTCCCGAAGTGTGCTTCACCCTACACCCTCTGGTGCAAAGCATGGGGCGGCCAACGCCCTCCAGAGCCCAGCTCCTAGGGCGGGGCTGGATTGCAGGAGGCACCTGGGGGGCAGACCCGGGCCAGTGACCGGGGGGGGGGGGGGGGGGGGGGGGATGGGGACCTACTGGGCTCAGGGTCGTCTGACTTGGAGGTCACCCTCAGCAAGTGAGGTGGGAAATGCTGGAGCCCACATTTCTGGCTGTCCCCTCCTCTTCCGGCACGACTCCCACAGGCCCGCAGCCCTCTCTGGGCCTCAAATTCCTCCAGCAAGCTGGGGTCACTTCTGCTTGGCATCACTCGGAACGTGAAAGGGCTTCCCCAGGGTGAGGTCCAGGCGGCTCTCAGCAGTGTCTTCCCAGCTTCCGGGTGACTCGGTTATTTTGTGTGGGGGAAGTGGGCTCCATGGAGATAGGCCCTCCCTTCCGCACAAAAGCAAGAAGCCTCCTCACCGCCAGCCGCCGTTCCGACCACTAGGACGCCTCTGGGTCCAAGTATGATTTTTAAAATTCATGAGTTACGATCTCTGCAATTCAGGATCTACCATCTGTGAGGCAAGGAAGAGGCGCCAGTTCTTTGCCAAAAAGAGCGCGAGGATTCGAAAGTGAGACAACACGGCACGTCAGACGTCAGGAATGGGTGCACGAGACGGCAGACGTCTGAGGGCTTTCGGACCCACCGACGGACTGGCGAACAGGGAGCCGGCCAGCGGCCCGCGGGCTCGGGCGGGCGCGGAGGGCGGCGCGGACGCCCCCTCCTGCCGCGGCGCTGCCTGGACGCCCTCCAGCCCGGCGCTGCTCCGGCCGCGCTCCCCCGCCCAGCCTGGCCTCCGGCTCCAGCCTCTGCAAGTGATGTTCCTGCTTTCTGTGCTGTTTTACCCAAAGGAGAGCAATTTTTCTTTTAGTCAATGATCAGGAGGGGTGACAGACGAGGAAAGGGGACAGCCAGGTTAGAGCTGAGCTCCCTCGGCTCCTGCCGCCCCCGTCCATCTGGCCGGTGCTTCACTCCAGCCCCTCCCCAGATTTCACGGAGGAGCTGCCCGGGGATCCATCAGACGGTGATGGAGGTCAGAGCAGCTTTACTTGGGGCCTTGGTGGCTTTCACATACGGACAGAAGGACACCTTATCTTGTTTATCCCACACAGACAGGTGATATTGCAGAGTAGGGAGCATAAACACACACGCACACACAGACATGCACACACACACAGACATGCACACATGCGCGCGCACACACACATGCGCACACATGTACACACAGACATGCACACATGTGTACACGTACACATGGACACACATACGCACACAGACATGCACACACAGACACACACATATGCACACAAACACATGCACACACAGACACGCACACACACGGGTGGAGGGAGTTGGAATACCTACAACATGGTTCCCTGGATCAGATGAAGGTAAAAATACAGTCCGTGCTCTCTCAAATAACAACAACATGAAGTGCTGTCTCCAGGCATCCTGGCCCTGTCACCCCGCGGCGGGAAGCCTGTTGTCCCACAGGACGCCCTGGGGAATGGTGAACTTTTACAGGTTGCTGTGGTGGGGAGGGGTCCCCAGGCTCCCCAAGTCCATGGAGTGGGGGCTCAGAAGACTGTGCCCAGCCCCAAGTCCCTCCCAGAGCAGCGCCCGCACCCGTGGCACACACACTCATCCCCAGGGAAGCTGGCTGTGCGGGCAGGGCCTTTCCTGCTCCAGCCTTTCAACGGTCCGGTGTGGCTCTCAAGTGGCCACCAGCTCCTCTCTGCTTTATCCCTGTGGGTCTCAGAGTGGGCCGGCATCAGTGTCGCCTACCACTTATGGCACACGCCTAGGCTCGCCTGCCCCAGACTCGCTGAAGCAGACCCTCGGGGCAGGGCAGGGGGCCCCATCACCCTCCAGGTCACTCTGGTGCTCACTTGGTGTGGGACCACTGCTCACTGTGACAGACTCCTGCTGCTTCAGCTTCCAGGGGCAGAAACAAGCCGGGCGGCTGCACCCTCACCAGCTCTGAACGCAGTGTGGATGCCAGAGGCGTGAGACACCAAAGGGCGAGGGCCCCTGAGAGGCCAGCATCCTCCCGGCGGTGACCCCCCTTCTTGTCTCTGATTTACCACTGGGTCCTGGGTACCAGGCATCTCTGCCTTTAGTTGCTAATCACCTTCCTCCCATCTTATAGCATAGTTTTTTTTAAAAAGGCAATATTCCCTAATAGAAATGATGAAAGTCAAAATACAGTAGTAAGAATGACACATGCTCTGATAATTTTGCTTAAAATAAAATAAAACTTCACTGGCCCACCCCCACCCCCTGTTTCTTAGAAACTCATCTCCTTCTTCCATACCCTCCCTGGGAGGCACGTTTGTAACACAAGTGATCCAAGCACCATGGGGCGTCTTCATACGATGGAATCGTTTAAGAAACAGTATAAAATGATCAAAGCCCTTTGGATTTTCAAATTCCCCCCAGAAGGGCAGCTCTGGTGTGCACCCCCACCCCCGCTTCAGTCCACAGCGAGCTCACTGATGCCACGTGAAGGAAGGTTCTCAGGAAACCCGGTGGCCTAGCCCAGAGGCCTGGCTCAGCGCCCTGAGAGGCAGTCAGTTCTGAACGTGGGCAGTGCTCTAAGAACAAGTCCTCCAGCGTCAGAGTTATAAACCTCCAGACATCCACCTGCTCCTTCCCGGCCATTCCAGACCTGTGGTCCCCAACTCCCTCTGGAGAGTCTGCCCAGGTACTCCCCGCGCCCCACAGTGCCGACAAAGTCACAGAGCAGCAGATTCGCCCTGCACTGCCTGCCTGCCTCCTTCTCGATCTCGCGTGAGCGGACATGGTGTGCACTTGTCACGGGCGTCTGCCGTCCCCGAAGATGCACAGCAGGTGGAATCTGGGCCAGGCCTGAGCCCTGCCTGAGGGCTCCAAGCTCATCACATCCCCTCCCATGACACTGCCTTGTTCTCGGTGAGAAAAACGCTCCAAGGCGCAAGTGTGAAAGAAGCAGACAGTTCAACGTTCCCAGCTCATTAACAGCGCCCATGGATCTGGGAGGTCAAGGGATCTTTTGACAGGATGCAGGGCAGAGAGGAGGAGCCTGGGATCAGTCAGGCTCAACGGGAGCCCGGGGTCCAAGTGGCCCTCGCAGGAAATCTGCACTTACTGCTCACACTTCTCAAAGCCAGGAATTCCCCCTGACGATGTGGAGGCCACGGCCGACAAGGCGGTGGGGGCACGGCAAGGCAGGTCCCACCACCGCCCTCCTCCTCTACCTAGGGGAGCCTCGCCATCCAAGATGGGCACACGGGGCTGGACCCTCCGTCTAACACAAGACTTACAGCCCAGTGACCTTGAGAATGTCCCAAATGCCTCCCCCTCCTCCCCTGTGCCCAGGGATCGCTCAGCTAAGTCAACATGCACTGTAACTGGGCAGTATCCACTCCTTTTATTTCTTTCTTTTTTTTTTTTAATTTTTAATGGAGGTACTGGGAATTGAACCCAGGACATCATGCATGCTAAGCATGCGCTCTACCACTGAGCTAGGCCTGCCTTTACCCCCTGCACTCCTTTTACCTCTAAGTCCTCAGATTTTACCCCTAAATTACTTTTAGAATGGGAACCAAAGGCTCTGATCCATCCTATTGACTCCAGGCTGTTATTATTATATTACATCACACGTAACACCCTTCGTAAGGACTGTAGCTACATTTATTAGACACCACGTGTCGGGCACAGAGCTTCATATCTATCAAGTTATCTGGTCCAGTAAAATGGGTTTTGTTATTGTTCTTCCCTTTTCACAGGGAGGTTAAGGCCCTCCCCCAGCCGCCCAGCTAGTGACTGGTGGGGCCAGGCTTTGAATCCAGACTCCTTTACTCCAGAGGCCGTATTCCCACCCCAGCCCCTTCTCCACCGAGAGCACGTTGCTAACAGGTGCAGACCGAGAATCATTTTCTTAAACAGAGGAAAAAGAAAATTTTAACTAAGCCCCAGTGTAACTCAATTCATCATAACCTCCTTCTTGTCACACATTAACTCAGAATTACTGCAAAGGAAGGAAAATGCTTTTTCTACGAAACTACAGCCAATGGGATTTCACGTTAAATATCTGCAAGTCCAAGAACAGCATTCGCGCGCCAGCCGTGCCGCTGCCACACGGAGACGGCGGCTCACCGCCGATGCCCCCACGGCCACCACTGCAAGCAGTGGGCACAACAGCCTTAATTTTCAGGTGTGAAAATCTAGCCACCTGACAAAAATGCACAGCGCCTGATAAAATCTCACACCCTCCTAGGGGGACCTACACAAACCTCACTCTTGAGCCAAGTTCTGAAGTGTGATGTCGCTGAGAGCTTTGTACCAACTGCGGAAATTTCCACCCAGTAACTTACAAGGGTAGGTGCTTCCATGTAAATGTCTCAAGGAAGCTACACTCCTCAGTCAGTGACCTAAAGTTCCTGACGACCTCCCAGAGAGAGGAAACCTCTGCCTATCTAATCCATGGAGGCACATACGTCCTAACAACAGGCAAGGGTTCACATGTCTGAAACACTCGGTTGATTCAGTCCTAATTGTTGCCGTGAGCAGGAAACCCAAGGCACCTTAGAGAAAGATTGGTATAGAAATTCTCAGAGAACATCTACTCGAAGACTGCCGGCTGCCTGAGGGCTGGGAGCTCCGGGCATCTGGACGAAAGATTCCCAGTTTCTGTGGAAGGGACGGCACTTCTGTGCTGTCTGGGCAAGTGGACGATGGACTTCACTGATCTGAGCCACAGGGGAATGGTAAGAACCCACCCCCCCACGGGGATGCTGGGAAGACTGGGTAAGTTACGGATGATAATGATGATTTATAAGTAAAATGCTTAATGAAGCCAAGAACCCAAAAACCAACCCTTCAGCAAACTTTGACCCACACACTAGAAAGATCTGAGCCCCACTGTGTGCCGGCCCCGATGTAAGCGGATCGCAGCCACTGCCCCGCTCTGCCCGTCTGAGACTGGCACTCGTATCAGCCCCATTCTGCAGATGAGAAAACCGAGGGTCCAAACCATGTGAAGCCAAGATTCAAAAGCAGGCCACCTGACCCAGAATCCAGGCTCTCCGCCTGCCCGCCCACGATGCGGCAGCTGAGGCTAGGGGTTGGGCTGACCCAAGGAAGCAGGCCTTAGAAGCCACTTTCCACCTGTCACTCAGAGGTGGCGCACGGGCTCGACACAGTGAGGGACGAGCAAAGCGCTGCTATCTCCTCCAGGCTCTGGCTCTTCAACTGTGGTTTGGGCTTTTGTTATCTCAGTCATTTGGCAGATGTTTAGTGGGTGCCGACTCCGCACGAGGTCGGGGGCTGGGCGGCAGGGATGGAGGTGACTGACACAGCCCGTATTTAGAGGCTCAGAGAAAGAAAAACATAAAATCATGTGCACTGAGTGCCATGGTAGTAGGCAGAGGGGAGGGAGGTATCCAGGAAGGACTCTGGCCCCAGAGATAAGCACAAACGAAGGCAGGCTTCCCCCGACACCTGCCTGTGGAGGCAAGGTGGGTTCCGGGCAGAGGGCGTGGTCCAGAGAGAACACACAGATACTGAGTGAGCAGACCCCTTTCTCAGAAGGCAGTGCCACCTGCTGGCCCACAAGGAGTGACTGTGGAGAAGAGAGGCTGGGACACAGGTAGGAAGGGAGTCCCTCCCACAGAGAGACTTTCAGCCAGGTTGAGCACCTTGAGATTTACATCATAGAGACGTATCCAATTCTGAAGCCAAGAGGCACAGACGCTCCTACGAAGAGAGGAACTGACGAGAGGACAGTTGTCCTCCTCTCTTAGCCAGACAAGAATCAGAGACGAGGAGGGGGAACGGCTTGGACTGGGGCACAGGGCACATCTGTGACCCCTCAGGGGCCGTGACAAGGAGCACATGATTAGACAGCTTCCTCTCATACCATTCAGGACATAACCATTTTCTGGACAGGCCGATATGCAGATCTTTAGAAACAGGAAACCCACAAGCTTCCTTTGCAAATCTTAAGGGGGACTCTGATGAAATGTCAGACTAAACGTAAGGGCTTCCGACTTTTCAATCAGCTTTTGTATCTAGTCTGTTCTTGGCAGACAAGCACTGTTATTGTTTGTAGCGATGGAACATCTCAGCCATCGGAAATGTGCCTTTCCTCCTTTTCTGAAAGGTTTCACACAGGAGGGAATTTATTGTGCAAAAGCTACTCACCACCATCCCTGCCTCCTGCATCCCACCTGCAGGTGGGTGAGTCTCGGAGATTCGAGAACCAGCATCTCCAGGTAGGTTTACAAAAATGTCAACTCCACAATCACAAAATCAAATGAGCAACCAGCTAAAATCCGAGACTACGAGAACAGTCATTAGCTCTTGGGCTCCTTGGGTTTGTTCAGGAACTGTATGAGTGATGGTGTTTAATGCTTCATAACTCACCAAAATTCAGTCCACAGGGACTAGACCAGCCTGGTGTCCAGAGAAGACTTTGGTCACCAGGGAGGGGCAAAGTGTGCCTCCGATCCCACCAAGGCGTCCCAGGACTTTGAGGGGTTGGATTGGAGCCTCAGCTGCTAGAAATCATGTTTATGTTTATTACCACATTTGTGGGTTCACACACACACACAACGTGTACTGGATGCTACAGAAAACACACGTGAAGTTCAGCTGTTATTTCCCGGAGCCTGCCTAACACACCCGGGCTGGAGCGAGTCAGCAGGGAGCAGGAGGCGGCAGGCTCCCAGCGTGACTGACCCGCTGGGCTCCAGCCCACTTACTGGACCTGCCACTCAGACTCCTAAGGGAAATTCCAGGATTCCACAAGCCACCCTGGTCATGTTTAAACGGTGACAGCTCAACCTGCTTGGCCCAACCCAGGAGGCCCTCCCTCCCATTCCTTCAACCACTGAACTAAACAAACTAAACAAAGCAAAACAAAGTTTTTACCAGGATTCAGATATTGTTTGTCTCGCAGAAAACGTGAGCATCTGACCTGATGGCCCTACCTTCCACTTTAAAGAGACATCTGGAAAATTCACGAAGCCCGCCCCGCTCCCCGCTACTGAGGGAAGCGACAAGGACGAAGACGCCACCCAGGACGCCACCGCTTTCCTGAGGACAGCCTGGCTAGATATCCGCGTGCTCTTCCTGCTCCAGTGGAGGCTCCCAGTTACGCTTAGACAGACATCAAAATAATAATCATCTGGGGAAAAAAATCTCCATTCATCAGATGCATTTTAGTGACGTCTCCAGGGTAAAATTGGGCTGTGGGAAAGGTTCTCACATTTTCTGGGCACAGGTGTTGGTCGGATCTGGGGTGGCGCAGTGGGGTTTGAACGCCCAGGGGTCCGATGTGCACAGGACAGCCGCACACCGAGGGAGGCGGAGGCCCCCACCCGCCGGCAGAGGCCGCAGCATCCGGACCGGGAGCTCGGCATCCTCCACGCACGCTTAGCAACAGCGCCCCGCGCGCAGCCAATCGCGCGGCGCCGCCGAGGTTACCCGCGAGCATTGACCGGGAGTAACCCCGGCGCGGGCGGCGGCGGCGGCGGGCGGCGGCCACTGCGCACGCGCAGCAGGGCTCACCTGCGGGGCTCGCACCTACGCGCGGGAGGAGCCCAGCCCCGCGGTGCTCATCTCCTCCAACCATTCAGAGTTTAGGGCTGCCGAGAAACACGGGAACCTCCAGGAAGCCTCCGCCAGACACGCAGCCAGCTCTACCTCTGAGAGAAGGTGCGCCCCAGCCGCCCGGCGGGGACAGCGCAGACGTCACCCTGGGCCCCAGGCCTGCAGGGTCAGCATCCGCACGAGCCAAGATAAGAGATGGATTTTACTCCACATTTAAAGCCGGCGGAAGAGCCCCGTCTCAGTCGACCGGCCAAAGCCCCACCTACCCAAGAGCATGCAGGTGAAAATTGGCCAGAATGAATTCGCCCCTTGGAGACCAGCCAGGCTCATCGCCCTTGGAAGGAACTTCGGTGGGGGTGGAGGACCGGGGCCCGATTACTCCGTCCTAGAGGGTGAGGACAAGCAGAGGTTCCCGGCACAGTCCCCAGCCAGGTGGACGGAGTTCTGATCCAGGATGCAGACCAACACTGCCCCCAGCCCAGCCCATGAAGGAAATCTGGGTGCCCACTTCCTCAGGAGGTGGGGAGGCTTTTGTGGTATCTCCATCTGGGGTTGTGTATGTCATGGGTGAAAAAGAGATGAGAAAAACAGCTCATCTTGGGGGGGGCCTGCGAAATGACAAAGGGGGAAGAGTTCAGAACGCATCTGGTTGAGAGGCAGGTGGTTAAGGCTTGAGGTCTAATCCAGAATCCGAGGGCTGCCTCCCTCTAGCCCCCCTTCCCTCCTGTGTGAGGGCCATGCTGACAATGCCCCGTGGCTTTCCCATGAGTACTTACTGATGCCATGTGCCAAAGCAAACAGCATTTTCTCAGTAAACAGGTATTTTTAATTAAAAAATAACCACTGCTCCCCAAAAAGTGGGAAGGAAGAAATAACAACTGAGAAGTCCCCCATAAAACTCCTAAAAGATTCACTTTCAAGATTGGTGGTTGAGATATCCAGGCAAGGGACTTTTGCCTTATGACAGTAAAAGAAACAGAAAGAGTGACTTGTACCCTGCTCTTCCACTGATCTCCACCCTTGACAGTTTACAGCCGAGAGTAAGAACATTCCAGCAGGGGATCCTGCTTGCTGCCCTGCCCCCATGGATGCCTCGGCAGTACCTACTCCCAAAGCAGGACTCCAGCCTCATTTCCCCCAAGAGCCACGGCTCTTTCCTCCTTTCCAGGGATCCCTGGGTCCTGAGGCACCAGGTTGCTGTTTTGTACCTGGTTAAGCGTTTTTCCTTCCAACGCGTGAGCTCATTTCCAAGAACCAAGAGTATAGCAAGCGTACATGGGTTCTCCGCAAAGCAGAGCTTGGATCAACAAATGAACATGACTAGAATTCAGATTTCAGCTCAAAAGAAGCCTTTTCTAAGAATTAGAGTTGTGCAAACAAGGACCTGGCCACGTGGGGAGTTGCTGGAAGTGGTCAGACAGAGGCTGGCCACCTGTGGTTGGGATGGGGCAAGAGGGATGGCTCCATGGGTGAGAGGTCAGGCGCGGGAGCTCCCAGGCCCCTTTGGGCTCCAAGATTCTCTAAATGTAGGTCTCAGTTGGACATAATCGCAGTCATGAAGTCACTCTGGCATGTCTTAATTTTGACACTGAATGCCGCTTATCCCACAGCACAAAGGTGATGAACAACAACACAGCTGACAAAGTGGGAAGTAAAGCTGGTGGCTGTGGTCCAGGCTGGGCTGCTGCCCGCTCAGCAGCCTCCGTCCTCGACTCTGAAAGCTCCTCCTGGTGCCTCTTCTCAAATTGTGGACAAAATCACTCAGTGCCAGATAGATTTTAGTTTAGTTTAGTTTAGTTTAGTTTTGGTTTGGAGTTTTTTTTTTTTTTTTTTTTTAAGTACGAGATAGATTTTATATGACAGCAAGCTTTCCTATGAAGGTTTTGGAACTTCATCGACTTAGGTTTCATAGGGAAATGCACCTCCATCCTACAGACCCCGCGTTTGTCCCATGCAGTCTTTCTAAATGATTTTAATCTGACCCATGTGGTTACCTTTGTTCCTTAAATAAGCCAATCTGTTGATTCTAGAACTGAACTCAAAGAGAGCAGGTGTCTGGTTACTAAACATTTTCTTCTGCCAATTTATAAACAAAAGAAATGGTTTCATGTTCAGCAAAATGTCACCGTGGGTTATTTCTTGGCCTTGGCCGATTAGATTCTGGTTTATAAGAGAGGACATTCATTCAAGCATGTGGGATTTTCAAGTCATGAGCATATTTGGGGTGTTAACGGAAGGCAGGAGGGCACCCACCCAGCAGATGAAAATGAGTGTGGTAAGAATGTCCTAAAAAGTGACACCGTGACACGAACTCACCACTGAGCAGAGCACAGTCCTGCAAAGTCACATTGAGGAGACCAGATGGCCAGGCACACTCTCCAGAAAAATGGTAGAGTATCAGTGTGCCCGAGTATGGAGACTGCCAATCGGAAGGTGACGGAGGTGGCCCAACATTGAAGCAAAGAAGAGGAGACTTCAATGCCAAGATTGGCGCGGCTGCCTGTGCCGTGTCTACCAGGGCTGCCCAGCCTGCCGGCGCCACACCTGGACCCTGCACCTCTGATTCCAGGTCCCAGATGATGATGGCTTGGCTTCCACACAGAGGGCTCCAAGGTGGGTAGGATGTGCTGGCTGGAGAAGGGGAGCTGAGACCCCTCGGATATTAAAGTTCTGCCTGTGAACTAGCAGACCCTTTTGGTTTTGTATGTGGTCACGCTGCATTCATCTGTCGTGAGAGTCCGCCCATCCTCCACAGTTTTTCAAAGCCTCTTTCGGGGCCCGAAAGGCAGAGGATCAGAACTATTCCAGAAGACCTCATCACCAAAGGGGCCTGAGTGGGTGACCTGCCTCCTGCCCCAGGGAGCCACCGCGAACCTGAGAACTGGCCCCAGAGGGGAAGGGAGGAGCTCTCCAGCCATCTGGCGACCTGGGTCATGGGGCTCCCTGTGTGACGCCCTAGCTTCACTCAAGCACAGAGCCTTGCAAGCAGAGCTCATGTTCGCCACAAAGCACTGAAGGACCAGCCACAGCCTCAAATAAAGACAAAGACAGAGTATTAAAAGCAATTTCCTTTTGCACCACAAAGAAAACCCACCTTCACATGAGGGGCCCCCAGGAGCACAAAAGTCATTCACTCGTGCTAGGGAAATACAGATCCGCCTTCGCACCGGAGCAGCCCGCCCTGCTTCCTTTAAGACTTCCTTCTCCAGTCTTCCTTTAACCAGCCTTCCCTTCCCATCCCTGTCCCAGCCTGTTAGAGCAAGTCACCCAGGGCTTGGTTGGAAGCCAATCTTCTCTTAACGGAATTCCTGAAAGGGATTTTAATGGTACATTCTTCTCATTTGAGCCAGCCTGTCATTGCTGGCCGGCCTTGTGAAATCGCTCTGGAAATTAAGAGAAAGCAAACTTCAATTTGAGAAGGGTGTGCAAACACAGTTTGATAGCTCAGAAGCAAACCAATACAGATAATCCGACGAGGAGCCACCCAGGATGTCCAACCCCGTCCTGGCGCTTGGCGAGGGTGCTGCCGGGTCTGCTTGCAGAGCAGGGGGTGCTGTCTTGCTCCGTCCGAGTGCTGCCGTGTTGAGACAACAGCCTGGCTGACGAGGGGTAAAGAAAACTGCAAAGCCCCAGCTTGGATTACTTTTGTTCTCAACTCACAGGCCACCTTCGGAGGGGTATTTAATGCCTAGGAATCGCCTGTGTGTGTGTAGCACACCACGCAACAGCCTGCCCTCCCTGGTGAGGGGTGGACACTAAGCTCTCCAAAGGACCAGGGCACCTCCTTATGGGTCCCCATGGAAGACAGAGGTGACTGGCATCCAAGCAGGCCAGTTAAAGGGAAAAGAAGTCAGAGTTGGCAGTCAAGGTGCCCCCCAGTGGCTTTGTAAATGGGGGTGAGGCCCAGGTGCCAGGGTGGCCCAGTGGTGTGCCACTAGATGTCCTGTTGGGTCTTAGCTTCAGGCCTGCTTTCCCCTTCGCCTCCTCTGCTCCTAGGACCTGGGGTACAGTCTCTGAACCTCATGTACCCCACATGTTGAAAGGACGGAATTGGTCTCTGAGCCCAGTGGACCAAAGGACCCAGCGCAGGGCCTGCCTTACAGGAAGCAGAGGCTGCTCTCAGAAGTCTGTCACACGGGGCTGAGCGAGGACAATTAAACTGCATTGTTCCCGAAGTCCCTGGACACAATAGTTGGTGTGACGACACCAAGGGCCATATTGTTCCAAATCATTTGTCCCATCAGCCAACGCTACGTGAGTGAATTCCTTGAGGGAAGGTAATCACCGTGTCAGAAGCCCATGGAATTACCCGTGGGGTGCGCTTCCTCCCCCGAGGACGGTCCCTCTCACAGCTGTGTTCTCTGCTAGGAATCTATTACACGGCCTCTTTTTTTTGCTCCAAAGACATCATTAATCATACGGTGAAAACGTAACTACAATTGAAAATACAAGATGTTTTCTTGTAAACACCGTATTCAATGCCTGGCAATCCTCAAGCTCAAGAATCTTAAAGATGCAATGCCTGACATCTCCTTCTTAAAAATATTGCTGTGGGGGAGGGTGGAGCTCAGCGGTAGAGCACGTGCCTAGCATGCACGAGGTCCTGGGTTCGATCCCCAGTTCCTCCAATAAAAAAAAAATACTGCTATGGATTCACTCATGGCCTTTCTTCTAAGGATTACGAAGCTCTCTTTCTCCATCTTCTTTCTTTGAAATAATTGTGCGGGAGGGTGTAATACTGTTCCAATCCCAGGGCCAAGCTTTGCTGCAGCATCCTATGTGGACTTGATGCGGCTGCAACTTACTCTGGGAGGAAGAGTCTTCCCTGGACTGTACTGGAGTGGCCCAGGGTCTCTGTGATGGACCAGGAGCCCGACGGCCGGGCCCCAGCCTTGGCTCTGACCTTGAGCAGGTCACTGCAGCCCTCGGGCTCCTGAGTCCTTCATTGTACAACCGGACGCTCTGGAAACCCCCAGCTCTCGCGTTCTCAGGTGCCTCTGCCTCCCCGACGAGTCCAAGCCCAGCGAGATCGTTGCCACGAGCTCCGCAGGCACCGCTGAATTTTTCAAGAATTAAAACCAATCGACTCCATCCAGAGAGAAGGACAACACGGTAAGAGAAGTAAGAGAAAAAGCTCCTGCCACAAAGGCTGGTCACACCTGGCGTCACACAGAGCTGACGCCAGATATAAAACTGCCACCGAGAGAAAAGGGAAATGCTTGCCAGGCCGGCAGCACGGCAGACGGGCCCTGTGGGACCCAAGCCTGGAGAAGGAGCCCCACTTCCCCGCGGCTGCGGGAACCCCGCACCCCGAGGCCCGGCACCAGGCGGGGCACGGGCTCCAAGCCGGACAGCGGGCTTGGACACCATCATCACAGCTCAGGGTCCCGACAAGCCCTTAACACTCAGCTCCCTTTCTATTCCGTGAGAAGGTGGACAGGTATCTCCCACCCTAAGTGTACGCGGGACTGAAGCCCCATCTAAGTCCTGAACCGCGGGGCACCAAGAACAAAGGTAACATCGGGGCCCGGCGGGAAGAGGGGCAGGGAGAGGGAGGTGGACACAGGCGCTGCCTCTGGGCGGGGCGCTGGGGAAGGAAGCCCAACAGAGAAGTCAGGCCTGGCGGGTTGGGAAACCAGCGACCGGACACTCCAGACCGATGGTGCCCGCCTCTCCCTCCGGCTGCAGCCACCTCTGACTCACAGGCAGGTGCCTGGGGCCCACTTCCTACTGCTCCCCGCCTGAGCCCACACAGGTTACTGCAGGGCAAGTGTCTATCCGGCAGCAGGCGGGCGGGGCTCCCAGGAGGCCACCGGGGATGGATGGCGGTGGCCTCTCCTCCGCTAACGAAGAGGCCAGCACCGAGGGCCCACTTTGACAATTAGTGTGACCAGTTCTAACATTCAGAGAACCCAGGGTGGGCAAGCTGCACACCTGACCAGGGAAGACTCTTCACTCACCAGCACTGGGTGAGCACCTGCCGTGTTGGATTTCAAAGCAAGATTCCGCCACAGTTTAGAGATGTTTGCATTTCTGCGTGGCAAGCTGTCTTCACTTTAGAGGATACACATCCAAGTGTTTCCAATATCATGACCACGTTTCTAAGGCCACATGTGACACGTGGGCAGAAACTTACCCGTGTTGCCCATGGGTTTGCTGTCAACAGAGACAGATCAAGGCAAAACCTCATAAGGCCTTCCTGGTCACTCGGTGCATTTTTTTTCAGTAAAATATTTGTTCAAGTTGAGAAGGAAAAGCTGTAACCCTAGGTCGGAATTTCAATAGGCTCAGACAAACAGGCCCAACCCTGAGCCTATCACAGAATTTCTTTCTTAACAAAACAGGCTGGCACACTCTGAAAACGTAAGTCGCAGATAACAGTGCTATCCTGCCAGCCACTGAGAAGGTTTGGGATCTGTTCCTGGTGTGCAGACAGATATAAAGCCATCCAACAACCAACGTGGCTCGGGGGTCCTAGGGACCAGTTCTAAAATCATGGTTACAAGGAATTCCAGAGCTGCCCACACCAACCGTCTCTAAAGCTTCACTCCAGGAGGGTAGGAAACAAAATGTAGGCGATAGGGAACAGAAAAATGAAAAGTAAAAAGGTGCCTCTTGGTGGATCTTCTTCAAAAAGAAAGATGGATTGAATCTGGATTTGAATCCTAAACAATTAAAATATTCCGGTGGTACCTGAGTCATTTTGTTCCAAATTCCTCATAGATTTTCAAGTTGTTTTAAGTGATTCATTGGAAACTAAGGACCATTGTTCCTGGGTGATGTCTAACGTGTCTCTTCCAGTCGGTACCTGCCTCCCAAAAGACGGACAGCTGGTGGGTGCGTGGAGCAGGGGTGGGGGTGCGTGTGAAGAGTGAGGTCCACAGGAGGAAGTTGGTCAAGCTCGAAACGGAAATACTAACACAAGGAGGCTTTAACTCTACACACTCTGAAAATCAAGAGCTGAAAAAGGTGCATCCAGGTTGCTGAGAACACTCCAAATCCGTCAGTCATCAGTTCCTGCCAACACGCAGCAGGCTGGCGGCAGGCTCCCGCGTGCATGCGGCTGTCCCAAGAGCTCCCGAGTCCCTTCCTCTCCACCTCTTCTGCTTTTATTGATAGCCCACCAGCACACCCCGTGAGTCCTTTCGAGGCCCTTAAACACACAAGGCTAGTTTCCAGAGAGATCACTCTAGGTCACTGGCTACTTTTTAACACTTCAAGCTTGGGAGGAAGCATCTGTCTTCCATTTGGCTCAGAATTAAAGTATTTAAAACCAATGGTCCCATCTTGAAAGGCCAACATAAGCAGCATCCCGTAAAGAGGACCCTCCAAGTGCAGACCGGAAACTGGCACACAGGGACCCTGGTCAAACTTTGTGATCATATCGGAGGTTAAGAACCACTGTGTGACTCACAGACAAAGAAAACAAACTTACGGTTACTGAAGGAGAAAGAGGGGGAGGGATAAATTAGGAGTTTGGGATTAACAGGTACACACTACTATATATAAAGTAGATAAACAACAGACACCTGCTGTGCAGCACAGGGAACTATATTCAGTATCTGTAATAATCTACAATGGAAAAGAATATGAAAAGGAGTATATGTGTGTGTATATATATATATATATGTAAATAACTTTTGCTGTACACCAGAAACTAACACAACATTGTCAATCAACTATACATTATAATAAAAATAAAAAAGATCCACTGTGAATCTTGAGTCATCTAATCCGACCTGTTCAAATTCTAGGTAAGGGAAAAACCTGAGCCTGAGGCAACAAAATAAACTGACCACAGCTGAGCCCTGAGACTCAGCCTCCCAACTTCCGGACCCAGGTCTCCCCAAATAACACGTTTCTCCCTTCGCAGGCTCCTCCCACCTCTGAACACCCACAGCAGCCCCCTCCCTACCTTTCTTCCTCCACCAGGGTCCTTCTGGGACTGAGTAGGAAAGATCCTTGAATTCGATGTTGACGGCCGCCCTCCGCGGCAAGGAGGAAAGGCGCTGGGCCTCTGTGAGGTTGTTGTCCACTTTCTTAAGGTGCCCATTCAGCAGCTCCGTCTCGGCGACATCCATGTTGCTGGAGACCACCTCGTCCACCGAGACGCACACCGACTTGGGCTCGGTCATGGCTGCAGAGTAACCGCTGGCGTTCTAGAAAGAAGGGGAGGAAGCCCCAAGAGAGGCTGCGAGTTACCCCAAGGGAAGGACACAAGGGACTTGCCAGTAGGCTCAGGGCCATGCGTCAGTCAGAGCAACAGCCCTTACACGACACAGAGCCCTCGGCTTGACAGAAAGGATGCTCACCTGGAGGAAGTCCTCACCTCCAGCCCTCACTTTTTCTTCTCCTAAAATCATGCTAAAGACAAAATGTCAAACTGCTCTACCATCTTATTTAGGAATCATAAAATCTAATTCCAAAACTATAATAAATAAACCAGTTGTCTCAAAGAATGAAACACTGGTCACCATACAAAAATTATCTATTTACGGTCCACTCATTAAAAAAAACCATAAAGATGCATGAGGCTGCTAAGAAATGCATAATTGGAAAAACTTTATGTAAAATGAGGTCTTCTAGTGCCTTCCTCCCGGGACCTCGTAAACGCGCCTCAGGAGCAGGGGCGCCCCCTGCAGCGCCAGGGTCTGTGGGAGGCAGCCTTGGTGTTTTCCTTGTAAGTTCTGCAAGCCCCTTACACTTCTCCTCTCTCACTGTAGCTTCATAATAGCGCTGAGAAGTCAGAAAGGCTGATTTTGTTTTTCTCTATGATACAGATAAGGAAACTGAGGCCCAGACTATGTTAAGGAAGCTGCTCTGAGCCCTGTGACCACATGAGGAGCAGAAGGGATCCCAGAACATGTCATCTTAAGAGAGAGGTGGGTGCCTCTTCCACCCCCACCACCAGGGTATTTGATACATAGCCACGTTGGTTTTTCAAGCTTTCACTGGGAGGCAAGTGAACTGTTACAGACGTGCCAAGAACCAAAAGCGTTTATGCAAAGAAAGGAACATCTTTTTCTAATGGCTTGATCTCACTGGACGAATCAACACGCCCCAGGCACCCCAGAGCGCAGGAGAGCCCTGGGGTGGACTAACGCTATGCTGCGCTTTTTCTAGCTGTCTCTTAAATCAAGAGAGGACGTTCGACAGTGCCCAACCATGGGCCTTCGGTGAGGCTTCTCCCCCCTGTCGAAGGCAGCCGGCCTGACGGGGGAGCCCGTCGACAACCGCCTTAGATAGCTCAGGCCCTTCTGACGGCCGTGGGGCCAGGACACTCGGCCAGGGTGCTATTTGTTCTGAGGAGGAACTGCATCTTGCTGCTATTTTTTTCTGTAGGTCTGTTAGGTATTTCTTTAAAGAGGATGGCTTTTGGATTGTCATTATTTCTAGTAAAAAAATGGAAAACAAAACCAGAGCGTGGACCATCTGTAAATATCCTTACAAACCCCAGCAACTCTGGCGACCGAACAAGCCCATCCCCGGTTAGAATGTCCTCTTGGGGGTGCGTGACGGCGTCGCTGGCAAGCGGGCATATTTCCATCACGGCATTTAAGGGCTCAGAAATCTTGGGGGCTTCGAATATTTAAAGCACAAATAACGGGATGGGGAGACGTGGGCCCAGGGTTTTCTCTTTCTCGTGATGTTTGAAAATGCTGCTTTGCTGTTGAAGAAAAAGACACGTCACTCACACACACACACACACACACACACCCCTCCGAGGCATCGCCTACCTCGGAAAAGCTTAACCAGATCAAAACTTAGCTCATCCACTATACTATTCTGTGGATTAAAATTAAAGTGCTGAGTAAAACTCTGACAAAATTAATCCTGGTTTGCCTCTGGCACTGAGCACGTGAGATGCTTCAAACGCAAACATGAGTAGGTTCGTGCATCCCCTACACAGCCGGGGAGGTTTGCGTTGGTCTGAGGACGGGACTCCTCAGAGCCAGGCTGAGAAAGGGCCTCTGCCGCTCCCAGGAGGGCCCCGCAGGACGTCGCCTCGGCAGCCCTGCTTGCCCCGAGCCCTCTGGGTGGGGCTTATCGCAGGAACAAGAGGACACCCCGCCTTAGCTCAGCGCGCTCTGGGCTTGGCCCGTTGGGAAAGAACATGCCCCTTCAGCTCCGGCACCCATAGCAGCACCGAATGCCGTCCCTTTGCCCACCGATCATGCCCTTTGGGGGCACGTGCTGCTGTCCCAGCTTTTATAACCCATTTTGACTCCATTAAAGGCCTGCAAGCACCAAATCCTGGCTTTGGTGGGGGTTAATGGAGAGACCCTGGTCCCCAAAGTCCATCCTCACCCCACCTTGCCACCCACGTGGAAAGGCTAGACGTCTGCTTCCAGACCCACGTCCTGCTGGCAGACTTGGCTCTCACACCGGGGGTCCCCATCCCTGTGTGTGTTCAGTTAGGGGCGGGGAGTTTCCAGCAACCCCCCTCCGGGAGGGGCGCCCCATCACCCCCACCCAGCATTCCAGGAGCCATGGATCATCCATCCCCTCCTCTGCACCCAGCACAGGTGTCGACCCCTGGGAAAGCCCAGAGGTAGGGCGAGTCTTTTCACTTGGATGAAACCCACATGCACACTGCCAGGACGAACAACCATCACTCCACCGCCAACTGGAGCAGATGCCGGCCTGGATTACGATGAGGGTCTGACTCTAGACTCCTCGCCTATCTATTCTCTCACTCACTTCTCCAGATCAAGTCCTGGGGATCAGCCATCAACAGACAGACATGGCTTGTGACCTCAGCAAGCTCATGTCCAAGATTGGGTCCAGATCATCTCCATACCGAGGGGCAAGACATAGAAGGAGAGGATGCTGGAACCCACAAAGGACAACGAAGCCCACAGGTCCTGGTTGGGGCACAAAGTGTCTCTGAGGAAATGAAACATAAGCTGAGCTTAGCCAGCTGAGGTGGGGGGAAGGGTGCCGGTTCACGATGCTCCCTTCCAGGGAACAGTATGTGCAAAGGCCAGGCAGCCAGAAGGAGTGGAACACCTGGAGATCTGGGAGAAATTCAGGGGCTGGAGCTCCTATTTGGGGCCGTGGAGTAAGACGAGGTCCACACGGTGGTGGGCTTGCAATATTGTTACAGGTTTTGTACTTTATCTAGAGGTCTCTGCATGGGGGTGTCACTGAGGGATCTCAAGGCGGAAGCAACAGAGCAGAACACGAGCTGAGAACCGTCTCCTGCAGCATCGTGCAGAGCCTAGGGTGAGTGGCCCTAACCAGCTGGGGCAGCGGGAAAGGAGACAAGGCAGGTGGGCCAGCAGGACAAAGCTGGTTGAGTACACTGATTTGCGAGTGAGAGAGAGCAGCCAGGGGCAAGTACTCACTCACCATTTAAAGTTTTAAATTATAACATCTCCCGCATAGTAGTTAAGTGGTTATAAACAATAGCAACTATTGACTCAGCGATTACAATGTGCCCATTAAACTCCAGGTTGCAGAGATCACTCCTCTCACTCTCTGCACAGCTCTCTGGGGGGGTCACCATCTCCCATCATTTCACGGAGAGACCACCTCCCCTGCCCCACCCCACCATGAATGAGTAGCCAACCTGGAGTCGGGCTCTGCATGGGTCCTCCCAGCCAGCGTCCCTAACAGCACCTGAATGCTGCTTAGCTTTCTACGGGCAAGTTGGACTTGACCCTGCGTCATCCCAGCCCCTGTCTGTTACAAGGAAATCCACAAGAAACTGAGGAAACCACACAACCCCACCCCCAAAGAAATCAACACCAAAGCAGTGCCAGCCATCATCCACCTTTCCTCCATGGGTGTCCAATTAATAAAATTCTGAAATACTGGGTGATGGGAGGCAGTGGCTGTCACTCCAAAATAGACCAGCTCTCTGGAAATACGTCCTCAGAGGAGAGCCCAGCGATGTAGGTTACAGCTAGCTCCTCCTCAGCCTCCTGAGCTCATTAAAAATGAAACAAGTACATCCTCTCTCCCCATTCATTCCCCGTTCCCTTTCGCTGCGTGCGTCCCTGTCTTACCCGAAGCACTGTCTTTGACCTTCCCACCCCACACAATTGGTGCTGCGTAATAAGTGGTAAATAATAGTGTGTCCGTTCACAGGTGCTGAATGCCAAGGAGACCCCATTTGGACTGTTCCTGCCTGCCATGGCTGAGGCACTGATTCTAATTTGAATGCTAGTTTAACGAGATGCCTGTTTAGCTGGGGAGGGTCTCTAACAGTCAGCAAGCCCCCAGGCATTGTGAGGCTGGTTCACTCTCTTTACCCAGGGAAGCAGGTTAGAGGCAGTAAGTCCCCCTGCCCCCACAGCATCTTAGGGAAGGGAGGAAGGGGAAGGGCACTGGTCTGCACTGTCTCTCACTTCTCTCCTTGCTGCCTGCCTCGGTGTCCACCCAGACCAGCAGACTGCACTTGGAGAGCAGACCCCTTCCTGGGCACATGAGAGAAAGACGTGCTGGTCCAGAATCCTCAAGGCCACTGCCTTAGGGAAAAGAGCCCGAATGCCATGCCCCTAACTAAGCAAAGGGAAGATGCCACTTGTATGGTCACTCAGAATGCCAGCCTTATCATCACCGAAAATCTCACTCCAAACAGCCTCAAATACCACTACCCCACTGGGAGCCTGTGCCCGCCCCTCCCAGCCCGGCTCAGGGACTCCAGCACACCAAGTGGGTGCTTGTTCCATCCTCCAAGGCATCCTCCCCAGACTCACGCCTGGCACAGCCAGCCCCGGACTAGACCCCACTCGAAGCCCAGGATCCAGGGGACCTCCTAAGGGCTCTTTGTTGATGACTTGGGTAGAATTTTTTAAATTAAAAAAAAAAAAAAAAAAGCACAAGGTTTTCAGGGAGGAAAGTGAGTTTCACACAAAACAACACCCCCTTGGTGGGGGGGCTGGGAAGAGCCCAGCCATTAGCATCTCTAAACAGACAAAATACTTGCACTCTGGGGCTATATCAGACTATAACATAACATACAAAAATCTTAATATAAAAACGCCTGTACCTTAAAACATTCTGATTTATTATTTCCCGACGTGTATGAGCCGCTTCTGCAGCTTTGAGAGGCTTCAACAGTTAATCTGTCAGACCTGAAACTCTTTACCCACAACTGACAACAGCAATCCCCTTAATTTTCCATTATCACCATAATTTAGGGACATCAAAGAGATATGTTAAATGAAGAATGGCCAAGTGCTCCCCAACATTCAACCTGATGAAAGCAAATATCATGAGGAGGGCTTGCCCTTTTCATTTTTTGATTCCTTTTATATGTGAGAAGCTGGGGAATAAAGGCACAGTGTGCTCAGAGGTGGGACCCGGCCTGTGGGTCTCCTGCCCCGGGCTCTTCCCTTTTCTACCCACCTCCTTAACGTGTCTCTGACCCCGTTCTATCGGTTTACACAGAATCATTATATAATGAGCTGGCGAGGCTCGGTATGTTCTACAGTAACCTGTTTGGAATCATAGGATGCAGTTGTCAGAACAGAGCATGCGCAGAAACCCGGCTACTTTTTTTTTTTCTTGAGCTCAAGGCAAGAGGTAACTGTCGGTCAAATCCTGCTGAGCCCTGCTGACTTCAAATACAGGATGCTAAAAATGAAATAAAGGCGAGGGGTGGGGGTGGAAACCGGTGCGTGCTGTGCACTGTGGGGTTACAGCTCATGGGAAGTAACTAGCAAGATAGTAAATACATAGACAATCGATAGAAAAGGGGTTAGAATACCGAATACTTTCTATTTGTACTTTGGATGACCTGAAATCAGTGCAGAAGTACCTAACTGCACTGTCCGCGTGCTAGGCATAGAAATGAAAGACCCTAGGATGGGTGAGTCAATGGTTAGTTTTTTTTTTTTTTTCTTTTTTCCTAATGTGAGTTTACGGAGATATTTCAAAGGAGCAAGAGGAGACTACTGACCACCCCTGGGAATGGCACTTGCTCTAACTGTGTCTAGCAATGAATTCGCTGGCACCCGCTGGTCCCCCATAGGGAGCTGGTACCCTTGGGAAAAGTGAGATGCGTGCCTGTCCCCACCCCTGTCTCTCTCCGGGGTGCAGAAATGTGGCCGGAGGTATCCAGGCTCGACCCTCAACTGCCTTCCGGAGATTCCTCTGCCCTCTCCTGGGCAGGTCCGGGAGAGGCTGTCCCGGGGAGCGCAGGGGCAGCACAGGCTCCGGCTCTAAGGATCACCTCCCTCTTTTGTTCCCCCAGACCGTGCTGGCGCTCGGGAGAGGAGCCCGAGAAGCTCCCGGTCCCCAGGCTCCGCCCGCGCGCGCCGGCAGAGGGATCGGACCCCCTTTCCCTCTGGCCCAGGCTGCCGCCCCGCCCCAGCGCACTCCAGGTCTCTAGGCCCCAGGCCCTTCACCGGGAGGTGGACGAGGTCAAGGCCATCTGTCCACTTGTGGGGCTGCTGGCCTCCTCTCACCCTCTCCTGGCCCCTCCGCATTCCCCGAATCCTCGGCCGCAAGGAGCATCCCGAGGCTCCCAGTGGCCAGGATTGGGGGTGACGGGAGTTGGGCGCCTCCCCGGGACTAGGGGCCGGTGTCAGAGTGCGGGTGAGGGTCTTTGTGCGTTTCTTGTTCTCCTGGAGAACAGAACCAAGCCCCGAGAACGAAGGATGCGCTCACTCACCATGGCGGTGCCGACCGAGAAAGCGGCCATCAGACAGGCCATGCCCCGGGGGCGGCGGCGGCGGCGGCGGCGGCGGCGGGGACGAGGTTGCGGGCGGCGGGCACGGGCGCCGGGCACTAGGCTGCGATCGCCCCAGACTCCGCTGCTGCGCGCCGCGCGGGGTCCGGCTTGGTCTCCGCTTGCTGCTGGGGCCGCGGCCCCGCCCACGACCTGCCCGCGCAGGCCCCGCCCACGGCCCGCTCGCGACCCGCGATTGGCAGGCGCGCAGGGTGGGCGGGGCGGGGCGGGGCTGGCAGGGGCGGGGCGGGGCCGGCAGGTGCGCGTGCTCTTGTTTTGCTCCTGCAGGGGGTCGGCTGGCCCAGCTCCGGACAACCCGGTTCCCCAGCCGCCGGCGGCTCTGTCCAGGCAGCTGCAGTGGATCCTCCCAGCCTCGGAGCTCAGAAACTCAAGGCGGCTGGCGCGGCGGCCCTGGGCCCTCGACAGGCAGCAAGGTTCCCCCACTAGGACTGCCACCTTAAAACCTGCAGTGCTGTGCCAGTAGGGTCAGAGGAGGCGCCTGGGAATGGAGGGTGGAGGGCAAGGGGATTCTCTTTTCTTTTTGTATTGTTGGGCAGCTCCCTGCCAGGCAGGAGCATAAGCACTAAAAAAGAGATGGCCGCCCTAACGCCCCCCACCCCACTGCAGCTCCATATCTGGGGTGGCCTCCCACACTGAGGCAACGCACTCACTCACTCATGCAACATCGCCGTGTGCCTGCCGCGGAGCTAAGTGCTGGGTAACAAAGGGGTGCTGGGTGAAGATGCCCAGGCCTCTGTCCTCCCCCAGCTCCCACCTCCACCCCAACAAAAAAAGAAAAGCTTTCTTTTTGTTGTTGCAGATGTAAGGTTTCCAGTACCTGGCCCAGCACCTGGCCCAGAGCTGTGTTCACGTAACTTCATAAGGAATGAGTCTGGGCACCCTTTCATTTGGCCCCAGACAGGAATATCAGATGGCCTGGCGTCTGCTAAAGCCCTTATTATATGTAAGTGGGACCACTTCTTGGTAACCATGGTGATAAGACATTCCTTACTCCCAATCTCAGAGGCTAGTGCTTTCGTTCAGTGGTTTGGGTGTGGGGACCGCAGCCAGGAATGCACGTCTTCCCACCTTCAGCACACCTGGTCACCCCTCCTTTGTACCCCTCAGATATGCAAAGTCCCTGTCTTTCTCCTCACCTAGAAGGGAGCATGACTTCATGTCAGGCAGGGGGCCTTCATACGCCAGCTCTGATGACCATAGCCAAATTCTGGCCTCAAATCAAAGGGGAGAAAGGCGGTATAATGTATGAGTTCAAGGCGGGGAGAGCCCTGCCTTTGTCTGCACGGTTTCACTTGTGGAGCCTGTGCACCTCTGCTCCACTGTTGACTGTGAGGAAGGAACTCTGACTGCTGTATTTCCAGGGGCCACGCTCCACATGGTGGGCTCACCAGGCTGTGTGGTGCCTTAAATGTGCTGAACAGGGAGGCCAACGAACTCCGAATGTTCTGCAAAGAGGATTCAAATCCACAAGCCTTCCTGGGAAAGTTCAGGTGAAAAGACAGAGAGAAAGGTGGCCCGTCTCTGGGGCCCGGGATAGGCGGCCAGCCCTGCACCCTACCTCTTACGCCGGGGGGCAGACAGGACAAAAAGCAGGGGGAGGAAAGCGCAGAACAGGGCTGGGGAGGGGCCCGTGAGAATGTGGCTGGGCCCTGCAGCTCTGCAGCAAGGGCGAATGACGAGCCTTTGTGGTTCTGATGCTGTAGTGTCTATTCTGCACCCAATATCCATTCTCCCCACTGCTAAGAATTAGTTGACAACTTCCTTCTGGGACCCTCTCCCCACCCCCCAGTTCTACGTCATGTGATTTGGTCAGTGGTTGGTCGGGAACTAGAAGTGTAAGGTGATGCTTGCCAGGCTCCTAGGAACGGCCCAGGGGATAGTATGTAGAGGCTGAGGATGAAGCCAGAGAGGGCAGACAGGGATAAAGTAGTCCTTGTTGGTGTGGCTTGAGCTGCTGGCTTTTCTGTTACAGGCCACGGAAAGCATCCTCACGGATACACCTGTACATTGGGGCAATAATCATCTCAGCTACATGGGAAACACGTGCATGGTCCACAGCTAGCACCCCAGTTCTAACCCTTACTAATGTTATCCCTTTTGTGCCAAATCCGAGAATAGGCAAATAGCCGAGAAGGTGAGCTCTGTGGCATTGCCATTGGGACTTTTGGTTGTAAGTGACGGAAACCCAGCTCCACAGTGAAAAAAAATGTGACAATGAATATATGTATGTTAATGTATAACTGAAAAATTGTGCTCTACACTGACATTTGACACAACATTGTAAAATGACTATAACTCAATAAAAAAATGTTTAAAAAAAAAAAAAGAAACCCAGCTCCAACTGGCTGAAGCTATAGGTCATGTATTGTCCAAGGTAACAGGAAGCCTCGAGGTGTACTGGTTTCAGACTTGCCAGGGCCAAGCACCATTCTGTGTCTTCAGTCCTTGCTACTACAGGATTGAGGACAGGACTGAGGACGGGGGGGACAGGAAAGGGCGTACAGGTCTGGGTGGAGAGATAAATCATAAATTCGGTCAGGAACCTCAGGTTTAGGGGACTTGGCTTCATCAGCTGACAACCAGCCACTATGCCCCGTGGGGGAAACCGAAGACTGACTGGCCTGACTTGAGTTCCATGGGCCAAACAGGCCAAAGGGGATGGCAGCCCCAGTGGACCCATCTGGAAAGACTGGGACATGGGTGCTTCATCAAGGCCATTTTGGGGAACTCTGAGCTCAAGTATGGGAGCCAATCAGGCAAATGTAAGGGGAGCTCATCACAGGACTGTCCAGTTCACACCTCAACCCCAGCAGGAATCTCTGCTGAGACATCACTGACAGGTGGGCCAGGCTGGGCTTGGGGACATCAGGTGGGAAGACACCTCCTGCCTCAACAAGCAGCCCGCACCGCTAAGTAGTTGTCATCGCTAGCAGGCGGTCCCTGTGCCTAATGGGACTCCCTGTCACCCCGAGTGCCCTGTGTTCTACCGCCCAGCATCAGTGAGCACAGTAGGCCTTGAGCTACTCAGTCATGGCTCCATACTTCTCCCCAGGCTTTGCGTCCTTGGACCAGACATTCCTGGTCCCTCCGACATCATTCTGTAGAAGATGGTGCTTCTTCTCGCCTGCCTTTCTCTGCATGACTTCTGTCTTCTCAGTGTCCCCTGTGAAGCTTGGGGTCTGCCACCTATTCAAAGTATTCCCTCCCCTTGCTAATGGCATCTTCTCCCAGGCTCCGCTCAAATCATTGGTAAGGACATGCTCCCGGCTGCAGAGCCAACTACCTGATGTCCTGGGGACAATGGACTCAATGAGCAGCCGACTAAACTCACTTTTCTTGTAAGTTTGTAGTTTCAGCTGCCTGGTTTGCACTTTATCCCCCAAATTCCATTTCAAGGAGTACCCAGCTTCTCTCTTCCAGACGTCCAGCTCCTAAGGCTGGGAAATGAGAGGAAGAGGCCACCTTGAGGACTTGGTCTCTGGTACAAAGATTTCTGTTCTTGGTACCTGGTGAGGGGAGTGGGCGTATGGGTAAATCAGATGTCCAGTGGGCTTGTGGAGGGCCTGTGGCTTGACCCAGGTGTACTTCTGCAGGGAGCTGGTGACAAAGGTTGAGGCTGGCTTGGCAACTTGGATTGTCCCACCCGTGGAGGTCAGGAACAGAAGATCTCTGGATCCCTCCAGAGAAACACTTGGGGACATCAACCATGGCATCCTGGCCTCCCCACTCCCAGCTGGCTAGGAAGAAATCTAATGAACACAGTTGTCTTCACATTTGGATGATCTAGCTTTCAATAATTTGACCTTGAGCCTTCTTTGATGACAGGGTGGCCAGCTCTGAATTAATGTTGTGTGGACCCTGCCTAGCTGACTTTCTTCAGCTCAACTACAGAGCTACACCAACTTGAACTTCATTTTTCTTCCAAGACCTATGATTTCAGCCATGCCTTCAACAGACCCTCAGAAATCCCTGCCGTGCTGGAATCTGGCCTCAACACTGGGGACCTGGGGTGGCCAGAACCGGGGAAACTCAGCCCTCAAGTGTGGTCAGACAGTAATGGGGAAAGATTCGAAAGCTGAAGTTCTTATCTAAGTTGGATACATTTAAACTTGTTCCACGAGCTTAAGATATTCTAGAAATTATTCCTGGTCTAAGTCAGAGGCGCTCTCGCTGTGCAGTTCAAGGCAGGGTCCGCCAGAGGCAAGCTGGTGACACCCGGGCCTCTGCTCTACTGCAGTCCTGCCCTTTAGGAGTCAGCCCTTCAAGTGTCCTGCCCTGGGGACCTGATATCTGCAACTGCACCCCCACCAAACCGCCTCACCCCTGATGCTACGCCTCCTTGTGGTCTGTGCATCACAGGATTAATTTACTATTGGTTGTGCTGACTGCCCACCACTCCCCTCTAGACTGTAAGCTCCACGCAGACAGGAAAGTCCATCCACTGATGGATCCCCAGCCCCAGAGTGCCTGCAAAAGGGCTCTGTCTGGGCTCCTCAGCTATTGGTCGGTAGCTCCCACCCCCGACCCCCTGGCTGCCCCACCCCAGCTGTTTGTAGCGTGCACGAAGCCCCCAGTGTGGGAAGGTGCCTGCCCTGCAGTGTTCCCCAGGGGAACATCTCCCACATTTGGTGCGCCACCAGTGCATGGAGGAAAACAAAAGACTACAGAAGCCTGGTCCCCTGCCCCTGTCCCCAGTTCCCTTCTCGCCACATCGATGCCTGCACTCCAGCAATTTGAGGGTTGATGGAATTTCCTTCCCTGAAGCCTCAACCAAACTTGATCTTGGAGAGGTGGCATAGGGAGTTGTTTGTTGGCTGGCTTTTTACAACCCAAAGCTCTGATTCTGAAAGTTAACATTTTCTATGAAATAAAAGCAGAATCTGGTGTTGCAACAGCCAAAAGGAAAGAGGGGCATGTCTCTTCCCCAGGCTGATGGTGGTGGGACATGTGGTGGGGGCTCCTGGGAGGCGAGGAGGAGAGGGAGGAGCCCTGTGCCCATTGGGTCCCTAGGCCCCTGACAGCATAGCATCCCTGTCAGAGCCTTGCCCTTGGCTGGGCTGGAGACCCGCCTTCTGGTCACGGTCCCTGCCTTCTCGGCGTCTCTGACTCTTCCACTTGGGTCAGCAGAGAATTAGCGGTGACGGGGCCCTTTCTACCTCTGTTCATGTAGGAGCCACTGCCTCCACTTTTTAAAAGGAAGAGAGAGAGAGAGAAAGAGACAGAAGGAGGAGGTGGGAGGGAAAGAGGAAGGCAGGAATGAAGGAGAGGAAGAGAAAGTAAGAACCTCAAGAGGCGAGAACAGGTGCAGAGAGGACCATGGCTTAGCTCTTGACGGGAAAGGACGGAAAAGGAGCAGAAGCAGAGACCTAGTCTGCAGGGAGGCTGATAGCCCAGGGTGAGGCCACGCACCAAATGAGGACTCTCTGTAGATCAGTGTATTTTAAAGCAACATCATTTTCCTCTCTATGGTTTGCTTGACTCCTCTCTTGCTGGCCCTCCTGACCCCACAGTGTCTGTCTCCAATGTCCAGATGCACGCCCCCATCACATGCGGGAGCCAACCCAGTCCTAGAGAGGAGCCCCTCTTTCCCCAGCATGCGGGAGGTGGGAGCAGAGCAGGACTTCAGAGCTGAGAGTGGGGTGCAGGGTGGAGGGAAGCAGAGGGAAGAGCCCAGAAGGTCAGAGGGACCTGGAGATTAATGAGGGATGTCTTCAGGGAAAGAAAAACACAAGTCAGTATTTCATGAGCTGAGTTAGCAAGAGGCCAGTTAACTATTGCAAACAGTTTCTTGTTTCCTTCCTCGAGCATGGAACAAGGAATGGGGGAAAGAGCTGGGAAATCATTTCCATAAATGAAGAAATAGGAAATAACATCTGGCGATGAGATGACCTTCAAAGCTGAAGATTAGGAGACAAGTCTCAGAGGCGGACACCGGAAAATTACTGCAGCCCTCCTTCCCACACGTAAATAAAAGCCCCCGTCGCTGCCTCAGAGGTCCCAGCTGGGACACAGCTGGTAGCCCTGGGCCACTGGGCACCCACTTTCCTCTGAGGAGCTGCCCTCCCCGACTCTCTGTCAATCACCACAGTCCTACAATACAACCCCGACCCAGAGCCATCAGAACACTCCAGCCAATGGTTTGAAAAGTGCTGTAATGTGCGTTACACCCAGTGATGCTCAGAACGCCCCTGCAGGGTAGGATGGCAGTAGCACCACCGGAAGACGTGTGAATTTGACACCCAAGCCCCAGGGGCAAGAGAGACCACATTCTGTTTCTCCTCTCAGTCAGATCATCTGCCTCTGGTCCCTGGAAGGCAGTGCCTCCACACCAGGCCCGCTGGAGCCCAGAGCTCCGAAGCTCTCCATGGCTCCAAAGGTCACAACTCAGGTCCAGTGTGCTCAGCACCCTGGTCACCCGGCAAAAGTCCTCCTGCTTCCCTGGGACACCTGAGCTCTCCTGGGATCTGCACCCCGACCTCTCCCCTCTCCAGGCCTGGGAAACTGTTCCTCCACCTCCTGCCTCTGTCCTCCAGAGCCCAGTTCCATCCCCTCCCCTCCAGGAAGACTTGGCCATCACCTTGTTGAGCCTCAGCTTTTGAAAGCAAAAGTCTGGTTAGGGAGATTCTCTTGCGCACACTTAGAAACTTCTGGAAAGAACCCTGCAACTCAAAAGCCCCCAAGGCGAGAGAAAATCAATTTAATTAAAAAAAAAAAAAAAAAAAGTCTTGGCTGCTTTTTAAGGAAAGAGAGAGGGAAATAGCTAGAGCAGGGAAATCAGTTTCAGATTATCTCAGCAAATTATCCTGCCCCTGGAAATAAAGAGATGGAGGCTCCACGAGGTTTGAAACCTGCCCAGAGCTACAAGGCCCAGGCCAGGGCCTAGGTCTCCTGACCCCTGCTGGGCACATTTTCCACTTTTTTTTTTAACAGCTGCCAAATATTAGTTGAGAATAGGCCAAACCTATTTTGGATAGGGACAGGAAGCCCAAGTTCAGTCCTTTCAAAGTCCTGGGCAGGCTGGCAGGGAGACGGGGCGAAGCTGCTCTTCTCTCTTCTCCGCCTGGCACAGCTGAAGGCTCCGGACAGCACCCAAAACAAGCATGAGGGGACTCTGGGAGCTGAGGAGGTCAAGGCGGACCGGCCAGGGGCCCTGGGACCCCAGGAAGCACGCTGTGGTGAGGTCCCTGGGTTTTCTTTTGGCCACATATATCCCATACTTTCCTATGAAGAAACCAACAACCTGGAAATGCCAAAGGGCACAAACAAAAAAGCTCCCACGAAAGACTGTCTCTAACCACAGGAACAGAAAAGGAGCAACCTAGCGCCGTAGAAAATGTGTAGATGGTCACTGCTCACTGCTCCAGCTAAACATCACCCGGCAGGCTTCGCACCCCACCCACCCCAGTGGAGACGGAGGGGGAGCCTAGACTGCTGCTCTCCTCGGGCTGCAGTGAGGCTCCAAAGCCTGCCCCCCCCCCAGTCACCCCCTGTCAAAGTGATGCCAAGACGACCAAACGGGGGTCGGGGTCTGCCCACTGTGGGCAGGAATAAGGAGCCTTTCTCTTCCTCGTGGGGGTGATGGCAGAGGAGAACCAGCAGAGTCTGGACTTTCACCAGCACCCAGTGGTAATGAGAACACTACTGCCCACAGACCACGATGCCAATGGAGAGTGTGTGGGGAGCAGTAGTAAGGTCCCCTACCTCTCCCCGCCAGGGAGGCACGGGGGGCGCCGGGACTCCCACCCCTCCCAGCAGTAACGAGAAGCCCCTCCCCTGGATGCCAGCAGAGGCTGAGCAGAGAACCGGGACTTCTACCTTTGCTTGGCAGCGATGAAGCAGTGCTCCTCCCCCTTCCCCTGCCTGAGTGATGGCAGAAGTCAGCTAAAACAGAAGGCTCAAATAAGATCTAATGCCTCCTGACATAATACAGAAAACATCTAGGTTTCCATCAAAAACCACTCATCATCCAAGAACTGAGAAAAGCACAATTCAAATGAAAAAAAAGCCAATCAATAGACGCCGATACCACGATGACAAAAATGCCACAATTAACTAACAAAGATTTAAAACAGTCATATAAAAGTGCTTTAGTGAGCCATTAGGAACACACTTGAAATAAATGAAAACATAGAAAGCCTCAGCAAAGAAATAGAAGATGTAAAGAAGAAAATGGAAATTTTAGAACTGAAAAATGCAATAACCAAAATGAAAAACTCAGTGGATGAGCTCAACAGCAGAATGGAGGGGGGAAAGGAAAGAATCAGTGAACTGGAAAATAGAACAACAGAGATCACCCAGTCTGAACAACGTAAAGAAAACAGGGTGTGCAAGCAATGACCAGAGCCTGGGGCCCGCGGGACTACGGCAGAGGGTCTAGCAGCCACAGAAGCGGGGACTCCAAAGCATAATGGCTAGAAATTCCCCCAATTTGGCAAAAGACAGAAATCTACAGATTCAAGAAGTCAAGCAAACTGCAAACATGGTGAACCTAAAGCAGTCTACACCGAGACACACCACAATCAAACTTCTGAAAACTAGAGACAGAGAAGAGATCATGAAGGCAGTGAGAGAGATGTGGCATCTTACCTGGAGAGGAAAAGTAATTAAAATGACAGTGCATTTTTCATCAGAAACAGCAGAGGCCAGAAAGAGTTAGCAGAACACTTTTCACTTGTTGAAAAACAAAAACAAAAACCTGCCAACCCAGATTTATATATCCAGAAAAACTATCCAGGAATGAAGGGAAATCAAGACACTTTCAGACAAAGGAAAACTGACAGAATTTGTCACCAGGAGACATACCGCAAAAGAATGCATAAAGGAAGTTCTTTAAACATAAAGAAAATAAGGAAACTGCACATCAAGAAGGAAGAAAAAACACTAAGTAAAAATGTGCATAAATGAATAGACTTTCCTTTTGCCATTGAATTTTCCAAATTTTGTTTGATGACACAAGCAAAAATTGTAATACTATCTGATGTGCTTCTAAATGTATGTAAATATTTAAGACAATTATATTATAAACAAAGGAGGCCAAAGAGATATAAAGGGAGATGAAGTTTCTACATGGCACTCAAACTTATAAAACTATGACATCAGTAGACTGATAAATCGTGCTTATGTAATAACAGACCTAGAGAAACCATTAAATATCTACCCAAAGAGATGCATTCAAAACACCACACATAACACAACATTGTAAACTGACTATACTTCAATAAAAATATAAAAAACACTATAGATAAATCAAAATGGAATTCTGAACAATATTCAAGTAATTCCCAAGAAGGAGTTATAAAGATAATAAAAATATGAGCAGGAAAACAAACAAACAAACAAACAAACAGGGAGATGAAAAACAGAGAACACAGGGAAAACAAAAGATTAAGTGCATACTCAGGCCCCCCACGTCAATACTTACGTTAACTGTAAATGGACTACACCAATTAAAAAACAGAGAGATTGGCCGAGCGGATTAAAAACAACCCAACTACATAATGTCTGTAAGAAATTCAGACATGCCTATGGTATAGGCAGCTTGAAAATAAAAAGATGGAAATGGCATATCATACAAACGTTAAAGAAATCGGGGAAGGGGCTACATAAATGTCAGATAAAGTAGACTTCGGGTGAAGAAAATGACCACAGATAGAAAGGGATGTTGTATAACGACAAGAGGACCAATCACCATGAAAACATAACAGTTCTAAGTGTGTATGAACCACACAACAGAGCTATAAAACATGTGAAGCAAAGCCTGACAGATGCTTCAACACCTCTCCCCTGATACTTGCTGGAACAGCTGGACAGAAACCCAGCAGCACTGTTCCAGCAGGACCCAGTCAGCACTGACAGAGCACTCCATCCAACGACGGGAGATGCACATTCTCTTCAAATGTTCATGGAACATACACAAAGATAGACTGTATCCTGGGCCGTAAGACAAATCTCAACAAACTTAAAAGAACTGAAATTATACAGCATGTGCTCTCTGACCCGAATGTAACCACACTAAGAATCAGTAACAGGAAGACAATAGGACAATCCCTGAACACTGCAAATCTACAACAACACATTCTGAAATAATCCGAGGAGGGGATCTTGAGGGCAGTGCAAATTACAGTTAACTGAGTTGAAATGAAAGCACACATACCAGCCTTTGTGGGACACAGCTACAGCAGTGCAAAGAGGGAAATCTGCAGCACTAAAAAGGCATGTAAACTGGAGATGAGGAAAAGTCTCAGATCAATCACATAAACTCCCACCTCAGGAATGCAGGAAAAGAAGAACCAAATTAGCCAAAAGAAAATAATAAAGATAAAAGCAGAAATAAATCAAATTAAAAATAGAAGAACATTAAAGAAAATCAATGAAACACAAAGCTGGTTCTTAGAAATGATCAATAAAATTGACAAACCTCCAGCAAGACTGACAAAGAAAAAAGAGAGGGCACAAATTACCAACGTTAAAGTTGGGGGGAGCAGGGGTATCATTACAGACCCCACAGACGTCCAAAGAACGGTCAGGGAACAAAACAAATGACTCTACACACATAATTTTGACAACTTGGATTCCTAAAACTCCCTGCAATTCACTGAATATGAAATACGGTATTTGAGTTGGGGGGAAGGTAGAGCTCAGGGGTAGAGTGTGTGCTTAGCGTGATGAGGTCCTGAGTTCAATCCGCAGTACCTCCATTAAACATAAATAAATAAATAAATAAATAAACCTAATTACCCTCTGCAAATAATAATATTAAAAATAGGTTATTTGAATAGCCCTTTACCTATTAAGGAAATTGAATTCATAATTTTAAAGCTCCCAATGTAGAACTCTCCAAGCCCAGATGGTTTAGGAAGGAATTCTTCCCAATTGATTTAATTTGGCTGGTATTCCCTTGGTCCCAGACAATGATAGTATGAAAAAAAGGAAATACAGACCAAAACCCCTCATAAATATAGATGCAAAAATCCTTAACAAAATATCAGCAAACAGAATTCCGCAATGTAATTTGAAACTTATGCACTGTGTTCAAGGGGGGTTTACTGCAGGCAGGCCAAGGTGGTTCAATATTTGAAACTGCTTCATGTCGTGCATCGTAGTGACAGACTAAAGAAGGAAAATCACATGCTCATGTCATTTGATGCATTAAAAAACACGGGACAATTTCAACACCTATTCACGATTTAAAAAAAAAAACTATCAGAAAAACAGGAATTGAGGGCAACTTCCTCAACCTGATAGAGAACAGCTTCAAGAAAGCTACAGCTAACATTCTAATTAGTGGTGACAGACTGAATGCTGCCCCTTTAAGAGCAAGAATAATGCAAAGATATCTGCTTTCACCACTCTTACTCAACAAAGCGCTGGAAATTCTAACCTGCGTGGAAGGTAAAAGGAGTAACAGGCACACAGACTTGAAAGGGAAAAACAGAACTGTCTCCAGCTGCAAATGGCATCCTTGTCTTCCAAGGAAATTCCAAGGAATCAACAAAAACAATCCTAAAGCAGTAAGTGAGGCCAGCAAGGTCACAGGATGCAAGGTAAACCTACAAAAATAAATTTTATGTCTATATCCTAGCAATGAACTTACGGACACCAAACTCTAAAATAGTGTATCATATACAATTGCTCAAACAAAAGTAAATACTTGGGTACAGACCCAACAAAAACATGTGTAGGGTCTGTATACTAACAACTACAATGTGCTGATGGAAGAGATCAGAGAAAACCTTTAAAAGTGGAGAGACAAGTCATGTTTATGGATTTGGAAGAATTAACATGGTAAAGATGTCAATTATTTCCAGATTGATATACAGGTTTGATGCAATTCCTATCAAAATCCCAACAAGTTTTTTCTGTAGACATAAACAAGAGTAGTCTAAAAGTTTTAGTAGGGCAAAGGAATTAGAATAGTTAAAACAATTTTATGAAAGAAGAAGAAAGTAGGGGGAAATTAGTCTACCTGATTTCAAGACTACTTATGGCTCCAGTAATCCAGGCTGTTTGGCAAAGGGAGAGACACAAAGATCAACGGAACAGAATGGAAAGTCTGGAATTAGACTCACATGAATACGCTTGACTGCTTTTGACATAGGTTCAAAGCACTTCAGTGGAAGAAGAACAGCTTTTTCCATAAATGATGCTAAAGCAGTTGGACATCAGCAGGCAAAAAGGAAAAGAAGCTGGCCTCAGCCTTGTGCCTTGTGTGAAAGTCAACTCAAAATGCATCTCAGATCTAAGTGTAACATCATAAATCTTTTAGGGAAAAAGGTAGGAGAAAATATGGCATCTAGGGCCAGGCAAAGAGCTTCTGAACATGAAAAGCATGGTCCATGAAATGAGACATTCATAAATGAGACTGCATCAATATGAACCACCTTGCCTCGGACAAAGGCGCTGTTAGAAAGATGAAGTCAAGCTACAGACGGGGAGAAAATAAGTGCAAACCTCACGTCCGACAGAGGACCAGTGGCTGGAACGTGTGAAGCCCTCTCAGAACTCAACGGTGAAAACCACCAAGCAATCCAATCCGAAAACGGGCAGAAGGCATGAAGGGACATTTCACAGAAAAAGAGATACAGATAGTAAACAAGCAGGTGAAGAGAAGTTTAGCAGCATGAACCATGAAAGGAACGCAAGTTAAAACCGCAATCAGATGGCACTGCTCACTGTTAGGACGGCTAAAATAAAAACAAAATAGTGCACGACCACCGAATTGGAGGGCGCAGATAACCTGGACCGCTCGCGCCTTGCTGGTGGGATGTGAGAGGTACAGCCAGCCTGGAAAGCAGCCCGGTAGTTTCTGCAAGAGCTGAGCACGAAACTGCCATTCAGCCCGCAGTCGTACTCCTGGACGTCTAGCCCAGAGAAACGAAGGCTTACATTCACAAAACTCGGTACACAAATGCTCACGACAGGTTTATGTGCAACAGCCCAGATCTGCAGACAGCCCAGAAGTCCTTCAACAGGTGGATGGGGCCCACCCACACCGTGGAATGCTACTCAGCGGTGAAAAGGAAAGGACTGTCGATGCACACAACAGCCTGGGTGGACCTCCAGAGAATTCTCATGGAAAAGCTGATCCCAAGAGGTTGCATACTGTGTGATTCCATTTATGTAACATTCTCGAAACAACAAAATTATAGAAACGGGGAGGAGGTTTGTGACTGTCAGAAGTCAAGGAGGGGATGGAGCGGAAGGATAGAGGGTGTGGCTGTAAGGGGGCAGCAGGAGGGACCCTCGCGGGCCTGAAATGCTCTGTATCTGGGCTGGACCGAGTTCAGCATCCCAGCTGCGGGGCTCTGCCACAGTTTTGCAAGTGTAACCGCTCGGGGAAACAGGGTGAAGGCTTCCACGGAATCTATCTGTGTTCTTTCTTACAGCTATAATTCTCTCAAAATACAAACATCACAGAACAATCCTGAGTGAGGCACAGTAGATGTTATGAGGAGTGTGGGAGCAAGGAAGTGAGTGCAGGGGCTTTGAAGATGAAGAGGGAGAGGACCAAGGAGGAGAGTGTGTCGGGTCTCCCGGAACCGGACAACCAATGCAGAGCCAGGAGTGTTTGTGACCACCCTTTGTCAATTGTCAACTTGCGAAGGTGAGAACAGAAGGGACGATGCTCTTCTTTCTTGCTAGAACTCTGTGAGTGTGTGTGCAAATGTGTGTGTGCACATACACGCCTGCACACCCAGGCATCTGCACGCAGACAGTGGTGGGTGGGATGGCAACCTCATCACTGGTCCTCTGTGATGCTGGGCCAGTTCCTAACCTCTCAAAGCCTTCATCTGCATCAGTAAAATGGGAATAAAAAGAGTACCACCGTGATGGTTGAATAAGATGGGGTAGTTAAGGCACCTGGGAGCCCAGGAGAGTGAAGAGAGAGAGGCTCATATGCATCTAATACTTTTTCCACATCTGGAGACCCTGACCCTCCATGTTCCTCCATCTTTCATTGTTTTTTCTGCTTACCATCTGGCCAAATGGCTTTATTCCTCTTTGCCTCCTAAGATGAACTGCCGTGTGGGATGTTCTGCAAGAAAAAAAAATGGGTGGATAAATATACAAAGAAACTCCAAGGTCACCAACCTCAGAGTGACAGTATCTCGTGTCAAATATTAAGGCATCAATATGGTGAACAAAGGTAAAAACTCCCAGCTGTAAGATACGCAAGTCCGGGGGATGTAAAGTACAGCACGGTGGCTAGAGTTAATGATACTGTATTGCATATGTGAACATTGCTGAGACAGTAAGTCTTTTAACAGTTCTCATCACAAGAAAGCACATCCGTAACTATGTGAGGCGACGGATGTTAACCAGACTTACTGTGCTCATCACTTCACAGAATCTACATAATCAATTCACCATGCTGTTCACCTTAAACTAATAGCGTGCTGTATACCAATGACATCTCAGTACAACGGGAACATATATTAAGGCATCTTACTTTTTGCTGATGCCCAGCCCTTCCGATTTACAGATTTGTTGTTGTTTCCCCCAGAGCAGACCCAGAGGACCGGGGAGGCTGTGACTGGTTCTCACGGCAGCTTACCTGCCTCCCTGGAGGCCCTCCAATGTTTGTTGACTGGCTGACTGAAGCCACAGACACTTTTCATATCAGTTTAAATCACAAATTCCTGTTTGCTGACTGTCCTAGGAGGCATGGCGTCTATCTCCCCTGACCTACATCTACTTAGTCACATTTACTCTGGATATTTATATTAAAAAAATTTTTTTTTACTAAAATGCATTTTGTCAGTGACTTACCCACAGCTTAGGTACAAGCACTTCCCAAGGAGCCCTTCTGCTGCAGAACAGACCCTTCTGAGGCGAGGTGTATTTATTTGGCAATTAATGAAGGGAAGAAGCCCCTGCCTTATGTAGGACAGGTTTCAGCTGTCACCACAGCAGACACGCGGAAGCCCCAAACCACAGAGAGTGATCCCGTTTCTGTTGTGAGTTACAAGGAGAAGTGCTGTAAAACAGGCATGATGCAATCACGTGTGCAACAGTCTGGCCCAGGGTAATGGCTGCTGCACAAAACAGGAAGTGAGTAGGTTACTAAAGGGCATTTCTGTGCCCTCCCAGGTTGCTGCGCAGAAAGGAGCTCCCACTACCCGTCTGTCCACGGGTTGACCAGGTGTGAAATCTAGACATTCCCCATGTTTGATCAGATGACAGATTTTGCCTTTGTGAACGTGGTGGAATTCTTTTTTTTTTTTTTTTGTAACACACATTGGAAACAATTACAGCAAAAACTGAAATTCATCAAGGTCTACAGGATCATAATAAAGGTAAACAGAGTATTTTTTACTCTGGAAGGTAAAGAATAACTTAATTATTCTTTAGTGGAAGGTCTAGAATAACTTAAATAACATCATGTCACGTTCGCTCTAGCCAATGACTATTGCTGCAAAGTGGAAAAAAAGTGAGCTGGGGATGTACCCGAGGCCTTAGAGCTTGAGGGGAGCTCGGCCCTCACCCGGTAACAGGGACTGATGGCCTTGAGGCTGTAGTGGATGCTCAGCCCCCTGCCGTGAGCCTGAGGGCTGGTAATTCACTTAATCCTCATCACAACTTCATGAGCTAGGCAGTTATTATTCACGGTGGGGAAATAAGGCACAGAGAGAGTATGTAACTTGCCTGGGGTCACACAGCGAAAAAGTACCAGTCTCAGATCCAAAATAGTCAGGTCTGGCCCCAGAAGTTGCAATTTTTTTTCCCTATAAGAAGGAGTTTTTTTCTTTTCTTTTTTTAAGTAAAGCACATGAATTTTAATGTAAAGCTTGGTGAATTTTACATATCTATTCACTTATATTTATATATCTAGAAGCCTGTATACTCCCTACCCAGATCACAAAATAGAACATCTTCATCCTGTAAAAATTTCTGGTGACTTTTTCCAACCTGTTCCTTTCTCTAAAGGTAACACTAGCCTGGCTCAGTCACCACGCATTAGTTTTGTTTATCCCTGCTCTTCGTACGATTGGAACACAGTGTGTACTACTTCCCGTATGGCTTCTTTCACTCAACATTATGTTTCTGAGATTCGCCCGTGTTGCTGTACATACCTAGAGTTCCTTCCTTTACGCCACTTCTTTTTCCATCCTTCTGTGGATGGACACTTGAGTTGTTTCTGGTTTGGGGCTATTATAAGCAAAGGTGCTTGGTGGACATAAACACTCCTTTCTCTTGAGAATGTACATAGCAGTGAAATTGATGGGTTATGGACAAGAACATGGTTAACCTGAGTAGATCCTACCAACCAGTTTCCCAAATTTATGCCGATTTACATTCCCACCCTGCAGTGTAAGAGTTCCCACTGGTCCGCGTCTTTGTCATCACTTTGCATTTTCAGTTTTTTTTTTAATATGGCTATTCTGATAGGTATGGTAATTACATCACCACGGTTTTAATTTGCCTTTCTGTATCAACTAATGACCTGCTTGCTCCGTTTTCCCCTATTTGAAAATGGTGTCGTTTTGTTTTTAGTATTGATTTGTAGGATTTCTTGATGTAATTTTGATGATAGAAGTCCTTAGTTTTAATAAAATCCAATTTACCAGTATGTTCCTTTATGGTTTCATTTTTCTTACGTGTATGTCTTTAAGAAATTTCTGCCCACCACAAGAATGTGAAAATGTTTTCTGCTTTCTTCTAGAGGCACCATGGTTTCTGTTTCCACATCTAAGTTTATGATCCATCTTGAATTAATTTCTATGCATGCTGAAAGGCAGGAGGCCAAGGTGCATTTTTCCATTTGCTTGTTTAATTGTTCCAGCGCCAGTTTACTGAAAAAGAAGTCCTTTCTCCGCTGCATTGCACCAGCACTTCGATTTAATCAGGTCTCCATGCAAGGGAGGGGGGCGCGTTTCTGGAACATCTATTCTTTTCCATCGGTCTGTCCGTTGGTCTTACACCAATGCCACGTCATCTTCATTCTGTAGTTTGAAAGTAAGACCTGGGGTAGAATAGAGTCCCGGATCCTTTGTATTTCCATATGAACTTCATAATTAGCTTGCCAATTGTTATGAAAATGTGGGGAGGGGGGAGGAGAAAGAAGAAAGCAAGCCTCAGTGGGGTTCTGACTGGGACTGCACTCATCTAGCGACCACTTTGTGTGAAGATCACGTCTTAACAGCATCAAATACCCTAACCCACGACTCTGGGGTATCCCTGAATTTATGTGTCGTCTGTAGTTTCTCTACAGTGCTATAATCTTTTCAGTCCATCTTTAGTTAGATTTATTCTTTTTTATATTTTTTGTAATATTGTTATTGTAAATGATGTCAGAGAGCAGATTCTTGTCTTGTTGCAGAAAGAATTAAGAAATGAGACACAAAGTTCAAGAGAGCAAAACAAGGATTTATTAAGGGTTAGACAGTTCACTTTCAAGGTGAAAGTGCGCAGACCCAGATGGGGAGCCGCCCCGAGTTTCCTTGGCAAGGTGGCTACATGGGGTGTGAAAATGAACAGGCAGAATATTCAAGGACAGGGAGGGGCTTGGGGTTGTCTTTTTTGCCCTTATTTAGTTTTGTTCGGGAAGTCGGATGGGGTCATAATGAACAAAAGGTTACATTCTGTCGGAGTATCATAAGCGAAAGGTTACATTCGGACGGTGGAGATTCCTGTCTTGTCCCACCTTTCTTTGCCTCCAGGACACTTGTCAACCCAGATTGTATGGCTTCTTATCAGCCTGGAGGTTCCTGCTTTTCTTGGTCTGTCCAAGGACCCCCGTTGTTCACAAGACTTATGGTTTCCTACCATTTGGTCCGTGTCCCCCTTTCTCTGCTCATATCTAGCTACCTCCCTGCTCGAACACTGATATATTTTAAACGCACTGACTAATCATGTGCTGCTAGTGTGTAGAAATATGATTGATTTTTCTATACTGACTTTGTATCTTGTAATCTTCCTCAAAGATCATGTAGGAATCTTTTCCTAAATAAATAAGCACATATTCCTGCTTTAACCTTTATTATTTCCTTCCTTCTGCTTGCTTTGGGTTTAGTTTGCTCTTCTTTTCTAGGTACTTCAGGCAGAAGTTTAGTTTATTGACTTGAGGTGTCCTTTTTTAACATTGCATTTATGGCTATAAATTCCCCTCTAAGCACTGCTTTCACTGCATCCGGCAGATTCTGGTATCTTGTATTTTAATTTTCAATCATCCCAAAGTGTATTCTGATTTCCCTTGTGATTTCTTCTTTGAACTGTTGGTGACTTAGCATAGTGTTTAATTTCCACATATTAGTGAATTTCCTGAAGTCGTTTGTTAATGACAATAATAGATAGTTTGCTGATGTGCCTAAGTTTGATTTTTTTTTAATTGTTCATCCTGATTGGAATTAATTTCTTGAATCTGTGGGTTGCTATCTTTCACAAGATTTAGAAAATGTTTGGCTACTGTTTCTTCAAATATGCTCCTTCCACTCCCCCTTCCCTCCCCCTCCCCTTCTCCCTCTCCTGTCCCTCCCCCTCCCCTTCTTCTCCGGGACTCTGCGGACACCCAGGTGGGTGCTGGCCACGCTCTTCCTACATGTCTTACCCTTTGCTCTGTTTTTACCTTTTTTTCTCTCTGTGATTCGTTTTGCGTATTTTCTCTCCATCTGTCTTCAGCCACACTAACCTTGTGTTCTGCTGCATCCAGTCTGCTGTCAAAGCCATCTGAGACTCCCTCATTCTGAATATTTATTTGTGCTTCTTGAATGTCCGTGTGATGCTTTCTGTGGACTCCAGTTCTCCATTGGCATGCTCCTTCCTGGCATCCATTCTGCCTCTCTTTTACTCTATTCTTGACACATTTGTCACAGTTGTTTTGAAGCCCTTGACTACGACTTCTGTGCTCTGGGTCCTTCTCTGAAGTTTGACCTCTAACCACACCAGCCATTTCCACAGAGAAGAAATGAAACGCGTCTCCTGACCTCTGCTGCTCTCGCTCTTGCGTTCATTACCTTTCACCTCCCAGCCTGGGTGTTTGGTGGATTCGCCCTAGAGCTCTGTGCCTGCGCCCCAGGAGCCAGGCGGGAGGTGCCCGTCGCTGTGGTAGCACCAGTGCAGCAGCTCAGGTCATGTTGCGTCGCTGGAGATCAGGAGGCGTCCTCCCTTCCCCACGGAGGGTTTGGGAAGTTGTCTTGGGCAACACCCGGTCTAAGGTTAAAACCATTTTTACCATTTTCCTTGCAATTGGCCCATCCACACTGAGGATTGCCAGTGCACCCAATGACAATGCACAATTTGAATAAAATGTTTCTATTTTTTAAAAAGTCCTAGAATTGTCCAGATGGGCAATTTAATTAAAATAGCATGTTGTGCACATCACAGACCCTGTCCTCTTGACAACAAACGTAACTCATGGGTACCGTCACTGGTTCCCCGGGGTTGCATCTGCATCTGTGGGTGGCGGATTTTGAGGGATTCTGTAAAGGTCTGTGGTGAGTCGGAGACCAGCCCCACGTGAGACTTGTGTGCGAAATGTCTCTTATGGAAGAACTCAAGTGGGTCTGGGGTTTTTATGTGTCAATTACTGCACAGTTGAGACTTTGACACAATGCAGATAACTTGACTATTTCAATTGTACCAAGTTTTCAGCTCTTGACCATTTGAGAGGTTAGAAGTGCTACGTGGGCTGTCAGCTGGCAGTGCCTGGTAGGGGATAAACAGGGAAACCCTGCCAGGCAAGGATTCAGACCTGGAACCAAGCCGTGAGCACTGTGCTGAGGGCCCCGTGGACCCGGGAACGGCCTTGGGTCTACTTTATGAGGTCCAATGTCCCTGGACACTCTCTGGCCCCCCCGCTTACCCAACCAGCCTCATCCCCACCGTGCTGGCCACTCCTGGCCGGGCACCAGCACCCCACTGTCCTCACACTGCCCTTAGTGTCTCCAACCTGAGCATCCTTGGTTCCTTCACCCAACACTGGCTCTGGTCACCTTTCTCAGGATGTTCTTCGGTTCCAAGGCCCTTTCTAAGAGGAAGTGCCCACACCATGCTTCCTAGAGGCCCGAATGTCCCCTCTCCCCTCACTGGAGGACAGCAGGACACACATCTGAGCGGACACCATTTATGTAGCCTGACATCACCACGGTTCTGTTAGCATCCCACTCTGTCCAGCTGTCCTAGCCACGCCCATCGTCTGGTCGTCCATCCCACTCTGTCCAGCTGTCCTAGCCACGCCCATCTTCTGGTCGTCCATCCCACTCTGTCCAGCTGTCCTAGCCACGCCCATTGTCTGGTTGTCCCCCATTCCCTGCCTGGGGTCTTGACCCTCTTCCAGCTCAAGACGTCTCCCTCCCAAGCACTGACAGCACTAACAGTACCTTAAACAGGCAGGGAACAAGTGTGCCTCCGCCTGGGGGGAAACCGGTGCCAACAGCCATGTGACTGCGTTTGGGGCACTCGATTCACTCCTGAGAGAGGCCAAGAGCCGCAACACTTAGAAGCCCTCTCTGTTCCTGCTCCGGGTCCCCCTGTGTGACAGCAGAGTGTGGGTGCCTGTGAGCCCCGTCACAGAATCACAGACGTAGGGGCCTCATAGGCTGGCGGAGAGACCAGTCACACCAGATGTCACCTTCCTCCTCCTTTGCTTCATCATCTCAGGAACAGAGATGATGGAAACATGCCTTTCCAGCGCCTCCTCCGGTCCCCACCGCAGTGACCTGCCCAGGATGGTCACCAGCTCCCCCACACTCTCCCCGTCCTTTCCTGGTGCCAGCAGCCCGGGATCCCCACAATAGGGCCCCTGAGACTCTGACAGAATACGGTCTGGGCAGAGTCTGAACAGCCCCCAGGTGATTCACATACAAATCCAGACTTGAGAAGGAGCGCCCTGTGCCTAAACTTGACACGCTGTTAAAATCACCCGGGACCTCCATGAGACACTCCACCCACATCGGTCAGTGGGTAAGGACTGTGAGTCGAACCAGCTCCTCTGAGTGCCCACAGCATCTCTGCCTCCCTGCGGATGTGGTGTCACCGTGAAGTCTGCCCTGAAGGTGAGGCTGTGGACCCCTTTCCTGTTGTGAGTTGTTGGTACCTAACCCTCCGCCTCCCCCCAGCACACACCCAACATGAGCAGACCTCCTGTCCCCTGCGCTGGTGACACACAGTACAGTAAGTCGTGCCCAAACCAGGCTGCCCAGTAGAACCTCCTGGGGGAGGGGCTGTTTAAAAATAATGATGCCTCCAGGTCACCCCAGACCCGTGAATCAGGACCCCTGGGTGGGATTCAGGAAAGGGAACTGCGGTGGCCACACCTTGAAGCCCATCCTGAGCCGTGGGAGCAGCCCAGGTGGACAGAGGGCCAGGTGCCCCCCGCCACCCCATTTCTCTCACAACCCTTCGCCTGTCCCCCACTCACATTCGTGGTCGTTTTGCCCCCTGCTGGAGGTGGCCGTCCTCCTTACCTCACCTGGCCCGTTGGCCTGAGTCAGTCCAGCTGAGGTCCACAGGGCCACGTGGTCTGAGGTCACTCCAGGGCAGGATTGTGGTGGGCGGGCTCAGGCCCACAAGGACACCAGGGCCGGGGTGGCTCTGTCCTGATGAACTGCAGGATGAGAAATGAGACGTGGAGCATAAGCTCTGGTCAGTTACCTCAGTTTCAATTCCAAAACAGTATTTCCTCCACGTGCTAAAGGCTAAAGGACTTAAGAACTACGGACACCTGAACAAGAGGACGTAGGCGGTTGGGGGCAGAGTTCTTTGCTCCCGGACACAGGAAGAGGGGTCCTAGGATGCTCCTGGTGGTTAGTGGCAGATTCTTACAGCAACTCTATCCATGGAATAATTTCAGAACATGGACACTGGAAAACCATGTAAGACTGTCTCACACAATTAGGACTGAAAAATAGAGAGAGAGAGAGAGAGAGAGAGAGAGAGAGGGCTGTGAGTTGATATAAATCACAAGCATTTTGGCCAACCTTCAAATCTGCTCGCCACAACAGCCTGGGTCCTGACTAATTGGCCAGGGCCATCCCAGCAGCCACAGGGAAGGCTGTCTGTGACCCTGGACCCCAGAGGAGAGACAAAAGCAAAGCTAGCAAGCCCCTCCCTCGGGACCAGAGGACCCTGAAGGCAGGACTCTCAGGTGTCTGGGGATCTGCAGTGGGTACTCCTCACCTAATCTGCTGCAAACCCCCACACACAGTCACCACCAAACATGGAAGGTGTTTGTCACAGTCAGGATCTGGGTGATGACAAGAAAGCCGGAGCAGGTTGTGCGAGGTGACCCAGAGCACGGAACACAGAAGCATCATCCATGTCTGGAACCCATGAGAACCAGCCTTGACCACTGTGCATCTAAGAAAATTCCATCAGGCTGCACACGGTCCTCTTCCAACAAGGCTGAAGGGATGACAGCCGGGGAACAGCAGTGTGGCTCAGCGTCAGCCTCCCTGTCTCCTGGGCGTGTTCTTTAAGTCACGCCGAGCCCAGAATAAAAACGTGCCCTTGTTATCAGGACATTGACTTCCAAAGGCAAACTTTTTGCCTTTTGAAATCATAGAAATCTCCACGTAAAGACTTGAATATTAGACTCTCTTTGCAAAATCCTGATGGAGCCCCGAGGAAAGGATTTTTCAGTTCCGCTCCCTCCCCAGGTTCTGGCACCACCAGGGCTGAAGGATTCCCGGCTCGCGGCACGTGGTACTATCAGCAGCATGGCGGCACCGAGCCAGGCCCACGGGGGACACGCTGCAGCCGGAGCTCTGGCAGTCCCCACAGGGTGTGCCAGGACTTTTTCAGGCTTATTGCTGAGCACTGAGAATGCTTTTTCCCATAGACACAGGGGTTAGGTTCCCAGGCCAGCCCATAAAAGCCTGTTTTTGTTTCATTTGTAGATAAGCTGCATTACTGCAATTCTTCACGGCACTAAATTGTGGAACGCTCGGTAGAGAGGGCCCTACAATTCTGTGCTTGGTGGGAAATGTCCCCAGTCCAGCCTCAGACTCCAGGAGGCAGGGTACCAGCTTCTTCCCTCTGCAAAAGATCAGTGTTCAGTGATGCGGGTCCCTACCAGGGCACCTACCTGGTCCAGGTGGGGGTCAGTGAATGGGTCACTGTGGTCGGCATTACCCAGAGGGTGGTCCAGGGCTGTGGTGGCAACCCCAGGGCCAGAGAGGAAAATCGAGCTGAGCTGAGCCCCAGGCTGAGGCAGCCTTTTGTACGTTAAGGATATCAGCCAGCCCAGCAATCTCTGAAAGGGGAAGCTTGCATGTTGTGCTAAATTTCTGATCTCCCACACAAGCAAGGGTGGATGAAGTGAGCCCAGCCAGAGCTCCCTGTCAAGATAAAGGATTTAGCCCAGAGGAGAGCAGGTAGGGTTCATCCCACAGGCTGAGTGGATCCATCAGTAAGGCTGTCATTGCCTTAATCCTCATTATACCAAGTCCAGGCTCAGCAGGACCTGGTTCTGTGATCGACTAGTGATGTCTGCCAAGGGAAGAGGTGGGGGCAGTCAGCTGAGTGCACTACACCCTGGTTGGGAAAGTCAGCACCTGCTGTACTTTCAGAATTCCCCAGGGAAAGGTGTGCTCTTATATACTAGCAGACCCTTGGATCTTTTTCCAAAGTCCATCATAGAAACATTACTTGTCAAAGACTGTACAATTCTGTACATAAATCGTAAACTGTTCTACACCAAATGATGTGCGTGCAATGAACAGAAAAAGAAAGTGGTCATGTTCTGGGGGAAAGGTGTTGCTTTTTGGTGCATAAAATTAACTTTCACCTGGATAGTTGAAATCACTACTGTTGAAAAAGTATGTTTCTAACTTCAGTATCCAGAAAACTTCAACAATGCAGTGTGTTTGCCATGTTTGCAGCCACTATACATTCACCTGGATTTTTACTGTAATGGTATCTCATTGTACTTTGTGCCCCTGCAAGTTTGTATATTAATATATTTGGGGAGGTAAAATACTATTTTATTGATTGTTTTGCAACACGATCTAAGCGATGCTTTATCTCTAAAATGCTGAAGTTTCATCATTACCACTTCAAAATGCTTTCCACGGGCAAGTGCCCCTCAAGTGCAAGTTTCCAGGTGGGCTCGGGGACTTCTCCTGACGTGGTGTTTCTCATGTTCAGGCGTGTACAAGCCTCGGCGGGAGCCTGGCAGGAGGCCTAGGAGAGTGGAGGGGATTTCAGTGTTCAAGACGCTCCACTGGAAGAGTTTGCTGCAGCACAGCCCAGGGACCGTGGACCTAGAAGCACTCACGGAACCGCGACCAGCCCTTCCAGCAGAGCCGCGTGTGCGGGGCGGGGAACTGCAGGTGGGAAAGCCGGCTCGCGCCCTGACCCCTGCAGAGGTCAGCTTTCCACTGAAATCCGCTGTAAATTTTTGGTGCTTTTTAAATAAAAAAGATATCTTTTTATTAATATAAGTGAGTGCAACCCACATGAAGTAATCACATTTAGGACACCTTTCTGAATGAATGAGTGAAAGATAGATAAATAGACAGACAGACAGATAGATACATAGATCATGGACAGATAACTAGTTGGTAGAGCCAAATACCGTAGTTGGACGATAAAACAGATTTTAAATGAGCCAACACCCAGCCGGGACCCCTTTGCCATCTTGATCTGCCTTCCGCCCTGAGGCCTGGATTCCAGGCTGAGGACAAAGCTCTTCCTGGTGGTGGTTTGCTCCGTGTTCCAGAGCCAGCTCCCTAAGGACCGGCTGCCCTGCTCCTCCACGCTGCCTGGTTTCAGGGCCTCAGCTGCGAGATCCGATCACAGAAAATACCCTGGTTTCTCGTTTCGGCTTTCTTGTTGCCAGGGCTCCTGGCAGCCCCTCTCCACCCAAGGGGAGGAGGCGGATGGTCAGGCCCCTGCGCCTCTAACAGCCTGGTGGCCTCAGGCTGCTGATGGCTGGGCTGCTTGCCCTCTGGGGTGTTGTCCCCACGCACTGATCCCTGGTAGAGCTGTTGCAGGTCCAGCAGACTTAACAGTTCTCGCACTGAAGGTGGGGGAGGGGGGCACCTGGGCACCAGCTCCCTCCATCCTTTCGCCCTGTCACTGGCCTGCGGAGTTAAGTAAAATATAAACATTCCAACATAGACTTCTGATCAGCTGGCTCGTTTATACCCCTAATCTGCTTGTTACACTAGATTTTGGTGTTTCACACTTTCTCCCAAGTAGAAGATGTTTGCAGAGGTTTCATTATTGTGAAAAATAATTGCCTTTTACCAAGGGCTTTACGCATACCTGGCACCTTCCTGGGCTGTTCCCGCATGCTTCCTGCGTTTCACTCCTTAGGATACCCTAGCTGGGGGGTATTATTCAGGGGGAACCACTGTCAAGCTTTCCCAGGACTCGGGGAGGAGGGGAGAGGAGCTCCTGGGACAGGAGACTTTCCGTGCTGAAACCAGCATGAACTGATCACCCCCTTTTAGCCCCATTTTACCAACGAGGCAGCCGAGGCTCAGAGGTGTCCAAAGCTTGTCCAGGGCACGCGGCGAGTGGGGCAGCTGGATCCTGGTCCCGTTGGTTCCAAGGCCAGGGCTCCTGACCACCCACCACAGGCTGCCTCCTGCATGTTCTTATTTATTCAGAACCATCAAAACATCTTTCGTAATGATCTAAACTCAAACTGGCAGCACCGAGAATGTCTGTTCCCAAGCCTTACATTAATCCTGAAGACGTAGGAGCAGGAAGTGGGATAGACTTGCCGGACGTAGGCTGCGCGGGGCAGCCCCACCCCCAAGGACACCCCCCCTCACCCTGGCACGTCTCCCATCCGTGCAGACCGTCCTTGTCCCATTCAAGCCCCGGCCCCTCCCTCTGACCCCTGGCACTGTCCCCACGCTAGGGGCTGTCCTGCTCAGCCCACCTAAGGACTTTAGGACTAAATTTTTCAGAAAGGATGAGAGAAAGATCTCTTTTGCAAATAAGACACATTATACATGCTTATTATGACAAAAATAAAGATGTGTGAAACAAATGCTTACAGCCTTCTTTATCTGTGTCATACATACAAGACACCAGTGTAAAATGCTGGGGGCGCATCTGCTGAGCACTGACCTGTGTCCCCACCCCCAGATTCCTATATTGAAGCCCTGACCCCCACTGTGACGGTGTTTGGAGGAGAGGACGGCCACCTGTGACCTGAAACAGGGCTCTCACCAGAGCCCGACCATGCGAGTGCCCAGACCTTGGACTTCCAGCTTCCAGAGCTGCGAGAAAGAAATTTCTGTGGTTTATGAGCCCCTCAGTCTGTGGTGTCTCACAGCAGCCTGAGCAGACCGAGACAGCATCTCCCACAGCTTCCTCTTTAGTCGTAAAGCGGGCAACTGCGTGTGCGCGTGTGTCTGCGATTTCTGTGAGGTGTTGCTTTCTTCTGGCAGATGTGGAATTAGACCAGCCACCTTCCTTTGCTCCTCACACGGAAGTGTTCCGCGGCGGTAGATGGATGTCCAGCAAGTATTTTATCGGCCACAGAGCTGCCCGCTGACTTGTAAACACCATCAGCCTTTCCCTGATGTGTGAACGTGGCGTTTGCTGCTAATTTTTTTCATTTTTTTTTCTTTCTTTCTTTTTTTTTTTTTTTTTTTTTGCGAATGAAAGCAACCCTCGCTACCTTTTTTCCTCTGTGATTTCTCAGTTGATCTAAACGCCACCTCGTCCCAGCTTCATTCTGAGAACTGTCGATAACGTTCCGCTCTCCCTCTGTGAGCCGTGATCTGTCCTTATCTTTGTTTCTAAGAAATTGGCAAGCAATTTTTCTTTTGCATCTTTTTCTCCAGTTTTTCCTCTAATGTTTGAGATGGAGTTTTTTGCTTTGTTTTGTTTCAGAAGGACTGCTTTGTCCATTTATTCACTTAAGATGGTGAGACACTCACCTTCCAATAGGAGAGTCGTCACCTACATCGCTAAGCTCCTATTCCGACCAAAACGAGGCAGATGTGAGGGCTGAGTGGGGTCTCATTAACCTGGAAAACCAGAACGCTACAGCCTCAGGCACTGGTGCGCTGGAAATGGCCGACAGCTGGCAGTCAGCAGGGGTCCGGGGGAAGGGGGGAGACCGCTGACTCGCAGAGTTTGCCAGTCTCCAAGGTGTAAGTGCTCCCACCAGGGCCAGCTTCAAGCTCCCAACACGACTCTGCTGACCACAGCGTCAGGCAGAGACCGTCATGGAGTCTTCCCAGCCCACGGCTACAGCCTCGGGAACCCCAGCAAGGGTAAAGCATGCTCAAATAACTAGGGAGTGCTGTGGTTTGAGGCTTTATTACCCTTGGTTTTAAACTTTTTTAATTTTGAAGAATGACTTGTGTAGCCATGGGTCCTTGTGGGCTGGAAGAAGCCACGCAGGCTCACCTTGGACAGGGGTCGCCAAGAGCTCCCTCAGCTGCCCCGTCTCCGCCTCCTCCTGCCACCAGCCAAACACACATCACATGCACGGGAGGCTCACCGAGCCATGAGACCGACTGCCCAAGGGATTCTTCACCTCTGGGCAAAGGCATTGCTTATGGTTTTAAAACACTTTCCCCCACCTTCTAACCACTGAGGTTTAAAAAAAAAGTCAGGTCTAGTTTTCCAGTAGGTCCCTGGTGTCTGAACTGAAGGAGCTCCTCACTGCTTTTCTGCATAGACACACACACTCACACACACACACACACACAGAGACACACAGACACACACACACTTTTACCTTTTCCAAAACAAAACAAAACCAAAAAATATGGCTTTGAATAGTTTATTTGCCTAAATAAACCCAAAGGACAAATGATTAGCCAACAAAACCAACAGTGGAACATGAATTCACTTCAAATAAAATTTATTTTATCAGATAGTCTGGCAGAAATTAATGAAAAAAATCACTTAAATTGTTTAAAAAGAAAAAATGACCTGACAGACAAACAAAACATGTGTCTATAAAAGAGCCACTTGAAACTCTTGGAAATGAAGGACAGAATTAATGAAATAAAAATTAGAACACTTTGTATCTGGCAGGTCAGTATAGATAACGGTAAGAATTACTGAGTTACAAATCAGTTGATTTGTTGATTGAATGAAATACTGAATAGATAGACAGACAGACAGACAGACAGACAGACTGATTGACTGATTGATTGATTCTTTGGGAAAAAAATTTCCAGAATAGAAAAACCAATAGTCAGCCTAACTGTTTAAAAAGGGCCGAAAATAAAAACAGGTATGTTGATGGTTCGTTGATGGTTCTTAAAGCTGAGTGCGTGTCAGGTTGTCCTGTGAGTGAACCGCAGCCTGGGGACTGACACTCTCCATTTACTGTTCATGATTTTGCCTTAAATGTTATTTCGTCTGATGCTAGTATGTATTCTTTGGTCAATATGTTCCCGTTATTCTTCTCTCTCTGTCTCTGTCTTTGTCTTTCTCTTTGAAGAAACAGACAGACAGACACTTCTTAAAGCTGCATGGAGGGCACGGCGGCTTGTTACGCTGCTCTCTCCACTTTCATGCTGAGGGGCAAGGGACTAAGAGGTACAAACTACCGTGTATAAAACACACACGCTACAAGGATGTATACTGTACGGCACTGGGAATATAGCAGAGATTTTATAATAACTATAAATAGAGTATAACCTTTAAAAGCTGTGAATCACCACGTTATACACCTGAAACTTATATAATTTTCTGCATTGATACCTCAAAAAAATTTTTTTAACTCACAGCTTATGTTAGAAAAAATGAGAGGCTAAAATAATAAAAAAAATATTTCCAACATAAGAGGTTAGAAAAAGAACAAGCAAATAAGCACAAGGGAAACAGAGGGAAGAAACTAATAAATGTGTAACAGACATTAATTAACCAGAAGACCACGGCACCGGACGCCTCGCACACAGCTCAGCTCAGCCCAGCCTCCGTCTGACGCCAGCCACGGCCTCAGCTTCGGGGCGACGACCCTCACCGCAGCCCCTCCCAGCCCCCCATCTGTCACGTCTTCTCTGATGCCAGCAGGACCCCACCCAGCACTCAGCCCAGAGCAGCCCCATGTGTGGGACACAGGCGTTCCTAGTCCTTCATTTCTTGGCCAGAAAAGTCTGGGAGAATTCTACACTGTCTAATAGATCCAGACAGGTTGAAGCCTGAGTGCCCACAGCAATGGCCAGCGGTGGGCATCCAAGAACCAGAGTGTGCTTTCCTCCAAGCGCATGTGGAACCAGGTTAGTGAGCAATAAGTGAAGGGTTGTTTCTTTAAGTTTCAAAAAAATTTTTTCAACTGTCATCATCCAGAACACACTCTGAGACTTCAGTGCAATAAAACTACCAACCGAAAATACAAACACTTCAAAAATGTTGACAAAAGGTAAATGCTCTCCTCCTTGACTCTTGAGTTAGGCAGTTATAACAGAAGTGCCAAGCCGCGGGCCCTGGTGGCCTGGGTGGCCCCGGTGGCATGGGCGGTCCTGGCAGCGTGGGCGGCATGGGCGGTGCGGGCGGCCAGCCAGAACAGGGTGCATGAGGGCCCAGCCATCCCCGCAGCAAATTGACAAAGTGAGTTCTTCATAAAAACTCATAAAACAGAAAACCAATAGCCAGAATGCTATAGAAGAGGTAGTTAAATTCAGATTTAAATTTAAATTTAGATTCATAGATTGAATCGGTGGTTTTATTTTCCAACCTTCCAAGGTATCCCAGACAGCTTTTCAGGTGAAATTTATCAAATGTTCAAGTATTTCAGATGAATGTTTTTCAAATATTCAAGAAATAGTTCATCATCTTATACAAAATGTTTCAGACAATAGAAAAAGAAGGGCTACCATACAGTTTATTTTAAGATCTCAATGTAAGTTCTATAGTAAGATTGTTCTAGGAAACTACATATGTGCAAACCAACCAAAGGACCACGTGGACTAGCTAAAGAAATCCTACAAACTAACGGGGAAAAAAACCCCCAAACAATCTAACATTTAAAATGTGCAAAGTAGGTGAACAAGAAATTCACAGAAGACACTCAAGCATCCAATAAGCACATGAAAAGATGCTCAGGTTTGTCCATCAACATGAGCTAGAAAGTGAAGCAATGAAATTCCACTGCACACTCACCAGAATGACAAACGTTCTGAGTCCACAGGTGACAGCTGTCCCCAAGCATGTGGAGAAACGGGTTTCCTAGCCCACGTTCATGAGGTACAAAACAGTACAACCACCTTGCAGGGCCATTTGGCAGCATTCAGTGAATTTGAAGACTCCTATGCTCTACAACATGGCCCTTTTAAAGCTAAACCATTCTACTACCCAGTTTTTTGTTTGTTTGTTTGTTTTTTGTTTTGGAACAAGGCTTTAGTTGTAAAGGAAACAAGCCAGGCCGTCCAGGTACATGGCCAGCACGGGGCAGTGCAGGGCTTCGTCTGTCAGGCCACCTGCCTCTCAGCTAAGGGGCTCGTCCTGTGCGGTGATCAATCTCTAACAGCACTTGGACATTTTCATAGCCTTATTGTTTTTTTTTATTCTATACATGTCCCATAACTTAGAAAGAAAAAAAACACAACACTTGCAGTGTTTAATCCAAATAGAAGATCTAATCACCAAATGCCATCTTCTTGAGTGTGTCAGTGTAAAAGATGTCAAAATTGCAAGTAGAGAAAAACAAAAAAAGCAGTGGGTGTATTTTTAGCTTTAATGCTAACACGGAGCATCGAATGCAATCATGTGGAAATGTTTCCAAGAACATTTTAACTGCTTAAAAATGGCCTGCTTTCTAAAAGGAAACCCAGGCTATTTTGCTGGAGGAAATCCATGTTTCTAAGAAGCTGAATTGGCGTTTGGGTGAACGGCGTCACATGAGGGACCGTTTTTAGGAATTGTTCTTCCCGACCCTGCATGTTACAGGCTGTGCCCCTGCGAGTCAGGCTTCTCGGCTGGAAGGAGCCCGGAGAGCTCTCAGCTGTGCTCGCTGTCTTACAGAAGAGCATCATATAGCATCTCTCCTGTTTCACTGTGAATTCTTGGGGAGACTTTGGAGTGTCTCCCCAGCTACCTGGTTATCTTTCTCCACTTTGGGGGAGACAGTGTCTCTGGAGGAAGGCGCCAGGAACCCTGAGCTCTTCTAGAGATTCTGATGCCTCACTGTTATCGGGTTTTGTAAGTTCAGATGTTGAACCTTAAAAGTAGGCACGACTTTGAGGTTCCAGGAAAAAAACATGAAAGTAGTTCCACTGGTCCCCTCTGCCTGTGTGGCCCTGGGCTGAGAAGATGTGAAAGCAGGCTGCTGGGTGGGGCACCGTGGGCTGTGATCTGTTAGGGTGACGTGCGGAGCCGGGAGAGAGAACACGGGAAGGAAAAGACACATTAGTAAATGAGGACCTGGGTCTTGAGTTCATTTAAAAGCACTGATTGAGCACCGGCTCTGATGAAAGTTGCCACTTGAGGCAGACACTGTGAGGGCTACAGCTGGGGAATACTTGGTCCCCAGCCTGGAGTTTTACAAGCTCCTTCACAGTTAAGTTCTACAAACGCATGTGACAGGCACGTGAACACACACACATGTGCCCACGTGCGTCCAAAACACAACAAAACTTGAACCAGTGTTCGATCGTCAATGTTTGTAGGAGCCCAGAGGAGAAAGTACTGTCTGTGAGGTGGAGCAGTGGGTTGGTTCCAGAAAGAAGAGGGAGTGTGTCCGGTGTGTATTGGAGGTAAATGCACAGGACTTAGGCAGCCTCGTGTGCAGGGAGGCAGCCACGAGGTGGAATCACCGAATGACCAAGGACAGGGGCCCAAGCTCTGAAGACCTAAAGCGGTTCATCACAACTTCACGAAGCCAACTTCAAAACTGCAATTGAGGTCATTCTTATAAAAACGCATCAGATTCAAAATCTCTAAATTGCAGCAGAGAGAAAGCACGAGGAGCCGAGAAGCTCTGAGAAGCTGTGAGAGGGACCGGGGACAGTCATGAGGTCCCTGCAGCAGGCTGACGGCCCAGGAGGAGGGTGTGCAAACAAGGGCTTGACGGCTTTGGGGACAACATATAGACGTTTTTAAGAACAGTGCCAGTGATGAAATAAAGTTTCCATTTTCAAGCAAGACAAGAAAAATTAAACATACGATTCTCTCCCTGTGCCTGTTTGGACCCCCTCTTCCCTCCCTCACGTGCACCTGCAAGACACACTAACCGGACCTCCTCAAAGGTGGGGGTGCCTGCTTGACCGTGAAGATCATTTTCCCCCCTTTCCTCTGACACAGGCAATGTACCTTCTTAAAAGAACAGCGCTCTTTCCCAGCTCTGCAGGGGGGCGTGGTGGCCTGCTGCTCGCTTTGTGCCTGCTCACCTGGACCGTGCATCCTGGGTGAACTTTATGTAAAATGTCACTATGTCATCTTGATGTACGATCCTTTGTTTCAGAAATGTACCTGACGGTGCCTTTGACTTCTAACAGGAGGAATGGCTCTCAGCGCTTCAGAGAATCTGCTTCCTGGGTTATAATCCTCAGTTAGGCTCAAATAAAATTCCCTTCTTTTTCCTAACTTGATAGCTACTTGAATTTCCATCAACACTGGGAAGAGCAGGAATATCCAGGCAGCTTCTGTTGCAGAAGCTTTTCTGGGAGGTTAAATTCAAACAGGCAAGGACAGCAGGCAGAAAAATATGTCATAAAGGCATCCAGAGGTAAAGCTCTCGACTTGGAGGTGTGGCTAAGTTTCTGAATTCTCAGAAATCAAGGTTAATTAAATACAGTGCAAGCGCTGGAAACAAGTACAGCAAACAAGCTGGAGGTTTAGCTCAAGTGGCGGAGCGCGTGCTCAGCATGCCTGAGGTCCTGCGTTCAGTCCCCCGTGCCTCCTCTAAAAGTAAGTACATAAACCTAGTTATCTACCCCTCAAAAAAACCCTAAAAACTAAAAGGAAAAGCTCTGTTAAAATAAGGGAGCAACATTATCTTTTAAAAATCACTATTGAAAAGAGAAGACAGCAGGAAAGGTTTTTATGTGAAACAAAATGTGTATTCACACGTTTATACTGGTGCTCAGCCTTGTTTCAGAAAAAACTGGGTGGCAGAACGGAGCTATCCGTGGGGACTTCAGGGACAAAGCAGGAAGTAGAACACAGGCCCGAGCTCTGGCGGGCTGTGCGTCCGGGAGCCTTCCTGCCTTCGGCAGTTTACCGACTCTGGGCCTGGAAGGGGTCCTTTACACCCAGCCTGGGGAGGGCTGACGCTCTGCGCCATGTGGTCCAGCTCTGAGCAAGCAGAGCCCCACCTCCCGGCCACAGCGATTGGCTGGGGCCTGCTCATGTGACTCGGTTGGGCCAATCAGAGTCCCTCCTGCGCCTCTGCCCCTGGCTCCAGGGGGAAAGCTGTGTGTGTGTGCCCTGGGGCTGGGCTGGGTCTCTGCCCCGACCTGGCCGTGAGACATGACATCCTTAGCGCTCTCCTGGGGCCCCGGGGCGCACTGCCCAATCCGATGCCCCAGCAGACGTCCTGTCTTGCTTCTGCTAGTTTGGGGTGGTCGCAGCGCGGAGTCCTCGGTGATACAGCCTTTTATGATAATGGCTTTTAAAATGGCACTTTAAGGAAATTAGAGCTGATAATCACCCCCAAACAGGAACGGAACTGAGGACTGTTCTCCACTTCAGAGGGACAAGTAAGCCTTTGCGTTACACACTAGTTCCCCAACAGCCCCTCCTCTCGCGCGTGCGTGCGCGCGCGCACACACACACACACACACAGAGTGCTATGAGATAAAATCAATTTTCCCAGGTGCCAGGAAAGCACTAAGCACTAGAGAGTAGAAATTTACTAAATGGTACCTTGTCACTTCAGAAGAGTTAATGGAACTTCTAAAACCACACCTGGCTGGCTCTCTCGGCGCAGGGTTTGAATTGGCTGAATCAGGCTGCAGGGTTCCAGAAAACCCTCAGCTCGGGCAGCAGACTGACGTTTTAAATGCAGGGGTACTGGCACTATCTTCCATGGCGGGGCTCGTGGGGTCCTGGGTGATGATCTGAAAACTTCTTCCTCCCCAGTGGGCCATACAGCATGTTTCCCGAGGAGAGAACCCCCACCCGATTCCTGTTGGGGGCCGCCCGGATCCACTGACCTCTCTGTGCGAACTCGAGGTTAGGTGTGAGGTCCCTGCGCCCCTGTCAGCAGCTCTCCATACTGGCTGGGCCCAGACAGACCCAGATGGGCTTTTTCCCTGGACCCTGACCTAGAGAGGTCCCATTCCCTAGGCCCCCAGGACACTGGGAGTCCTGACCACTGACTCAGCTGGTCACCAGCGCTGCATCTTGCCAGGCCATTGTCCACACGGCCAGAGGAGCCAGTCACTTTCCAAGGCAGCCCCTTGTCTCCCTGGCCACCACAGAGGGACATGGCTCTGAAAATGAGGCAACACTGCCCCAGACCCCACATTCAGGCCAGCTCTGCCGCAGGGGACTGCAGGGCCTTGGACAAGTCACTGAGCTTCTCTGGGCCACAACCTCCCCACGTGTCAGTGAAGGAATTCATCATGCTTGTCAAATAGTCACTGCCCAAGGCTCGGGCCAGGAGGCGGGGCTGGAGGGGAGGGGACAGAGCCCCAAGTCTCCTCCCTCCTCTGCCGCTGGCCACTTCCTTTTCCACCAGAATCACTGGACAGGAAGCTCCTTGGCTAAAAGTAGTTCAAAAACCTCCACAGTACCTTCTCCTCAAAGGCCTTTCCAGTCTGTGGTGCAGCGAGTGGGGAAACTGAGAGCTATTCTGCAAGTGCCAGAGGACAGACAAAACCGGGAGAGCACTGGTGAGTGGCGGCGGGTGCTGGCCGGGGCTCTCTTTGGGCCTGAAATCCTGACAGCCTCATTCCGCAGTGACGTTCCCCCCCCCCCCAACACACCATCAGCGAGCGCTCACCCCTACGAGCTACATAAAGATGAAATGGGGTGATTGTTGAACTTGATTGCGCATGTAAGAGAAAATTCTTTAGCTTTTAAAAAAAGGTTTATGTAGCTTTAAAATCTCTCTTGGAAATAAATTCTTTCCTCTAATAGAAGATTAAAACTAGCTGGAAGGGGGGAATATTAATTTGGGGGGTTTATTTATTTATGTAGAAAATTCTTTAAAGCACCTTGTTAATGTTTTTATAATCCTTCCAACATTTCAAGGATCAGAAAATGAGAGGAAGCTCAGCAAAGCAGGGCAAGATCTCGAATGCTCTGATTGTCCTGAAGTCAAAATGCGAGAAGATGAACAAGTGTCTTCTGTGCAGCGCAGGGAACTGTATTCAATATCCTGTAGTAACTCATCATGAAAAAGAATATGAAAGAGAATATATGTGTGTTCATGTGTGACTGAAACATGCTGCTGCGCACGAGAAATGGACACCGCGTTGTAAACTGACTACACTTCAATTAAAAAAAATAGGGGAAAAAATGCAAGAAGAGAGACAGTCCCACACTGTCGTTTTCTGAGGACCCCTCAGTGGGCTTTGCCTCCTCCTGGGTTGCCCCACCACTTCTGCGAACTCTCAGGATCAAACTTCTCAGCTGTAGGCATGATCCCACATCCCAGCCAGTTTCACCGTCCACACCGTCATGCCGGCCATGCGCCGGTGCAGCTGCAGAGAACTCCGCACTTCGTGAAGCTGCTCTGGGCCTCGGTCTCCCCAGGGAGGTTGGGGGATCCCAGGTCTACAAGACTGGAGCCGCAGGCACCAGCCTTGCAGCCACTCTCCAGGCCAGCCAGAGCACGTCCCCAAAGTCATCCGCTCTCCATCCCCAGGCCCACCCCAGTCACACGTGTTCACAACACAAGCATCTCTGAGGCCTCCAGACACAGTGACATATCAGCACCACCCGCGAGGCGGAAAAGTCAGATTCCACCCTGAGTGAGCTTTTAAAGTCATGTCTCTATGAAACCAGCTTTGGAAATCCTTTCCTCTTCCTGCCTGGCGAGTTTTGACTGGGAGGTTGAGGGTGGAGGTGAGGACAGAGGGGAGGAACATGCGTGTAAGCAGTCAGGAGGCAACAGATCCATCTGTCTGCCTGCTGGAACGTGTCCCATCCCTGCTCAGCATCTGTATTTCAGCCGTCTTGTCCTTCCTTCACCCAGTAAGGCAGCTGGGAAACTAGTGAGTAACGTTTGTTGAGCTCCTCCAAGCTCCAGGTGCTGCACTAAGGTTATTCGATGAATAGACATTGTTTTGGCTCTCAAGGACTTTATTGTCTAAGGCGGGAGAAGGACAAATAAATAACAACAGCATAAAAATGCTGCCACCACAGCACACGCAGCATGCTCTGGAGGCGGGAGGAAGGAGCGATGCCCTTGTGTTAGTCTGACATTTTGTGTTAATAATGTTTTTATTTGAAATGTATTTTTTTTCTTTAAATTGTGATTTTTAAAAGATCTGCTTTCAAAAAGACGACCACTTATTTTTTGTGGGATTCCTAATGTGTGTCAAAGTGAAATGTATGGAAACACCATGACAAAGGAAGGGTTGGGGAAAGGAGAGCACGCAGCTACAGGCACAAGGTTCTACACTCTAGGAGAAGCGGTGCAGTGTTATCTGAAGGTTAGACAGTGACAGGTTAGCATGAAACTAAAAACAATAGCGTGACCACGAAGCAGCAAGACAGGGGAGCACAGCTCATAAGCCAGCAGTGGGGGGCGGGTGACATTCTGAAAAGTGCTTAATTAAAATGCATGTTACATGTAGTTTACCACAATGTAAAAAAATACTCAATGATCCAACTCAGTTGGATCCAAATAAGGGAAGAAAAAAGGAAAAGGGAACAAGACGATAGATTTAAACCCAACCATAACTCAGTTATAAGGGATGAAACATTCCAATGAAAAGGCACATATTGTCAAAGTGGATCAAAAGGCAGAACTTAAATGTGTGTGTCTACAAGAAACCCATTTTAAATAAGACATGGATGGATTAAAGGTAAAGGAATAGAAAAAAATATACCATGTATACATGAGGCATCAGGTTAATGGGACCAGCCATGTTAATATAGACGAAACAGACTCCAGAACAAGGGCTACCACCAGGCGTGAAGGGTGCAATTGCAGAATGATCGTGGAATGAGTTCATCATGAGGAAGCAACAGTCCTAAATGTGTACACATCGCGCCACAGAGCTTCAAGAACACGTAAAGGAAAAGCTGACGGTTCTAAAGGGAAACATAGAGAAAGCAGCAATTATAGTTGGACATCTAAGTGCTTCTCTGGCAATCATTGATAGAACAAGTAGAGACAAAATGAGCGGCAATATCAGTAACACAGCACCCACCCACCTGCCCTGCTGACTGTTACAGACACTCCACCCAGCAAGTGCAATGTGCATTCTTTCCAAGTACACACGGAACAATCGTCCAGAGGGGCCACGTGCCAGCCCATAAATAAGTCAGAATAAATGGCGAGTGGTTCAAATTATGTAATGTCTGTTCTTTGACCATAAAAGAATTGAACTAGAAACCAATAACATAAAAGTTATGTGGTAAACCTCCTAAATATCTGGAAATGTGACACTTCTAAACAGCCCATGGGCCAAAGAAAAACTCGCAAAGGAAATCAGAAAATGTTTTAAATGAAATGAAGATGCAATCATAACATACCAAATGCAGCTAACACATCATACGCAGCTAAATTAGCACCTAAAGGGAAATGTATAGTTTTCAATGCTTAATATAAGAAAAGAACAAAGGCCTCAAATAACTGATCTAAGTTTGCAAGTCAAGACTCTAGGAAGACAACAGTGAATTAAACCCAAGTTAAAAAGGAAGGAAATAATAGGTGGAAATCAATGAACCACAAATCAACAAAGAACAGAAAATTTAAAGAAAGCATAGCTAAGTTCTTTGAAGAGGTCAATATAATTGATAAATCTCTAGCCAGAAAAACCAGAAACAAAAAAGAGAAAAGACATAAATCACCAATGCTAGGAATTATAAGGAAGACATCACTGTAGACACTACAAACATTAAAACAGCAAAGGAATGTCATGAACGACTTATGCCAATACATGGGACAAGTTACTTGAACAAATTTTGCAAAACACAAATTACTAAAATAAATGAATAACATGAATATTCCTGTATTTAGTAAGGAACTTGAATTTGTAGTTAAAAGCTTTTCCTCAAAGAAAACTCTAATCCCAGATGGCTTCAATGGTGAATTCTACTACTCATTGCTTTTCCTACTAAACATTTTGGGTAGAAATACTATTAATTCTATAGAAACTCTCTCAAAAATTCCTAGCTGCCTTTTCTTGTAGAAATTAAGCTGTTTATAAAATGTCGTAAAGAAATGCAAAACACCTAGATCAGCCAAAAAAATTTTAAATAAATGAAATCAGAGGACTTACACTAGAAAACCACTGTGATTAGGCACTGCCGTTGTGTTGATGTGAAGACAGACATACAGACTCATGGAGCAGAATGGAGAATCCAGCAATACACCCTCACACATTCATTCAGTTAATTTTCAACAAAGATACCAAGGAAATTCAATGGGGGAAGGGACAGTCTTTCCAGCAAGCGGTTCTGGGACATTATGTCCATATGAGGGGGGAGAAATGAACCTCAGATCTTACCCTGAGTCATGTTTATTGGGTGTGCACTTAAAATGAGTGTATTGTTGGCTATGTAAATTACCTCACTATAGTTAAATTTTTAAAGAGCTTGTTTATTTGTTTAATTAGTTAGTTATTTTAATTGAAGTACCATCAGTTACAACGTGTCAATTTCTGGCGCACAGCACAACGTCCCAGTCATGCATGTGCATACATGTATTTGTTTTCATATTCTTTTTCATTAAAGGTTATTACAAGATATTGAACATTGTTCCCTGTACTGTACAAAAGCTGTTTATTTTTAACTAACAGTGCCAGGATTAAGAAACAGTCATCATATTGAATCCTTAGTCTCATGGGACTAAGCAAATAAATGTTGATACACAAATATTTACCTGGCAAAAATCCATCTAATATTTCACTTGACAAAGGAAAATACATGAAGGTCTAAAAAGAACCTGGAAAAACGTTCATCATTAGTAACTGGGAAAACTCAAATAAATCACAAAATATCACTACACATGCACCAGAATGGCTAAAATCTAAAACAATGGCAACCCGAGCTGTTGGTACAGTCGTGGGACAATGAGAACTCTCATTCACTGGGAGGTGGAATGGTCCAACCACTTTGGGAAAATGAGTGACAGTGTCTTATAAAATCAAATATACACCCACTGCATGAGCCAGACTCCCACTCTTAGGGACGTACCCGAGAGAAGTAAAAGCATCAGAAGGATCATACAAGACAGTCGCTTTATCCATCCTAGCCAAACACCGCAGTCAGCCTGGGAGCCTGGCATCAGGCAGATGAATAAACAAATGGTGTATCTTCATACAGTGGAGTGACGCTCTTCAGGAAAAAGCCCTGCACCCCAGTACATGCAACAGTGTGACCCTCAGAATATTATGTGGAGGGAAAGACCCTTACACATGAGCACAGGTTGTGCAGTTACATTTATGTGCTGCTCTAGAACGGGCAAAACGATCTATAGTGAAAGAAAAACCAGAACTGGGTTGCCTCAGTGGCCGGGTAGGGCCTGGTAAAGGCCTCGAGGGAACTTCCTCGGTTTTGATAGAAGTTTGGATTAGACTTAAATTTTATACATTTTGCTGCTTATAAATTTTATCTTAAAAAAACCCAAAACTAATAATGGACTCTAATGAATGATATGCAGCTGAAGCATTTAAACAGTGAACTGTACTGATGTCTACAACTTAAAACAGTCTGCATTAATACTGGATAGAGGGATACACAGATGTGTGATGGAGCAATGACAGAAAGATGTTAATTTTAGAGTCTGGGGCCGGGGTCGGTAAACTTTCTCTGTAAAGGTCAAGACAGTGAGTATTTTAGACTTTCTGGGCTGTACGGACACACTCAGTGTGTCCACTGGTGCAAGAAACCAGCCATAGACAATATGGAAGTGAATACATGGGCTTGTGTCCCCATATAATTTTATTGAGGGATGCTGACCTTTGAATTTCACATAATTTTCCTGTGTCACAAGATATCTTTTCTTCTTTTGATTGCTTTTCAGCCATTTAAAAACATAAAGCTATTCTTAGCTCGCAGGTCCTATGACAACAAGCAGTGGTAAGATTTGACCCGCAGACTGTAGGTGGCTGAGCCCTGATCTAAGGGGTGGGTATATAAATGTTCATTGTATAATTTTTTCAACTTTCCTGTGTATTCAAAACTTTTTCATAGTAAAATATTGGGGAAAATACAAAAGAAAAAAATGGTGACGTGCTTAAGTCTCCTGCTAGCACTGCGATCCTGTGTCCACATCACCGTGTCACCTGTAGGAGTCTTACTCTGTACACGCTGAAACCTGTGGTGTGTAGTGCATGTGTTCACGACTGGGACACGTAGGTTGTGCACTGCATTCTTGGTTATTTTAAAGAGCCCTTCTCGGTCTTGCTTAATGCTTACCTACCTAAACTCCGTCTCACCTGACGTAGCCTATCTGTCCCTGTGTCTGAACCTCTGGGTTTAGGAGAGCTTCTTGGATCAGGCACAGAATTGGGGTTTTAATTTTTAAATTTATTCCATTTATATTTAATGACCTGACATGTGTTTGATCCTAGTTCTCTTGTACTTGTGTAGGTTATTTTTTCTTTTTTTATAATAAGAAGATGGGACACCCACACGCAGCCCCCTAGCAGTGTGGGTTGCCAGGGGACCCCTCACTCAGTCCCCCACGTGCAGCTTCTCAGAACTGCGCCTGCACACGGACCTCCCCTCCCGCCCCTGTGCGAGGTCTCGCCTCCACCACGTGTGTTTCAGTAGAGATGGACTCTGGACTTCTGCCCTCTTTTCTCTTGTCCTTCCCGGCTCTTCCCGGAGGGCAGAGGGGACGCTGCCTCTGACCACTGGTTTTAAACCAGAAGACTTACAGTGCGTTTTGAAAGGGTATCAGCTCTAACCACTGTTTACATTTTACTGCACTTTTTTAAGGGAATAAGAAAGACTGTTTTCCTTACTCAGAGAACATCTAAAACCTCTTTTTGTGTTGCTGCTTGAGTTGTTAAAACACGGGAGTCTGTAGGTTAGAAATGATAAGGTTGGTGAGTAAATCCAATTTTCAATAATGAACGAAATATGAGTAAATACAGTTTCTCAGCACAAATGAGTAAGACAGTCATAAGTCTCCGGGTTAGAAGTGAGATGACATACAGACCATTGTAGTTTAAACAGAGTCTCCCGGGGAAGCTTCCTGCTCAGAGGGGCTCTGCTTTGCAGCAAGATGCAGGCTGAGTGTGGGTTTCGTCTCAAGTTCAATCCCAGGGAGCCAGAGTTCTTTTTGATTCTCAATCTGTGCACTTTCCTGCTTGTCGCACAACATCAGACAGCATCCATCCCACGTGAAAACACGTGTTCACCGCCTCTTCACCCAAGGTTCTCATCTGAGTGTCACGGCCGGTGGCCTCTGGTCTCACCTGTAATTCTGCTCGACACTAAACCGAGGTCTTGGGAGCTGAGCCAGCCAGGCTCTTTCCCTCCTCTGGCCACATCACCTTGCCTTCGGAGGGCTGCCCGTGAACGCTGCCTGCTGTGTGCAGGCCTAGAGGCCGTCCATCGTGGAGTGCTGGCTGGGGCTTGGACACAGATCAGGCCAGTGGGCCCTGGAGCCTGGGACCCTGACCAGCATGATGGGGGCGGGCGCCATTCCTCCCAGGGCAGCGGCCAGACCCCTGGGGCCGCCTGGATGCTGCCCTTTCTGAGCTTTATTCTTTGGCTGTTCCACTAGGTCTGTGAGTCTCCACGTTGTCCTGACTGGCCTGGCTGATTGCCAGCTCCGACCTGGTACACAGGGGCCCACAACAAACACGAGGGCCGGCCATCAGGGGTGCCCCCAGGGGAGCAGTGGCCAGGTTTTCTATTAGGAAAAAGATGGCTCAGAAGCCAAGGACCAGAAGGTGGGGCATGGCCACAGGAGGAGAGGCAGGGCGGAGAGGTGTGGCGGAGGACTAGAGGCTGGCGTCGGGGAAAGTGGATAGGCATGCGTGAGATCTTTCTGGACGATTCCTCACAGCTGCAAGGGTGCCTACAACTATCTCAAAATAGAAACGCTTTTCTAAATAACAGGAGGTCCCTGTCCTCCATCATTCACGGCCTGCAACACTGCCCAGCCCCTCTCTGAGCTGTGACCTCTCGTCTCCTGTGCTGGGACCGGGGCCACGGGCACGTCTGCACACCTGGCTTCCCCTCATCCAGCCGGCACCTCCGTTTCTCTCTTGTTCCTCCTCCTCCCCCGCCCCCTGGCCTCTCAGTTCTGAAGCTGGCAGGGCCCCTGCTCCTGCCATCACCCAGGAATTGCCCCACCACCCAGGAATCGCCCCATCACCTCGGAATCGCCCCATCACCTCCACTACCCCTCAGCGCCTCTCCCCTCTCCTCCTCCCCGCTTCCCACCGCAAACCTGCTCCTCGCCCTGGCCCTGCAGGCTGCAATAAAACCTGCCTTTAAACCAGGAGTATCTCTAGCAGCTGGTTTCTCCTTTGCCTTTCACTGCCAGACTCCCTGAGACTCAATCCCCCTGCCTGAAGGTCCTCACTCTAACCCAGCCTCCTGGACCTGCCTCCCTCGGCTCAAGGCTCCTCTGTTCCACCTTCACTGCAACATCCCCTTTCCCGCCCCTCCCCCACTCCTCCTCCCCCCCATCTTTGCCCTCCCTGCCCCTCCCTCCATCTCTTCTCCCCACTCTGTCCCCTCCTCAGTCTTCATTTTTTCATCTGAAAAGCAAACGGGGTAATAGCGCCCTTCCCCCAGAGACTAGTGGATGGCGGGTGTTACAACCGCAAGTATCTTGAAAACTCAAAGGGGTGATGTTTGGCGGTGTTTACACCAACAGGAGCAGCCTTGTGCGAGGGAGGTGGCAGTTAAACTGACATGTCCTGGCCGCTGGGGCTGGTGTGCGTGCCTGTGTGTGTGACGTGTGGCCAGCTGGGGTAGGATAAACAAGGACGGGGAACCCTTGCCGGGGCCTTGTGGTTATCTCAAGCCCATCACCTCTCCGGCTGGAAGCAAAGCTAGTTGTTTGCGAAGTCAGTGAAAACTCTGGCCCTGCTGCAGACAGAGCTGCTCCCAGAGCACGTTCGCCCCTAGTTACTGCCCTGAATTTCTTTGGATCGTAAGAGAACGTAGTGCGTTGTGGCCGCAGTAACCCTGCCCGGTCCCGGGGACTGTGCGGGAATGCGGGAGGACCCCGCAGCCAGGCAGAGCGCGCTGGTGCTGAGGCTCCATGCCTGTGACCGGCAGGTCTGCCCTTTGTCAGGCGCCTCACACACCACTTGCCTCGCTGCTGGGCCGGCATCGCATGGGTGTGTCCTGATGTGAGGACGGAGGGCAGGGAGGCCCACAGCTGGGAGGGGCCTCGGGGACCCGGTGGTCCTGCTTCCTGCTCCTCCTTCCCAGGTGGGTGCCTCCACCTGGGGTTGGGCAGGACTGGAGAAGAGCCCCCCACGGGCGCCCTAAGGAGCCTCCAGCCTCATGCCAGGCGGGTAACTTGCCAACAGCATCAAGTATTCTAAGACCATGGTCAGGGAGTCTTCTGCGGTGGGCTCAGAGCCGGGGTCTATGAGGCCATTCTGGCGTTGACATTCACCAGGGACAAACCTCAGTCTCCCATCTGTAAAATGGGCGATCCTGAGGGTCACCCAGGCGGGCTTGCATGGAAGGAAGGGGCCCAGCCAGCACCTGGCATCCAGTCCCGCCGAGTCACTGCCACCTGACTTAGCGTCTCTCCTGGGATCCCATCTGGTCTCTCCTCCACCTCCACCTGTCATCCCACCCGCCAGGAAATACACAGCAGCACGAAGCAGGGGAGGCCTTGCTGCCTTCATCACCTCCCGCCACTGGTGGGGGCAGGGAGGGGCCCAGGAGGGGCCCGCCCACCTGGGCGGCCTCCGGGATGGTGGCACGAGGGGCTCCGGGGAGCTTTCTCCCCTTTAACTGCCTCACTTTGCTCCAGTTGATCCTCTGAGCTCACCTGGCCAGGATCTCGGCGCCCGGGATCCCCTGGGAGGATGCTAATCTGCCCTAAGCCCTGGCATCCGTGTCCTCTGTGGATCTGCGTAAAGAACCTCTTTGTCAGGGATGTCAGCAGGCTGAGGAAGGGTAGGGTTTGGGGGACGGCACGGGGGTGGGGGTGGGGCTCCGTCCCCTCATTCTCCCCAACATGCCCAGAAGACCCTGTCTGCTAAGAACCGGCTCCTTTCATGACCGTGTCTGCACCAGGGGTCCCTGTTCCCTCTTCTACCTCCTCCTGTGTCCTGGGAGAGTCTCCGAGGCCTCCCCCGTTGAGCACAAGCCCCGCTCCGTACGTGGATGTGCTGCCATTCCACCGATGGGTGCGTGTTGAGCCCCTGCCATGTCAGAACCGTTCTGGGTTCAGAGGCCAAGACAGAGAGGTGAGTCTGGCTCCGGGGTTGGGGCGGTGGGTGATGTGAGCTGAGACGGGAGAAGCGGGGCCAGTCAGCACACAGCACCGGCCCTCCCCCCAGCCCAGGCCCGGACAGCCTCCCGGGGGAAGTGGCTCCTGTGCAGGGCCTGAAGGAGCAGCAGGGCCAGCGGGCAGTGGGCCAGCAGTGGAGTGGGAGGGGTCAGGCCACACTGAGCAAATAGCATGTGTCCAGCAGGGAGGATTCTGGAAAACGTGAGAGGCTCAGAGCGCAAGACCACGGGGCCCAGGGTTCTGGGAGGTGAGGCGGGGGCAGGAGGCACAGGCAGGGATGTGCTGGTAAGAGGTTAGTAACCAGCCCTCTGCAGAAGCAGCACGTGCATTTGTATGTGTGTGCACGTCAGTTTATTCCTCACTCTGCTGACGTAAGGGAGGTTTCGTGCACAGCTTACAAGTAACGATGGAAGACACGGTGCTTTTTATTGTAAGGTCCCTCTCCCCAGCTGAATGCTTTTGTTGATTTTTGCCAAACTCTTGTATTTGTAGCCAGTCTATAGCTGTGGTTCAATCACAATCGGACAATTTTTTGTGCTATTCACAACATCAAAGTTACAAACACAACACCACGGTTACAAACACAACACACTCTGAAGTCAGTCTGCATGATTAATAGTTTCTCCACCACATTCTAAAGACTAAACAATCAGCAGCAAAAAACATACCGAGCCCTGATTTATAGCGTTTGCTGAATTCCACGATGTCAACATCCCCACGGCTAATTTGAAGCTGCCACCGTGATGTCGCTGAATACAGTTGGGAAGAGAAGCGTAGAGGGCGTGTGAGCTAGGGTTTCTGCCTCTCAGATGCAGTAGAGGCAAAGGACCGAGAGAACAGAGGTGACTGTGACACGCAGTAAAGTAATTAGGAAGTGACGGGCTTGGAGCATTTGTTACCTCTGTGTTAATATAATTTATTTAACTGTCCATTTCTATAGGGTATTAATAGCAGCTGTTTAACACTCAGCTCTCACAAGCCAGTCTAAGCCAGCCCAGCACCACCCCCACCCCAGGTAGAGACTGGACCTTGGAGGGACGGCCAGTCCCGGCTACAGAGGGAAAGGTGGCCATGAAGGACACAGCGCTGAGGCATCTCTCCGGGTCCTCGTCCTGGAGCCCGGGACTGCATTACTTCACGTGGTGAAGGGGCTGAGGGTAGCAGATGGAACTGAAGTTGCTAATCAGCTGGCCTTAAAGCAGGGAGATTACTCTGGACTGTCCGGGCGGGCCCGGAGCAATCACTAGGGTCCTTGAACGTGGCAGCGGGAGGTGGCAGAGACGCTCAGAGATGTGAAGACCCTGCCATCTGTCCTTGAATGTGGAGGGAGGGCCCGAGCCTGGAGCCCAGGGTGCCCCGTTTCCGGAAAAGGCAAGAGACAAAGTCTCCCTTGGAGCCTCAGGAGGGACCAGTCCTGCCAACACCTTGGTGTGAGTCTGGAGAGACGCGTGTCAGACTTCGAAGCCCCAGACACGGAGGATGATCAGTTCGTCGTTTTTAACGCTGTTTGTGGCGGTGTGTTACAGCCACAGGAAACTCGTGTGCAGCCCTCTGTTTCTAGCTCCTGTTCTGTGACCCCTGTGAACGGCCAGGTTGGGTCACAGGTGAGGGTTGGGGCTGACCCACTGGGGGCCTTGGGCAGGACCTAGCCTCTGAAAGAGGACTCAGGACAGCAGTACTGATCGTGTTGGGTCGTGATGAGGATTAAACAGGATCCTGGACACAAAGGGCTCAGTGTGCGGGACGCTCTGCCTGCCGTGAGTGACAGTTGTCTTTTCTGCTGCAGAAACCAGAGGCAGAAAGGGTCGAGTCCTCACTAAGCCAGCCTCTCTGGGAAGACTGTGTTCTCCTTTTCCAGAAACAGCAGCGGTTGAAAGCTGGCCCGCGTGTCCTGGACAAGGGCTGCTGGGCACCGTGTCCCAACAGACGCGGCTGCAGAATCTGCCTGGGTCCTGACGGCTGTGTGGCCTCCGGCCTGCAAGGCCCGGGATGTGTTTGTTTGCCTTTGTCCTTTAATGACTTGGGAGAAAGCCATCTTTGGGCGACATGTCCTTCAAACAGATCAGCAAAGCAGAGAATGCCCCTTTTCTTAGCCACAGCTGGACGCTGGCGGGGGGAGGGGATTATCAGCCCCACCCCCACCCCCAGCCTCCCGAGTCCACATCTCAGGTGTCCAGCTGACAGCAAGGTGCCTGCCCGCCTCCACCTCTTGCGTGTTCTCACCTGAGAGCAGGTGGGAGAGGCAGGGCGGGTGTGGATGCTGGCAGAGCCTGGGACGTGGACAAAAGCACCTGCTGAGAGAATGAGGGATAAAGATTAGAAACTGAGACGGCTGTTTCGTGTTTCCGAGGTGCCCCCACATACTGCCTCAACAGACCGTCTAGTCCCGACCAAGTCGGAGTCCTCCCAGCTTCAATGGGCAGGCCTCAGAGTCCGGGAAAATCCACAGGACGGGCTTGCTGCCTCAGGGCGGACCAGGGACAAAGCAGGGACTGGGGGTAAGCTTCTGGGGTGTCAGGCTCCCCTTTCTGCCTGTCCCTCCCAGCCTTCCTCCCCCACACCCTGGCGGGGGTCTCCTGCTGCCCCTCCCTCTCCAGGCCTGGGGGGAGGGAGGATGGTGGGGGAGACCTGAGACCCCGAGTGCAAGGAGCAGGGTGCTGGCTGTCTCTCCCACCCCGTCAGGAGTGGCTTTCCCCAGAGGATGTTCGCCTGGAGAGGCCACCGGAACGGCTCCGTGCGGAGGTTGGACCCTGCCCTGCCAAGGGCTGGGCAGCACCACCAGAGTTTCTGGACTGTCTGACATTTGGACAGGGTCTCAGGTGTGTTCAGGGACCCAGGCGCAGGGTCCGTGTCATCCAGAACCACAGAGATGCCCTTGACCTCCCATTTCTTCAGCCCTGACGTGGGAACAGGAGCTCCCTGCCGGGAAGGGGGAAACCTGTCCCTTCCCTCTGCCACGGGGCGTGGACCCTGATCACAGGCCTGCTGGAGAGGGCCCTTGCGGTCCAGTCCTCACTGTGCCCTGAGTGCACGTGGGGGTCCAGGGAGAGAAGAAGTCCGAAGACTCAAAGGTCCTCAGGGCAGACCCGGGCAGGGCAGGTGGCCAGGCAGAGGGGCCCCCGGCAGGGCGAGTGCCAGGACACAGGTTCCTCCTGGCTTTCAGGGACAGGCTCACCCCTGGGCTGCACAGCCGCCATCCTCCCTGCCCCCAGCCTCCATCCCTGGCACTGATCCCCTCCTGACTGGGTCCTGGTTCCTCCTGTGAAGTGAGTAATAAGTCCTCAGGGCCAGGCCGGGGGCTCGGTCCTCTCTCTCCCCGAACATCTGTCTCTGCTCCGAACGTCGCAGGTGCCCAGCGAGCATTGACTCCATCAGCGACTCCACAACGGACTCGTGGCGCCCTGTGAAGTCCAGTCTGAGGACCAGGGCCTCGGGGACGGGTCCAGTCCCTGTCCTTGGTAGCCCTTCCCCTACTGACCTGTGCCACTCGGAGCAATGCGGGTCCATCTTGCCATCAGAAATCTGCAGATTCCAGCAGCGCTTAGCGTACTTGGCAGGGCAGGCACCAGGCACCTGTAAGACACAAGGATACAGGTGAGGCTACTTCCCATTTGTCAAATCAGAAACCCCGCGGGTGTGGACCCAAGCATTACAGTCCCACCTCCACCCCTCCCCAGGTGGTTCTAGTGCTTGTGAGCGTTTGGGAAGACCCTTCCTTGGATCAAGGTGAGCTCAGGACGCCCCTGCATCACCGCACGTACCAGCCCTCTTGCAGACGAAGCCTGGCCAAGCCCTTCCCAAGAAGCCCAGCTCGGGTGCCACCGGCGTGTCCCCACCCCCAGACCCACCCCAGGAAAGGCTCCTGCCACTGACCTGCCTTCCCGCCTGCAGCATAGCCAGGCTCCCTGCCCTGCACTGTGGCTCAGGTTCATGCTCTCTCCAGGGCCTGTATCAGGGCTTCAGAGCAAGAGGGGCTGCCGGTGCCTCCCTCAGACCCCACTGCCCAAGGGTCGCTCATGGTGGGCACTGGCCAGGCTGGCCTTCTCTCAGCGTGGCCCCCGTGGCTGCAGCCTCCTGACGCCCAGCCTCTTGCCTCTCCCTCCATTTGCTCATCTGAGGCCTCAGAACTTCCTGGACTGCATTGGATGAGGAGGGCAAAAGCCACAGGACGGAGACCATGGGGTCTTGTTGTCTGGATTTTCCAAATATTCTGAGAGAGTTTTCACAGAATGTTTCTTCTAACGCTGCCAACCCCAGCTAAGCTCCCTCCAACGCTGCGCGCATGCCCGGACCTGAACCCTCGGACCAGCTGCTGGCCGTGCCCTGGCCCGTCTCTCCTCCCAGGAACGGGGTCTCTGTCTATCGGGATTGGGGGGGAGGTTCCCTCCTGGGCCCTCTGTTGTGTTCCCTGTCCCCTGGCTTCTCTGCCCCCCGTTGCTTAAGGCATTCCTACATCCACCTCCCATTACAGGGTGCAGAGAACTCAACACTGCACCCTGATATAAATGCAGCACCCGAACTCGGAGCCGCCCTGCGGGGCTATCCCCTCTCACCCCAGCCGGCATGGAAACGTGCCGAGAACCAGTCATAATGTTCGCTGGTGGTGGCCATCGCTGCTCCAAAACTCGGGGAGCCGCGTGTTGTCGATGATTTGGGGGTAATTTTCCATTGAAAACTCTGCACGCTCATTGTATTTTCTTTCCTTCTTAGTTCCTTGGGGTTTTGTTGTTGTTTTTCTTTCTCTATTTTTTTTTTCTATCATCACAAAATCCACAGAGAGACAACTGGAGTTAGCTAGTCAGCTGTGCAATACTTGGGCTTCCTGGCAACAACTTTGTGAAAAAGAAGCGCAAACCGATCATCGTTCGGGCCCCGGGGAAGGGAGCTGGCCGTGCCGTGGGCAGGCCGCGTGGGCAGGGCTCCAGCCCCGGGTGGGCAAAGCTGGGGCCTGGGGGGCCGGGCGTGGTCTCGGGGGGGCCGGCCTGGCCAGGGGTCCTGAGGTGACAGACGCCCCGCAGGTGACAAGAAACACCGTGAAGGCGTTCAGTTTGATGGGTTTCACCTGGAGCCAACCCCAGGACAAACATGTTAAGCCCCAGGCCCCCGAGGGTGTCCCTGCCCTGAGCTGCTGAGCTGAGACGCCAAGCCCCGTGGGCACCAGCGCGTTCGCTTTGTTGCGCTGACGGCGATTCTGCTGCGCTCAGAAGAATGTCTGCAAACACTTCGAGAGACATGCAAGTGTAAACGGCGTCTGCACACTCTCGTTACCGCCTCTGGCCGGCGCCGCTTGCTGCACACGGCCGGGGTCAGGAGCCTCTGAGCTGAAGCCCCCACCCCCTTAGCTCAGCTCTGCCCGGGTCCTGGGGTGACTTTCCTGCTCCATAAGGAAATCAGGGCTGGAGGCAGGGAGACGCCAGCCTCCCAGCAGCCATGGTATCTGGTTAGCAAGATTCAGCACCCAGAGGCGCCCACAGGTGTCCTCAGACACCTGCTCCCTCTGCACCCCCAGCCTCTGGGCAGTGGAGGGTTAACTCAGCGGGGCTGGGGTGATAGCCCTTCCCCTTCCGTTCTTGTTGGGTCCTGGGGGTGTCTACCCGTTAAGAGTGTCTGGGCACCCGGAGCCTGGACCTGCCTGGTGTCTGTGTTAATGCTGTGACCTATGGGCTGCGTACATCAGTTTGACCCGGGAGGACTGGGGTCTGAGTAGGGCAGCCACGCAGGTGATCCGTGTCCACGAGAGCCCCCTCACGTGTTGTCGCACGCCGGTGCTGGGCAATCAGCAGAGTCTGCTCGTTGCCCCTGGGCCAGGACGGCGGCAGCGCAGCCTGCTCTCTCCTGGACCCTCCCAGGCGTCCTCTCCTTTGTTGATTTTCATCTGTGTCCTTTCGCTACAATAAACTGTAACCTCTGTGTCCTGTGGGTCTTTTTAAAGGATCATCAAAACTAAAGGTGGTCTTGGGGACCCCTGACACATCCTTCTCCCTAAAAATCCCCAACTGGTATCTCCATGGGAGAAGGATTAAGATGATTCCTGCCCTTTTCGGGAGAAAGGGACCTTCTGACGTTCTCATGGCAGAGGGACGGGCAGGCATCTGTGAAGGGGAGGAAGATGACAGCCTGAGTCCCAGTCCACGACCTCCTTTCCCTGCCACTGAGACTGGAGGTCGCAGCAGGTCGGGCCCGGCTCCAGGCCCCAGGGGAGTCCCATGAGAGGGCACTGGCCCGCTTGTCGCAGGGTCTAGGACAGTCCAGAGCCGTCGGATGCTGGTCCTGAGGCCAGCCAGGGTCTTGCTCCCACGCCCGGGTTCCCACCCGGAAGCCGGCCCTGGTGGTCGGCCCCACAGGCATGTGTGCAGACTTGGAAGCCTGCCCCTCCCCCCCAGCCACGGGCCTCCCAGCTCCTGCCTCTCTCTGGGCGCAGTGTCTCCACCTGAATGATGAGGGGCATCGTCCCCGCCTCAGAGGGTAGACAAAACGGCGCAGTCTATGTGAAGTGCGGGGTCCGGTGCCCAGCGTGTAAGGGTTGGCGTGGGAAGCGGTGTCTACGCCCACGTCCGGGATCCCAGTCAGCAAGCCTGGCAGCCGTCACCACCCCTCACTGGAGGACTTAACCTCGTCTGCGCCACCTGGGGGAGGGCGACAGTACCACTCTGCCCAGCAGCGCCACTGGGGACGTGAGGGAGCTCACACAGCACCTGAGATGGGGTATGCCACCCGTGAAGGCCAGCTGCTGTGCCCAAGTGCTGGGGGCACTAGTCATGCGACCTTGACAGGCCCCCTTATAGTGCCGTGGCATCTGCCTCCTCACCTAGGAAACCGGGAACATGCTGCTGCCACCCGGTCCTCGTGAGGACCGCGGGGCAAAACACACGTAACAGTTTGAAGAGCCCGCAGGCCCGCACGCTTCCCATGTTCACGTGGGGCTGGGGGCTGAGTTTTCATGTACAACAGGCCAGGGTTCTTTCCAGAAGCAGAGGTTGGCCCAGGGTAACAGCGGGACAGACGCAAAGACAGGGGAGGACCAGGCAGCCTTGTTCACCCGATGCTCACGCAGGGACCACGGAGCCGGGCGGAGACCCGGGACCACAGAGAGACCGGCTGTGGGAGCTGTGGCCCCTCCAGATGGGAGAGCTTGAAGTGGATTGAGAATTGGGTCAGGGAGGAAGCAGAGAGTTGAATCTGATCATTGATGGAGCCCCTGGAGGGGAGCACAGACTGACCAGACTGGAGGATGGAAGATGATCCGGGTGAACCCAGGGCTCAGCCTGGGAGACCGGCTCCTCCGCAGGTGTCAGGGCAGCTCTTAGCAAAGGTCTCGTCAGTGGCCTGATAGAACCATCCAAACGTCACAATCCCCGGCCTCAAATCTAGACCCAAATCCCCCCCAACTTGAGAGGATCTCCCTGTTCTTGCTGGGGGCGCTGAAACTGTTTCTGAAGTGCAGGAGCCTCTTTGAGCGCCAGGAATGCTCAGAATCACATGCAGATGATAGGATAAATCAGATTCACTCTATACATCCTTCCCTGTTATGTTCAGGGAAGAGTCTGTGTGCTTCCAAGTTTACAATGTTGAAGACAGTGAGGCATGTTTAAGGCTCCCACAACATAGCTTTTCCCGGTTTATCCCGAAGAATTGATGATACTGGTTTAAAACCTGCTGCTCCTTCTGGACTCGTGCATCAAAGCTGAGAGGTAAGAGAAACGGACTGAGTGTGTGAACAGGATTGCAGCGTTTGTTAGACCCCGAGTCCCGCCAAGTTTCTAGACTCAGTTACCAACTGAGTTTTGAGTCACTGCTGGATAAACGGGAAAGGTCGGGGAGTAAAGCGTTGAGGTCTGTGAGCTGAGACAGGTGTCCTGTGTGGGACCTGCCCACGCAGGCAGGAATCTGGGGATGGTGGGTGGGTAGCTGGGGGGCCACTGAGTTTTCTAAAAAAACTGGAATTTTTTTAAAGCACATGGGCCTCACGGTTGAAGCTTCCTAGAAAGAAAATCAAAATACATTCAATTTGTAAGTACAGTTTAAAATGCCCAAGGGGATTTAATGGACAGGATTGGTTACAAGAGTTTCTGTCACTTGAGTTACTCAGTCTCCAGGTTCCACATGAAAGCGATCGTTAGAACTCCCCAGATAAACGCAAAATAAATTAAAAAGAGTTACAAGTGGGATTTAGTTAGGGAAAATAATTGTCTTTAAGTAATGTAACCTCAATAAATGATAAGGTCACATTTTCAGCAGTTGTGAAGGTGCTTTCCGTGCACAGCAGCCTCCAGGACATCCGAGCCCCCGACGGGGCGTCCGTCAGCGCCAGGCAGGTGCAGGGCTCAGACCCTCTGAGGACGGAGGTCCGGAAGCCCCAGGACCAGAGCGGGACAGTGAACATGCCTGGGGCAGCCACCTGGATCCTGAGGCCGCCTCCTCCCCAGGCTGCACCCCATCCCCTCCTCACCGCAGGAGCCAACAGCAGGCCAGCCAGTAAGGGAGGCGACCCTGCAGGCCGGGAGCACCGTTCCTGCACCCAGCACCCGCCCACTTCCGGGCGGAGGGTGGGGAGTGGGTGAGAGGTCTGTGCAGACCTGAAGAGCGGGTCACCCGGGCTCCTGGGCCGCCCGCGCGGTCCCCGCCCTGCCGCTCCGAGGAAGAATCAAGGATCAGCTTGGTGGCAACACTGCCGTTGATGAACGCACTGCTGAGAGGTCTCCCGGAGGACACGGGTCCTGTCTGCACCCCGGGAGCACGTGGCCAGACCTTGTGGAGGTAAAGAATTACAGGAGCCTCCCTGGGAAAGAAATGGGGGTGCCCGGTGGGCCAGACCTCTGTCGTGAGCAGGCCAGGCCCCTGAGAGGGTAGAAACCGGATTTGGGCACAGCGAGGGCTAGGGGACAGGGACACGAAGGGGGGACATAAGGTCGCTGTGGCCCCAAAGCAGTGAAAGCGGGAACAAAGCCCGCGAGCGGCCCGAACCTGGGCCAAGAGCTGACCTGCTCCCAGTCAGGCCCGCATGCTCCGTGGGGCTGGGCTGGCCAGCCCCCTCCCCAGAGGGGGCCACTGGCTGGTCCAGGGCTGTGGGGCTCTCCCCAGCACGGGGCACAGCGGGAGCCAGGGGCCACGCCAGCCTCCACGGGGATGAGGCTCCCTGGACGCTGGGCGCACTGGGGGCCCCTCCATCTGTGGCCAGGGCTCCATCGCAGGCTTCCTCCCTCGCAGCCTGCCTCCTCCCCAGGGCTCCCCACTGTGACCAGGTGACTGGGGATCCTGGAGAAACGGGGTCCCAGCAGGGATGGGCTCAGACAACCCGCTCAGAGAGAGACCTGGGGCTGCTGTTGGGGTTTCTGCCCCACTGTCCCAGCCCCTGCAGGGTCATGCCATGTGGCAACCACCCCCCGCCCCCTCCCCAGGCCCCCCTGGCAGGGAGAGTCCTGGAGTAGGGCAGGCAGGGACCGAGCTTCACCCTGCCCACCTGGGGCCAGGGCTTGTGTCCACCCCGGGGTTGTGTTTTTAATGTTCTGCTCTGCTGTCCTGAGTCATTGAAAATTCTTTCTCCAGAAACAGAGGAAGGTCAAGGTTACAGCTTGGCCGGGCCTGGGATGGAGGCCCCGCTACCAGGTGGTCAGGGAGCTAGGTCCCATCATAAGACCCTAGAGCGGCCTTGCTTAGCAGCCTTTCTCACGTTTGTTTGCACACAAACCCTCTTCTCCCCACGGGACTCGAGTCCTGCAGCCCCTGCTGTGGAACATGGTGTGGTGGCCGTGACCAGGGACAGCCCAGGGCTGACGTCCAGGCCCTGCACTTACTGCTTCGCTGGGGGAGGTCCCTGAGGTCTCAGGGCTTCTGCTGTCCCTCTGTGGTCTGATGCTTGTCTCCCAAGACCACAGCACAAGTGGGCGATGTGTGCCTGGCACCAGCTCTCAGGCTTTGAGGTGAGTGTTCTGCAAACATCATTGCCGCCGGACGGGCTGGGAGGATGAGCAGGGGCCTGACCCTAAAGGGTAGGTGGCTTCCTTGGCATCTCTCTCGGCGGCCGGGGCAGACTTAGAAGAGAGCTCACATAACCCGCCTCAGGCTCCCCCAGGGCCCCAGGGGAGGATGTCTAAGTGGGAACTGGGCCCTTCCTGTAGGAACTATCCAATCAGAAGCCATCGCTCATCCACGAAGAACATTCTGGAAGCATGGCTTGACGAGGTTGGGTTATTCCTCCTGGAACGTGTGTGTGGCTTTCTTGTGGCCGTGGACTGGCTGAAACTGACCAGCATGATGTCAGCCCCATCCACCCATGGAAGAGGCTCCGAGCCTCAGCAGTCAGCACGGGACGTCCTCCTGGCCAGAGCTGGGGACACGATCCCAGACATTTCAATCGAGATAACCCAAGCCCCTTTGTTCAATAGCTGGGGAGACACTGCCTTTCTTCCGCTGGACACAAATGAGGGAGCACTGCTGCTCACAGCTATCTGGGGGACTCGAGGGGATTCTGGCAGAAGCTAAAACCCTGGAAGGAGAGCAAAAGGAGGGACAAAGCCTGGGTCCTTGAGAGCTGCAGGAGAGAGCCTTGCCTGAAGGCCACCCTGCCCTGCACTTTTCATCTGCAAGGGGTCATAAATTGTCTCTATCATTAAAGCCCTTTGGAGTTGAGTTTCTATTACTTGTGGCTCCAAAATCCCTGATGCTAGTATCTCCCCACTTCACAGGTGAGAAAATTGAGGCTCAGAGACATCACATGATGTGTCCCACATGGCAGAGCCAGTGCCTTTAACCTCGACCCCACCCTGACTCCCACCATCACACGGCAAAAGCTCTGAGTATACTGTGGGCGAACGAACCCGCCCCCTCCCAGGAGCAGTCCCTACCGTGGAGTTCCTCTCACCAGAGTCTGGGATCTTGAAAAGTGAGAACCCACAGTCCCTGATGATGGAATGACCCTGCCCTGCCCACGCCGGACCGGAACCACGTCCTCTAGGTGACACAGACGCTTCCCACTCTGGCCCCCAGATCCCCAGCTTTGCTCGAGCCCTGAGAGCCTGCGGCCAGCAGTCCCCGCTGTGCCCCACACCCCAGCCCTCGTCCAGAGAAGCTCGCTCGCTCAGCGCAGGCTCCGTGGCACAGAGACGCCATTTCCTGCTGTGGCCGCCCTAGTCCCCCCAGGAATGGAGAGGGAGGGGAAGGAAGGCGTCCCCATCCCCTGGGAAGTCTGGGCAGGGAAGCAGATTCCACACGGGTTCGGACCCCACCAGCTGGCGCCTCTGATACCCCTGCTTTGGAGGCACGAGTTCTGAGCACCCTGCAGGGCCAGTGACGAAGTAAATATTCACATTTTAAGATAAGACAAAAAAAAATTTAAACCTAAACATTCTTCTCTGCTGTTTGGGCTGTTCCCTCCCCTCCAGTGTGCACTGTGCATCTGCATTGGGTGTGAACCAGACCTCCCCAAAGCAGAAACACCTGCTCAACCATACGATTGCTTTTTCTTCTTCTGACACCAGCCATGTAGCACCTTAGAAGGCAGCATTCCTTTCTCCACCCTGTAAGGGGTCGCGATGACCCACCACTCGCCTGGTATGTGCAGAATCTTTGGTGAACTTTATGCATGAGGCCAATGTACCATTTCCCTTAAAGACAGTGATTACAGCAGATGGGTCAGACGGCCTGGGGGGGGGGGGTACTGGGCTGCACTTAATGGAAGCTCTTAGCTTAAGTACTTACTTATGATCTTATTAATGTTACTAGCCATATTCTGTGTCTCTTACAAGAGTATTGTTCCTTGCATTACCAAATGTGTGCCTGAGATTCAGATAAAATTAGTGACGATGAGGCAACTGGAAATGACTGAGCATTGTCACCGTTCTTCCGCTGTGAGCTACCACTAGGTCTTGTATATATTTACACAACGTTGTAAAATGACTGTAATGCAATAAAAAAAAGTTTAAAAAAAGGAAAAGATTGATCAAAAATGTAGTTTTATATGAAAGAATGCTATTTGCAGCAACATGGCTGGACCTGGAGGTGATCATACTTAGTGAAGGAAGTCAGACAGAGAAAGACAAACACCATATGACATCACTTACATGTGGAATCTAGAATATGACCCCAATGAACTTATTTATGGCACAGAAACAGATTCACAGACATAGAAAACAAACTTATGGTTATCAAAGGGGAAGGTTGGTCGGGAGGACAAACTAGGAATCTGGGATCAGCAGATGCAAACTATTATATATAGAATAAACAACCAGGTCCTACTGTCCAGCACAGGGAACTGTATCCAATAGCTTGTAATAAATCATAGTGGAAAAGAATATGGAAAAGAATGTACACACATATACATGTATAACTGAATCACTTCTCTGTACATCAGAAACTAACACAACATCGTCAATCAACTTTAGGTCAAAAAATATGTGTATGGTTCCATAAGATCAATGGTTGTAACAGTGTGACTCTAGATACGGGCAGAGGCAACAAGAGGGAACTGCTTCCTGGACCACCACAGACCAGTAAGACAGGCGATCCAGAGGCTGCTGGCTACTGGGCAGAGGCTCTAGTCTGGTAACAGCACACGGAGTGTTCTATCAGTGAGATCCTCGCCTGAGCTGGGAGTGGGCATTCCTAGCGCCGTGGGACAAATTGGTCACGAAATGCCTCCCAAACTTCAGTTGAAATTAAGACCGAAAGGTGTGAAATAAGGAATGTTGCCCATCTTCCCAATCTGCAAGAATCAAGCCTTTAGCCGTAGCAGTCCCCGGCCCACCAGGAACTCGGAGGGAAGATCCAGGACAGACACTCTCCCCTCGGGGAAAACTGACAAAACCGGCCCTCAGACAGCTAGGTATTTTCGGGAGAAGTTTTTTATGAAGCTGAATTCTTGCATCCCCCCTTACTTGGAAAAGCACTGAAACCGTAGACTTGTTCCTGGTGAGCAGCAGCACGTGCTGGACTGCACGGGCCCCTTGGCCAAATCACACATACGCCGGCCTCCCCGTTACCTCTTCAGGGCAGTTCTCAGACCTTCTGCAAGACTGGGTTGGCTGGAATAAAATGTTTTTCTTTCTTTCTTAGATTGACCATTGATTAATATTTTCTTTGAGACAGCATGGTTGTCTGAGCCCTGTCCCAGCAGACACGTGCCCAGGACCCCGAAGCCCTGTGGAGTGTTCCAGCCTCGCTTAGTCTGCAGGCAAGAGGCTCAAAGCGGGTGGAAGAGAGCAAACCAGACAAGAAGGGCTCTGGCGGCTGCGGGAGCAGCGGGACTTCCGCCCTGGTCTGCAGCGCCATCTCGTGGTGGTGCCGGGGCAGAGCGGCCTGGGCCGGGGGCTGCGAGGCTGGCACCTGTGAGTCTCCACTCATTCCCCCCTTCGGTTTCCATCACACCCTCCACCACAGAGCAGATCACTGGACTTGACAACCCGCAGGCCTGGTTTCAATTCCAGCTCCTCCACTGACTAGCTGTTTGACTTTGGGAAAGTCGCATAGCGTCTCCACGCCCTCCATTTCAGAGTGAGAAAAGTCACATACAGGAGGCCTGGGATGAGGACTGAGCTAGGTGACACTTGCAGGGCACGCACAGTCCCGCCCCTCGCAGGCGCGAGAGCCCACTCTGTCCGTGAACAGACCTTCTGGGGCGTCTCCAAGGCCCCAGCGTCTGGCCTCACAGGTCTGGCCTTGCACAAACCTGGTGGTAACCTCTGCATCAGAGAGCAGTGAACAACCTCTACAGATGTCCAGGGCCACCCTGGGTCCCTCCCTTCCTCCTTCTGTTCCAACATGCTTTGAAATTAATTCCTGAGCCGTGGCAGCAGGAGGAGTCTGGGACTGGAAGGTTTAAGCTACAAGCAGTAGGCAGACTTAGGCTGCTCCTGCACAGAAGTCTTGACAGAGCAGCGCTTCAGGAACTCCCGTAGGAGTAACGTGAGCACATGTGCACACATGTGCATTATTTCGTCTCCCCCTCCCTTGGCCTCCCTGATTTTCCTGTGAGCAGTATTCACAGGGGCTTTCCTTTAGATAGATTTTGAGTTCCTAAAGGCAAGAACTCTACCTCCTTCTTTTTGTCTTCCTAATGTCAGCATAAGAACTGGAACAAACTAACATTCCTTAGATGGATGGATGAATGGATGAGTGGATAAATGGAGAGATACATGGGTGGATGGATGGAAGGACAGATGTGTGGATGAATGGGTGGATGGATGGATGGATGGATGACTGAGTGGATGGGAGGATGGGCAGATGGAATGACAGATGGTTTAGTGGATGGGTTGATGGGTACAGAGGATAATGGGTGGATGGTTAGATGAGTGGATGGAGGGACCAGGTCAGGGCACCTCACAGCACACATGCACTTGTCCCTCTCAGCACTTACCACGACTCCCACCATCTATTGATTTCAGCATCTGTCTCTCTCCCACAAGACCACGTGCTCTAGGAGGGCAGAACTAAGTCTGTCTCTCACAATTAACCACTGCACTGAGCCCAGGGCCTGGTGCATGGTGTGCACTCAGGAAATATTGTCAAAAAAAATAGACTGGGGCAGCAGAGGGGAAAAGGGGAGACCAGGTTTGTATTATTACAGGAAACACGAATGAATGGACACGGTATTTACTGAGGTTACATGAAAACTGTAGATGGAGTTTTAAATGCACATCAGCTACTTTATCTGAAATCCAAAAAGCCACACGGTCATGCGACTCAAACCAGTCGACTGAATGCTTACTGTCTCCTTTTCTAGAAAACTAAGTGAGAGGCGCCGAGCTGGTGGCAGACGTGGATGCAGCTCAAGAGGAGCCACAGACGCTCCCTGGCCCCCAGGACGCACAGCGCAGCAGCCCCTCAGGGATGCCGGGCGAGCACATGACGTGGGTGGAACCAGACAGAGCAGACAGCACGGGTGGGTGTCAACGGCACAAGCAGTTTATTCTACTCGTCCAGAGCTGCTCGTCCACAGCATTGCCTGTTGTGACTCTACAGCAACTCTTACTCGTAAATCAAAATACACCTCCCAGGTGCTCCGTACTAGTGGCTGTTGAGTACGTTCAACAAAATTAATCTCATGAATTAAAAACCATGACCATGTTATGACTCTAAGTTCATCAAGGAAAAACACTATATTTCAGGTGCTGGCTAGCAAATACAATTCAGTCTGCTTTGGACAAAGTAAAACGCGTTACCTGTCAGCATGGCGTAATGAAGAAAACTCTACATGAGGCTACTTAGATTCTGCACCCATTTCCTCATTAACTCACTTATTAACTCATGAGTTCACGTAAATAACTCACCCATCCTTCTCTGGTTACTCACTGTGTCACGGGTACACAGTGCCTCAGCCCTGGTAAAATTATTTGTTTTAATATCTGTGAAAATGCTTGGAACAATATAAACTAGTGATTATATATAGTGTTAATTCTACTTACTATAAAGATGTTCATATTACTAGGGTGCTTTGAGTCACTGCTGTGTAAATAAAAGCTACATCCTGGTGATGCAAGAGATACGTTCAAGAGCATGGGCGTCTGCTCAGAAGAACGTCAACAATGTGTGTGTGGCTGATCGGCCTTTAAAAGAACTTCAAGTGCACTGCCAAATATTTTTGAAGGTGTGAAATATTATGCATCTGACAGAGCGTCAAACGGATGAATGGATGGATGGGTGGAAGGATGGGCAGGTGGTCAGTGATAGATGTAAACAGTGAGCCAAGCCAGGAGGGCACCTGGACCACTTAGGACAGTGAGAGTCTGGGAGCCCTGGGGGGTGATTTAGGTGATGGCAGAGCTGCATCTAAGCCTGGCTGGAAGATCCCTGTGCCTGCGGCTCCAGGCACCCCGCTCCCTGCCCGCACCTCCACCCTCCTCTCCCCCGCCCGGCGGTACTTCTTGTCTGGGACCCACACAGACGATGAGCTTCCTGCGGGCAGGCAGAGGCTGGGTTTTCACCGTCTCTGGGGCTCATCCAACCTCAGACTTGGGGTGGAGCCAGCTCGCATCAGTGCTTGCGTGAAGACTGGAGCTTGGTTCACAGCCACCTGCGTGGGGAGGGGGTCGCCTGGGTCAGTGTGCCTGCAGGAGAGGAGAGGTTCACGCGGGAAGCCCCGGAAGCATGGGCAGTGGAGGAGTACCACCACCCCCAGAGTGTGACCTCTGAGCTTGCTGGATGGTGAGAGACCGGGCCCAAGTCACACAGCAGCGACTCCCAGGAGGCACAGAGCAACGGGGACCGCGGGGCTGGGCTCTGGGCCTTGGTGGGTGCGGCGCCCACAGGTCAGCAGGGTGGCCACGCCTCGGGGCCTGGTGTCCTTGCACCCACCCGGACAGAGGCTCGTCCCACGCGGGGCCGACCTTGGGGATGTTTGTTTCACGTTTTCCAAAAAGCAAACTTCTGCAGGAACTTGAGAACTAGCTCTAAATGCTCTTCACGTCGGAAAACAGAAACCGCAGGAGAAAAAGAAAAGACAAGGGGCCAGTTTTCCCTCTGATGTTTTAATTCCCAGGAGGGGGCCTTCCGGCCTGGTCACGGCGCCCACACACCAGGTCTCCTCAGAAGGTTCGCGGGACGAGTGTTGGCCTCCCTGCTGGGACTCACATTTTAAATATTAAGTAAAACCCACTGGAAGTTCCCTGTGATTCTATGCAGGTAAGTGACTGGCCTCACGTGCTGGCCCTGGCCCAACCCTTCCCATCCCGGCTGTGAGGGCACCGAGGTCCTGGAACCAGGCACACGGGCGCCCTCGTGTCCTTGGGGCCAAGGGGCGGAGACAAGGTGAAGGCACCGTGTCTCCAGCATCTGCAGGACCAGCTCCTCGGGCAGCTGGCTTTTCCTCCGGTGACGACGAAATCACCCAGAAAGGGCGCTGCCGCGTGGAGAAGTGTGCTGTGACCCTGCCCTGCTGTGCGACTGGGATGGTTCACTGGAGCTCTCTGGGCCCAACTTCCTCATTTCAAGGATGAGGCCAGGGTTGACCACACTTTGTTGAGTTGTATCAAAGGTCTGTTATCTCGAGAGAATGAAGACGTGAACATGGGAGGGTGGTCTGGCTGGGGAAGCTGCCGGCCCAGGGAGGAGACGGGGACCTGGGCCAGCCGCTGCAGGCCGTGTCCACGTGGCAGTGCCCTGACGGGGACAGGACTGAACAGGGTCAGTGAGTGGAAGGGTTTTCATGACCAAACCTTGTGGGCCCCCAACTGGACTAGAAGGCACCCCCCTGAGGCAGCTGGTAACTTTACTACTAAAGTTGAATTGAAGTTACCACTGCTCACCCCCTATTTGGAGCTCCAAGTGTGGCAGGGGACCCCAGCGGTAAGCAGCACCTGCCTCCCGGGAAGGCTCTTTCCTTCCGACCCCAACAGCCACTCCCTCCGCTGCTGGATGCCTGGTGCCCCACAGAGAGATCTGTGCACCCCTTAGCTAATTATCAAAATACAAATTCTCCCGTAAACGGAAAGGCCAAGGGGCAGCGCTCCCAATACCTGCCGGTCGCGCGCGCGCCAGCACGAGGGAGGCACTGTAGCTCGGCAGCTAAGAGAACGGACCCCAGATCCAAATCCCAAATCTGCCACTTCCCAGTCACATGCCCAGGGGTACATCTTCACCTCCTTGCCCAGATCCCCGTCTGAGAAATAGGGACAATAAAAACACGACGCCATGGGATTGTCGGGGCCCTGAACAAGGAAACGTTGGTGCGGTGCTTAGAACCCGTCACGTGAGGCTAATGTTAGTAGGATCACGGTTCCTCCCCTGAGAACGGCTTTGAGCAGGAGGTGAGGGAGACTCCAATGAGACAAAGGGGTCAGGAAGGACATGGGGAGAGATCAGCTCAAGTCTGGGGGACAAGCCACTGGAATCTGGGGGCATTCCAGCTCTTCCAAGAGAGCGGGGCTCCAGCTCTACAGGGCAGAGCAGAGCACGCAGCCTCCAGGGCCCCGGGCTCTGCACAGAGAGGGCTGCAGGCACCGTGCGGGGGGGGTGGGGCGGGGGGGCAGCCGTGGGAATGCGCCCCAGGGCCTGCCCCCTCCCCATGTGGCCCTGCATGAGTCAGTTCTGCGGGGTGCTGGCCCTTTTCCATCTGGAACTGCTGTGAAGCGGGCTCCCCCCGAGGATGGGCTTGTGCAGGGGGGCGAGAACAAAAGAAAACACACACCTAAACCCAGTCACCCACGGAGGAAACAGTCAACAATGCGATCCTTGTTCAGGTGTGCCTCCTGAGATGATGCAGAGAAAGAACCCACAGATGAGGGCACAGATGGGGGCGCAGGTGAGGACCAGAGCCAGTCTCAGGCTGCCGCCCACCCCCCAGCCGGCATCACCTCTGACAGCGTTAAGGAAGCATCACTAAAAGCTACCAACCGTGGTCTGTGATCTTTTCTTCTACTTTTTTAAAAAATCTCAAAACCTTCTCAGAAACAAGTCTGGCACCCCCCACAGTGTGGTTAGGTCTGTTCCGACAACACTGCAGCCCAAACGGACGTCATCCGATCTCAGGGAGCTACATTCAGACCCAGAGGAATGAGGCCCACGTGCCCCTCGACAGCTCAGAGGGTGTCCACACTCTCAAAGGCTCAAAGCACTGCTTGGAGCTCATGACGTCTGTCCCCGTCACGTCACCCGGGACATGCGGCTGGCCCCCGGCTCGCAGAGCTCGGAGGAGAATTTTACCTACTAGGTCACCGGTTTACTGTAAAGGGGTGTAACTCAGGGACCGGCAGATGGAAGAGACGCAGAGGGCAGGTGTGGGGTGGGGCCCCGGGCTTCCGTGACCTCTCCAGAGTCACTCTCCCCAAATCTCCACGGGTCCACCAATGTGGACGCTCCCTGAACCCCATTTTGGGGTTTTTTTTATGGAGTTCTCATTACAGAAACACAATTGATGAAATCATTGGCAATTGAACTCAGTCTCCAGCCTGTCCCCTCCCTGGCGGCTGGGGAGGGACTGAATGCTCCAGGCCTCCAATCACATGGGTTGGTTCTCCCGGCCACCAGCCCCTATCCTAAGGTTTGGCCAAAGGTCACCTCATTAACATAACAGAACCACCCTTAATGCCATCATCATTTAGGAAATTCCAAGGGTTTTAGAAGCCCCTGCCAGGAACAGTGGACGAAGACCAAATACGAATTTCTTACTATAAACTACAATATCACGGGCATGAAACACCGACCCCCGCAACCCACCCTTTGCCCAAACCACCAGGACACGCTGCGCCGTGACCGTTGGGGGGTGAGGGCGGGACTCAGCGTCAGACGCATCGCACCCACCTCGGGCGGGGGCGCCTTATTCACGGAACACCTGGTAGCTGAAGTTGTCGGCCTGGGTTCTGAAGCTGTACTTTCCCGTCACTCTCTGGTATCGCGTGATGAGAAGGGCAGCTGCCCCCGCCACCGCGGCGAGGACGGCCACTGCGATGAGGACCAGGTAACCGGAGCCCAGGCCCGGCTCTGCACCCGGAGGTGGTCCTGCAGGGACAAGATAGGCACAGGTGGGAGGTCTGGTCCCCAGGGGGGCCCAGCATCGCCCCTGGAGCGTGGTGGGGCTCAGGACGGAGCCCGCCGTGGGGCAAGTGCTCACATGTCGGCCACTCTGTAAAGGTATCACAATGTGGCTGTGTACCTGCGGGTTCCCAAAAGTGCAGGGGCAGGCGTCCGAAGCCCAAGGGAGCACAGGAGCCAGGACGGCTCAGCCCACTCGTGTTCTTGATGATCCAAGAGGATCTCACTGTGCGGGAGCAACAGGGTTTCAGGCGGGAGGCAAGGATCTCAGTGGACCCCGCACAGAGACACCGCACGCGGGGCCTGCCCTCCCCAGACGCAGGGCCTGCCCTCCCCAGACCCGGGGCCGAGAAAAACACAGGAGCGCCTGGACCCACATTTCAACTATTTTCGCTGAAAATAGTGACTCACATAAATACTTGGACATGCAGGTTCACAGCAGTATCCCCACAACCACAAGGGGGGGCAGCCCGAACATCCATCAAAGGATGAGGGAGTAAACCCAGTGCGGTGCACGGCACTTGGCCATAAAAGAAAGGGGTGAGATGCCGACACACGCCACTACGTGGATCAGCCGTGAGAACGTTCACCGTGGGGCAGTCACCGAGGACCACACGTCCATCATGTGACTCTGTTTCTAGGGACAACCAAGACAGAAAGCCAATCTCGAAGATTTCAGGGACAGGGGAGGGTCTGGGGAGTCTCTCCCAGTGGGCACGGAGCTGCCTTTGGGGAGATGAAAAAGTTCTGAAACCAGAGAGCGGTGGTGTTTGCACAACACTGTGAATGTGCTAAGTGCCACTCAACTGTTGATTTTAAAACAGGGAACTTTCTATTAGGTGACTTTTATCTCAATTTTATCACAGGAGCTTATTAAAAAGTCTGGGTAGGAAAGAGCCTTCCTGGGCAACAAGGGGTAACTGAGATTCCATTTCCCATTCCCAGGGCTGTTGCCGGGAGTGGCTGCAGCTCTGGGTCTCCCGGTCATGGCTTAGGTGTGTGCAGTCACCCGAGTGCCCAATAATGGCCTAGAAGAGGCCCCCTCCTGACCGCCTGCTCGGTGACCCTGCTAGAACCCGGGCAACCCCCCATCCAGATAGAGGGACACACTGGGACAGGGACACTGGTGACGGTTGCTGGAGCAGCTGCAACCTCCAAGGAGCCTGAGGCCCCCAGACTCTGGGGCATCAGCTCCCTGACAACTTTTCCCTGGATGGGCCTTAAATCTAGCCTCCAGTGGGCCCTACCCTGTGGAAAGTCGGGCCCTCCACAAATGTTGCTGTCACTTGTACTAGTATGAGTCTTTAGGAAAATCTTAGGATTTCCATGCTCCCAAGTGGTTGCTTGTTGGTGTCCATGCTGGTGAAGTGCATGTTTTCATTAATTGTCTAAACCAACTCACCAACTCACCTTCGGAGCGAATGAGGGGCCCCCAGGACATCTGGTGCGTCACAGATGTCTCCCCACTTCTCGGTGACCGAAAGTCATCGCAATTCTGTTGTTTTAAAAGGAAAGAAAGTTCAAATTAGTTGAACAATGTTTATGAGAAATGAACCTGCTCTCAGGAGCGATACTCTGATTCGTACTTTTTTCCTGCTGGAAAGATCAAGTCACGATGGATGAGTTCAGTCAAGGGAGAAGGAGGCAGGGGGAAGCCGGACCACCTGGACCGCGGGGCTGTGCCGGGCGCGTTGGCCCAGTGGGATGGGGGCAGGGCTGGGCGGCGGGAGGGTTGGAGGAAGAGAGACGCAGCCCCCAGAGCTGTCTTAGGTACTAGCTCTGGCCCCGTGGGCGCGGGGGAGCCTCCTTTGTGTTCTCCACGCCTGCTGCCAACAGCTGCCCCTCTGAAGGCCTTTGCCTTACAAAAAGGTTCAGTGACATGACAGGATCTGCTTACTATATCCCTGCTATGGGGTGCACTGTGTCCCCTGAAAGATGCTGCAGTCTTAGCCCCAGCCAGTGGAAGTGACCTTAACTGGAAACAGGGACTTTGCCAATGATCAAGTTAAGATGGGGTCATTACAGTGGCGGTCCTTGTACAAAGAGAAAATTTGAACACAGACTCAGACACGCGCAGACAGACGACGTGTGAAGACTGCCGTCCACCAGCCAGGAAGAGGGCCCAGGAGAGGACTGTCCCTCACAGCCTCAGAAGGGACAACCCAGCCGACGCCTTGACCTCAGACTTCCGGCCTCCAGAGCTGCGCGAGGATAAACCTCTGTGATCAAAGCCGCCCAGCCTGGAGTACTTCGCTACGGCCGCCCCAGGACACCAAGCCAACACCACCCTAAAGGGACACGGAGAGAAATCTGTGAAGCTCATACTGTAGAGAGTCTGAGACCGGCAGCTCCCGGCCGAGGCTGCTGCGGCCTGAGCACTCTCAGGGTCCCAAAGGGGCCGTGGGACCAGGTGCAGGCTTGCAGCCCCCTCGGCTGGCAGGTATCAGGGGTCCGTGTTCCTTCCCTCCTGTTGTTTCGGACGATCTACTGTTTGCGAAAAGGAGATGACAAATCAGGGGTCACTGGGTATCTTCTCCTGTATCCAGTTGGTCACCCAGGAAAGCTGTCCCCCAAAGGAGAGAGAAACACACAGCAGCTGAACCCGAGGCCAGCAGAGCCCCCTCCGCCGTCCTCGGCCCCAGCTGGGACAGTCACCCCACACACTTGTCTGTGGAAGAATATCTCTTCAACCAAGAATGCAAAGCACATTTCAAATTCAAAGGTCTGCAGAAATGAGAATGTGAAATCATTCAGAATCCCAGCATACACGCTGAATGGGAAAGAGAGGGGAAAAAAAAACCCTGATTAAATATCGCAGTGGCTAGGATTCAGTAGTGTTCCATCGACGTTGCTAAAAGTAGCACTAAATTAAAGTCACATTTTCACTCCTAAATATGTGTTAAATCACCTCGAGGAGAAGCATTGTAGCACCATGACAAGGAAGGTCTGGTGTGCAGGCCAGTGGAGCGGTACAGTCTCAGAGGGACTCGGCGACATCAGAACCCCACCCAGGGCTGCCCACCAGTGAACCCTCACTTCACGCCTTTTAAGGGCCAAGTCTGCAGGGCCAGCACCTCCTCCCCAAAGGCGGGGGCCCCGGAGCCGCCCAAGCCCTGGGCTCCCCCTAACAAGGAGCGTGTGCATCCAGAGGTCAGAACAGCAAAGCACCTACTATTTGGCACGTGGTTCCAGGGGATTCCAGGCAGATGCGGAGTTTGCAGTGCAGGTAGACCATGGAGTTGTTGATGAAAGAAAAGATTTTCAGCTTAACCTGAGCCTTGTAGGAGTTTCCGTTCTCGATCACAATGGTGTGTGTGTTGGGGATGGGGCAGCTGGGAAGAGAGGAATGTGACTCATTAGTTCTAAACCAGCAGTCCTGTCCTCGTTCCCAGGTGAGTTTCCTTCCAATGCACCTGAGGCACATGGAGCACCCCCACGAGGCTCCGAGAAGGCAAGGATGGCTAGCTCTCCAGTCCCCAAGTTCCCAAGTGGAGGGTCTCCTGCAGGCGCTACCTAAAACCCAGGTCTGCATCCGTGTTGCCTGGAAATTCAGAGTCCAAAGCAGGCTACATCGGGGGACAGGTGCCCTGTGCCCCCAGAGCTCCTACCTGTTGTTAATGAAGCCAAACATGACGGGGTCCCTGGCGTTGCTGGACGGCGTCGCCCAGCACTCAGTCAGGACCACCTTGAGGTTGCTTTTCTGTTTATAGAGCCCTACTTCGATCTTGATGTCATCGCTGGCAGACACGCTGTAATTTTGAGGAATAGGAGAGTCTCCAATAAATAACTGCATCTCAGTGACAAAGCTTCCAGAGCCGTGGAGGTCCTCGATGATGGTGTAAACCCTGCAGGAGGGAGCATTTGCAGGGGGTCAGCTTCTGTGACCCACCCTGTTCCCATTCCTCCCCCAAATGCATCTCCAAAGGAGTATGGAACTAGGGAAGACCCCCCAAATGAGAACAAGCCTAGAATGGTTATTTCTTCTGAGCTGGCTAGAGCTTGGGTCAGCCCATCACTGGCATTTTGTGGCAGGCAGAGGAGGGGTGAGCTTCTCAGGGAAATGGGGGGCTCAGGTGTGCCTGATGGGGGTGCCATCATGGGCAGCTCACTAGGAGGGGCAACCTAGGTGACTGGCTCGGGGGACAGGTCTGGTTTCTCCGGTTGGTCCTAAGCTAGAAATGGGGACAAAAATCAGGGAAGCTGGCATTATCAGGTCCTGGCCACCATCCTTTTATACCTTCGGTCTCTGAGAAGGATCCTCAAGGGACTGAAACCCTAAAGACCTCCCTACTCCCGCCAGGTGATGGCACTGGGAGGAGCGTGAGCCTCAGAGCTGCAGGGGACCTCTGCACTCACCCCCACTCAGGGGTGTAGCCCGATGACATGAGGAGGTCATTCTGGAAGGCACAGTGGATGGGGCTCAGGATCTTCGGGTGGTGGATGACGCCCTCTGGGGACACGTCGTTCCTCAGCACGGTCCTCACCACCGTATTCGTCATGTTCTGAACACACACAGGCAGTGCGTGAGGTCTTCGGCCCCAGCACAGCTCCGGGTGCAGGGGGATGTTTAATGCTCACTCCCCCGAATACAGCCCCTGCCCGCTTTCCCCAGTACGAGTCGCCAGAGAGAGCACAGGGTCAGGACACTTGGTTTGGCCTGTTTCGTGTGCCCATTGTCTTCAATGGAAGAGAACCAGTGACAAACTAGGTCAGACGAGATCCCAAAAATAAATCAAATTCCTCCCCAGATGATCCCTAAGTACATTTCTGAAAACCAGAGTGCAAAGCCCTCACCAAAGAAATCAAGAGTTGGGAATGTACATTGGTGCAGCCGTTACGGAGAACAGTGTGGAGGATCCTTAAAAAATTAAAAATAGATTAACCATATGATCCAGCAATCCCACTCCTGGGCATATACCCAGAGAAAACTCTAATCGAAAGGACACCTGCACCCCAATGTTCACAGCAGCATTATTTACAACAGCCAAGACATGGGAACAACCTAAATGTCCATCAGCAGATGACTGGATAAAGAAGATGTGGTACATATACATAATAGAATATTACTCAGCCATAAAAAGAATGAAACAATGCCAATTGCAGCAACATGGATGGACCTAGAGATTATCATACTAAGTGAAGTCAGACAAATATCATACGATATCACGTACATGTGGAATCTAAAAAGATGATACAAATGAACTTATTTACAAAACAGAGGTGGATTCACAGACATAGCAAACAAACTATGGTTACCAAAGGGGAAAAGAGGAGAGGGATAAATTAGAAATTAGTATTAACAGATACACAGTACTATATATAAAACAGATAAACAATAAGTTTATACTGTATAGCACAGGAAGGTATATCCAATATCTTATATTGAAAAGTGGAAAAGAATCTGAAAAAGAATATACATATATCTGAATCATTTTGCTGTACACCTGAAACTAACACAACATTGTACTCAGCTATACTGCAACAAAAAAAAAAAAAAGGAAAGAAAAAAGAAATCAAGAGTTAAAATAAATTGTTTGAAAAGTCTGTGACTTAGCAACCCACATTCTTCCTAATTCTGGGGAGAATAACATAGCACAAGAGTTCAGAGGGCAACCTGAAGAAAATGAATGTGATCTGGAAGAGGACTCTGGGGACGTGAAATGATACCACAGCTCATGTCTGCGGACTCTAGTCCCCCGGGAACAATGTGATGTCCATTAGCGTTAATGAGATTAAGTCCATAAATAAAACTATGGAGCAAATCGGTTTTGAGCTAGAGAAATGATCCCAAGGTCACCTGGTATTAAGGAGAGATTGCTCAGAATGCAAACGTTTAGCAGAAAGAAGATTTTTCAGATAGTTGTGTACCAGTACAAGTAGATGGGCTTCCCAACATCAAAGAGAGTTCTGAAATTTCTCCAGAGCCCAAAACAGAGACGAAGACCCTGAGGTCTTCGGTGACCGCCCGTTTGCTCCGGTGGAGAGCACTGCAGGAGAAGACACACATTTCTGTGAAAACTGCCGTCTTATACTGATGCTGAAGTCTTTTGTTTAACAAAATGCCTGAAGCTGTGACTATCCATCTGAAGCGCTTTACTTGCTAATGGCTTGGAGTCTGACTGTCATGGTGGCGGACTCCCCGAGATCAGCACCCCTCCCTGACGCCTCCGAAAGCACCCCTGCGAGCACAGAGCACAGGGCCGAGCGAGGGCCACCGGGGGTTCCCTGTGGTTACAACGGTGTCTCACAGCCGGTAGGGGACATTGCCTGCCCCCGTTACAGTCGCTGGCCTCTACAGTTCAGAACTAGACAAGGGAAATACGTGTGAAATAGGTTCATCAGAGCCATCACATAAAGAGGAAACGGGGGTGTGGCTGAACTTACACCAGTGAAGAAGTGTGGATTAGAGGCAGTGGAAACTCAAAGCCAAGTAAAGCAGGTGCTATTGGAATTCTTGGAGGACAAAAGAGCAGAGCATAAGCCATATGGCAAAGGGTTCAGTCCTGACAAGGTCACCAGCACAGGGTTGGCTGAAAATAGAAATGTTGAGACTAACAATACCAATGAGGCCTGCGAATCTGACAGACGAGGAACCCGGTGGCCAGACAAGCCTCGGTGGGTCTGAGAACAAAGTATCCGCAGGGAAAGCCTCGACAGGTAGGGAAGGCGTTGTCTGCTCTCTGACGATCGGATGTGAAAGTCCCTGAAGAGGACATTTTGAGGTCCCTTTCCCTTCTGCAGCTCCTGCACCTGCTCCATACTGGCTGTTTTATAAGAAATCATAGAATGGGTGTATTTCCCTTGTGTGCATCTTAAACAGACCTGGACAAACTGATGAAGTTGCTTACATTAAAGAATCTGTAGCTCTTGAACATCATACTTAACAGTGAGAAGCTGAAAGCATTTCCTCTGAGATCAGGAACAAGATAAGGAAGCTCACTCTCACCGCTTTTATTCAACATAGTTTTGGAAATCCTAGCCACAGCTATCAGGCAAGAAAAAGGAATCCAGATTGGAAAGGGAGAAGTAAAACCGTCGCTGTTCGCACAGGACGTGGTCCCACACACAGACGCCACCAAGACACTCACCCACGAATTCAGTGAAGTTGCAGGAACAAAACTAATATACAGAAATCTGCTGCATTTCTGTACACTAAGAACAAACTGTCAGAAAGAGAAATTAAGAAAGCAATCTCATTCACAATCACATTAAAAAAAAACACCTAGGAATCAATTTAAGAAAGTAAAAGACTTGTATTTGGAAAACCGCATAAAACACAAACAGGTGGACAGGCACAGTGTCTTCATGGATTTGAAGAACTAGTATTGCTTAAATGGCCGTACTACCCAAAGCAGTCTACAGATTCGATGCAATCCTTGTCAAAATACCAATGGCATTTTTCATGGAACTAGAACAAATAATTCTGAAATTTATATGGAAGCACAAAAGACCCTGAATAGCTCAGACAATCTTGAGAAAGGACGAAGCTGTGGTGTCACAGCCCCGTACTTCAAACTGCACTACGAAGCTACAGCATTCAAAACAGCATGGCACTGGCACAAAAACAGACAGACCAATGGAACAGGACAGAGAGCCCAGGAATTAACCTACACGCTTACAGTCAATTCATCTACGAGAAAGGAGGCAAGAATATACAACGGGGAAAAGTCAGCCTCTTCAATAAATGGTGCTGGGAAAACACCAAACTAAATGAAGCTAAAAAGCTGCTGCACAGTGAAGGAAACTCTCAACAAAACCAAAAGGCCATCTACTTAGTGGGAGACGATATTAGCAAGTGATACGTCCAATAAAGGGCCAATATCCAAAGTGTACAAAGAACTCATACAACTTAACATCAAAACAACAAACCACCTGAGCACAGGGTCCAGGTAGACAGTTTCCCAAAAACATACAGATGGCCACCAGGCACATGGAGTGATGTTCGACATCAGAACCACAGTGAGGTATCAGCTCACACCAGTCAGAACAGCCATCATCAAACGTCTGCAGATAAATGCTGGAGAGCGTGTGGGAAACAAGGAACCCTCCCACACTGCCGGTGGGAATGCAACTGGTGCAGCCACTATGGAAAACAGTATGGGTTCCTCAAAAAATTAAAAATAGAGCTACCATATGATCCAGCAATTTTATTCCTGGGTATCTATCTGAAGAAAACAAAAACATTAATTAGAAAAGATATATGCACCCCTGTGTTCCTGGCATCATTATTTATAATAGCTAAGATGTGGAAGCAACCTAATGCCCATCAACAGATGAATAAATAAAGAAGATGCGTGATGTGTGTGTGTGTGTGTGTGTGTGTGTATTTAAAGGACTACTACTCAGCCATAAAAAAGAATGAAATTTTTCCATTTGAGACAACATAGACGGACCTGGAGGGTGTTATGCTCAGTGGAATGTCAGACAGAGAAAGACAAAGACTGTATTATTTCCCTTATATGTGGAATCTAAGAAACAGAACAAATGAGCAAACACAACAAAACAGAGTTACAGACATGGAGAACAAATAGGTGGTTGCCAGAGGGGAAGGAGGGAGGAGGAGAGAACTAGGTGAGGGAGATTAAGAGGGACAAACTTCCAGCTGCAAAATAAATGAGTCGCGGGGATGAAATGTACAGCCTGGGGAATACAGTCAATTACTGTGGGACATCTTTGCGTGGTGACACCTCATAACTAGACTTACCCTGGTGAGTGTTTTGAAATGCAGAGAAATATGGAACGACTGTGCTGTCTAACAGGAATTAACACAGTGTTGCGGGTCAATTATACTTCAAAAAGAAATTCATAGAAAAAGAGATCAGATTTGTGGTTACCAGAGGCAGGGTTGGGCAGAGGGGGAATTGGATGAAGGTGGGTCAAAAGACATAAACTTCCAGTTACAAGATAAATAAGTACCAGCGATGTAATGTGCAACATGAGAAAAGTAATTAACACTGCTACCCCTATATATGAAAAGCTGTTAAAAGAGTAAATCTTCAGGGCTCTCATCACAAGGAAAGCCCATCTCTTTCTATTTCTTTAATTTTGCGTCCCTGTGAGTCAACGGATGCTCATTACACTTGCGATAATCATTTCATGATGCAAGCCAGTCAGATTACTTTAACTTTCCATAGTGCTTTATGTCAGTTACAGCTCAAAAAAACTGGAAGAAAACATTTTTGAGAAGAATCTTTAGCTCTTGAACATTACTGGTCTCTCTAGGCTTTTATGCGAATAGAGAACTTAGAATGACTGAAAGGCATAATAGTATTTAGAGTTCATTTTCCTTGGTAGAGACTAGTGATGCATTAGCTTCTGGGAACAAACACATACAGGTTCTTAACTGAATTATCCAACATGGAAGCACTTAAACACCTGAATGGAGACCTGCCTCCTGCGTTTGCTTCTTAAAGTGCTTGCGCTCCTATCTCCATGTTTTTGGAGCAATTGCCTGCGTGATGTTTACCGTCCCTGCAGTTCTTCAGCTAAGAAATAGAATCCCATTCAGCACATCCGCGAAGCCACATCTGGGATGGGCTGTGCCAGAGGCACCGAGTCCAGGACGTGTGTCATCACAGCGTGTGCGCCCTGTGCCCTGAATCCCTTTGAGAACTGCCTCAGACCACCTGGGCAGTCCCCTTCTGTCTTCACAAGAATTTTACACATATTTTTGGACGTGATTCTGTCCTCCAGTGAATTTTGGGGGGCATGGACTAATTCGTATTTCTTATAGCCATACTTGGCACCATCTGTATACAGTACATCAAACTAAGAGGTGAGATCTTAAATTTAAATTTAAAAATTTTTAAATAAAAAAGTTAAAAATTAAAAACAATTTGAATAAAATTTAACAACAACAACAACAACGCCAGGAAGCAGAGCCAGCTAATGCACGTAATCTGCTGTGTCTGCATATAAGTCAGTCTGGGGGCATCTTAACTTTTTGACAAATTTCAAAACACAGGAGCCCCTGTGGTTTCCAGGGCCCAGATGACTCATGAGAGATGAATTTCCCTTTGCTCTGAACAGCCCTGAATCCTACTGAATTTAATTGCTAAACCAGGTGTTTGTCTAGCTCAGAAAAACAGCGAGCAGGAGAGCCCACGTCGGCGCCTCGCCCGCGGCCCACCCGCCCGGCTGCAGGCGGTGCTGACTCACCGGGGTACAGCCTGGCGCCCCCCGCGCCTGAGCGCCGCGGGCAGGAGCGGCCTTGCCTCCAGCACCTTTCACTTACAGTCTACCAGCCCCGCGTCCGTGCGGGCCTGAGAACCGCGGGGGCAGCTCTGCCCTCGCCGCGCCCCCGCCCGGCTTGTGCTCAGACGCCAGCTCAGAACGGAAGCTGCCCACTCACGGCTGCCAGCCCCCCTCCCCGTGTGCCCACCTCCAGGTGGCAGGCTTAGAGATCGTTAAGAAAGGGAAGCAAAACCCTGATGGTTATTTTCCAGTTGTGCTGGTTGGAGGGGTTGGAGTGGGGCCGATGAAGGCTGTGGACACTGGAAATGTCCCAGTTGGTCCTTCAACCCAAGGACCGTGTCTGTGGCCTGAGGGCCTCCAAGGGGAAAGTGGATTCACGCTCAAGGGAGGCCAGCCAGGCCCACGTGTCCATCTGCGCTGACCCCACAGCTGCTTGGCCCGCCCTCGGCCCCGGGCCCGGCCTTCACCAGGGAACTCGCCGAGGGCTCCAGCCAGAGGCTCGGAGGGTGAGGGTCTCCCGCCCATCCTGTGCCAAGGAGGCCCCTGCAGAGGCAGAGTCACAGAGGGCACAGGGCTGCTCCTCAGAGGCAGTGTGACATTGACCTTGCTCCCCACCCCAACTTTTCTGAGCCTCCAGGTCCCATTGGCTAAATGTGGATATTAATTCCTGGTCTGGGGTGACTGGGGATGCTCAACACCCAGCTAGCAGCTCCTGGGGTCCTCAGGGCCTGATACCCTCCCCACTCCTGTTCTTAAACAAGGTTGAAGGCCCTCGGGCCCTCCCCGCCCAGTGGCATAACATCCCTGATGAGAACAACCTGCCCGCAGTGGCCCGGGCCCCCTGCTGAGACCCACCCCCGGCCCACCTCCAACCTAGGACCCCTCCTCCCAGAGCCCAGCTGCCCCGCTGGCCCCACCACCTGGACACCCTCTACCTAGCAACTCCTCCACCATATCCAGGCTCCCTACTCTGGCCCCCACCACGCATTCCCCCAGCCACACTCGTGGTCCCCGCACCGTAAGCCTCTTGGGACGTTTCAGCCTCCTTTCACTGTCGTCTTCCGAAAGCACCCCTGCCCGATGTCGGGCTGTGGGCCCAGTGCTGGCCTGGCCACACCCTGTACTGGCAGGTGATGGCACCTGCTGTCCCAGGACCGCACGTTCCTCCAGGGACAGCCCCACCCGATGCTGCTTCTGCTGCCCCCAGTGCCGGGTGCCAGCTGAACCCTGGAAGGGGCTGCCCCTGCCGCCTGGCATGGCCCTGACAACAGAGGCTTCGTGCCCAGTGGCTGAGTGTGGGGCTGAGGAGGACAGCTGGGAAGCCGGAGTGTAACCGAGGCCTAGAGACAGCCTTTGGAGGAGCAGGATGGACCACGTGGTGGATGCTGCAAATCTGAGATGCTGACAGGGGCCTGGGAGCCCCGGCCCAGAGTCACCACAGCGAGCAGGGGACAAGCCAGAGCCCCTCTCTGCACGTGGGGTGTGAGTGACCCCGGCCGGGACAGTCCCCCTCGCACCACTGCACGGAGGAGGAAAGACCCTCGAATAAAGAGATTTCTGATGGGGCCACAACCCTGAGGCCAGGTGCTGCTGATGGCGCCGCCCATATCCCCACCACGCACGCGCACACACGGCCATTCCACACATACTTCACAGACACCCACCACATGCACACACACACTCACACTCGTCCATGCACGTGCACACAGACACGTTCTTATACACATGCACACGTGCACACAAACGCACACTCGGACACACACAGGCTCCCGGCTTCCCTGCCCTGTCCCCTCCCCCTCTGGCTCCCCATCCTGCCTGTGCACCACTTCTCTGGAGGACTTTTCAAACCCCGACTTTGCACCAGAATCCCTGTACCAGGGCAGCATGGTTCCCGGCGAGAGCTCAGCCCTATCCTGACCCTTCGCTGGGTCCCCCACTTAGGGTCAGAGACCTCAGGGTGCCAAGTCTTCTGGGGCCCCTGGGCTGGACGCGGCCCCTCCCCATGTTGAGATGCAGACTCCTGGATGCCGCCTCCCCGCGCCCCCACGGTGGTCCGGGCCCGGCCTCACGCTCTGCACGATGGTCCCACACTCGTTCCACGCAGCCACCAGGATCACGTGCGTGCTGTTGCGGTCGCTGACGCCGCAGGATGGGTGGCCCAGGTGCAGGGAGGACTCGGGGATGGACTCCTGCTGCAGGAAGCGCCTCTGGATGGCGATGGCCACCTTCTCGATCTCACAGAGCACCTTGACCGCTCCGGTCAGGTTCAGCCGTGGGGGCAGGCCCTGGGGGGCCAGGTGGTGCCCCTGCGCAGAGACAGTCCCAGTTCCTGCCGGGGTAGGGGGCCAGGTCGTGTTGCCAGAGGGGTCGCCTGCAAGGCATGAGGAGACAAAAGCATAGGGTGGGTCTGTGTTTTGGGACCACCAGGTGAGCCCAGCTGGGGAGGTGGGCACTGAGGGGCCGGGCGGACAGCAGATGTGCACACCTGGGGCTGCACGTGCCAGCACGGCCACACACAAGCGTGTTGCACGTTCCTGCCAGCCCAGGCAGCAGGGCCTGGCGTGGCACACATGGTCCCCGTGGCCCCCGTGGGCCGAGGAACTGAGACACCCTCCGCCCTCCCAGCCTCTCCAGCCCGACACTGGGCAGGCGCCGGACCCACTGACTTGGGATCAGCCATCTGCCCCTGGGGCCCCGAGTCTCATCTCTAAAATGGGTTAATGAAGTTTACTCTCAGGACCCCCGAGCCTAGATGGCAGGGGTCATCTCAGGGTCAACACTGAATCCCCAAAAGCTCGAATTAACGGAAAAAGTGTGGAGTGGGAAGTGGGGCCGAGTAGAACATCTCCATGTGTTGCCTGTCACTCGGGCTTTATGTCTTGCAAGATCATCTTCTAGCATCTGAGAGGACACACCTGAGTTGACGTGTGTGCGTTTTCTCAGCACAGGCGTCAGAAGAAGTGCTTGCGGGCACCACCCGGAAGGCTGGAGGGGTGGGGAGGGGTGGGGAGGCACAGGCACGCACAGGCACACGTACCCACATGCCCACATGCACGTGAGCGCACACACACACACACACACACACGCTAGGAGACTTGCCCGGGACACAAAAACATGCTGACCTCGTTTGCAAGACACACTTTTGGGGTGAATATCCTTAAAAGAACAGACTACCCGACAGTATTCTGGACAAGGGGTCCTGAGACTCTTACCTTCACAGGGTCTTCCAGAATATTCTACGGAGAAGCCGGGGGTGCCTCCCCCGCAGCTGCAGGCGAAAGACCCCAGGGAGTTGCGGCAGGTGGAGCCCGGTCCGCAGTCGTCCTCCCTCCTCTCGCACTCGTCGTAATCTGCAGGGCATTTAGAAAGCTAGCCCGGAGACCCTCCGCGGCCGCCCGACGGGGCAGGCGCGCCTCGGGAAGCGAAGTTCAGGTGCTCAAATGACAGCCGGACGGCCGCTCCGCAGGGTTCCGGAGACATAGCGGCCCCCGACTTTCTGCCGGGGGTGGGGTGGGGCCGGGGGGTGGAGCAGCACCCCCTCAGCTCCCTGGAGGCCGGCAGACCAGAGGGGCCCCACCCAGCCCTGGGCTCGGGCCCAGCCGCTCTCCTTTCAAATCTACACTTGGTCACTTATCTGACCGATAACGCAGGTTTACTGCAGGAAACAGATGAAACCCAGGGCAGCTCAGCCGAGAGCACACAGTCCCCCGGGAGGCCACCTCCCGGCGTGCGTGTTCGCACGTTGGCACACTTCCTTCCGGTCCTTTAACAGGCAGACTGGGGGCAGGTGCCGCTCAGCGGCAGGGCGCGCCCGGCACGCACAGGTCCTGGGCGCGAGCCCCCGCGCCGCCACCGAAGGAAAACAAGAACAATTTGAATAAATAAGAAGCAGGCTGCAGTGCAGCTGAAACCGCGTTTTACACGCAAGCGGGAGCCCTGCTTTCTCCCCTTTTCCTTGGGTCAGGAATATTTTCTGTCTCAGCAAACCTCACTTTTAAGAATTGCCTGACGGCCCGTGGCATGAACACAGCATTTAGTTAATATCTTCCCTACACGGGATTACGAGTCGTTTCCAGTCTTCTGCTTTTAAAGCAGCACTGACATGAATGTCCTCGTACATAAGCTATGGTCCAGACTGAGATCGGTTTCCTTAGGATGAAGTCCTAGACGCGCTATTATTCTAAAGCCAAAGTGGATGAACAGTTTAAAAGTTCCTGACACACACTGTCAAACTGGCTTCCAGGAAGTGCGAGCCAATCCTGTCCCCCGAGGGTGGCCTGCGGGTGCTGGCTCCCTACGCCCCCACCAGGGTCACCGTCTTAATTATTATTATTGCTCCTGGATGGGCATGCCTTGATTCTCCTGCCTTTGTTAGCGGCGTGTTTCTTCTTTCATGGACTGTCTATCCGGGTCCTCTGTGCACGTGTCTATTGGGGTCCTAGTATTTTATCCTCAATGCCTGTGATCCCTCTATATTTAGGATGCAATTCTTCATCAGATTTTCGGAATGATTTTCTCTTTTGTTGCCTATGAGAGATGTAATTCATAGAGGCAAATATTCCAGCCTTTTCTCTGCAGGCTTCACCCTTCTCATTCCAAAAATCAGAAAAATATTCATCTACATTGTCTTTGATTTTATTCATACATGTAACTATAAGCCTTTCCTCATTTATTCTCAGCTGTGATGTAAGCTAGAGACTGAATCATGTCCCTTCAAAACTTGTGTGTCGAAGCCCGGACTCCCAGTGTGAGTACATTTGGAGACGGGCCTGTTAGGAGATAATTAAGGTTAAATGAGGTCATAAGGGAGGGGCCCCGACCCAAGAGGACTGACGTCCTTATAAGAAGAGATGCCAGATCCCTCGCTGTCTACACACCCAGAGGAAAAGCCAGGAGAGGACACAGCAGAAAGGGGGCTGCCTACCTGCCAGGAGGGTCCCTCACCAGCATCACCAGGACCCTGATCTTGGACTTAAAGCCTCTCAAACCATGAGAAAGTAAATGTCTGTCGTTGAAGCCGCTCAGTCCATGGTATTTTGTTGCAACAGCTCAAGCTGACTAATACAACATGAGAAAAGACTCTAAATTGCCTCTTCTCCCTGCTTCTTTTTTCACTTGTTTTCACTAGGTCTCCTTGGAAACTGTGCCTGGGAGGAGGTCTGGCTGCGGAGACGGACATGTCTGCCCTCAACTCACCCAGACGCTGCGGGGGAAGGAGGGGCAGGATGCAGCCGCTGTGGGGATCCTCGCAGGCTCCCCCAGAGAGGTTTCCAACTCTAAAAACTATTTTTGAAAGAACCACAGTAGCAATAAGGGAGCTGAGCGTCCCTTATTTTCACATTTTCTTCGAACGCAGGGGAAGCCCTTAAGAGGAAGAGCACCTTTTAGAAACAAAGCCAGTGGCTAAGATTTCACTCTCTCGTCAGAACCCAGTGAGTCTCCGTGGGGCCCAGCCTCCACGTACCCCAGATGGAGGTGTCCCCTCCGACCACCTCCAGCAGAGACGTGTTCTGAAAGGCGGTGAGGAACGCAGCAGACACCTCCCGGACATCCACGTCTGCGATGATCAGCAGGGTAAACTCCACCACGACACTGCCATTGGCGATGCGGGTCACCTCCACCCGCACCCCACCTGTGTCCAGGTGCTGACGCATGGAGGCTGGCAAGGAATCCCGCACCTTTAGAGAAACAGGGCTGGTGAGGAGAGCTGCCCGCGAGAGAGGAAACGGGGCACTTGTCCTGAGGGGGGCTCCTCCTGGGGTTCCGGCCAGCAGCCGGCTGGCCTCGGCAAAGAGGTCAAAGCCTCACGTCAGCTCTGGCCCCTGCCTGTCTGCTGAATCCCCAGGCCCAGCACAAATGCAGGGGGTTCTGAGACACTGAGCCCCATTCCCCCCCAACCAGCTGATGGGCACGTACCCTGTGGGCTTGTAACTTGGGAGGGGGCTGAACGAATGATCACAGGAAGGGACACCACCTTCCCCACTGCATTTTTTCTAGAACAGTCCTGTGAACCTCATGCTGCAGAACATCCCGCCTTCCCTTCTGCCTCCTGCCTTGCTGAGAACCGCTTCCCTGCGGACGTCCTAGGGGGACAGGTGGTTCTCACCTGTAAACGCCTTGTTTACTGTTCTACGTTTGGACAGAATCCTAATCACACACTATATTATTCCATTCTCTCCCATCAGGGCCAAAATGCCCAGAAAGGCACCCGATCTTAGAATGAGCTGTAAGCAATCCACATAATGCGACGTGCTATGGAAGAGCCCCCCTGCACAGTTTGCCCTCACAGAGGAAACCTCGTCTTCATCTGACCCGCATGAGGTTCGAGGCCCAGGCGGATGGGTTTCCAGCCCTGGGACAGCCAGCGTGAGCAAGGGTGTTGTCGCCCGTCGGAGGCTGCAGACGCCCGCGAGGCCCCAGAGCCGCCTGCAGCCACGCGGCCGCCATCATTATCCCCGGAATAGATTGTCTTCTGTCTCCGTCTCTCTCTCTCTCTGGGGTTTCCAGAGTGGGATCTGTCACAGTCTGGGGTTAAAGTCATTTTTGTCTGCATTTCAAGCCAGTCTCAAAGCAAAGTTCCAGGCCCTTTGGTAGGAAGTGACAAAGAGCAAGGTGACACATTAACCCACAACCTCCCCGAATGTGTCTTAATGTCCTACACACGTGTTAAGGTGCACAGTTGTTTGCTGTCCTGAAATTCCAGACAGATAAAAACTTTGGCCCCATGTAGGCAAAAGACGAAATGCTTTAAAAGGGCAAGATTAATCAAGGAACTGGGGTGGCAGGGACGCTGCCTCGTGTGATGCTAGAGACACGGGAACTGATTTCAGTGGTCGTTGCTTAATGTGACGTGTAACTGTGATTTACGCTAAAGAAGATGACGATACACGTGTGAATCGAGCCATCAGCAGCTCTTGAATCCACGCACTGGGCCAGGAGCCGGGACCTCAGAATAAATAGAGCAGGAGCCCAGACCCCAGGGAGCCCGAGGGGACAGTTCCTGGAGGCAGCATGCTGGCTTTATCCAGGAGAAACGCCCGTGAGTGTGGACAGCCTCACCCAACACTGCAGCCGCCAGCATCACCGACGCGCCATCATGCTACTCCGCCAGTAGGTGGCGCTGCCAAGCCCTCTCCAGCCCGCGTCCTAACCTCCCAGAACTTGGAAAAGCTAAAATGTAGAGATGTTGTCTGTGCAAACAAGAGCCCTAGATTAAGACAAGTGCATTCTCTATTCCCCAAAGGGCAACCTAACCACCAGCGAAAAGAATGCTGAGGCTGCTACCCTAACTGAATAGCAACAACGGACCTCCCCAAAGAGGGCCAGTGGGACGGCAGAGGGCACTGAAAGAGAGCAAGAAAAAGAATTTTTAAGGCAGGGATCATAGCAATGTTAGTCACAGTAGCCAGAAGGCGGAAGCCACCCGAATGTCCATCGAATGACTGGATAAACAGAACGTGGCCTGTCCGTGCAATGGAATCAAGCCCTAAAAGGGATGAAGTCCTGATACTGGTACGAGATGGATGAAGCTTGAGGACATCACACTCAGCGAGATAAGCCAGACTCAAAGGGGCCGAACTGTATGATTTCATTTCTATGAAGCATCCAGAATAGACAAACCCATAGAGGCAGAAAGCACATGCCTGGTTCCAGGGGCACAGAGAAGGGGGGAGGGTGAGCGACTACTGATGAGTATGGGGTTTCTTTTCTGAGACGATGAAAATGTTCTGAAATTAGGTGGTGTTGAAGGTTGCACAACTTTGTAAATACAGCCCGAACCACTGAATTGTGCACTTTAAAAGTGTGAGTTTTCATGGACATCAACAACAAACTATGGTTACAGAGGGGAAAGGGGGTGGGGGGGGCTGCATTAGGAGTCTGGGATTAGCAGATACAAAGGACTGTATACAAACTAGATAAACAACAAGGTCCTGCTGCACAGCACAGGGGGCTGTATTCCGTATCCTGTAATAACCTGTAATGGAAAAGAGTCTGGAAAAGGACCTATATGAAGATGAGTAGCTGAATCACTGTGCTGTACACCAGAAACTAACACAACACAGGAAGCCAACTACACTTCAGTAATTTTTTTGAAGTGTGAGTTTTCTGGTACGTGAAACAGATCTCAATGTTCAATTTCTTTCCTTTTAAGGCGGGGGCGGGGAGGCTTTCTGCTCCTCGGGACCCCACGTCAATAAAGAAGCCGCCCTAAGCAGGAAGCGATGCGAGGCAAGGACACAGCAAGAGGAGGAGGTGTGTCTCCCTCCTGCTGCCGTGACTAATGGCAGATCCAGGAGACACAGGCGCCACGCCAGAGCCAGAGGCGCCAGCTTCCTTCAGAAACGAGGAGCTTGCAGCATCTTCAGGTCTGAGTCCTGGTTGGCTGCGACTAGGATGCTGCCACCTCCCTCATTCACGTCCCAGGAGAAAAGGAAGATGATTCCGCCAACGTACCGCCCTGAAGAGCAGCCGCAGGAAGGCCTGGTACTCCCCGCTGCTCACGTTGCGGAAGGATTCTGAATACCTGACGTTCGCTATTCTGACTTGTCCACTGAGCTTCTGGGCCGCTGCAGGACGGAGAACAAACATGTTTGGAAGGGTACGTAACAGGTAACAGATTATCAGCTCTATCTTAAAAATAGTGTTTCTGTGTTGGCCAGGAGCAGCATCACACTGAGGCTGACCTGCACTCTGTAAAGAAGGAACGGCACCCGGGACACACAGACGCCGCCCACCAGACTCTAGGGGGTGGCAGGACAAAGCCTGGGCACAGAGGGAGAGCCTTCTGGAGGCCACGGAGCTCAGCCACTGCAGCCCTGTCCTGCCTGCCAGGGCGGTTACCTGTGCACGGGATGCCCGCGTAACCCACCGGCCGGCCAGGGCAGCTCTGAGAGTGAAAGGGGGCCCTCTGTGGTGACGGCGCCAGGGCCACGGGCGTGCGCCGGCGGTGCGGGCCAGCACGGCGTAGGATCGCCTTGCCGAGTGCCTGCTCACGACAGACCGCCCCGGGGTCCTGCCGCAGCCGGCTTTCCTCCCCCGTAGCCCTGCCTCTCTGCAGGTAAGGGCAGCTCCTGCTTTCATGCTGGTCTGTTCCATCTGAATCTTCCCCCTTCCAGTGGGGCTTCTGAGAGTTCGTGGTCCGGGAGCATCGCCCGGCCGCGTCCTGGCTTCCGGCGTGGCCGCCGTCTCCGGTCCCGCTCAGTGCCTCACCAGGGATTTGCGAAGCACCTGCCACGCGCGGGGCATTCTGGGCAGCGCAGGAGGAGGACCAGGTGGTCCTGTCGGGGGCTGAGAGTCCCTCCCCCAGAAGCTTGCTGCCCAGACGTGAGACAAACCACAAAGCCGCCCCATTATGCATTCCTGGGTGAACCCCAACCCCATGTCCTCAGGTTCATGGCTCTCACTGCGCCTGGGAGCCACCGGTCCAGACTCCAGCAACTAGTGTCTGACCTGACCTGAAACCCACCAGGTGCACAGGTGAGAGCAGATGTGGACCCGTCTCAGGCCAGGGTCACACGCTCACGGGCAGCTCTGCCCTGTAGGTGCGGGTGAGACCTTCAGAGGCCTGATCTGCACTGAACGCCCAGCACCAGCTCCCAGACTCCTCCGGGGCTGCCCTGCCTGCCTGTCTGGCTAGCAGTGACCTCCCCTTCCCCAGCTCGCCACCAGCTTACGTGTGGCGTCGTCACCCACCTTCCCCGCTCTGACTTCCCAGTCCACGGCTAATTTGTAATTCAAAGCGTACAAACAAGAGCTCTAAACTTTCCCAGCTGCACCCTAACAGGTCATCTTAGGCATCTCCCTGGGGTGTGCACCCCACCTTGGAGACCACCGCTATCAACTCTTGGACAGCTGCCCAAGCTCAGAGGACTTCTCTGCAACATCAGGTCCACCCTGGCTGCTCAGCTAAGTCAGACATTCAGGAAAACACGTGGGTGACAGTTTCCCTGCCGTGCACCCGTGAGGACGCAGGTGAGCATCTGTAACCTCTGCAGAGTCTGGAACGCTTTGCAACACAGCCTCATGGCCCACAGTCTGCCCAGCACCGGTCCCTGAAATGATCCACCTGCAGTGTGGCCTTTACACACCAGCTGAGCATACACTGAGCCCGATGTTCCGAGGCGGAGAAGGAAGCGGAAACCCAGACGCCCACGAAGAAGTCCAGCTCCTCTAAACACCCAACCACCGGGGCCCTTTCCTCCTCCCTTTGAGAATCAGTGGTGATGGCGCATCTGAAGCCCATTACCTGTCCTCACTCTCAGGTGGGCTCTGGAACTTTCTTCCCCACATGCTTTGGCCACGATCTCAACCAAGTGCAAGACGCCAGGCTCCAGGTCAGACAGAGTCAGACTTGCGTTCTGGGTCTCCAGGTGCACTGCAGGGCCCCGAGCAGAAATCAGGGTGAGCTGGAAAGTGCGGTGCAGGGTGAGATCTGCCGCCCACGCCACGTGGAAGCCTGTGCTGGTCACGTTGGAGACTGAGACTCTGCCGACGGGGACGGGAGCTGGAAAACAGAATATAAACGCTCTGATTAAAATAAATTCAAGGATCCATTCTGAGGACACAGGCAAAGAGAAGCCTCACCCCACTGCTCGGGGACACGAGTCCTCAGGGACGCCGACCCAAGGGGAGTCAAGTACCCTGGCTGCTGGCTGCACAGGCCGGTGCACAGTCCCTGACTGCCTCCTGAGCCCTGGGCTCCCGGGGACGGCCCCCGCCCCTCAGTTTTGCCCCGTTTCCCAGCCTGAGGTTCCGGGACTTGGAGAAACCAAGTTTCCTTGAGCAGGTTCTGAGGGGCTCCTCCGGAGCAGTTGTTCCCCTCGAGCCCTGGGCAGAGTCGGGGGGAGTCAGCCAGGTGGCCATCTGGCTACAACCATTCCTACAGGGGAGCCGGGGTGGTGTACACAGGCTGAAGGGTTTAGTCTTGGATCTGGCACTGTTTAGCAGAGGAAATGCATCGATGGAGCTGCACTTAACAGTTGGTTCCATTTGGATGTAACCCAGGGTCAGGCTGGCTCAGTGCTCTCACACAAGGATGCCAGCACCGCCTTCTTGGCGGAGGCTGCACGGCCAGGCCCTTTCCTGCACAGAGGCTGCCTGTCTCCTGGGACATCACCCAGGGGTCTCGGTGATGGCTAAACACCTTGAAAGTAGTGAGTAATTTGGAACTGCTGGGGGCTGCATCAGGGTACGGGGTTGGCACTCCTGGGGGTCTATACCTGGATAGGGGGGCTATAGATGTTGGGGGCTGCACCAGGCTGGGGGTGCAGCACTGCTAGGGAGGTGCAGAAATGTTGGGGGCCCAACACTGCTGAGGGGCCACCTGCTCAATGCGCTTAATGCAACTCATGCCTGACTTCCTGCTCCAACCGCCGGCAACCAGGGAGGTTTCGGAAGGGGGAGGACAGGGTTGGAGGGAAAGCGGGGAGACCCAGGTCCGTCCTAACCAGACTGGACTCCGGCCGCTGCGGGCCGGGGCTGCTACGCACTGGGTTTGCACAGCCATGAGGTGAGGGCTCCACTTCCGAGCTGCAGAGCAGCCTTCAACCAGACGACGGTGTGAGCTTTGCCAATGGAAACACACACCACGTGGCTGCACTGGTCCCTCTGGGACGCACATCCCAACCACTCACCGCAGGCCGGGATCTTCGGAGATGCAGGGGCTGGGGCTGAGGGCAGGTCTGGGGAGCCGGAGGGTCCAGGGTCTGAGTTCTGAGGCCACGTGGGGTCCAGAGGTGCTGCAAGTGTGTCCCTCGTGGGGAGGCTGGCATGCCACTCAATGTGGCCCGTGGGTCCTTCAGTAGGAGTGGGCCAAAAGGGCAGCTCAGTAGTGGAGTTTGGAGGCAACCCCCCAAGGGGGTCCAGCAGGATGTCTGTGGCCCTGGGGAGGGGGCTGGGGGTTGGCCCAGGAGCCCTGGGGGCGAAGGCAGTGTTGGCCACCCTGCTGGCTGTCCACTGGCCCGTCTCCAGGCCTAGGGCCGTGCTGGCCTCCTCCTCCACGCCTTGCCCGGTGCTGTTACTACCGTAGCCGACCGTGCCACTGACCCCTCTTCTGGGTGGGGGCCCTGGGGTCCAGGCCTGGCCCACCGCAGGGGTGTCCCATGGGTGTGCGGGGCTGGGTGACCGGGCAGGGGTCTCCAGGCCAAGGGCTGTCGCTTCTGTGCTGGGAGCTGGGGCTGTTTCCCCTGTCACTGGAGTCAGCACAGCCCCCGTGGGGCTCACCACGTCACCTGCCAAGACACAGCCGCTCTCAGAAGGGGCATCTGGTCCACGTGAGCAAGAGCAACCCCCCCACAGGTGCACCCCGAGTGGGGACACAGCCTGTCCCAGCGGGCGATTAAGAACGTTTCACGGGGCCCGTGTTTGCAGTCTCCCAAGCGCTCTCTTTGGAAGGCCACGGGGCCTGTCCCTGTGGTCAGCAAGGGCGCTCGACCCTGAGAGCAGGGCCCCACTGGGGCGGCTGCAGACCCCAGACACCAATGCAGGGCTCGGTTCTCGCAGGCCTCAGACTGATCCCTTGGGCCTTCGGGAAAGTTCCCCCAAGTGTGTGCTCCGTGTGGGGCCTGGTGCTGGCCACTCTCACCAGCTTGCTGGGCATGGCGTGGGTGGACGGGAGAAGGAGGCTGTGTGGCTCTGAGGAGGCAGGACAGTGCGCGTGGCAGGTAAGGACCGGAGGCTCTCTCCCCAGGGAATCACTCTGTGCTGCTGCTCCAGACAGAGGGCCTTAGCAGGCAGGGCAGGCAGGTGGCTGAGTGCCTCTGCTGCCCACTGTGTCCAGAGCAGACATTGCCAATCGATCACAGCATTTTAAGTCTGGATGGGACCTCCCTCTGTTTGTCAACTCAGCACTCCAGGTGGCCCCAGCCAGCCGGTCAGAACTGGCCCCCCAAAAAACTTGGGGCCGAGGCATGCCAAGACTGGGGCTCAGGCCCCATGTCAAGACCATCTCCATCTCAGCTGGGCTCTTCCACCCTCAGGCTCCAGCCACCCAGGAGGGACCTCGCTCCTGGATTGTGTCATGACTTTCTCAGACCCTTTCATTCATAAAAATAATGAAAAATCATACTGTAAAATACTGGTATAAAGACTGGGTTCATCATTGATGTTTGCTGTCATTATATAAATTTCTTTCTTTTGATTTTAAGAGAAATGAAATCATTCTCGTGGACCCCTAACAGTATGGTGGGCCCCAGGCACTGTGCCCACCCTGCTTGATGGAGAAGCTGTCCCTGCTCCACCCCAGGCCCCCGGGGAGGAGGCACAGCCCAGAGCGGGGGGTGGGGAGTGTGGGGCAGGGGGCGCACCCTCGCAGGCCCGGCCCGGTCTGGAGGGGTTGGCATCCCCGGCCGTCCGGCACCGGCAGGTGTACGAGCCCTCGAGGTTGATGCACTGGGCGGCCGGCGAGCAGTCATGCTCCAGGCTGTCCGCACACTCGTCCCAGTCTGCCGGGCGGGAAGGAGACAGGACACAGGCAGGTGAGAAGGTGGCCAGAAGCTGCCCAGAGAACAGACAGGCCACGGAGCGGAGTTCTACTGTCTTTGCAGCGAATGGCTGGGGGGACGCGGCGGGGCATCAGGGAGGCCCTTGGTGCCCAGCCCCCAGGGGGAGGCCCTGCCCAGAGCCCTCCCTGGAAGCCTCTATGTGAACCAAGCTGCCAGGCTGCGCACCCTCCTGCGCCCACCTCCTCCGTGGCTGGCTGATCTGGGCAGGGGTTAAATGGGGCGCCGTTTCCTTTGGGGACATTAGCACCCACAAGGGTGAACACAGTCCCCTTTTGCTCATTCTTTGCTCCCAGGGTGCTTTCACTTCTCTCTGATGTGCCAACATCCCCTAACACTTAGTGTCTCAAGAAAGAAACAGAAAAATCGCGGAGCCAGGAGGTGCCCAGTTAGTGGAACATGAACCTTCCGAGACACGGAGAGGAACGGCCCTGCAACTCCTCCCACCTGAGTCCGGGAGGCGACTGTCGGAGCCCGAGGGCCGTGCCCTGGGAAGCCAGAGCCTTCTGACTGGAGCAGGGAAGTTTGTGAAGGAAGCCCCCCTGCCTGTCAGCCCCCCAAAGCCCTCTCTCCCTTGCTCGACCTCTCATCATGCAATCCAGCCCCCAGTGGCCAATCAGCAAGCAGCCAGGACCAGCTTTAGGCCACATGGAGGCAAAACTCACCAGGAGGACCATCCCTCCTCCTCCTCCCAGCCTCTCCTCTCCCACTTCTGCTCCCCCAGGTCACCACCACCCCCATCCCCGTCCCTGCCCTAGGAAGGAATCTGACCTCCAACCTGCAGGCTGCTTAATGGGGCTGGAGCCAGGCTGGCCAGACAGCAGGGCCCCTAGAAGAGCGGAGGCCCCGGTCGAGACCTGGGCTCAAACCGCAGAAACCCAGGAGGCCATCTTGGGGTGGTGACTCCCCTGGCCTTCGGTCCCCCAGCACACGGCTCGGGAGCAAGGCTGAGTAAGGTGCAGGCAGCTCCATCTGGTCTTGCAACAAAGCCCGAGGCCACACGGTTTTCTGATTCTGAAGGAAGAGGCAGGTCTGTGCACCGTGAGAGCTGCCAGGTGGCCTCTGCACCTCCTGGGCCATCAGACAAGGAAACAGGCAGGAGCCCGGTGCGGGTCTGGGACAGGATGTGGCCCACCTCCCGGAGGAGCGGGGCAGCCGTGGCAGAGCCGCACCTCCTGGCACAGGTGAGACCTCAGAACGAGTTGTGGAGGACCCAGGACAGGCCGCGCCTTCCCTGCAAAGGCAGGCTCCTCGGGGGGCCCCAAGCTGTCTCTGAGGCCTGGGCGGCCTTCGGAGGTGAAGCCTGGCCAGAGCCCTCGGCCCTTGCTGGGGCCGGCGTCAGAGTCTCAAGGAGGATGATGGGCACAGAGAACCTGGTTCTAAGGGCGCCACCCACAGAAGCTGGACCAAAGGCAGTGCCACCCAATCTGGATTAAGAAAGGCCACACCAGCAGGCCAGGTGGACGGTGACAGCCCCGGGGCCAGGCTCCCCAGCTCACACCCCTTCTCCCGCCGCCCACAGAGACACAGAAAGGACCACTGCGTCTGAAGTGCTGTTGGGAGCCAGCGGCCGCGGGGAGCTTTGGGGAGCAGTTCGGCCTGTCCTGAGCCTGCCCCCCGCTGCTGTGGTGACCCAGGGAGCCTCACACAGAACGGGGCCGCGGTTAGAGCTTGTCTGGCTGGCGTCTGCGCAGACACAGAGGCACGAAGGGACCACAGAGTGGAGGCCCAGCCGGTCAGCGCGCTTACAGCCGATGAGCGGGGTGGCCCTTACAGAGCAGATTTCAAGGAAGGGTAGAGGCAGGGGTTGGAGACCCAGGGAGAGTGACGGGGCGGGAGGAGGGAGAGGAGCCCCTGGAGGAGGAGGAACTGCCGTCAGACGTGTGCTGGGCATCACGTCATTCGCCCCCGAGGTGGGCTGCGTCCTAACCTTCCTGCCTCCCGGATAAGCACATGGAGGCCCTTGTGCAGGGCCCAGGGTGAGCGAGCGTCAGAGCTGGGACCCCCGCCCGGCCCATGAAGTACCTGTCGAGTCAAGACTCCTGTCTTGGGGCAGCATGGATGGGACTGGACCCCGGGGTGCTGCCCGGCCTCAGGCCTCCAGCACAGGGCCCACCCCTCAGGGAAGAGCAGGACACGGGGCCACCCGGTGACCCCGGGTGCACTGACCTCCGGGAGAAGATGGGTCAGGGCATCGTGACCCCCACGCTGCTAGGATACGTCGACCCGCGGGAGGCGAGAGCACCCAGCTAACCCAGAATGCTCGGGGTGCGACCGCACCGTTCCCATAGGGGCTGCGGAGGAGAGTTTTCTGTGCCGCGGTTTGTTGACTTTGAGCAGAAGGGCAACGGATGGGCTTATCCAGTCCCCAGGCTGCGGGGCTGGGGGCTCTTGGGGGCAGGTGCGGGGAGAACGGCTTCCCCACACTCGGGTCAGGCCTGCGCGGCCTCCCCAGGTGGGGGCGGCAGCCTGGGGGCTGCTCTCGGGCTCCTGTGTCAGAAGCCAGCGGGAACCGGGTCAGGGGACTCGGAGCGGGGCGGGGTTGCCGCCTCGTGGCTGGGCAAGAACAACTCCCCGGCCCAGGGAGGGCTCCCCAAGACGCCCCTCAGCTCCGAGATGTGAAGCAAACAGCCTCCTGCTTGTCAAGGGCACTGCGGTGACAGCCTGCCCAGGGCTCCCAACTTCCCAGGGCGCCTCTAGAACTACATGGGGAGGCTTAAAACGATCTGCTGAGAAGCCTGGGATGTTAGCAACGCAAGGTACCCCTTCCTCTTTGTATAAGTTTGCTGAGGCTGCCATGACAAACTGTCACATGCTGTCAAGCTGGCTTAAAGCAACAGAATGCACTCTCTCCAGTTCTAGAGGTCAGAGTCCAAAATCAAACTGTCAGCAGGGCCCAGTGCCCTCTGGGGCTCTCAGGGGAGTCCTTCCTGCCTCTTCCAGCTTCTGGTGGCCCCTGGGCTTCCTTGGCTTGTGGCCGCATGCCTCCAGCCTCTGCCTCCGTCTTCATGTGCCTCCTCCAGTGGCCCTGGGTCTCCTCCTTTTCTGTTCCTTCTAAGGACACTGGATTTAGGGCCCACCCTGATCCAGGACGATTTCAGATCCTTACCTTAATTTCACCTGCAAAGACCTTTCTTCCAAGTACGGTCACATCTGAAGTTCTGAGTGCACTGTCTTTTGGGGCCACCACTCAGCATACTGCATCGTTTGACCTACGCCCAGGTGCACGGGGACCTGGCTGGGAAGCATTGCTGGAGGGCTGGGCTGGGCCACCTGAGGGCTGCTCAGCTCTGTCTCAGGTGGGCTCTGGGGGCGCACACCAAGGACACATCCACTTGGTGCCCGGTGCCTGCCTGGCTCTTAGCCCCTGAGCCCAGGCAGGCAGGGCCACCCAGGTGCAGAGGGCCACTCAGGGAGACCCCAGGCTACGCAGGCAGGTGCTTCCCAGGTGTGACTGACTTCAGGTGTGACTTTCCCACGGCCTTCCCTGGGTTGGGTTGGGCGACACACAACAGAGCTCAAAGGGCACTGCAGGGCTCACTCTGGGACCCAGCTCCACTGCGGGGTCAGAGGGACGCCCATCCCACAGACTGGGCCCCAAACAGGCTCTCTGACGTAGGGACCGTGGTGCCCTCACTGCGCGCAGGAACTGCATCCCGGCGTATGACGGCAAAGCCTTCCCGACATGACAGCACACCGCCTCTGTCTCTGTTTCTGTCTCTCACCTCCCCTCGTCCCTTCTGTTCCTCCCACATCTCTCTCTGTCTCTCGGTGTCTCCGTCTCTGTCTTATCTCTGACCGTCTCCTCCATCTCTCTCTCTCTCTGTCCCCTCCCCACTCTTCTGCTGACCTGTGACTTCCTGCCTCAAGGCAACTCCAAGTAGAATTACAGAACGTTCGGTCTCCTGAAGTAGATCCATGTGTCAGTGCGAGGTCCAGCGGCCAGGCGGTGCTTGGACTTGGACGCAGACACAGTGAGCTCCCCATCTTCCTGCCCCTTGGGGACCCCCCAGCCCGGTTCCCTCCTCGGTTCTGGGCCCACGGCCCCAGAAGCATCATCCAAGGGAATAAGCTTCCCCGGGCTCCACGGGGTCGCTTCTGCCACCAGGAACCAGGAGGTGCGGGGCACAGGCGGGCTCACTGGCAGGGGCTGTGGCCGGAGGGCCCCCGTGGAGGAACCCAGGGGCAGGGCTCAGGGTTCATTTTCTTTAACTACCTTTCAGAATAAAGTGAACATTGAGCAGAAACAACACTGTCTGGACTCGAGGGCATTGCGGTGGCGCCCAGGTGAGGGGACGATGACCCACCTTGCACACGTGTCCCCCGCGGGTCGATCCGGAACAGGCCGCTTGCCCACAGTGGCGGAAGCATGGGGGCCAGCGTGGACACATCCACTGGGAACTCGGGGTCCCACGCCGTGAGTCTGAGCCTCACGACCATGCTTCCGGCCTGGAGGGACACGATCTGTACCCTCAGCTTCCCTCTTCTGTACAGGTCGGAAACCGCGGGCGGGAAGGAGTTTTCAACCTGGCCCAGAAGAGGCAACAGACGCTCAGACGGAGCAGACTCTCCCATCGGCATCTTCAAAATGGTCTAGCGGGGCCCCAGGTGAGACCAATGAAAGGGGCCCAGAGTCCATGTGTCCCCTTCATGGCCAGGAGGCCCCCCCAGCTCACGCCCCTGGGACTGGAGGCCGGGCCTGTCTGCCTTTGTGAGAACTCAGAGACCACTGCAGTCTGGGCCCCATCATGCACAGCCCGCTCTGGGTGCTCCGGAAACTGGTAGGAAGGTAATTTGTGAGAGACAGACAGACAGCGGGATTGACCTCTAGACTGAGTGGCCAAGAGGGGAGGAGCTGCTGAGCGACAGCCCTGTGGCTCTTTGGAGCGGCTCCCCCTCACTGGGCTGTATCCCCCAGGCAGCACCCAGGCACAGCCAGGGCCTTAGGGCCACCTGTGCCCGAGCAGGGGAGACACCAACCTCGCCCCACCTTCCTCCCACACCACTCCTGCACACGCAGGCGAACTCCTGCTAAAAAGGAGAGAGAATTCTCCAAGAAAGTTCTAAAAATGACTCCCCCTGCAGGCGCACACTGAGGGGCGACCCTCCCTTCTCTCCCACGTCCATACATCTTGTAGGTAGAAGCCCTAACTGCCCTCTTACTCCAGAATATCTTTCCAAGTCACTTGTATGATGAACAGCCTTGGGAGAGAGAGAATGGCCCTGCCCAGAGCAAGGGCAGATCTGCTCACTGTCAGATGTCATAAAGTTCACATCTCTTTCTGGAGCACACATAGGCGAGTTGGCTTGCGTGTCCTCGGCGGTGACACTGGTCCACTGCAGGTGTGCCACCTGCCTGGTTCCCTCTGTGTCACCCCCGAGGGACCTGGCACCAAAGTTGTGCTCGTGCCTGTGGGGCTGTGAGTGATGAAGTCCTTTGTCTCTGACCCAGGCATCTCATGTCCTCTGCCAGCATCCATGACACAGGCTAACTTACTAGCTTGCAGGAAGGGCAAGGTCACAGTTCTGGACAGTTCAGCAAGTCGCTTTTTACTCCAGCTCAGCATCCAGGTTCTCCCAGGCTGTGTTCTGATACCGCCCTCCAGCCCCAGGGAGGGATGGATGCCAGAATCACTGGTAAATGCATCCTTAAAGAAGCTGCCCCAGAGCAGGAGGGCAGAGGCCCCAGGTCCCCCAGGCAGACGGTTCAACAGAAAGCCCAGCTGAGCCACCAAGTGGCACAGCCCATGTGAATCAAGGGTGGTTTGGCCCCAGATCTAGATTAAGCACCCCATAAAAGGGGGCACTTTGAGTAATCACTGTGGGATTTGGGCGTGGCCCCTCCCCAACCGTGGTGGCAGGTGCTTGTCCCACAAGCGCACAGGGCGCTCAGCGGCACAGGCGGGCTGGCGCGGGTTTCTGGCTTGGACCCTGGGGAAGCTCCTCTCCTGGCTTTACCTCGTGCAGCAGCTGTCGGGAGAAGTTCCGGTACTCAGGGCTGCTGCGGTCCAGCAGCCTCTCCGTCACATTGTGGTTTAGGATCCTCACCGTGACTTCAAAGACCCGGGCATCTGAGACAGAAGACAATGCAAATCAGCTGCAATCCGGTAAGCACGAGTCACGTGCCTTCCTGTCAGCATTTTCCAATTTCCCCCACGCAAAGCAGCGGCGACCCTACACGACACAGCAGAGGAGTTGGACTTGGTCAATATTTTTAGGACATTACATCCCCCAAAACATAAAATACACTCTTTTCAGTGCACATGGAACATTCTCTAGGGTAGATCACATACTCAGACACGGAAGAAGCCTCAACAAATTTAAGAGGATAGAAATTATTTTAAGCATCTTTCTGACCACAATGCCATGAAACTAAAAATCAACTACAGAAAAACAAATGAGAAAAAAAGGACAGGATGGAGACTAAACAGCATGCGTCTAAAACACCAGTGGGTCAGTGATGAACTCAAAGAAGAAATTAAAACACTTTGAGACAAATGACAATGAAAAAACAACACAAAACTACAGGACGCAGCAAAAGCAGTCCTAAGAGGGAGGCTCACAGAGGTACAGGCTTCAAAAACCAAACAGGACCTCACACCAACAGCCTAGCCCTCTACAAGAAAGAGTTAGAAAAAGAAGCGCAAGCAAAGCCTGAGGGCAGCGGAAGGAAGGAAACAAAAAGATCAGGAGGCAATGAATAAAATAGAGATTAAAAAACAGTAAAAATCGATCACAACAAGAGCTGGTTTTTTGAAAGAGTAAACAGAATTGACCACCCTCTGGCCGGGCTCACCCAGAAGGAAAGAGAGGACACAGATAAACAAAATAAGAAAGGAAAATGGAGAAATTACAGCCAGTTCCCCCCTTTCCCTGCTCTTTAAAGGGGAAATTAAAAAAAAAAAAAAAAAGATTGAGGCATGAGTCTTAGGTTTGGTCGCCAAATCGGGAGAAGCAGCACAAGGAGTGTATGTCTCAGCACGGGGAGGAAGGCCCCCCGGGCAGACACATGCTTCCAGAGCCCGAGCAGAGACACCTGCAGAGTGAGCACCAACGTCACACACTCACACCCGCGGGAGCCGGGGCTCCGCAGCGCACGTGGCCCCTCCAGCAACTCCTCCCGCATCACGGCTGCTGCTCTCCTTGGCCCTTTTCACAACCACACACCCCAACTGGTCCTCATGCCGCACCCCACCAGGGCCCCCAAAATGCGGGTAACCAATTTACCCCAATTTGCCCAAACTTTCCAGTTTTCCCACCCAAATTCCCACCTCTCAGGAGCCTCCTGTGTCCCAGGCAAAATGATAGGGTTGGTCACCCTGCCCAGCTGGGCCGGGTCAGTGACCCCCAACCCAGCTCATAGGAAGCACAATGATTTGAATCATCGGCGCCAACGGAACTGAGCCAGAAACAAGCTGACAGGGAACGTGGACTTTGGACGAGCAGCCTTACCGGTCTTGACCGTCAGTGCAGCGGCGATGTTGGCCCCACACGCCTGGTAGCTGGTCTTCACCCCGTACCGCACTCCGGCCTCCAGCCCGGCCACCTCCAGGCTTGTCCCCCGGGTCCTGGAAGTCCTGAGCAGCTCCTCACCCTTGTACACCTCCACCTGGACACTGTGGTTCTGGGTGGAATTTAAACGCCAAGACACGTGAAAGCTGCTGCTGGTGACATTGAGGGTCACGTGGTCTCTGAGGGGCGGGCAATCTAGGACGTGCAGAGGGAGGAAGATGCAGAGAACGTCAGAGAGAAGCAGCGGGAGCAAAAGTCAACAAGTGGCCGACGGCAGACGGAGACGCTCCCGCACAGCGAGGGCGCCGCCCTCAGAACGAGAAGGCCGCCTGCAGGCCGGGCGGAGGCCTGCTGGTCGTGTCGGGGAGGGCTTAGCGTCCAAAACACACGTGAGAAGCAGACCACGCAACAGCAAAAAGTATCGTCATCATAATCATCCCATTTAAAAATGGGCAAATGATCTGAATAGACAGTTTTCCAAAGAAGACACACAGATGGTCAACAGGTAAGCAGAAAGGTGCTCACCGCCACTAATCCTCAGGGAGATGCACACAAAACCACGATGGGGGGTCACCTCACACCTGTCAGAATAGCTGCTCTCCGAAGACGACAGATAACAAGTGCTGGGGAGGGTCCGGAGCAAAGGCGACCCTTGTGCCCTGTGGGCAGGGATGTAAGTTGGTGCCACCATCATGGAAAACAGTATGGAAGCTCCTCAAGAAACTAAAAGTAAAACTCCCATATGATCCAGCAATTCCGCTCCTGGGCATTTGTCTGAAGGAAATGAAATCACTGTCTCTGGGAGACAGTGCTCCCCCAGGTTCACTGCAGCATTATTTACATCAGCCAAGACACGGAAACAACTTGAGGTTCCTGAGGTAATGACCACTGCGGTGTGCCTCGGGCTGAGCTGTGCTCCCCTAAAATCCATATGTCGGGGTCCTAACCCCCAGTACTTCAGAACAGACTGTATTTGGAGGTGGAGTCTTTGAAGAAGTTACTAAGCTAAAGTGAGGTCATTGGCGTGAGCCCTAAGCCAGTAAGGCTAGTGTCCTTACAAGGAGAGGAGACTGGGTCCCAGACTCGCAGAGGGACGACCACGTGGGGACACGGGGAGAAGATGGCCGTCTTCAGGCCAAGAGGCCTCCAGAGGCACCAGCCTGCCAGCACCTTGATCCCGGGCACCCAGCGCCCGGACTCTGAGAGTGAGGGTCTGTTCTGCAGTGCGCTCCACGGCAGCCTGAGCAGGTGACCACACGGCATGGCGTTTCTGTGCTTCATTTATAAACACCCCCCCCAGCCCAGATTCAGGGGGCCTGGTCCTCCGATGCACATGTGCCTGGTCGCTTGCCCAGGGACTTCTGCTTGGATAATTCGCCGCTGAAACAGTGGCCCCTGGAGAAGCAGGACTCGGGGGTCAGACCGAGGCCTCCTGCGTTTTCACATCAAAACCCACGCTTCAGGGAGCAACACACTAACGTGACAACCAACACATATTTTAATACTCAAGTGCAATCAAATCTTTTTGGAGAAAAATTTCTGCTTACAGCAGAGGCACCTGGAAAATATGAATTATTTAAAAACTTGGGGGGTCCCTCAGTCTAAGCACCATAATTTTTACAGCAGAATGCTTTTCACTGAAGCACAGTCAGTTTGCAATGATGTGTCCGTCTCTGGTGTACAGCATGGCGTTTCAGCCACACACATACATACGTATATTCCTTCTCATACCCTTTCTCATTATACGTGACTACAAGATATTGAATAGCTAGTTCCCTGTTCCTATACAGTAGAAACTTGTTTTAACATCACAATTTGAGTTCCATAAGAAATAAGCTATGAAATTTTTTTTTAAAAAATCTTTTGCAAAACCATGGTAAAAAAAAAAAGAATTAAAATATGTGTAACATTTCCAAAGCCCTTCATGTAAGGATTTTTAGGCTAAATGCTTTCTAATATTACAAAAAAAATTGTCTTTCCAGACAAATGTGTATGCTTCCTTTCGGTAACAGATAAAAACTGGTACAATTCATTGCATTTCTCTTTTTGTCTTGGCTGCTGGGAGACTCAGGATCAAGGTTGGTGCCCCACTCTCGTCTTGCAACTCGGTCCTGCTGTGTCCTCCTCCCCGAGCTGCCCGGTGTAAACCTCAGTGCCCTGTGGGTATGTCCCCCGCACCGCCCCCACGAGCCCCTGCAGAACCCCACAAAGCAGGGGGTATAGACTGTTGGATGCTGGAGAGGGAGGGGAGCCCAGCCCTCCCTCCATCTAAACTCTTGCAGTTTCCGGAAGACTCTCCTTGCGTGGGGAGGCAGTGCACTTTGAAGAAGCAGCATCTGTCCTTTCACTGAATTGTCCAGTATTTATCCACATCTTTGACTCATAAATGTTCATTCTTTATGACACTGTCCTGTGTTGCCGCTGAGGACTGGCCAGCAGCAGGGGCCCTGGGACTATGGGTCTTGCTCCCAACCCCCAGTCACCGGGACCCTGAAATCAGAACGCCCCTTACTGGAGGTCTAAGCCCTGCAGCCTGTCCCCAGGGACGTGTCTCACCAAGAAAGTGAGGAAGGGCTACAATTTTTCTAAAAATCGGCGAAAAGCGCCGAACATTCTATCTCGTGCAGTCAAACCACACAACCCCGAGCATCGTTTCAGTCCCACGGTGACGACATGACACCCAGCAAACAGGACAGGGGACGGGGGTGGGCACGAGGCCTGAGGGCTGGCTCCCACTGGGGCTGCGGCCCCGCCTCTCTGTTGCCCTCTGGGCATCACACTCGTCATGGGACTGAGAACAAACCCACACCCTGGGCCTGTGTGGGGTAGCCCTTTACAAGCACATTCTTTAGAGAGCGCCTCCAAGTCGGGGGGAATTAAAACGGAAAGGGCCCCCCAGGTACCGGGGAGACCCGGGGACGGTGTTTAGGGAGCTGAGAGGGCATCGGGCTGGCTGGAGACATGCTCACTCTTTGAATTAAGATGCCAGTGTGTTCCTAGATCACTGGGCAGAGGAGCCGCCAACCCGGCCGTTCCGATGGCTCTGAAACCCTCAGAGATGCCTGCAGGAGCTGCCGTCCGGCCATGGTTTCTGCAGCTGAGAGACTGTGAGCATGTGGCCTCTCGTCCCAAGTAACAGACCCTCCCTGGGGAGAGTGCGACCACTGAGTATCTGTGTAGCTCTTTCTCCGTGTTACTTTGAGGGACTTGCCCTTGTCCAGAATGAACCATTTTTGAGCGATTGCAGTGGCAATTTCATACAGTTCAGCATTTATTGAGTATCTGCTGTGTACCTAGCACCGTCACAGCCAGTGGTGGAAACGAGGATGGATTCTGGCCCCCAGCGATGCCAGACACACACACGGGACATCTAAGTCAGTGTGGCCCGTGTTGTAGCACCGTGGGGACTTGGGGCTGTGGGGGCACTCCCGGGGCGGTGAGAACCCCCCCCACCACACACGTCACGCTGCCATCCAAGCCATCAGTGACACACTCAGAGCCACCGCTGGATGAGGGCTGTGCGCACTGGGCAGGTTATTCCATACAGTCCTTCCAACAAAACCAGGTAGTGGGTTCTACTATGTTCCCATTTTACAGAGAACAAGACTGAGGTCTAGAAAGGTCAAGCAGAGAATAAATGGCAAAGCCATCTAATAACCAGTGACAAAGGTCCTGGGCTGCAGTCCTAAACTACCCCACCACAGGAGTAGACTGGATAGTGCCCTCCAAAGACAGCAGCTCCTAATCCCTGGAACTTGTAAATCGGACCTTATTTGGAAAAAGCATCTTTGCAAGTGTGATTAAGGAGCTGAAGAAGAGATTATCATGGATTATCCAGGGTGGCCCTAAATGCAATCACACGTGTCCCTGTAAGAGAGCCAGCAGAGAGCACACACACAAACACACACACACACACACACACACACACACACACACAGGACAAAGCCATGTGACGAGGGAGCGAGAGAGAATAGAAGATGCTGGCCCTGAGGATGGGAGTGATGTGGCCTCAAGCCAAGGAATTCACGCGGCCCCCAGAAGGAGGGGAAGGCAAAGGAGGGGTTCTCCCCAGACCCCGGGAGGGAGCCTGGCCCTGCCGACACCTTGACATGGGCCCCGTGACGACGCTGGTGGGCCTCTGCCCTCCAGACCCTGAGAGGATGTGTTTCCATCATCTTAAACCCCCAAGGTCGTGGTGTTTCATCACAGCAGCCCCAGGAAGCGAATCCACCTCCCAGATCTTCTTTAAGTAGTTTTCAAGGCGGCCGTGGGCGGGGCAGCACGACTCGTTGGAAAGTTCTTTGTGTTGCTACAAAATCAGCCAACTTCTGACATCCGAAGGCTCATCCCCCATCTGTAGGGCAGACCTTGAGATGCGGTCAACGGCACAGTCCTTCTCTCCCGACCCTTCTGTCGTCCCTCTGACTTGGATTTCAGTTCATTGGAGGGACACTCTCTGTTGCTGCCCTTTGGCTTTACAGCGTCTCTCCCTTTTAAAATGTGGCCCCAGGCAATAAACCCAGTTCTCGCTCAGGTGTGATCACAGGGCACCGCTGCCCTGTGGCCTCCCCAGGCCATGGCCGTGAACCTGGATTCAGGAGTTGACATTTTATCTCAGGGAAGCATACAGGATTCCCTGGGTCCATGGGTCCAGGCACTTGTTTTTTCCAGCAGCCTGACCTGTGTCCAAGGGGGCAGGATGGGCACTCCTGGGGACACCGCCCTTCCATCATCTCCCGTGTCCAGCTCTGATCCTCCTGAACCCATGCGCCTGTCAGCAGGACACCTGAACTTTGTCAGGGTAGAAACACTGAGGATTCTAGCCAAGACTGTGAGCATTCGATTGTCGATAACCTGACTGTGGCTGCAGAATACCAGCTCAGCCAGTGTGCCTGGAGATTCTTGGCAGCCCAGGGGCCTCCCCAGCCGCAGCCCTGCCCTCGCCCAGCAGGGGACTCAGGACCCGGTTCTTTATGCAGCGGAAGAGCTCTCAGGCTCCAGCCGGGAGGGGACCGTGCCAGAGGGAGCATGGATGCCCCTTGAGTACAGATCCACTCCCTCCTAATGCGTTCCTGGGCCATGAAGCACGAACTGTGGCGTATTTCTTACAGGTTTTGTTGTTTAGTGCAAGAATCCAGCTGCCCCACGTGTCGTTAATCGGGTGACTAATTTCACAAGAAAAGTATCTGAAATTCGTGCTGTATTTTCCACGGGTTTGTACCTCTAACCCGTTCCAGCAGATTGCTCATTTATGATATTAGCTTCTAAATTTAAAACATGTGCTGTTTGCCTGGAGCCATATGCGATTGGAATCCATTCGAAAGCTCTGATCTGGAAACGCTGGCTTTGTGTTTTCCGCCCGACTGGAAGTGGAGTCAGGCCGGCGCACGTCCCCTGCGGGCGCTGAGCTGTCAGGAGGCCCTGGTCTTGAGGGGAACTTGCAACTCATGACGCCAGCGGCGTGGCAGTTGGGCTAGCAACAGTCTTCCCTGTCAGCGGAGTCTCGTGTTTTTTCACATTACTGAGCAGAGTGTTTTCATAGCTGTACTCCAACTGTGCATTCTCATGGCAGGGACTGGATGCTCCCCCGGAGGCCACAATCTAGGAGATCTGGAACCTCTGCAGGTGTTTCGTGCAAAGCTTTGTGGGCAAATCCGTGCCTGGGAGGGGAACCCAGTTCTCAGCGGACTGAGCCCTGAGACGCAGGAGGGAAGTGTTTTGTTGCCAGAGGGGGTGCTGGCTGGTGCTTTTTTGAAATCCAGAGACTTTAGGAATAGCCACCACTCAACCCTCCCGCTTCCTTTAAAGGGAAAAGCACATGCAGGTTACATTATTAGTTGATTGAAACTCAGTTATGACAGAATTCTCCATAACCGCCTCACAATTCTAGTGAAAGTTTCAGTTTTCAGAGCAGGATGTCAGAGCCCCCCCCGCCCAGGGAAACAGCACAAGTGTGTGATACCACAGCTACAGGGCACTGCTACTGCTCAAACGCCGAACATCATAATTATGAAGACCGGGTTGCTTCTTGGAAAACTTCAGGTGATATGATGGTAAGTGAAGAGAGCAGAATACAAAACTGCATGGGTAGCAGAATTTAAATAAGGTTAAAAAAAAAAAAAAAAACCTGGAAGGGAACAGGGAAAATAAAGACAATTTTCCGAGACACTGAGACTGGGGGTGACCACTCCTTCCACTGCTGTTAGCATGTTGTTAAAGTAATCAATCAGATTCCGGAAGGGTAAGAGAATGTTCTAGCAGCCAAATTGAATAAGATGTGTCTGCATCTCGGCTGGACTGTCTGAGAGAAGGTACTGAGTCCATCAAAGTCCTCTCCTGCTGTCTCTTGTCCTGCCACCCCCGTCTGCAGTTTGCGGTCAGCTGTCCGGGCAAGGGCTGATGTCCACCTGCCAGATGCACCTCCCGACCAGTGCCAGCTCCCAGCATCAGCGCCGGCTCCCCCTACCGGTTGGAGGGTGTTAACTGCATGATGACCATGAGCACAGAGCCCCTATACTAGATGGAGCCTGAGGATTAATGATGTTAACCTCTGTGACCTCTCCATCAACCAGTCAGAGAACTGTGCATGACCTGGTCATGTACTCTGTGACCCTCTCCCTCACTTTGTCTTTAAATCCCCTCCGTGAAACCCATCAGGGAGTTCGGTCCTTTGAGCATCAGCCGCCCAGACTCCTTGTCTGGTCCTGCAATACACACTGCACTTTCCTTCACCCCAACCCCGTGTCAGGAGATTGGCTTTGCTGCACAGGGGTGAATGGATCCAAGTCCAGCTCGGTCATAGCCAGGGGTCCAAAATTCAGATGAGAAAAAAAAATCTTCATTTTCACTGACATCTAGCTAAAATGGAGACGTTCCTTCAGTTGTGGCTTTGGGACCCACAGTCATCACTCCCACGTCACCAGACGATGTGGCACTTCTCCAAGTCACATCTGTGCTCCTCAGCCCTCATCCTCTCCCCTCTCTGCCTCCCTCATCACGTCTGGTCTCCCTGGCTCTGACCCTCCATCTCCCTCTCATAAGGCCCTGTGATGACAGCGGGTCCACCAGATCATCCAGGATAATCTCTTCATCTCAAGGTCCTTAGCCTGATCCCATCTGCAAAGTCTGCTTTGCAGTGTGAGGCAGCCAGGCACATGCTGGGCTAGGACGTGACCCTCTTTGGGGTCATCACTCAGCCTACCACGTCCCTCCTCGCCCCTCGTCGGCTTCACGGCTACCTCCCGCACTCTGGAAAGTCACCCTGTCCAAGGGGCAGCCCCGGCCACAGCGCCTGAGACAGAGCACCCAGGCCCCACCCACCTGTGACTCTCCGACCTCATTTTTCTTCGTAGCAGAACTGTCACCCCATATTTTGTATTCATCCACACCTTTGTCACTTCCCAATGAAATGTGAGTTCTAAGGGAGTGAGGGCTCTGGGACATTAAAGAATCCCAGTTAGAATGGTGCCTGGAACATAGCAGATGCTCATTAAAATGAGCTCACCTAGCCCTCACCGCCCCATCCATGCAGACTGAGCCTTCCACCTGCTCGCCATATGCTCATCCCCTGCTTGCTCTCCAGAGCTCCAGGGATCAACCAGCATCTCTCCCATCACATGCAGATATGCTTTGGCATCACCGTCTTTTTAACAAGCCCCTCCTGGAGGCCTGCATCTTCAGACTCTGCCTCATCTCTCAGCCCCTTCTTAGGAAGTGTCTGTAAGGATCAGGCGCTCGTGACTCCTGGAAGCTGCCTTTCCTGCTGCTCTTCCCGCCTCACTCCTTCTCTGTGAGCCCCTCCTCCCACACTGACGTGTAAAGACCTGGGTTCCTTCCCTCCTCCCAGCCATGCCCGTGGTTCAAGTGTCACTTGCACACTGATGCCCCAGGTTTGCCATAGCCCAGCCCTGCCTCTGAGCTCCAGCACCAGAGAGCCAACTCAGCCAGCGCCCTGGCGTCTCCACCTGATTTCAACTCCATCTCGATATAAACTGATATTGTCAAAAATGATTACAATAACCCCTGTCTCCCCCCAACTCATTCAGGAGTCACCACCTATTCATTGTTCGAGCGGGACTCACTACCTCATTCTCCTCTTTCTCTCCGGCATCTCATCCATCAGTAAGTTCCAAAGGTTCGAGCTCCAAAATGTTCCCCTCTCACTGCTGCCTTCTACCACCCAGGTTCCAGCTCTCTGCAATTGGCAAGATACGCTTATTTCCCACAAGGAGCCACTCACATATACCAGGAATGGCACACACTGGCACCTGTCACCCGCTTCTGACCCTACTGGCACAGGGCTAGGTCTTCTTTTCGGTGTGTCCACCAGCACCCAGGACACTCTGTTACCATCTAGGCTGACCACACAATGCAGGGACGGAGCAGGTTATTCCTGGAGCCCCAATGTAAGCAGTCATCATGACCTTTCACTCCCTAAAGGGTCCCAATTGAAAAAATGACAGGCTCACAACATAGAAAACAAACTTATGCTTACCGGTGGTGGGGGGGGAGGGATAAACTGGGAGTTCGAGATTTGCAGGTACTAACTAGTATATATAAATTAGATAGACCACGTTTCTACTGTATAGCACAGGGAACTGTATTTAATATTTTGTAACTTATGGTGAAAAAGAATATGAAAACGAATATATGTATATTCACGTATGACTGAAGCAGTGTGCTGTGCTCCAGAAATTGACACAACATTGTAAACTAACTATACTTCAATAAAAAGTATATACTAAAGGATGAATTATATGGGCATCCAAGTTACACACCCGCCTGGCAAGCATCTGGCATGTTTTCTACTGAGTTTCCTGAAAGCAAAGATTATGATCCAGTCAGACGTGTTCCATGACCGGCACCTAACACAGCGAATGGCGCACAAATAAACATTTGTTACCTCAAAGAACAGAGGGAAGGGTAGCCCTCTAGGAGGCTGGGAACGCTCAGAAGCGACTCTTCCCTGCCCATGGGCCCACATTTCCTCTTTGGTAGAAGAGAGGGTCCCCTCCTGCACTGCTGGTGGGAATGCAATTTGCTGCACCCACTATGGAAATCAGTATGGAGATTCCTCAAAAAACTTAAAGTAGACTTACCCTAAGATCCAGCAATCCCACTCCGGGGCATATATCCAGAGGGAACTCTAATTCAAAAAGATACTTGCACCCCAATGTTCATAGCAGCACTAGTTACAACAGCCAAACATGGAAACAGCCTAAATGTCTGTCAACAGATGACTGGCTAAAGAAGTTGTGGTATATTTATACAATGGAATACTACTGAGCCATAAAAAAGAACAGAATAATGCCATTTGCAGCAACATGAATGGACCTGGAGATCATTATACTAGGTGAAGTAAGCCAAAAAGCGAAAGACAAATACCATATGATATCACACATACGTGGAATCTAAAAAAAAGAAAAGAAAAAAGAGGACACTAATAAACTCATCTACAAAACAGAAACAGACTCACAGATACAGTAAACAATCTTACGGTTACCAGGGGAAAGGGGGTGGGAAGGGATACATTTAGGAGTTTGAGATTTGCAAATGTTAACCCCTGTATATAGAAATAGATTTTTAAAAAATAAAAGGAGAGGATCCTCGTGGTCTGAGGCGCATCCAGCCTGGGAGATTCCTTAGGGCACTCCTTGCCCCCGGGAGCTCCCGGTCTCTCACCTTCACACGTGCCGTCCAGCTCCTGGGGAGACGAAGTCAGCGACCCCAGGGGACAGACACACCGGTACGAGCCCTCCACATTCACGCACCGTTCCCTTGCAGGGCAGGTGTGGAGTTCGTCAAAGGAACATTCGTTTACATCTATTGAAGAGAACAGGTGAGGACGCTCATCAGGGCCACTGTCCTTCTCATTAACCTCCAAGCGTGCACCACACAAGTTGAGGGCGTGGACTGGGCCTCGGCCCGGAGGGGCCTCTTGATGCCCTGCCTTAGATGGCCCGTGCAGCCCTCCGGCCCCCTTCCCGGAGCAGCCGGCCACGTCTCAGGGCACAGCCTCCCAGCTGCCACCCGTGCTCGGGGGCTGCTGCTGGAGCGAATCACTCTGGGGCTGAAATGATGGGGCCCAGACATCCACCCCAAGCATCAGCCCCGCGGACAGCAGTGCTCTGGGCGGAGGCGGAGAACAGAGCAGCCGCCGACGTGCAGGGGGGCCTGGCCTCGCCGCGGGAGCAGCCTCGCAGAGCACCAGCTCAGGACAGGCAGCCAGGCCGACTCACAACCAAGGGAGAGTGATGCTGGGCAAGGCCACATCACGACTTTATCTAAGCCAGATGGGCAGAGGGCCACCGCGGCCCCACGAGGTACCAGCCCCCTTTTAGCCACAACGAGTGACTATTGGTTCGTAACCAATCACAGCTCACCTTCATGCTGCCCCTCCCGTGGGTGAGAGTTACCCAGGTACCCAGTCGCAGAATCGCCTCCTCTTTCCGACAGCAGCCAACCCAGAACCCCACTCCCCCACCCAGCCCGCAACCATCCAATCCAAGCCCATATCCTGTAACGGGTTCTCTAGACCCTCCCACAGAGATGCCCACGGTGCCCGCACGTGCCATCTCTCTCGCCACCTCATGTGTAACCGTGTTCACCTATAGGGGCGTCCCCATCTCTGGGTGGAGGACCAGTCAGAACAGACAGGGCGGGCACTTTGCTGACCGGCACGTCTCGGTTTGGTTTACATTTGGGGAGTCTGAAAGGAGCTAATGCCTTCCCTGGAGCTATCCCCGGGCCCCAGACCCTGGCACCCTCATGCGTGACTTCAGTGTCACAGGAGGCCCGTCCTAGGCAGAGCAGCCGCCCTTCCAGGGCTGTGGCGGGAAAGAAAGTTCTACTGGGGCCCAGCTGCCTGCTCACACACACTGTCCACAGCTACCTTCATGCCACGTGGCCCCCAGCCAAAAACATTCACTGTCTGGCCTTTTTCAGAAAGTCCGCAGACCCCTGACATAGACTAAAACAAATAAACACAAAAGGACGAGGTAATTTTCTCTAGAAATGCATCCATATGCGTCACCAAACGCAGCTTTGTGCAATTCGGCTTTGAGAGCCTCCTAGATCCAAGGGTGTCCTTGGCGAGGGAAGGAAAGAGGCGAGAGGGAACTTTGGGAACCCAAGAACCAAGGAAGCGAGTTATTCGGGGGCTTTTCCGGGATCTGTTCTCCAGCCCCATCTGGACGGAAGAAGCAGCCTGGGCGTGAGAGGCAGCAGGGGAGACACAGGGAGGGAAGGGAAAAGCAGCGTCAGGGCAGGACCAGTTCTCAAAACCTGGGCTGCAGAACTTGGAGTTTACCTTTGGGCCCAGATGAGCTAAAAAGGAGCAGAATGCCCCCCATGCCCCCCTCCCCCAACTCCCCCCCCCCCGACCCGCTGGAGGCCGCCTCCGCTCCTGCGGCCCCGCCCCACCCACCTTGCACCTGGACAGCCATCACTTCGTAGACGCGCTGCACCATGCCGTCCAGGGCTGAGGACACGCGGGCCGCCGGCGCCGGCCGCGGCAAGCCCAGCAGCAGCCAGGACACCGTGGTCGACGTGGCCCCGCCGGCCGAGCGCAGGTGGTGGACCGTGGTGTCCAGTGGCTGCAGGGCACCGGTGACCTGTGAAACCAGCCAGAGCGTCACGCGGTGGAAGGGCGCCCCCATCGGACGGACAGGGAGATGGCAGCCCAGAGATGTTAAAATTACACACACACACACACACACACACCCCTTTCTCCTGTGCAGGGGGGGAAAAATCTCTACAATATTTTTATTTCTCTAATCATTCTGCAAACCAGGGTGTTACAGATTGAATGGCAACACCAGTTGTTACGGACTGAATGGCGTCCCCCTCCCTAGCAAAAATCCCCGATTCAGAGTCCTAACCCCCCCGGGAACCTCAGAATGTGCCCTTGTTTGGAGAGACGGCCGTGGCAAATGTAATTAGTTAAGATGAGCTCATTAGGGTGGGCCTGTGTCCAGTATGACTGGTGCCCTTACACAAGAAAGTTGGACACAGACACTGGCAGAAGGAAGTGAGGGGAGGACACAGGGAGACGCCAAGGACAGGCCTGGGGGGGACCTCCGTCTGTGTGCTTTGTTACGGCCGCCCAGGGAGAGACATTGGTCAACCCCAGGACACCCCAGTCCCCACCCTAGCAGCTGATGACGGCATCGGGACGGAATTAGGGACTAGACTTCAAGCTCACGTGGTGCACATCTGACATTTTCTGAAGTTTAATGACCCCTTTCTCATCTCACATGAATTCTTTTTACTCCAGCCTAATACCTCGAAATCTCAAGATAGTTTTTGCCTTGGGAAGCCAGGCAAAGTGGCATGGCCACTCAGGCACAGAACATCACCGGAGGGGACTTTAACAACAAACCCCCAAGCCTCCAGGAAGGCCTGTGGTGGCGGCTGGGCACTGGGGTCCCTGCTCCCCTCGGCAGACCTGGAACCCTTCACGGGGGCGGGCGGAACAGAAGGCCAACGCTAGCCTCGTGCAAATCCCTCAGTCAGGGGGCAGCACCTGCTGCAGTCAGGAGCCCGTGAGGACAGGCCTCTCCTGCAGGGAGGGACAAAACCTACCACCTGAGGAGACAACGGGTGACACGGGGCAGTAATATTCAAATACCAACAGCCGCAGCAGCTCAGAACCGATATGCAGCAGGATCCTTTTAGGCTCCTTACATGTACTGTTTAAACCCCACAGCCACTGCTCAGGTGAGACTCTGCTCATTCCTATTTCCTGGAGGAGGCATTGAAGGCACAGAGAGGTTAAGTAACTTGCTCAAGGTCACACAGCTGATGAGTGGCAGCGTGAGGATTTGAATCAAGGTAGTCTCATTCCAGAGCCACATCCTTACTGGCCAAGCAGGCAACCCCAACCCTCCAACGAGCTAAGGAAAGACAGAAATCCCTTCCCACCGGGGCAATTACGAGGCTTTCGGGTCACAGGGACATTTGGGAACATCTCTCAAACCGTTTGACTGGACAGCCCACAGCAAGGTGAGAGGCGGGCCATCTGCTCTCACCACGACATGTGGGACACATCTATGGGAACCAACGGTCAGGCGGGACCAGCCACGTGGTGTGTGGGGTCTTCTGAGTGTGGGGTGACTGTGCAGGCCGCTCGACCTTGAAGCTGGCCCTGAGGCCAGACCACCACTCTGGGAAGGCACCGTGTGGTGAAGACAAGCCGGGCCTGCCCACGGCTGGGTTGCCAGGACCAGGGTGCACCCGGCGTGTGACAGCCCTCCTGGTTGGAAGTCACCAAGGCACAAGCTGTGTCTCCAGCAGGGGCTCTCCACCCGGAGCGGTGCTGCCTCTCGGGGGACAGTTCTGGTTGCCACGGCTGCACACGTTTCTGGCTTCTTGTGCACAGAGGCCAGGCATGCTGCGGAACCCTGTGGGGACAGGCAGCCCCACGACACAGAGCCATCCAGCCCCAAACGTCGGTGGTGCCGAGGTGGAGGAGCCCGGTCCAGAGGGCCCAGCCCGGCACCTTCCAGGACATTCCCTCGCGCGGGAGCTAGACCTCGGGATCTGCGAGGGAGGTGCGCGAGGCACGGCTCCGGGGCCTAGGCCGTCTGCACCGGGGCACCTTTGTTTAAGCCGCAGACCGCGAGGAGCGGGGGCTCCGTGCTCCGCAGCGCGGTGGGGCAGGGCCTGCACGCTGTGTACCTCAAAACACGCCAAACCGCACGCTTCCAAGGCTGCATTTTACCGCACGGATACCCACCCCTTCAGAGAGGCTTTCAGCTGAGACTTCTCACTTGGTCAGAGTCAGTCGTTCGGGGATCGCTCGTGGAACCCCTCCCCAAACCCCAGTTCCCACCTGTGTCTCCCGTGCAGCCCGCAGGCTCCCTGCCCCACCTACCATGGAGTGCAGGAGCCGCATGTGATCCCGGAGCCCGGGGTCCACCTGCTGGAGCTCCTTGAAGTCCATCTTCACCAGGACGGTCACGTTGTACCAGAAACCTGCCAGGGTCCCCTCCGGAGCTGCACGAGGACACATCGCTGAGCCCCAGGCCAGGACAGCGCGGGACGCCCCCCCGCCCCCTCCTCTTACGTATAATCCTGTATACACTGTATATTGTTGTACACAGTGTGCCTTAGGTAACACGGCGTGCCATTGATACTACGCACACTGTGACGCGTACAGTACGAGTACCGTTGTACATTGTCTGTGTTATAATATCGCATAAATATTATAATACACTGCTTTACATTATTTGTACTATCACTTCATACTGCGCTAATAAGGCACACACTACACTAATACACAACATGTAACAGATATTGTATATTGTAAGGTTTTTTGTATCTATCTCCCCAGCTCTGAACCTTGACGAGCGCTTTCTCCAGGGGGCGGGCACTGAGGGCCAGGCTGCCCACCTGCCGGACGGGGGCCACGGGGAGGACCTCGGGGCCCCATGGAGCTTCTCCAGCAGACAGCCTTACCCCTTCCCCCTCTGACACAGCTCATCTTCCAGGAAGCTCCGCCGGGAGCTCGGGGGGCTTTGCCAGGCAAACTTGGGAAACTGGGGTCACTGCTCTTCCTGGAACGCCCTGCCTCCTCAGGGCACCTGCGAGCCCGCGGCCCACCCTGAGGGGCCAGTGGCCGGTTTGGATGAGTACAGGGGGCCTGGGCACAGGCTTCCCGTAAAACCCGAGCCGCTGCTTCTGGAAACTCACCCCCCATCACCCCATCGCCCAGTGCCTGGGCCCCCAGCCCCCGCTCCACTCCCTAACTGGAGACCTCCTCTGCTCAGGCGCCAGCCCCACCTCGGGGAGCAGGAGCCGCACAGCGCAGGCCCCCCGGCCAGGGGCAGCACTTCTGAAGGCCGGGACAGTCGGTGTCCAGGGCACACGGCGAGGTGGACGCTTCCGGCCCCACCGTCGGGCAGGTCCCAGGTCTGGATGTAAACTCTGCCGATCGATTCAGGGCTGGGGGAACAAGCGATTAGCAGTTAGTGATGCTGGCAACAGAGCCCCCGATGGGCCATGCAGGTGCTGCGTCTGGGTGCCTCCTGGCACGGGAACCCGTCCACAGCTCCCAGGTCCACAGTGCGGCCCGCTCCCGGGCCGTGTCTGGGCCTGGCGGCACCTCACCACGTCCTACGGAGCAGCTGCTGAGGGCCGGGACTCTGAGTCTAATGTAGCCTGACTGTCTGTCCTGGAAGGAAGGCAGCCTCAACTGGGGGCCCAGGTGTCCCCCTTCCTCTAGGCCTCAGGGGTCCAGACACAGGAGCCTCCACCACCCCCATAGAGGCCCCCTTGCTGCTCTGTGTCCTGACAGCTCCCTCCCTCACTCACTTGTTCAGTATTTACTGAGCCATATGCCAGACATGGTACAAGGTGCCCGGGACCCAGCAATCGGCCAGAGGCAAATTCCCTGCCTCAGGACACAGATTCCAGGGGACAGAGGTCAATACACAAACAGACCTATGGAAGTTCAGTTGGAGGATTGCTGCGGGGAAGAAAACAGGGCCCGGGCAGCCGGGCAGGGAAGGCGGCCCTGGTGAGTCTGCCGGACACTCGGTGGCTGACGGCCCGGGAGAGCCTGCAGGTCTGCACGTGCCCAGCAGTGGGGCTCAGGGCAGTGAGGGATGGTCGGAAGCTGGGAAGCTGAGAAGCTGGGAGCAGCGGGCTGAGGGTAGCAGGGAGAGAGGTGCCGGGAGGGTGAGACCCCAGCATCAGCGTGTGTGCTCACAACCTTCCTGCCATCCATCCTGAGACGAGGGCTCCATGCCAGCTTGGGTGCCCCTCAAACCCGTCTGGTTCCCACCCAGATCCATTTAAAGCTCTGTGTCCTACATGACTTTGAGAGGTGCAGTTCCAGGCCCCTCAAAGTCCAGGAAAGTCAAAAGAGGCTGCTGACAACCACACTCTGGAAAAGTGCCCACAGAGCTGGAAGCATCAGCCTCCTGGGAGGACTTGAGGGGTCGCCAGGTAGAAGAGAATCCCTGAGGGGCTGCAGTCCCAGGGACAAACCTTTGGGGTCCCCCAGGGTCTCTGCAGGATGCTTCACAGCCAGACCTGCTGGGAACACTTCACCAAGGGCGCCTGCGTCAGCCAAGGATGAGAAGAGAAAGACGAAGTGGCTGAAACACACATGGAACGGCCCCGTGACCACTCTCCTCCTGGGACCCATGCTGCCGGCTCGCTGTCTGTTCACACTGCTGAGCCTGGACTTGGAGGTCACTCTCAAGGGCATTCTCCTTTCCATGCCGTCCCTGGCTCCCTCTTCACTTCCCAGTCATCCCGATGGCGATTCCAATGTCTAAAGTCCTGGAGACGTGGCCATGCAGGGACTGGCTTTGGGGGCACAAAGCATAGGCGTGCAGTGCAGCCAGAGAGGCCGTGTGAGTTATTTGTCTTCAAATCAAAAATATTTCAACCCAGAGGTTTATCTAAATGAGAGGAAAATACAGGCCCCCAGGAAAAACTGACTTTCAAAAATGATTGCCTGATCACAGCAGAAGGGTTTCGAGTTAAAGTTCGTCTTAATTTGGATGCAGCTGGGAATCTCCCTGCGTCCGTCAGGGCTGGCGGCTTACGGAGAGCAGCCAGCAGTTCCAACTTGGTACAAAGTCAAAAACCTGCTTCTCCTTCCACACAGTGACACAGGGCGGCCCCGGGCCCGGCAACCCCAGGTGAGTCACAGCTCAGTGAGACAAGGCGGAGGCTCTGTCTGAGCCACGGCCCTGAAGGCTCCCTAGGCCTGGGGAATCTGATCTCTAGGATGATTATTCCCACCTCTGACTCCTTCCTCAGGGTCCTCTCCCCCAAAGGGGCCCTGTCGTCAGCCTGGGAGGAGATGGGAAGTTTGGGGTAGGCTCCTGGTGCAGGGGCATCCTGGGCTTGCCACGGAGAAGGGTCTGCGGAGGAGACGGGCCAGGGAGGGAGGAACCAGGGGCATCACTGCAGGTGCCGAGCGTTTACCGAGATGCTCAGATCCGCCCTGAGGAATCCATCCTGAGTAGCCATTCCAGCTTGTGCACGACTGTGTTTGCGCCATATGATACTCACCGCAGCCTTATTTACAATCGTGAAAAGTTGGAAGCAACTAGATGTTAAGTGGAGGGAGATTGCTTAATGCTGACACATCCATGTGAGGTAATGCCTTGTGGCCATTAAATCATGCTGAGAAACACTATTTATTGACATGAAAGATAAATTGCCAAGTGGTAAAATTGCACTACAAACCATCGTGAGCAGGCTGACCGAGCATTTGTAAAGCGTCTGGCCTAAGAGACTAGAAGAAAATGTTAACGGTGGTTGTTCTTGGTGGCGGGATCGGGGAGGACTTAGCACGCAGTCTCCCTTTGTTCTTTTTGCTCTTTCCAAATTTTCTACATGGCTGGTGCATTCATTTTTGTAATTGTACTTTAAAAGAGATTTAAATGCGATCTCGTACAACTTACTACATTCCAATGTTGGACTTAAAAAAATGGAAAAAGGCATCTAGACCGAAAGAAATAGCACATGTTCTCAGAAGGCCCTTCCCTTGTTAGACAACGGTCGTCGAGTGGGAGGAGGAAGAAGAAAGCAAGGCTGAGGTTTTGCTGCCACCGAGGATGAGACGTCTGAGCTGAAGCTGCCAAGACACAAGTCTCCCCTTATCCGGTCGACCAGGAGGTCCTGCCCCGAGGACAGAGTGCCTGCCCCCATCCCGGCCCCCGTCCCATCACGCATCAGAATCCCAGGCTCTTCCCGCGGCTAACAGCTCCAGGCCTCTGCCTCCTTCTGTGCAGAGCCCCCGCAGGTCTCCGTGGGCCACTTGCAGAGACTTCTCACTTCCTGTTCCAGAAGGCCAGGCTGTCATGAAGCATCTCTGAACCAAGTCTGATCAAACATTCAGGCTTTGACTGGGGGCCAGGCGGGCGTGGAGAAAGCTGAGCTGCCAGTGTCCCTGGTGTAACTGCTTCTAACCCAGGCACTCTGCAGCTGCCCACGTGGCGTCCCTGAACACAAGGGTGGGGGAGCGTTGCAGCCCCCGCCAGGGGTCACAGCCCCCACCAGGGGTCACAGCCCCCACCAGGGGTCTCAGCCCAGCACCCCCAGCCACCGCAGGGCCAGCCAGGACCTTCCTGAGTCCACTATGCTCTGTGCCCAACCTCCTTCATCACCATTCCCTTCTCGCCCCCACCCCCTGACAGTCCCCGTCCTCAGATGCCACAGTCTGAATCCGACTGGGATCAGGGAGACCCAGGCCCAAGTCTGTGGGATCTTGATCAAGTCACCCGCCTCCCCCCGGTCTGTGTCCCTGGCACTCGCTCAAAGCCCCCTTTCCTCTCTCTTCTCCTTCCTCCTGGGCTCCTGTCTCTCCTGTCCACACCGCCTCTAGAGTGACCCTTCTAAGGCCTGGCGTTGGGGTGGGGACACCCCACCACCCCAACTCAGCCCCCTCTGCAGGGCCTGGGGGCTTCAGGGTGAGTCCTCCCTCCCTCATTCCCAACGCGCCCCCCACCCAGTCCCCCCCCTCCCTACACCTGCCGCACCAAGACCTGTGGTTCCCCAGAGCAGACCTGCCCACGGGACTCTTTCTAGAACGTTCTGGCCCTCTCCTGCCTGGTGAGTTCCTATTTAAAGGTGCTGACACTTTAAACGTGGAGCTGAGTCACCCGAGAGGCGGTTCCTGGCGGCTGGTTTGTTGGGAGAGAGATGAGCAGCAGGTGCCTCCCTCCTTCTCTCTGGGGGGATCTCACTTGTGAGGGCAGCAGGACCGCACCTGCACAGAAAGGTGACCTCGGGGCTCAGCCTCTTCCGGGGGCGCCTCTGGACGTGTGACTTCACCGGCCCCATGACAGACGTCAGGTGGGGAGAGTGTGGTCTTCGCAGGTGAAGGTGGATGGGGCAGGGCAGACGCCTCATTCTACCTGACACTCCCACCCAAGGGGACCCGAGGCCTCTCCGACAGGAGACCCCGACCCTCAGGTGCAGGGTGCTCCCAGGCCAAGGGCAGCTCCCTTTGTGCACGTGGCCCTCCGAGACAAGGACAGCAGGGAGGGAACTGCAGTCAGCACAGAAAGGGACGCCTTAGACCCAGCACCTGGACAGGACCACCAGGGGACAGAGCCCCAGTGGGAATCTACCACAGGCTCCCCCTGCAGACCTGAGGCCAGCTGGCCCCTCCTTGTTTCTATGTGTGGTGGCGGCATTGGTGACAGTGGTGTGATTGTACCACTCCCGGAAGAGGTGTACCCCTGTGAACTGCTCAACCCTGAGTTGTCTGGTCATCTCTGAGCCTGGTCCTCTGCATGGGGTCAGGGCAAAGTGTCACCATCCTTGTCCTCTGTGAGATGGCTTTGGAGGACTAAGGGCAGCACGATCAGGACGGCTCGGCGTGCCCAGCCCACGCAGCCTTCTGCAGGGTCCGGCTGACCCAAGACTCCGCATCCGGGAGCCCCTGGTGCTGGGGAGCTGCCCCCCCGGGGCGCAGCACCCACGCCCTAGCCCGCAGCTGTCCCGGGGCCCCTCCCTGCACCCCCTGAGCCGGTGCTTTCTGGAGTCTGAAGGCAGCAGCCCTCACGTCTCAGAGTGTCACCCCCGACACCCCACGAAGCCACACCCTTCTCACTTCGCCTACACCATGGGGGTGGGGGCTGACTGTTCAGAGACTCATCTTAGCTCTAGTATTGACTCAGATTTAACAATCACCACCTCCCACACACATTCACACACACACGCCTGCATCCTTTCCCCTGGAAGAAGTCTTCTGGAAAGTTCCCTTTGTGTCAGGGACTGAGCCCTGAACCCCCTCCCAGCTCAGTCCACTTGGCCTCAGACACTGTCCGGCAGAGCCGCACCGGTGCTGGTAGCCACCCCGGGCATCTTCTGAACCACACTGAGGAAGTAAGGGGGCTTGGGGGCTTGGGGTCTTCTGGGCCGTGGAGGGGGGCACGGAGGGCACCCTTTCCAACTCTTCTACAGACTGGAGCTCAGACCAGGATTTCATAGCTTTTTGAATAAAAGCGCTGGCTGTCAGTATAGCAGAGATGACAATGCTGGTTCCCAAACTCAGCTGCAGGTTACAACTGCTTGCAGAGCCTAAAAAACCTGTCCCCAAGCTCTGCCCCAGACCAAGTCCATCCCAGCCTCCGAGAGGGGACCCAGGGATCAGAGTTTTGAAAGCTGCCCTGGGGACACTGTCACTGTGGAGTCAGGTCCGAGAGCCACCGCCCATCACAGAGGTTCTTAGAGTGTGGCCTCGGGCGGCGGCATCAGCACAACCTGGGGCCCTGTCCTCCACCCCTGACCCCCTGGATCTGAAATCTGGGTGGGGCCAGTCACCTGTGCTTGGACCAGGCCTCTGGATGGCCCTGGTGCACACACAAGGCTGAAACTAGGGTTCCAGAAGGATCTGCTGGTTCTGGGCTAAGGGATGTGGACAGAGACAGAGACCATCCCGAGAGTGGGCGGGGCCCGGGGGGGGGCGCCGCCCCTGGACTCACGCAGGACGCAGTAGAGGCCCAGCTGCTCGTAGCCCTCGCAGCAGTCGGTCACATTCCTCCACTCGGGAACCTCCACCGCCTGGAAGCGGGTCCTGTAGACCGTCTTGGGGCAGCGCCGCCAGGGGACCCAGCGGCCGCAGGGCACGTGGGTCAGGAGGGACGTCTGCACAGCCTCCACGCTCGGCACGCTCCGGGCCACACTCTGGTTGCATAGCTGGTAACTCAGCAAAGAGAGGCCTTTTTCTACCGGAGGAGGTGGAGGGGGTTGATGGAGGAAACAAGAAGTGGAAAATGGCACAGTCAAATCCATCCGAGGGGCTCTCTGTCAGAGCCAGTGAGACAGGACCCCCAGCGTGGCGGACCCTCGGAATCTGCCTCCCAGCCCAGACCCGAGAAGGAGACGCCAAAGAGCGGACTTGAAGGACTAAAGCAGGAGCGGGCCCCCGTGGGCCGAGAAAACCTCCTCTACAGGGCGGGGGACACAGCCCCCGCCTGGCCCCTGCCCGGGGGCCTGCCGTGACACGGAAGGGGACACGGAGGAACCGAGCATCTGGGGCTGCCGTCCGAGGTTCTGTGCTCTCTGACTCCACGGGCTGGGGATCCTTGTGCGCACCTTTTCTCTGCTTGAGCCCCAGGGTCGTCCCAGGTGAGCTGAACACACACTATTCCCGTAATGAATGCATGACGTGCTGGGCACGCTGGCACTGGCACCCTCTTTTGGAACGAGACACAAGGTGGATGATCATGTCCAGCCCATGTGAGAAGTTCATAGGTGGGAAAGGTCAGTCCACCATCACTCACCAGCAGCAGGACGACATGAGCTGGCCTGATCCGGCCCTCTGCGTCTCCCACCTGGAGCCTGGTTCCTGTGCACAGACACCTGTGGCCATTCATTAGCACTGTCACTTGGTTCTCAAGTCCCCGTGGCACACACTGCCTTCACCAGCCCTACGCCCCTTTGTCATGGACCATCTCCCACGGGGTCCTCAGGTGTCCCATCTGCCCAAGGAGCCTCTGTGGCCTCCTGAAACAGGGACTGTTATGGGCTGAAATGTGTCCCACCCCTCATTCATGTCCTGAATCCCAGGACCTCAGCGTGTGACTGTATTTGGAAACAGGGCCTTTGCAGATATAATTAGTTTAGCTGAAGGGATACTGGAGGAGGGTGGCCCTGGTCCAATATGACTGGTGTCCTTATAAAAGGAGACATTTAGACCCGGAGACAGGAATGCACCCAGACGGCCACGCTAAGATGGAGGCAGAAATTAGGGAGATGCTTCTATAAGTCAAGGAGTGACAAAGATTTTCAGCAAACCCCCAGAAGTTGGAGGAGAGCCTGGGACAGATTCTCCATCACAGCCTCAGGAGTAGCCAACCCTGCCCGCACCTTGACCTCAGACTTCTGGTCTCCAGACTGTGAAGAAATAAACCCTTCCTGTTAATCCCCCAGCCTGTGGTGCTTGCCCAGCGGCCCCGGGGAACTGACACGGGAGCCAAGGGTGCCCCCACCTCCACAGCCAGCACGGGGCCCACCGCAGCGTGGGACCTCCGTGTGGGATGGATGAACGGCTTGAATATCTTTGCAGTTTCAGATACTCAGCCTCGAGCCCTAAGCTTCCCGACACTGTGCAGCCGTTGGGTGGGTGCCCACAGAGGAGTGCACTTCCCTCAGGGCAGAGCTGGGTTTCTTGAGAGGAGCTCAAAGATGGCAGAAGAAATAATCTTCACCCTCAACCCCAGGACAGCACCAGAAGTTTCCCTCCTATGGCCTCATAGTCACCCACAAGCACACAGAAAGCAAGATGTGGGGGCTGGTGACCCCGGGAGGAAGCGAGGCTGATCCAGCCCTCCAGTCGGGCTGGTGGGAGAGCAGCCCACTCCCCAGCCATGTGGTGGCCTCCCCTGCAGTGTCAGGGCCTTGGGGGTGCACACAGCCTGTGCTCACCACAGGGTGGGTTCCAGTAGGCTTCGGGGTCGGGAGGCCCCTCGCCGTGTGGGGTGGGGCAGGAGAGGCAGCGTCCGAGGCCAGAACTTAGAGGTGACTGGGATGGGACGTGGGGCCTGCAGAAAATGACCACCGTGAACACGGTCACTGGGTTGATGGACGGGGCCAAACAAGGCAATGCCTCCTGCACAGAGAGGTCGGCGAGGCAGATTTAGATGTTGTTTTTCATCTTCACACAAGACTAGATGACAACAGTAATGAAGGTTACACTTCTCTGCCTCTAGAGAGCCTCTGGGCTCCGCCTGCTCACAACAAGGTCCCAGCTGATCATCAGCAGAGCCTTACACACACACACACACACACACACACCCCTCCTTCCAAGGAAACTGCACTTGGATCTACTTGTTTTGTTTTTTACCTTCTACTGGAAGCCACTGGGTCCTCTGAGGGCCTGGCTTCTTGGCAGAGCCCGGAATAAAAACCTTTCAGCAGACCCTGCTGTTCAACAAATTCTTTCAGGAGCTCTCAGCACAGGAGTCAGGGGCCCAGGGTTCTGGTCCCAGAGGCTGGAAATCTTAATGCCCCGGCAGGTCCTGGGGTCAGAACACCTGCATTCACACCAGCTTTGCAAATACCAGCCATGTGATTCTGAGTACGTTCGTGCCCTCTCGGTGCCCCAGTCTTGTCACTTGTAAAATCACCGCTACGCCCGGGGTTTTAGAAGGATTCAGTGAAATCCTGCCTGGGGCCGGCGGGCCGGCTCATGGGAGCCGACAACCGAGTGGCCCCGACGGACCCCCGAGTGGCGCTGCCGTGTCCTCACCGGTGCACGAACTTCCTCCCGAGAGTTCCCCGCTTCCAGACTTTCCCCTTTGCTCTGCCACTGAGCTGTAGGGTTTACACATTATTCATATTCCAAAGGAAAAATCAAGTTGAAAAAAATCACAATTAATTTTAAAAAATCACAAAATCCTATTTATGGGTGAAAAAAAAAAGTTAAACTAGGACAAAATTGAAGTTGCTTGCAGGCACAGAATGGATCTGTTTGAATTTCCAACTGCAGAAGTCAGATTTCAAGAGGAAAATGATTTAAAAGATTTGTAACCTCAATGCTCAGAAATCTGGTGCTTCAGAAATCTGATGTGTTTTTAGCAGCTGACACGTGCCTCTCAAAGGCCTTGGACGTGTACTGGCCCCCTCTGCCCCCGTGGAAATGTGAGGAAGCAGGGCTGGGCGTGAGAGCCCACTTCGGGATTCCACCTCCCTGGCAGGCGAAAGGCAGACTTAGCCAGGGTCAACGGCAGGGGCCGCCCCGGTGGAATCTGCCCTCTGCCAGCCGTGCGGCCTTGGGCGAGTCCCTGACCACTCTGGGCCTCCCTCCGCTTATCTGGAAGCTGGAGAGTAATACGCCAAGGCTGCAGAGACCTCGACTCTGAGTCTCCAGGAATTCACCACTCTCTGCACGGCCCGAGGCCTGCAGCATCTGCAACACCAGCAGAAATGCAGAGTCCTAGGCCACCCGAGCCCTGCTGACTCAGGATCTGCATTCACACCCCACCGACCCCCAGGGGATTCGGAGACGGTCCCACCACCTCTTTGCTGGATACGAGCAAGTTTGGCCCAGACCCTGGCTCTCAAAGCAGATGCATCTTTGCCAGCCCAGCTCTCGGCAGGGCCTCTGTCCCCAGGAGACCCGCTCCCCGGGAGCCCCTCGCTCCTCCAGCATCCCACACCCTGAGCCCAGACTCCTTACCTGTGAAGCCGCTGGCCAGGGTGGGGCCCACGGCACTGACCACGGCCAGCAGGGCCAGCCCGAGGGTCCTGAGCATGGCCGGGCGGTGGCGGTGGCTCTGGGCCTCTCCTGAGCGGCAGCACAAAGGTACCTGGGCCGCCTGGGCCCAGAGACAAGGTCCTGATTTTCCCTTGCGTTGCCGACCGTGGCAGTGGCTTCAGAAGGTGCGCTCGCCGGGAGCAGTCCCTTATGCCCGCTCGTAAACACCTGCCACCGCCACGGCCGTGTCCCTTGGGGCACCTGCGTGTCACAGCCCATTCTCCCTCCAGGCAGATGGCATCTCTTAGGAAAGGTGAGTACCCCACCGCCTGGCTGCATCGCTGGGTCGCATCTCACTGTTACGTAGGAAACACATTTCAGCCCCGAATCTGACTCCTTCCATCAAGTACAAAGCATCCTCTTACCTTATCATGGCGAGCTGGCGGGAGAAAACAACATGGCATCAAAGCGGCTCATCGGATTCAGAAAAGCGTCCTTCACACAATTGGACAGGCCAGATCAAAAGCTAGAGACAACGTCCCTGCAGCCCGGCGATCTCTTCCCGAGCCTGGTCTGGGGACCACGGAGCTGCCGTCTCAGAGATGTCTGTCATTGGCCAGAATTTAAAGCGGCAGAGCGTGGAAGTGAGCCTTCGCGGGAGGAGGGGAGGGGAGGTTGTGGCAGAGCCCCTGGACGTGACCCCACCCCGGCGTGCCGACTGTGAAGACTTTGGGCAGCGAGGAAACGATACCTCCCGACGTGAAGTCAAAGCCGCGCCTGGCGCCGCGCCGCCTCCAGAAGGACGGCAAGTCTGCAGTTGTGGGCTCAGCCCAGAACAGGCCGCAGGACTGAAAGGAAACACAGTGAGGGGCTGCAGACTGATGGCTGGGTCGTGGTGTGTTTCAGGAGCTGTCACACGGTGTGAAACGGGATTTTAAATTTCATAGCGAAGACATGCCTGTTGATGAAGCCTTCTCGTTCCTCTGTTGGGCTGTCTTTTATCGCCTGGTACAATCTTTGACATTTGATGAGGCACAGTTAGTAGCATTAGACGAGGGTCTCTTTAGTCCTGCTGAGAAAACTTTCAAACAGGGCCACAAAGACCCGCCTTGGTCCAGAAGTGTGATTCCCTCGTGTCCGAGATACAGAACAGGTCTGCCTGGAGCCCTGCTGTGGGGCTGCCACACGGGTGCGTCTTCCACCCCCAGGAGATTAAGCGCTGAGTTTGTAACTGCTACACTTGCGTGGTTAGTGCCTACGTGGCAGGTGCCGGGACAAGAAGACCAAACAAAAGGAGCTGGAAATAATCCCGCAGTTGAGGGGCTCAGCGCGAGTCTCCCGAGACAGCAGCACCCTTCAGGGCTCGGCTCACGAACTCTACTGCTGTCACGGAGGCGTGGAAAAGAGTTTCAACAAGAAAAGACAAACTTTTAAAGCTATAGTATAATATTCAAGAAAATAAAATGTAATCAGCACAGAAAAACAGGAAAGGTGTTATGATGAAGGTAAACCTGAGCATTTACAAGTGGGAGCTGAATCTGTATTATAATATTCGACTGTATCATCTCTTAGAACTTTGGCTACAATCACGTACGAACGCTTCTAGAAAACACGAGGGTGGGATCAAGGACAATATTATATTTAAAAACTTGAAATTGACCTTGTGCACCTTCTTTCTCATCTTCAGACCCACCCTCTGAAGTAGGTCCCTTACCTGCCTCATACACATAAAGAAGCTGCGGGTCCGAGAGGCCACACGGCTAGCGAGGAGGACTCTGCTCCAAACCCAGCTTCACAGCCCGCTCCCTGGCTGGCCCCGGGGCCGGCCCGGAGGACACCAGCCACAGACCCCAAGGAAGAGGAGCAAAGTCAGGACTTCCTGCCCGCTGCACACGTCACGCTAACTTGGAATTGTCCGTAAGACGTTGTCGCAGGGCTTTCTCCTTATATCAAAACTCATACAATTAAAAAAAAGCACCCAGATTGTCTGTCTGCTTCTAGCTCCGCACTGCCTCCCTCCCCCCCACCACCCCCGGACAGGCACGGGAAGGGTAAGCGTGCGTGTTGTTTCTTTTCCATCCACAGGGAGGGGTTCCCCTCCTGGTGCTCACGCATATTTTTCTGCATGACTGCCACAGGGATTTTCCACTTTTGACTTTTCCATGTAAACGGTCTACTTGAGGAGAAGTAACCACGCGCTAACCAGAGGGAGAGGGCTGTCCCTCCAGGGCACCGTGTCCAGGTGAGTCTGGCCACAGGTCCATCCAGCAAAGAGCCCTCAGGTCCACGCCTCTGGGGAGAAAGTCCAGCACCCTGTCAACGTGGTGACCAGAAACTGGGGGACGAGGGGAGGCCCTCAGGCTGCAGTTCTAGATCTAAGGACACACACACACGCGCACACACACACACACACATGCACACTTGCTCACATGTCCACACGCTTAGCCTTCCATGTGCGGGTTTACTGCGGACACACCCTGGCACGCTCACACACATGCACGAACACACGGGATGCGGGTGAGCTCCTGACCCTGCAAGCAGTGTCTCCGTGGAGGGAGCTGTGCTCTCTGCTGTTGGTGACAGAGCCTGGGCTGGGCGCCGCCTGCCCCCACCGTCAGCAGGAGGAGGGGGTTGAATCAGGTTACCTCCAAACAGCCCTTCTCCTATCGGGTTCTGAGTTCCGTGGTCCTAAGCACAGAGGTCCAACAACTCCAAGACAAAATCACATCTGTCGTGACCCCACAGGCCAAAATATATACACCCCCAGCGCTATCCTGGGATGTGGCCATCATGTCCCAAGGGAGACATACTCGTAGCCGTGGTCTGGGGCAGGGATGGCAGGACAGCACTGCTCCCAGCTTTCTTCCGACCCCTGCTCCATCAGCAGCCCTGGGGACCACCATGCGCCAGGCCAGCGGGCGGGGAGGGGCGGGCAGGGACCCGGTGCTCTCCTGCCCTGCCTGGCCTGGGGTGGGGGGCAGCCTCCAGGGTGTGGAGGCTGCGGTGCAAAGTGACATGGGGCACGAGGGAACTGGGGGACTCGGGAGGAGCAGCGTGGGGTCTGGCGACGGCTCTGCTCAGTGAGGACGGAGCTGGAGGTGGGGCGGGGAGGCATCCTCTCACTAAGGGGCTATTTCCAGGGAACACTGGCTGTGATGCACGGTCAAGACAGAGAACTAGAGAGGAGCTTTATGAAGCTGTAGAAATGTTGGGTTTGGAAGTCACCTTGAGCAATCTGGCCCAGCTTCTGTCCCAGTCCAGACTGCTCTCCGACACTGCGGAATCAGGGGGACAGGCTCACTAGAAATTCAGGTGCCTTTCGGCACCTCTCAGGTGCCCCAAACTTCTCAGTCTGTTAGGGTGGGTCCGCAGGGGCTCAGGTCCTTCAGGTGTGCAGAAGCTTGAAGACACTGACAAATCCTTGTAAATACCCAGGGACGCGGCCCTGGGTGGAGCAGCCCCTCCCCGGGCAGTGATCTGCTGAAACATTCCTCCTGATGGGGAGTCAAATTTGACCTCCACTGGCACCACCAGGAGCGTGGCCGTGGTCCTTCAACTAGACTAAGGAATCGCATCGCCTTCCACCTGACAGCCCTGCAGACTCTTCTGGGGAGTTCTCAGGGCACCCTTGTTTCTGGTGTGGTTGTTCTTCATGGTCCCTCCCCATACTTGTCTCCCCCACTGCACACGCAGACACACTGACACACACACAGAGATACACAGGAACACACACAGACATGCAGAAACACAGACACACACAGAGACACACAGACACACACATACATCCTTTTCATCCCTGTCTTTTTCTTCTGTGTTTGGTTTTGCAAATCCTTGACATTATAAAATCGCAGGGTGGACACTGTTTCTCACCCTCTCTTCCCATCCCAGCCCGGAGACCATTGCCCTCTGAGCAGAGTTGAATGGAAAGTGGGGATCCAGCACGTGGTCACCAAGCCCCAGGGAGTGTGCTGGACACTCTGCTTCCAGCCAGGGTGGGTTGGACGGTGAGGAGAAGCAGGTCTGCCTGCGCGGGTGCCCGGTGGCCAGAGCAGCTGGGGCTGAAGCTGGGGGCCCAGGCCTCTGCTCTGCAAAGCTGCCTGGGAGACTGGGAAGGCAGGCGACCCTGCACAGCCCCCTTTTCGTAGACTCGCGGGAAAAGCCTGGCCTAGGAGCCGGACATCCTGGTCCACCCTAGTTTTGCCAACAACCAGAGGGGTTACCAGGGGCAACGCTGCATCTCCCTGCACCTCCCAATCTACAGAACGGGGGCACTTGTGCCTCCAAACTTGGCAGTGTGGTAACGCCTCCCGACTTTGTGAAAAACAAGCAAGACCGCGTGTGGGAACTGCTCTAGAACTTGAAAGCGCTTTAAGACATCCGTCCTCTAGAGTCATTAAATGTAGATAAAGTGTTATTGGGGGAATTTCATTAAAAACGAGTTCTGCTCCCACCCCAGGGAACCTCTCCACAAAGTCGGAGGAGAAAGAAGATTCTTTCACTGCTGAACGAACATTAGACCAGATGACAAGGCGAGCCACGGGCAGCCCGACGCGAGACTGCACGGGCACGGAGATCCCACCTTCCCTGCGATCGAGCAGACACACCCACTAGGTCAGGCTCGCAAGACAAACGATGACCAGTCCCCAGGCAGAGGACTTGCCAGCACCGCTGGTCACACACATCTCCTGCTCATCTCGGCCTGCGACTGGGGCGGCCTTCTGTACTAGCTAAACGGCTTCATCCAGAGGGAAAAGAAACTTCTGTCTTTAGCACAGGAGGCAGTTTTGCAAAGTAGAACAAGGAGCCCACAGAGTTAGGGCCCAACCCACCTCACAGAGACGGGGGCGGACGGGGCGACAGCACTCACGACGTTTCCACGGCAAAGAGATGTTCCCAGGGTCTTGAGAGTGACGTTCTTGGGCCACAGAGCCCAGGAAATGTTAACCTAGTCTTCAAAAGGGGACACATGCATTTCAAAGACAGGGGACGGTGCTTACACGTTTTCTAAAGTACGTGCTCAAAGAAAAGAGGGGAGGGAAATCTCTTCCCTTATTTTTCACAGAAAGAATTAGACCTCTTATTATTTTTAATTTGTATTTGTCTTTACAGTATGAATGCCCCAAAGCAATCTGCCAGGTGTGGGGGTTAGGACGACAGAGCCAGGGAGACTGGGCCGCGTGCCCTCCGAGGCCCCTTCCAGGAGGGCTGAGCATCTGAGCACCGCACTTGAGTTCTAGAATCTAGTAGTAAGAGCCCACGTGCTACGATCAGGATGACCGTGGGCTGAACAAACAATCTTATGATCAGTGTTCTCGCAGAGAGGTAACACCAGCCCAGAAACAGAAGTCCACCCCTCTGAGGGCCCCAGGACTCCAGAGTGGAGGGCAGCGTGTTGGCACAAGGGCACTCAGATGAGAAGGGTGTCCCAGGTTCAGGCCGGGCTGTGTGCGGTGGGGCACCTCAGGCCTCAGGACTTCAGTCTCTGGCCCCACGTGGAGGGCAGGGGACAAGCTTGGTCCCCAGTGAGCACCAACATTTCACAACGTCGCATCATCCCTCTCAGGACAGACTGAAACACAACACTTGACCCCCCAGGACTGTTCGATCATGAATGTCAGCGTGTGGATTTGAAATAATGGAGAAGATGGATCTCATGGGGACTAAGGCGCACGTCTCCGCCTGACGCATCGGGATCCTCCTGATGACGGAGTCCGAGTAGGCGACGCCTGAAGCAGGGGCTATTCCAGACCCGTCTGCATCTGCACCCGTAATGGGCTGCAGGCGCCCCTGGAAAACACCTTTATTTACTCCCCAGGGAGGGAGTCTTCCCGCAGAGTTAAAAGCAAATTGCTGAAGTCCTTTCCTGCTAACCTGAGTCAGGCTGTTAAGAGGAAGAGAGAAAACACTGACAGCCCCTCCCCTCCAGGATTTTAGAGGCTAAGAACAGGAAGCAGCAGATTCAATCAGCACAGTAAGCTGTTCCAGAGTCTCAGATGGGCCGTGTTTAGAGGGTTCTTGAGAGAAATGGAGCCCAGAGGCGTGTGGCCTCCGTCACCCTCCGGAGGGCTCTTGGGGGCTTCCCGGGTCCCCTTCGCAGCCCCTGCCCGGGTGACAGCTCGCCCGCCCTCTCCCTCCCCTCCTCCGGGGGTGGGCACTGGTGGAGGGGGCCCAGAAGCCCCGCCGCACCAGCTCGATGGGCCGTGGCCTCCAGGAGCTCAGTGAGCACAGTCTGACTCACCCTCAGAGCATTCGGGAAAGGGGGTGCAGGAAGGGGCCCAGAAACTCAGGAGGTGAGGAGGTGCAGGAGAAAGGGCGGCCAAGGGAGCAGGTGTCCTGAGCCTGAGGCGCCTTCTGCTCCAGCCAGGCTGCTTTTGAAAGGACATCCAGCATCAACTGTGGTGCCCCACCCTCTACTTTGGGCAAAGCCACCCCGGGGGGCAGAGGGAAGGAGCCAGCAAGGGGCAGGCAGGGTGACATTCCTGGTGGTGGCCTCAGTGCCCCTACTTGGAGGCAGAGGGGCCTGTCTAGGGGGTCAAGTCTAGGGGATTTCACCCCTGCCCGCCCTAAAGATGGAGTGACCAGCTGTCCTGGTTTGCTGGGGCTGAGGCACCTCAGGATGTGGGACTTCCACTCCAAATCCCAGGAAAGCCCCATGAAGGCTGAGACAGGAGCGATGTGCCGACAAGGGTTGGCGGCTACACCAGAACCTAGAAGAGGCGAAGGAGACCCGTCTGGTTATCCAGAAGGAACCAGCACTGCTGCCTCTGGGTTCAGACATTTGGCCTCCAGGACTGTGAGAGAACGGTTTCAGGTGTTTCAAGGCGCCCCGTCTGTGGGACTGAGTCATGGCCCCCTAGGACACTCACACACCCCATCGGTCAGAAGTGGAGGCTCATTCAGTTTTCACTGGACCCCCGCTGGCCCTTCCCACCACCCCTGCCCTCTGCCCACCTCCCCGCTCTGCCCCCAACAAGCCCCACCCCAGACCCCATAGAGGCTGTTCGAGGTGAACAATGAGAGACCCTCAATACACGTGACACCTGTAGGTGACATGTACACTCGTCCTTTTGGGTCATCAATCTAAAGGAACACGGCCAAGCTGCAGGCCTCCCAGGCTCAGGGGTTTGCAGGGCCCGAGGTCAGCCTTGGGGAAATGTCTCCTGAGGTGACTGATAGTCCCATCCAGGGCATCCCCTGTGGACAGCCCAGTGCACTTCTCTCTCTGTCCCCACCCACCACCGTGCCTAGGACGGTCCCGCCCTTTGATCTGAACTGTAACGCCTTCACCCCACTAGGAAAGCACCTCTCCCCTCCCCTGGTGCGAGGGAGCTGTGCTGGGGGTTTGGCCACATTGTCTCAGCCACATCTGGGTGATTGTCCTGCAGGGGCGACTTGCTAGCGTCCCACACTCGGCGCTGGCCCTGCCCGGCCTTGCACAGCCCTGCGCGACCCTGCCCAGCTTCTTCGCACACTTTCCCTCCCTTTCACTTGGAAATTCTCTCATGTTCTGTTTCTCGTACTGCCTAGGGTGTGTGCTTTCAGAGACAGCTGTTCTCATCCTGAGGCTCTTATCTTGGCTGGGAGGCCCTGCGGTTCAGCACAGCCGCCTGAGCGGGGCTGGTGGGGAAGGTGTCAGGACACCCAGCACCCAGCATCCAGGCGTCCAGGGGTCCAGGGCCCCCACCCAGACTCTGCCCTCTCTGTCCATCTGCCCCTCAGGGCCTCAGCCAGCAGCACATAGTGGTGTTTCTTTTTGTGTTTCGCCAGGGATGAGGAGGTGTGTATGTTGTGGACTGAATGTTTGTCCCCTCACGATTCTTAGGTTGAAGCCCTAAGGAGGGTGGCTGCACTGGAGCAAGGAAGCACTTAAGGTTTAACGAGGTCGTGGGGTGGGGCCCTGATCGGGTGGGATTAGTGCCCTTGTCACAGGAGACACCATAGCCCGCTCTCTCTCATCCTCACTCCCTCTGCCACCAGAGGACACAGCCAGAAGGTAGCCGTCTGCAAGCTAAGAAGGCTCCTCACAGGACACCAGTCCTGCTGGACCTTGATGGTGGACGCCCAGCCTCCAGAACCGTGAGAAAGCAAACGTCTATTGTTTAAGTCCTGTGGTCTGTGGCATTTGGTATGGCAGCCCCAGCCGACTGTGTGTAATCACGAATCCGAGAAGCTCGCCAAGACATTGGTGACAGTAGCCGCCCTGCACGAGGGGTCTTGTTTGTTTCCTTGACACGGAGTCAAGGTCAGAGATGTGCTCAGAGCCACCCGGGGGGAGAAGAAAGTGCCCGAGATCACTGCCCGAGCCGGCCTCTCCAGGCCCTAGGTGGGAACAACAGGGCACAGAGGGGCTGCCCGGCCTCCAAGGGAGTGAGCCAGGTCAGCATCACACTGCAGGAGCTGTCAGTGCCGGCTGTTCCAAGGGTGACACAGGAAGATGAAGGGGACAAGCACGGAGCCCAGGAGGAAGCACTGTCACAGCCCCTGCTCTCACGGGCACATCCAGCCCCGACTGGACAAACAGCCCCAAAGAGGGGCAGGAAACAGGAAGAGGGATAGTTGGAGTGGGGAGGGGGCGACCTTGGTACAGAGAAGACCCCAAGGGAGAAGGAAGGAGAGGAAGAGAGCTCGTCCACCCAGATCGGGCTCCGCTGGGATGTCCGTCCTCTCATCCACAAGCTGCTGGCAGTCACCGCCCTGCCTGTCCATTCATTCAGCCCACAGATGTCCCCGCCTGCCCTCAGGGCCCCCTTAGGACTCGGCCGTGGGCAAGGCTAACCCCAACCCAGAAAGCCCTCAGGTCAGCTGTGGGTTAAATCGTGTCTCCAAAAAGATGTGTTCAGGCCCTACCCAGTCTTGGCAGGTGTAATTTAGTTACAACAGGGTTATCCTCGTTTAGGGCAGACCCTGAATCCGATACACCCGGTGTCCTCCCAGAAGGGAAGTTGGGTTAGACACACAGAGAGAGGTCGTGTCATGGCAGAGGTGGGGGTTGGGGGACGACAGCTGCAGGCCACCACAGAAGGGGGTGCGGCCCTGCCCACCCCTCCATCTGGGGCTTCTGGCCCTAGGGCTGTGGGAGAATGCATTTCGTGGTTTTTAGCCCCCCGGTTTGTGATGCTTTGTTGTGGCAGCCCTAGAAATCGAACATGGAGTGTGATGGAGAAGACTGACATCCAACGTACTGGCCTCATAACTAAGTCCTGACAATACGGCCCTTGGATGAAAGCCAGGACCCAGAGGGAGAGGCACAGCCTGCAAAGGCCCTGGGACAGGGGATGCTTGGTTCCTCCAAGGGACGGGAGGAGGGGAAGGGCCCGGGGCTCAGAGAGACCAGGCGCAGCCCCAGCCCGCCCGCCATCCTTCCAGCCACTCTTCCGCCCAGGACAGCGAGGCACCTGGGGGCCATGCCTCTCTGGAAGTGAGCGCTGAAGCGGAGCACCAGGGAGCGTGTCTCCGGGTCACTTCTCGCTCCTGTGGACAAGGGGCTGACTCCACAGGGTATGTGTCAGGGCCTCGGAGTCACTCAGGGCCGAGTCACAGGAGGCCGACTTCAGTTTCAGCAGGAGGTATGTGGGTCAGATAACAGCACTGTTAAGCCCTGGAAGGCGGTACCTGGAGCTCGGTGACGAGGAAACACTGGCTCTGGCGAGCCTGCCAGAGGCGCTGGGTCCCCCTCCACCCCATCTGCACCCCATCCTCCCCACCAGGGGCACCCATGAGCCCCACCTCTGTTCCCCCCAGCCTCTGTGTCTGAGATTAAGTTTCCCTTACAAGAGGGTGGCTTCAGCTGGGAGCAAACAGGCACTCCGCTACGGGGGGCAGGATGCAGAGCTACTGGGACCCAGTGGCCCCCCAGGAAGAAGAGGAGAAAACCTACTGTGATCCTTGGGTCTCATGGATCTGGCTCTGTCCCCGCGTCACTGCTGCTTTCTGAGCAGCCTTGGAAAGCACCTGGGCTGTGCCCTCGTCTGCAAACAGGGACATTTCACCATGGAGGTGGCCCTGGCACGTGACCGGTTCTCCATTAAGCCTGGAGTCCCTGCTCCCGCCTCATGAAGATGGACTGCAGGAGTCACCAGGGGATGGCCTCGTGCAGGAAGGGCTATGAAATGTCCATGTCCACACGTGGGACCTGCTGGACATGCAGACCCGTTGCTACTGGTGGTCTGAGGACAGGCAGGCAGGCAGCGAGGGAGGTGGGCCCCCTGGGAGCTGGCGAGTTGCTGTCCCCACCAGCGGTCAGGTTGAGTGGGCCCTGCTGGGCCTTAGTAGCTGGTCACATTTGGCACAAGCAGGTGACACTGTGGCAGCTGGGAGCACATGGATCACGGGCACACGGATGCCACAGGCAGGGAGCCAGGGCAGGGGTCATCTGGTCAGCTTCAAGGAGGTCCCCCAGGGGTGGTAAGGCTGGCCCTGGTCCAGAAGCTCCGGACCATAGAAGGGCAATGCCCAGGGCCATCACGGGACGGGGAGGGCCCCTGAGCAGAGCCCAGGACCAGGGCACAAACGGAGGCAGAGCTGGGTGGCAGGAACTGGGTCCAGGGTCCAAGCCAGCCTAAGGTCAAAGGCCAAGGTCAGACATCACCACAGGGGCCCGGCCTGAGAGGCGAGTGCTCGGGAAGGACACCAGGGCCACCAGGTGAGGATCGGGCCAAGAAGGAAACAAATACTGGCCCAATCAGCAGCCACTCAAATACTCATTCCTCCCTGTGGCTTCCTGGTCCGCCACCCTCTCTCCTCCCTCTGACGTTTTGGCCCCTTTATCTCCGATGTCTCTTCCCCTGATGGACAGTTGGCAATGCAGCAGGAGGGACCAGGAGGGACCGTGGCTAAGCCCACTCCTCCTGGCACCCAGCGCAGGGCCTGGCCTGCAGGCGGTGCTCCGTACATTCTTGTTAGAATGGCTTTGGGTCAGCCTACAGGCACATTAGGGGACCACCAAGACGAGCGCATGCAAGACAGGTCCCCGGGGCCCGCTTCCCCCAGCCTCCTCCTGGACAGACCCACAGCCCTGCCTCCCAGGGTGCTCAAGACGGCTCCGGGGCCCAGCCCGTCGGGAACAGGCCTCATTCCAGTGATCAAGGCTCTGGCTGGCTGGGTCCCTTTCCCACGGAGCTCACAGACGGGGAAAGGCCCTTTTCAGCAGCTCCGAGAGTGAGAGGAAGACATTCCCAGATAAGGAACTGATGTTCAAAAATGTGCTTGGTCTTAGAAATGAATCTGAATTTAATATTATCACGTATTTAAAATTCTTATGGGGCAGTGGTTCCTTCTAAATTGGACCCCTTTATACAGCTCACTGACCAAGAAAAGACTGCACAAGACAGAGAAGACCCTCTGGAAGATCGTGGCCAGGATTTGAACCTGGAACAGCTGCACAATGAGATGCAGAAATCTCCGCTGCACACTCTGCCCTGAGGCGGGAGGCGCCGTCCGAGGGGCTGGACCGTCAGGCCGCCACAGTCACGCTGGAGGGCTTGGAAGTGAGCTCTTAAAACTGGGAACTTCCTTCCAGATGAGTAACTTCTTTTCTATTTTCCAAAGGTTAGGAGGTGTTTTGTTAAGAAATACATTGGAAGTGATGTTAGGAAAAACCTACCCTTTCAGAAAAACCTCAAAGTATGTGAAGAAAGTCCACCAGTGTCCCAGCACTTGGCCGAGGCTCTTCCAGGGGAGGGGGGCGCCTGGGATTCCGAGCCCAGCACTTACAGAGTAAATGAATGAGTGTTTACCACGCGGTGCTCGGTGGTTTGGGCCTTGTGTAAATAAAAGACAGACAGATGAGAAAGTCCAAATGGAAAGATCGGCCTGGAATGTCTCGCTGACTGGTGGCCCGTGGAGAACAGTTTTCCATCCCAGATAATGCAGTGTCGCCTGCACAACTTTGAGGGGTCCTGCTGAGTGAGTTAGGGAGAAATAAAAGACGCAGCGTTTGGGCGCAGCCGTCTCCTGTGAATATCTCACAGCGTTTGAAGAGGAGAGGAGCAAGTAGGGGGACCTAGAAGGAGAAGGCGACAACCGAGGGTGGTGACGGGGTGACTGAGCAGTGTCCCCTCCCCCCAAGTCTGTGTCCACTCAGAGCCTCGGAACGTGACTCTGCAAGGGCAGGCCGACAGCTAGATGTGAGCAGAGAAAGGAGGGGCACTGGCCGAATGCAGGAAACCCTCCATCACGTAAACAACAGGGGTCCCTGGGCAGAGAGAACAATAGGAACCTCTGCGCTGATAAGTGGTCACAACTTTGGGGGTGACAAGCGGCCTGGAGGATAACAAAGAAAAGTGGGAGAAGGCAGGAACCTCCACTGTCCAAATGTAACCTTCTCTTCATGCCCTCATTTCAGTGAAATCAGCCTTGCAGGTTAGAAGGACCTGTCAGGCACTGGTGCCAGGACACTTCCGATCCAGACTAAATGAGGACACACATCCCTCCTCCCCTCAGGAGGGTGGAGCTGGGGTGAAAATCAGGGAATCTGACCCCGAACCCTTCCCTCCCCGATGAATATTCTGCCTACTCGTTTTTACACCCTGTGTGACCAACTTGCCAAAGAAACTCAGGGCAGCCGCTCATCTGAGCCTGCCCGCTCTCCCCTGAGAGTGTACTGTCCATCCCTTAATAAATCCGCACGTTACTTTCTTAACCTCCACGTCTCACCTCTGAGTTCTCTCTGCGATGAGACAAGAACCTCGTCGCTGGCTACAACTCTTTCGGAAATCGGGTCTCTGCAGACGCAATGAAGGTGAGGACAGAGGATGAGGTCCCCTGGCTCGGGGTGGGCCCTGTACCCAGGGAGCCTGTCCTTCTAAGAGGCAGAAGAGGACACGGAGGACACGGAGACCGGAGTGATGCCTTTCCAGGCGGAGGACCGCCAAGGACGCCGGCCACACGGGAATTGGAAGAGGGAGGTGCATTCTCCCCAGGAGCGCGGCCCCGCGGGCACCTTGATCTCAGACCTCTGGCCTCCGCGTTGCACAACAAATTTCTGTTGTCTGAAGCCCCAGATTGTCAGTAATTTGTTGCTGTGGCCCCAGGACACAATTATAAATGAAAAGGAAGAAAGGATCCCACAGGACCCAGGTGGGCCCCACCCCGAGTCTTTGCTTGCTCTTGTCTGCAGACATCTTAATATGGTCGCCTGTTGCAATGCTCATGCAGAGGCGACCCACAAAGAGGGGAATTATTCTTCTGCTGGGATACGTCTGCTCACTAAAGATGATGCCTCTGGACATGAGAACTGCTACGTGTTTGAATGGCTTGTCCTTGAGACTTCCCAAATGATTCTGAGAAAATGAGATGAGGAAGCTGTTGGGCCGGCAGTGGTGGGAGCAGAGGATGGGGCGAGGGATTCTGAAATCAGCTCACTCTGCTTCCAGGCCGAGGCCTCCCCTCTCCCCTGGCCTACGAGCCCAAGGAGGGCGCGGCATCGTGTCTCTAAGCACCTGGAGGAAGGCAGCGCGGCCAGGGGGCAGGACCAGCTGGGCTAGGTCTGGCTGTGCAAAGCAGGAGGGGCTGAAACCAGCAACACAACCTCACAGGACCTTCGCGTCCGCCTGTCCCCCTGAGGGATTCCGCCCCACCCCCTGGGGCCTGCCAGAGCTGAAACTCTGGTGCACGATAATTTCGATTTTCCTTCTCTCAACTTTTATAAAACAGAAATAAAATGGCCTTTAGATCACCCAGTTTATCCTCTTGGAAATACTCCTTAGAAGAATGGAAGGAAAGAATGAAGAAAGGAAGGGAGGGAAGGAGGGAGAAGGCGATAATCCCAGAGAGACGGCCTTGGCCCTCGGCAGGGCCACCTTCCTGGTGCTGGCTCTGTCCCCCCAGTGCCACCCCCACTGCCCTCAGTCAGTGAGTCCGACTCTGGCCTTGGACTTGCCGTGGCGTGCTTGGAGTTGCAGCAGAGATGGCTGTGACTTTGCCCTCAGGCCTTATCTCTGTCTGTGAGGAGGAACCAGAAGGAGACCTGCCCCCCGCCCGGTGGCCCGAAACCCCAGAGGCTCAGGAGAGGTGGGGTGGAGTAGGGGGCAGGGCCCCTCCGGGGCCCCTCCCTCCCTGTGGTGACCTCCTGGGCCCTGTGCCCAGCATTCCCCACTCAGAAGTTCCCCAGAAGGGAGAATTCCTGCCCCAGGTATGTTCTAGATTGCTCTGCCCTGTGCCAGGACAGCTCCGGGATGCCCAGGGCAAGGCTGAGGCGGGCGCTGAGGTCCCCCTCTACACTTTCTCAGGGTCCTCCCCCAGTTCTGAGCTCTCAGGCCTCCTGCCAGCCCAGGCTCACAACTGCCACCTGCCCCACCCCACTCACTCCACCCACGTGGTGTGGAGCGAGGCCGTGGCAAGGCTGCCCCACCCCCCAGCATGTCACACTGTTCTCACTTCACCCGGGACGCCCACTCCTGGCCTGTCTTTCCCTCGGGCTAACACCAGCAGAATCCACATCCTCCGGGGTCCGTGGGGCCCCACTGCTAACTGACTGACATCTATGCAGGAGGAGAAAATATTGGTGGAACGTGGACTCGCTGGGGAGGGGAGGGTGTGGGCAGGACAGGTGTGGTGCCCACCTGTGGGAATAGTTCCCCCGGAGAAGACCAGAGGCAGGCGTGTCAAGTGTCTGAACATGCCATGGAGAAGCAGCACATACTTGTTAGGAAAGAAAGCCAAAAATTGGAACAAGGGATGGTGGCTGAGGTTGTCTCCAGGCGGGTTTTGGCTCAGTTCAGGAAGAGGTCTCTCATAGCTGGAGCTGGGCAGACGGCTGCTGGGTGTGGTGATGAGCTCCCCGACCCTGGGAGTATTCAAGCAGACCGAAGGGCCAGGTAGGGTCCTGTGAGCTGGAGCATTGTGGGCCGGCCCCGGGCTGCTGGGACAGGCTGAGCCCTTGCTCGGGGCAGCAGTGTTGGACACTGGTTCACAGGAAAGTCCCTGAAGGGAGAAGTGGGTTTGTCCACCAAGTGGGAGGAAGCTTCAGGGAAAGAGAACAGCAACAGAATCGCAGTCTGAACACGGGTCACCGAAGAGCACTCAGCGGCCAGAGACGGCCTCTGGGACACCCTGGCTTTCGGGAAGGAGGGCTCCGCTCTGGGCTGGGGAAAGGGGTCATGCTGGGGGCATCACAGGCCTTTACTCTTGCTGGGAATGGCCCTGTCTGGGTTGAGATGTTCACAGACTCTGTCCCCACAGCCCCATTGCATTCAGGCCAGAGCTACAAAGAATGTGACAGGGGCCGGGGGCCCGCGGGGGCCAGAGTGAACCCAGAGGGCTCCCCCCTGGGCAGGTGTAGAGGGTCCTGCGCCCGCCAGCCGCGTGGGTGCTGTACCCGGACATCACGTGCCAGGGGCAAGACTGGCACCTCCCTGATGCCTTCTGAAGGAGGCTATCACTCTGCCTAGAGTGTTTTTGAGGGCTGAGTGAGACGGAGAGACAGCCGTCTCCATAAAAGCGCCAACCGCTGGGGGCCCCAAGGCCGGGGGACTCAGAGAGGGAGCAGCCCGTAGAGGGCACGGAGCCCGGTGGGGGCGCAGGCTGCGGAGTCAGCTCGGGCCAAGCTTCCCGGGGCCGCCCGGCGGCTCGGCCACCTGGGCCTCAGTGTCCTTCTAAGGAAAAGGAGAGCTGACACCATGCTGCCCAGAGTGCTGGCGGCCCCCTCCTGAGAGAAGCAAGTGAAAGACAGGCTCATTCACATGGCGATGTGACACCTGGGCCCTGACCTGTTCCCGGAGACCCTGGGAGAGGTGACAAGCCGACCCCAGCCACCCAATGCCTAATGGCAGAGCGGTGCCAGCTGGGGGGCTCGGCCACAGAAAAGACAAATTTTAGATTCTACGCTGTTTTGGAGAATTGGCTCCCAATCTGTTGATCTGCATAAAATTTAATGGGCCTTCAAAGATGGATGGAAACCAAACAGAATATGACATTGGGGTTTTTGAAAGGTTACAGTTTATTGAAGTTGCCCTCCGGAGCGACTCATGTTTCAAAAGATAACACAAAACACTGACAAGGATGTAAAGGGACCGGAGCTCACAAACACGTGTGGCTGGTGGAAGGAAAAGGACTGAAAGTTTCTTATAAAACTAAACACACTCCTACCCTAAACCCAGCAATTCCATCTGAGACACTTACCCAAGATACATGAAAAACCAAAACACCACACGGAGATGTGTTCTTGAATGTTCACGGCAGCTGAATTCCTAATAGCCACGCACTGGAAACCGCCCCCGGGTTTACTAACAAAGGGGCGGATGAGCGCACTGTAGTGCATTCGTACAGTGGGGCGCCGCTCAGCACCACGGAGGAATGAGCTTTTGATGAATCACAAACAACACAGGCGCATTGCCGAAGCCCCGTGCTGGGTGGAAGGAACCAGGTACAACTGACTTCACACGTGATGATGCCATTTTCACACGGTTCTGGCACAAGCTACACAAGGCCCCGGGGGGAAACGCCTGAGCAGTGGTTGCTTCTGACGGGTGAGCATGGGGACTGCCTAGCGGGGAGCATCAGGGAATGTTCTGGAGTTCGGGAGGTGTTCCGGACCTTGATGGAGGTTTACGCATTCGTCAAAACTCAGTGGATGTACAGGTAAAATTTGTGCATTTCAATGTATCTAAATTTTACTTCAAAAAACCAAACCAAAAAAAAAAGAAAAAGCCCTGTGAACAAGTGTTGGAGTCTAATGTCGCCCGTAGGGAACCGAGGTTTAGGGTGAAGTGTCTGAATTCTGCAAGTCACTCTGCATCAAAGCAAGACAGCACAGGCTGCAGGACGGAGGGTGAAGGGCGGCGCACCTGAGAGAAGGCGGGTGCAGCGAGTGGTTTTTTTCTTTTACATTTTTCCTCTTCCTTTTTTTTTAAATTGAAGCATAGCTGATTTACAACGTTGTGTTCATTTCAGGTGCACAGCAAGGTGACTCAGGCATGCATATATATGTGTTCTCTTTCAGAGTCTTTTCCATCCCAGGTTATTACAGATACCGACTATAGTGCCCTGTGCTGTGCAGTAGGTCCTTGTTGTTTACCCATTTTATAGTAGTGGAGCCAGAGTTGATTGTAGAATGTGGGATTTTCACCTTCACGATTTGTTACAACCTTTCCCTACGTCTGAAAATGTTCATAATAAAATGTTTAGAATTTTAAAAAGCTGCTCCTGGGAAGTCCTCACCCTTGATCCATGGCAAGGCGCAGAGGAGCCTGGCCAGGTCTCCAGTGTGTATTTGAATGTGTTGTTGAGATCCAGGCAGCGGGACTGCAGCTCTCATGCATGTGGCCTTGTGGATTCCTGGAAATGACCGTCTGAGAGGATAGGAAATGTGTTCCTGTACTTATCTCCCGACAGAAGATGGGGAGTTAAACTCAGGTCACCTGATTCCACACCCTCTTCCTGTCTCACCAGGGAATCGGGTGCCTTTTACAGAATAGTAGATTCCGGGGAGTGTCCTTCAAAATCTGTCAGCAGTTAATCATCAAAGGAGCAGCATGCGCCTGGAAGATCAGGGCGGGGACGGGCTCTCCGAGTGCAGGGGCTGTGCTCCGCTCCTCGCTGCCCGGATCACCTGCCGTGTAACTCTGGGTCGCACCAGGGTCCCCTCCGAGCTGGTGACCTCTGGGATGATGACCTCTGACATAGTGACCTCAAAAGCACTCACCTCTGAACTGGTGCCTCTGAGGTGTCTCTAAACAGCCTGGCTCTGCCCCTCACCAGCTGGGTCACCCTGGACAAACTTCCCACACACTGTGAGCCCCATCCTCCACCTGCAGGGGAGAGCAGGTGTTATAGAAATGCTTGTTTCTGCGCCACAATGAAAGCACATTTAGGGAGGCGAAACAACCTCAACACCTGGGTCGAAAAACCAAGAATGTTACCCAAGCCAGGTTTAGCTGCCCTTTAAGTAACCTCTGTCCACGCAGAAAGCTTCCTGGACATTTTGCTGTTGGGCAAAATGTTTAATATGTTTAAAAAGATTTTTTTTAGATGAAAGGCAGGCTAAAAACATCCCTTCATTTTGTCTGTGGTTCTTCCCAGTCTCACCTGCTGGACGCTGGGATGCAGGCGGTCCCAGCCCGAGGTCAGTCAGAGGCTCTGGTCCAAATTGCGCCCCAGCTTGGAGCCTGAAGAGTGTGGCCACCAGCCCCCTCCTCATCACCTCTCTTGCCCCTTACCTGCACCACACAGGCCCTCGGAGGTAACGCCTCTCCACAAAAGGGCATGGAGGTTGAGAGGGACCCACGTCACTCTGGACAAAGAACTGTTATTCCATTATGGAAAGACGGGCTGATCCAGTTGAACCCTGGAGACTCACAGCTTTGATTTGGCCGGGAAGCCTTCATTCCGTCACAGCTAGGGCAAAACTTGTAGTTAAATTCATGATCGAAGAGCACGGCCAAGAAATCTGCCTTTTAACACAAGAGCAGTGTCTGAAACCAGATTCAAGAGTGAAGAACCAGGCACTGCCGTCTGAAGAACGGGCACAGGACAGCCCGGGTCAGGACGGCCGACAGGGCTTCACAGCCTGAAACCTGAAGCCAGGCCTTCGCCCCCCTGCTCCCCGACGTCAGCCCCGTGAGGTCTGCCCAGGGCCAGTCTTTACAGATTTTGTTTGCTGATTGATGGACAGGATCTGTGGGTTCTGAGTCTTTAAATAAAAGCAACGTTTATGCCATTCACTCTAGTTTTATGCTTTACTAAAGAAAATGAAAATAGTATTTCCCCTCAATATCATCATGATCATGACAACTAATGTGACATGTGATTCTGGAGAGGATCCTGGACCAGAAAAAAGTAGCTGTAAAGGGAGTCTGTATTTTACAAATTATGAAGAGGGTTAGCTCATTTGCAAGGCTTCTTTATTTTTCCTCTTCATCAGCAGCTATACCTCGCCCCGAAAAAGTGTCCCTCTGTTCCCCAAAAGAAGTCACCTCTGGACAAGTAATTATTTGAACGTTTTTCAAGCCTTCCAGACCCTTTTCAAGGGAACAGAAACAGGCAAAGAAAGCCTCCCTTATTCGTCCTGGGGAAGGAACTTGTGAGGACGATGACAAAGGGCCAACCAACCAGCAGCTCTGACCCACCAGAAAGAGGTGGTGGGAACACCGCTCCGCTTTGCGTCATCCTGTTCCCGGGACTACCGCCATCATTTTTATTTGCTCTAATGTACCGATGGTGAAGTGGTAACCAAATAGTCATGCTAAATGTTAACCAGATCTACGTTTTTTAACTTAGAAAGGGGGAATTATGTTTGAATATGGATGGTAGATTAGAGACTAGGATGTAGCTATGTTAAGTCTCCTGATTTTGACAGATTACTATGGTGATGGAAGAGAAATATATATATATATGAAATCTTCCTTTTAACCCAAGAGCAGTTCAAGAGTGGAGAACTAGTTGCTTTTTAGAAAAGAAAAGCATATAAATGCATATATGAAAACACAGGGAAGAGACAGAGAAATAATGTGTATATATGAAAAGATGAATGCACAGAAAGAGATTATAACACGTATGAAAAGATACATATATACACACATATGGACAGAGTGTCCGAGTCCGTTTAGGCTGCTGTGATAGAACGCCGCACACCAGGTGGCCTAGACACAATGAAAATTTATTTCTCACGGTTCTGGATGCTGGGAAGTCCACATCGAGGCTCCGGCAGATTCAGTGTCTGACGAGGACCTTCTTCTCACTGTGTCCTCATCTGGTGGAGGGAGAGGGAGCTCTGTGGAGCTGTTATAGAAGGACACTGACCTCATTCACAGGGGCTCCACCCTCATGACCTAAGCACCTCCCAAATGCCCCCACCTCCTAACACCATCACATCGAGGATTAAATTTCAGCATGTGAATTTTGGAAGGACAAAAACATTCAGACCATAGCACAGAGATTATAGTATATACGTTTATATGAAAAGATAGACAGCTTATACTATATATAAAAAATATACATAAACAGACCTCTATATGTATATATAAAAGGAAATAGAGGCAGATTATATCTCGAAAAAGGATCCATGCATAGATGGAGATTATATCATATACATATGCAAAGATCTAGACCTAGAGATATTATACTATACAAGTGTAAGAAAAGGGATTTACACAGAGATTGCACTAGAGGTAAAAAAAAGCAGCAAATCTACTACTTGAAAGCACAGGAATCTTTTGTACTATTCTTGCAACTCTTTTCAAAGGCTGGAACTATATATATATCACAATGAGAAGTTTAAATCATAATGGCGGGAACACACTGCCTTCTCCCCTTAGGGCTGACCTGGGGAAGCACAAAGGCGGTCTCTCAGCGGGCAGGACCTGTCCAGGCTGTCTGCCCTGAAGACTTCCCCAAGCTGAGGCAGCTGCCCAGGGCCCACGGGCACAAGGGGTTTAAAAGCGCTTACAAAGTCAGACACCTAACACAAGGCTTCCTGGGCTGCTGCTCGCTGGGATTTGTGGGGACCTCAGTGACCGTGATGAGCAGGGATATGCAGGACCCCCACCTGGGATTGGAGGGTCCTGGGCCAGGGAGGCCAGGGCGAATTTCTCCAGGGCTCTCTTAGGGCCCTCAGGCCTGGCCTTGCTCCCCGGCCCCACGCAGGCACCCTCTGTGATGGGGACACCCAGTCCCCAAGTCGACAAGAGGCTCCAGGAGAGGCAGTGCCCTGGCCCACCCAAGGGGCTGCTCCCCCCACCCCGAGGATGTGCGGGGATAACCAGCTGGGCCGCCTCCTGGTTCCGAGCCCACTTCAGTCTGAGCCCCCAGAGCCGAGTTAGGTCCCCTTGACCCCACGGCTGATAACCCCAGGGCCTTACCAAGCCCCACGATTTCCCCTGGGGAGACTCAGACTCTAGCGCGCATCTTCAGCGATCCTTCTCCTATCCGCAGTCACCCCGCTCCTCTGGGGACAGACTGCGGCAGGAGGCCACCGCGCAACACAGGCGGTCTGAGCCTGCTTCCTGCACCCATCAGGCCGCTCGTTTCATTCCTGCCCTGTTTCCACTCCATCCGCTCAAGAGGCACTGACCGAGAACCCGCCACGTGCCACCCGCCCGTCCCAGGCCCTGGAGCGTGCTGGCGACAGTCCAGTTTGCGGCTCCTTGGGACTCCAAGGAAGCAGGGTCATCTCTGCCTAGTTCCCCAGGGCCCAGCCTTGAGTTCGGCCTGAATCCATCCCCAAGTTGCAGTTGATACTCCAACGGGGAGCCCCTGGCCACCCACTCACAGCGCCCCCTACCAGCCCGGAGGTCTCTTTTGCAGGAGGCCAGGCGGCACTCGCTCCGTGCGCGGTACTCACTCTTCTCTTGCGCTCCACTCTCCGTGCAAGAGCCCCTCTATCTTTTGAGGCTTAGGCTCTGCGTGGCTTTCACTTCTCCCCGGCCTCGCGGCCGCCTACCCATGCCTTCCTCACTGATGGGCACGTCGGTCTTTCCCTCACGTCTCATAACTGGGACCTCACCGTCCACCACGTTCAGGCCATTACCGCGTCGCAGAGGTTATCGGGATTGCGGACTCATGTCTCCCAGCACCGGATGTGCGCGCGGCACGGTGCTGTTGACTGAAGTAAAAAGCACAGCCTAAAAGCTGAGAACTACATTTTATTCAGTAGATTTTCTTAGGACTCGAGCTGGAACACAGCTTCTGTGATGGCTGTAAGAAGCTGTTTCAAAGAGACAAGGTAGAAGCCAGGATACAGGAGTTTTTGCAACAAAGACCAGGTAGTCAGAACATCAAAAGATCACTGTTAATTAAAGGAAACCAAATATCTCAAGTTAAGGAATTTAGCGCTTTTCTATGTACGGGAAGGTGCAAAGGTCTGGGCTCATTGAAATCATTCCCCTGATGTGCACCTGAGCTGTCCAGGACCCGTGTCCTGTGCGTCCACATCCTGAGTCCACTCGGGGCCACTGCTGGGGGTGGCAGCAGGGCGGGGCTGCCTGCCTGTCTGCATCCCGAGTTCCCTCCCCTCACTGTCCGGTGGTAGTAGTGGCTGATGACTTGATGGCCGCACCGTCCTTTGTTAACTGATACGGCTGCAATATTTCTCATTCACGGGGCTGTCAGGAGCCAGTTCTAGAAGTCTCCTGGGGTCAAAGGAGGTTTCGGGCCTGGCTACTCAAAGTGTGGTCCCCGGACCAGGGCAGAAGTATCACAGCGAGCTTGTTGGTCACACTGACTCCCAGGCTGGCCTCTGGGACCGATTGCATCAGAATCTGCAAGACCTCCAGGTGACTCCTGTGCTTGTCGATCTTAGAGAAGCAAAGCGTTCAGAGCATGCTTGCTATGGGGAGAAAAGGGGAAAAGAAAAAGAAAACAGGAAAGCAGCAATGAAGTTTTAATCAAGGACGTCAGTCCAGGAGCAGTGAATTTAGCTGCAGGTCTGAATGCCGAAGTTCCGGCACAGACTCCCACCACTTCCCGCTGGTCTGTCCCTGGCGTGGGACAAGCAGCTCACAGGCAGTTACAGAAGAGGTCAGCTGGATGCCCTCAAGCAACTTGCCCCAGCAACCTGACTCCCCCCACCCCCCAGCCCTCTGTTACTCTGGAAGAAGGAAAACCATCTGGGAGCTTTCCCGAGCAGGACGGGATCTGTGTGCCTGTGCATCCCTGTTCCCCGGGACCTCGCCGCCTCACAGCCCAGCACCTCCGCTGCGGAAGCGCATCTGCTGGAATCAACCAGCTCAAGAATGCAGCGGGGGTGGCAGCCCTGCCACTAAGTGGTCCCCAGCTTGGCTATAAACCTGGCCCTGGCAGCAGCCAGGTGACCTCACACTGGCTTTTGTCTGGGCGTTGTGGTAATGACCTAACACTGGAGTGAGCAGTCTTCACCTCCAAGACGGGGCACATTGCTCAGAAAATAAAGTGCCAAGGTGATGACATCAGAATCTTAAAATAAATTCCATTTGGCCACCGTAAGATTTCTAAGGACTAGAATTACCGCTTGACGTTGCTTTCCTTACCTTCTGTCTGCGACTCGTCTCCTCCCTAGAGATAAGCAGTGGTGAGGGTTTCCCCTCCAATTACAGTGCGTCCTGCTGCTCGCGCAGGCCGGATTCAGCACCGTGAGGTCATCCGGTTCCCCAACAGACATGGAAACCAATGGCTCCCCAAATGTTTGGACTAGAGACGCTGAAACCCAATTTTGGTTTCCCAGAATTCTTCCTCCCCCCCAACCCCTGGCACAGCCTCTGTTAAACCAAATATTTTTTTTTCACTGAGACAGGTTTTGAATAAATACAGCCATAAATGATTCCATCATGCTTCAAATAAACATAGAATAGTCAGTTGCCAATTTCTAAATCCTGCCGTATTGTTTTAAAAGCAGCTTTTAAAGGCTATGATTCCCAGACCCCCACCTCGCCCCAGGAGTCTGCTGAAATGACCCATCTTTTTCCTTTGCACTTTGGGGCCCAGAGCGAGGACGAGTCACCTAAAATGGTGCTGAATGGAGGAAGCAGAGGCTTCTCCCCAAGCCACCTGAGCCGTCTCAGGTGGGGAGATGGAGTGGGTGCTGAGTGGAGGTCAGCCCCATTCCAGGAGAAGCAGCAGAAAACTCCTGAAGCCCCCAGACCTGTCGGACAGCCAGCATCAGACCTGCCGGGCGGCCAGCTCCAGACCTGCCGGCGGCCAGCACCAGACCTGCTGGACCGACAGTGTCCGTCCGACCTGCTGGACAGCCAGCACCCGTGCAGTTTAGGCAATGGTGGGTGTGGAGGCTGCAGTTGTGTAGAATAGAAGGGTCCTCTCGTCTGCAGAAGTCAGCCGGCAGTTCTGGTGCCCCCTCTGCACCCCTTGGGAGGCTGGGGCAGGAATGGGGAATATTACCTAAACACAATCAAGTTCCACATAGAAAGCCAATGCCTCCAGTTCTCCTTGATGGTTTTCAGCTTGTTTATCCGTCATCTTCCCCACGTCCCTTGTGGAAAGGGCCATTTGCGATGCTCACGGAAACCAGCGGCTCCTGTATTCATTCATCCACAGCTCTGCTGGAGGTGAGTCTCCCCCGGCCGCTTACTCTGAGCCTCAAGCTGAGCAGACCACCTCCCCCGCCTTCACCTCCCTTTGGGGGTGTTCCAGGACAGATAAGGGCTATTTTAGCCCAGGTCCACATGGTTAAAGATGGAGACCCACTGGGGGAAGGACTTCATTCAAACACAAATCATTATTTTGCCTGTGCTGTACTCTCTGCCATGAATCCCAATAATGAGAAGAGCTGTCTGTGTTTGAATTCCATTTCCATTCTTTTCGGGGGAGTGAGGGGGCGGTAATTAGGTTCACTTATTTATTTATTAGTGGCGGCACTGGGGATTGAACCAGGACCTCACGCACGCTAAGCACGCGTCTGCCACTGAGCTCTACCCTCCCCAGATTCCATTTTCTACGCCAACAAATCAGACTTGAATTCTCCATCCTTCCACCTGCCCGGGCCTGTGCGCCTGTGAGGCCCCAAGGTTCATCCTGCACCCTGACAGATGCCAGCTCATCAGCGGACTCTAGGGACCACGAGGACTTCGTCATCCTGAGACAAACAGGCAGGGAAGGGGAATACACCAAGGTGGGCATGGGGTAGGGGGAGGATTGGGAGGGTGGGAAACTAGGACCCTTGGGGTCCAGGGGTCTTGAAAGTCTTCAGGTGGGAAAATTCATAGTAATGCCAGACACACACACAGACACAGACACACACAGACACAGACACACACAGCATTTCGGTGCATCGGTGCAGTCTCCCTGTGAGACTTAGCTACAGGGGCTAAATGCAGCTGGCATGTGCCTGCCTGGCCAGTCCCCGGGCCCGGAGGACTGAGAGGTCAAGGCTGAAGCTCTGCTTCTGGAAGCATTTCCTTCATCCCATCCACAGCCCCCTCCCACCGCCCCTGCCCAGCCAGCCGTCAAGGGCACCTCTGCACCCACAGACCCTGAAACAGGCCGGACCAAGACCTCAGATGGCCCCGGGAAGCCCCGAGTAGACAGGAGAGGGGCTGCGGGGCTCAGTCCCCTCCCGCCCCACGGTCACCCAGCTAAATGGAAGCAGAGGAGCTGGTGGGGCTGAGGCTGGGGAGGAGGGCTCACCAGGGCAGGGAAGCCAGTGCTGAGCCAGAGGGAGGCTGGGCTCACATGTGTTTGCCCAGGCTCCAGGCCTCGTAACCAAGGAGAGCCCCGTATAGTCAGAAAGAGCAGTAGACCGTCAGCTCATGAAATCCATGTCCTCCTCCCCCGGCCACCAAGCAGGAGGGGGCCCAGGCTGAAAACATACATGAGCGCCGTCTCAGTCAGCTCAGGCTACTAAAACGAAATGCCAGAGACCAGGCAGATAATTAACAACAGACATTCAGAGGCTAGAAGTCTGAGATCAAGGCACCGGCAGATTCGGTGTCTGGTGAGGGCCCACTTCTGGTTCATGGACAGTGTCCCTCACGTGGTGGGAGGGACGAGGAGCTCTCCAGGGTCCTTTTCCATGAGGGCACTAACCCCATTCATTGGGGCTCCCCCTTCAGGACCTCATCACCTAGTGGAGGCCCCATTTCCTAACACCATCACATCAAGCATTCAGATGTCAACATACGAATTTTGGGGGAGACACAAACATTCAGACAGCAGGTGTGTAGAATCCGTGTGATGATGGAATTTCAGGGTCCAGTTTCTTCTTGAACATCTCCAATGCAGGGGACTGCTGGACCTTGAAGTGTATTCCAGGGGTCAAAGCCACAGCCCAGGGGTGTCTAGGGTGAGCCGAGGCTGGAACTAGATGCAGGAAGACCCTCCAAGCTGAGGCAGGCTGGGTGGGAGGGGGCTGGGACGGGCTGTGAAAGGGGAGCTACAGTGCCTGCCAAAAGGAATGAGTTCTACGAGGCTTATATTTTTAAATCTTTAATGAAATGACAGTGGGGTCCCAAGGCTGTCAGTCTTCTGACAAGTGGTGCCCTTGGTTCTTAGGGACAGGACAAGAGCTCGTGGATGCAGCTGCGGGGCCGGCCCGCACACCTGCCTCCCCGTGTGTGCACGGCCTCCCCAAGGAGAGCCGTTGTCAGAACGGAGCCAGAGTCAGGCCTTGAGGCTCGCAGGCCCAGTTCCATCATTTATCACCTGTTGGCCGCACCTGACCTCCCCGAGGCTCAGCTTCCTCGTGGGTAGGATGAGGATGAGGCCAACGCCTGGCCCCCAAGGCCTCGTCAGGGTCAAAGGAAAGCACAGGTGGAAGAAGGTGTTGTAAATGCAAAGTGCTTTTCTTTACCATTGTCACTGTTGGCGCTGCTGGCAACACTGATGATGGTATTAAAGTAGACACCGCGCAACAGCCCACGGCCGGAGGCCAGAACCCTCACCCGTGCTCCTCGCCCGGAGCCTGGCGGGCGTCCTGCGCTCGCTCGTGCCCCCAAAGAGACCCCGCAGCCCACGGTTTCTAGCACGTGGCAGTGATGACCCTGGTCTTCTGACCCCTTAGACTACGCAAGTCGGGAGCGCCTGATGGGAGGGAATCTGTCCTGGAGGGAGCCAGGGTACGACCATTCCTAACAAAAGGGTAAACAGATGCTCTGAAATACGATGTCGGTTTTTAGATCCTGTGGTCCCCTGGCTCCGCTGCCACCCAGCGCTGCCCACCTGGGACTCCTCATGAGGGGAGCTCCTGCCTCAGGCAACATAGATGACCGTGAGGGGCCAGCTGGGACCGGCGTGCCACCCACCGGGGCCGGCCAGGCCAGCCTGCCCCCATGGACGACCGCAGCAGGAGAAGTGTGACTCAGCTTCGTTCTACTTTGGGTTGCAGCGACCTCACGACCTGGAGCGTGAGGAGGAAGGCTGACCAGGACCAGAGACCCCTCCTGACCTTGGCTCTGGTCTGGGTCCCAGCAAAGCATCCACCTTCTTGACTCACCACTGCTGTCGGTTTAAAAAACCTTGAGGCTCATCACGTCTGAATTCCCAGCCATAGGCTCAAGGGTACAGGATGCTTGTGGGCATCTGAAGCTCCTGACGTGTTTTGATCTGTTTCAGACCCCACCCTGTAGGAGACACCAGCGGGAGGTAATTGAGGGAAGAGCTGTGATCTTGGCAGGAAGATCGGAGCTGCCTCTGGTGGCCGGCGCAGCCGACCCGACCCGACGGGCCCTCCACGGTGGGATTCAAAACTCATTAGGAAGGTCACCTGGCCCCAGACACATCCCCGCTGGGCTGAACCGCTCCTCCCCCTCAAGCTTAATCAGACTAGGACGCAGTTGGCAGCCATGCGACTATTTTGTAGGACAAATTCATTTAGAAACAAGTTTCAAAATGTCAGAGAAGCCTGGCTCCCGCTGCTTTGTTGCGATCCAGAGATCACAGTGGATAAATGGGACTCACGAAGGGCATCACAGAGCATTCCTCCGAGAATAGCTCCTCATCCTCAAACAGCATGTGCCCTTATTAGTGTTTCAGTCGGATGGACATAACACACCCTTATAAATGTCCAAGTAAACGCCCGTAATTGACCACAAGGAGTGAGTGACCATAGGACGAAAGCAGAACTTTCACTGATGCCTGAGTTTCGCTTCTCTCATAACAAACCCTAAGATGAGGCTCTGCATACAAGCAGCTGGTTTGGATGGTGGTCCCGGGAAGCACAGGAGAGGGGGGAGGTTGGGCAGTTTAACCAGAGAGCTGGTCCCTCTGGGGCTGCGTGGAGGCACCAGACGGAATAGGATTGCTCAAGGAAGAAAGAAAGAACATTTCTCCAAGTTCCATTCTGGTTGCTTGGGGGTCACTCCTGGACCTTGCCTCCCCGTCCTCCAGCCCATCCAGTGAGCTGGACAGACTCACACCTGAGGCCAGAGAACATCCTTGACCCAGCAGACGCCGTTCCCACAGAGCAGCCAGGGGTTTCTAGGGGAGGGGACCCTGCAGCATGGCTGGGGTGCTAACAGACCCCACTGGAGGAACGACACTTGGCTCTGTCCCCTGCAGACTGCAGAGCCTTCATGTACGTGTGGGTTTAGAGAATCTGGGTGCTTCACGGAAAGACCCAGCTCTCTATCGCATCCCCTCTTCCCCACCCGCATCCCAGCTCTGCTGGCCGTGCCCACGACAGGTGTGCGTGCGTCCACAGTGGAGTACGTTCCCCGGCCCCACGGCCCGCCCCTTCTCCCCACCGCTCCCCTCCTTAAAGGACCCCACAACCCACCCATTGTTCATGCCGGGGACAGGGTCACCGTGACCTTCCCTGGGTCCTCATCACCCACTTTTCATCAGCCTCCAGTTCAGAGGAATTCAGCCTCCTGAATCCTCTTCTCATCCAGCCTCTCCTCCCCCTGCCGTCACTCTGGCCCAAACTACTACCTTCCCTCCACTCGACGTCAGCAGCCACTTCCAGCGTGGTCCGCACCGCATGCGGCTGCTCCAGGCACAGACTGCTCTGTCCGCCAGCCCAGCAGCCAGGTGCTCTGTAGGAGGTCCCCAGTGAATAACCAGGTGAGTGAAGGAACCAGCTCCTTTCAGACCGATTTGGAATCCACTACCTGCCACCAGCGTGAGCAGGCACATGCGCGCGCGCGCACACACACACACACACACACTCCCCTTCGCCCTTCCCTGCCACCCAACTTTCCACTCTGAGCCTAAATGTCACTTACAGATGCTTTGTCTGGCTCTGAAGCCAGGTGAGGTCCAGTTGTCACAACCCGGCCTTTTTCATCACACCCCTTATCACAATGGAATTAAAGATTTGTACAATTTCATATTCGGTTATCGTCTGTCTTCTCCACACATCTCTAAACTCCCTGACGGCCAGAATAACCGCCGACCCCACCCCCAGCCCCTAGCACCAAGCGGGCAGTCAACACCGTATCTGGTGAATGATGCAAGAGGGAGTCAAGCCGGATTTAAGGAGGTAGATGCTGCCAGCCCTCAGAGCCGGGGAAGGGGTGGGGGGCCTGCATTAGACTTGGGGTGTTCAAATGAGCTGAGAACGCAAAGCCACCGTCAAGTGGAAGCAAGAACTTAGATTGTTGGCTGAAGCAAGAGGTAGGGGGCCTGGAGGAAGCTTGAAGGCAGCTGGATCCAGGAAGTTTGGCTTCTGCTCCGTAACCTGTGGGCCAGGGAGAGAGACTTTGTCAGGACATCAGCTTAGGAGAGAGATGACGAAGCTGAGCCCTAGCTGAGCACATGGCTTCTTTGTCCAGCCAATGAGCGTTGTCCCAGCAAACTGAGGTCAGCAGAGGGAGGGGGAGGGGCCCTCCCAGAGGCTCAGGACAGGTGAGGACGAGTCTGAGAGCCCCGTCAGAAGGGCTGTGAGGCCACCTGATCCAAGCTGCCCTGTGGTCAAGTTCAGGTCATCTGACCCAAGCTCCAGCGTGGCCAGGGTTGGGCAAGACTGGCCCCTCTGCAAGCATTGGGAAACTCCTGGGATAAGCTTCAGCAAGGGAGTCAGAGAAGAAGCCGTGGGGACACAGACATGGGCCTGGTCACCCCGGGGAAGGCCAGCGTCCACCAGCACTGGTAACTTTTAGGATTTCTAACAGCTCCCTGTTTTGTTCGGTCTCGCCTGCGTCCCAGCCTTGGCCAGTAGTAAAACTCAAGCATCAGTTTCCTGTGGCTACAGTCACAGTGACCACCAACGGTGCTTAAAACAGCACACGTGCATGACCTTCACATTCTGGAGGTCAGAAGTTTAAAATCAAGCTATTGGTGGGGCTGCATTCCATTCAGGAGATTCCTCTCAAGGAGAGAACTCATTTCCTGGCCTTTGCCAGCTTCAAGAGTCCACCTGCATCCTCGGCTGATGGCCCCTCCTCCACGTCCAAGGCCAGCAACACAGCATCCTCTCTCCTCTCTCCTCTCTGATCTCTGCTCCATCCCATCTTCTCTGACCCCCTTGCCTCCCTCTTTCCCTTGTTAAGACCCCTGTGATCACACTTAGGGCCTGCCTGGATAATCCAGAGCAATCTTCCCCTCTGAAGATCCTTAGCTTAACTGCATCTGCAAAGTCCCTTTTGCCCATAAGGAAACTTTCACAGGTTCTGAGGGTTAGGACGTGAGTCTCTTTGAGGGGCCATTATTCTGTCTCCTGCAGCCCTTAGGAATGAAAAATGGTTTGTGTCCTTGTCCTCAAGAAAGCAGAATAGAGAAAACAGTGGGAAGCTTGCATCCGGCTCCGATATTGGGGGCTGAGAAGTGGTGCGGCAGGCGAACCCCAGGGGAGGCGAGCCATCACAGCCAGCGCAGAGCCTCCAGGAGCAGGGAGCCCAGACCAGGGGAAAGGAGCCGTGCAGCACGGAGAAACAGCTCTGTAGGCTGGCCAGCAAGCTGCCTGGGCTTTCCAAGTTGGATAGAGCAGGATTCTGGGGACAGATTCCGGAAGGCCATCTCCACCTCCTCGGCCATCGTCTCTCCAATGCCGCTGTGAAAAGGGTAACATCCCATCTGAGGAAGCCTTGAGGACCCTTCTGGCATGTAGCCCTCTCTCACCTGTTTCCGTCCTCCAGGATCTCGAACGTGTGACTCCAAATGGAAAGAATGAGACTCATGCCAAGAATCGCGGTGACCGACAAAGCTTGATGTCAGTTCAAGATGAAACTTGTTGGCGTGTTGATTTGTGTTCCTAACCAACCTGGATGCTGAAACGTTGCATCTGTTTACACTCCTGTCACTCATTTATTCGGTTGTGCAATCCCCAGGTACCTGGCAGTAACTCTGCTCGCAGACCTTTGACCTGCTCCCAGGGATTCGGACCTCTTTTCCCACCACTTCCACTAGGAAGGGCCACCGCAGTCAGGCATCCTGTCTGACTCCCTCGAGACCGAACGACAGCCCAAGAATTGACCCGGGAAGGCCGTGCTCTAAAATAGACCGAGGCGGGGAGGGAGGGCCCTGGCAGCAAGTCCAAGAAGCGAGAGGGCTCCAAAGCCAGCCTTGGTGACAGCTGGCCTGTCCACACCTGCCGGCCCACTTCTGTTGGTTTCTTTTTTCTGTTTGTTGTAACAGCTTTACTGGGATGCAATTCATACGCCATACAATTCACCCAGAGTGTAAAATTCAATCATTTTTAGTATATTCACAGAACTGTGCAATCATCACCACAGTCGCTTGCAGAACATGACCATCACCCCAGAAAGGAGCCCTTCAGCTGTCACCTCCCCATCCTCCCAGCTCTCCCAACCCCCTGCCCTGGGCAACCACTAATCCGCTCTCTGTATCTGTAGATCTGCCTGTTCTGGACATTTCATATGAACAGGACAATACAAAATGTGGCTTCGTGTGTCTGGCTTCTTTCACTTAATAGAATGGTTTTGGGGGTGGGTGGGTGTAGCTCAGTGGTAGAGCACATACTTAGCATGCACGAGGTCCCGGGTTCAATTCCTGGCACCTCCATTAAAGAAAAAAGTCAATTTAAAAATAGAATGTTTTCAAGTTTCATCCATGTCGTTGCAGGTATCGGTTCTCCGTTCCCGTTTATGGCTGAGTAATATTCCACCATGTGGACAGAGCACATCTTGTTTTCCCTGTCGTCTGTTGATGTGGGTTGTTTCCACCTGTTGTGAAGAGTGCTACGGCCCCATTTCTCGAGTTGTTTCTCATAAAAGACTTGTGTGTGTTTGCAGCGGGGAAGGGATCTTTGCCCCACCCAGAACTTGGTCTAGGCTGGCACCATTGGTGCCCCCTTCTCTGTCCTCAGATCAAACCCTGTGTAAGGATTTTCAGCAGCTCCACTCTTCCTGGGGGGCCTCACCGTGAACCCTGAGGACCCTGGAGCGAGTCCATCCAGCCCACTCGCCGCCAGCCGCAGCCCAGGGACCTGCAGGAGGCTCAGGGAGGATGGCTGTGGTGCGGGTCTCCACAGGACCACGCCCATTCACCTAAACCACGGTTCTTAGGCTCCTGTCACATCACGCCCTGGGACTCGGCCATTCTCGGGTGCTAGCGACTGTAAACTCAAGAATCAGTTTCCTTAACCCAGACCGAAACATCGTGAGGCGGGTTGCTGCCCGCACCCGAACACTGTCGTTATAAAGTTCTCGGAGCAAAGCCTTTCCCTGCAGAGTAATGTAAGCTTCTCACCTGTGCTTTCTTCACTTGGACCAAATCCCACCAAAGTTCACGCGTCACTTCTGTCCTTGCTGGGAAATCGACGGGACTCTTACTGAAAACTGTGGCCCCCTGGGAATGAAACACTGGCAGGGGAAAGTGGAAAAGCAGATCGCCGCGTGCGCATCAGACCCCAACACACACGTGCACACACACGTGCGGTGCTGACTCGGGTGTCTGGGCCCCAAAGGCCCCCTCAGGTCACAGAGAATGGAAGGGACCGTGGGCAATGGGTCCCGAGGACCGTGTGCTGAACTGACCCAAACAGGGCACAACCACGTGGTGGGTATTTGGGCCCCACAGACGAAAACACATGGGGAGACCAAAGTCAAATTAGCCAGAGGCTTAGACCTGGGGGGAGAAAGGCAACGAGAGAGCACCGTGGAAGGAAGTGGCGAAGAAACAGGGACAATTGAGAGGAGCCGGCGACGTCACCTGGACAGACTGGGGGAAGCACGGACTGGAGGAAGGCCGGAAAGTTCAGGAGAGGTGAAGTGTCGGCGGGGGAGGAAAGGCCGGGAAGGAGAACGCGGCCGGCGCGTGCTGCGGAGGCCCCGGCCGGCCGGCGGGCAGGCCGCAGGCGGGAGCCGAGCGGGCAGTGAGCAAGGACCCGGCGGGAGGCCACGGGCGGCTCCTAGACGAGATCGTGCAGTGCGGCGGGAGCCCGCAGGGCCTCGGGAACCTCGAGTCTGTGGGCGGAGGGGAGACGCGCTCTCCGACGGTGTCCGCTTTTCACCTGGAAGCGAGGTCGGGTGACAACAGAAGCAGTGGCCGTGCCTCTCTCGGCAGGTGCGCCCAGCCGTCCTCACACCTGGTCTTCACAGGAAGCTCCTGCCACCCCGGGTAGAGGTGAGGACAAGGACTCACCTGAGCTTGCACACATGACCCCGCCCCCCGCCGCCCAGGTCTCCTGGCTGCAGACCCCGGCCCCCAAGGGGAGCGCTCTGCGAGCTGATGGCAGGGCAGCTGCCCCAGTGCCCGCCTTCCCCCAGCTGTGCACGGGGCCACTTCAGCCCACCTTGAAGACTGCTCTGGGATGTGGCTTGGGCGTCAGGCTTTTGGAAAGCCCCTGGGTGAATCTAATCACTGCCAAAGTGAGGCTGAACACTGCTGCCAGGGGCCCCCTTCCGTGGGGCAGGGGAGTTTCTGGGCTTCATCCACATTTGAGAGTCTGCCAGGCGGGCCAGCCACCAGCTGTGCACAAATTTAACGAATTTTTAAAGTCTGCAAACAGTGACATCTGGTCATTCGTGGGACTCTATGTTTTAAAATGAGCTTTGAACCAAAGGCCCAGCAGGGTGGGTCAGCACCCAGGAGCAAGGACAAAACTGGGTGAGGCTGGGTGAGGGCAGTTCCACCCTAGCAACCCTCCTGAGGGGCAGGTTCAAGGTGAGCCACTCCCGTGAGGGCACAGCACCTGCCTATCAGGTTAGGCCAGTCCTGCAATCACCCGACAGCCAGAGAGCTTCTCGCCTGGATCAGCGCTTGGCATGCTGTGGGATCTACTCATCATGGGCTGGATGGAACAGCCCCAGGGGGGCAGCTCCCCCAGGGTTGAGCCTCAGCTGCACAGGGACCCTTCCCAAAAGAAAGCCCGAGGCCAGGGACTACCTCCAAGGCACAGGCCTTTTAAACCCTCCTCCCTGGATCATGGCTAGAGCTCCCTCTGGCTAACTCGGCCCCAGGCCCCCAGCGCCTCTGTGAGAGTCCTAACCAGCCCCTCAGAGCACCTCTGAGAGCGCAAAGCCCAGCCACACCTGCTTGGGGAGCTATTCTGAAGCAGGTCCTCCAGTTCAACCACAGGTGCCTTTCGTCCCCGGCGGAAGTTACTGAGTGCCCACTGGGCTTGTTGCTCTGGCCCTGCCCGAATTTGTGGTCCAGTAGTACTCTCCTCCTAGCTGCGCCAGAGTCTCATTTTTGCCTGTGGTGAGCCCCTGCACCTTGGCCAAAGGGAACTTGGTCCTCTGTGCTGACCCTCCGGCACCCTCTGGGGTCCCTCCTACACCCCCACCCCTAGCCCAGCTTGCACCGGCCTGGGGACAGGCAGTGGGTGCTGAGGGCCCTGGAGCCGGGCGCCACTCCCTGGGCTGGTCTGACCCAGTTCTCACCCTTCCTTCACCCCACTTATTTTTCCAATCTGCAAAGCTCCAACCGACTTCCAAAGTCACTCATTTTACAGAGGAAACACATGGAAATGCTAACAGGGATTAAGATCGAGTGAAAGCCAAGAAAAGAAAACAAAAGAAAGGAAAAAGCTACTCATGACTTTGCCAGCAGCAGCTCTCCGTCCTCACAGCCTTGTGTGTGGCGGCCTGGGCTTCAAAGGGCTTCCTCTGTGGGGCAAATGCAGCTTCAGGGTGGCTGATGCAGGCATTTCCCCGGGGCTTCCATCTCCATCGTGGATGGAGAGAAAGCAAAGTGGTAAATGTGGGGACCTGAAGGACACCCCATTTTCCTGAGTTCACCAGCCCCATTTAACGCAACGGTCCTCAGCACCCCCCACCCCAGGCAGCAGAAAAGAGGCAGAATTTCTAGTCATCAAACGTATGCTCGTGCACTTTTTAAACCTCTTTGTTGCAAGGAGTCTTCATTTGATCTTGATCCGTGGAAAATATTAGGATTCAGTTCAGCTGACTATGGCAAAGATTTGACTTAAATGCAAAAGTGGCTTAAGTGGCTTAAATGCAGAAGGCTTTAGTTCTCACACAGAAAAGAAGTCCGAAAGCAAATATTCCAGGGCAGATATAGTGGCTTCATGAAGTCACCCGACCCCCATGCTGCTTCTGTTTTTCTGTTCTGCCACATGTGGCTTCTAGTCTCAGAGTCAACTCATGACACAAGATGGCTACTGGACCTCCAGCCATGGCAACTACATTCCAGGCAGTGGAAAGAAAGAAGCAGGGGGATTTGCAAGAAGTGCCTCCTCCCTTTGAAGGAGATTTATGAGAATTCCCACATTTCCATGGACAGCTCTTTGGCAGAACATCACATGAGGACCAAGAAGCTGGAAAAGGCAGTCCTTTAGCTGGGCACACTGCTAGCTCAAATAAAATTGGTGTTCTGTTATTCAGAAGGAAGAGAAGGGCAGATGTTGGGGAGGGTACCAGAAACCTCTGATGGGCGCTCGTTACCCTGTCGGAAAGATGTAAAGTTGATGGTCACCGCCGGTCTCCTCCTATGTGTCCATAGTTAACATGTGAAGAGGATCAAAGTTGTAGTTGGTGATGGCACAGGTTCCCAGGTATATGAGGAGGTTGACAAAAGCACGAGCAGATGAGGAAATGTGGGGCAAGGTTTAACTCATCTTTCCTTTCTTTCTTTTTTTTTTTTTTTTTTTGCATTGATGCAATTTCTGCATCCATGACCCCATCTGTTGACCAATCAGTGGTGATCAGGTGTTTATCAGCAGTTACTCTGTGCAGGTAACCCGGGGCTTGGAGCCTGCAGCATTCGTAGGACTCTTAATTGAAGCCAAACGCTCTTCTGACTGTCCTCCCCCACCCTGTTAGTCAGCTCCGGCTGCCACTGCAAAACACTGCAGATCATGTGGCTCAAACAAGAGAAGTTTATTCTCTTTGTGATTCTGGAGGTTGGAAATCCCAGATCAAGGGCTGACTTGATCTGGGCTGATCCTCTGAGGCCTCTCCTTGGCTTGTAGATGGTCATCTTTTCCCCGTGTCCTCACGACGTCATCCCCCTGTGTCCTAATCTCCTCTTCTTATAAGGACACCAGACGGACTGAACTAGGGCCCACCCTGATGAGCTCGTTTCAGTGTAATCACCTCTTTAAAGACCTCATCTCCAATAGGGTTACGTTCTAAGGTACTGGGGGTTAGGACATGCAAAATACGATTTTTCAGGGGACACGATTCAGCCCATAACACCCTTCAAAGCATGACTACTGTCACTATGGTCTACTTCAATGCTGCTGATGATTTAATAAAGCTACACATCAGTATTTCTGCAGAGCATTTCTCCTGCTCATCTGGGTTTCCCCAGAGCAGAGGTACATTAGCATCTGCTTCAGATGTCTGGTTCCTGGAAGTTGTACTAAACGGATCTTCAGTGACTTGAGAGGTGACTCTGTCCCACTACCAGCCATTTGGCATTTCTGGAAAAACAAGTGGACCAGTTTTAGGGAACCTATCATTTTCCCCTGTAAGTGCAGGAGCTCCCATTTGGACCATTTATCCTGAAAGAAGGTTGCTACTAATCCTGAGTGTCTTGAGTCCACTGAAGACTCTCAGGTCAGCCCAGGTCTGGGTTGGCTACAACGTGAGTGCAAAAGCCAGCCCTGTAGGTGGACGCTAAGTCTGCAGGAGTAGGGACATCGCTCACCTGTCGGGCTCTGGGGACCTGACATCAAAGGTGGGCAACAGACTCACGCTTCTGTTCCATGCGCTGCAAATGCCGGGAAGGAAGTGGGCGGAAGCTGTATTGCAGGGTGAGGGAGAATGTGCCACACTGTGAACTTGGGGCCGCAGGGTCCCAGCACCAGTGTCTGTAAGACGTCCAGAGCTGGGGAAGGAAGAGCCGAGTGCAGGACCAAGCGAGCCCACTCCTGGAGCCCGGCCCGTGGCCTCCTCCATCGAGTCCACCTTCCCACGAGTCTCCCTGCTTTAACCTGTCATCCACATTTCATTGTGGATGGAAGAGGACTTTTCCCAGAAGGCTGGCGACAGGCAGAGACCCTCTGCAGCCTTTCCCACCCTCGGAGAAAGAACCCTGGGGCCAAGGTCTAAGTTCTGGCTCTGGCGCTGCCCTGGGCTGGGCGCACTGTGCTCTGCATCTAAAAGGCACGTGGGTGGAGTTAGGAGACCTCCAGGCTCCTGTCCATCTCCAAAGTCCTACGGCTTTTTCTTGGGAACCAAGAGGAACTGATTTGCAAACCAGCCTTGCCGGGTGTGATGGCGCCCTTCTAGTCCAGGAGTCCAAACGCGCTGACTCTCCTAACAACCCCCCGTCCCCGCCCTGCCCGCAGGGGAGCCAAGACACGCGCTCCAGCCTGGGTGCTGCCAGGCACAGCTCAGCTTCCGTCTTCCTCAGCCATCTGCAAACTGCTCCTTATTCAGCACGAGCTGTGAGGGACGCAGGGCCGGCCCTCTGTCCGCGGGTGCAGGCCCAGGCTCCGGGGCCAGCCACCGGGACTTGGGCACCACGGGGCTGGTGTCGGAAGAGGGCCCTGGAACCAGTCCCCTGTGGGTACCCAGGGAAGCCTGTGTGAGAAGCAAGCTCCTTTCCTTCCTCTTCTTAAAATATACATTTATATGTGCTTGTAAAAGAATCTCCCTTTATCTTAGTTTGAAAGAGATTGAGTGGTACCTGTGTCCTGCACTTTCTGGTTGACTAAAGAACAGCGTGACCCGATAAACGGACGTTTTAAGGCGCTTACAGGGCCTGGAATGAGACGCAGAAGCCAATTTGAGCACAGAATAAAAATACCATCTGGGTTTCGGTGACAATGAGTAACACTGTTGGCTCCTCTGAGCTCAGACAGTTATTATATGAAAAAGGATTCTTTTTAAGCCTGCACAGTTAACATGGTAAAAGACGTTCAATGGTGAAAAAAGAGACAAAAAGAACCCCTGTCGCGGTGCGTCGCACCAGCCTGGTCCACAGGGCGGGCGTTCATCACATCTGGAAACGTAGGTGGAGCACTGCGAGTGTCATCAGGGACACCTCCAACATCGGGCAGCAGGAGATGCCGCCGTCCGTGCGTTCAGAGTTTGTGGTCGCCCCGAACCCCCCGCAACTGACGGGGTGAGGGCTGGGAGGAGGCGGGGAGGGGGTCCAGGAGCCTGTGCTTTCCGCACTCGCTCAACATCTTTGGGCCCTTAACTGACATCCAGTGAGGAGGCGCCACTGTCTCCCGCGCCCCGCATCTCAGTCTTCCCGGGAGACTCCGCTCTGTCCTCAGACCAGGACCAGCAGTCACTCCTGGCATTCGGCATCTCAGCCTGCCCGTCAGCCTGCCCGCTGTCCACCCTCTTCCGCCGGTTCTGGGTTCTCTGCCTCCCTCAACCCATACCTCGGCCAGCCCTGGAAGAACAATGACTTCTCTCTTCAAAGCTAAAAGCCATCTCCCTGGCTGCGGGCGAAGGGAGACTGCCCACCCCACCCGCTGTGAAGGAGCAGAGGGGTGTTGAAGGCGGGAGACGTGGCTTGTGAGTAAGGAGGAAGCCGCAGACGGTTCTGCCAGGCTGTTACAGCAGTGAGAGCTCACATGAGTTGCCCACACGCCTACGTGCTTTCTCTTTAAAAAGTGCATTGTTTCATTTAAAAATTATCACCCAACAGTTCGACTCTTTCCCATATGTAAAACCACAAAATCGTTGACCTTCACGTACTGTCTGGATACCATGTGGCTTCCTCTGTTCCCAGCCCTGCCCAGCACACACACACAAACACACACTCACACACATGCACTCACATACATACACACTCTTGCCGCCCTAATTCCTCTCTCTGCATTCTTTTTTTTTTTTAATGGAGGTACTGGGGATTGAACCCAGGACCTCATGCAGCACACGCTCATCACTGAGCTATACCCACACCCCTTTCTTGGCATCTTGAGCCAACTTTAATCAGGCTGTCACCTCCACCACACCCCGCCAAGCAAATCTCAAGGTCATCAGTGATGACCCTGTTGCTCAATGCAGAGATCAATTTTCAGTCAACCTCTATCTTTTTTTTTTTAATTAAAAAATTATATATAATTTTTAAAGGTTATTTTCCAGTTACAGTTATCACAAAATATTGGCTATATTCCCCATGTTGTACAACATATCCTTGAGCCTGTCTTACACCCAGTAGTTTGTCCCACCCACTTCCCCCCCATCACCTTGCCCCCTCTCCACTGGTAACCACTAGTTTGTTCTCTGTATCTGTGAGCCTGCTTCTTTTTTGTTATATTCAGTAGTTTGTTGTATTCTTTACATTCCACATATAAGTGACGACATGCAGTTTTGTCTTTCTCTGCCTGACTTATATCACTTAGCATAACACCCTCCAGGTCCATCCATGTTGCTGCAAATGGCAAATTTTCATTCTTTTTCATGGCTGAGTAGTATTTTATTATATATGTATATATATATGTATATGTATATACCGTGTGTGCGTGTGTGTGTGTGTGTGTATAATCACAACTTCTTTATCCATTCATCTGTTGATGGACACTTAGTTTGCTTCCATATTCTGGCAACTGTAAATAATGCTGCTATAAACATTGGTGTGCATGTATCTTTTTGAATTTGTGTTTTTGCTTTTTTTAGGTGTACACCCAGGAGTGGGACTGCTGACTCATATTCTAGTTCTATTTTTAGTTTTTTGAGAAACCTCCAAGCTGTTTTCCAGTCAGCCTCTTTCTTGACTCTTCATGCAACGTTGGACCCTGTAGATCACTCCCACCTTCTAGAACACTTTTGTTTACCCACCATTCCTGGCCTACATGATATCTTTGTGTGGATTAAAGAAAGTCACCCTTCTGGGCAGATGCAGCTCCATGGGCATCCAGCCCACGAGCAGAGTGAAGGCGGCCCCTTTGTGCAGTGCACAGACTGTACAACAGTATAGGGCAGTTCTACAGGGCTACAGGTTGAGGCTGGACAATCTGATAGTGAGATGCCAGAGGTACAGAACAGAGATCTCAAGCAGATCCCAGAAAAGGTAGGAGGGGACAGGGCAAGGTTTCTGGAAGAAAGGCAGACTGGAGAAGGAGAGGGCATGTTCTCCAGTGGAGTAGGAAATTTTCATGATCTCTCACCAAGAATCTGACTCGGTGCTTATGTGACAGCATATTCTGATTTGGGGGAAACGCACACTGAAGCACTTTGGAGTCAGGCTCATGATGTGTGTAACTTGGTCTCAGATGATTCAGCTCCACATCTGAGCATGTACGTCAGGGGGGACCCAGCCGCCAGCAGGTGGAGCGCACCTGACGACAGGTTGACGGGGTCAAAGGTCTGTGGGCCTTCTCTGTGCTCTTCCTGTACTTGCAGCTTTTCTGTAAATTTCAATTGATTTCCATCTAAAACACTCTCTTAGAAGGGAAATAGAGGCAAAACTAGGGAGACAGGAAGAGAATCAGTGGTTGCCAGGGGCTGGGGAGGAGAGAGGGACAAGCAGGTGGAGGTCAGAGGGACTTCAGGGCAGGGACACTACTCAGTGTGACAGTGCAAGGGCAGGCACAGGTCGTCACACATCCGTCCTGGCCCGTGGGACATTCGGCCCTGAGCGGCTCTAGTACAAACTTTGGATGACAGTGCCGTGTCAGTGCAGGCTCATCGACTGTAAGAAGTGCACCCTCGGGTGGGGTGTCGGCAGCGGGGGAGGCTGTGCCTGTGGCGGGACGGAGGATGTGTGGGACGCCTCTCAGTATTGCTGTGAACCTAAAACCATCCTAGAAAAATAAAGTCTTTAAAATGAAAAAAAGCATGCAGATACTAACTACTTTATATAAAACAGATAAACAAGTTCCTCTTGTAGAGCACAGGGAGCTATATTAAATATCTTGTAGTAAATTATGGTGAAAAAGAATATGAAAATGAATTTAGGTATGTATGTATATAGCTGAAGCATTACGCTGTACACCAGAAAATGACACAACATTGTAAACTGATTGCATGTCAATTAAAAAGAAAGAAAGTAAAAAAGGAAAACAAAAGAAAAGCAAAGTAAAAAAAGCTCACAACCTTAGCTCCACCCAGGATGGGCTCAAGGCTCCCAGACTGGCCTTCAGAGCCCAGTGCCCTGCCCTCTCCCAAGCCGTGCCAGGGACCCAAGGGACGGACCATTCTTCTCCCAGGGAAGCAGGGCCCAGCCCCGCCCCATCACACCCATCTGGCTTTTCCCCCATTCTGAGGCTCAGGGTTGAATGTAGGTTCCTAATGGATGTCATTCTTCCAACTAATAGTTCAAGGTGTATAAACATCATAGCATTGGTGAACGTTTTGACCCTTCACTTCCAAAATAGTCACCAAAATGAGCAACAGATCTCATCTTTCACATTTCTGCGTATAGAAGTATCTAGAGAGAATGGGTCTCCACAAGCAATGATCGCCAGAAATATTGTTTCCTAACATCCCTGTTTATGGAAAAATTAAGTGTCTGGACTGAAGGTTCAGCAGACTCGGAGGAAGGATCCTTGTATGACAGAAGCCAGCTCGGGCCCAGCAAGCTTTCCCGCCTCTTATGTTTACACAGGTCAGGTGACTCACGCCCTAAACCCAAAACCCAGAAACAGAAAGATTCAGGAGGGATTGCTCCGAACTTTGTCCTTCGTGGGGTTTCTCAGGGGAGCATCGTGCAGGACGAGGAAGTCCTCCCTTCTGCCCTTGTAGGTTCTCTGGCTGGTCTGATCATTAAATCCATATAAAACGGATTCATGGGAGAAACAAGTAAATAAAATGACTTACGTAGGAGAGCCCCCAAAAGGTAGAAGGCTCCAAAGGCAGCGAGGTAACTGAAGCCGACGCAGCATCTGAGCTGAGGAAAGGGGGAGGGTCTGGGGGCTCCAGGGAGGAGCACCCTTCCCAGGAAAGCAGAGAGGTTTGGAATACAAAGGTTGCCCTGTTACGCAGGTAACTTTCCCAGACAGAAAGGTGACCCTGGTGAGAGCTCTCTTCCTGCAGGTCCCCCTCCAGTGGAAGTAGTTGAGGTGGGGGGATGGAGCTTTTCCTGAATCTGCTGGGGGGTTTGTTGAGTTTAGCTCAAAATAAGCCTCACATGGCAGTGGCGAATTTTGGGGTGGCAAAGCCTGCTCCCTTTCAACAGCAAGATTTCAGAAGGATCAGGCCCGTGCAACCTTGAGTCTTGACATCCTTTTTTTAACATTACATTCACCAACTCTCTTTTTTTATTGGAGTATAGTCGATTTGCAATGTTGTGTTAGTTTCTGGTGTACAGAATGGTGATTCAGTTATACATATACATATGTATGTTCCCTTTCATATTCTTTTTCATTATAAGCTATTACAAGGCATTGAATATCAGTCCCTGTGCTATACAGTGTGTATTTTATACATAGCAGTTAGCATCTGCAGATACCCCACCTTCTCCCTCCCCGGTAACCGTAAGTTTGTTTCTATATCTGTCAGTCTGTTTCTGTTTTATAAATAAGCTCAACTGTGTCATTTTTTAAGATTCCACGTAGAAGTGATATCACATGGTATTTTTCTTTCTTTTTCTGGCTCCACAAGTCTTCGCACCTTTGGAAGGAGAGCTTGCTCTGTATCCTTCATGTTTTTCTCTTCAGGATGAATGTATTGATACATTGTACACACGATAAAATTCACTCATTTTGCAGTATATGCATATATCCAATATTATGTTCTACACCTGAAATTAACACGGTGATAAACGTCAATTACAGCTGAAGCTAATATGATGTGTTATGTCAGTTATATCGCAATAAAAACGTTCATCCTTTTCCAGCGTGCCACTCATAAGTGTTGACAACACAGCCAGCCACGTTACCACCACCACGGTCAAGGCAGAGAGCCTTCCCATCACCCCAGAGTTCCCTCACATCCCCCCACCCTCAGCACCCCCGAGTTATGTCCCTATATTTTTGCCTTTTCCAGAAAGTCATATAAATAGACTCATACAGGATGTAGCTTTCACTGTCTGGCTTCTTTCATGAGCATAATGCTTTTGAGGTCATCGTGTCCCGGGGTTGGTGACTGTTTACTGCTCAGTCATGTTCCATTGTATGATGTGCCACTGCTTCTTTACCCAATGCCAGCTAATGTCCCATTTGGGTTGTCCCCAGGTGAGGGGATAAGGTGCTAGATGCTTCCTTTTCCCTTGGGTAAACACCTGGGAATGGCATGGATGGGTCCCTGAGGAAAGCAAATGCTTAACTGCAGAAGAAAGTGCCAAATTGTTTTCCAAAGTGGCGGGACCACTCCACACCCCCACCAGCTCTGTGTGAGTCTCAGTTGCTCTGCATCCTGCTGACGCTGATCCTGTCACTATTTTTCATCTCATTCTAATGGTGTGAGGTGGTATCTCATCACCTTACTGTTCATTTCTCTAATGACTAAAGGTGTTGAGCATCTTTTCATGCGTTTATTTGGGACCTATATCTCTTCTTTGTTGTCTGCTCAGCCCATTTTTAGAAATGGAAGCTCTATGTTTTCTGATTCCAGTTGCTAATGTGTGGCAGGGTGGGGCACACATGGGAGGCATTTCAACCTGTCAGTTCTAGTCATTTTCCTTCATGTCACCTCTGTGATTCCCAGAGCAGCCCTGAAACTCTAGAGGACATGTGTAGTCATCCCGGGAAGGCTCCTCAGGATAAAGATCCCAGTGTCCGGGCAGGTGGACCACTTGTGAGTACGTGAAGTCCTCCCCTGGACGCTGGGGACAGCTCAGTAGAGTGCTCTCAGCTCTTTATTCTCATGCTCTCTTGAGGGGAGGGAAGTGTGGAGACCACGGAGTTGGTGCATTTAGAATCCCTGGAACCTTCACTTGCCTGGTGCTGAGCCCTCAGGGTGGCCGGATTTGGGCTGGTCTTAACCAAGTTCCTAAGGCAGTGAAGGCCACAGGGGCCCTGTGGCAAGGCCACCCTGAGGCTCTGGATGGGAAGGGCAGGGCTGGACCCATAATGGACCACTACAGGCCCCTGGAACCACATACAGGCTCCCAGAATGAAAGCCGCATGCCCTGCTGCATCTGGGCTCTCATCCACATTTGCCACGGCTGCTACCCTCCACCAATGTCATTGTCTCCCCTGTGCTCAGTCTGTGCGGCCTCCTAGCTTCAGCCTGCAGTGACCCCCAGGCTCCTCCTGCTCCCCACCACCACCATGCAGCCTGGCTCCTGTTGTCCCCACCTGATGCTCTGGGGCCCTCTCCAGCCAGGGGACATTGGGAAACATCTGGAGATGTTTTTGGTGGTCAGAACTGGAGGGGTTGCTCCTGACATCTCATGGGTGTAGGACCAGGGATGCTGTTCAACTTCCTACAATGCACAGGACAGCCCCCACACCCAGGAATGACTCAACAGCCCCGTAGCACGTTCCTGCTCAGATCTGTCAGGCATCCAGCCTGTTACAGATGTGTCCAGTGCACTGGCCCGTCATTGGCACGTGTGGCCCCTTAGACCACTGTAGGGCTTAGGAACTACCATGTTATCGTTAATTATCATTAATTCCATTGTATTTTCATCCTCATCAGGGAAAAAACAGTAAGGAAAAAGACAAAGATAAATGAAGAAGCATGAGTAATGTCCACACCCGGTCATTTGGACTTGGACGTGGGGGGGACTGAAGACATGATGCTCATTGATGACACAGCGTTACAGCCACTGCATCCGTCTCGCAGAGTCGTCACGTCCAAGGTCTGGAAACCAACGTGTCATCATTTCCAACAGTGTGGCTTGTTTATTCTCATTCTCGCTTGGTTCGTTTTAATTGGGAAGCTTACAAAAACTTAACTCGTCTTTAAAAAGAAAACTCAGTTAAAAACTAGCTGAGTCATACGTGATGGTTCATTTTATGCGTCAGCTTGGCGAGGCTCTGGTACCCAGATGTTCCATCAAACATTATTCTAGATGTTTCTGAGAAGGTATTTCTGAGATGAGCTTAACATTTACTCAGTAGACTTTTGAATAAAGCAGCTTGCCTTCTGTATTTGGGGAAGGGGCGGGGTGTGTCTCATCCAATCAGTTGAAGACGAAACAGACTGACTCCCCCCCAGGGAAGAGAATTTTGACTTGGACTCACACTGCAGCTCTTTCCTGAGTCCCTGGTCTGCCGGTTCATCCTGCAGATTTTGGGTTTGCCAGCACCCATAATTGTGTCAGATAGTTCCTCAGAACGAGTATTTCTCTCTCAAACACACACAGTCACCCTGTTGGTTGGTGGTATCAGTAATGTTTCTCTGGAGAACCCTCACACACTGTATTTATTGTTTCCCTTGCAAAACGGCACTCGTTTGAGATTTTTAAATGGCTGACACCCCTTAGTCACACGACCTTGGCCAGTTTCCCCTGCACAAAGACGCCGAACGGCATCGCGCCCTGGGAGACCGCGCCGGCTGGCCGCCGGAGCAGCGGTGCTGGGAACCGCCGGCCGGTCCCCCGGCGCGGGGACAACGCGCTCGCGGCTCCACCAGACCCGGCCGCAAGCAAGACACCAGCGGAAGCTCAGCCGGCGGGCGCCTGCCGCCCGCGTGCGCTGTGGGGAGCCACCTGGATCTGATGCGGGAAACGGGAGGTTGAGAGGAGAAAGGAGCTCAGGGCAAGTTCACGCCGGAAAAAGCCGGACCAGAGTTAGAGGACACGTGCGGTGGCGCTCGGGCGCGCGGCTCCCGCCACCTGCTCCTGACCGGTGCGTCCGAGGAGGTGATGGGGGCGAGGACCAGGTCCTTATACTCCGTTTTATCTTTCAGAGATCGTAGAATGCAGAGGGATGCAATGAATATTTGAAGAATGAACAAGAGTGAATCCCATAAAGTCAAAATACAGGAAGTTTCTGTGCACGTACAGGCGGTTTAATTTCTGTGCTCCGCGGGACTGTTAATGAAGCTTCACACGGGAGCAGCCGGCCCGCAGCATCCACTCTAACACACGCCTCAGGGGTTGCCCAAGGCTCACTTGTGAAATACATTTTTAAAAACTTTTTATTTCAAGTGCCTGAAGAGAAAATATTCCCCACACTTTTTAGACGTTTTCACAAGAGGCAGTGTTGGGGGCTGAATTGTGTCCCCATCTCCCAAAGATATGTTGAAGTCCTGACCCCAGTACCCGTGAATGTGACCTTATTTGGAAGCAGGGTCTTTGCAGATGTCATCAAGTTAAGATGAGGTCATCCTGGAGCGAGGTGGTCTCTAATCTAATGGCTGGCAACATAGGACAGAGAGAGACAGAGATGAAGACACAGAAGGGACACAGGGAGAAGGAAGTGTGACATGAGGGGCAGAGATGGGAGTGTTGTGTCTATAAGCCAAGGAGAGTCCAGAATGGTGGCCACCCCAGAGCCGGGAGACTCCCCTAGAGTCTTCAGAGGGGCACGGCCCTGCGGCCTCCTTGATTTTGGGCCTCTGGCCCCGAACTGTGAGAGCAGAAAGTCCTCTCGTTTAGGCCGCCCGCTCTGCGGCACTATAGAACGCGTACAGGGAAGCCAGCACAGAACAGGGCTATGCCCTGAGAGCAAGCACCAGTGCTGAACTGAACAGGAAACGTAAATTCTGAAACACATAACTCGTCCTCTGAGGAGCTTACGTCAGGCTGGGCACCTGTTCACTGTCTAACACTTGAGTCTTGTTAACTCAGCCCTTCAACAACTCTGGGGAGACCAAGGAACAGAGAGGTTAAGTATCTCACTCATGGTCACACAGCTCATCCTTGGCAGGGTTGGGATTTGACTCAGTTTGGACCCAGAGCCTCATTTTCCAGCACTACTGGTTCTTCCTGTATTTGTTTCCTGGGGTCACTCTAACAAGCTCAAACTTCATGGCTTAAAACCACAGAAAGGTATTCTCTCACAGTTCTGGAGGCCAGAAGTCCAAAAATCAAGGTGTTGGCAGGACTGCACCCTCTGAAGACTCTAGGGAAGACTCCCTCCGTGTCTCTCCCCGCTCCTGCCAGCAGGCCTCGGCTCTCCTTGGCTCGTGGCTGCCTCCCTAATCTCTGCCTATGTCTTCCCACGGCTCCTCCCCCCACATCTGTATGTCTCCAAATTGCTCTCATCTCATAAAGACACCAGTCATTGGACTGAGGGCCCACTCTACTCCAAGATGACCTCGACTTAACTTGATTACATCTGCAAAGACCCCATTTCCAAATAAGGTCATGTTCACAAGTTCAGAGGTTAGGAATATCTGGGGACACAGTTCCACTCACTCCCTGCTCAAAGCTGCTCCTGGGGATGTGGTGTCCTCTGGGCCAGCGTGAAGGAGGCAGGAAGCAGAGCAGGACCCCAGGACCCCCCAGGGCCAAGCCCCGGCTGCTCTCTGGGGACCTGAGAAATCACCTGTACACACGTGCAGGGGAAACAGAGGTCTCAAAAAACAGGCCACTCGCCTCTGCACAGCTCTGGGTAGAGCTCTTCCATTTCTGCATCTGAGCCCCTGGATCTGGAAGCATCCTCTCCGCAGGGCTGTGGTTTCCAAGGTTATTCCCCGTGAGACACCTTGCAGCCATCACAATGCCAGGACTTGAAAGTGAGTCAGCCGCATCACGGGGGTGTGAACTCACGCACCTGGCTACTATTCAGCTACTACGTCCAGTCACCACGCAGGACCATGAAAGACTCCAGGTTGGACCTGACAGCACACACTCTGCCCTTCTTTTCCACCCTGGCCCCCACCCAATCCCCGCCTTCCCAGCCCCGCCTCCCGCACCTTCAACCGACCCCCCCCAACCCTCGAGAGCTTCCTACTCTGTCCAGTCCCTGCTCCACGCGTGCCTGCTCTCGGCTACCCCTGGACATGGGACCAGACTGCCCTCTACATCTGTGACCATGGGACCCAGCCTTGCCTGGTCCTGCCCACAGCCATCAGAACTTATGACCATCTCCCAAGCTCCGTCCACGTCCCCCAGGCCAATCTACCCTTGGCCCCATCTTCCCCTCCACCTGCATATCCCACCACTCCTCCTTGCTCTTCATCCCTCATCTGGTCTCAGAGACCAAGGAGCTCCTCTACCTGCCAGGCATGGCACTAAACCCTGGGGCTGCAGGCAGGAAGAAAATGTGCGGGGACAGGTGAGAAGATACCTGTGATTGCCTCCAAGCGATACGTGTTGTGCCGGGTATGCTGATAAATCCCAATGGAACAACAAGGGAAAACTACTTAGTTCTGTGCAGAAATCAAGGAGGGCTCCCCAGAGGAGGTGACACCAGATTGAGTCTGGGAGGATGAGGAAGAGCCAACTAAGCATTAAGTGGGAGAAGGACATTGCAGGGGGAAGGAAGGAAGAGACACCAGCTGTGTGAGCTACCTGAGCTGCCGTTAGCTCTACCTGGTGACAACTCGACCTGCCTGCGGGCCTCAGAGCCCAGAGACACAGGCCTGGGCTGCGAAGGTCCAGAGACAGCAGGACGTTCCTAACTCCCCCTGTTGAAGCCCCACCCCACCTTGAGGTTCTTCTCGTGGGCTGCTTGTTCCTGGTCCTCTCCTCCCAGATGCCGCCGCCCCCCCCCCTTTGGACCCAGAGACCCCGTAGCTCGGGGCTGCTCTCTGGGATCAGCCTCCCAGGGCCCTTGTGGGCTCACTGCAAGCCGGGCTGGGACCTTAGGCCCACCGTGGCAGTCCCACGCGGTGCCGGGCCCTCAGCTCAGGCTTGTGTCAATGCGTGGGACCCAGCTTGGGGATAGGGAGGCGGGGGACACAGGGGCTCGTTGCGTGGCAACAACACCCCGCCCTTCCCCAGCCCAGCCAGACCTGGTGGTACCTATTATGACATAGCATTCCTCCAGCTACCTACAGGTGCCTGTACTTTGTCCTTGTAATCCGCCCTGTGTAAAATGCTGGGGTGGGGGCTACACCCTGCACTGTCCTGGGGGCCCCTTCACCTCAGTGACTGATGACCCTGGAGGACCTTCTCCCCCAGTTGATGAACCAGCCCCAATCCCAGGGTTCCAGAACCTGCCCGTTCACCTGTCCCCAAGGCCCTGAGACCAACCTTCCACATTGCGGGCCCCACTCAGCTGCACCCCTTTTGGGAGGCCCTGGCTTGGGTCTCTTGTCCTCCAACTGCATCGTTCTTCAAACCCGAGACTGTCTGCAGACCCGGGTGCATCCGCCCGCGTTGTCAGGTGAACACTGGCATCCGCCACATGCCCCTGATTTCCCAGGGCACTCACGACCTCACTAGTCCCTCTCCATTGTAAAAAGTCACACTTCCCATCCATTGCTTCTTTTTGCATTCAGACAGCATGGCCTGGACTTCCGCGTGCCCTGGGAAGCCACCCACCCAGACCATGGCAGGACTTGTGCCTCAAGAACAGGTTTAAAAGCACCATCGACAGACAACTAAGCCCTTCTTAGCATGTGTGTAATACAGCTGAGCCCTCCCCATCTGAGACAAAAGCTCCTCCCTGGATGGACTGTGCCACAGAGGGTTAACTCCAGGACTGATAAATGCAGCCATAGCCAAGACTCGACAGGCAGGAACGGTGGGCTGCGGGGCAGCGTCGAGTGGAGCTAAAAGCTTGCAGGAGGGCATGAAGAAGGAAAGTGAAGGAAGGGGAGCAGCGATCGTGGGTTGGGCCCTAGGGAACACCCGGTCCCAAGCCTGAAACCAGGCCAGGCTCCACCCTTCCTCCCCAACCGGCAAAGCCGGTGAGTCACCGTGCCCTAGAATCTCCCTCCTGGAACCTGGCATCAGTTACCACTGCTGCTGTCTTCTTCCAGGCTCTTTCCATTTCTCGTGGCAAACACTGCAGAAGAGCCCCAGCTTCTTGCCTCTTCCCTCACCTCCCATCCTCCGCGGAACACCTAGGCTCACAAGCTGGATGTGTCTCTCCCGATGGTAAAACTTCACCTTGGGTCCTTGTCGCCCGAGGGAAGACCAGGCCCCTGGGCACGTGCTCACAGAGCCCCTATCCCGACCAGGCTCCGCCCTCCCACTCCTGGGCCCTGCTGGGTCCACACAAGCGCCGTGTAGACCATGTGACGGCAGGGGCTTTGCTTACTGATAGGGCCTGAGGGTTAGAGCAGCGCCCAGATGTAGGAGGCACAGAAGAATGAATGAATGAAGACAAGTGACCGCTGGGCTTGGTCACACGGAGGTGACCTTGGCAAGTGGTGGAGACTGAGGAAGACTGGAGCAGACTGAGGAGTGCCCGGAGGGGAGGGGTGTGAAACAGAGATGGGGGCACAGACACCTTTCAAGGGTCGCTATCACACTATTTTGTGCTGATGACCTCAGGTATGCCACTGACCAGTTGAGCTCCTCTACGGCAGGGCCTGAGCCTTGCACATCTCTGCACCCCACCAGCCAGCAGGGTGCACCCCACGAGCAATACCCTGCAATCCCCCAGCAGCACAGAGCACCGCCACCACTTGGCACATGGTCACTAAACACTCATCGAGCACCTGAATAAAGCTGTTGAACAATCAGGTGACAAACGTCACCTTCACTCATAACCCGCCAGCCGTAGCTGGTCACGTGGTCCTCCCCACTGGCGGGGCAGGACATGTAATTACCATGAGTGCCCTGGGGTGGAGGGGAAGAGACTCAGAAGCACAGGAAGTCCCTGCTCCCCTCTGGAAGGAGAATCCCATTCCATCCACTGCTAATGGAGGTCCCCTGGGGCCAGGCACCCACCAGCCTGGCAACTTCAAGCTGAGAAGTAAAGGAATCAGGGAAGATGTGGGCTCTGCCCTTGCAGAGCTCACAACGTCTGAGCGTAAACCCACATTTCTTTAGGAGAGGAGTGTCCTAGGTCACTTGGAAGGATCAGAGAAGCAACACCCAGTGGTGGCCTTTGATGAATGGACTGGAGTTTTCCAGCTCATCTGCTCTGGAGCGAGAGCATGCTGCACTCACACACCTTGTGCCCAAACCGAGGAACACAGAGGGTCCGTTGCAGGTGCTGTAAGATCCTTCTCAGAGTTCCCACTATTCTGTGTAAAACCATCTGGGTCATTACTGTATTGCAGAATCCAGAAAAGAATTTCCTGATTGTCCACGAATCTCCATTTCCCCTGTCATTACAACTCTGTTCTCAAATTTATAATTACTGTAATTCAGGAACAAATTTCACTACCAAATATGATATTGAGCTCCTAGGGTGAGCCAGAATCAGGGTTACTTCAGTAAAGCATCAGAGGAGTGGTTCTTCCCAGTTTGAGGGATCAGACCCACCCCACCTGGCGTGAGTCGCGTTACTCTGAGATCTACCCGGGAGCCAGGCACCACCGCTTGGCCAGTAACTGCTTCTTCAGATCCGGCAACCCTCGTCCTCGGTTCCGCACAGAGCACATCCAGAAACTTTCCACCTCACCCAAGTTTAATATCTCTCTACTTAGCAACATCTCCTAATGTCCTATTTTTAGATTCGTGTGAATTTCCTTGCATTTTTCTATGTGTACCAATTTATAGTTTCCCTGGCTTTTGTATTCCCACAATTATTTTCAAACGTGAATATATGTGATTTTGAGCAAATTACTTCTATCAGTTTATCATCACACAGGTCTTATCACATCAGGAATTCTGCCTTTATTTCATGACCTTTTTTGTTCGTCTGCATCACTGTTTTTTATCTCACGCTCAGGACCGTCCCAGACAGCACCTTAGACTGACTCCGTTTCACACTGTGCATACTAGCTGCCCTCAGCATGCTCTCCAGGAACAGTTCCATCTGCACCCTTCCAGATCTGATGATTTTTGTCTGGAATGGCTTTAAGCTGTTGTCTAAGTGAGGAGTAGAAATAATAACATTAATACCTAATTCTCGTTGAATGCCTGCTATATGCCAGGCAGTGCTGAGCATTTGACCTTTATTATCTCATTCCACCCTCATCCACGACCTGCGGAGGTGCTGACGGCCACCGCTCCTGTTTCGTGGACGCAGGTGGCAGAGGTGATGTAACTTGCCCGGGGCCACCCAGCTATGAAATGAAAGAGCTGACTGTTGCACCCAGGACTGGTGGTCTCATCGCCACACCCTCAGCCTCTCCTACCCTGCCTCTCAGTGCCCACCTCCATAAGAAGAAAAGGATCAACACCCCATGCATGTGTGTGGCTCCGTCTCAGCCAGACCAGCCATGCCTAACAACAGCACTGCAGCTCAAATTTTCTTTCACTGTGATCAGTGACACTTGGCTCATCGTTCCCAATTTCGGAATTAAACCCTGGTTTCTCAGCCAAAGGAAGGTTCTCATTTCCCTTCATTTATCTTCCAATTGAAGTCAAGTCTCAGACCTGGAGGCGTGTTGATTTCAGTAACATTCTCCACACCAGCTCAGCTGCGCTTGGCGACATTTTGTGTTTATAATAAACCTGGTGAGGAATCATTGGTACAGTTTTACCTTCTTGTCTCTTTACATTCTTGTACATATTTGGCCCCAAATATTATCTGACACAGAGACAAACTTATGGTTACCAGTGGGTAAAGGGGGTGGGAAGGGTTAAATTAGGAGCCTGAGATTTGCAGCTTTTGGGGAGTGACGGAAATGCTCACTATCTTGACTGTGGTGGTGGTTTCATGGGTGTGGGCATCTATCAAAATTCGTCAAATTGTACATCTGAAATATGTGTAGTTTATTGTACAGAAATCTTGCCACAATTAAATTGTTTAAAAGAAAATTTTAAAGATTATCTGAGCAGTGAATGCTTTCCTGAAAGTTAGTTTATACCTGCTAAAACAATTGATGGTTTCTACTTTAGTGCAATTATCTTGGCCACTTAGATTTTTTTTGGTACCTGAGCCCAAAATAGGCCACTCAGTCTACTGGAAAGTAAAAGGCAACAACAAAGAAAGCGAGGCCCCGTTTCTTGCAGCACTGAGAGGGGGTTTTAGTTTTAATTCAAAATTCTGATGAGCCGGCTTCAAGCCCAGGAGAAAGGGCACGGCACTTAATTTTGGAATAATTATTACACTGCTGATGGCAGAGTGGTCACTGTATTTTGATAAGCATGTCATGATGATGAAGTCAACCGCTCCAGCCCACTGATTGCGAGGGGAGAACTGAATCCGAAAAGGAAACCAGATTTCAGAGGGGTGCCCAAGCGTTTTTCACCCTTACCTCCCTATCCCATACTCCAAATATCTTATTTTTTTTATTTAGTTGATTTTTGTAAGTCAAAACTTGGGAATACTTCCAAGCGTCCTTTGAGAATTCTGGAGTTACCGCAGCCAACGATACATCAAGTGAATTACATGTGCAGTCTTGGGAACAGCTCAGATGGCCTCACTGTGGTTCTCGGTCATTGCTCAGTACCACCTGTCAACTTTCAAAGTGTTGAAACGTGGACAATAATTTGCCTACCTTATGAATAAAGTAAGGAAGCACAAAAGGAACACGGCATCTATTATCAGAAGTAGCAATGTCACAGATACCAGGGAAGCAGACAGTGTATCAAATCAACTGAGTCACATGTTGGGAGGAGGGGCTCTCCAACGGAGAAAACAGATTTAATCATTTGGCCCAGTTTTCATGAGACTGCTTCATAAGCACACTTCAAGTTCTATAATGCCTTTATCAAGTCTAGTTCTACCACCGCTTTTTTCCTATCAGTGGAGGGGGGAACTACTAAACATGCTTAAATGTGTCAAACTTACAGCATAAAACATGCCAAATATCAAAATGATCCTGGGAAATAAGATGAAGTACAGTGAGCACTTTTAAAATCAAATTTAAATGCACGTTCATATTTCTGTTTTCAGTTGGGTGAATCACATTCTGGACCAGGGTCAACAAGACTGACTCTCACCAGAAGGAAAGAGGTAAAGCTCTAACGTCTCCAAGATTTAAAAAAAAAAAAAAAAAAAAAAAAAAGGAAAAAGAAACAAAAACCAGTGACATCTTTGATCTTTTGAAAAATGGCTTCAGGGTCAGATCAATGCAGTCAGCACTTTTAACCCTCTATTCACTGTGTGCACAGAAACGCACGAAGCTTGAGTTCCAAGTTGGACAAGCGTGCTCAGTTGTTTGGAGTGCCTTGGTGAGAAACAGCACCATTCCACGGGCAGCTCCACGAAATAAACTGCTGTTTGGAAAGGGCCACCCGACCAGTGCCCTGTGCTGAGTTCATCTTTCTCCCACAACCTGGTGTCACAGTCTAGAAATCCCCAATGATGGTCAGCTCCCGCCAGCCTGTCCTGGACCCAGCACAAGCTACGTCAGGGGTGAAGCTGGAGCTCCCATCTTTTTTTTAATTGAAGTATAGTCAGTTTACAGTGTTGTGTCCATTTCTGGTGTACAGCATCATGTTTCAGTCATACACATACATACATATATTCCTTTTCATATTCTTTTTCATTATAGGTCACTACAAGATATTGAATATAGTTCCCTATGCTACACAGTAGGCTTGCTGTTTATCTATTTTATATATAGTAGTTAGTACTTGCAAATCTCAAACTCCCAATTTATCCCTTCCCTCCCACTTCCTCTCCCCCTCAATAACCGTAAGTTTGTTTTCTGTGTCTGTGAGTCTGATTCTGTTTTGTAGATGAGTTCATTTGTGTCATTTTTTTAACATTCTACATAAAGTGATATCATATGGTATTTTTCTTTCTCTTTCTGGCTTACTTCACTTAGAATGATGATCTCCAGGTCCATCCATGTTGCAGCAAATGGCATTACTTTATTCTTTTTATGTCTGAGTAGTATTCCATTGTATAAATATACCACAACTTCTTTATCCAGTCATCTGTTGATGGACATTTAGGTTGCTTCCATGTTTGTTTATTGTAAATAGTGCTGCTATGAACACTGGAGTGCATGCGTCTTTTTGAATTAGAGTTCCTTTCAGATATACGCCCAGGAGTGGGATAGCTGGATCAATAGGGTAAGTCTATTTTTAGTTTTTTGAGGAATCTCCATACTGTTTACCACGATGGCTGTACCAAACTACATTCTCATCAACAGTGTAGGAGGGTTCCCTTTTCTCCACACCCTCTCCAGCATTTAAAGTTTTAGACCTGTGATTGATGGCCATTCTGACTGGTATGAGGTGATAGCTCATTGTAGTTTTGATTTGTGTTTCTCTGATAATTAGTGATAGTGAGCAGGATTTCATGTGCCTGTTGGCCATCTGAATGTTGAAGCTGGAACTCCTTGATTTGTAGCCATTTAAGGGAAGCAGGTAGTGACTGACTCCAGAGCTTTGTTCATTGGACTGAGAGGACAGAGGCTGGCAGGACCACCTCCAGCCTCAGGCCCTCCCCACATCTGGGTCACTGAGAGAGACAGGACCACCGCACCTAGGGCCCCACAGTCCTGAGCACACATGAGTCTCAGGGCCTTTACCACCTGGACTGACGGTTCATGTCTGTTTCTTCAGAGAGGATGCCAGTTCCTTGAGGGCAGGGACCACCTGGTATTCATCTTTGCAGCCGTAGAGCCTGGGTCACAGCAGCCACATGGATCCTAAAGCTGAAGGCAGAGAGGGGGAAGGAGAGATGGCCCAGAGATGGGCCATCCACATCGCCACGGACGTCCCCCTTACAGAGTAAGTAGCTTGTCAGCCAACTCACTCGTCAAGCCCTCTGCTTCCTGCCTCCTCGCTTCCCCAGCTGCACACCTTTCTCCCTTCCCGAATCAGCTAACCAGAGCTCTGAGCTCTGGATTCACCCCTTTAGGAGAAAAAGAAGATAAAAGGCTGACCAGTTAACAAACCCCTGCAACACATCTGAAATATTTTCAGAGCAGCTTACTTGAAGGTCTCAGCCTTTGCTGTCAGACCTGGGTCCGCTCCTCCGCGTTCCAGCCTTTACGAGCCTCGTGAGCAGAACAGCTGATTCTCCTACAGAGCACGGGGCCCGATCGCAGTGGCAGGCAGACTCTAGTTCCACGGGGGCCACCTTCCTTCGCCCCATGCCCTGGCCTAGGCACATGGATCCATCTTCCTTGACCCAAGGAACCCCACGGTGTGGCCTTTAAAAGAACCCCCCTCACCATCTCCCATGAGAGCAGCTTACAGAGCGGCACCTGAGAAATCCCAGCTAAACGCGGGTTCTGATTGTACATTTCGTAATCAAATACCCAGAATTACAACTGCCATCACACACACACACACCCACACTCACACACTCACACACACACACTGTCCTCTCCCGAAGGCAAAAGGGCTGCTAGGAACTGGTGTGCAGGTCCTCATTAGTAGGGACTGTCGGCTGAATGGAGGACCTCAAAGGGGCTTAAGATCTTGAAGGACCAGGGCGGTGGGAAGAGGGCTGAGGGGTGATCAGGTCCTGCCAAGAAAGGGAAGAGCACGGCAGACTGACACCTCAGCAGGGCACCCTACCTGTTCTCACCATGATGTGTAGACCCAGCTTCACGACAGTCAGAAGCCAGTGGGACAGACACTTAACGTGACCCCACTTCAGCCATGCTCGAGAGAGAACAGGGGTCCACCCCGGCATCAGGCTGGGGCTCACTGAGCATCGGACGTGGCATTCACGAGGAGGTTGGCTGTCATCAAGCTTTCACACAGTCACACACTTCACGTCTCATTCCCTTCTCTCTCTTTTTTCCTACATCATACACTTTTCAAAGACCTTCCCCCTCTGCTAACACGCAACCAGGAACACTGTCCTCACGTGCAGTGGATTAAATACTAGCCTGCAAAGATGTCAGGTCCCAATGCCTGGAACCTGTGATGTGACCTTAAATGGAAAAGGGGTCTTTGCAGGTGTCCTTATAGGAGAGAGGCCACGAGCCACCGCGGGCTGGGGGCCACCAGGGGTTCTCCCTGTATCCTCCAGAGGGGGTGTGGTCCTGCCAACACCTCGATTTCCACCCAGTGGTACTGATTTTGAACTTCAGGCCTCCAGAACCATGAGAGAATGAATGGCTGCTGTTTTAAGTCACCGAGCTTACGGTAACTTATTACAGAAGCCACAGAGAATGAATCCACCAGCCTCTACCCTAACCTGCTGTTTAAGGGGACTACCACCCACCCTGCTTGGACCTCTCGATGCCAGTTCACAATGAAACGGAGAATCCCAGCTGGTTCCAGCTTCCCAGCTCGCAGCACGCAGGGGCTGATGTGTTTAAATCCAGAGAGACCCCCTCCCCCAGCTGATGAGAGGGGACGCTGGCTGGGTACGAGACACGCAGACAAGTCGAGTTATAGCATTTCTAACACCACAAACTCAGACACTGCTGTGACACAGTTACTGCGGGAAGACTGGCCGTCCAGGGCAGGTGGCCCAGGACACAATGCTAGCAACAGGCCCAAAGCTCGGGGAATACGTGGGTTAACAGGCACGGTCTCTGCACCGGGGGCTCCACACGCCAGTGGGCAGGGGGCCTGCGAGCAGGCAGGGATACATGAAGAGTTGTTACAGCAGAGCCTCGGAAGCACAGAGGCAGGAGGCCTTGGGCGGAGGCCTGAAGGGGAAATCGGATCTGCCGGCAGACGGAGTAGGGAAAGGGCACCTGGGCAGTGCCTGTGCCCATGGTGCGTGGCCGGAGCACCTGGTGTGGCGGGGAAGCCTGGAAGTTGTCTCCACCACTTTGTGGGCTCTGCCAGCACTGGGGCTGCGGATAACATCGGATTTGCACTTAGAGAAATAAATTGGACTAAAACTGGACTGGACTGGGACGGGAAGGCACAAATCCCAAGAAGGAACTTGGCTGAGTGGCTACAATTGTTGGTGAGAGGCCCTGGGGGCCAGGAAGAGCACCAGGAGGGCAGGTGAGGACGGAGCTGGTGTTCAGAGGTGGGGAGGTAGGACTGAGTGATGGCTGAATGCAGATACAGAGGGAGAGAGAGTCTAAAGTCATCATCACGCTTCCAGCTTGAGTGACAGGGCAGCCCCACTAAGTAGGACGGGGCAGGGGCAGGGAAAGAAAAACAGGTTTAAGGGAAGGGAGAAGGCAGACAGGAAGCTCAGCTACACGCTTGCTGAGCTCAGAGCTGTAGGTTATCCAAAGGGTGATGTCTTCTAAGAAGCTAGCCGTATCAAGGACGTGAACTACGTCTAAATAAATACACACGCATGTGGTGCTAGATGTCCCACTGGGATGCATCTGCGGATGGATAACACTCAATCCACAGATGGGGAGAACTCAACCCAGAATGAGGCCAAGGAGTGGCAACTGGGGAAGGGGGTGGGGGAATCCTGGAGGAAGTCACGTGACCAGCAAGATAAAAGTATCGAGGGGAAGTCAGGTGTGCACGGCGTGGGGGGCATAAGAACTGAGGGGGAGAGCACATCACAGGAGGACACTCAGAGGCGCGAGACAGTGTGACTTGTTCTGAGAAGATGTGTGCCTGTGTGGGTGCTGGGGGACACGGGACAGAGGTGGGTTGTCACTCGCCTGGTCGGTTATGTTATGAAATTAGGATGTTACTTGAAAAACATCAGCAAGGGAGTGGCGTGATGCCTCTCACTTTTTAAAAAGATCACTTTGACCGCAATAGGAGGGTGGATGAAAAGGGGAAAACCTAGGGGCTGGGAGAGCAGTTAGGAAGTTTCTGGACCAGACCATGGTTACCTTATCAGAGGAACACTCAAGAGGCAGATGGCCTGGACTTGGTGAGAGGCCCTGGCTCAGGCAACTGGGCCAATGTCCCAGGGATGGACGGACCCGTGCTGGGGGAGTGGAACAGGAGCGCCAAGGTCAGAATGCCAGGAGACCCTCAGTGAGGACGGTTCGGGCAGAGGAGCTAACACAGGCGGCCAAGAACAGAGGTCAGGTAAGGGGTAGAAAATCCAGGGGAGTAAGACATCACTGAAACAAATAGGTTTGAAGAAGGAATTGATAGAGAGTCTCAGATCAAAGAGGCCAAGAGTAGACTGCAAGGTTCTGCTGGGTTTGGCAGTCAGGCCCCTTTTAGTGAAGTGGCCTGATCACATGGCTTAAAGAGGAGGCGCCAACTTGCATCTTCCTGAGGCCGCAGAAGGCACGCAGGTAGAGGGTATGCTTTTGGCACATGGTAGAGTACACTGAAAACAAGAAAGCCGACTTCTAGCTCTGCTCTGGCTACACAGATCCTATTGGTTTTCTCGCCTGTCACAAGGGAACGACAAAATGTGCTCACCTGGCCTCATCACAGGTGCCCCTAAAACTCGAGGCCCTTTGAAAGACTTGCAAGCATTGTTCTTTTACGTACAAAGCTACTTCTTGCTCTACCACCATTCAGTTCAAAATACAAAGACATTTTTATAAGGTTTTAAATAGTTGCAAAAGAGAAATTTTATGTGCAAGACTCTTCCTTTGAGATTAAGTACTTGTGGGCGGGGGGGGGGAGTGGTAATTATGTTTATTTATTAATTTATTTTTAGAGGAGGTACTAGGGATTGAGCCGAGGACCTCCCGCATGCTAAGCAAATATGCTACCTCTGGACTATATCTCCCCCTCTAGGGCCTCTTAAAATGACTGAAACTAAAACAATTGACAATAGAGCTGTTAATTTCAGAACAATTCTTTAATTTTTATCAACCTCAGGCAAGATTATTTCACACATATTCCCCAAACATTTCATAAATTATTTTACCTAGGGTAACATGCATAGGTTGTTTTAAAAATTAATTTGAAAATTAAGACATTTAAAAAATATTAAATAACATAGATTTAAAATCCAAAAACTTAAACATCTGTCCTGAAACGATCGCTTCAAAACGCAAGCCCCTTCCCCTTGCAATCTGATCTGTTCCAGCTTTGGGGAACACAGCCAGATGTTCGGTTAGCTTGTCCAACAGAACCTTTCTGTACAGTTAGTGTTTGCAGGTTGGCACTTCTACTAATTTCCTGGTTTTGTATGAAAGTGAATTGAGTTTTCTAACTGATGGACTTGTGATGTTCATGCAAGAAAAGGGCAGTCTGTGAGATATGCAACGAGAACTGGTATTTGAGAAAATAAGTTGACTGCGCAGTGATCAACTCGATGCCCAGGACAGGTGAGGGGTTCTGTCCGTGAACACGCAGCTGGCAAGCAGATGCCACCCTTGGGTGACAAGCGGCTGCCCAACCTGCTCCAGCGGCAGGAACCTGGAGGCCTTGTTCAGCCAGGACACCCCCGAGGGCCCTGGCGACCCGACCGCCCAGGTGGGAGAAGTGTCGGCGCTCAAGGTCGCTCCCGGCGGGTCCGCGTCCCGCGCGCCCCCACGCCGCTGGGCCGCGTGGGTGCGGCGGCGAGCGGCCGGGAGGCACCTGGAGCCGAGCACCGCGGCGCTTCCGTCGGAGAACCGCCCTCCGAGGGGCGAGCGGAGGCGCCACGGCCACGCGCGGGGCCGGCGTGGGGAGGCACCACCCGCGCGCCCCGCCGAGCGCGTGTCTTCGCGGCGCTCTCCCCGCCGCCTCCTCTCCGGGCAGTCCGCGGGCGGCGGCGGGGGGAGGAAACGGGCGGAAGGCGCGCGGCACGACGCGGCGGCGGTGGCCCGGCTCCCGTCAGGCCCGCCCTCGCCCGGCCCTCCGCGCCGCGCGCCTCCCTCGCCCCGCCCCCCGGCGCCTGGCGGCCAATCGCAGAGCCGCGCACGTGACGAGCGCTGCCTGCGATGACCTCATCCCTGGTGTGGGATGACGTCAAATTCAAGATGGATGGAATCACAGCGGCAGCGGCGGCTGCGGCGCGCGCGAGCCGAGTGTGAGCGGAAAGGGGCCCGGTGCCTGCCTCGGGGCTGAAGACCGGTGAGTAACTGTCACGCCCCTCGCCCCAGGAGAACTGCGGGGCTCCGTGGGAGGCCACAGCCTCCCCGCAAAACGCGGCCTTTCCTGACGTAACTCTGAGGTGATTTCTCTCCTCCTTTTTCTCTCCGCCAGCGGGTTGCGAGCTCCGAGCGCTTCTGCGCGTGCGCCGGGCCCGGCTCTCACCGAGCATGCCCCGGGCTCCCACGTAGCCGATCGTGCCTTCACACTGCGCATGCTCGTTGCCCGCACTTGGCCTCTCCCTCGCCACTGCGCACGCTCCGTCCCTCACTGGGCTTCCCTCGCCGGGCCAGGTGCCCCTGCGCGGAGCTGTTGGGGCGCCTTCCGGCCGCGGGCGCGTGCTCCGTCCCGGCCCGCATGGAGATGTCCGCCGTTGCGCGGCAATGTGCGCGGAAGCTGGGGGGGCGGTGGGACCCCGCACCTGCCGCGGCCTGCGCCACCGTCCCACCGCCCCTCGGGCCCCGCCTGGCGGCCGCTGGCACAACCAACCAGTAACCAGAGTGGACTGCTTGCCCCGGGCCGGCCCTCCGCAGACCCCCGGGCGGGCCTTCCGCAGACCCCCGAGCGGACCCGCTTCCCCGACTCTCCGCCGCCCGCCGCAGGGCACAGTCTCTCTGCTGGCCCGCAAGCGCCTCTGCTGGAATGCGGAGGGCTCCCCACTCGAGAAAGCCCCAGTCCAAAATCTGCAACCGGAGGCGGTGGGGTGGGGTGGGGTGGGGTGCGTCCCGACCAGCCGCGCTGGAGACCCCAGCCCAAAGACCTCGGCTGGCCGGAGTCCCCATGGTGGTTTTCTTTTATCACTCAGACCGCTTATCTGGAGCAGGTTCCCTAGACTACTACCAAAGAGCAAGCCTTTGACCGCAGGAGCGCCCCTCAGTCCTGGCCCTTAACCCGGTTGCTATGCACTTCAACCACCGGGCTGCGTGGTTCTGGAGGATGCCACTGTTGCAGCACGTTTGGGGGCGGGGTGATTTTAGAGACATTCTCCAGCGCGATTGCCTGGCAGTGGGAGGTGGGGGAAGAGATTAACCAGACCCCGTTCCGTATAGCAGCCTTGGGGGGTCTTAGGGCAGGAGCTAACAGTCCCGCTCACTTCTAGCAAATGAGGACACCAACCTATTCAGCAGAGTCCAGTGATTGTTCATAACCATGACCCTGAGTCATCCACAAGGAACTAGCGTTGTATTCTGGTTCCTTGTTTGGAAGAAAGTGGGTTAATCCATTTATTTATTTATTTATTGGAATTTTTAAATATTTTTTTAAATGGAAGTATAGTCAGTTTACACTGTGTCAGTTTCTGGTGTACAGCACAATAAATACTTCAGTCGTATAGGAGCACGCATCCATTTTAGAAAGATTACCCATGGACAGTTATTTTTTTAAAACTTTTAATCTCTGATGCTTAGAGTAAATGTTTCATCCATCTTAATGACTAATAGTCATTACATTTAAATTTAAGTACTACACTACCCAAGTATTGATGTTAAAAAAAAAGTAGAAATTTGGGGCATTGGTTTACTTAAAAATAATTCATTTTTTTTACATTAAAATGCTTACATTTAATGTTCTTCAAAAATAATCAAGCCAGAGCTAATACTCAACTAAAAAATAAGATCAATATCATATCCATGAGACAGATGATGCTTTGCTAAAAGTCAGTCTGCCCTTTACAGCAGGAGTATGGTGTGGCTTCCTCTGAAGTGAGCTCTGTTGCTGGGTTCTGGACCATCACTCAGTTATCCCACTAGACCCATCTTCCAATGACTGGACACCTTGATTCATGGAGGATGCTGTCATTTGGCCTTGCCTTGGCATTTTGCATAATTGACATCTTAACTCACCTTCTGCATCCTTTTTCATTTGTTACCTTAAATTAAGAAGTTTGAAGATCACAAATAGAAAGTTAAACTCAGGGAGTGCAATGATACGGGAATTCTCAGTTATAAAGAAGTTATCGTGGCTCTCAGAATGGACGTACATATATCATTGTAGGTGATTATCATCATGAACACCTGACATTAACTAAATCTCTAATTCATTCTTTTAGCATTGTTGAATGTATAGTGTGCTATCTGAAAGTTGGAAAGGATATAACCCCTGCTCTTGAGGAACTTTATGCCCTGTTTGTGGCAGGACATATTAGGCGTGTAACAAAAGAGGGGCTAATTTATTGAGAGAGTCTCTGGATGAGGGGGAGATGACTGGAGGAACAATTTTAGTTGGCCCCAAAGCCAATGGGTTTGAGACCAAACTCTAGAGCTGTGTACGAGCAAGGCTTGACAGGTGTGGTCACTGGCTAGAAGGAAGAGAAGAGGTTTCTAGTTTGGGAGGCCTGGTGGTTGGCAGCACACCAGCTAAGTAGGGAATATGTGAGGACAGGCAGGTGTGCGGGCAGAGGTAGGGATGGGGCATATGTACTGTCCTGGACAGGTAGGGTAGCCTGTAATGGAAGAGTCCCGAGGAGAAGTCTGAGCAGACAAACAGATTTGGGAGTCGTCGATCAGTAGGATTTAAAGCCACAAGCACTCTTACAAAAAGAAAGCTGCCACCTGGTGAGTTCTGGGATGGATGCTGGAGCCGTACAGGTGAGCCAGCCCCGGCCTCGGCCTCAGTAATGAGCTCTCTCTTTGCCCAGTAGACACCTGCCCGGCTTACGGTGACATTTCAGCTGGATCTTTCTGTAGAAGTTAGCCAAGTAGAAGAAAGGTGAGAAAGCTAGTTGGTGGAAATTGGGTGTGCAGGTCAGGAGTGTCCAGTATGGGTGAAGAGAGAAGTTGCGATCAGAACACGAAGACCCTTGTATGCCGGTCTGTAGAGTTTGGGTTTTATCTCGGGAGTCATAGAAAAATCAATGCAGTATTCTAAAGGGCACTGAGTGATGGGACCAACTTTACTTTAGGAAAACAAATAAAAGGCACAACTTCCACTCCTGCATTTAACTAGAGTGTCAGAGTACAGGAAAGGCAACAGCTGTGTATTGTGTAAGATACCCTGTCGGGCATCGTGTCAAAAGATATTGAATAGGTTCTTAGTTCTTAAATAACTTACATTTCTGCTGGGGGGACAAGCAGCTAACCCTGTGTGGCACTGAATAAACCTTGCACGTGGCGTCGCTCCGGGTAGTGCTGGGGTTGGAGGGTCTTTGCTCACTATAAACTGCAGTGATCAAGGAAGGTGTGCATGTTAGTTGGTAGGGCTGCTGGGACAGCACCACTCCCTGGGGGTGCAACAACAGAAGTGTGTTTCTCACAGTTCAGTTTTGGAGCCTAGGAGTCCAAGATGAAGGTTGTGGCAGGGTTCGTTTCTACTGAGGCCTCTCTGCTTGGCTTGTAGATGGTGGTCCTCCCTGACTTCACATGGCCCCTCTCTGTGTGTGTGTCCTCATTTCTTCGTCTCGCAGGAGCACCAGTCATGTTGGATTAGGGCACCCCCTTGAGACCTCATTATAACTTAACTATCTCTTCAAAGACCTCATCTCCAAATACGCTGACATTCTGAGGTGTTGGGGCTTCAGCATATGAATTGTGGGGGACACGGTCTGGCCCACGACAGAAGGCTTCCTGGATGAAATGGACCTTGAGCTGAGCTTCGACAGATGAGTGATGTTCAGCTGAGTGGTGTCCGGTGGAGGAGGTGGAGAAGGCCCAGGACATTCCAGATTGGGTGGTGGAAGAGGCAGGTCCCACAGGCTGTGTCTTGGAGACCAAGCATCCGAGGCAGGAAGTCGCCACTGGGCGGTAACTGAGGGGAAGAAAAATTTACAAGTAGTTTGAAACCAGATTTTCAGAGCCTTGAAGTCCATGTTTTTAAAATGTTGCATTTTAACCTAATAGAGAAGTTGTTTTTATCATTTTATTTGTTTTTACTCAGGTCTTAGGTCTCAGCTAAAATGTTGTATTTCCTGGCCATCTTCTCCAAACTACGGCACCCAGTCATAGCACCCTGTTTATTTCCAGTATAGCTCTTAGCACAGTCAGAAGTTACCTTTTTTTGTTTCCTTGTTCGTCATCTGATTTACCCCACTAGAAAGTGGGGGGCTTGTCCTGTGCACCCCTGTATTTCAGGTATGTCTAACTATGCCTTGCACATAATAGGAGCCCAATAAATAAGTTGAATTAGTAATAGTAATACTGAATGTGTACATCCAATGAATGATCAAAGCTTCATTTTAGAAGGCTCAGTCTAGCAGCAGTGTTACAACAGATGGACTTGGAGAGCGTGATAGGAGGAGTGAATACCACTAGGAGATATGTTACTTAGCTCCTTTAATAACAAGAACAGAAACTGACAGGCCAGCTTGAATAGAAAAAAAAATCTATTTTAAAGATACAGGGTTGCTCTTGAGGTTGAAGGAAAAAGCTGAAGAATTGGGCCAGGAAGGACAAAAACCAAGGAAACTGCAGAAATCTGTAGCGGGCCCTGCAGGCTGCGTTTTCGGGCCACGGCCGAGATAAATCAGCTCCACTCACTGGCTGCCTTTGTTGTTGTTCTCAGCCCGTATTCCAGGTTCATAGTGGGCTTAGCTTTGGTTGTGTGCCCAGCCCTGAGCTAGGGGAGCACAGGGCATCAGACCACTCAGGGCAGCCGGGGGTAGGGGGTCCAGCAGGAGGTGGAACGGCTCCCGGGGCCAGAACAAAACAAGAGGCTGCTCTGTTCCCCGAGGTGTGCTCTGCCAGACACCCAGAGCGAGCGCACACCCTTGGACCAAAATCGGGCCTTCTCTAGAGAGACTGGCCAAGTGCGAAATGGGGTCCGAGGGAGTGACATCACTGCTCCTGAAGGTCAGATAAGTGAGGCCAGCTTTGAAATCTGAGGAGCTCTAGATGAGGTCTGGATATCGGCATTGTCTCTGAGTGAGTGATGATAAGGCCTAAAGTCAGAGCCGACTTCCTGTCACCATCTAACGGTGACATCAGATGAGAGACTCAGGGCTAAGTCCAGGGGTGAGGGCTTGGGGTGAGCAGCGCGGTGCGTGTGTTTGTATTCCAAAGTCAAGTGTAGATCCTTTGTTTTTCTAACTAAGTGTTTGCTTTGTGTTATATGCATTCCTCCTTTTTCCCATTGTCACGGCCAGGACTGTACAAGCAGTCCCCAGCATTCTAAAGGACTGTGTGCCCAGAGTTCTGTCTCAGCTGAACGTTTCAGATGCAAAGAGACACCTCCCTTAGAGCTAGAAGTGAGGGCTTTGTGGGCTCCTCTTGGAGCGGACTTGATTGGTAATGCACCTTAGCTCTGCCACCAGCCTGAGTGCTAGTCTCCCAAACTCACAAGCTGGTGACGTTCTGGTCCCTCCCCATCTCTCTTCCTGGGCCCCTCATTCACCTCCTAGGGTCCTTTTAGCCAAGTGCATAGCTCTGCTTTGCTTTCTTCCATTTGTATCCCCAGAATGTTCTGTATTCCAGAATTGCCTACCTTCCCTCTATCTCCTTAAAAATCTTAACTTCCTGCAATTGGTTTAAAGAGGAAGTTGTTTGCACTGAATTAACTTGTACTAAGATACGAATTCCCTGCCCCTCTTAGCATTTGGTACCTGAGGACTTTGAGGTGATGGGATGAAATAATTTACTAGACTCCAGTTGTGAAGGGCTTTGTAGCCTTTCTAGGGAATTGGAACTTCAAGCCAGGGCAAGCCTTCTGGAGATTTTAAGCCCTGGCAATGTCAGATGCATGTTTCTGAGAAGGATCTGTAGCAGAATGGTGAAGAATGGAACCTTCAGTATTTTAATAGTCCAGGGAGTGATGTGTCCCACATCTTCCTGGATGTCCCCCCTCCCCCGTTCACTCATCTAACCGCCCATCCCACCCCACCCCGGGCCAAATTCACTGCTTCCTGAAATCAGTGTTCTCATAGCACTTTTTGTATCTTTCATTATACTTAATCTTACACGTCTCTCCTACCCCGGGAATGTGTGTCCCTGGACAAGAGGCTACCAGCCAGCTTACTCACCTCCCGTCACCACGTCTTCTTGTGATAGGAGCTTGTGGCAGCCCCCGGAGACATTCAGGAAAGGAAGAGGAGGAGGAAGTAAAGGGCTTGCCACACGGGAAACACTGTACATGCCAGGAGCTGGCAGACGTGTGGCGTCTTTTGTTCTTCGTAAGAATTCTGCGTGGTGGGCAGCGCTAGCCCCACTGAACAGGTAAAGGAGACTAGTACCCGGTCTAGTGGTCTTTACCGGGTGACACACCTAGTAGGTGGCAGAGCCAGGACTTCAGACAAGCAGACTAATTTGAAAGTCTTTTCCATGGAGCTGTAGTGACTTCCATGAATTGTTAACCGTAAAGATTCTCCCATTTTGAAATATCAGGAAATAACATGACATAGAAACAATTCAAGCAATTTTGGGAGTTTGGAAAGGTATCTGTGTGCAGGGATTCGAGTGGTAAACAAACCAGCCCCGTTTCAGAATCTGGTTTTCCTGGAGGGTTTGCTCAGCTTTTTCTGTGGTAAAGAGGCCTTCTCTTCCACATCTACCCACTTTTCTTGTAAGAGCACCAGAGTTTTCCACCATGACAGTAGTGGTGGCAGGAGCTCCTGCAGTGAGGGGTGGAGGTGAGCAGCAGGGAAGGAGGGGATGGGGACGTGGTGGCAGCATGCATTTATACTGAGAGCCTTCAGATTTGTGGTGCGCTGTCGTCTGTCAGACAGGGGTCCTGCTTGTTCGTAAGTAAGACATACATGAGAGATCGGGTTTGAACCAGCAGATATGGGGGGAGAAAGCACCTCCAGCACTATAGCTGTCCTTATCTGAGTCTGAAGAGCGGAAAAGCAGGCGGGTTTGAGAACTCAGTCTGTACATCCACCAGCCACAGAGGGTTTTCTGGGCTATCTCCTGACATTCAGCAGTCATGATTTTTTTCCCCTTTCTGTCTTCATTCTTAGTATATAGCATTTTATATTTTTAATGAAGTTGTTAAACTCAATAAACATACCTACTGTGTCATTAAACACAAAAGTCCAAAATGTTAATTTTTTGCAGCTTAACCAGGAAAGGGACCGTTGTTAAGTTTTGATGATTGAATTAAAAGGTAAAAGCAAGCGTCTCTGGAAGGTGAGGAGGCTGGACAACTCTGTATGCTCCTGTCACCCCAGAGCCTAACCTAGAGCCCTTGTCCTGGGCTCCTGAGAGGACAGAGGGGGTCACTCTCCTCTGATAGCCCTTGGGGGGCCTTACTTTTGCCCCCAGGACCCCCACGTCGCCCTCCCCTCCGCAGCCTCACCACCTGCCCTCCCCTACGTGTGTCCTTGCTCCAGCCAGGCCCTTGGTCTTATCTCTGCGCTGGACCCAGTGCTCCTGTCCTTGAAGTATCCTTCACCCTTCCTTCCTCACTCTTCCCACATTTTCTGACTCCTGCTGGTTCAGGAAACTTCTTTCGTAGAATGCCTTCCTTGACCTTCCTCCCACCTGGATCCAGGGTCATCACCTGCACTCCCTCTGTAGCTCCGCACACTACCACCCGGTGCTTTGGAGCGCGATGGGGGATGGACACAAGACAGAGGCCGGGAGGCGGGACCGTGCCGACGCCTCCCGTGTCTGGCCGGTTCTAGCACACACTCGGCAGTGCCTGGCTGTGGGACGTGTGTAAGCGGTGACTAAGAGTCCGGGCTCTGGGGCCAGGCGCCAGCCCCACTGTTAACCGGGTGACTTAGGCTCTTGATTCCTCCGTTTCTGGATGTAAAGCAGGGGTGATGGCAGTGCCTAGCACAGGTGTGTATGTGCGAATTAAAAGAGGAAACTAGAGGTGTGATGGTGTGAGGGCTAAGACTGTGGCCTCTGGAGCCAGATCACCTGGTGTGAATCCTGCTCTGCTTCTGATCATCTGTGTGACCTTGAGCAAGATGCTTCACCCTCTTTGCCTCAGTTTACTCAACTGTAAAGTGGGGATAATAATAGTACTGCCTCCTAGGGTTGGTGTAAGTATTGAGTTGACGCATGAAGAATGTCTGCAGTAGTATGTAGCACTCAGATATTCCTAGTATGAATGTCCAGGTGGTGTTTAGGCAGTGGAATGGAAGATCGATACTTCGAGTCGTTCTGCACTGGTTGTTAGGGATTTGGACGTGCTCAACCAGTTTTTAAGCAGGCACTCTCACTGGTGACTCTAAATGGCGGTTATAGTCGAATGAATAGTTTTAAATTCCAAATAATTTTCAGGGACATTGACTATTCCTCTTGCAACTCAGCTCTCAGTGGCTTGTTTTTCCCTAATTCTCTGTTTTTGTTCAAGGAGTATAGAAGCCTGTGGTTTAGGGATTGGAAGCAGTTACTTAGCACAAAAATAGGGATCATGATTATTTGAAGAAAGCAAAAGAAGGAAACCTCTCTGAACAAGGAGGAAGTGAGAAAATGCTTCGGGGGCCTGTAGGGACAGGGAGTGGGTGGCGTGTGGATTAGTACTGCTTCCTGTCCAGGGTGGAAGGTCTCACCTGGTTTAGTCCTCACAGAGTCCCTTAGCCTACAACTGTGATTTCAGGTTCCCTTGGTTTCTTAGTTTGGGTTCCCCGAAAGCAGACCCTGGTACAAGGATTCAGATGTCGATGTTTATTCAGGAAGTTACCCAAGAAGCACAAGGAAAGTTGCAGGGAAAGTGAAAGGAAAGGATGCCCACAAAGGGTACAGTAACGAATAGGTTCTTGCTCAGATTTAGAATATCTCAACTCAATTCCTGAAAAAATTCTGATCTGATTTTCCTGTCAAACTTCATCTCAAGTAAGGACCTCCTTCCAGCTCTGGCAGAAACCTTGGAGACATCCTTATCTCCTCACCTTATCCTCTGCAGTGAATCCATTGGAAATCCTAATGACTGTCTCTACCTCCATTGCTGCCACTCTGGTCCAGGCACCGTCCTGACTCACCTGCGTCACTTCTGTGGACTCACAGCTGATTTCTCAGCTTCCATCCTTGCCCTGCTTGCTGTGGTCCATTCTCTGCAAAGAAGCCAGAGCGATCCTTTTGAAACATAATTCAGGTTGTTGTCATTCCTCTGCTCAGAATCTTCTAATGGCTTCCCATTTCACTGCTGGTGAAAGGTGTAATTCTTCCAGGGGCCACCCAGCCCTGCACGGTGCCCCCTCAGCCTCTTTCAGCTTCACCATCCACGGCTCCCTCGGCTCTGCGCTCCAGCCCTGCGGTTACTTTGGCTCTTTCCTCTGCATGTAATGCTCCTCCTTCAGTGACCCTCCTGGCTCATCCCTGTGTCCTTCAGGACTTCTCAGATGCTGTTTTTTTAAGTGAGTAGGTGAATGACATGTGAAGTTGCTGATATAATTTGTAGTGTGTTGTAGGTGCTGAATAAATGGAGCAATTATTGTTTCCTCTCATGATTCCCACAGTAACATTATTATCCCTATTGTACAGTGAGGACAACTGAGGCTCAGAGGGTGGATTGCTCTGGAGCACTGACTCTCAGACTGTCCTGACTCTAACCCACAGGAAGGGATGTATTGTACAGTTGGCCCTCTGTATCCACAGGTTCCACATCCATGCATTCAGTCAACCGCAGATGGAAAAATACTCAAAAAAAAAAGGATCCAGAAAGTTCCAAAAAGCAAAACTTGAGTTTGCTGCTCACTGGCAACTATTTACATCATATTAGGTATTATAAGTAATCTAGAGGTGATTTAAAGTATACAGGAGGATGTTCCTAAGTTATATGCAAATACTCCACTATTTTTTATAAGGCACTTGAGTATCTATGGATTTTGGTATCTGCAGGGGCCCAGGAACCAGTCCACCATGGACACTGAGGGACAGCTGTACATCTCAACCCAGTGCCCACTTACTTACATGTGTGGAAATGTATGCATATAACTGAAAAGACCAGAGAGTTTCACAAGATCATAGTCAGCCTTAACTACGTTTGAGATATTCTGACTTTTTCTACTCTGCCCTAGTCATTTTTTTAATTGCTCATTTCAAACCACAAATTGATTTTAAGAAACCCTTTTAAAAAGTACTTGTCCAAAGTTTTTGACTCTGCATCTGTTGCTTTTCCTAGTGGCACCATCGGAGCTAGCTTTCTCAAAAATTACTCGCACTAAAAATAGTGTTCAGGATGCTGAGTTGATGAGTGTAGCATTATAAGCTATTTCTCTGCTGGCCTCTGTAAATGATGAGAGGGGTTTCTTTGTGCATAAACAGATGTGTGATTACAAAGACAGTAGAGAAGGTTTAAGGGAGAGATTGAGATGGCTGACGAAAGGGAAAGGGAGGAAAGATACCCCCTTGAGGCGCTCAGCACTGACATGAACGGTGGCGGGGCAGGAGTGAGCAGAACCTCGGCGCAGGCTGACCGAGGCCGCTGTCTGTGGACCAGGCTCCAGGCTTCGTCCCTGGAGGCGAAGTCATGCCTCTGGGTCAGTTAAGTGACGTCAGCACCACGACGGGGAGCCCGCAGAGCATCGAAGCCTGTGGCTCTGGCGGTCACTCCAGGCAGTGGCCTGGCAAACTCTTCTCTGCAGGTTCCTGTGAAGTGTGCTGCTTTGAAGCCCGAGGGGAGCCTGCGGGCGTGCTGGGCACCATGTTCGGGGCATCTGCGGCCTACCCTGAAGGATGGTAAAGCTGTCCAAGTGGTCTTACTCTGAATCCATTTTAATATTAAAAATAGATGTCATAGCTATTTTAAAGAGCAGATGGCACTGTAAGACCAAGCCGAAGAGATGAGGCTTTATGGTAGCAGCGGCCTAAGTAAAGGGTCAGATTCAGAGAGTCAAGCGTTGTCTCTGTGTGAAATGGCTTCATCTCCGTCAGGAGCATGGCTCGGGTTACCTGGACCCTTTTTCTTTTATTCTGAGTTAAATATCTACTAATTCTGCTGTTTCAGAAAATTAATTGCACATTTGTCAAGTCCTTACTAGGTGTGAGATACAGGCTCATTTCATCTTTGTAACAGCCCTAAAGGACACACACCTGTTACCCATTTCAGGTGAGGGACCTGCTCATTAGAGACGGGAGTCCTCCACAGGGGAGGAGCCAGCAGTTCAACCCCCGCATCCGGTTGGAGCCTGCACTCAGCCCCTAGGCCTTCGTGTCTTACCTTTAGACTTGAAGAGAATTTCAGTGAAATTTCAAGCCATTATCCCTTAGTTTAGAATTAGGATAATTAAGCTTAGATCCAGGCTAAAGGTTCCATTGTGCTATTGTTGAAAGTGTAATTTGGTAAGAAAATAGTATTCAGATTGCAAGGTATTTAGCATAAAAAAGAAAACAAACTCTTATTCTTTAACATTTCTAATAGCTTTGTTAAACACTTTGATGCAGCAGTAATAAGCAAATGATTTCTCTTTCCAAATCCTTACCTATTAAAGGTCCACCTGAGACCTCTACATTATAGCCTATTGTTAATTCATGCTGTGTTTAATCATATCCAGTAATAAAACTGATTTCCTTTCAGAATTATGGACTCTAGGGGGTTCACTACTTTATGCTTACTCTCTGAGCTAATAAGGAATAGAATTAAACATCAAATGGATAAGAACGCTAAATAGCAAACCCTGTTTTCAAATATTGCTTCTCTACATACCTGCCAAGTTCTGGAAGCCTTTTTGATGGTATGAAAATGCCTTTAGTTACAGTCTATTCTTTTTTCTTTTTTCTTTTTTAATTAATAGACTTTATTTTTTTAGAGCGGTTTTAGATTCACAGCAGATAGCTATAGTCTTTAGTTCCCCAAATTCTTCCATTTTAATCATTGACGACCTACTTAAGCCATGAGACTGGTTTCTTTATATTTTCCGTGTTATTTAAATAAGATTGTTTATCCAGAAATCTTTCCTCCGCCGACAACCTGCTGCACATTGGCACCTCCGACGCCCCTGCCCTCGGGCTGCTCTCGGGGAGCGCTCCTCCCGCGTTGCTCACGGTGATCTCACGTTTGTCTTCCAGACGAGCGCGCGCCATGGAGGGACTCCTGCATTACATCAACCCGGCGCACGCCATCTCCCTCCTCAGCGCGCTCAACGAGGAGCGCCTCAAAGGGCAGCTGTGCGACGTGCTTCTGATCGTGGGGGACCAGAAGTTTCGTGCTCATAAAAACGTCTTGGCCGCCAGCAGTGAATACTTCCAGAGTTTATTCACAAATAAGGAGAACGAGTCACAGACTGTATTCCAGCTTGACTTTTGTGAGCCAGATGCTTTTGACAATGTTTTGAACTACATCTATTCGTCATCTTTGTTTGTTGAGAAAAGCAGCCTTGCCGCCGTGCAAGAACTGGGCTACAGCCTTGGGATTTCCTTTCTGACTAACATCGCCTCCAAGAGCCCCCAGGCCCCCTTCCCCGCGTGTCCCAGCAGAAGGAAGGCGCTCGCGGAGGAGGATGAGAACAGCTCTCAGAAGAGGAGCGTCATAGTGTGCCAGGGCCGAAGCGAGGCGCAGGGAAAGCCCGCCAGCCAGGGGCAGCCCGACCTCAGCCACGCCTCCCGGCCCTTCGCGGGGAAGGCGGGCGGCGGGAAGCCCCCCGGCCCGAAGCCCGCCGAGCCGCTGCACGGCGCTGCGCTGCCTGACAAGAGCCGGCCGAAGGACGGCCCCGCGGGCCCGGCCCAGCCCCCGGAGCACGCCGGCTCTTCGGAGGAGCCGCCCCGCAGCGGCCCGGCCAAACGGACCGCGGCGCTGCCTCCCAAGCCTCTGCCGGACCGGGAGGCGCTGGACGATAAGCCGGCCGCCGGGGCGCCGCTCCCCAAAGGCAGAGCCATAGAGCTGGCCCTCAGGAGGCCGCGGCCGCCCGTCCTGTCTCTGCGGGGCTCGCCTGAGACGCCCTACCTGCTGAAGGAAACCAGCAAAGGGGGCGGCCCGGGCGAGGATCGGAACTTGCTGTATTACTCGAAGCTGGGGCTGGTGATCCCGTCCGGCGGGCCGGGCCCCGGGAACCAGAGCATCGACCGGAGCGGCCCGCTGGTGAAGAGCCTGCTGCGGCGGTCCCTGTCGATGGACAGCCAGGTTCCCGTGTACGCGCCCTCGGTAGACTTGAAGTCTCCCCTGGGACCCTCTTCGGTGGCCGGCGACGCAGCAGGGAACGCGCTCGGTGCGTTATCTCAAAAGGCTTCAGTGAAAGAATGCAACGAGAGGGCGGCCCCGGACGACCGGCCGGCCCCGCAGCCGCACCGCCTCCGGTCCTTCAGCGCCTCCCAGCCGGCCGCGCGGGAGGGCGCGCCCCCCGCCGTGGAGGTGCGGGTGAAGGCCGAGCCGCACAGCCCCCCCGAGCCCTCCGACATCATCCGTGTCACCGTGGGGGACGCCTCGGCCGCCTCTGCCGGCGCTAGGGACCTAGCTCTGAAGACAGAGGACGACCCAAAGGACATGAGCCGGCTCCCGGCGAAGAGGAGGTTCCAGGCGGACCGGAGGCTGCCGGTCAAGAAGCTGAAGGCGGACGAGCACGGGTCTCCGGGGCCGGAAGACCATTTTGAGGCAGGCGCCAGCCCCACTCTCCTCCAGGCCGACTTCCCAGATTCGGACTTGAATAGGGACGAATTTGGTGAGTTGGAGGGAACAAGACCAAACAAAAAATTTAAATGCAAACATTGCCTTAAGATCTTTAGATCCACAGCAGGTCTGCACCGGCACATTAACATGTACCATAACCCCGAAAAGCCCTACGCTTGCGACATCTGTCACAAGCGGTTTCACACCAACTTCAAAGTGTGGACACACTGTCAGACCCAGCACGGCATAGTGAAGAACCCGTCTCCAGCCTCTAGTTCACATGCCGTTTTGGATGAAAAATTCCAAAGAAAGCTGATTGACATAGTGAGGGAGCGAGAGATTAAGAAGGCCCTGATCATTAAGCTCAGGCGCGGGAAGCCTGGCTTCCAGGGCCAGACTAGTTCCCAAGCACAAGTCATCAAGAGGAACTTGCGATCCCGAGCCAAAGGAGCGTACATTTGTACGTACTGTGGAAAAGCCTATCGCTTCCTCTCTCAGTTCAAACAGCACATAAAGATGCACCCGGGAGAAAAGCCCCTTGGAGTAAACAGAGCCGCTAAGCCGAAGGAGCGCGCCGCTCCCGAGAGCCCCGTAGGGAGCTCGGAGGTTTACCAGTGCCGCCTCTGTAACGCTAAGCTCTCTTCTCTTCTAGAACAAGGGAACCACGAGCGCTTGTGCCGAAACGCCACCGTTTGCCCTTACTGCAGCCTTAGGTTTTTTTCGCCCGAGCTCAAGCACGAGCACGAGGGTAAGTGTGAGTACAAGAAGCTGACGTGCCTGGAGTGCATGCGCACTTTCAAGTCCTCCTTCAGCATCTGGCGGCACCAGGTGGAGGTGCACAACCAGAACACCATGGCGCCGGCCGAGGACCTCTCCCTGCCCGCGCTGGACCACAACGGCGAGGTGAGCGGCCCCGCCAGGCCCCAGGCCCAGGCCGAGCCCAGCAAAGCCAACCACGCGCCCGCCGCCAAGGACGACAACGCGTTCAGCGACTGCTCGGAGCAAGTCAACTTCGACTCGGAGGACTCCTCCTGCCTCCCCGAAGACCTCAGCCTCTCCAGGCAGCTGAAGATCCAGGTCAAAGAGGAGCCGGTGGAGGAGGCTGAGGAGGAGGCGGCGCCCGAGGCCAGCGCCGCCCCCAAGGAGGCGGCCCCCGGCCAGGACTCCGGCCTGTGGCCCTGCGAGAAGTGCGGCAAGACGTTCCCTGCGCACAAGCAGCTGGAGCGGCACCAGGAGCTCCTGTGCTCCGTGAAGCCCTTCATCTGCCACGTGTGCAACAAAGCTTTTCGTACCAACTTTCGGCTCTGGAGTCACTTCCAGTCCCACATGTCTCAGGCCGCGGAGGACCCGGCGCACAAGGACTCTGAGCTGTGCCCCGTCCCCACCAACTCCCCGTCGCCGCCCCCACTGCCCCCGCCCCCGCCGCTGCCCAAGATCCAGCCCCTGGAGCCCGACAGCCCCACCGGCCTGTCCGAAAACCCCGCTCCCGCCACCGAGAAACTGTTTGTGCCCCAGGAATCGGACACGCTCTTTTACCACGCACCCCCCCTCTCCGCCATCACGTTTAAGAGGCAGTTTATGTGCAAACTTTGCCACAGGACATTCAAGACGGCGTTTAGTCTCTGGAGTCACGAACAAACCCACAATTAGAAGACCGTCCCCCCTCACCCGTTAGGAGCTGGGAGCCGGTCTCCAGATTTCAGCCCGAATTGTGAACTGTGTCATAAGAAACAAAATATTTTTGAAAAAGAATAATAAAAGTTGGAAATTGTTATGCTTGAATATAAGTTTGAGGTAAACTGATATTAATTTGTAATGTCCTTACTCAACCTAGAAAAAAACTAAAAAATATTGTGCTTCTGGACCTTACAGTCACAGGATGATTTGACTTCATTGATGTTGAAATTTGTTCTTGGTTGTTTGCATGGTTCCTCACTCCATGGTGTCAGTATAATCTTTTACTTGAGGTGGTTTGTTTTTTCCACTGGTTTGCAATTAGAGAAACACTGTGACAGTGTTTCTTCTTTTAATTATATTAAGACACCTAAGTTCTAGTTAAATCTTAGCCATGTTCTTAAGTCAAACATGTCAGAACGAAGTGGAGTAGTTTGCAGTATTGATTAAAATCTTAGAGTCCTTCAGCAATAAAAAAAAAAGTGATAAACCTCAACTTTAATAAGTTATCCTGACACTTGATAAAAATAAATATTTGGTATTTTGTGGTCATGTAGAACTCTTTTTTTGTATGAAAATTGTGAGAAATTTAAATCAGCAATAGTAATACTTAGATTTTTATAAAATAACAAAAAACTGGCTCTTGGGTCATTTCTTATAATTAGTGACTGAAGACTTGGGGAATGAAAACAGTAGGATTTCCGGAAGCCCCTGTACGTCAGTTTCCAAATCCCCGGCAGCGGCGGGCTCCCTGGGCACAGCGGTCTAGGCTCTGAATTCATACCAGCACTGAAGGGCTGTGCGTGTTTGCTCCCCCAAGTCTGTGCTGTCCCAGATTGAAAATCTGAGTGTACTGGGGGCAAAATACAAAGGTAGCACATGGCACTAATAACAACATTAGTGTAACAAGGTTGGGATAAAGATTTACGTAGCGCCCAGGCCCCCCGGAGTGAGTACAGCTGCTCTGAATCCCAAAGTACCTTTTGCTTCCTGGGACTTGAAGCAGAGGGAGAAACCACACTGCATTCTCCACATGCTCTTCAAGAACAATATTTACGGTCATCAGTTTTCCTGCCTCTTTGCCCTGTGATTTCTGTTAGAATTTTTTGGAGTTTATCGTGGTAGAACGTTCACAGTGAAACCATTCTGCTTTAAGTCATTGCTGAATATTTCATACATATGTATTAAAGCACTCTCAAGGGTCCAAAAGTCATTTTTGCTATTTATTTTGGCCCATAGGGTCTGGGGTTTTTTTTTTTTCCTGTTTTGTGTAGGTTGTAATTCAAAGCCTTTCAGTAGGTGTAATCCAAAGTTCAGTGGGGTGTTTCAAAAGGAAAAAAAATCACTGCACTGGTAGGGAGGTTAGATACGTAAAGTAGAAATACTGCCGAAGCCCCAACTCCTTTTAAGGCCGTGATGGAGTAAGCCTCCAAGTTTACTGAATTCTTTTTTTCTTTTTCCGCAAGCTATTTCAAATAACAAAGTCAACTTCTGTGAGTAAGAAATACTCTGCTGCGTACGTGGATCGGCACTGTGGCAGGAAGCACCCTGTCCTCACCCACACGGCCCCGCGCTCCGGACAGGTGGTAGGAAAGGTACTCTCACTTTCTTGTCGAAGCACAAGCATTCTTACACATTTCTAATTGGCTTTGAAATCTTGCCTTTTATTCTTTCATTTGGAAACTATCAGAAGTCCCCAGATGTTCGCGTGGTCCTCTTTTTGTTCTTAAATTTGATAGAAAAATTAAAATTAAGTTGCAGTTGTCATTGATTACCATCTTTACATTTTCTTGAAGAAATCTATGCATTTTAAAGACAAAACTAAAGCATATGATTTTATGTGAATTCTTACTCTGAACACCCTGGGAGCTGTAACTTCAGAAGAAGATAGTTTCCTTCAGAGTAGTCATTACTTATTAGTAATTCCGTGATACGCAGGATGCTGGCACTGTAAATTCAGCATCCCAGGAACTGAACCTTTATGCTACATTTTTGAAGATTTTTAATAACATTAATTAGTACAGAAAGTATTTTTGATCTAAATATAGGCTCTGCATATCTGTTAGATTTTAAAAATTGCCAGTGTTTTGTCTTGTTCACGTTTTTGTCTAGGCAAGGAACATAAGATTTCAAATAAAATTTTGAACCAAAAACATTTATAATGCAGTTCTGGTTTTTCTATTACTTTTTATACTGTACCTTAAAAGCGTTAAGCTGAAAGTTTATTTTGGTGGTCAAAAAATATGCTTCCACTCATTCAACTATTTTAAACGTTAAGATGTAAACTATGAAATAATGAAAGACATGTTAATTACTTCATTCAGTAAACAGGTTTTTTTAAGAATGTTTATCTCAGCCAGTGGGCAAATACTTGGCTTAAGACAGGTTGGTCTTTTCTTGCTGAAACGTATTAGCTAGTAAAGGATATTCTTGAAAATGTTTTTTTCTGATTGTAATTAATTTTTGAAAATGTAGAAAGGCCATTATTCCTTGTAAGTATTCAGGGTGCCTGCTTTTTTATGCAGTTGTGGAAAGAATGTCAGATGTTTTAATATATTCTTTGTTAACCTGAAAACTTGCTGTTGAATCCTTTCCTTCGTGGGGGAGGGAGGAACACCACAAAAAGTGTGTGTTTTTCAAAGTAAGCAATGGAAGTAACAGTGTGCATTTTTATAGTAATATTTAAATTAATATTAGAGGTAATAGAACATTCACCTTAAAGCTAGTTACGGTTAGTATATACGTTTACAATTTTGTTAAAATATTCAACTAACAATTTGATAGTGATGCTGTTGGCATTTGTGGGGAGATGGATGCGATTCTTGGTTTTCTGTTTTAGAACAGATCATCATAGCCTTCTCTTAAAAAATACGTCCCAGCGCCTAATCGGTGAGCATCTACACCCACTGGTGCTGAGAGTAGAAACCAAGACAGGATTAACATATGCCCTTTGGTGGAGGTGAGAGATGTCTTCAGGCCAACTGGGCGGTCGGGTGAGGAGGAGACGGGTGGGCTGATCCAAGTCGGCCTTTGTTCCCTCAGACTGTGTGTGTGTGTGTGTGTGTGTGTGTGTGTGAGCGCGCGCGTGTGTATGTACTACCTGAATCTGGAACTTCAGCAAGTAAAATTATCTTAATTTTCTTACTACAAAAATACTTAGATGCCACTCATAACCTGTTTCTTTATAAATTGCACTAATTAATACTGGAATATTATGAGTCAGCTTCCCAATTTCTGATGTCTCATTGATGTTTTTTGCAATAATTGTGAAAAGCATTATTGATGTAAATAATGCTAACACGTATTCTTTAATAAGTTCTTTAACACTGGCTTTTTTTTTAAGTTTTACAAATTGGTTTTTCCCTTGTGGCTTTAGCACTTTAAGATTGGCGTTTGCGTAGTTCTTGGCGAGCCGCTCAGGGCTTCCCGGTGTGTGCCCTAGCCTGCCGCCTTGCCACGTGACTGGGGAGAACCCTCAACGGTCCGTGTTTAGATTCTGGAGGCGAGGAAAATGAGTCAATGTCAGGTTTTTTTCAAAATTCCATGTAGAGAGTCATTTGGGAACCAAAGTATTTTACTGTAAATCTTTAAAATAATTGAATTTTAGTCATTTAGCAGTGCTGCCCAGATTTTCCACAAAATTACACTTGGTTAATACTGATTTTCAAAAGGTGATAATTTCCTGTTGACATTAATCCAACGCTGTTTCAGAATTTTCGTTGAATAAATGCTTACTGCTAAAAGAAAAACAAATGTGGTTTTATAATTGTATTTTGTTGTTATATGCCTTAGCAGAGAAATCACTGTTCAATTTTATTTAGGAATAAGCTTTTTCAGACTAAAAATTCATAGTAAAATAGGACTTCTATCTGATGTTAATCCATTGCTTATTTGTATCCAATTGTCTGTTTACTTTGCTTAAATCTTGACTAAGATTGATTGGAGTCAATAAATTTGTACTGTATTTTGTTTTGAGTCGTGGTCTCATTGGTATGTTTTGAACCTTAGTGATACAAGTTGCACTAAAGCTTAAGTCATTTGGGCCCCATAAATATGTGGTAACTAAAACCCTGTGAGCGGCAGTCTGCCTGGCCACCTTTTTCTGTTCAGAGTAGTGGTTTTTCAAATGATCGTGGGGTAAATGCATAAAAGGAAGAGTTTAGCGCCCTGCGTTGACATTTCAGCATAGCAATCGACACAGTAGCTTTGTTCATAATTTAAGGGATTCCACGTTGCAGCATCTGTTTTCATTCCAATGAGATGCTTCCAAAACACTGAGCTGTGTCGACTTGCGTGACATTAGCTTCCCCCATAGGGTGAAGAGCAGAGCTGAGGGCGTGCCAGATTGCCGCTGAGGGCTGGCTGGACGCAGGGGAGGGAGAGGGGACACACTGGGTGACGGTGCCAGTTCCTCCACCTGCGTGTGCCCTCACCCCTTCTGGTGGTTTTGTTTTCCTTGCCTGATATCCCAAACTAGCCTTTCTTGGGAGCCTCTGGCTAGAAGTTTCTTGAACAAGGCACTGGGAATAAATGTTTGAATCTTTATTTTAATCTACTTTAGCCCTGCTGTTCAATTTGCCACCAAATACTGTTTTGCTTTAAAAACTGAGGTTTGCCCTTTGTTAGTAATGACAGGCTTTCTGAGGTTTGGGCTTGTTGCAGCCCTGCTGGCAGCCTCCTCGGTCGTAGGCACACACTCAAGACAGTAAACTCTGTGGTGGCAAAGCCATGTGTCCAACATGTAATACTTTCCCAGCTGGGGGCCAGATCTTGGCTTTATGAACATGAAAGTTGAGTGGCAGGTATTCCTCATACAAGGCGGATCTCTGGAGAAAATGTTTCCCCTCGTTGTCATAGAAGCACTTTAAAAATAAAGCCTGGTGCGGCCCTGCTGTGGCGTGAACTGGGCTGTCAGGGCTGGCTGTCGGCCCCCATCCTCCGCAGCAGGGTCCTCACAGCCATGCCTGCCTGCTTGTCACCCAGCTGAAGGTCTTAGGTCCCGTTTGCTGTGGTTGGCATCACTTCCTCCAGGAAATACCTCCCCACCCCTAGCCACCCACTCCTCACTCCAGCCGTTGCCCTCCTGATTGTCCCCCGAAACCCCAACACAACCCTTCCTACTGTCCCCTTACTGCCTACCGCCTGACCCACACACAGTTTGTGCCACGAGACTGGGAGGGGCCCGAGGGAAGGGGCTGTTATGTGTCTCTGTCTTTACAGGACCGGACCAGGGAAGGGGCCTATTAAGTGTCTTTGACAAATAAATACAGCAAAAAAATAAAGTCCTGAAAAAGACCAGAAACAACCAGACTTTTTTTTTTTTTAGGTAATGTTAGAAGAAAACTTCCTGAATATTTCTGCACATAATCCCCAGATTTTGATTCAGCTACTCAATAAGAGACCCCTAAGTGTATTTTAATTTTTAAACGGTTCTCCGGAAGCCCAAGCAGGAAGGCAAATGTTCGAACAGCAAGCATCAGGTAGACGAGCCCCTTCAGCTTTGTAGATGCACCACCCTTGTGCTGCTGGGCTGGCTTTCTGGGGGTGGGGAGGTCCCAGCACTGCCGCAGCGCCCGTCAGTCACGTCAGCGCGGCCGGCTGCCTGGGCAGGCGGCTCGGCGGACCTCGGAGAGCCGCAGCTCGTGGGCAGCTGTTACTAGGGTGGTCGGAACAGCGGACGCCGCTGCTCACGTGTGTCTGGGATTTTGTAAAGGAGTAACAGGCTTGTTTCCCTCCCGTCTTATTTTTTTCACTTGCCCTTCCTGCCCCGTGCAGATAGCCCCATATTCTCTGGTCTCCCTCGATCTGGAATATTCCTCAGCCTGTCTGACTCCTATGGCCTTGATAACTTTGAAGATGGGGGGCCAGTCGCCTTGACTTCCTCAACCGGAGTTTGTCTGGTGTTTTCTCAGGACGAGACTATGTTACATATTTTTGAACCAGAGTAACACAGAGGCTGTGTTCTTTCCACTTCAGCCTATGGGTGGCACACGACTCCTGTGTGTCCTGTTACCAACGGTATTAATTTCAATCCTTTGACTGAGCTCTTTCCTGCCAGGCTTCTTCACTATGTTTCCCCCCTTTGTAGTTAATAAATGTTTTGCAGGGAGACATTTTGAGACTCTGTAAAAGTCCATTCCTCATCGCACTTTTACCCACTAATTTTAGCATCTGTTGATGTTTCTGTGTCTTGCCTGAATTATTTCTATAGTTGTTGCCAAATGGAGATTTTCTCAAACCTCCATTCTTTCTTCATTTATTTGTGGGCTTTTGACTGCAAGAAAAACAAATGTTCTGTTACTCTCGTTAATTTATTTACTTGCTTATGTGTTGAGGGTCGTGGATTCCTATTCTATTCAATGGTTTATGATCAATTGCTGTCATTTTCTTTTATTTTGATGCTCAGATTATTCTAGGTTTAGCTAGTGGGAACTTCACACTGGCTTCTCTGACTCTGGCATGTCCCCTTTATTCTTGCTTTCTGACTCATCAAGATGTTCCAGACCCATCTCACTCCTTCCAGGCCAGGCCCCCCAAACAAGCCATTTCTCTAAGGAATCTGATCCCTTTTAGTGGACAGTGGTGTTTGGAGACCAGGAGCTGGGCACTAAGTGTGCTTGCTGATACTAACTAAAGTGTGGGTGCTCCCAGGCCCTTCATCGGATGGACTTCAAGGGAAAAAATACACACGAACTTACACATGCATCTGGACTTATTTCTGAATCTTCTGGACCTATGGACATGTTCAGGAATCTGTGAGTTCACACTCACAGCTTCAGTTCCAATCCAACTTCACACGGCCTATTCCACGGCTGCCCTCTCTGACAGTGAGGCTCCCACTCCCTCTGTCTCCCTGCACGCAGCCAGCCTCCTGCCCGCTTGGGCCTGCCTTCCACACTCAGCTAATTGCCCACAGTGTGGGGAGCTACCTAATGGCTTTTAACAAAGGAGAGATGGCTGGAGGAACGAAGGAGGGAAGGAGCAAGGAAAGGAGGGAGGGAGAGAGGGAGGACTATAATTGTCTCCTTGTCTCTTTTTCCTTTCAGTTCTATCCATTTTGTATCACGTAGTTTAACACTGATACTAGGTGCATAAATGTACAGGTTGATCAATTGACTCCTTTATCATTTTTTAAATGACTTCTTTATCTGCTGTGAAGTCTACTTCATTTGCATTGCTGTAACTACTCCAGCTTTCTTCTGACTAATTTTAGCATGGTATATATGTTCCATTCTTCTGCTTGTAACCTGTTTGTGTCATTGTATTTAAAGTGTGTCTCTTGTCGGCAGTGTGTATTCGGGCACTGATTTTTTAAATCCAATCTGACATCCTCTGTCTTTTACTCTAATGTCTTTCGATCATTTACGTTTAACATAATTATTGATATGGTTGCATTTAAATCTACCATCCTATTGTCTACTTGCTACTTATTTCACCCATTCTGTGTTCCCTGTTTTCTCTTTTTCTTTCTTTTTTGTATTAACTGAATTTTTAATGATTTCGCTAGTAATTTTTATGATTTCATTTATCATCTTGGTTGGCTTATCAGCTACAGCTTTGTTTCATTATTTTAGTGGCTGCTTTTGGTTTGCAGTATGCACCTTTACTTTATCATGGTCTGCCCTCAGTAATATCATGCCATTACATGGGTGATACAAGAATTGACAGCTTACACTTCTCCGTCTTTGTGCCGTGGTTGTCATACGCTTCACATCTGTGTATGGTGTAAGCCCCACAATACATTGTCATTATTTTTGCTATAATAGTCAATTAAATTTTTAAAGGAATTTAATTAATAAGAAACTAAGTCCTTATATTTACCCATGTACGTTTCCACTCCTGGCACTCTTCACTTCACCTGCAGATCCGAGTTTCTAGACGGAATCGTTGTCCTTCTGCCTGAAGGGCATTAATGCTGACATATCTTGTGAAGGTCTACTGGTGCTGAATCACTTCGGCTTGTGTATGTCTAGAGAAGTCTTTATTTTGCCAATTTTGAAAGATAGTTTTCTGAGTATAGAACTCTAGAATGGATAGCTATTTCCTTCAGTACTTTAAAGATGTTGCTTCACTGTTTCTACCTTGAATTATTTCCTATAAGAAACCTGCCATCCTTATCTTTGTTCCCCTAAACATAATATATCATTTTTGCTTTTAAGTTTTTCTCTTTATTAGCAGCTTTATGAATCTGATTATGATGCACCATGGTGTACTTTTATGGTGTGTGTGTGTTTCTGTGTGTGTGTGTGTGTGTGTCCATGCACATGGGGGCTCATTTAATTTCTTGGATGTTTGAGTTTACAGTTTTTATCAGATTTGGAAATTTTTCAGCCCTTATTTCTTTAAATATTTTTTTCTTTCTTCTCTCTCCTTCAGGACTCCAATTACACACTTACTAGGCCATTTGAAATTGTCCCAGAGATCACCGTTGCTTTTTTAAAATTTTCCCTTTTGTTCTCTCTGTTTCGTTTTGGGTGGTTTCTAATGTTATGCTTGTAGTTTATCAGCTTTTTTTTTCCCCTGCAACATCTAATCTGCTATTAACCATCTGGTGTAGTTTTCATCTCTAGAAATTTGATTTGGATCTTATTTATATCTTGTATGACTCTACTTAACATGTTTGATCTTTCCTCTTGCTTCTTGAACATATGGAATTCAGTTAAAGCAACTTTTTTTATGTCCTTCTATACTAATTCTATCATCTGTTCCATTTCTGGCTTGGTTTTGATTTACTTTTTTTTCTCCCCATTCTGGGTACCGGTTTTCTGCCCTTGGCGTATCTGGTAATTTTTGTCAGATGGTAGACACTGTGAATTTCACCTTTTCGGGTGCCGAGTGTTTTTCTAGTCCTATAAATATTCTAGAGCTTTGTTTGGGGGACATAATTAACTTGGAAGCCGCTGTATCTTTTTAGGTTTTGTTTTTAAACTGCACTAAGTGGGATCAGAGCAGAATTTAATCTAGGGCTAATTTTGCTCCACTACTGAGGCAAACACACTCCTTCTACCCAGTGTCCCATGAATTATTTAAAGTGCTGTGAGCTCCAGGGTTGTTCCCTCTTGTTCATTCAGGTGGCTCTCTTCCTGGCCTCCGAAGTTTCCGCATATGCGTGTGCTGATCAGTACTTGGCTGAGGAATCACGAGGCCTCTGTCTGAGCAGCTTTCCCCCCTCTGCCGCTCTCCCCTCAGAACCCTAGCCCCACGTCTCCCCGGGCCTCCTGGCTCCAGCTCCTCAATCGCTTTTTCATACGCTTTTTTAGGAATCCACTTGTTTCAAGCCAGATGGCAAATGCAGTCTCCATTACCCCATCTCGGTCAGAAGGGGCACTGAGACTAGTTGCTCTATTATCAGTAGGTCAGCTGGCACGCCCTAAAGCTCTGAGCGCTGCACGCCCGCGGACGTTGCACCAAAACCCGCCTGCGGAAGATTCTTCCAAATGCCAAGCAGCTCATAAGTGAAAGAACTCAATGGGGGTTTTCTCCAACTTGACCAAAAAAGTCACATATGCATCTCCATAAATCCAAACTAAACTGTCCCGTCCTCAGCTCACTTTCCTTCAGGTCAGTCTCCAAAAGTGTATGTTCCTCTCAACACCAACCACTGTGGAAGGGGCTACGGTGGAGGGGATGTCAGCATGGAAGCAGACAGCCCTCGCGCTCAGCGTGCGCTTGGTCACGCTTCCCTGCAGCGTGGCACAGGAGGGTAGTTTATGAGTGGCCTGCACAGTGAGGGCCCTGGGGCCTAGCTTCATCAGCGTCGCAGTAAACCTGCCTCTGTTTTCTTCGTTTATATTAAAAAAGCCCCCATGACAACTCGTGACATGAATTTCATAATCTGGTGACAAGTCACAACCTACCGTTAGACCCTATACTGTGCCCAGGACTTGGGATGACTGGGTAGCGAGGGTGTCCTCTGTAGGAGGAGGCTGGGGGCGGGGGGCAACTTGTGACTTGCTGGCCGAAGGAGGAGCCATGCCTTTTGACCCTCAGTGTTCCTGGTGGCTGGCTGACATGTAGTAAAAATGGCAGGTGCACCAGACCTATTTTTCTCTCTTGTGGTAAAGACATCAGGACGGAGCCTTGATTTTACAGCTCGAAACAGACATCTGGTGTGTAAGGAAGCAGAGATTTGGTCTAATGGTCTCAGTGATGGAAGGTAGGTTTTCACAGACTTTAAACTTGGGTCTCCAAGTTGAGTTCACGGAGCTTATCAAGAACCAGTTTCCATTCACAAAATCAAAGACCAAAGATGGATTATTGAATGGTAGGTAATGTTTAATGTTATTTTTGTCTGATTTTTTTTAGTAACGTAAAAGAACCAGCCAAGGGCAGGAGGCACATTCCAAGTTGGGTGACAGCTCGGGGTGGGCTGTCGGCGCTGCGCAAATCAGGAAGGAAAACAGGGCCCCTGGAGGCACCCCGTCTCAAGGGAGGCCCCACAGAGCTCCCACGGTGACAGCGCCCAGCCCACCAACCGGGGTCAGAACTGGGGCCTCCTGGCCCGTCTCTGAGCGAGGCCGGCAACCCGGGAGAGCGGCCGCCCCATTCTGTTCAGATTCACTTCTGATTCTCTCACCAGTGACAGCAGCCCCCAAACTAAAGACATCCAGCAGGACGGTGGGGCTTGGCAGCCGGGACACCGGCCTCTGTTTGGGTCAGGCCTTCAGGCCTAGACGGGTCAACAGGCTGTTGACAGGCACCTGAGATGGCAGGTGTGACAGCGGGATCTCCGTCTTTGGAGCCAGGCGAGCAGAGTCAGGTGTGTGGGGGAAGCTCTCCCAACCTGGGCCTCCTTCCCGTGACCCCTGGCCTCCTGCAGCCCTTGCGATGCTGCTGCCCGGGGTGAGAAGAGGACCGACCTGCCGGCAGGAAAGAGGCCTGCCCCAGAGCCCTGCCTGCCGGGCGCCTGGCCTACCTGGCCTGGGGCTCGGCTGAAAGACCCCGGCCGAGGGTCCACGTGGCTCCCAGCGCTAATGATGCCAGTCTGCCTCCTTGTTCACTGGTTACTTCACCCCCAACTTATTCAGAACTGCAGGGGGGAAACGGGGTGCTGCTTCAGGGGCCCCACTTGGAGAGCCTAATGTAAGGTGCACCTGAAAGGGGGCGCATAGGTGTCCTGAGCCTTCACAGGGCGGCTCCCAGAAACCTCAGCCTGGTCGGGTTGGCATCGCTCCCTGACAGCATTCCAGACGGATCATTAAGCAGACGATTTACAAAGATTTAGAAAACAGCAGATGCTGAGATCCAGCCAGTTTGCTATGATCTGCTCCCAGTACACATCTCTGGTTTCCAAGTTCCAGAACCGTGGCTGCAGACGCCTAAGATGTAGCAAGCCCATCAGAGAACCCGTGATCCACCCCCCTCTCCCCTCCAAACTGCTCCCAGCCCAGCGTCTCTGTGAGGGCTTACACCCCCACCCACGGATGAGACCAGCAGTCCCCTAGCCCTGGCCCTTCCTCCACCCCGCCCTTTCCTCCACTCCGCCCTCCCAGATTCCTCAGCAGGTGCCCTTGACCCTCCCATCACTCCTGTCTCTCCCCACAGAGCCCCGACAGGGCTCAGGGCCTCACACTCCCCAACTCCCGCCAAAACCATCCACTTCAGAGTGTCCCAGGATGGGACTTCTCAGCTGTAATGTGCACTGAAGTCCCCAGGGCTCTACTTAAAATGCAGGCTTGGATTCCAAGGGGCCGGGTGGGGTTGAAGGGAGGCCTGAGAGGAGGCCTGAGCGTCTGCATTTCCCACAAGCTCACGGGTGATGCAGCTGCCGCTGGTCCCAGCCGCACTTTGCATCGCAAGGCCCCGGGTGACACACTGTACAAACCTGTCACTGCTTCTTCCTTGCTCAGTCCTTGGAGAGTTAGTCCCCTATCCCCTTGGGGATATAACCCAACTGTGGCCAGGCCCTGCCTTCATCTGCAAACCCATCTAACTCAGGTCGAGCCAAACACATTTAACAACAGCGGCTTGGAGCCAGAACCCCCCACACAGGCTGCTCTCACTTCCTAGCCTTTGAACTCCAGCTCTGCCTCTCCCCTCTCTCCGCTTGGCCTTCCCGCCCCCACTTCCTCTTCGGTCTTGTTTATTTCTACTGACACTCAAGACCCGGTTCAGACCTTCCCAGACCCACGGCTGCCCCTAACAGGGTCCGTCTCTCCCTCATCAGTGCCGCCACGCACTTGCCACGCTGTTCCGTAACTAAGGGTTGGGGTCCCTTTGTCCATCCCTCTGAACAGGGAGCTCCTGCGGAGGCCTTCGCCCTGTCTCCCCAAGGAGCAAGAGCCTGCCCCCTGGTGGGTCACTTTTGGAGGTGATTCTAGGGAACAGGCAGCAGCTGGGAAGAAGGCCCCTACCCCCAGAAGGTATCACATGAAGCTAGTTATGATGTGGGCACCGGGGCCCCCTCCTGCAGGGGGAAGTCCTGCAGTTCCTGTCGCTGCCGGCAGGGCTTGCCCGGAGCGTACTGATGTCCTGTCATTCCAAGATTCACGTGTGTTCCAGAACAGGTGTGTCATCCATGCGGAGGCAGCAGAGAAACCGGGGCAGAGATCCCTGGTGTCACTGAGGCAAAGAGCCACCAGGCTCCACGGACACAGCTGGGTGCCAGGCAGGGCTGAGGCGGGAGGTCGGCCAGGTGGGTAGCAGGCGGGGCCCAATGCACCTGACACGAGGAGTGGGTCGCAGCTCCCCGCAGGGGTGGCCCGGGTGGGGACTGCCGCGCCGGGCACATTGCCGGCTGCGAGGGTGCTGAGTGGATGGATGGGTGGACGGAAGGAAGGGTTAAAACAAATAACCTCGTTTTCTTTGTTGGTCTGGTTGTCAGGTTGATGACCAGGAACTAATCAATGCCTCTCCTGAAGGGCTTGCAGGGCAGATGGGGAACTGTGTCTGAAGCGTACATCCCACACCCCACAGCCATTTGGAGGACCAGCCTCAGGAAGAGAGGCTGTGGCCCGGGGCCATTCTTGACCGACCCTCCTCAGCCAGTGTAGACATCCATCTCTCCTTTGAAGACTTTGAAGTCATACCGACATCGATCCAATCTGCAGATAAACTAAACGCTGGAAGGATATCGCATAGATCACGGGCAAGGCCAACCTTCAAAAGAACAAAGAGAAGACTTAGCGGGAGCAGGGAAAAGCCAGGACTCTACGGAGCCACTTCACGCGTGGAGCCCGTTAGCTGAGGTCCTGGAATCCTCTTGCCCCCTCGAGGTGTCAGGGCGTCAGAAATACCAGGGCGTCAGGAAACAGCATTTTGGCCATGTGTGGAGGCAACAGTCTGGGGGCAGCTGGAACAGAACGAGAAGCTGATAGGAAGGCGGTAGGTCTGCTGGTGCTCAGAGGCTGACATAAAAGTAGAGAGGAGTGCAGACGCTGCTTTTCACCTGAACTATGAAGACATGAAATGAAAAATGCATTGAAATCTAAAGTTACTTCCACGCATGTTTCATTTTGGAGCCCGTGGTCCCAGCATCGTCCTCTCCCCCCACCCCACCCCCAGCAGTCCGCGCGGTCCTTCCTCTCCCGGGCCAGGAACCCCCAGCGCCCTGTGGCCCCCGTGCAGGCTGGGAGGGCCCCCAGCACTGCCTGTGCCAGCAAGCGCCCGCTCCCACCCTAACTCTGTTTTCCACGCTAATCCAAAGGCACTGCTTCACGGGTTCCCTTCTCTCTCTGCCCCTCTTGATGTAGGTCCCTTCTTACAAGGGACCTCGGCAAAGTCAACTGAACAGAAACCAGGACTGATCTGGAACCAGCAGGGAGCAGGCCTGTGAAACAGGACAGTGGTTGAATTTCCCTCGGAGTCAAGCAGCCTCTGGGGAGCTGCCGCAGCGTCTGCCTGGTACAGTCTTAGGTCACCCTGAGGGGTGGGCCGGGCTGCTGGCAGAAGGAGGATTTATGACTGAACGAAAGGGTCCTCAGTGAAACTACAAGGTCTTTTGTGTTTTTAAAAGACTAGAAATGTTCTTCAAACAAATCATCTTTATGTCGGACCTTATTAAGAGCAGAAGATACGTCATTAATCTTAGCTCCGGGACATTATTCCCCTGGGGTCTGAAGCAAGGTACTTTTTTCTCACAATTTGATTTAAAACAAAACCAACTTCCGAATCCTGGAAGAACAGCCGCTCAGGACAGCTGTGAGCACCTGATCCTCTGTGAGCCCAGTGCTGACTATCTAGGTGGCCCCCGTGCCCGTGGGTCTCCCTGCATCCGTGGTGACGTTCACTGACCAGGGCCTAGAGGACCAACTTCTCTGGCATTTGCAACCAGTCTGTTGCTGTCACAGTTCAAGGCCCTGACTTGTGTTCTCACCCCAGGGACCAAAGCCCGTCTGTGTCCCCAGAGGGGGGACCACGGGGCGCGTCTCTAGTCTGGTCTGCAGTTATTCGTAGCTCTGTGACGGGAGCCTAGGCTCCACGATGGGCGACTGACAGCTCAGAGACAGCTGTCTCTGCTCAGTGGGGCTCTCCTTAGGGGACAGACACCCCTACAAATTACAAGTGTGGGAAGGATTTCAGAGGGGACAGGCAGGTGGGGACGCTCTGGAGTAAGCTAGACCAAAGACTGAACCCTAGGGGACCCAGGCAAGCCAGCGAGCCAGGAGGAGGTCTCTTGGGGGAGCCACTTAGAAACCTAAGGCTGCCAGGAGAGGCGGGTGGGAAGGAGCCCGTCAGACCCGAGGGTGCAACCCCGCCTGGGCAGGGAGAGGGCGCAGAGGGCGCAGAGGGCGCAGAGGGCCACCGGAGGCCCAGCCCGGGGAGAGGGGCGGGCCCTCCTGTGCCGGTGAGCTGTGCTCCCGGCGCTCTCGGGGGAGCCTTGCACAGGTCCTTCGGCTGAGGCCCCCCAAGAGAGTTGGGAGGCCAGGTCTCCAGGCCTCCAGGAAGGCGCCCAGGCCCCTGAAGCATATGAGTGCCTAAAAGCTGAGGACTGCAGCCCCAGGGAAAAGCCAGCAAGCTGGCCCACCCCCACCTGTGGGACCTGCCGGCTCTCTCCCCTCCCTTCTCTCCTTCCAGTAAGAACTCCCTCCCCTGCGGTTGCCAAGAGGCTGCGCAGCCAGCCGCAGTTTCTTGATGGTACCTGAGGGTCTCATACTCCGGCCAGCTTGGCTACCTTTGCGTGTCCCTGAGCCCCGGGCCAGGGTGCACCCCGGGGAGGACGACGGAGGCAGGGCTGCCGCGAGCCCCGCACGACACCTCTGTGTGTGTTAGAAAAAGGCGTCCCCTCCTGCAGGCAGAGGCGCCTGGATGCTCGGCAGCCCCAGTCACCCCTCAGCCCAGTGCCCTTGTGCAGTGAGCAGCCTGAGCAACTGAACAGGAAGTCAGGAGTAGTCGTTCGATTCCACTGAGGGGGCTCAGCCTCCAAGGCCGCTGCCGCTGCCCTCTCTGCGCAGTGAAAAGTGGCACGAAGCGGTGCCCAGTGCTGTGGACCCTAGGGCCACCCGGGGAACTCAGAGAAGAAACAGGAGGGAGGAGGGCAGTTCCCACTGAGTGTGTGTGAATCAGCGACAAAGGAGGGGAGACGGCAGGCGAGCGCCTTCCAACAGGTTTCAGGGTTTATAGATGTAAGTAAGTGCAGCGTGTAGAGCTTCGGGTTTTAATGTGTTTATTATCTGCGCTGTGTCAGGATGAATAGCCTCAGACTTCCTCCGATGAGGAGGTGACCCTGCCTGGAGATAGGGCAGTGACCCTCGGTCGTGCTGCCAAGAGCACACTTATTTTAAGTGGGAACTGTTTGAAGCAGGGAGAGCATTCCGACAGCCCAACTCAGGGCGGCTGAGGGACGTGGGCTGTAGACAGGTCACTTGGGCTGCCTTGCGTCTGAGCCCCTGCTCGGAAAGCCCCTGGAACCCTGAGGAGGCGAGGGTGGGGACGGAGGCGCCTGGGTGACCGGAAGTAACGAGAGACAGCACGTGGCCTGTAATTCACGTCCACGTCGGGAGAGCAAGTCCTGGGTGCCTGTGGGCACCGTGTATATTCAGATGTGTAGGATCTGGGCTCTGGTTCTGGCACTGCCCCTTGGGGGTCTGCCCGAGGCCCTACCTCTTCTGCCTAGCCCCTTGGTGCCCAGCGGAGAAGTCCGTGTCCCGCATCAACAGGGTGACTTTACATTCTGGGCCAACAACCAAAATTTCACCTGAAAGCTTGCTTGTTGAGTTTTGTTGCATTCATTCATTCATTCATTCATTCACTCAGCCAACAAACATCCATTGTGCCCAAGCCCTCTGACCTGTTTCCTGTTCTGTGCTGAGCTAAGGCACTGCAGAGGACAGGAATTCCTGGTAGAGGGAGGGGAGGAGACACAGAACATGGGATGACAGCTTTCTGCATATCACAAAGAGAGGTGCTGAGAGGGCTGGACAGAGCCGACCCCAGCAAGGGCCCTGGGAGCTGGGCGGCTGCCAGCACCATGCTTTCACATGTGAGTGTTAGCTGGTCTGGTCCTCTTGGAGCTAATAATAATAACCCCATTTTACAGATGAGGAAACTGAGGCCCAGAGGATGAAATAGCTTGCATAAAATCACGGGAGCCCAAATTTGAACCCAGGCAGTCTCACCTGGGGCCTGAGATCTTAACCCCCATGGGACACTTCCTGTTATGGGGTGACTTTGCTCTGATCCTGGAAGTGGGAGGGATGTTTGCAGGTGGAGAGGGGAAGGATGGGGCTGCAGGCAGAGAATGGCCTGGGTGACAGTTATCATCGGATGGGTCTAGGGTTGGAGGGGGCCCTGAAGGAGGCTGGACATGGCTGGGGAGGGCCCAGTGGGATCACGGGAAAGGGACAGCTTGGCATTTCTTCCAGCTCTACCCTCCTGTCTGCACCACAGGAAGGCAGCCCTGGCCGCAGTGGAAAGGACCGACCCCGAGGGGGGCAAGGCCTCTGGTGCCCAAGAGCAGACCTGGCCCAGCCCTGGAGGGCTTGGCTGGAGCAGGCCCTGGGCACACCTGGGTTCAGGTACAAACGGCAGCTCTAAACCCAACGTAATTTTCGAGCGTGAGCTACAAACCTTTAATCCAGATCAAGAGATGTTACCTGGAAACCTGCAGACTCCTGCAGAGAGAACTTGGAAGACTGCAAGACGTGGTCTCAGTCTGAAAGGACTTGGAGTCTAGCGGGGTGTCACACACACACACAGAAACATCCGTGAAGAGCCCCGCCACAGGTCAGCACCGCGGCGGAGGCATGACAGTGGAGGGCGTGCAGGCACGGGTCCTGGGCAGCAGTCAGCCGATGGGAGAGACACTGAGGCGGGGAGGACAGGCCAAGGGCCGTAACCGGGGGAGGACCAGTCAGGGGACTGGGCTGCAGAGCGGGGCTGAGCATGTGCCTTGAGGGCATGGGGGGCTCTCAACGCCAAGACTTAATCCTCAGGGCCCTGGGGAGCCACAGACAACACCTGACCCTCTCGCCTGCGCCCGGCATGTCCGGGAGCTCTGCACCTGCTGGGGTCGTCAGGCCTCCCAGCAGCCGGGTGGGCCCGGCATCCATGTGCCCGCTTTGCAGAGGGGAGGTGAGCTTGAGCAAAGACAGGTAATGTGTCAAGGTCACCCAGTCTGGAAGATGAATGGTGGGGGCAGTGAGGGGACAGGTAGCCACACCAGGGGGTCAGAAGCGGGATGGCATGGAGGCGAAAGCAACTCAGCTGCGGGAGGACCCGCTGGAGAGCCCTGCAGACAGGGCCCTGAGGGGAGGAAGGAAGCAAGAAGCTGCATCAGATCAAAAAGGACAGGGTTTGGGTTGTAAACCGTCCGTGGGCCGGGGTCAGGGTTGGAGAAACGAGGCTGGGTAAAGATGAATCTGACGTGCCCGTGAGAGAAGGCGGTGCCGCAGGGGCACGGTGAAGTCGGATGGAAGGAGTATTTCTGTTGTTGGGTAAACATTTAAATGTGTTTGCTGGTCGCCTCTCCAACACAGCACGTGCTCGGCGGTATGAGTTGCACGGATGAGTGAACGACTCCTCTGCACTTGCTTCCGTGTGTTTAGCAAAGAGGAGCATCACTGGCCGCGGGTGGGTTACTCTGCTCTCCCTGTGACTCACTGATGCCTCTTTAATAAAGGTGAAATTCACACAATGTAAAAGTCAGCATTTTAAGGTGAACAATTTGGTGGCGTTTAGCACATTCACAAGTCTATGCAGCCGTCGCCCTAACTCATTCCAGAATGTCTTGATCATTCCAAAAGGAGCCGGTAACCGTCAGGAGTCAGCCTCCGTCCCTGCCCCCCTGCAGCCCCCCTGCAGCCCCCCGCCCCCGCCCCCGCCCCCGCTGATACCTGCTTTCTGCCTCTGCCTTTGTCTGTTCGGGGCATTTCAGGGAAATGCTGTCACACTCCACGTGGCCTTTCGTGTCCGGCTTCTTTCACTTACATAAGGCATCAAGGTTCGTCCACGTGGTCCCACGTGTGACTACTTCACTCCTTTCCATGGCTGAACACTATTGCATGGTGTGGACAGACCCCTCTGTGTATCCATTCACCTGCTGGTGAATTTGGGTCGTTTCTGCGCTCTGGAGACTGTGAGCCGTGCTGCTGTGAACATTCGTGTACAGGTGCTTGTTTGAACCCCGACTCTCAGTTCTTTGGTGTGTGCACCCAGGAGCGAGATCGCGAGGTGGCACAGGATCTGCCCAGCTGCCTCCCTCTGTGTTGTTTTGGTTTGTTTGCTCTGGTATTTATTCAGCTGAAGTTAGAAGTGTTTGGCACGGAGGGTGCATTTAAAGCTGCATGAGTTCTTCCCTCTCATCTCTGGTTATGTACGAAGAGCTGTCATTTCCCACGCTGAGGGCCCACCGTGCCAGGCGCCAGGTCTCCAACCCCCATTTTGGTGCTTCCTAGTAGGAGCGACCCCCATTCCACAGATGGGGAGACAGCACCCGTCCCTGCCCGTCTCTGCTTCCCCTACATCTTCTCAGAGTCGTGAGTGGTGACGTGGGGCCCTTTACTGCTGGTGTGTCCTGGGGGACGATGCCTGGCCCTCCTTCCTCGTCCATAAGATCAAGCAGTGGTCCCCTCCAACTGGTCTGGTGATCTCGCCCCCTGTTATAATTCTGCCCTGAGATTACTAATCATGTCCTTTCTCAGTGTGTTGTGACACTCGGTCTGTCAGGCACTGAATTCACATCTGGGTATCTGCTTCCAGGGCCCACACGTATCTGGGCAGCCACACAAGTCCGTCTTCATCACACAGCTTCCTAGGATGGGCAAGGACCTGACCAGCTGCCCCAGCCACTCCCCAGTGGGGCCCTTTCTCTCCTGAATGCCTCTTGCCTTCAGAGTTTCCCAGCCCCTCGCGTGGTCCTCTCCTGCCTTTCTTTCTGGGGTAAAGCTCCTCTCGAGCTTTGCCTCATCACCCTTGATACCCACCCCCACCCACCATCTCGGTGCCTCCTCCTCCGAGTCCCCTGTCCTGCCCTCTGAGTGCAGGTGGGGAACCCTGCCCCCCCATCCTTGTGAGCTGTGGTTCCCCCCACCCCTCTCCTGCTGGCTCCTCAGGGGCCCCTCTTGGCCAAGTGCAAACAGGTCCCTCCTCTGCCACTCCCTCCTCTTGCTGACGGAACAAAACCCCCGGCTCCTCAGGGGCCGCCCCAGCCAGTGTCCCTCGGCCTCCAGCGCCCGGCTGCCCCCGAGCCTGCCAGCTTCCAGGGGTCTGAGGGAGTGTTCCACGGCTGTCTGTCTTCTCTGCCGAGTTCGTGCCCCATGAGACTTGTTTGCTCGTTACTGGGTCCCCAACATCGAGCCCAGAACCTGGCACGCACAGGTGCTCCATACCTACCTGTTGCATCAGTGAATCAATGAGCGAATGAAGGGACAGGTGAGCAGACCCCCATGCTTGACCCACGCGGACACCAGGCACAGTGCTGGTTCAGTCATTGGCGAATCTCTTTTTAAATGGTGGTAAAATATACATAGCATAAAGTTGACCATTTCAGCCATTTTCACGTGCACAATTCAGTGACACTTTGTGCCCTCAAAATGTTGCACAATCATCTTCACCATCTAGTTCGAGAACATTTCATGGCTCCCGCCACCAAGAGAACGCTAGATCAGCAGCCGTCACTGTCCACCCACCAGGGCCTCAGCTGCTGGGACCACTCATCTGCTTTCTGCCTCCAGGATTGGCCTATTCTGGGCATTTCCTAGAAGTCAAGTCTTACGACAGGTGCCCTTTTGTGTCTGGCTCATTTCACGTCATGTTTCAAGGTTCACCCACGCTGTACATGGGACAGTGCATGACTCCTTTCCACGGCTGCGTGCCATCCCCCCGCGTGGGTGGGCCATGTTGTGTTTATCCATCACCCGCTGAGGGACCTTTGAGTCTCCTCTGTGGTTTCCGCTGCCTCAAGTCCTTGTCCTTGTGTGGCTGGTCCCAGAGCTACAGGATGAAGGAGAGGTTTCCTCTTGGGCTCATCTGGCATCACCTCTCCCCTGGCTCCTCTTCCCTTGGTCTTCACAGGACAGAGCTCATTAAGTACAATGGATGGACCAGCTCTGCCACTTGGCCTCGCGCACCAGGACAATTCTTCTAACGGCCTCCTTGGATGCCCCACAGTCTAGGCCATTCATCTGTCACATTCCACAGTGGTCAGTCTAGCCGTCCCCAGCAAAAGAGGATGTTCCTTTTGTCACCACTACCCCCCCCATTAGAATTTTAAATCTCATAAACCCACCGACAGGCGGCATCTCCCATCATTCATCCCCTACCTTGCTCTGGAAGGGAGGAGAATCGTTGGTGAGGAGACGGCCTCTGAGTCTCTCTCATTCTGGACCTCAGAGCAGGACACAGAGCAGGACAGCCCCCATCGGTCGGCCCCTCGGCAGGGCACGTTTCCACCCTAAACACGCCTCTGGCGGCAAAAGAATATCATGTAGACCACCCGTGTTTTCCTGTTCCTTCAATTCTGCATAACTATTTTTTTAATTGAAGTATAATCAGTTACAATGTGTCAGTTGCTGGCATACAGCATAATGTCCCAGTCATGCATATATACATACATGTATTCATTTTCATATCCTTTTCATTATCTGCATAAATTCTTAGATCGACTATTTTTAAAAAGACAAAATGTAATCCCCAGTTGAGGTGAATTACTGCATCAGAAGAGCGATGGACAAGCAATCCCACCACCGGGACCCCGCTTGGGCCTGGGAGGCCTGCGCACTGGTGATTTATCACTGCAGAGCAGCTCTGATGATATTTCTTGAATGAATATGTGGGATTTTATAATTGGAGTAAATGCTGCCAGCCAGCCCTTTACAACAGCTCAGGCTGAAGACCAGGGGATCCTAAGGCCGCATCTGAGGGGGCTGATGAGTGAGGTGTGCTGTGCCCCCTCACTCCTCCTCTCCAAGGCTGTTCTCAGGAGCACGGGGAGGGCGTGGGAGCAGCCAGCACCCTGGACACACCTGTGACCCCTCAGCTGTGTTGCTAGTAAACCCTCTGGACTTCAGGCTCCTACCACAAAACGGGAATAATCTTGTCTGCCTTGCCCACATCACAGCATTGTGAGGGCTAAAATCAAAACTGGAGGAGTCTTGTTCCTTGTTCATGGTTTCAATTCCCTTTAAAGCATCCTTGGTCATTCTTACTCTTGGTTAGTCTCCGTTCAGTCGTATTGGCTATGATTCTGGGTGGTTTCAGCTGCCAACTTTCCCCAGAGATTCTGTAACTTGGACTCTGTGTTCCATGAAGCACTTAAGCCAAGGGTCTTTGGGGTAACGATGAACGACATCCCCTGCAGAGGGGCTTCTGTGGGTGCCCTGGGTGTTCCCAGATGGCGCCCCCTTTTATAGAAACATTTGCATGGATTTCTGAGATCACACAGTTAATATAAATGCACACTAGCTTCCTTGACATCATCCTTCCCTCCCAGAGCATTCTTTTTCTGGTTTTCTTTTGAAGGGGTCTGTTCAAGGTTGGTGGGGTGGGGGTCTCATTCCCACCAGCTCTTGTTTATGTGCTCCCCGTGGTCTTAAACCCCCAGCACCTTGGTGACAGAGACCTCAGAGCCTGCCCTGCCCTGTCCTGGCCCAGAGCAACTGGCGCCTGCACAGGAAACTGCCCTGGCTTCTTCCCCTTCCTGCGGGGAAGCCTTGGACCCTGGCCGTTTTCCAGTCAAGCTCAGCCATTCATTTGAAAGGCTGCTGGTGTCACTCCCTGCGGCATTCCTCCGCGTGTGGGGGCAGGACGGCTCCCTGGATGTTTTGCATCCCATCTTGCTGGACACAGAAGCATGGAGTTAAAAATATACATGTAAGAAAATGGCCAACAAGCACATGAAAAGATGCTCAACACCTCTAACTACCAGAGAAATGCAAATCAGAACCACAGTGAGGCATCACACCAGTCAGAATGGCCATCTTCAAAAAGCCCATAAATGACAAATGCTGGAGAGGCTGTGGAGAAAAGCAAACCCTCCTACACTGCTGGTGGGGATGTAAATTGGTGCAGCCACTGTTGAGAACAGTGTGGAGATTCCTCGAACAACTAAAAATAGACTTACCCTATGAGCCAGCAATCCCACTCCGGGGCATCTATCCGGAATAAGCTCTGATTCAAAAAGATACATGCACCCCAATGTTCACAGCAGCACTGTCTATAATAAACAACCTAAATGTCCATCGACAGATGACTGGATAAAGAAGATGTGGTGTATATATATACAGTGGAATACTACTCAGCCATAAAAAGAATAAAATACTGCCATTTGCAACAACATGGATGGACTTGAAGATTATCATACAAAGTGAAGTAAGTCAGACAGAGAAAGACAAATATCATATATCATTTATATGTAGAATCTAAAAAAATGACACAAATGAATTTATTTACAAAATAGAACTAGACTCACAGACATAGAAAAGAAACTTATGGTTACCACAGGGGAAAGTGGGGAGAGGGATAAATTAGGAGTTTGGAACTAACAGATGCACACTACTATATATAAAATAGACAAACAACAAGGACCTACTGTAGAGCACAGGGAACTACATGCAATATCCTGTAATAATGTATAATGAAAAAGAATCTGAAAAAGTATATATGTATATATATATATATATATATATATATATATATATATATATATATATATCACTTTGCTATACACCTGAAACACTGTAAATCAATTTTTAAAAAATATTAAAACATACATGTATGAATAATCAGGAACTGCAGTGCTTCGAACACACTCGAGGCAGGACTATCCTGTGTTTGAACAAACAGAAAAGGCGGGGCTGAAGCAGGACCATTTTCTCCCCTGGGGGCCAATCAGCTGCCGCCTTCCCATCACCAGGGGAAGAGCCAGAGTACTTCCCTCCCCAGACTTCCTGCTTCATCTCTGTGACCCCCTCCCTCCAGGAGAGTCAGGCTGTTGGGGAGGGAAGCTGGGGTCGCAGGGAGTGTCCCCGTCCTCTGCCGGCTGGCTCCCCCATCCCTGGGCTCAGCCGGGCTCCCTGAGGGGGAGCCAGCAGAGCCTCCAGAAGGTGACTCTGCCAAAAATGATGCACCAGGAGAACGCCCGTGATGACCGCAGGTGCTCACAGGTGCAGTCACATCCCCTACCCTGAGCCACATGGGGTGACGCCGGCACGGTCAGAACTGGTGAAAAATGAGACACTGCAGTAAGTCGGTGGGAAAGTTGGTGGGACATTCCACAGGTGTCACAGGAAGGGTCCCATTCGGGACCACCCGGATTCCAGTCCAGCTCCACCACCCTAGCCCACATCGTCCCTGCCCAGCAAGCCGAAGGCACTTGTGTTTTCCTCCTTCATCACTAGATCCATTGCTTCCAGACTCCAGTATTTTCTGGACCAGCAAAATTGTTTACTTTGTCTCATTGGACTCCTTGGCGAGCCACTGGGATAGATAATATCGTTTGTAATTAGCACATTAATTATTTGCAGGTAAACGGGTGTTCTCGGGTGGTTTTTAAAGCCCTTTAATAGTAGTTTCCTTAAAAAGAAGACCCTCATGAACTCATCTGCAGAACAGAAACAGGCTCACAGACACAGTAAACAGGACTGTGGTCACCGGGGAAAGGGAGTAGGGAGGCGTAAACTGGGAGTTCGAAATCTGTGCACATTAACTATAGTGCACATAAAATAGGCAAACAACAGGTTTCTTCCGTGCAGTGCGGGGAACTACATTCAACATCTTGTAATAACCTATAATGAAAAGGCATATGAAAACGAACACACGCATGTGTGTGTATGACTAAAACATGATGCTGTGCACCAGAAGCCACTGGCTACACTTCAATAAAAAATAAAAGTTAAAAAGTAATAGTAGTTTCCTTCAACTCTCAGAGGCCACGTGTCCCTCCAGATACTTAGCTGATTCTATCCTGGTGACCAGGAAGCCTTTTCCAAAAAAAAAAAAAAAAAAAAAAAAAAAGCACATAATGCAAAGGAAAATTTGGGGCCCAAATGAAGGCAGATGTTGATGACATGGAATGCGCCTTGACGGGGTGGGGGAGGAGCTTCCAGGGCTCCCATCCTGGACGCCAGAGCCACAGCCCCCTCTCCAGCTCGGGGGCTTGGGACCAGCCATGAGCGTGCCCGGTGCCACCCCATACATCAAATCCAGCTTATTCTGAAGTCAGCACCGGGAATGGCCAGTCAGTGGGACCCAAGAGGCATATCTGGAGGGTTCTGAGAAGCTCAGAGCAGTGCCCAGGAGTCTGTCCCCAACAAGATGGCCCCAAGGCGACCACCCCCAGCTGGAGCCTCTGATGCAGGTCACAGCAAAGTTGCAACAAGGTGGCAGAGGGATGGTCTGTCTTCAGTGCCTTCTCTCCACCCCTCAGTGTGCCCTCCCGCCAGGCCACCACTCCTCTCTATGAACCTGACCTCTCTATGGTGGACACATCTGATTCTGCAGCCGTGTGACTTCAGCTAGTAGTGGACGTTCAGGTCAGCATTGTTTTGAGTCAGGGACAACACACAGTGTGGGTGACTACCTCTTCAGAAGGACTTTTTCAGCATATAAAAAAATATGGTTAAATAGCTTCATTCATATATAGGCCCAGACCTTGGGTGCCAGCAAACGTGCCCAATCACCCTGCTCTCAGGCAGACACACAGGAGGCTTAACTGAGCCACCTGGCTGGGACCGAGCTGCCATCTGGGTCACATTCCTCTGTCCACCTGGTGTGGGCACGGAGTCACAGGGGCAGCGTCATCAAGGTGGCCAGGGCAGGCTCCTGGCAGGTGGGCCGGCCAGCAGCCGGCTGCCAGGCCCTGCGTCTGACCCTGCGTCACCGCGTGAGGTCACCGGGGAGTGACAGCACATCCTGTTGACTGCTCCCCCTTCGGGTGAGAGGTGAGCGGCCTGAAGGCCCTGCAGGGGTGAGGCGGGAGAGGGCTGGGACTCTCCCCCTCCAGCCACCTCCACAGCGGGCACTGGGGCAGGTTCATGTGTCTTCCCCAGAAAGGGCTTGGGACCCAGCAGAAGCTCCAGACAAGTCCCTCTTGTGTGAATGAACCTTAAATGAACTTCCTTCCCCTCTGGGTCTGAAAGAATCCACATCTCCTAGACTTCAGGACACAAAAGCATCTCCTAGACTTCAGGACACAAAAGGCAATTCTTCTTTCGACAGATCTCTGCCTGAGCATGGGAGAAATGGGACCCTTCATTTCTAGCTATTAACATTTTTCTATTTTTAGCAGAATTTGTTTGCTTTATAAAAGTTGATGGAAAGAACTTGGGCTTTGAGGTCTGCACCACTTGGGGTCAAACTCGGACTCTGCTGTTTTCTCCCTGTGTGGCCTTGGGCAAATGACTCAACCTCTCTGAACGCAGCTTCCTCACTTCTAACACGGGGTGATGCCATCCTTCGTGTATTGCCATGAGCGCCTCAAGTGGTACTGATCCGCCGTGTCACTGGCAACACACTGAGTGCGTGTATGGGGACCCCACCCCAAGGACGCCCAGTGACAGCCTCACAGAGGAGGCTCCCAGGATGGTAACTCCGTTTATGCAGAGATGCTGCCTTTCTCCCAGGGAAGCCGTCACAAAATCAAGAGCATGACCAGCAGGAGGATCAGAGGCCTCCACTGAGGGGAGGCCCAGTCTGGCTCAGCCCCCCAGCATCCCGCCCCCCCAACCCCCCTACCTCCCACAGGCACGGCAGGAAATGGCCCCCAGCTCCATCCCCTCAGCCTCCTACTGTGGAAACAACTAGCCCTCCCAGTGCAGCCAAGGAGACCGGGTCAGATATCCCTGCAGGCCCCTCTGCTGAGGGCAGGGAGCCAAACGTTTGCTAGGAAGGAATTCTCGGAATGTCTTCTGTCAAGTGCGGCCAAAGGAAGCCGCACGTTTGTGTCCACAGGTCGCTCACTGCAGCCCCGCTGGGGCCCAGGCTCCGTCCCCGTCCCCGGGGCAGTGGGGACACAGGCTGATAGTTCCAGCAGTAGCCATCGTCATCACCATCATCATGCAAACTGCGGGGTGAGGGGTGATGGAGAAGTGTCCTCGCCGAGTTAGTGACAAACTAGAAACTTCCTGGGCCTCCCCCTTCCCGCTTCTAGAAATTTAAGGTAATTAAGTGTAAATTTAATGAAATTTTTTGTGAGTATTTAAGTATATATCCCACTTTTTTATTAAGTCTTTTAAAAAACCTGTCAATAGATAATTCAATGGTAATGAATGAGTTTCTAGTACTAAGAAGTTAACTTTGTGTATAGTCATGAAACAGAGATGACATTGGGCATATTTAATTAATTTTTGAAAACGTAACTCATCATGGAAACTCCTGGGCTTGGGAGAGGGAGACGTTAATATACTTCCCTGGTGGATGCGGGGATGAGGCACCACATGGAGCAACAGAGCCTTGATTCCCGCTTCCTGTGCGCAGGCTCACAGCCAGTCACTGCAGAGCGCTCCGAAGAGGAACCCGGAGACACAGTTTCTGCTGTTTCTTCTCTGCCGCCACGGGTCCCAGTGGATCCAAGGTTCAGAGCCATGCCTTCCAGAGAATTCCAGGCAGGTGGCTGCCTCTGATGGGTCCCTGATCTGATGATGGTTTCCATTGAACCACAGAATGAAAGCCTGGCTCGGGAACAAAAGCCGGCCCCTGTGTTCCTCTCCCCTGCAACCAGGACCTGAGACCCACCCCCACCACCCAGCCTGCTCGCAGAAGCAAATCACTGCTGTACAGTGCGATGGTCCCCGACCCATCACGGCCTGGTGGGTGATGAGTCTTTCCTGTGCAGAGCTGCCGTTGGGCTCCTTGGGTTGAAGGGTTATGGGGTGGAGGAGAGGGCAGCGGGCTGGGAGCAGGAATGCCACCAGGTCGGGGGGAACTGCTGCTCTTCCCTGAGAGCTGAGCCGTCCAGTGTCCTCCACGTGCTGGATGAACGGGGCAGGGGACCGAAGGGCAGGGGGCCTGCTCTTTCCTGGCTTTACCAGGTGTTTGAGTTCCTCCTGAGGGTTTTGGCCAAGGGCATTTCCCCATAAGCCCTCAATTTTCCCTCAATTTGCTTCTATGCAGAGTAATTCAATACTTAGATGTTTACCGTCCCTTCGAAAAACCTCACAACAGGGTGACAAATTCCAGACGTGGGTGGTTGTTAGTTTACAGTCTGTTACAAGCCTCTAAATGAGCCGGTGGGGTGAGCATGCCAGGGAGACACAGCTGCAGAGGAATGAGACTGGTTCCACCAGTCACACGGGATCAGGAAGGGCTGTCTCCTTCCTGCCAAGGTGGCCACAGCCAGTGCACATGCGCATGTCCCTCGTACTACAACAGGGAGACAGGAGCCCTGGGTATCTAGTTGTCCTGGTTATTCAGGCAGGAGGGCCAGCATGATTCAAATTATTCAGCTGCATAGATCTGGCTACAGATCAGAAAATAATTAATGTTACCTCCAAAGAAGAAGGGACTTCCGAGAAAAGGAGAGCAGTTCCTCCCAACCCTCAGCAGCCTGTGGCCTGGAGGAGAGCTAGCTGTAAGGGACAGATAACAGGCAGGAGGGTGATAAGATCATTCTGTTTCCACGGTCCAACATCAGGCCTGTCCAGGAAGGGCTGGGCCTCCACCCCAGCTCACCTGGGAAACCCGAAGAATTCACCTCCCTGCCTCCTTCCCTTTCTGTTTCCCGCTCGGGCTCTTGGTCCCTCTGCCTCCCAACTCCTTCCCTCTCAAAGAAAATCATGCCCTTGGAGGTCAACTCCTTCTCACTCCCGCTGCTCCCGCAACACCAGACTCACCCACCCTCTTCCTCACCTCCCGTCTCTAAGCCGGGAATAGCCTCTCCTGTCAGGGCCCGTTCTCTCCACGCACTCGGTCTCCTTTAAGTCCTTCTCATGGGCCCTTGGGTCTCCTTCTAGCTGGTCTCTCTGACCCCCTGCCACTTCCTTCCAGCTCAGCCTCCACTTGCTGCTTGGAGTGATGTTTGTAAAACTCAATGTTCTCACTCTGTTTAAGACAGGTTGTTGGTTCCCCTTTGCACACTCTACTACCCAGAATTTAGGACCAGCAGCAGCCTCCAGACCACCCACTGACGGCCTCCAACCCTCACAGCACCCCCTCACACTCTATGTCTCGGGGCACTGAGCTGTACGGAGGCCTCAGGGCCTTTGCGCGAGCACGCACGCGCGCACACACACACTTCTTCATATGCCATTAAACCAACCTCCCCCTTTCTAGCCTGGCACCTCACCCTTGTCTTTGATACTTGGTACAGCAGATCCATTACAACATCTGTGGTTCTCCTTGCTCTGCTATTCTCAGGGTATTTGCATAATAGGTATTAATAAATGCCACCAGCCTCTGAACCAGATCTAGAGCCTAATCTCCATCTGCAAAACTAGCCCGTCTTCTTAGCAATATCCCCTCTGAGCCAGGTCGGAAGGCTTCTCCTTACCCAGTGCAGTGGCAGGGAGGGGTTGGGGAGGGACCAGTGAGGACCCTCTGCTGCAGTGGCGGGGCCAGAATTCCCACTGATGTTACCAACCAGACAGGCAGACCCTAGCTAGGAAAGAGAAGGCTCAGCGCCCCGTCTAGTCAACCCAGTTCAAGGTCGGATCCCCTTCACACAGTGCAGAAGTAAAAGCAAATCACTGTTTTGTGATTCAGGCTTTTCATTAGGTTTTGGAGAATCTCAGGGCCATGTTTTGAGGCATTTTCAAACGATGGGGATTGATTCTGCAAGGGGAGGAGCGCAGGGGCCGTGTCACACAGCGTGCACACACACAAACTTCTTAATGAGCATTTTTCTGAGACCCTTCTTGGACTGGTCGTGGTAGCTCTTAAAGCGTGGCTCCGGGGCCTCCTGACTTCAGGGTGTGAGTTCTGGATTTCTAGGGACTTTCCAAGTATGTTAAAGCCAGACACCGTCTTGCCGGTGGGCAGACGGTAATCCTAGAAATCACCCTTCCATACGCACACGCGCGCACACACGCGCGTACACACGCGCACACACGCTACAGAAGCCCAGCCAGCCAGCCCCACTGTAGCCCCTGGGGTCGGGCTGACTAATTGCAAAGTCCTGCGCTTTCGCGTCGCCACGCCCGGGACATGTCAGCTCAGGAGAATGCCGAACGGGGATCACACCCCGCCGCCCCACCGCCACCGCCCGGGGCAAGACGCTGCGGGGAGCCGGCGGCGGCAGCACGTGGCGGGCGGGGGCCGAGGCCGCGGCGGGGGCGGGGACGACAGAGGAGCCCAGCGCTGGGCCTTTAAGGGGGCGGGAGGGGCGGGCCGCGCTGAGGGAAGCGGCGGGGACGACCCAGGCGCAAGGAAGGTCCAGGCCCCGCCCCGGCCCCGCCCCGCAGGCCGCGCCCCCCTCCCCCGCCCCGCGGCCGGAGCCTCCTCCGGCCACTGCGGGGCCGCGGGCGGGACGTCCCGGGCGGCGCGCGCAGGAGGAAGCGCGCGGGGCCGCGGTCCGAGGAGCTGCCCAGACGCCCGGGTCGGGAACGCAGGCCTCCGCGTCCGCACTAGCCAGGTGTGCGGGGTGGGAGGCGCAGTCCCGGGCCGTGGCCCTCGTGCGCCGGCCGGGCTTTCCTCACGCTCACCCCGCCCGGCCTCCCGGCGCCCCGGGCCCGCGCCGCCGCGCCTCCCGGTTCCAGCCCGCCGCGCCCCCTCCCCGCCCCCCGCGAGCCCCGGCCGGCCGGGAGCTGATGTCCTGAGCTCGCCGCCCGCGGGCTCTGCGCCCGGCCGGGGGCTGTCTGGGAAGTTGGGGCGAGGCGCGCCGGGTATGCGCCATCACCATGTCCCGCCTGGGCTCGTGGCTGGGTGAGGTCCAGTGGCTGGTCTTGGTGGCGCTGTTCGTCGTGGCCCTGGGCACGGTGGGCCTGTACCTGGCGCAGTGGGCGCTGGCCAGGGCGCGACCCCGGTCCCCGCGGCGGGCGGCGGAGCCTGGCCAGGGCCGGCGCCCGGAGTCTGACACGCTGCTCGCCTGGATCCTGACGCTGAACAGCTGGAGGAGCCAGTGGCAGGCCGCCTGGGTGACCGCCCTGAACGATGAGGCCAAACGGAAAGGGGTGAGTTGCTTTGAAGGCGGGGATGGTGCTGCGGGGTCGGGGTGCGGCTGATCCCGGGGTGCCGGTTCAGGGCAGAGCTCTTCTTCCCTGGAGCCTCGCCACAGCCCTTGGCAGATTCAAGCGTCAGAGCATCCTTGAAAGTTAGGAGAAAGACCCTGGAGACCCGGGACCCCTGATGGGGAATCAGACAAAATGATTATAGATTTTATTCACCAAATGCAAGGTGTGCCCGGCCATAGGCTCCACCAGAGGGACAGACTGGCTGTTGGAAAGACTTGTCCAGGGACCCATTCCCCCTTCTAGCTCACCCTGCCCTTCCTGGAGTCCTGGGTGGATTCCCATACTCAGTTTGACACAAGTGCTTTTTGCACCTGATACCTGAGTAACTGTGAGCCAAATATGCTTTCATCTGTAGAGCTGAATTTCACCCAGAATCTATTTCCAAAATTTTGTGTTCCTTGGTATTTAAAATTAGTGACCGTTGAGGGCCAGCCACTCACCAGGCGTTGTATTGGGGGTTTTCCGTACATATGTCGTCTCTGAATCCTCTCAATGCCTGGGACAGAGGCATTGTCAAATTTTACAGGTGGGGAAACAGAGATTAAGTAACCTGCCCAAGGTCACACAGCTTGTGGGTCGCACAGCTGGGATTTGAACCCAGCTACGCACTCCCTCCAAACTCAGGGGCTTATGACTGAACTCTGCTGCCTGCTGCTCCTGTGATTATGTTCCTTCTCTGGTTAATGACTTGGAGACTTATTTTTAATAAGACATCTTGGTTTAATGACAGGCTCCTGACGTCCTCTATTTCCAGGAATTCTATAGGAGGAATTCGGGCCTAGTGGGCCTGGGGCAGTACCTTGCAGCCTTTGCTGGCCCTCCCTGCTCCCAACTATGCATGTTCCCACACCTGCTTGGGAACTCGGTGGAGAAGCCTGTGACCTTTTGCTTTGGAAATAGCGAATGCTGTGTGTCTGGACCATCAACCTTCAAAATATTCCACGGTGGGCCCTCTGCCTGGTCTTTGTGCCCTGGCCTTGACTCACGTAGCCATGGGTTTTTAAAAGCTCAAAAAGCTTTGAGTGTGAATGAGATAAATCCAACCAAAGACCATGTTCTGCACTCTGAGAAAAATGACCATAACTTTTGGGTGAAAAAAGCCTTCAAGGTCATTTGATGGTGGTCTGTCTTGGCATCTAGAATCGGTGTTCCAGCTGCCAGAAGCGGACCACTCTCCAGAGGACCCACCCCATCTCTCATGGGAGCCCTAAAGCCATGTGACCTCACCCATGTGAGAAAACACAGATTCGTTTCCCCGCGAAGCTCTGTCACTGACCCCGGGTTGATCAGGGGCCTGGGTTCTGGGGCTGAATGCTGCAGACTGGAGCTTTGAGTGGATGAAAGTCTTGTCCCAGCTGGATGAGACAGGGGACATGATGTGGGCCACCAGCTCTGATTCTCAGGCTTCCATGAGTTGTAAAAGGTGTGTGTGTAGGATGACTGGTCTGGAGGGTGGTGGCTGTCACCCTGGGAATCCTCACAGAGTCAGGCAGACACATGACCCTCCCCCCTATAAGTTTGGGAGAGTCCTGCTTAAACCAGTCTGCCTCATTCCCTGGCCTTTTCTGATTGGCTGAGAACCTGTGATTGCTGTAGACAGAATGCTTGCCGGTTACCCGCGTGCCAGAGGCTGAGAGAGAAAGGAGGAAATCCCTGCTCGGGAATTTGCAGCTGGTCTTAACGATAAGAACAGAAGAAAACACCTGAAGGTTTCTGACGAAAACCTTTCACCCCACGCACTTGAATCTTTGTGTGGGAGAGGGGAGGGGCTCCGCTCAGGGGATGGGGCGAGACTTGGCTTGGTTGCATATTCTCTGTTCTCTGATGTTCACCATGCACTGCAGAGCCTTACACACCAGTTTTTCCAGAACTCTTGCCCGGAAGGGGCAATAATGTACCGGTTTAAGCACAAAGCAGCCCTGAGTCTTCTCTGACAGTTTTGCAGAGAGTAGATTGGGTCTGATTGTGGTGTCAGGTGGTTTGTGTGTGCGCGTGTGCGTGTGTGTGCGTGTGTGCGTGTGCGCGTGTGCGTGCGTGTGTGCGTGTGTGTGTGTGTGTGCGTGCGTGTGTGTGTGTGTGTGTGTGTGTTGAGGGGGAGGGATGTCACTCCACTCTCCATGGTGCCCGGAAACGTTGCTTGATTTGAATTCAGATGGAAGGTTTTGCAGACTGATAGGATCTGGGTAAATCCTGCTACTGACTTGGGACACACCCTCCCCTGTCCTGGGCGGTCACCACGGTGGCGCTAATGACAGTGTGGGTGGGCAGGCCCCCGTGCTTCATGAGTGGGTGTCCTGACCCGGCAGCCAGCCCTGTGGGAGTCTCCCTCTGCCCTCTCTCCGGCTCAGTTCCCACTAATCCCCGATTAGGGTGGACACTCCAAGCCCGCACTCGGCCCAGACAGCCACAGCTTATGGGCCCCTCCTGCCTCCTCCCGCCCCCTGTCCTGTTAGCCTTCTGCCCTGGCCTGGAAGGAGACCACTGCTCTGCCTGTCACTGGGGGGCTGGGGACCCGATGGCAGTAACCCGGTTGCCTCCCATCTTCTGTGCAAGGTGCAATTCTCTACTGAATGGAGACAGTGACTCCTCCCCCTTCTGTTTTACCCCAGCTCACATTTTAAGGCTGAAAGGAACCCTAAACTCTTCTCAAGGAGACTCTTCCTTCTCCAGAATGGAAGACAGAGGCCATCAGCGGGAGAGACTTGTCGGGGCTGACCTGGACCCTGGGCTGAGGGCCTTCATGCTCCATCCACACCTGTAGCCATGTTCCCCTGTGGGCAACAGATGTGACTTTGAGACCCAGATAGATGTTCCCTTTAGCTGAGGTCCAGCACAACAGGATAAAAGGGTGCAGTTGCTGCACCTAGCATCCCTAACGTTGGGGCTCCTATCTCCCGGGATCTGAGGAATGGTCACCAGCGTGCAGAGTCTCCTTTGACCCCAGGGACCCCAGGTTCTCTGTGTCAGTGGGCCCCCAGGGATTTTGACTCTCACTCGGAATAACTAAGTAGGATGGGGAGTTGGAGAGGAGAGGAGACCATGGCTCTCTGCCAGCTGGTCAGGCAGGTGCCTGGTGTTTGGGAAACGCTGGCAAATTGCCTAGAGGGCTTTGAAAACATACACATGCAGCCCCCGCCGCCCCCCACTTCAGACTTAGTAAGGTGGGGGTGGGGTGCAGGGAGCTGGCTGGATTTTTCACAGGCTCTCCAAGCTAGCTCCTCACTCCTGAGAAGCTCCTGGATGCACAGTGTCCGCAAGCCGACCAGCAGTCAGGCAGCCAGAGCCCCCCGCCCAGCAGCGCCCTCCAGCCTGGCGCTGCGGACACCGCCTTCCCGCTGACCTGAGTGCAGGCCCGTCCCAGAGAGCAGCAAGATCCCAGAACTGGCTCAGTCACTAGACTAGGAACTCGTGTCCACCACCAGACTGGGAGCTAACACCCTAATACCCAGAGGCAACAGCTCTGTAGTTCTCCTATTTGCAGAGTGGTTTGGGGTGGCAGGCAGTCACCCAGCAAGGCCCATGCCCTCAACACCCACCTGGAAGCCCCGGGGTTGCAGTTTCCACAACAGGGCACCAGCTCTTGAAGCCCGTGTGACCGCAGCCCTGTGACTCCTGCCGTGGGGCTGGACAACCCCTCCTTCCCCGGGCCAATGCTGTTGGGGGCATGGGTCCCCCCATGAGGGCCATGTTCTGGGCTGGGCTGGAAATGGGCCATTCGAGCAGGCCCAGGCCCGGCTAGGAGGGTCACTGAAGCTGTTTATTTCTTTAGTCCTTTGCCCCATGATTTTTTCAAAGGAATGTTCTAAATGTGAATGACCAAGACTGTAGGACAATTTGTGGTCTTCATTAAAAAAAAAAGGTGGCTGTGTGAACTTAGAACATGTTATTAATAGCTCTGACTTGTATGTGAGCTTCGGCAATTTAAAAAGTAAACAAAGTGACAAGACTTGAGAGTTTTCTTGTTCTATAATGAGCTTTGTTTGAATGCTGCTCACAAAAACCCAAACTCCTTGACCACCAGTGGCCACTATATAAGAAATCGTCTGGTAAGAACGGGAAGGCAAACTTGGGTCAGGGTCGAGGACCTGCCCCTCCCTGTGCCCTCCACCCTGATCCCCTAGACCAATCTCCTTTCTTTTGCTCAAACATTCAGGGTCCTTTCCTGTGAGAGACCTTCCCATAGGACATTCCGTGTGTCTCCAACACTTACTTCGCTTTTCTTCTGATTTAACTTCTGTCAGTATTTCAGATTTCAGTGCAAAGTTCCCTGATCGCCCCATTCTGTGAAGGATGCTGCCCCAGCCCCACCACAGCGGCACCAAGTGTGCACTGGTGCCCGCATCAGCTCCTGGGATTGTAAGGGAAGCAGAGGCCAGAGTCCTGTCTGTCCAGGCACAGCCCACCCGGGGCCCAGTGCGTGGCTGGCTCGGGCCAGGCGGCGGTCGGGGCCTGAATATGGCAGGTTCTGTTAGAAACTCGTCGCTGGAGGGGGAGAAGCACTGGCAATGCGCATCACCGCGTCTGGACACAGGCCTTCCCTACCTGGGAGCTGGCCAAGCCCGGGCCAAACAAGCTGTTTAATGTGCTTTGTTTTTCGCTTCTAAAGAGTCAACATTAAGGGAGGCTCACTGATGACTTTGCAGATTGTCAATAGAAACCAGGAATGGATGCCAGTTCAGGTTGTTCTTTGCACTCACCCATTCCCTCAGCGAGACGGGACTTCAGGGGAAGGAAGAGTGGGTGTAGTGTTAATGGCAACTAAAATGCAGCCAAAGCTAGCTTCCACTCCCATTGGCCCTTCGCGGGGTGCTGAGGAGGGAGGGCACCTCTTGAGCCTCTTAGAAGAGCTGTGTGTTCACTGCTTAGGCTGGAAGGCAGCTCTGGGGCTGTGTGACCTTGGGCAGGCTGTGACCTCTCTGTGCTTCATCTGTGGAAAAGAATAACTTTACGTTCCGTCAGGAAGACAGCATCCACTCCAAATGAGATGAGATCTGTGCAAGGCCTGTAGCCAATGGAGTCAATAAAGGTGGGCTGCTTTCTTGCAAGTCTCCCTTTAAAAAAACAAAAAACTTCTCATGTTTTTACTGCTTTTAGATTTAGAGAAAAGTTGCAAAAACAATTCAGTTTCCATGCTTTCCTCACCCAGCCTTACATAACCATAGCATAATGATCAGAACCAAGAAATTAACATTGGCACAATGTGACTGTAATTCATAGCGCAACGATACTAACATTGTAACAGGATGAGAAATTAACATCGGTACAATGTTACTGTATTTCATAGTACAATGATACTAACATTATAACAGTGTAAGAAATTAGCATCCTGTTACCATATGTCACAGTGCAATGACAGTAACGCTTTAACAGTACAAGAAATTAAGAAAAGTTTTAACTAAACTGAAGACCTTACTTGAATTTCATGGGTTTTCCACCAGTCTCCTTTTATCGTTCCCATTCAGGTTCTACGTGGTATTGTGTTGTTGCTCTGTGTTTGTCTCCTGCAGTCTGTGAAAGTTCCCCAGTCTTTCGTTATTTTTCATGACCTTGAAACCTCTAAAGAGTATTGATTGTTATCTTGCCAAATATCCCTCAATTTGGTGTTTCCACACAGTTGGACTGCAGTTGTATAAACCACAGAAGTGACGTGCCCCCTCCCGTGGCCTGCATCACGGGGTTCGTGATGTCACTGTGGCCGACGGTGGGGGACGGTGGCCTTGACCCCTTGGTGAAGGTGATTTCCGCCAGTTTCTCTTATATCTTACGTCTGCTTTTATACTTTTCCCCAGTAGTTAACACATGTGTGGAGGAGATACTCTGAGACTGTTCAAATCCTGTTACTCCTTACACTTTTGCCCACTGATTTTGGCATCCACCTGCATATCTAGTCTGTAACAATAGACTCCGAGGAGTTTGCCTAATGATGGTTTTTACTTCTCTCTCTCATTCTACATTTATTCATTGGAATTCTACTGCAAGAAAGAGCTACCACGTCTTCTCCACCTACATTTTTAATTGGGCATATACATCGGTATGGACTCATGGATACTTTATTCCATGGGTTATAATCCAGTACTATCGCTATTTATTTTGTTGCTTCAACTGTTTTTGTTTTGGCCATTAGAAGCTCTTTTGATCGTGGCCTCTTGTGCTCATGTATGTATATTCTCTTTTTTTAGCCCCCCTTGCTTTATGGTTCTACAAGATGTTTGCTCTTGACTCATCTTGTACTTTTCTTCTCCTCTGGCTTTGGATTCGTCCACTTCTGCAAGCCGCCCCGATTCCTTTTCCTGGGAAGTGTTTAGAAACCAAGATCTGGGCATCCAGTGTGCTTATTACTGCTGGAGTCTCATTGCTTCTGGGCCCTGTTAGTGGAGAGACTGAGGAAATATATGTGTGGATGCTAACACATTCATGTGCACACATCTGTCTGTCTGTCTCTTCAAAACCATGACTTTTTACTGATACCCTGGATTCCAGGTCAGCAGCACAGAGTCCATTTTCATCTTCCTCCTTCCTTATCTTTAACTTCCTTCTCCCAGAGTGAGGCCTCTGGGACTTACCCTCTGTAACAGGCTTACGTATTTGATCCGTTCTAGTGTGTGCACAGAGTAATTTCTGAATTGCTAACCTGTGCGCCTGTGAGAAACAGGTTTACTGACTAGATTCTGGCACTTACGTGCAGCCAGGATACTGTTTTCTGTAGTTTCTCAGGTCAGATCTGTTTCCTGGCCCCTGCAGGGTGGTGGTTTCTTGATGTGTTCTTGCTGCTTATGGTGCAGTCATGCTTGTATTCCACCTGGGGTTCCTCTCACATCCACATTAAAAAAAAAAATCCCATCTTCACCCAGTGCTTTGGGACGCCACCTTTGTCATGCACTGTTTCTGCCAGTATCGGGGTCTCTTCTGGACGTCCTGGTTTAGTTCACCAGTTGTCTGTGCCGGGACCACACAGTTTGAATTATGGAAGTTCTGTGTGTTTTAATGTCAGGAGAGCTAGTCTCTTATTTTTCTCTCTCAACGTTTTCCTGGTGGTTCCTGCATGTTGCTTTTCCCTGTGCACATCACATCTTACTTCAGTCCACGCGGGATTGAGTCTGGAATGGGGCCACCTGCCATGGACGGAGTGTGGAGAAGTGGGCGATGGTGGCTGTGCTGAGCCCACACTAGGCTTCCCAAAACTCCAGGATTCGGCAATTGGAAAGGGAAGGGGAGGCTCTGGGTCCTTATTTTGACTTAGTCGTTTATCCCCTTTGTGAGACTGCCCCTTAATGTTGACATTCCCAGCAGAATAGGTTCAGAGCTTTCATTCAGAAGGAGCCGTAGGTAAGAGGGCGTAGACTGCACCTCCTGCTGGGACAGGAGGCGGCATCCACCTGCTTAGGGCCGCGTTGTGTTTTCAGCTGGTGCAGAAGCTACCTTGTTTCACACGCAGTTCCAGCGGCTGTAGCATCTCCTGCCCAGGGGTGATGGGGGGGTTCCCTGCCTGGCAGTGGGCTCTGTGCTGGGCACTGTTACCTCAGCCAGGGGGCCCGGCACAGAGCGGTGTCATCACCAAGCCCCTGGCCAGCAGGTCACACCAACCCAAGTTCCCAGCCGTGAAGAATGTCAGCAGAACAGCCCCTAAACATGACTCCATCACTTGAAAAGTAGGTTTAATTTTCCCCCGGTGATTTTTAGGGGATGAGATAGATGTTGCTAAGACAGGGTGAGGTTTGAAGCATGTCGGTGACAATGCTCTTTGCTGTGGATTTACTGTTCATCACTGGGAATTCTTAAGAAGCAGCCTGTGATGACTTCATTCTTGCTCATCTGCTCTGCACTTGCCAGAAGAGAGCGTCAGTGCTGGTTTGCACCATTTTCGTTCCCTACCCTAGGCGATGCCTGTGGCCGGAACCAGCTCATCACAGCTGAGAGCCTCAGAAATAGATGAGATGTGGTGGGAAGTTGTGGGGCTGAATTCCTTTTTGAAACACCCAATCAGAACTCACCTTCTGACGTGCTTTCCAGAGCGTGTCAGGAAGAGAGTTGAAGGAGAGTTTCATTCCAGGCTTGTCGTGCTGGCGTAAGTGTTTGGCCTCGCAAAAGAACTTGTTTTTTTAAAAGGCCAAGACTTGGTTGGCTACACACGCCCCGATTTGTTCTTTTATAAAGCATCAATCTTGTTCTCTTGTGGTCATATTAATTTAATTGCACACCTCTCACTTGGAGATTTTAATCGCAAAAACCAGAAGGGATGTAGGCTGGCAAGCCACGGAGGACTTTTTGGCAGGGCGCGGGAGGATGCTTGGAGCAGAAGGCAGACTTGAAGGAGGAGACCCCGGGGGGCTGGGCAGGAGCCCGGCAGCGCTGGTGTCTGCAAAGCGGGGGCTTGGGCATCCAGTCTGTGAACACAGCCACTGGTTGGCTCATTTCCAGCCAAGGTATCCCAAATTCCAGGGAGAACATCTGACCCCCCAGGGGTTCCCACCCCGGGCAATAGGAGAGGAGAAGGGGGAGCAGCACCCTGAGCAGAGCACCAGCACCCACGTGGAGAAGGGAAAGGCGACTCTCTGAAGCCAGAGAGAGCGCTTTCCCAGCAGAAGGGGCGGACACAGCCCTCAGACCTGCTGTGTTTGGCTGGACACCGGGCTTGACCTGCAGACCCACCGCCCAGCACGAAGCAGCCTGTCCGCACCCCAGGAGCCTGGGCCCCTCCCCTTACACCGTGAACAGGAGCGTTCAGAACACCTTTGCTGCCTTTATTGTAACATCGGTTTTGCTCTAACGTTTCCTACCATTATTTGTCCATCGCTGCTGTTTAGAAGCACGGGTTTAACTAGAAGTCATATCACAGTTTCTTAGATCTGCAGAGCTTTGTCACAAGTATGTAATTTCCCTTAGAAAGCAGCCCCGCCCCCACCCCAGAGCCCCCGCCTCCTCACTGTGCTTTTCTGTTCCAGGGCCCACTGCTCCTGCGCTTCCAGGAGGACCCACTGCAGCAGCCCCTGGAGCTGGCGGTGCAGCAAGTCTCCAGCACGGCCAGGTCGGCCCAGGAGAAGGTGAGCAGGCTGGGCGCCGCCGCTGGCCTTTCCTCACGGAGGAAGTGAATCTGAAGCCGGGCTCAGGGGATTGATTCTGTCTGAGAATGACTAAAAATGCCGACATCTTACATCCCCCCACATTTCAAAAAAAAAAAAAAAAAATCTGGCCCATCAACTGATGGGTGGATAAGTAAAATGTGACACCTCCTCATAATGGAGGATGATCTGGCCTCATAAAGGGATGCAGTTCTGACACGTGCTCCCACGCGGATGAGCCTGGAAGACTCGCTACTGAGTGAAAGCAGCCAGACATGAAAGGACATGCTGCACAACTCCTTTTCTGTGAAAGGTCCCGAGCAGAGACACCAGCAGAGGCAGAAGGTGGATTAGTGATGTCCGGGGGGCGGGGACGAGTAATACGGGAGGGGACGTGAGCAGTGACTGCTGGTGGGGACGGGATTTTGTGGGGGAGATGAAAACGCTCTAAGAGTGATGGGGGTGATGTTTGTACAATTCTGTGAAATATATTTGAAAACCATTTAATCTTACAGTTTAAATGGATGGATTATATCTTAATTTATATATATATATGTATAAAATTATGTAAATAGTAGTATGTGAAGAATTCCATGGCATGATATGTAGATTGAAGCCATTTCGATATTACATGAGTTTGTTTTACAGTTGCTAACAGTTCAGGCCGAAATTACTTACTAGACCAGCCCAATGCCACATGTAATTGTAAAGTTTTTTTTTAAATAAGGTATCTGGAGAAAGTGAGAAGAAACTCTCAGGTCCGAGGTCTTTTGCCCATGTGTCTCTCCAGAATTTAGCATCAAGTTAAATGCATGCCATTCAGCAGGCAGCGAGGAAGGGGCGTCTGTGTGGCCCCAGACAGAGAAGGAGGTGCCCCAGCCCTGGGGCCCCGCCCCCTGTGTGTCCTCCCGGGCTCAGCTGGAGTGTTTGCTGCTTGTGCATTTGTCAGGGTCGCCGTCTTGCGTGCACAGTCTGACAGCAAGCTTTCTCTTTATACATCTTGGCGGTTTGGAGGTTCACGCAGGTTGATTTGTGCCCTGCTCGCTCATTACCTTGAGATAACATTCAGGACTCTGGGGGATCGGGGCTGCTTCCACAGATGAATAATCGGGTAGCTTTCTTTTTCACAAGTACAGTAGAGTTGCTGTGAACTGTCTCCTGAGTCCTCAGGCACAAGCACAGGAGTATCTCCAGGCAGGTGTGCGTGGGATTGTGGGGTTGTAGGTATACACGCTTCAGCTCTACCCCAGATTCCAGAATTGGTCCCCAAGGCGCTGGTCCGCCTTCCTCTGTCCTGGCAGTGCAGGACAGCTCTCTTTCTCCATCTCCTGGCCAACGTTAGAGTCACATAGCCCCCTAATCCCTGCAGCAAGCATGGGGAAGTCTCTGGAAGGTATTGGATTGGGGTTGCAGGAGGAAACTGGTGGCAACCATGCAAGATGCTGACGCCAGCACAGCCCAGAAGAGCTGGAAAGGGCCATGAGTGCAGATGGCCCAGTGTCAGAGACTGGGGGGGGCTGAGAGCCAGCTTGCTGCAGGCCTGACCTGCCCAGGCCCCTGCCTGGGAAGTGCCTCCCTGCAGTGATGTCCTCCCCGTTATTGACGAACAGCCCCCAAGTCCCTTTGGGGCGGTCAGTTTCTGTTTGCTGTTTTCTGACGCTGTCTGCATTAAGAGAGGAGCAGAGCATTCAGGGGCTGGCCTGGAGGGGACAGGGAGGGAGCAGAGACTGAAATAGCAATAGACCATTTTTAAAGGTCTTAACATATTGTACCAGTAAAGCGACCTTTGGAAGGTGGGCGGTTAAACCATTTTAATACCATTGCAGAAATAGTGCTTGCCCATTAAAAAGTTAAAAATGATGTGAAAGTGCATAAGCCTTTTCTTTTTTTTAAGTCTGCCCCTACCTCCCTCCGCTCTCCTGGGATGGGACCTCAGATCGCCGTCCTCAGTGAATTCTCGGAAGCTCTCTACCCAGCAGACAGCTGGGAAAGTGTACACGGTCTTGTTTTCTTTTACAAGTTTCTCCATAGTTCCTGACTTCTGTGTTTCCTTGGCTAGGGAGGACCTGAGAGCGTGCCAGTGTCTTGTCGTGCTGGGGCCCGGCTGTCCTCTGTCCTCTGTCCTCTCTCAGTGCTTATGGGCTGCTGGCCAGCCCCCTGACCGTGCAGGAACGTAGGCTGAGTGCCATGGTACCCTGGACCAGTCCGGGTCCTGTCCACGCCCTCCAGCGGGGGTGCTGTGGGGATCCACCTGGCTCCTGGGAAGTGGGGAGCAGGACACCCCAGGGTGCTTGGATCCTACACAACCTTTTCCTCTCTTGGCTGAGAACCTTGGCTGATCACAGCCCATTTCAGGGCACCCATTTGCAAAGCAATCAAGCCAGGCTAATCAGTTTCTCTTGTAATTTGTCCCCGTGGGAGGTTCCCTAACATCCTTGCGCTAAATGAAGAAGAAATGTTGTCCCAGGAACTCATGCTCCCAGACTGCCTGCTGGGCAGGACACTGACAAGGGTGCCTAAATCCTTTCAGGAGCTAAACCACCCACCTTGTGTTCGTAACTGAGATTGAGTTCCCAGTTGGCGGCGTCATGTGTTCTTCATGCTCTGCGTAATTCTTGAGAAAGGAAGAGCCGTAGCAGAGCCCGAGGATGTGAATAGGTGGACAAGAGACACAAACAGGGGACTTCAGGGACATCCTGCTCCCCTTCCTAAGCTCCTGCCAGAATGTCAGGTTCTGTTTCTCAGCTTTCTCACTCAGCCCTGACAAGGGTCGTGTGGATGGCATTTGAGGTAGCAATAGGGATGACTCCTTCTGGACCAACGGGTCTGGTAATAGTCACGTCTTTGATCAAGCAGATGAGAGCGGGGCCCTGGTCCCCCTCCGTGAGCATCTCCCTGGTTTAGGGCTGGTCTTGCATCTCCCTGTGGGACCCTCGCAGAACAGAAGCAGGCCTTCCCCGCCCTCCGGGTGCCCTGTACTCCGACTTTCTCCTGCAGCCCCTGAAGACCCCCCCAAAGTAACCACCTTTGCAAACATCTGGCTCCTCAGAAAGCTCCTCGCCCCAATGTCCTGCGTAGAGAGCGGGGTCCTGCATACCTTAGAGCATTTGAGTCATCTTTTGGGACCCAAGGTAGGTGCATAGTCCCCTCACCACTCTTCTGGCATCAGAAATGTGCGTGTTTTCCTTCCGCCCGAAGTGATCCTCCAGCTCTCTGGGTGTCCACCGGGCGTCCTACAGTTCCGTTTGATTCTGGCACTGACTACGCGAAGTCAGCGCAGACCCCTGCCCCCCCACTCCCGACGCCGACCCCAAGTCTGGGCTGCCTGGTGGCCATACAGTGGGGGTCACAGCCCCCTCCTCACGCCTCATCATTTGCTAGAACAGCTCACAAAACTCAGGAAAACAGTTTACTTAGTTACTGTGATTATAGTAATACACTCTAGTGTGTCATTACTACTTACCATTACTGTTGCTATTTCTTACCAGCATTAGTTTCTCATAAAGAACGCAGCTCAGAAACAGCCAAAGGGAAGAGATGCCTGGGGCAGGGGAGGGAGAAGGGGTGGAGCTTCTACCCCCACCCACCCCCGCCCCAGGACCTCCTGGGGTCAACAGACCAGAAGCTCTCTGCGCCCCATTGTTTAATAGTTTTTATGGCAATTCCATTACACAGGCACTGGCTGATTAAATCACAGGTCATTGGTGAGTGATTCAGTCTCCAGTCCCTGTCCCTCCCCTGAGGTCCAGGTGGCGACTAAAAGCCTCTAATGGAGCCCCTGTGTCTGTGGCCCCCAGGCCCCCGTACTGATGTTATTCTGCTGTCCCAACCACCAGTCACCCCTCAGCATACAAGAGACATTCTTATCACTGCGGAGAGTCCAAGGGTTTTAGGAGCTGTGTGCTAAGCACCAAGAGCAAAGACCAAATATTTATCCCTAAGACACAGTCCTGGTGCAGGGAGCCTGAGTGCCTCTGGTAGGACACTTTTTCAGGTGGCAGCTGGAAGCACCCTGTCTCCAGGGCTCCGTGTCCGCAGACACACACTCGGCCTGGCCAGGTGGCAGGACCAGCGAGGGCTGGTGATGCTGAGAGGTGCTTTTCGTGGGGCATTCCCCACGGAGGAAGGCATCACCCTCAGACTCCTCTCCAGGGGCTGCCACTGCCCTCTCTTCCTGCCCCGACACGCCCTGAGTACATCGATTTCTCCCACTCTGTAATTACGCTCTTACACAAGAGCACCTAGTTTGTACCCGTGTTCTCTTTCCTCACATCTGGGAGAGTTTTGCTCCAGAATGTCTGACCCAGAAGATGGACACTTAATTTCTGTGTCACCAGTGGCCCGAGAGTAGCTCCTCCTCCTCGGGCAGCAGCGACAGCCCCTCTGCAGCACATCGTGGGCAGAAGATCTGTGGGGGCGTGAGGGCTGCGCAGGCAGTGGGGAGCTCCTGGAAGTGGAGCAGGGTTTGGAGGGCGGCGCTCACTCAGAAGGCCACGCATTGCCTTAGGAAGCGCGGTGAGCGTCCCTGCGGACAGGATGGATATGTAGCAGGCTTGCCAGGGAAAGCAAGGGTCACACTTGGTGCTGGGGGACCGCAGTGACATTGGCCTTCTTGGTGTGTGTCCTGTCCCATGGAAAGCATTACTTATCTCTGTTTTCAGTGTCCTCTGTCAATAACAGAGGCTTCAGATGGTACAGCGATGGCTATAGATTCAAGTTTTAAATAAACATAGCAATCTACCCCGCGGGGAGAAAGTCCGGGAAGCCAGGGAGACTCAGGCCGGAGCTGAGCGCATCTTAGGCACCTCCTCCTCCCTCTGAGCCACAGGCTTTGTCTGTAGAGGAGGGCTCCCCCGGCAGGGCTGTGGGGGAGCGAGGGCCTCAGCCTGCGCAGTCCCTGCAGCGCCCCTGCCGTATCCCATCTCCTGATGCCACAGGCCGGTGGGGGCCGCGTCTGTTCCCATCGGTGCGCAGCTGTCCTCTGCCCAAGGAAGCGTCCTGCCCATTGTACAGAGGAGGAGACCGAGGCAAAGAGGCCGGGGCACTTGGGCAGGGGGACGGAGAGCCTCTAAATAGTAGAGGCTGGAATTGAACCCGAGTCGGCCTCCAGAAAGCAGCTCCCACCGCTGCACGCCGTGATCAATGGCATTACTATTATTCCTTACATTTTTATTATTATCAATTAACTTAAGCTCCCACCCCACCCACCCCAACCACGGAAGAGATAATGAAGATGGGGAAAAAGGAACGAAAGGACACTGGCCAAGCTTTGCTTCTGTAAAACCATGGCAACCAACAGACCTTGGGCAACTGCATGGAATTTCCCCCAGAATCTTACTCTGCGTTGTCTGTCGGGGAGCCCACAGCCCTCCCCGGTGTGACCTGTGCACTGTGAGCACATGGCTTTTGGTTTTGTTTGTTTGTTTCTACTTAAGGCTCTCTGTTACACATTTATACACTAAAATAAATTCTGAGAGGTGCCAGGGTCTCCTGGGCTCTTTCCAGACCTCGGTGGGTGCGTTGGTTTGCAAGGGTGAGTGATGCAAAGCTGTCCACATTTCTCCCTGTGGTGGCAAATAGGAAACTTGGTTGACTTTTTTTTTTTTTTTTTTTCTGGCTTTTCACAACTTGAAATTCCAAGTACCACATTCTCTGGGTATTGACGGCTAAAATACTAACAGATTGTGCAATTGTTTTGAAGCAGTCTTTCCAAGGGCAGGGGTGAGACGGGAGGCCCGCCCTTTGAGACCTGAGTGGGAGCAGGGCCTCCTGGCGGGCCACCTGTTTGTTTGGATGACAGCCGATGGAACTCTGCGCTGTCAGCCCTCAGGTGCTTGGTCTGGAGAAGAGGTGGGGAGAGGCCCCTCGGGCAAGTGAGGCTTTGTGTGTGTGTTGGAACACAGGGCAGCAGCACCAGGTGCGGGTGTGGCAGAGTGACCTGGCCCCGACCTGGGGCGCTAACAGCCAGCCCGGAAGAGCCCTGGTTCCCTCCTGCCCTTCATTTTAAAGGAAGCGTCTCGTATACATTTTTCAGCGCATAGAGTCCATGCAAGAGAGCAGGTGTTTAAGCTGAGGACTGCCTCCACTAAACCACACTGTGCAGTAACAGTACCTCCTATTACTGCAGTGTCCTGTTACTAGAAAGCCTCGTTCATTTTTAAAATATTTTATTTATTTGTTGGTCTTGTTTGTTTTGAGGGGGGAGGTAATTAGGTTTATTTATTTACTTATTTATTTCCACGAAGGGAGTGGGGATTGAGCTCAGGACCTCGTGCTTGCTGAACATACACTCTACCACGGAACTCTGCCCGCCTTCCGCATTGTGCATTTTAAGGGGTCCCAACAAGAGAAGGGATGGAGAGCGTTGCTGGGGGTGGAGTGTCGGAGTCTGTGCGGTCCCAGGCACACCCCTCGAGGGTGATGCTTAGAGTGTCTACCCAGCATTCCTAGGGGCTGGTTGGCCACCACCTTGTTCCCAGCATTTTTCACCCCAGTCCACTGGGAGAATTTCATATAAAAATGCATCTTCAGCCATGTATTGGAAGTGAGCAGGCAAGCAGGGTGAGCTTTACAGACGCTCTGAGAACATCTAGCTCTGCCTGGGTTCTCTGGAGTAGAAGTGATGTTTTAGATCAGACTCGCGCTGTCTTGATACCTGCGGGGTGGAGACGAGGCTGCAGAGTTGGGGAAGAAATGTGATCAGACACTCGTAGAGGGTCTTTGCGTCCATTTTATTTGGGAGTTCTCTCCTCATGATGTAAAACAGTGCGATTTAAGTGCAAAACATGCAGCGACGTAAACCTTCTAGATACATTTTCTCAGCTGTGCTCCTCGTTCTTAGAGACAAACGTAATTAAATAATTTCTAGTTCTCTAGAGTATTCTCAGAGAGGGAGAAGCCGAGGCCACTGCACAAGAAATTTAACTGAAAAGGCAAGTGGAAAAGCACAGGGAGACTTGAAGATCAGAGGACTTTCTTGTTGGCAACAAAACTGGGGAGCCCCTAGGCCTAGGGTTCTTTGGGCAAACAAAGGAAGACAGAGTCAAGAAAAGACCTATTTGCATAGGTGTGTGACTACTTGAGTTTAAGGTCTTGAAACTGGAGAGTTGTTGACTGAGGGGGAGGGTGGAGCTCAGTGGCAGGGCGCATGCTCAGCATGCATGAGGTCCTGAGTTCAATCCCCAGTCCCTCCTTAAAATAAATAAGTAAATAAACCTAGTTACTTCACCCCCCAAAAGATTTCTAAAATCAAAAATTGATGACAAATCATACATATGAAACAGATAAAGTTGAAAAAAAAAAAAAAACCACCTTGACTGAAGGCCTCAGCTCTCCCTCCATGCAGGTTAGAACCAAAATGTGCCCTCTACACCCGGATGATGCTGCCTCCTGTCTTGATCGCTGGGGGTGGACCAGCGACCCTGACCCCTCACCTGTGACCCCTCACCTGTCAGCCCAGGCCCACCTCTGGGACCCTCGCCACGTGGAGCCCACCCCCGACAGGCGCTCCTGCGCAGAGAGGAAGGGGGTCTATCTGAGTGCACTGTTGCGTGATTTTGAGGTGGTTTGTGTCATCGACCGTTTCTTTGCTTGCTCTGGGGGAAAAAAAGTCTCAAGAATAAAGCAGGTGGATTTGATACAGGAAAATGGGGTATGAGAGGACGGCCGTGTCCCAGGCCCCAGGTGAGCCCCTGCAGTGAGCCCCACCAAGTGAGGCTCCTGGGCTTCATGCAGGAAAGAATTCAAGAGCAGGTCGTAGTTGAGTAAAAGTAGATTTATTCAGAGGGGTGCACACTCCGCAGAGGAGTGCGGCGTCTCAAAGGCAAGTGAAAGGCCACGAGGGGCGGGGCCGCTGGTTTTTACGGCCTCGGCCTCGGTAACTTCACATGCTAACAAGTGGGAGGATTGTTCCAGCTGCTTTGGGGAAGGAGCCTCGATTCGCAGGAGCTGGTCCGCCACACCCCTTGAGCTTGTATGGTCGGCCTGAAGGCCGCCCTGGCGCCTGTGGGAGTGTCATTTACCAGGAGCCTATGAGGAAGCTCAGGGTCCACTGGGAGCCAAGTCTCCCGCCGCCCTGGTGCTCACTGCTGTGTCAGACGCCTGATGGCTGCACCTGCCCCCTCCCCTCCTGTCTCCGGTTCGAGGGAGCTCACTTCTTTGCTCCCAGAGCTTGACATGGTGGAGTCCTGCTCTGGGGCCCATGGCACTTCTGTTCTCAGAGAAGCCCTTGGTCCCACTGCAGAAGCCAGATACCATTTCAATTTAACTTTAAAAATCCAGTACCCGCATCAGACGGTGTCTGTGGGAAGCTCCGCACCAAAGGGTTAGCAGCCGCGTCAAACAGCTCCACGTCACCGGGCGGCTCTGCGGAGGTAACTCGTGGACTTCAGGAGGGGTCCTTGTAAGCACGGCTGTGTTTGGGGTGGGAACCCTCTAGGGTCCAGGTCAGGGTCTCTACCTATTGGTCCGTATTTGGATAGAAGTCAACCCTGGACGTTGTGGCCGTAGCTGGAAGGGTGGCCCTGCCTTCTGCGGTTCCGAGAGGGGACCCCTGGGGATGGCGAGGTCCTTGCCACTGTTTGCATGGGCTGAGGGGATTTGACCCCCACTGTGGATAACACCTTAATGCGCTCAAAGAGATTATTTTTTAAACCTCCTTTCCATTTTGTTCCCGTCCATGTGACAAACGGGACATTATTACTCTCGGGGTGGCGGGGCCGAGGCTGGCCCTGGGGAGGTTCAGGCCCTGATCACTGTCTCTCCGGCTGGACTCGCAGGAGGAGTGGCAGCAGCGCGGCTGTGCTGAACGCTGAGGTGGGATCGGATCGCTGTTTCAGTTGGCGGCTCCAGCTGAACACTGGAGGAGCGGATGGTCTGGATGACAGATGTGACTTAGAGGGCCGGGAAGCCGTGGGGCCGGGGGAGACCCTCGGGGTCTCCATGAAAGGACATTTGGACCTTTAGGTGTCCCATTTCCAGTGAGTGCACTTCCTTTCCCAACGTGATGTGAATGGTAATTGTGACTTTTGGAGGCTTGCACTCTAGAAATTTTATTGCTTTTTGTTTGTTTTTGTTGTTGTTTTGCAGGGGAGGGGTGGGTAGGATTATGTTTTATCTTAATGGAGGTACTGGGGATTGAACCCAGGACCAAGGTAAACATGCGCTCTACCACCGAGCTACACCCTCCCCTCCACATTCCGGTAGTTTTAAAGTCTTTTAAAATCTTTTAAAATCTGCTTGTTTTTGTATTTATTGGCTTTTAACCAGTCACTGCCTGGTTTTTTACTTTAAGCAGTAAAATGGCCCGGCCTGTTGAGACAAAGGACAGAGAATTTTCTCTGTGTCATGTCATTGGTGTGTGTAACTCATCTGGCATTAAAGTACATTCCTCCAAAAAGGACTGTTTATAGAGCATTTATTTTTAAAATGAATAGACGACATTTCTTAGACAAACATTTTTCTGTTCCAACCTCTGATGCCCTCTGGAGATGCAGCACCACCATGAAGATTTGTAGCTAATCCACATAAACCAGTCCTCCGAGAGCGACCTTAAAGAAAGTATGGGTTGTGCAATTTTTTGCTGGTATCAAGAGAAGGCAAGATTTTCTCTCTAACTCTGCTGTCGAGGTCTTTTATGGTGGACGTTGGAGATGGACCCCTCGCTGGGGGCCGAGTGTGGTGCAGTCAGGTTTCTGTTGGAGGGGCAGGTGGGCCCGAGTGGAGAGATGCGGGCCTCGGTACAGGTGGGGCTGGGAGGGGTTAGGCAGGGACCACAAGGGGGCGGGGGGGCGAATGCGTTCCAGCCAGACGTGGTGAAGTAGCTGTTACCCTGACGAAGTGACTATTTTGATCATCTTTCTCCCTGCCAGTTTAGATTCTGATAAATCCACTAAGGAATTAAAGAATTTTTTCCTTCCTTCCTTCCTTCCCAAGTGACACCGTCCAGTGCTCGGGAATGCGGGGTCTGTCCTGCCTTACTCTCAGCCTCCTGATTACTCAGCTTTGGCCAGACACCCTGGCCACCTGCCGGGCCCCCTCCCCCGTCCCCCCCGACCCTTCCTCCCAGCCTGGCACCTGGCCTGGAAGTCATCCCACACTGGGCTTGCTTGGCGTCCTGCCAGGAGGGTGGCCGACCCCTCATTCTGTAAGGTCCGCTCCTGTAGAGGGACTCGCCGTGCGGTTACAGCTGTCACAATCGTCCCTCTAAAATGCTTTGCTGCGGGGAGGGTGTAGCTCAGTGGTAGAGCGCGTGCTTAAGATGCATGAGGTCCTGGGTTCAATCCCCAGTGCCTCCTCTGTAAGTAAATACATACATACCTAGTTACCTATCCCTGCCCCGTCTCCTAGGCCGTTAAATGAGCTCCTTTTACACTCTGCTTTTGTGGAGGCTGCATTATTTTGTAAGTGTTTAGTATTTCATATGTCCTTTGAATTATCCCCATCTTTGAAAAACCAAGACAGGTTAAAAATTATTTAGATAGAAACAATTTCTTGTGTTCTAGGTACATTTTTTATTTTCCATTTGTAACAGCCGTTAACTTATTTTCTTTTGAAGTCCCATTTTTTTTTTTTTAGGGAGAGAGGATGGCTAATGGCTTTCACTCCATATGAATATGAAATGTCTGGGGAATTTAAAATCAACTGTGTGGAGAAATAAAGCAAAGAAATATTTAAAGAAAAAAATCTTTATGTGTGGGAAAGACTTTAAGTAGATTTGGGCAAGAAATCCAACTGGAAGAAAAGATTTGAAATATTGTTTCCAGCTTTCAGACTCCTGCATAATAGGAAAGATGGGAACCCGGATGTTGATCCAAGTTTGAAACTCTAAATTCCTGTCCTGGCTGATGTATGAAGTGCAGGTTATTTTGTTCAGTGAGATGAAGACGTGTGTGGTACCAGCTCTCCTCTCGCTCACGTGAAGTTCCCTCTGTAATCTCCTCCAGGTGGTGTTCTGTCACGTGGTGGGCGAGACCATTCAGTTCCTGGTCAGCGTGGTGCCGGCCTCGTCTGAAGATGCAGGGTGTCAGGTGTACGGCGTGCGGGTGTCCCCGTTTCATCTGCAGGTAATGCTCGGGCGCTTGGGAGAGCCCTAGGAAAACTGTTCCCAGAAAGCTGTAGGGTGAGCGTGGTGCGATCACGGGACTGGGAACACCCGTTTTGTTACCGTTCATTTCATAATTTTCAAGCTGTCACCTTCTGTATTGTATCTGTAGGAAATAAAACAGTGTGCACGTAATAGGTATATGTATATGTACGTGTATATGGACACATATATGCACACATACACACATACATATACGCACACATATACACACACACATATATGCACACACATGTACGCATATACACACGTATGTATGTGCATATATAATGAATTCAGGGGTTTCCTACCTATCAAATACGGGGGTGTGGTATTTTTCAAGGCATTGAAATGTATCAAATGTTGGTGACTGTTCAGTTAATGTAAATGGCATTTGAGGTGAGGAAAGCGGTTCTGTTTCAGAGTCAGGTGCTGGACCTCAGAAGTCTGCTGCAGCTTGGAAAACCAGCTTAGGGGCTGGACTTGACGTTCCTCCTTTTAGTTTTTGAAAAAGTCAACTTTAAAAGACCCTTTAAAATGTTTATAAGTTAACAGATGAGTATTACTATTATTTAGTGAATAATAGACATTATTATAATAATTATAATAGACACATGTGACTTATAATTGACGTATATTTTATATATAATATTAATAATTACATATGAGTCGTATATAAAATATATATTAAATAGAGACGTATATAGTAATTATAGTAGACTTACTAGTGAAACTTCTGAATGCTCGAACCATCAGGTAACTGTGTGTCTCACACGTGAAGCTCTCGCTTTTCGGGTGTGTAAAATTTGTGAATTTCTGGGTGTGTTTTAGGGGTCACTGCCAATTCAGGCTGGTGTCTGCTCTCCTCTGTCCTTGTGCTTGGCTGCTGGTTTGAGGGATGAGCCCAAGGCATACAGGATTGCCAGCCACAAGGGAGAATGATATTCTGTAGGCTTTCCTTAAAAAGACACGGGTTTAAATAACCAGTGCAAACGAGAATTTGTGGCTCCCTAAATGGCTTTCTTCTGAAGCCTAGCCTCCCACCCCCACCCCAGTAACACTCCCTTTCTGAGAGTCTAGAATCCAAGAGGTCCAGCTGACCTCGTGGGCTTGTCAGCTGCCAAAGCGGTCCTGCTCCCCCCAGCCTGGGGGGCAGTGTGATTAAAAGCTAATTTTGAAGTGTGGGACACACGTTCCCAACATGACACAGCTTGGGGGGTGGGGTGAGTCCATTCACCGAGGAACTGTCATTTCTGAGATGCTGTTTGTGTGCCGTTTCACGCAGCCCAGACGCAGGTAACACAACTGTATCTTTGGTTTCTTAACACGGTTAAACGCATCCTGGGGATTACCTCTCCAAGCAGAAGCGGCTGCTAGAGGCTGGTAAATTATTGATGCTTCAGGCAGGAGGCAGTCCCCTCTTCTGTTGTTTCCCAGACAAAAGGTGCAAAAAGAAACCAGCAGCTGCCCCTTGTCCCCCACGTGGTGGGCGGGACTTTGGGATGGTGGCAGCGAAATCAAAGAGCCCCGCTGCTGGAGTCGCCCGGAACCACAGGGCAAGGTGCAGCGTCGTTTCCTTTACCCGGTTGTGGGCCTGAGTCGGGCGTCCCGAGGACCCAGAAATCACGCCTGGAGCAGTCTTCCCCTTCTCTTCTCCTGGGCGGTGGTGGAGGGGTGGGGGGGGTGAAGAGTCGAGATTTGGGCTTTAGAAAGAGTCTCCAGCCAAAGAAAGAAGGGAGGTGTGTTAGTCTGCTCTGGCCGCTGGAGAAAACTTCCGCAAACTTAGCTGAAAAGAGCACACGTTTCTGGAGGTCTGATGTCCAGCACAGGCTGAAACCAAGGGCCGGTGGGCCACCTTCCTTTCCAGGAGCTCTGGGGGAGAATCTGTTTCTTGCTCCCCCACTGTTGGCAGAACTCAGCTCCTTAGGGTTGTAGGACTGAGGCCCGACTCCTTACAGGCTGTCAGCTGAGGGCGGTTTCCAACTAGTAGGGGCAACGTCACTCCTGGGGTCCTGGTGACCCCCTCCACCTGCAAGTCACATCTCCCTGGTGGGCTCTTCCTTCTAAAGGCTCATATCCTTCCATGGGGCCCACGGGGATAACCCAGGACTGTCTCCCCACCTCCAGGTCCTCACCCCAATCACATCTTCAAAGTCCCTTTTTCCAGGCAAGGTGACAGGTTCACAGGTTCCAAGGACAGAGGTGCGGACATCACTGGGGGCATGTTACTCTGTCATTGTCATGACAGGTGTGTAGGGCTGGATGGGGCGTTAGGAGGGATCAGAGTCCAGTTGGAAGTTGTCCAGCAGCCCAGGGAAGAGAGTATAGGAGCTGGGGTGCTGTGTCCCCAGCCCTCGGGGACCACAGGAGTCTGGGGCTGAACAGGGCATGCCAGCTCCCCTATGTTTGTCCCTCTGTCTCTGCTCCACCTTGGTGATGCTCTCAGAAGACAGCTGCAAAGCAGAGGGTTCGTCATGTAAGAGGCTGTGGGATTTTGTGGCATCTGGCCCTCAGCCCTGACCCTGAGGTTCCTGCCTGAGTGGTAGGTGGAGGCAGAGGAAGGCGCCGGCAGGGACGGGGTGGGGTCCATGGTGCGGGGCAGGCCAGGGGATTCGGGGCTCTCCTGTCCATTTTGAAAGCACACAGTCTGCCAGGGGGCGGGGAGAAACAGGTGTCTAAGAAACACACACAGACACGGAGAGGTTCCGGTGGAGAGAGCAGGCCTCTGATAATCTCTCTCTCTCTCTCTGAAATAGCTGGAGCTCCACATGCAAGAGAAGAGAGAGGACATTCAGATCAAGTGGTCCTTCGTCAGTGCACCAGAGATGGCGGTGATGGTCCAGCCCAAAGCCCCGAGGGAGGTCAGTCTGAGTGTCTGTGCAGCTGTGTGCCCGTGATGACCGCCTGCTCTGGGACATGGGACCTCTGACGGGTGCACCTGTGATGTGTGATCCCCGGGAGCAGGCAGGGCAGTGGTGGGACAGAGTGTGTGTGTGTGGGGGGGGACAGGGACTTCCATGGGTTTAAGGCCAGGCTCTCACCTGGACTGCACCTGCACTCAGTCACCTGGCAGCTTTTGGAAGCTGCCCCGCCCCCCGGGCAGGTCTCATTGGACTGGGAATTTTCTAAGCATCAGCATGCAGCGGAGGTTGAGAACTATCATGGTGATGGGACCTGGGCTTTCCTTGACCTCCTGTCACACCTGGCCATCCTTTACTGTGGGGACGCTTCAGTTTCAGCTCAGGCTGAGCCCAAGCCCTGGCTCCCAAGGGCGCCGCCTGCTCTCTCTCCATGGCTTTTGCAGAGCTGCTTCTGTAATCTGAAGGGGGTCTCCCTGCTCCCCGTGGTCTTGGGTGTTTGAGGAAGGGACACTGGGAGCAGGAGTGAGCCTGCCAAGTCACATGGGTGCCGCTGCCGGCAAGGCCACGTGACATCGTTTACCCCAAAGGCTGAGGTTTTTAGGTTCTTCCTTTGCAGTGGCTTCTATGATATTTCCTTGAATTCTATTCTATTTCAGACTCTTATTTGGCCCCAGAACTATCACACAGCTGAAATATGCGAATTTAATAATTTGTCCATAAATATTTTAACCGTTCATGCCTTCATACAGATATGGGCAGATACAGTTTTTTTTCGAGACTAAGAAATTTGAATGGTGATTCTTTTCACTTGCATATATCGAATTGAAATTATTGCCTGACCGTTTAGTTATACAAAGCACACATGTTGTTTCTCTAGTCTCTGGTTTATTTTATTATCTTTTTTTTTAAATTGATGTGTAGTCGATTTACAATGTTGTGTTATTTCTGGTGTACAGCAGAGCGATTTATTTATACATGTATATATATTCCTTTTCATACTCTTTTTCGTTATAGGCCATTACAAGGTACTGAATGTAGTTCCCTGAGCTGTACAGTAGGACCTTGTTGTTTATCTATTTTATATACAGTAGTATCTGCAAATCCTGAACTCCCAGTTTATCCTTTCCCACCCCCCTTCCTTCCTTGTAACCATAGGTTTGTTTTGTGTCTGTGAGTCTGTCTCTGTTCTGTAAATAAGTTCATTTGTGTCCCTTTTCTTTAAAAAGATTCCACATATAAATGATATCATATGGTATTTTTCTTTCTCTTTCTGGCTTACTTCACTTAGAATGATGATCTCCAGGTCCATCCATGTTGCTGCAAGTGGCATTATTTCATTCTTTTTTATGGCTGAGTAGTATTCCATTGTATAAATATGTGTGTATATATATTTCACAGCTTCTTTATCCAGTCATCTGTCAGTGGACATTTAGGTTGCTTTCATGTCTTGGCTGTTGTAAATAGTGCTGCAATGAACATTTAGGTGCATGCATCTTTCTGAGTTAGAATTCCTTCCAAATATATGCCAAGGAGTGGGATTGCTGGATCATATGGTAAGTCTATTTTTAGTTTTTTGAGGAATCTCCATACTGTTTTCCACAGTGGCTGCACCAAACTACATTCCTATCAACAGAGTAGGAGGGTCCCCTTTTCTCCACAGCCTCTCCAGCGTTTATTGTTTGTGGGCTTTTGAATGATGGCCATTCTGACTGGTGTGAGGTGATACCTCATCGTAGCTTTGATTTGCATGTCTCTGGTCATTAGCGACACTGAGCATTGTTTCACTCGCCTGCTGGCCGTCTGTGTGTCTTCTTTGGAGAAGTGCGTGGTTAGGCCCTCTGCCCGTCGTGGACTGAGGTGGTGATGTTGATTGTACTGTTTGTTTTCTTTTCTTCTTCCCCCCACGTGTGCATCCCCTTTCTCCCACATCGCGTTGGTTTTTCGAGCTGGCGGTATACACGGACCGGCTTTGTAAACTGCTCCCTCACTGCTACTGACATCAAAGCCACTGAAGTTCAGGGCTGCTCCACTGGTCTTCCTGTTGGAATGTGTCCCACCGAGGGGGGACTGGGCTCTGTGCTCAAAAACTACTCCAATTAAGTGCTTTCCTCTGTGTGGCTATGTTACCAGCCTGACGTGGTCCATGTGAGCAGGTGCAGGCATTTGCTTCCATTCGTGCAGTTTCAGGTTTGTCCCCATCTTTGCTGAATGTGCAGAATATTAACATGGTTCAAAAGTCAAAATTACAGAGGTCATACTCAGAATTCCAGTCTCCATCCCTCTGCCTTCCACCCCACGCATCCCTGCACTCTGCTCGCTTATTTCTTTAGTTTTTGTTCATCTGTCCTGGGTTTCTTTTGGCAGAACCGCCCTGGTCCCCCTGTTCTTACCCACCCAGTGGCTACGTCCGCTCCTCGCACCTTGCTCCCCACCACGCCCCGTATGTGTCTCTAACCACATGCCCCTCACGTTAATGAGGAGCACGACTTTCTCAATGAGGCAATTCCGTAGGATTAAGTCAGCCCCTAGCAGCAGGGTCCTGTGGGGTCAGCAGCTGGCCCTCCAGGACCCCTGGAGGGTGAGACGGCGTCGGGGAGGAGGACAGCTGCCAAGGGAGGCTCCCACGTCAGCTGCTCTGCAGATCTAAGTTGTGATGAACTCTGCCGTCTGAGTGCCCCCCAAACTCATCGTTCACCCTTGGTTCCCTCCTCTGTGAAGTGAGGAGAAATTGTGGGGGGTAAAAAGAATAAAAGTAGATAAACAAAATGTAGTACATGTCACCCACACAATGGAATATTATTCAGCCATGAAAAGGAGTGGAGTACTGACACACACTAGAACATGAATGAGCCTCGAACACATGCTCAGTGAAAGAAGCCACATGTCATATGATCCTATTTCTATGAAATATGAAGAATAGGAAAACCCACGCAGGTGGAAAACAGAATTGTGGTTGACAGGGGCTGTTGGTGGGGAAATGGGGGAGTGACTGTGATGAGTAAGGGTGATGGAAATACGGCACTAGATTGAGGTGGTGGTTGTACAATGCTGTGTATATGCTAAATACCACTGCAACGCGTACCTCAGAAGGCTTAAATATGTGTTGTGTGAATTCACCTCAGTTTAAAAACAAGATATCAAGAACCTGTTGCACACTGGAAGTTAGCACAACCTTGTAAACCGACTGTGCATCAATGGAAAAGAAAAGAACCTACTACAGTAGGAGAAAGATGACGGCAGAGCGGGTCTGATGCAGACCCTGGAACCCTAACGCCCAGATTTGACTCTTGGCTCTGCCGCTTATCAGCTGTGTGACCCTACACATGCTAATTCATTTCTCTGTGCCTCAGTTTCCTCATCTGTAAAATGGGGATGAAGATGTTCAAGGTGGTTGCGAGGATTAAACTAGTTAATATGGTAAGTGCACAGAATCGAGCCTGATGCATCCTGACAGTAATGAAGGATTAACTGGTTTGATTATTATCAGAGTTCCTGGCAGAGAGCAGATTTACAGTAAGTGGCAGATTTGGCCTCAGTTTGCAACCATCCAGTCACCCTTGGGGTGCCACAGACCAATATATGAAGTCACGTCCACCCCCACAAGTTGGGAGATTTCCAGTAGGTCTGTGGTCCTGGTAGAGGTCAAGTCCTGTCAGTGTCCTGTCCCTCTGAGCAGGGGGGGGATGGGCTCGATCCCCATAGTGGGGACATTTACACCAGAGGTGACAAGGGACTGGGAGGGCCCTGGAGCCGTCAGGGGCAGAGCCAGAGTCATGGCCAGGGTCAGCACTCAGCTCCACAGCCACTCTGGACCCCACGGAATGATGGCGTGGACACCAGCACAGCCAGCAGTTTGATACATTTCATCAGCAAGTATCCAGCCAGATTCAGTTTCTAAGAGTTCAAAACAAAAGCTATAATATTTAAACAAGGCTTTTATTGAGATTTTTAAAAATAGATCTTGTTTGTTTAAAAAATGTAATTGAGGTAAAATGTGCAGAAAGGTGCACATGTTGGAAGCATCCAGCTCACTGAAGCTCTCACACACTGACCATTTCTGGGCACTCAGCACCCAGCTCACCAACAGAACAGGGTCAGTTCCCCAGAGGCCCTCCTGGCCCGTTCCACTAACTCCCTGCAGCCCCCGCTAAGGGTAACCACGCCCCTGACTACTACCGTGTGTGAGCTAAGCTTGCAAGTAATGCCCACAAACCTAGCAGTGTAAACCAGTGCACAGTGACCTCATGGTGTCTGTCAGTCCATCCAGGCTTCACTGGGTCCCCTGCTTGGGGTCTCCCAAGCTATCATCAAGGTCTGGGCCTGACAGTGTCCTTCTTGGAGCTCCAGATCCTCTTCCAGTTTCCTGCAGTTGTTGGCAAAACTCGGTTCCTTATGGCTGTGCGACTGAGATCCTCCGTCCCTTGCTGGCTGTGGGCCAGGGCTGCTCTCAGCTCCTAGGAGCCCTGTGGTTCTGTGCCATGTGGCCCCTCACACGTGGAAGCTGGCTTCTTCGAGGCCAGGAGGAGACCCTCTCGCTCCAGCGTGCTAAGAGGGGGTCCTATATAATCTACCCTTTGACATCGCATCACCGTATTCCGCTGGCTGGAAGCAAGTCACAGGTGCCGCCTGCGCTCAGGATGAGGGGATTATGCAGGGCGTGACTCGCTGGGGGTCATCTGAGAATTGTGCCCACAAACGGCGTAGCTGAGTTCTGCCTGTTTTGCTACTTTAAAAGGAGGACTCACGCAGTGAAGTGCATGTGTTTTTCTGTGTTTCTCTCACTCAGCGTCGTGTCGGTGAGATCCGTCCGTGGTCGCACGTGCGCGTGTATCGTTTGCGCTCGTCGCCCTGCAGTACCACATGTGTGACTGCACCTCCATCGGGGGCGCTGTTAGACGCTGCCGGATACTGGGGTAGTTTCCAGTCTGGGGCCGTCACGAACAGCAGCGCGGCGGGCGTTCTGGAGCGAGGGGATGCGTTTCTGCGGGGTCTCTGTTACTGCAGCTTTTGGAGCTTGACGTCTGCGAGTGCAAGTCGTCCTTCTCTGTTGTTATTCCATAGCTTCCCTTCATTCTTCTCAGACATTTCTATCTACTTGAAGACTTTTTAATTAAAAGAAAAATCAAATGTTACACAAGAAAGAAAAAAACATCTGTCTGTATGTTTAGGGAAAAAGATGGATAGGGTGAGCGCAGAAATGTTAACGTGCTTCTATGTTGCACGTGTTTCACTTATAACCGTTTTTTAAAATAAGGAGCATGACTGACCCCTGAGATCAGCAAAGAGAACAACGAGTGTCCTCCCGGACCTCCCGGAGCCCCAGCGACGCCGGCTTTGCTTCATCTCGGGGACACGGAGGAGCCCTTTCACTCGGGCGCCTGGTCGTGAGATGACTGGGTGACCGCCTGCTCTTTCCGCAGGACCCGGCGGTTGGGACAGAGGCCGTAGCTGAAAGTCTCAAGGATATTTTGAAGCACCTGGTTAGTGCCGCCTCCCCATCGGTGGTTCTGAGCACCAAGCCTGCGGATGTGAGGGAAGTGCAGGTAAACCGGTTCCTGGGGTGTGGGGGCTTTGCACACAAGGGACGTGGGGTGTGGGGGGTCCGCGTCCCTTGGGGAATCTGTGCGCATTTCCCACGCCCTCCACCCACCGCAGCAGAGCGATATTGCCCGACCGCTTGCTGGTGGGTCATGAGCGTGGTCTGGGGCGAAGCTCCGAGTTCAGGGCACAGGTTCCGAGGCCCCGTGGGAGGGAAGAAAGAGGTAGTCCGACCCTAATGAGCCCAGATCCTCTCCTTTCCAGGAACCAAAACCTGACTTTTCACTGTCCACTCAGAGCCTGCTGTCTGGGACCTTATCCGTCCAGGACTGAGGTGACAGGTTGCCCCAAGGCAGGCAGATGAGCACGCTGGATGCACAGAATGTTAGCCCTGGCCAGGGGACCGCCTCGTGATCTGGTCCTGCTGCCAGAGGCGCCACCTCTCGGAGCTTGTCTCCCTGGGTGTGTGGACATGAGACTGTCTCCTCCGTGTGGCCCCTTCCCGTGCCGCCGGCCTCCCTCCCCACCTGAGGCCCCCCCCCCCGTCGCCTGATGGGGGTGCTGCTTCTGGGGCTAAATTTGTGTCCAGGACATTTGGCCCGGGCAGCCTCCCGGAGCTTGGTCTCTCACATCTTTACTGCAATCCTTCTAAAAACCTTTGTTTCTGGTGAGTCAGTTCTCCCAATTATGAGCAGATCTTTTTAGGATGATTATACAAAACATGCTTTTACAGTCCCTAAAGTTATTTTTTGTGCATATTTCCAGTATTTTTTTTTTTGGCATGGTGGAATATCATCTTTATCAATAGTCTTTAGTAAAGTCATTTTGAAATTATAACTTTTAATATGGATTTTTGATGCAGAGTCAGTCTCTGGTTCTTACTACGGCATCACCAGCTGTGAGTGTGTAGAGTCTGGAGACAAAAATCTCCTTGATCCTTTGAAAAAGTATGAGTGGATCATGGTGCTCCATGATGTGTTCTGGGCATTGGGGATTGAAAGAATGTAAAAAACTGGCTTTACCCTCCTGACGCAGGGGCAGGAGCAGCTGAGTAAGCCAACAGGCAGAGTGAGGTACAGGATTCCCGGGCCAGGCGGCTGGGCAGGGCTCGGCCCCAGAGGTGGAGGTGGGGGGTGGTCAGGCCAGGCTGCCCAGAGGTGAGAGCAGGCTCTCAGCTGCTCGCTCTCTCTCAGTAATTCCTTCGTGGTTTTTTAGTTCAAGTCAGAGGTGCCTGGTTGTTGTGAATATGGTGGTCAATTTTTAATGTCAAAATTGGAGAAACTTCAGAAAATAATGGCTTATTTTTAGAATATGTGGATTCAGAAAATTAAAGGACCAAGACTATCATAAATTCAATGATGCTTTTAAATAAATCTGTAGTTTATGTATCAAAATAGCACACACATTATATCAGTCAGGGTTTTCTAGGGAAACAGAGCCAGTAGGGTGTGTGTGTGTGTGTGTGTGTGTGTGTGTGGTATAATAATAGCCTCTATAATTGCATGAGCCAATTATATGTAAAATACATATTTTGTCATATGTATATGAAGAAATTTATTATAAAGCATTGGCTTACATGATTATAGAGGCTGACAAGTCCCAGGAGCTGCAGGGGGAGTCAGCAGGGAGACCCAGAAGAGCTGATGTATCCATTCAAGTCCAAAGGCAGGAAAAAATGGATATGCCAGCTGGAAGGCAGCCAGGCATGAGGGACTCCCTCTTATTCCAGGGAAAGTCAGCCCTTCAACTGATTGGACGAGGCCCACCCACATTAGGGAAGGCAGCCTGCTTTACTCGGTCTGTGGATCTAAATGTTAATCTCATGCAGAAACATCCTGGCAGACATGCCCAGAACAATGTTTGACCACATGCCTTGGCACCCCGTGGTCCCATCAGGTTGCCTGTGAAATTAACCATCACATGGACGCAATTGAAAAGACACGGTATCTCCATCCCAGACATTTGGTTCGCCCTGTCCCCAGTGCCTGTGGGCCTGGATCGTAAGGAGTTCTGTGATTACTTCTTGGCCTCCCAGCACCTGCAGCTCACAATTGGCAAGGCCCTGGTTCAGAACAGTATTTTCTAGACGGTGACCAAAAACACATTACAGTTGCTTGAGGCTGTAAACATTCCCTGCCGAAAGAATTCTGAGGTCAGATCATTTAGGATCCCTCCCTGGAAGGCTCTTACTGTGCAGAAGCCCATGATGTCTCTGAGAAGCCTCTCCAGGCTTCCCAAATGTTTGTCCCTAAGGAGCCCCTTTAAAAGAACACTCGTGGCCACAAGTGGGAGCTGGAAGCTAGTCTGGGAAAGGCTGGTCTGGGGTGGGGTCCCCTGGGCTCGGGAGGCTCTCTGTTGGAAATGCCTCGATGCCGATATGAGGACTGATGAGGACTCTGGCTTCCTCCCTAGCACAGGCACCCAGGCGGCACTTAGATATTCCCCACATGGACAGCGGGTCTGCCTGCAGGTGGGAAGTCACCTGTTGTGTCCTGTAGCCATTTGAGCTGGTGTCCCACCTAGTGCTGCTGGCAGTGGATACCTGCAGCCTGGAGAGGGTGTCCCGCTCTCCCTAAGCATGTGGCCTGGGTCAGGCGTGGACCCCGGCGAGCTTTGCTCCTAGTCTCCACCCACAGCGAGATTCTGGGGAGCCCTCGCTGGCTGAAGGTGTTGCTCCTTCAGTTGCTTTCCTTGGGAGGTAAAAGGCTTCCAGGCAGGGAAGTGCCCGTGGCTGACTACTGCCCTCCAGTCCTGTAAGAAGGGAAGGTTGTTACAGAGCAGACCTGGGGCCAGGCTCTCAGGGCAGGTTTTCCTGAAGATGCCCTCCCTGGAGCAGGAGTCTGGCAGGCTCCTCTCCAGTCCTCTGTCTTCCCCAGGGGTCACCGCTCTTTGTTTCTGCAGCAGCTACAGCGCACTTCATCTACTCAGGAATCCTGCCCTCCCAAACCTCCAAGGGCTCACGAGCTCAAACTGCTGGTGAAGAACATCCGAGCCTCACTGCTGAGCCGTCCTGGTGCCTCAGGTGGGTGGCGGGGCTGCCCCGGTGAGGGCAGGGTGCCCGGCTGGCTGTGGAAGTGATGTCTGCAGTGGAGGCAGAGCGGAGGGCGTGCCTTGTGGGTTCTCCATGGCCCTTACTTCCTCCTGTGGCTCCCAGCAACTGGGTCTGTGGTGTGATCCCTGCCTTTCAGTGGAGAGAGTGGCTTATCCCCAAATTTAGCAATCACACCAGATTCCCTTTCTTTTGCAAGCAGTTAGTCTTGTTCAGAGTGGGGCCCACACCTCTGCTGTAGTAGGGTCCCCTGCCACTGGCCCGCAGCCAGAACTAAGTGGGGGAGCAGGGGTACTTGGGGTCAGCCCAGGGCTGTGGACATCCACAGTGAGTACAGAGTCTGTAACCCCAGATGAAGTGCTTTGAGAATTTGCAAATGGCAAGTGAAAGGAACACTAGACCCTCAGAAGTGGGTGAGTCAAGGCCGTAGACATTTAGTTTAGCCTTTCTTGTATACACAAAAATGTCTTAATGCAATTAGAATATAAAAATGAAAGCCAACATGGTGCCCCTCTGTTTGGTTGCAGGCAGCGTTAACCCCGTGTGTGTAGTTCAGCTGAACGAGCCTGTTCAGAAGTTCTCCAGCACCCTCGCGAAAAATACCACCACCCTCACTTGGGAAGAAGAATTCACCTTGTGCGTATGGCCCGTTACCGGGGCTTGGGTTTTCACAGTCATACCCGCTTAAGACTGCCAAATTCTAAAACTATTCTGTAGCACTGTTCATAACAAAAGAGAGAAAGGAAGGAAGGAAGAAAATTTAACATTCTTTAAAGAATTACATTAAACATCTGAGGTAGCTCTAAGTCAGACATGATTTCTTTTTGAAAGCAGCTCTTAGTATTGATTCCCTCCTCATTTAGGTCCACATGCCCTGTTGTGACAAGAGAGATTTGTTGTTGGGCCTCCCACTTGCTTTAGAAACACATCATCCAGAGCAGAATGGAAGAAAACTTCTAATTGATACCAAAATCTGACAAAGAGCATGGAAAAAGAGAAGTGTAGGCCACTTATTAATTATGATGTAGGAATTCTAATGTATTATCAAATAGAATCCAGGAACACCTTGAAAAATAATACAGCAAAACTGAGTGAGTTCATACCAGGAATGCAAGCATGGTTCAATGTGAGATCTATTAATGAAATCCACCATGTCACTAGATCAAAGGAGAAGACAAACTTATTATCTCTATATATGTCAAAAAGATACTCAGTAACATTTAATACCCATTTCTAATTTTTAAAACTTAATTGGAACAAGATTTATGGTCACTTCTTTAATAAGATTTTAAAAATAACTATACTTGATACATACTAGAAGCAGTCCCACTAAAGTCAAGAGAAGGATACTCACTGTTTCATTCTGGAAGTACTGGCTAATGCAATTAGAGAAGAAAAAGAAATAATATACAAGTACTAGAAAGGAAGAGGCAAAACGAATCATTACTTGGAGATGATATTATTGCATATCTAGACTACTCAAGAAAATCAATTAAAACTATTAGAAATAATGGATATAGGATAGAAATAATAATAATAAAAATAATAATAAATAATAATAGTATAAAAACTAATACAAATAATATTTCAGTAAAGTAGCTGACTGTAAAAATATAGAAATCAATCACTTTCTGGTACTTAATAAATAACTAGAAGAAATAATGGAAGAAGATGTCACATGTATACTATAAAGAGCTTTTATAAAGTATTAATGAACATATGAGAACTCTTTTACAAAACTGGACAACATTTCTGAACTAGAAATACAAAATCAAGAACTGTAGGTAGCTAGAGACTCCTAAGAAGTTCAATCTCAGAAATAGTTAAAGAAATGCAAACTTAAACAAAAGAGATTGTCTTTCTCCTTACAGGTTGGTAAAGAACAAGATAAGTGAGAATGGCCAGTGGGACTATAAACTGAAATAATTACTCTAGAAGTCATCAATGGGTATAAAAAAAGAAAATCTCTTAAATCCATGTGCCTTTTGGCTGGCAATTGCTCTTTTCCTAAGGAAATAACCACATAGTGTGTACAAAGATACACATCTGAGGGTGTTTATTTCAGCTTGTTTATAATTATGAAATACTGGAAACAACCAGCCTGTTATTGAGGAGTTGGCTGAATAAAATTCCATAAGGCCAGATCGTGGAATACTAGGCGCCTGTTAAAAGGATGTTGCTCTGTCGTTATTGACATGGGAAGATCCCAGTGATATCTTAAGTGAAAAAAAAAGCTTACAAAGGAGGAGGGAGGTGTATTATGTCCTGTTTGTTTTCATTACAATTATATATGGCTACACTTTGCAGTGACTACTAGCCTTATGTAGCTCTTTAAATCTCAATTAATTAAAATTAAAATTAAAGCCGTTTTCTTCAGTTTGCACTAGCCACGTTTCATGTTCTCAAGAGCCATGTGTGTCTAGTGGCCACCATACTTGACAGGAGCTCTACAAACATTTCCATCGTCATCCAGAAAGATCTGTTGGATAATCTTGGGAGACTAGTCACTGAACATTAACAGTAACTACTTCTGGATAGTGAAGTTGCAGATAGTCTTTGTGTTTTGGTTTTATGTCTCTGTGGTTTCTTAAATATTGATGTGGTTTGCATTGATGATGATTTGCATTCCTTTCTTTAATCAGAAAGAAAAACACTATTTCAAAAAAATACTAAAGCATTTTAATAGTGAAGCCTCTTTTCCCTTCCACAGTGAGTTGAATGCCAAGTCCAGGGAGTTGCACCTGCAGATTTCAGAGGATGGGCGATCCTCAGAAGGTGAGTGTCAGCAGGCGGACGGAGGCGCTGCTCTCTGGGGGCACGTCCTGCCTTCCCCACGACCAGGGAGGGGAGGAGACCCCCCCAGAGGAGGCCAGCCCCTCCACCTATACCACTCCAGGTCTTCCCAAGGGGATGTTTGGTTGAAAGTCCATTCCAGATATTAGCAAGGTCAGATGTTTTGGGAAGAGTATATTCAACTGGTTCTTTTTTTTTTCCTTTTTTTAAAACAAATATCAAAAATCTTTTTTTTTTTTTAACAATTCTTGGCTTAGAGAAGCAGTTCTCGTCCCTCTTAGCCTTAATAGATCTTTGTTCCCCCCATTTTTATTGTGGTAAAATGCATACAACACAAAATTTACCACCTTAATCATTCTTGAGTGTAAAATTCAGTGGCATTAAGTGCATTCACATGGTTACATAACCATCACAACCACCCTCTGTCTCCAGAATTCCTTCCCTCTTACAAAACTGGACCTCTGTCCCCATTAAACGCTCTCTCCCCCCTCCCCTCCCCCGCCCTTCCGCTTTTTGTCCCTGTGAATTGCAACTGGCTTTTCCTTTAAAAATAAGTCACAGTGGCTTAAATTGGACACATGCTTTAGATACAAGAAAGCAGCAATGAGAGGTAAAATCACTAAAGGGAACATGGACCTGTGTGTCTATGTGTATAAATCAGTAGTTTCAATATTATGTTTTTAAAGCATACGAAAACTGATAGGGGTGACGCTTGCCTGGTTTATCCAGCTGTGAAACCAGGCATCTGATTATCTCAAGTTACAAAGACTTCAGAAAAAGCAACTCAAGCTCCTAAACAAAACAAAACATTAGTAAAACATTTTGAGGCAGTTTCCTTGATTCTGTGGTCCCCAGATGACTGAGATGCTCGGGAGATAAGAACTGACATTCCTAGAGAGGGTGTGGGTCTGACCACGGGGTGGGACCTCTGTCTGCCTAATCCATTCCTGGGGCGCCACCCCGTTGGCTCCATCTGAATTTCCTTCCAGTCCAGCCTGATGGGATCCATGAAACCTCTTCAGAAAAACAGAGCAAAGAACAACCATATAAACCGTTACTCAGACTCAACGTATTTTCAATGTTTTGCCCCATTCCCTTTTAACTTGCGCGAACACTCAGTGGTCGCTCTCACTTGCTGTCCCGCTGTCTACACGCGCACGCGTGCACACACACACACACACACACACACACACACACACACACACGAGGGTAAATGTGCGAACCCCCCGAGTGTAAGTTTCAGGCGTCCTGGCCCTTTACCCCTGAATTCTTTGGTGTGTATTTCCCAGGACTGGGGATAGTCTCTTAATTGTCCACAGCACAGTCACCAGCTTCCTGAACTGCGGTGATTCGCTTCTTTAACCCGCCGCCCAGAGCCCGTGATTTCCATCCGTGAGCCTTTAACGCCCTTCACAGCAGTGCTCTCCACTCCAGTGCAGGGCCAGACGCTGCTTCTGATGATCACACTCTGCAGCCTCCCTTGGTCTGGAGCATTTCCACAGCCTCCTTCGTCCTCTGTGACGTGGACGTTTCTGAAGTGTTCTGAAACGGGAGCCTTTCCCCGCGGGCGGGCCGGGCATCAGGAGTTCGTTCCCACGGCAGCAGCCCCCTGGCCGTCCTGCTCCCGGGGAGCCCCAGGGACACACTGCAGTGCTCCATGCTTGTCCCCTGTCTCTTTAGCTCTGTTGGCGACGACGACTGTCCCCTTGGATTTGTTTAAGAAGCAGCCTTCCGGGCCTCAGAGCTTCACGCTGACCGGTGGGTCCTCCGCAGGCTGCTCGGCGCTGGGCTCGGTCACCGCGGAGGTACGTATGCACGACGTCACTCTCCACGGGCCAGGTTCCAGCTCGGTCCACTCGAGATAAGGAGCGTCTTCATTTATGTCTGTCAGGGTCTTGCTCTGGCTTCAACGTGAAACACGGAGCTCGTCTGAGAAGAGCTGGAGTTTCCCACCAGGCATTTCTGGACCGGGACGCTCCCCGCCCACGGTCACGTTGAGTTGTCTGCCTGATGTAGCTTCCCCGGTGCCCCTTTCACGTGGGCCTAACCCAGAAAGGGCTGTTTCAGCTCAGTGGTTCTCCAGCTTCTGTTCCCATCTTTATGTGCCGCATGGATGGGCGTGAGTGTGGGTCTCACCACCCCACGTCCACACTGGGGACACCCAGTTAATCAGGACGCTAAGTGACAGCTGAAGAAGCCAGCGGTGACGGCCTGGGAAGGGAGCGCCCCTCGGCGGGCTGTCCGTCCTCGCGGACCACAAAGCACGTAACCTGCCTTCTCTGCAGTTTTCTTACGTAGAACCCAGCGAAGCAAAATCCTGGCAACTCCCTTCACCTGCTCCTGCTGCAAAGATAGAGAAAGACCGCACGGTGATGCCCTGCGGGACCGTGGTCACTACTGTCACTGCCGTGAAAACCAAGCCTCGCCTCGAAGCGGGGAGAGCCTCCCCGCTGAGCTCCGGTGAGAGCGGAGGGCGTCCTGCCCGTGCACGCCCTGGAGCCGTGCTTCCCCGCAAGCGCCGCCCGCGCTCTGTAGGCTGCGCCGCGGAAACTCCATGTGCGGGGAGAGCACGAATTGTCAGGGCGTTCGTGTAGCCTTTAGTTTTTGGACAATTATCTTTCTACCTGGTCAAATACATGACAAGCCAAAGCAAGGCTCACCCCTGTAGTATATTCTGAAGCTAAAAATCTGGGTGATAGCTGAGCCATCGAGTGCACTCCATGACATTTCCGTGGGGACAGCACACTGCCCTTAACCTCTGGCTGTGAGTGGTCAGTGCAGAGCTTCTTCTGTTAAAAGTCATTCATTTGAAGGCTTGTTGCTCAGCCACTTCAGATCCAGCCGGATTCTGTGCTTGTCCCCACAGCCACCACCTTGGGGACAACTTCTGTAGAGGTGTATGGTTTATTTATTTATTTTTTTGGAACTTATACTGTGTTCCTGCCTGAACAAAAGTGTTATCTTCCTGGAATAGATCACTTGACACGGTTTTGGAATCCAAAACAGAACGTGAAATTCTGGCTTAATTAAAAGGTTTTTGAAATTTTATTTAAACCTGGGCTTCCAATGCCCCTCTAGGGCACCCCTTCTCCACTCCCCACCAAAAAAAAAAAAAAAAAAAAAGAATAAGAGAGATTGTTAAAATATCTTGCCATTTGGCTCCTACCTTTTCCAGCCACTTGAAGCAGGGTTGACGTGAGGTGCGGTTTCACGTTCTCCTGACTGTAGAGTCGGGCACTTCGGGAGGGTCGTTATAATTAGGATTTCTCCCCGGCAGAGTCTCCCCTGAGGACACCTGTCAAGGTGAAGGTCATCGAGAAGGACATCTCCGTCCAAGCCATTCCCTGCCACGGTGCCCCCGTCAGCAAGACGTTCTCCTCCTCAGACACAGGTAACCCCAGCCACGCCCCTCAGCACCTGCGGGCCTGCCTGTCGGCCTCCCTCTCCTTGGGAAAAGGACACAGCTCCTTTTTGGGGTTTGGGGGGGTGTTTTTCATAATATGTGAAGAACTAGACGGACACAAAGGAGATCGAAGCTGATGGGAGGCTGGGAGGGGTGTTGGCTCCCTGCTCTGAGTTTCAGAGCACACTCTGCTCAGATCTCACTTTATTAACTTTATGAAGGTTATCTTGTTCTCTTGTTCAATGTGCCAGTTACATGGTTTCCATAAAATAAGTAGGACTCGGGTCACGTAATCATAAAGGCCACTTTATTTTTGTCTCCCCCGGCCCATGAAACCTACTTAAAAGGAGTTTCCCCCAGAACTCTGGGTGCAGATTGCCCACATTTCTGGTTGCTTGTGTTACTGTCTCTTGAAATCAAAGCACAGTCTAAACTGGGGGGTCAAGCATTCTCCCTTCCCTGGCCCTCTGCATCCCTGTCCCAAGGCCCAGCTCCCACCCGAGGAGCCCTCCCCACGCCCCCCCTACTGGGGGTCGGCTGTCACTTTGCCCCCCTCCACTGCCTTTGGAAGTGTTGTGTCTGTTGTCCGCAGGCCAGGACTGAAAAGTTCCTGTTCACATCCCACTTTTAATTCCAGTGTTGCTTTAATCTCACTGCATTAGAAGTAAGCTTAGCGTGAGTTTCGGTATCAGCTCTGAGTCCAGGGGACCAGGCAGGGCATCTCAGCTCCGCCGCCTACCTGGCTGCCTCACCTCTTCCCTGTTACTCAAACGAGTATTAAAACAGCACCTCCCTCAGAAGGTCTGGGGGTGATCCGCGCAATAGCGTGCGTGGAGCTCTTTGCAGGGCTTCGAGCCTCCCCGGATGGTGGCCCCGGTGTGGTTCCCCCAAGGGAAGGAACAGCTTCTGTGAACTGGCCGCCCATTACTCTGTACACTGGGGTGTGAGGTCCACCAGCCACTCCTGGGTGGGAAGAGGAGCGGTGCATTGCCTTTCAAAGTTCACGGTCTCCCCAGAGCTTAGAGGCTTTTGTTTACCTGCCTCAGTTGTTCTTCCCCTCCACGGAGTCATCACTTACGTCCAGTAAAGTGCACGATCTGAAGTGTACACCTCAGTGAGTGTTGTATCATCACAGAGCATCAGCTGTGGACCCAGGGTCAATGGACTGCAGCCTGTGGCCAACGCTGGCCCCAGCCCATCACCTGTCCTGCTCAAGCTTTCCTCTGAACCCAGCCCTGTGCACTTTTCCATATGGTAGTGGCTGCTTCCCCAATTCCGAGGCAGCATGGACTAATTGTGACAGACCAGCCGCCCAGAAAACCCCAACTATCCAGCTCTCCGGTCCTTTACAGAAAGTATTTGCCAACCTCTCCTCAAGGACCATATCTGTCACCCCAGACGTCCCTGTCAAAGTTTCAGGCTTTGCTAACGTGCCCTCCCTCTCGCAGAGCTCCTGGTGCTGACCGGCACGGACCCCGTGGCCGAAGTCGCCATCCGACAGCTCAGCGAGTCTTCAAAGCTAAAGCTCAAATCTCCACGGAAAAAGAGCACGCTCATCATCTCCGGGGTCTCCAAGGTGAGCCCCCCGTGTTGGGGCCCCAGCTCTCCACCAGCTCCAGAAATGTCAGGTCGCCTTCCTCACCAAGGAGGGGTTCTTTGTGGTGTTTACACAGCTTATCCTGTCAGTGAAGGAAACGGGAAAGTCTCTGACCGGGGATACTTTGGTGGTTGAGAGGTTACTGAATCATTTGAAGAAAAATGATTGAAACAGAAAGGCCGACATGATGTCAACTCCCCTTTGGGGACAGCACCTTAGCCCCCATCAGCACTCCATCACAGGGAGACTTCACTTTACACATTACACATTTCCAAACCATTTCCTTTTTTTTCTTTCTTTCTTTTTTTTTTTTTTTTTGCAATGAGTGTTTATGCCTTTTTGCCATCAGAGAAATGAAGCTTGTTTTAAAACACATCCCAACCCCCCATTCCTCCATTCTCCTGCTCTGTGACGTTTGTCCAGAGCAGATGACGGCTGGTAGGCCGCCCCTGGGGGACGCCAGGCAGGCCAGGCTGCTGGAGCAGCCAGCCCCTCAGGGAAGGGCCCCATGTGAGTCCCGTACTGCTCTTTAACATTGCAGAACGAACGAGGAGAGTGTGAACGGTGGGGGACAGCTGGGAGATGTGGTCGTCGAGAGGGGATGAGGAAGAAGGTGGATTTTTGGACACAGAGGGTGGGTTGATACATGAAGGCATGAGAGGGTGGGATGGGAGGGCACCGTGAAAATGGACCCCTCAGCTGCTGGGAGAGGGCCTAGAACAGGTCCTGGGAGGTGCGAAAGGTCAGTCACCAGTGTTGGCATGGTACCTGGAGAGGTCCAGGTACTTTGACCAGCATCACCAGGTGATGCCACTGGGTTTCCAGCATGCACTTCCAAAGGCAGCCAGCAGGGGCGATGGTGTCTCTGGAAGCCCCTGGCCCAAAGATTGGGTTTTCTTTAGGATGAATAAATGAGTGAAATGAGAATAAGGCTCCTCGAGGCTTTCTCTAAGGTTTTATTTTAGAATCACTGGGATTTCAACATCTAATGTATCCGACTGATTGTATTTATCTTTTTTACTGATGCTCAAATAGTCCCAAACTGAGTCTGGGCACTTCTGACTCGAGTCAGAAAAGGGTGGTTGTCAGCTGTCACTGAGCAGACTCTCGTGTGCACCTGCCACACAGGTCCAGACAAGCAGCGCAGCCCCCCAGCGAGTCCCCTGTGTCCCCGCAGCCCCTCTCCCACCCCCAGCCCCGTAGGTTTAGCACCTGCATGTGCTTTGCACGTGAATGTAGGGCTTAGGACGAAAGTGCGTGCTGATCCATTCTGCCTGCAAGAAACACAGAAACGCTGTAGGGACAAAGGTTAAAGGGCAAATTGAGTCTGGGGCTCCGGAGCTCCCTTCTCTGCCCCGTGTGCTCTCCTGTGCTTAGAAGGATGCCCTGCCCACACACGCGTCCAGCCGCCTGGCTGCCGGGGGACGGGCCTTAACTGCTTCCTCAGCACCTTCCAGCCTGCGAACTCGGGCGGCCCTCTGCCGTGGGAGACCTGCTCACTGGCTGTCATCCCGCGTCTCCTTAGCTGCCCCTTGGCCACTTGGGCGTCTGGCTGACACTGCAGTGGCCAGTCGGGTGTTTGGACGGGATGTTAATGCTTTCCCCCGCCCGCCGCTCCTTCCGAGTATCTGTGTGATCTTCCCTCACCCTCACTTCTCCTCTCGCCCCCGGACAGACCTCGCTATCTCAGGACAGCGACGCCTCCCTGATGCTGGACTACGCGGCCTCCATGCACAGCGCCCACCAGAAGGACGGCCCGGACAGTCTGGGGGCGGAGGTGGCCCCTGCCCCGCCTGAGGAGGAGGAGGGGGCCTCGGCCGGGGCCCTGCCGGCCCTGGAGCCTCAGGAGAGTGAGCTGGACTCCTGGGACTTGGAGAAGGAGCCCCAGGCCGGGGCGTGGGGTGGGCAGGCCTCGCCTGACCCCGAGGGGGATGAGCTGTCGGAGAGCTCCCTAAGTGTGTCGGAGCTGGAGCCTGGCACCACCAAGAAGCATAAAGGTACAGCCCTCCCCTCCCCCACCTGCCCCCACGCCCCTCCACCCCACGGCTCTGCCCTTCTGCTGGTGTCCAAGCTAAACCAGTTCCTGCCCTCTGCTTCATTCCCCGTATCCTCCACAAAGGCATCCCACCCTCAGCCCCACGCCCATGAAAACACCTGCACTGAACATTTGAGCCCATTTAGAGCGCGGAGGCGGGGGTGGGGGCCCTATACAGAATCCTCCCGAGGGTGAGTGGCTGAGTCACCTCTCTGCCTTTGGAGAGGCAGTTTGTATTCATGGCTGGAGGCGCTCCTTACCCTGTCTGGGCACCCCCCCCCCAAGCAGAACTATCCAGAGCATTGAGAGGGGTCACCAAGAGCCAGGCAGAGACTGGGGTTCCCTCAGCTGCGGAGACGGGCACCCCTACTCCTGTGTGCCTCTCTGAGTCTTTCCTCCAACTGAAACCAAGCCAGACCTCCCGACTCGAGCCGAGCCTCACAGGGGCCACAGGGAGAGGGGCCCCCTAGAAAACTACCTGGTTCCCTGCTCCGTGTGCGGCGAAGAGGTGATCGTCGCGGGAGGACGGGGGTGTTTCCCACGAGCACCAAGTCAGTGCTCGGCATCCGTAAACGTCGTCCGTGCGGGCAGTTTTACCCAGACGGCGCTTTGGCACAACGGTGACCTGAAGGTGTTTGCCCGGGGAACGCGGCCCGGAGGCTGGGGGCCAGTCTGGCCGTGAGCCCTCAGGACTCGCCGAGCCTCGGCTTTCTCCTCCAGAAACAGGGACGTGCCCACCCACCGTGTGTGCCCACCTCCCAGAAAACCCCATCAGCCAGGCAGTACCAGGAGGTCCCAGTGCAGAGGACAGGGCAGGGGGGCTGGGGCAGGCGTCAGAGCTGAGCCTGGGGGCACGGCTCCTCGCTGGGTCCCGACTCCCCGAGAGCGTAGGTGTTAGGAACCTCAGCCACTCAGGGTCTGGATCCTGGGGGGGCTGTCCTTCCTTCTGCTCCTTTGCTCTTGGTGCCGCAGACCAGGGATTCCTTCTTGGGTGACTATGCCCCCTCCCTGGGGGACACTGGCAGCATCTGGAGAGGGTTTGGGCTGTCTCAGCTGGGAGTTGGGGGCACTGCTGGCATCAGGCGGGTAGAGGCCAGGGTGCTGCTCCCCAACCCGCAGGGCACAGGGCGGCCCCGTGCACAGCACCATGTGGCCGACGGGTCCATGGCGCCATGCTGGAGAGCCTGACTGCAGGGGCCTACCTCCCGCCTCGCCTGCCTCCCACCTGTTGGCTTCCCGCCTCTCCCCCGTGAACCCCCCTTCGTGGAAGCAGAAGGGGCAGATGGGGGAGGAGTTGGAGTTAGAAGAGGAGGAGAGAGGGAGGAGGGAGCGGATTCTCAGACGTGATTTCTGGACCCTGGGATGAAGATGGAGTCTGTCTCCTGCTACCTGGGCTGGGGCCTGGCCCCGAGGGCACGTCAGGGTGATGGAGGGCAGTTTGTGAAGCTGTGACCAGATCCTTGGCGCACATGATGGGAAAGGCGGTCTGGCTGCTGCTTCTCACCCCTGTCCTGGCCTTTGTCTTGGGGCCAGAACAGCCCACGGGGGCTTCCTGCATCTGAGGAAGGCAGGTGGGCACTGTGAGAAGTAGAAACGGGGGTCGTGTGGGGCGCCCTTTCCTCTCCATTCTGTCACCTCCTCCCGCTGGACCAGCCGTCCGTCCCTTCTGCTCACAGAACCCGCCGCTCCCTCCTGCCACCTCTGTTCATTCTGAAAGGCGGAGCCTCGCTGACCCAGGCCCATCCCGAGACCACTGTTCCTCCATCCCCTCCCTCCCTCCTGCTTCTCCTTCCAGGGTTTTCCCTTGGGTCTCCATCCTTGCTGTGTACTGGCCACCCTGCTCCTTCCCTGCGATGACACCCTCAAACAGGTGGGGACCTCGGTGCCAGCAGGTGTGCCTTGTGCCCCACCCGGAGGCCCGGCTGTGGGACCGGGCGGGGGTGCTGAGCGCTGCACAGATCTGGGATTTTTTAAACAGACACACTTGGCAGCATTTAAAAAACTGCTTTTCTTCCAGTGTTTTCTGAGAGGTATGTGCTCAGCATCTCTATGAGCTGTTGTCAGAACCTCAGATGACTTTGCAGTTGGGGTGCCAAAGAGTTTTCATTTTCCACCCAAAAATTTCCAAAACCGGTGATTCAGGGGGCAGCTCTGTGGAGTTTCTTCTCACTTTTAAAGTCAAGCCAGTTTTCTGGCTTAAGAACCACCTGTATCTCCTGATGTAGGAAGGAGCTGGCAATAGGTTTCCGAGTCTGCTTCCCTGCTTACAATTCTCCTGGATTTTCTCTGGTCGGAAATGTACGTGTTGTGAGGATGCAGGAAATGCAGCCCCAAGTCTGGGTCTATTTTCAGCTTCACGGAGTGTCGACTTGGTTGCACAGCAACACGCGTGCACTTAACCCGCCCCAGCTTGACACTCACAGGTGCCGAAGACGGTCCATTTCATGTTCTGTGTGTTTTTACTACCAGTAGGAACAAAAATATTGGTGGAGCCATTGGAAAATATTAAAAAGTAAAAAGAAAAAAAAAACTACGCCAAGCGCTCTGCACAGGAACGTCATATGTGGTGTAAGGTGAATGCTTCAGACTCTGACCGTCTTGCATTCTGATTTTGCTCTTGCAAACTTTTCTTTTCACCTCTCCCTTCTCTCCGCCTCCTGCGCATCCCCTTTAACCTAAGAGGATCGCTATGCCAGCCAGAATTAATTGCCTACACAGTAAGTTATTTTTGTTTTATATGTGTTTTTAAATTAAGTATAGCCTTGCTATGAGAAAAGCCCGTCTCCTAACCGAGCCAGAAGTTAACTCCCCCTCCCCTCCCCGCCTTTTTCCTCGTGTCCCTCCGGCTTCCAGTCTGACCCTCCCAGGATGCTGGTTTGCCCGTTTTCCTCCTTCAAAGCACCCTGGTCAGGTGGCACGTCACCTTCATCGCGGCCGGGCCGGGGAAGGTGTCCCTCTGCTCCCCGATGCGACGAAACAGCCTCACAGTCAAGTACATACAGACCAGCTCCTTTCAGTGTCCTCAGTTCTAAAAAAGCCGTTACTTCTGTGAACGGGCCATCTGTGGTTCCACTTGAAATCTGAAGCTGCTTTGGGGCAGCAAACTGCAATTTATAAGGTTGCCTTTGGCCACTGTTTCCCTCTGTATCAGATTTTAAGGCGCAGTCTTCGATGTGCGAGTTATGTCTGTTAGACCCTGTGGAGACCAGTGGGCATGCATTTGGGGCTATTTGCAACATGAAGGCTGTACTTTAGAATAGTTATTTTTAATCCCTTCACATACTGTTTATACTTCATCCTTGTAACTTTTTTTTTTCAATCTTGCTAGAACCAAGGAAAGATTTTTTTCTCTTCCCCGTCCTGTCTAAGATTTTGGGGTTTTTTTTGCCTCAGATGGCACATAACCTGTTGCCAGATTTGACCTTCAGGAGTCCTTAAGGAGGTGAGTGAGATCTGAGTCTTGCTTCTTGCCTGTCGGTGTGGGTGATGTGGCCTGGAAAAAAGGAGGTGAGCTTATGGAATCCAAGCGGCCCCAGCTCCCCTCACCCCACTGAGGTGAATTTCCCCACTAGCAAAGGGTGACAGATTCCGTGCGCCCAGAGGCAAGGGTGACATACCAAACTATTAGTTATTGTCTCGGTCGGGGTTCTCCAGAGGAACAGAACCAACAGGTTTTCGAGTTCGAGGAACTGGACCACGCAGTCGTCGGTGCCGCAAGGCTGAGATCTGTGGGCCAGGCCAGCAGGCCAGGGGCGAACCAATCAGGAGCTGATGGTGTGGTCTTGAGGCAGAATTTCTGCTCTGGGAACCTTCGTTTTGGTCCTTTAGGCATTCAGTTGATTGGATGAAACCCACCACGTTATCCTGGGTCATCTCCTTTCGCCCAGGCCACCTGATGGTTGATGTTAACCTCGTCGACCACGTGCCTTCCAGCAGCACTCAGATTAGTGTTGGCTGGAATCGCCAGGTGCACTGGGCAGACTGGTACCGTCTCCGTTAGCCCAGGTCGCCCCCTGTGATATCACCTCCCAGCAGACGAGAGGTGTGCTCGCCCGTCTGAGCTGCGACCCCGCACCCACTGTGGCCTGGCTGCACCGGCGTCCACTGAGCACACCTGTGCTGTGTCCTCCCAGCATCATTTACCCCAAAGGTCATGGTGATTTAGTGGCCAAATTACAACGGACATTAACATTTTCATTTAGAAATGAAGACAGCGTAACCTCTGTTAATGCTGGTCATTCCTCATGTTTGATGAGTGAAACTGTGGGCCCTGGAGATGGGCTCACATCGCTAGAATGTCCTATCCTGCCCGCACTGCCCACGGGCCTCCTGAGAAAGTCGCATCATTCTGGAAAGCCTGTCTGAGGCCCTGCCTGAGTGCCGGGCTCTGCTCTGCCATCCCTCTGAAAGCAGTGTCCACCCTGCCTTCCGGAGGCCTCTCCAGTGGCTGCCCACGGACGGGACCTCCAGACCCCCACCCCTTCCAGCTCAGACACCATCCTTAGCAGCACTGAAGACCAGGAGTGACAGCCCAGCTTTGCAACTTGGGCCCCCGTCGGTAGGACAGAGCACATCGCATCTCCGAGTCTCTGCTTCCTCACTTGTCAGCGAAGGATGAGGTCACCCTCAGAGGTTGTCCAGACGTAAGCAGGGCTCGGGGCCTCTAATTTGCAAACCTCCATCCCTCCCCTCACATGACTCTTCTCTGTCCAAGAACCGATGTCCCCCAGAAGCCTTGACAAGTCGTGTCAAGTTAGGGGAGCGCAGGCCTGCTGAGCCATGCAGATGACTTCGGGACGATTTGCACCTGGGTACATGTGGCGTCATCCTGTCCCAGCATCAACACTGAACAGGCAGAGCTGACCCCGCCGCACGCCCGTTCCAGAGGGCGTGAGTGAGGACGAAGAACAGAGAGACCCCGTTGCGGGCCTGTAGGGGCAGTGCACATCTGCAGGCATGCAGCTGGCTGGAGCAGGGATGCTCCGGGAGCAGGCAGGCCTTGGACGTGGGTGAAGCCACCAGCAGTCATTTAAACGACGTGGCAGATGGTCTCCCTGCTCTGCCAGCTCTGTTCCCAGGGGGGAAGTCCTTGATGTTTTAACTTCCTGGGGCAAGAATTTGAAGTTTAGGCATTTAAAGCACAACGTCATTTAAACAACCTAAAGCGATGGCTCGGATGCGTGCAGAGTCCCTTTGGGAAGAGGTCTGAGCGCAGCCACCCCCGGCCTGGCCCCACGTTCTGGCTTCTCTCTCAGTCCGGTGCAGAGCTGGACTTCCCGGCAGCAGGTGCTGTGCCTGCAGGGCGGGCTGCCCTCGTCCCCTGCCCCCCCATCCCACGCAGCACCCCTGAGACATCTAAACATGGAGGGCATCACAAAACCAAGTGAAGGGAAGTGAACGTGCTGCCAACTTTCTGCTCTCCGGTCTGGTCCCGGGGCTGACGTCTGCGTCCTTAGCAATGAGGTCCCGCACTCCAGGCGCTGATGGCATCTGACCTGACCCCGGCAGTGGTTTCCAGCTGCACTAGAGGGACCTGGGATCCCCTAGAAGGTGCTGATGTCAGAGTGTGTCCCCAGAGCCCATCACATCAGATTCTGCACAGCTGGGCCCGGCCATCTGCAGTTTTAAAAGGCTGCCGCCCGCCTCCAGCATGTCTTGGGGCTGAGAACACCACTCTGCTGTGAGCCCCCTGCCTCGATCTTCCTCGTGGCATCCAGGGTCCAAGGATAAACAGGAGGACGTGGCTGGCGCTTCAGGACCCTCATCTGAAGTCATACCTCCCCTCCCCCTTCTGGATTCCTGGGGTGGCCGTAACCACAGATGGGGTGGTTTAAACGACAGATTTCTTCTCTCTCAATTCCGGAGGCCGGGCATCTAAGACCAAGGTCTGGGCAGGGCTGGCTCCTCCGGAGGCTGAGTGGGAGAATCTCTCCCCCAGCTTCTGGGGGTTAACCATCTTTGGGGTTCCCTGGCTTCTAGAAGCATCACCCCGATCTCTGCCGTCATCTTCTCAGGGTGTCTCCCTGTGTGCCTGTCTGTTCAGATGTCCCCTTTTTATAAGGACACCAGTCATATTGGACTGGGCTTGTTCTGATGACCTCACTGTAACTTCATCGCCTCTGTAATAACCACATCTCTAAATAAAGTCACGTCCTGAGGCCCCCAACATAGGAATTTGGGAGGGACATGACCCAACCTGTAACACCGCCCCTGCTCACGCTGCAGACCCTGGCTCCAGTCCCCGCCTGAAGTTCAGCGCAGGGACGTGAAGTGGGCTGTACAGGTGGCGGCTTCCCCAAGAGATCTTCACTGCCCGGCCTCCACATCCCTAGCTGTGCAGCTGACCCGAGGCTGGACTGGTCTGTTCCCCTGCCCACGCTCCCTCCCCCTGGGGAGATCGGGGTGGGGCGTGGGGTTGGAGAGTCCATGTTAACCGAGTGGATCCCCCAGACCTTCCTTCCTCCCCTCTGCTCCGATGTGACAGCCCCACACTTAGGTGCTGGTTGGGAGCTCCAAGCTCAACCTAAAGCACATACCTGTAGGTCAGAAATGCCTCCCAGGTTCCCCCAACCTGAGGTTCTGGTCGGGCTGGGAGGCCCCGGGGCATTTGATAAGCTGAGTGCTTCACCAGTGGGCATCACTGCGTCCGCCCCACCAGCCAGACTCTGCAGTCCTGCCCTGTCGGTGATGGTTCCTGCCGTAACACACCCCTAACTGGTGATTCCTTTGGGATACGCTGCACCTTACAGGGATGGGAACAGCCCCGGGAATGCAGCCTTTCAGGCCTGTGACAGGAGCAAAGCCAGTGACACTTCTGTACTCACCCTCCTGTTCCGTTCCCTTCCTTGCCGCCCTGAAACCCCCTGCACGCTGCCTCCCGACTGTAGATAGTCGTAAAAAATGTCCAGAGTTTTCATGATAGGTTGATTGTGTCCAGAGAGAAAAGGAGAAAAAAGTCTTTTTGGCAGCTTTGACCAAATTAAATTGGGCCCATTCCTCGGAGCTGTTGAGTCTCTGAGTTCTGCTGCTTCACCGGGCAGGCAGGTCAGGGGAGCTCCTCCCCGAGGCCAGGTCTAGGAAGTGGCCTCTTAAAGTCCCTGGCGATGAGTGGCAATCACGCAAAGGTCCGGGGAGGGGCGGGGTCAGATTCCACATTGTCCGAGCATTTCACGGAGAACAAGGCGGTGCCCTGCAGCCTCCCGTCTGAATAAGCCTGGATGGCTATCTGTGTGTGTCGTGCTATCGCAGTATCTGTTGGATCTGTGTTATGAAAAGAATAAATTGCTGAATTCGCCCTAAAGCTCCTTGTTCTGACGGTCAGGTATGTCTTCTTTCAAAGTCATCAACACCTTCAGGCAAATGATAATGGATCTCACAGCCCGGCTGGAAAGGCCTCCGGACCTTGCCGGGCCTTGTCAATAGCACGTTGAGCTAATGTGTGAGGTGTCAGCGGGTGAGTGGGTTCCGGCCGCTGCTGCGCGGGCTTGCGTTTGACCTTCTTGGAACCGTTGCTGTTGAAATTACTGCCTCTGCTGAGTTGCCTCTATTCCACGTCCCACTGCTGGACATCATACACAGACAGGTCAAAGCAGCAGACGGAGCGGAGGCTCTGTAGGTCAACCGTGATCGAGTGAAAGACATTTCCTGTGACTCAGCCTGATGTACGTTGGATCTGGAGTCAGAGAGCTCTTACCCCCCAGAAGAATAAGTGTAATTTAACTTCCCCAAGAAAGTGGACACCACTGTTCTCAGAGCCCTTCATCTGGCTTTAGTGGCGTGAGCACCCTTTCTGGGGCGCATGGCACTCCTTTATGCCCGTCTAAATGAAGGGGAGTGGGTAGGCTGCGGGACACCAGGAAGTCCGGATCTGAGTGCCTGCCCTGGGAATGGACCCCAAGGACAGCGCACCTCACTGCTCCCGCGTTCGCGTTTTAAGCTTCTCTCTGTGCCTTGGAAGCCTGAGTGCTGTGCACACACCAGACTCCAGCTGTCTTTGTGGTGCCAGCAGCGAGGGCTCACCTTCCTCATTAGAGTCGTCTGCGCTGCCCTCTTTCTTCCCCCGGGCTCGTCGCCCGGCGTCCCTCGCCCAGCACCCTGACCCTGTGCCTTGCTCTTGCAGGAGGGATTTTTAGGAAAGGCGCCAAGCTGTTCTTCCGCCGGCGGCACCAGCAGAAGGACCCCGGCCTGAGCCAGTCACACAACGACCTCGTGTTCCTGCAGCAGCCGGAGGGGGCGCGGAGGAAGGGGGCGACCCTTGCCCGGATCCTGAACAAGAAGCTGCTGTCCAGGCATAGGGGCCAGGGCACCGTGAACAGCGTCCCCATGGACCCCTGCCCGTAGCCCCCTGCACCGCCAATGCTGCAGACGCGCACCCACCGGAACCACCCGCCGGGACCCCGCAGGAGGGCCAGCCAGCTGTCAGACGGCCGCCAGCTCTAGCTGGGTTTTTTCCAACAATTTCATCTTTTAAAGGGGGAAAAAAAATCTGAGTCTCCAGCCAGGAGATCTCCCCCAGAAAGAACTGACAAAGCCGTTTGCCACCAGAAGCCACGAGACCCAGCAGCTCCACCGCGCGGGCTGTGCTCACGTGTGAGGGTGGAAGTTAAACGCGAGAGGCGTATTTACAGGGGGACCCACAAAACTCCCTCTGGTGGACTGTGGACGGGCAGGTCGAGGGCCCTGACCTCCGCCCTCTGTGCTCTAACAGGTGTCATTTTAGGTCCGTGCCTGGATCGCGTCACAATGAGGAGGCTCCCTCTGTGCTGTCACTGTGAACAGAATGGATGGTCAGCTCTCCGAACGGGCTGCTCAGAATAAAAAGTGCAGCCCGCCTGCGAGTACTGAGTACTGAGAGGTGGGACAGAGGCAGGACTTTTGGGAAACAGAAGTTGCTGTAGGAACGGAAACACTCAGACAAATGTAGGAAGACATTTGCCTTTGATATTAGCCATATAACTTGAAAAATTATGCAAATACTAAATATATTCTATGCATATTATGCTGAACACTTTTCTAAGTTTACTTTGAGCCTATTTGCAAGTGGGAGATGTATTAATTCTTATGTGGTTTTTACATTTTTCTCTACAGCATCAAAAGCTCTAATAATAGCAACAGAGCCATCAACACATGGACGTTCTCATGCCGTCGGCGTCCTCGCGAACGAGAGCCGCGAGCCTGTTGGAGGACGTTAGGGGCAGTGAGCGACAGCTCGTAGGACCTGCTACCCACATGTGCATGGTTTTTCTTTTGTCCGAGGTGGGTTTGCCAAACGTTGCCAATAGCTGAAACCAAGTACTTTCAGGGCAAGAGAGGAAATTACTTCATGTCTCAGGTGTGAGTCTTAGGAATGGAAGTTCAGTAACAAATGAGCCAAATGTGCATCAGGTCCTTTTTATGAGCTGGTCGGAATCGGCTGTGGACGGTGTGCTTATCACAGCTTGGGATGCTCTTGCTTTGACTGCCAGTGGACAAAAACGGTAAGCTTGACACAGGACTTCAATACCCCCGTGTGTCTTCCAAACCACTTTCCTCATCAGCGCGCCTTTCTGCCAGGTTTCATTCACAATTCTCACATCGTCCATTCCTTCTGGAAGAGCCACTTTTAGGGGACGTGCTTATTGAAGAACACTTGTCATCAGGGTGAAAGGTGTTAAGTAAGATTCATTTTCCTCCAATAAGATTTAAAGTCTACTAGGAAAATGTGGCTTCCGTCACGGGTGTGAAATTGAGAGCGTCCCTTCTTCCGGGTGCTTTTGTTAATCCTTAAGCAGATATTTCAGGGTAATCGAGCTGTGGGGGAACGAAAACCTTTGTAAAAACCAAAATTGCAGAATTTCGTCTTTTCTTCTTTTTTTTTTTTTTTGAGGACGAGATTAGAAAACTACATTAAGAATTTTATTTTTAAATACATTCTTAAAAATTCTTAGGTGTCCCAAGTATTATCAAGTGACTGTAAAATGACTTTTTCACCATATTTTGCTTTTAAAGGTTATATTTCAATTGTAATCATTGTAAACTAGCACCCGGCTGTCCAAACTATCGTGTGTTACCACCAAGTTAGTCCCCACAGGTCAGCAGTCCCTGCTAGGCTTGTGGAACCAACGGTTTTTTTCATGTTCTGTTTGACTTGACGGGTCATTGTTCTCTCTCCTGGTCAGCAGAGCCGTGACATTCCAGGATTGATTCTAGTTTAATTCAAATTTCAGGTACTGATTAGAGGTTTTTAGTACAGGTTTTTGTTCATTTGATTTTGAAATTCAGCTGGATTCCATTTATTCGAGCGTGAAGATGTTGGGGTTTTAGATTCAACTTTCTCGCTCTAAAAAATGTCTTAGCCATTCCCACTCCTGTTTGACTCCGTGAGCGTCCAGTTCACCGTTTAACACCTTCCTCAAGAGCTCTGCTCTCAGGCCCCTCGTGACTGGAAACCTCTCTGGGGTCCTGGGACGGTGTCGGGGGACCTGCGTCCGCCCGGTGTGTGAGGAGCACGGGGATTAACACGAGGGAGAGTGTCGCCGGGGAGACGTTCGTGCCCGCCGGGTGTACTTGGGGAAGCTGGTACATCTGAGTGGATCCAGAAGTTCACCCCCAGGACGCACAGACATAGCCACAGTCAGATGGCTTTTCCGGAAGTTACGGAGGTCACTAACGGAGCAGGAGATACGACAAGCAAACAGAAAAGCGGGGTCAGGAGAGCACCGTGACAACATGGGCTGCACCGCTGCTGCGAACGGTTCCTTCCCGAGCTGTGGACCCAGGTTTGTTTTTTTAAGTGGTGTAGGGTATTTATGTTAAAGTCAGTGTCGCCAAGGCCGAACGTCAACTAGGATGGCACACCGAATACAAAACGTGCTAATTTGTGAGTCACCTTATTCCCTTACCTTTTCCACACGCCGGAGTGGTTTGAGGGCTTTTGGTTTTGGTCTTCATGAAATTTTTGCAGAGTGGTGTTTTAAAAGCTATTTCTCCTGAACACTGATATTAACGTGTGTCTGGATGTCTGGAACCAGCTGCTCATGCTGGGGTTAACGAGCTGGCAGCACTCTGGTTCGTATAAGGACGCGCCTGTGTTCTCTGTGGAGGAATGAAATGGACCTTTAAGTGTGTGTGTTTTCACGGCATTTACAGAAGTACCCGTCTCACCATCATGCCAGGTGAAACCTGCTGTGAGGAAGAAGGTTTAGACCCAGCACTATTTAAATCCAGGTCTCAAGTTGAAGGTCAAAAGCAGCACTGGATTCCCAGAGACGGCTCCCCAGCCCATCACCACCAGCCAATCACAAGTTGGGCGCCTGCCTAGGTTTCTGATTGGTTTTACTGGCCACATCTCTAGAAGCTGCAAATTTTTCTTCTTGAGCAGAAAGGAAAAGATGAATTTACGCAGCTGCCACAAAATTCCAATGTTTTCTGATTTATAATCTCACCATTCTTGGTCTTGAAACCTCAAAGCATGAGTTGGTGGACGCTGGAAGTCAGAACATTTAACTCTACCAGATGGAGGACGGGTCTCAGCACTGGCCTGGACCCTGACAGCAGACCCTGCCTCCACCCCCTCAAACCCACCAAGGTGTGATGACCAAAGCCAGCGGCACGGGGACACCAACACTGCTAAGTCCTGTGCAGCAAACTCAGGTTACAGCTATCCGGTTCCTTCTTTTTGGCACTCCTACTTTGCGTGTGAGGAGGCAGTCGAGGTAACATGACCTCGCCCCGTTCACCGTTCACTCACCTCCCAGCTAGCCAGCGACGTGCCATTTATAATTTAGGCTTGTGGGTTTTTTCCCCCAATATCATATCAAAGCTACATATTTTTAAAGAAAATAAAAGGCGGTCCGGGTATGTGGAGAGGTTTGACTTGATGACCCTTGTCGTGATGCATGTACAAAACAACAACTGTATCCCGGGCAGCGCGGTCCGCAGCCCGCGTCGACCCTGTGCGGCTGGGTTCGTTCGGAGATGTGGCTGGAACACGAATGGTCTTTGAAGGAAATAAAGGGGCACACAGAACACTAGACACCGAGTTGTTTGTGCTGAGTCCTGTGCTGTCCCCGCAGCCCAGCAGCCTCTCTGAGGGTCCCAGAACCGGCGTCTTTCATCAGGCGCCTCGGCGGTCACTGCATGTGGCCGCCACGGTCAGCGGGCATCACGGAAGAGCCCTCCTGCTAACGGTCTTACAGGATCTTTCAGTTACTCAGCGCCTGTTTGAGGCCTGGGGGTAAAATCACGTGCTAGAAAGCCAAGGTGTCCAGTGAGCTTCCGGGTCCTGGTGAGTTGTAGCCGCTACCAGTCATGGGCTGCTTGCCCTGGGTGCCCTAGCGGCCGTGTGACCCCGTGTGACCCCCAGGGACCTTCTGAGGAGTGCTGTCCCCTCGCGAGTGAAGCCTTCATCCCTCCATCACCTCGTTGTTATCGCCCCGCCCCAGCGGTCACCCGAGGGTGGGTGCAGCGTGAGGTTGGAGGGGCAGGTGCTGGGCAGGGTCCCAGGAGGGCTGGGGTGTCTTGTGCCAGCCCCGCAGGCCTCGCGTCTCTTTTTTGGTGATCAGTTTCCTTCAGTTTCATCCCCCCTGCTCTGCCCAGGGGCCCAGCACTTAGAGATCAGGGCCCTGGCCCCCGGCCCTTCTCTCAGAGGTCCCAACCATGCCCATCCTTTAGGAGGTGGAGTGGTCACTTGGGAGCCACGTCTGATGCACACTGTGCATTTCCAAGGAAGAGTCTCCCCGTGGAGAGCCCCAGCATTAGCAGGGCTTGGATTCCAGAGTCTGCTCTGGACGTGGACGGTGGCCATGGCACGGCATCTTGGTTGGGATTAAGGTGTCCCGGGGCCTGGGCTGGAACTGCTGCTTCCTGTGTGGCCGGCGGTCCACTCTGTGCTGACGCTCCAGGAGGAGTGTGGATGGACTTGCTGGATGGCCGGCTTCCCTAACCCGACCTCCTGCCGGCCACTTGTAGGTGCGCGCCGTGTTCGTGCCAGTCCCATTTACACAGCTCAAGCCACCTTGGTCATTCTGGAATGCGCCCCCCTTGTCTCCAGCGCACACCCCTCCCCATTCTCATGATCTAACCGAACACAAGCCCTGCCTTCTCCGTGAGGTGCCTGGCCACCAAGGATGCCCAGGGCGCTTCCATCAGCACCCTGCAGTCCCTATCACTTGGCCCTTCTCACTCTCTCGTAGACTTGTACCCTGGTAAGAATGTAAGTGCCCGTATCCCCTGGGTTCCGGGTGATGCCCGCTTAGAGCAGTAATGGGCATCAGCTGGAAGCTTTATATAAATAAGCTTGTCCGGGAAGTCTGCTTATACCCATCCTGCCCCACTCATCGGGCCCAGGGTCAGAGCTGGACCTGGAGGGCGTGCACAGGACAAAAAACATGCTGTTCTTGACCTCAGTCTCCCCCTGCAAATACAAGGCACTGTGCGTGTATGTTAATAAGTAGTTCATAAAAAAGAAAGGCAGCTGGCTCACCACGGAGGACTGGACACCAGGATGGATGGGCTAGCGCAGCGCCTGCCCTCAGGGAAAGCTGCAGGCCAGACCCTCTTCCCATGGAGACTCTCTCACCTCGCCCACAGCTCACCTCCGCCCTGTGTCAGGGCCTGCAAACTGCCAAGCTGTGCCCTGCCTGTGCCGGGCATTCAGAACTGCTGACTACACTGATGTCACCAGCATTTGCAGTCAAGGCGGCGCTTGCTCAGGCTTTGGGCTACTTGGTGTTTTAGAGAAATACTGGGAGAGAAAGACTAGCGATCACAGTGATAATAATTAACCCTAACTGAGCACTTACAGCGTGACAGGGATTTTTCAAAGTGTTTGACACGTGTTGACTCCTACACTCTTTGAGTGATGATCCGGTTCAGTTTCACGGGTTAGGAAACTGAGGCACAAGGGGGTTAAGGAAACTTGCCCAAGTTCACAAGCTGCTAAGGGCAGAACCAGAATCTGAGCGCAGGCGGTCTGGCTGGAGAATCCCTGCTCGTGACCACGAGTCTCTACCTTGTGTCAAATGGAGAGACAGAGGACTGTGGCCTCATATAGACTTTCCTGAACTTTAACGCGCTGTTACAGGTGAGAATGATGGAACGCGCTACTTTGCTCATAGCAGGAATTAGATTATTTGCTGATTATGTCCCTCTTTCTCTGGATGGGCAAGAATTAAGCCAGACTGAAAACAAAAGCTAGACGTGGTGTAGAGGAGCATCTTAGGATGTGTGCATCCGTGACGTCCCCTGACAAAGGAGGTTTGTATTTAAATTAACGACAAACCAGAGCTGATGAGACACATTAGTTGGAAAGCCCACGTGTAAGGCAGGCCAGTGACAGGCTGAGAGCATCACCCTCAGCGTGGCGCCACAGGGCAGAGTGATTACATCTTAGTGCCACAGCTAGTCTGTTTGGGAAGGAAAATCCACTAACTGAAGCTCTTCTGTTTAAAATCCTCTCAGTAAATTTTTTAAAATTTCAAGCCTACAGAATAACCTACATACCTTCACCTAGATTCACTAGTTTTGCTACATTTGCTCTATCCAATCATCTTTCGATCAATCAATTGTAGTTTGAAGGCTTCATTTTTCACCCTAAATTCTTCAGAAGGCATTTTTCTAAGAACCCAGGCATCCTCATTATTATAATTCAATGCAGTTATCATGCTTAGGAAATTTGACATTAATGCAACACTATTATCTAGCTTCACAGTCCGTATTCACATTTCTCCAACTGCCTCAGTAACATCCTTTATGGATGGTTTTTCTGCCTGGGATTCAGGGAATTCCTGCTGCATTTGCTATCAATGAGAATTTGGCACCTTCAGCAACTCTGAGCGACACAACTTTTTTAACTTTAGATTTTGGATATAAATCTGCCTTAAAAGGAATTATTTCCAGCCCTCATAGCTGAAAAATTCTGAACACTCTCAGAACTCTTTTGAAGATACAATGGCATTTGGGAACGTGGACCCCAGCCCTGTGCTGCGCGCATTGCCATGAGAAATGGCTTTAGGTGGGTTGAGGTCTTGCCTGCTTTGTTCTTCACTCTTGCTCTGACCTATCACTTTTTCCTGTAAATGACCTGCTTTCGTGCACAAATGCCAGTACCTATTTGGTGTGCAGAGACCAGAGAACCAGCCATCTGGGCATGAGAATTGTAAGTGAAGTCACTAGAGGGCTGTGTAGGTGGAGAGGCGGTGCAAGTTGGCCATTGTGGTCAGTTTGGGGCTCCTGGGAGTTGGTGTGCATTTGGGCAAAGACCTGAATGATGGGGAAATGGTGGTGGGGAACCTGGGACTGTGTTCCAAGATCTTGAGAACAGAAGGCCGGAGGGAGGCTGGGATTTCACAGCTGGGTGGGGCACGAGCAGGGTGCAGGTGAGGGACCACAGGTGAGGTGATCAACAAGGTGTGGGAGGCCACAGTTCAGACCTACCTGTGAGTGCCCTGGGAAGCCACTGCAGGATGTCCCGGGACAGGGTGGGGTGGGGAGATGAGCCCAGCAGCGCATCGCGCTAGGCGGGCGGGCTCTCTCCCGCTCCCTGTGGACCTGCCCTTCCAGTGGGTACTTACGACCAACCTCATACGCAAACCAGTTCACACAAGTGAGTCTGGCTGTGGGACAGATTCCTACAGGTGGGGCTCCTGCACCAAAGGCTATGTGCACCTTGAATTTCTATGGATATTAATAAATGGCCAGGGCAGAGGCTGTTCATCAATTCTCCCACTTGGAAAAGATGAGACTGCGTGTTTCTCTACAGTCTCTTCACAGTCATGCTATTAAACTTTAAAAGTCTTTACTAATGTAATAGGTAACAATTATCTCACCATAATTTTGCTTTCTCTTATTACAGTATAGTTGACTAGCATCTCACATGCTTAAGAGCCACTGTATTTTCTCTTCTGTGAACGGTCTGTAGACTGTTCATTTTTCAGTTATTTATCTTTTTCTTATCGATTCTTCAGAGCTTTACATGTATGAGGGGGACGAATCCTTTCTAATATCAGTTTCAAATCATTTCCCCCATTTCATCCCCTGACTTTATTAATGAAGGCTTTTGCCAGGCAAAAATGAACAAGACAGCTTACATCTTTGAATGTGACAGCACAGGACTAGATAAATGATCCTTCTAGCCCCCATATTTCTAATACCCTGTGGTCTCTTGTCCACTGAATGGTGGGAGTCAAGTGCCCACCCAAGCCCCCGAATTTGGGAGGCAAGAGGAGGTAGAAACACTCAATGCCAGGGAGCGGTCTGGCCTCAATTTCGCACCCCGGGTTCACGTCCCAACTTTTCACATGGCAGTGTCGGGTAGCGGTTAAGGCGGGGATTACGGAACTCACTCCCTCTGGACTGAAATGCCTGGTCTCCACTCCCCAGCGAGCTGCCGGCCCTCCTCTACTTCGGGGGCTTGGGGGTGGGGGCGGGAGGGGGAGGGAGGCAAAGCAAGCGCTTCTAAGCAAAGCAAGCGCTTGTAAGCGTTTATTAAGTGGACAGAAAGATGACCGCAGCAGCCCGTGGGCTAAATTCACAAATCATTACGATTAGGCAGCAAATCTTAGACCTATTTTAAAGAAAAACTCGACTACCTCTCCCACCCAACTCTCTAAAAGGAAATTAAGGCTTGACGTGGCCATCAGACGAAAGGTACGGGGTGGGGGGAGGATACCCGTGCTAGCTGCCAGCCCGTTGCTGTCGTGGGTCGCGGGATGCGGCTGCGCTACCGAGGAAGGGGCTGCACGTGGGCACCAGACGCCCCTTACAGCCCCGGGGAAAGGGCAGCCGCAAGCCGGCCCGCTTCTCCCGGCCGATCCGGATCCACGCGACCCGCTCACCCCGTCCACGCCTCGCTACTGCCCTGTGCATCCCCTCGCGCCCTGCCACTGCCCTGTCTATGCCACTCCGGCTCCCCCCGTGCACGGGCTCCGCAGTCCCACTCCCCTATCCTCCGCATCCGCTCCTGCTCCAACCGTCTGTGCGCCTTCTCCGTCCATACGACCCGCGCCCTGCTGCTCTCCGGTCCATGCCTTCCGCTTCCCTGTCCACGCCGCCCTCCCGCCCGCTCCCGGTCCGTGCTGCCCGCTTCCCCGTTCCCCCTCCACATCGCCCATTTCCCCGTCCACTCCCACCGCTCCTCCGCTCTCTCGTCCACACCGCCTGCTTCCCCGTCCAGGCTGCCGCTCCGGGTCCAGCCGCCCTCTCACCCGCTCCCCGTCCACACCGCCCGCTTCCGCGTCCACGCCGCCCTCTCGCCCGCTCCCGGTCCGTGCGGTCCGCTCCACTGTTCCCCCTCCTCATCGCCCGTTTCCCCGTCCAGGCCGTCCGCTTCCCGGCCCAAGCCACCGGCTCCGCGTCCACGCCGCCCTCTAGCCGGCTCCCGCGTCCACGCCGCCCGCGCCGCCCGTAGAGAACTACAACTCCCACAATGCCCCGCCGCCGCCCCGCGGCTTCCGGTGCTGCGCAGTTTCCGGAGCGGATCGCAACCCGGAGTCCGGATCCGATCCCGCTCTGCACATTCCAAAGGCAGGTAAAGCCCGGGCCCCGCGCCCGCCGCCCGCCCCCGCGCGCGCCGCCCCGGCCTGGCCCGGCCCGCCGCCCCCGCGCGCGCCCGCCCGGCCCGCCGCCCCCGGCCCCGCCCGGCCCGCCGCCCGCCCCGGTCCAGCCGCCATGCCGCCTGTTCTTTGTTACATTTGCCGGCTGCGGGCACCGTGGGCGATCGGAGTCAAAACCCGGCTGGATTTCCCGGAGCCGCTCCGGGATCGCCCTGCGCGCCGCCCGCCCGCCCGCCCGCCGCGGGCCTCGCCGCCGGCCCCGCCGCGGGCCCCTCCGCCCACCCGGCCGGCCAGCTCGGGGCGCGGGGCCTCGGGCCGCGCTCGCCCGTGGGCGCGGCGCGGGGGGCTCCTCCGCCCCCGGCCCCCGGCCCGCGGTCCCGCCCCCGGGCGCCCTCGTCGCCGACGGTCCCTCGTGATGTCACGCTCCCCGTCCTGGGCCCAGCCCCCAGGGGCGCGCGGGGAGGCTCCCCGGACCCCGGACTCCTGCGGTTAGAAAAACAGATCCCTGGATTCAGGCGATGGGGCTGCCCAGGCCCCCCAAGAGCACCCTCGGCCCCGTTTGTGTAAACCCTTGGGTGGCAGAGGCGAGGTAGTGAAATCCAGGGACAGGTGACATGTGGCCGCTGTCGGGGTGGGTGGCTGTGCTGGGAAGGGGCGCCCCCCCCCACCCCGGCGCGGACAGGTGGACAAGCTGGCCATGTGGCCTCTGGCGAGAGGGTCAGGTATTCGCGGTAAGGGTCAGTTTGAGAAGACAAAAGTGGAAGTGCATTCTGGAGATACCCACCTCTTAATAGTCCTATAGTTATTGTGTGTTTATTCATCTCTTAATGTAGTGGATGAGATTTTTTTCCCACAAAAGCTCAGAAATTGCCTCCTCCCCATCAAGGGTAGATTAAAATGGTAGAAACAAGTGTGGATCAGAGACACAATGACCCATGTACGTATTTAAAGCTGCCAACCCACAAAAACCACTTTTGCTTAAGACATTCTCATAAAATCTGGACTCACCAGATATGTTTGGAGAACCCAACTTGATTCCTGGAGGTATTTTTAAGGATGGAAAGTAAATGAGCAACTGGTTTTGTAACAGATCTTAGAAGGCAACAGTGATAACTGCCTGCAGAGTGTGGCGATGTAGACACTTTGTATTTATAAGTGAGCCTCCCCCCACCTGGCACGCACACACCAACACAGTATTTTGTTTCAGACCTGGACGTTTTCACACTCTCCACATTTTCACTGCTCCACTCTGCTTCTCTGGATTTCCTTAGCATCACTGCTCTATGGTGAATGGTTAGGAAATAGAACTATAGTTTGAATTTTGAAAGGGAAAAACAGTAAAATGTATCCTTTATAGAGTTTTTTTCTCCTGATAACCTTGATTCATATTTTTGCAGAAGAGTTGCCAACAAAGACTACAATAATAGATCCCATTTTGTAAGCAGGAGGAGGAGTTATTTTTTCCAGGAGACCAATACGTAAATTCAAAAATCACCCCCAATTGCAAGGCTAATAGCTTTTCTGGGAATAATTATGTCTGAGAAAGACCTCCGTTAGCTTAGGCTGTATCTCTCAACCATCATTCTTTTGATATTGTCGTCTGTGTGGAAGGCCAGGAGAAAAACACTCCTCCCATTTAGCAGATTTAAGGGAGACTGAAGGCAACTGTTTCTTGCACGTGTGACTTCAGAGGCCGAGCTCCTGAGCAACGACTCACGCACTTTCTCAGCCTGCCTTTCACAGCTGTGATGTGTGATGAGCGCTGTCCAGCCCCTCTCCCAGGGCTCATTAGTGTGCGTGTGTTCATTGGCCGGCCGTTCAACAGATACATAATCAGTGTGCAGCTACCAGTTGCTGGGTGTTGCAGAGAAGAGAGAAGGCCCTGCCTGGTGGACCGAATGTTCCAGAGGGAGGGAGGGAGGTGGGCAGTGTTAGAGCCTGGAGAAGAAGGCAGGAAGGATGGCAGATGGAGGAGGGCAGGGGAGGGCACACTTGGGCAGCTGGGACTAGAAAGGTCTGTCTGAGCAGGGGGCATTTGAATGGAGACCAGTGCTGTGAGGCCCTCAGTGGAGATCTGGGGTGAGGGTGTCACGGGGAGACAGATGGCAAGTGCAAAGGACCTGGGGTGGCAACACGCTTTGGGCGGCTGAGTTGGCGAAGTGCAGGAGGGCAGCGCGGGCTGTACTCTATTCAGAGTTTATCCTGAGAGCCAAGCAGGCACCTTGGGCTCTTTGGGCAGGGGTGGAGCAGGGTCTGTGTCCTTTTAGAGAGAACTCTGTGGCTGCCATGTGGAGAGTCCAGGCCCAACAAGATTCCCCTCAAAACTAGGTGGAGGCAGAAAGGGAAATGAGGCAGGCCTTGCTGCTGGTTTGGTTGGAGAGCGGGCAGGGGGCACCGGGAGGTATGGATAACAGGTGTGCAGGTTGGGGAGTGGTCGGGGGAATCAAGGCTGCGTGTGCCTGTGTCATCTTCGAACTGCCCCTTGGGGTGGGAGAAACCCTTGCCCAGGGCCCAGGGTCCTGGTCCTCACCTTCCTTAAGTTCTCCAGTCCTGAGGAAGGGTCCCTCTCACTATTCAGAAGGCAACCCCCATTCCCAGTCTCAGTGTGGGCTGTGGGATGCTCTGGGTCCCCACAAATGTGTGGGCATCGGGAGTGACTCCACAGGGCATGAGAGACCCTAGGCATGTGGTCGTGGGTAAGTGGTTGCTGTGACGAAGCTCTTCTGTTCCATTTCCTTGTCATTGGAGCAAGGTTTCCTGCACTTGCATAAAAACGAAGAACGGTAACAGAGTTGAAAGGGATTCCATGAGATGTGGATGGATTGGGGGAAAAGTCCTGTTTACCTGCTCAGACACAGCTTCCTGGTCAGGTGACCCTTACGAGTGCGTGCGGTGTTTCCGTGTTGACCAGTGGCGGCCCACTTATTGGATGGATAACTAACTCAGTCCAGAAGAAATGAGCACAAACTTACGGTCGCAGGAAACCAAGACTGATTTCATCCATGTGCATAATTATAGTGTGGTCAGTAGTCACTTCAGGCACAAGTACGTCACGTTGAGTTTAGCATCTGTAGTGGTGGGGGCCGGGGAGGCGGCGCTGGGGACAGCAGTGCTGTGAGCCTCCTGACTGTTGAGGAAGAGCTTGTCCGTGTGCCTTGTGACTGGGTGGCAGGGACATCACACTGCAGGGCTTTGATTCCCATAGGCATATTTAGAAGAGCCACGTAATAGTTTTATTTTAAGCAGTTAATATTTGTAATATGCTTGCAGCTGTTTAAAGTAAAGGTGAGCAGTTGAAAACTTTTTTGTCTGTTTTCATGAGCGAGCTCTGTTGGAGGCTGGTGGGAATAATTCGGGGGTGCAGCTCTGCAGCAGAGGGAGGGGTGTACTAAGGAGGGTGCAGGGGTGGGGCCCCCTGTGGGGTCGGGAAGTGGGTGCAGCGTGCCTGTGTATCGTGTGACAGGCGTGGCCGAGAGGACTTCAGAGATGAGGGGCCGTTTGGCTTAGACTTTAAAGGAGTTTGACAGATGGAAGTAGGAAGCTTCTGCAAGAAGAAGCAAGAGGAAGGGTCCGTGGAAGCTGGGAAGCTGGTCGTGGGTAAGTTGGGGTGGAGAGGAACCCTGGGCTGTAATGGGGTGGGGGCCGCTCAGGGTCATGGCAGCGGCCCAGTTGAGGCCTCTCATCCTAAGAAAATCTGAAGAAGCCCAACTCTGCGTCCTCCCCTGGAGTCTCGCAGAGCCTGTGGGGTCATATTTCTGCAAACGTACAGGAAATTGAAGCTCAGGCTTCTCAGAGGCGACACCTTTCTTTACCTGAGAGATGCTGTTGGCTGGGCTTGACTTGTTTTCGGTGGTAAGCACCATCTGCTTCTCCAGCTGAAGCACCAGTGTCCTGAGGGGGCCATCAGAAAGCCCTCAGTAAGCTGGCCTTCCTCCGTGGTGTGGCTGGAGGCAAACTCGTTGTAAGTGTTTCAAGTTGAGTGTCCTTAAGTCACGATCGTGCGAGGGGCCTGCACGGGGTAATGCGGAGAACCGCTCCTCCCCACTGGCTCCCAGGGAGGAGGGACCCTACCTGCTGGATAAGGAGTCTGACTTTGGGAAGGAGTGCTGCCAGTGTTTTTGAACTCAAGGCCTTTGGTCTTTTATAAGTTTAAAAAGTATATATGCTAATTGGTTATAGTAAGTTTGCCTTTTATTGTGACCAAAACTGTAAATGCAATCTTGGTCCCATTTTAGTGAGGAGGTTTACAAAATCCCTGCTCTGACCAGGCCGCTTCAGTTCTGTCCATTGATCCTGCCCCCGCCACCCCCTCAGTCCCCCGGGGTCCCTTTCTCCCGCGCATCTGACCCCTCTGGACTTTCTTCTCTGCAGCTTCTGCTGCCACCCACTGTGCTCCCACTCTTAGGCTGCGAATGTGTGGAGATCTTCTCACCACCAAAGCTCCCAGGGTGCCTAGTTTTAAAATATCCTGTCTGTCTTACAAGGGCCCAGGAGTCAGGCCTTACCACCTCCCCTCTTCTTTTGTGTTAAGCAAAAAGGTGACTGCCCGTCAGAGTTCTTATCAGCCCGAGCAGGTCAATGCCAGCTCAGTTTCCATTTTTAAGACAGCAGAGTGCAGACCTCTCTCTCACCCTCTTTGCTCAGAAATCCTCTTAAAGAATCAGATGCGAAAAATCAGAAAAATCGATGTTGTCTGGTGAAACTAAGAGGTTTAGAAAGAGGAAACGAGAAATTATGAAAGAAATAGCACAAGAAGATCTGAGGCCCAGAGGGCAGGAGTGCCAGGCTGAAGAGGCCAGTCCGTGCTGAGCATCAAGGCTGGCTGAGCCTTCAGGTCACTGGAGCTGCAACCGTGGGTCTAAGAGATCCGGGGGCTGGGGCGTCTCAAACAAAAGGTTTGCCTGCTAGAAAGTCACCAGACTCCTCAGCGGGGACACTGGAACCTGAAGGACGATGGAGTCCCACTTTCTACAGGAAGCTGACCGTGTCCCAGGCAAGGCTGCTGTCATGTGAGATTGAAATAATGACATTTGCAGACACCGCAAGTCCTCTCCGAGGACTTACCTCCCAGGCACCTTTCCAGGAAGCTCCTAATGATGAACTAGAACGTCAGAATTGTGCCTGTGCAGGATGGAAGGGAGCTCAGAGTAGATAGTCCAGCCCTCATTTTGTACGGACAAGGAAACCAAGGCCCACGGAGGGGAAGTCACTAACTGGAGGTCGTCCCTGCCAGTCACCGGCGGCTGGGCCCTGGCGTCCGTCCTCTCCCAGCAGGGCTCGGCCCTTCCCTCCCTCCGACGCACCCAGAGTCTGCTCGGGACCGCGAGTCTCTAGCACGCTGATCAGTGTGTGCAGATAAATTCAGGAACTGCTGGGCTAAACACGTTTCAGTAGATTCTTATTGTGGGACTTCTCCGGGCCTTTAAAGTGCATTGTGTATCAAGACTCCAGAATGAGAATCTGAGATGTTTCACAAATTTACTGGCCATGATGTCCCTCCTCCTCCTCCACAGAGCATCTTTCAGGACTGTTTGCAGCTCATGTCTGAAAATTGCTCTCACTTGTTTGCTTTTAACCTTTCGTGATTTTTCCCCTTAATGTTTTCAATATCGTCATGAGGGTACGTGCCCAGTGGGAAAATGTCCCTCTTGCTTAAAAAAAATTTCCTGAGCCCCTGGACTGGGACTGGCTCCTGAGCCCTTGAGATGTGGCAGAGCCGAATGAAAATCAGCTGCAAGTATAAAATACACACAGATATGTAAGACTTAGTGTGAAAAAAATCATTAATGGTTTTTTTTATTTTATGTGTGAAATGATAATATTTTGAATATGTTCTATTGAATAAAATGTCACCAAAATTACACATGTGGATCCCAGTAAGATTTTTTTTTTTTTGTGGATATAGGCAAGATTGTTCTGAAAGCAAAGGAATGGGAACAGCTAAAACAGATTTGAAAAAGAAGACAGTGGGAGGAACCACTCTACCCAATTTTAAGACTTATTACCAAGCAAAGGTAATCAAGACTGTATTGACTGATCCCCACCAGCATAGTGCTGGAGGAGGGTGGGCACAGAGATGAGTGGAACAGGAGGGAGGACCCAGAAAGAGACCCACACACACAGGGCCAGCTGGTTTTTGACAATGGAGTGAACACAACTCAATGGTGCTGATGCAGCCGGATGTCTGGAGCGAAAAAATGAACCTGGACCCCAGCCTCATGTCTTAAACAAAAATTAACTCAAATTGGATAGTAGACTGAAATGTAAAAGGTAAAACCCTGAAGACTTTTCTAAGAAACACAGGAGGAAGTCCTCAGGGGCAGGGCTGGTGCAGAGACCTTAGATCTGACCCCAAAGGCACAGTCCATCAAAAGAAAGATCAGTACGTTGGACTTTGTCAAAATTAAAAACCTGTGTTCTATAAAGCACCGCATGAAGACGATGAAGACAAGCTAGAGGCAGGGGCGACGTGTGTCCCGCCATCCTGCGCGTGCGTAGTGGCGTCTCCTTGTGGCTTTGCCTGGTGTTTCCCTGGCGGCAAATGATGTTGGACATCTTTTCATGTGCTTATCTGCCATTCTGCTGTTTTCTTTGGTGACATGTCTACTCATGTCTTTTGCCCACTTTCTAATTGGATTGATTGCATTTTTACTGTTGAAGTTTTGCAAAAAAATTTTTTTATTGAAGTGTAGTTGATTTTCAGTGTTAGTTTCAGGTGTACAGCGAAGTGATTCAGTTATACGCACATATGTATTTTCTTTTCAGATTCCCTTTCATTATGTTGTTACAAGAAATTGATTACAGTTCCCTGTGCTATATAGTAGGTCCTTGTTGTTTATCTATTTTATACACAGTAATGTGTGTCTGTTAATCCCCAACCCCTAATGTATCCCTCCCCACCCTTTCCCCTTTGGTAACCATAGTTTGTTTTCTATACCTATGAGTTGGTTTTTGGTTTATAAATAGAATTTGTATCTTTTTTTAGATTCCACATATAAGTGATATCATATGATATTCGTCTTTCTCAGTGTGACTCCACTCAGTATGATCATCTCTATGTCCATCTATGTTGCTGCAAGTGGCGTTGTTTCATTCTTTTTTTAATAGCTGTTTGCTGTTGAGTTTTGAGAGCTCTTTGCATATTCTAGATAGGGATTCGTGGTTTGCAAAAAATGTCTCCTGGTCTTTACTTTATTCATCCTCTTCACAACGTCTTTTGCAGAGCAAAACTTTTCAATTTTGGTCAAGTCCCATTGATCAATTTGCCTCTAATAAACTGTGCTTTTGGTGACAAGTCTAAAAACTGGCTAGCCCTAGATCTCAAAGATTTTCTATTTTTTAAAACACTTTTTTACTGTTTTATGTTTTAAGTCTGTAATCCGTTATGAGTTAATCTTGTATAAGATGTGAGGTCGTAGGTCACAGTTCTTTTATTTTTTTTGCCTCAGGATGTCCAGTTTTTCCAGCACCGTTTGTTGAAAAGACCGTCCTTCCTGCACTGAACTGCCTTTACCCTTTGTCAGGAATCAGTTGAGCGTGTTTGTGTGGGGCTGTTCTCCACTTCCACTGATCTGTGTGTCTCCTTCCACCGGTGACAAGTACCACCAATACCTCATTACTGCAGCTTTATAATTAAGCTTGAGTCAGGTGGACTGATTCCTCTCACTTTAGGGTTGTTTCTAACAGCTGTCACCTCCGGGGCTGCGTGTGACGGCCAGGTGTCGTGGGGAACATCTGGCCTGAGCCTCCCTTGCTTCCCATGTCCACCGAGTGCCACGCAGGTGGTCCTGAGCCCGGCTAACTTCACAGTAGTCCTGGCTTCCTGGTCCTGTTACTGCTCTGGTCCTCCAGCGATCACAGTTGTAGTCAGCTTGTTTGCTTTTTGTTGTGCTGATCACACAAGTTTTACAGAGATTTAAGGTTACGCAGTGGTTCTCAGACTCCAGCTGCATCAGAATAACCTGGAGGTTTGTGAAAACACGCAGTGCAGGGCCCCCACCCAGAGAGGCCTGGGGAGGTGCCCGAGAATTGGCATTTCCGAGAAATGAGGAATTCCCAGGTGCCACTGGTGCTCCTGTTTGCTGGTCCAGGGACCACACTTTGAGAACCACTGGGGTAAGGTAAGTTTCCCCAGTGTCAGTGGTTAAAATTGGCCGGATCTCAGACTTAGAATTTTCCTACCATTTCTGCAATAACAGTACTGTCTGCGATTTCTTGTTGAAATTTCCTTCGTGCCCCAGAAGTCTGGAGACTGGACTTCCTTCTCCGAAGGAGCAACCTGAGTGCCATGGGGAGTTTTGTCACGACAGCAGACTTCACGATGCTCCTTTCCTGCCTTGCCCTGCCTCCCAGGGTGGCTGTGAGCTACATTCTTGGGCTGAAAGGACCACTTTAGAGCCCACATTTCAGGGGCCAGATGCTTCTAATAAAGATGTTATTCCCAGGACACAAACATGTAAATATGAGAGTGCGGTTGAATAAAAGCCTGAAACTTGGAGCTGTGTCCCTCCCTCCCTCTCTCATTTTCTTCCTGCGGCCACTTCAAAACCTGGCTGGGTGTCCTCTCCCGGCAGGTGTGCCCTGGGGACTCTTGCGGGGTGGGGGACCCTCCTCGAGAGGCCAGACTGGAGGCAGGCGCTGCCGGGGGGAGGTGGCCACACAGGGTCTCTCGGACTTGGCCAGAGTCCACGAGGAGGGCCGGGGCAGCCCCCTGTGTCCACATTCCTCGATCCCGTGGGCCTTGTGGGGACCCCAGATTCTGCTGTGATCTGGCTACAGTTTGGGGGCTGCCTTTGAAGACCCCACTGTTCACCTTTCAGAACTTCCTCGACCAGGAGCTGGTGTTGGCAGGTGGGCTGGGTTCCCATCGGTGGGCAGCCGGCTCTCAGGCCCCTGGGGCACTCAGCAGCTCACAAAAATGGGTTTCCACTTGTTTCTTCTGCCGCGTCCCTCCTCACTTTTTGCTCCAGGACCAGCGGCGTCCCCTGTTCCAGACTGGCCCCCAGCCATGCCTGCAGATCCCACCAGCCAGGAGACCCCAAGTTAGACTTGCCAACAAGGCCGTGTGAGACACCTTGTCACTTACATGGATGTTCCCAGGGAAAGAAGGCACCACGCCGTGTGGGGGGAAATCAGCCTGGTAATTTGTCCTCGGCATTTTAAGGGCAAATTGGAACCCACCTCTGTCTCGTTTCCTTAGAACGAATTCACTTCCGTGGTGAAATTTTCAGCTGTTTTCTTCCTGCTCAGTAAAACCTGTGTTCAGCAAGTCTGAATCTTCATGTGGACTTTGCATCGTCTGCTTTCCGTTCTTTAAGCTCCGGGGTTGGGAGCGGGCAGAGGGCATGTGGAATCAGCATTCAGGAAGTGCCGGCCTGCGTGCCTCCCCAGAAAGGCTCCTAGGAATTCAGAGGGGCTTGGACAAGGAGTGGGATGCAGGGAGGCTGCACTGGGCTGGCTTAAGTGAGGATGGGGGAGTGTGAGGGGAGAGGATCGGCTGTTGAGTGGCACGTACTGGGGGTCTCTCACTTTATGCTCCCCTGGAACTACATGAGGTGGGCGTTTGAATTTCCATTTTATAGGTCAGGAATCTGGGGTTCCAGGATTAACACGTCCATATCACCCACGAATGCGTAGGTGCTTAAGAGCAGCTGCCTGCTGTGGAGGTGGTGTTTGAGGTGAACCTTCAGGGAGGCAGACGTGACCGGATGTGATAAAGGCTTCCTGGAGAGCAGGAGGGCTCTCCTCCCTGAAGACACTCATGGCTTTAGTCCCCACGAGGAGTGAGTGCTGGCTGGGTGTCACGCACAGGTCAGCAGCTGGAGAAAAACAGAGATCGTGTGAGACGGGGTCGCCCTTGAGGAAGTCACCGTCCAGGGAGGGAGTAAAAGCAAATAGAAGTGGCAACGTGAAAGCTAGGGTTTTAAAATTGGTGGTATGAGTGGGGAGAGGGTGTAGCTCAGTGGTAGAGCACGTGCTTAGCATGCACGAGGTCCTGGGCTCAATCCCCAGTGCCTCTGTTAAAATAAATAAATAAACTAGTTACCCACCCCCCAAATGGTGGTATGTTTCTTTTACAAATGGAAATAGATGGGTGTTACGGAAAGGGGAAGTTCGCGAAGACTTCCTAATCTAGAGCCACTGGCCAGTGGCTTTTACTAAAAGCAGCATCATTTTAGGCGAGAGACCACTGCAAGGCCGGCAGCCCCGCTCCACGGCATGGGGGCCCTGCTGCGTGCTGTGTTTAAAGCACAGAGTCAGCGCCTACACAGGCTCTAGGCGGCCGTCGGCAGGAACTGTCTTTGAACCTGGCTTGGGGAAGCACTGGTCCCTGACGCGGCTCTCTGTCCCGGCAGGTGTCGGCGATGGCGGAAGACGGCGAGGAGATCATGTTCATCTGTGAGTGGCCCGAGGCCCGCCCTCCGCGCCCACGCGCCTGGTGTTCACAATGGAGAAAAGCTGTCTCTTTTTAAATTGAAGTGACTTTACCTGCTTTGCAAACCACAATTTATTTGTTCCATGAGAAAGGTGCTGCTGGCTGTGGTTTTAAAAGACTCACCTTCTCAGCACTCCCAGCGGAGGGCACTTTGCAGGGTTAGCTGTTGACTCAAAAAAGTGACTCCTGGGTTCAGAAAGAGGTTTACAACACATTAGATTTATGATAAACAGGTTAAGTTGATGAATGTTCATTGATTCTCATTCCCGGGGAAAGACGTCCTTTATCACCAGAGAGGTGACTCTGCCTGCTTTGAAACAGGCCTTGGTGCTGGGTTTTCTCCTTGGGGTGCACGTCCTGTGTGCAGGCTTTTTATATTTGTGGGGAGCACTGTCGGTCAGGCCCCTCAGCAGGGAGTCTGCCTCCGGGCTCAGATGCTCAGCCGCCCCATCTGTTTGCAGGGTGTGAAGACTGCAGCCAGTACCACGACTCTGAATGTCCCGAGCTGGGCCCGGTGGTCATGGTCAAAGACTCCTTTGTGTTAAGCCGGGCACGGTGAGTGATAGCCGCGAGCTGTCTGTACGGTCCTGCCTGTCAAACAGGGTTGTCTGCATGTCCGACTGCGGCTGGAGCTTGGCGGCCTTGACGTCTGTACAAAGGGAGAAAACAACAAGGAAGGAAAGATTCTGTGAGAAGGACTGGCCCTGGTTCCGGAGGCCAGCCGGGACCTCCATCCCACCGCGAGCTGAGTCGCCCGCCTGCCCGCGGGATGAGCCCGGGGGTGCTGCAGAGGCTTCAGGGTCAAGGTCTTTTATCCCGTTCCTGGTTCTCAGGAGGCGAGCTATATCAGATGCCGCGGGCAGCCGTGGAAGAGCTGATGGGCTGCGTTAACTTATGCTTTGAGCGGCCATGGCCAAGGTCGTAGGTCTGTTCATTCAGTGTCCCCCATGGTCCAAACCCAGTCCTGCCATCAGACATGCCCGCTCTGGGCAAGGGGGTTGGGGCATACAGGGAGCCAGGCAGAGCTGTTGCAGCTTTGGAAAAGCACCTGCAGATCTGGTGAGGCGGCTCCATGGCTCTGCCACTGAGCGTTTCCCCGAGGGGTGGCTACCGTGTCCCCCGAGGGCCGTCTGGGTCACAGCCCCATCTGCTGTGTAGTAGGTGTTTGGACGCAGACGAGGCGTGCTCCTCTCTGCGCCCTAGTTGCCTCATCTGGAAAGTGAAGAGATAAAAGTACCACCTGGAAAGTGGTCATTGTCCCTGACTCAGGGCCTGGCACGTGGTGGCGCTTAAGTTATCTCATCCGTGCTATTTCTAGAAGCCTCCCCACTGGTTTTCCTAGCTTCTTTATTTACTTTCTCTCACTGTGACTTTACAAAGCAGAGAGATCACTATTTTTGGCTGAAGTGGAGAGCTCATTAGCTCTCTTCCAGAACCTTCAGTGGTTGCATGTTGCCCACAGAAATCCAGTGGGAAGCATCAGTCCCTCAGTGGGGCCTTTGGGATGCGCTCCTCCATCAGCCTGGCCTCCTGCCCGCCCCATGAGGGGTCTGCGCTGCAGGCGCCCTCGGGGTCCACCCTGCTCCCGGACGTGGGTCAGGCTTGCCCTTGCCTTAGCTCCTGCTGGGTCTCAGCCCCCATGACATTCAAGTTTACTTAAAAAGGTCACATCCTCACTGAAACTGGCCCCAGGCATCCTAGCTGGAAACCCTTTTCTAGTCTTTGGAATGCCCTGGCACTTTTGGTTTTCCACGTGGCACTTTCCACGTGGCACCCCTTCGTGGTCTCTCTGTGGTCCTCCCTCCCTCTCTGTTGGCGTGCCGCAGTCCACACTCAGGCTGGCAGCTGTCTTTTGGGCAGAGATTTTAAATGCATCCTCTGGGAAACGCCCCTCCACTGCCTGCTCTAGGGGGTCGGTTAGAGTGACCTTTTCTGTCATCCTACCGTCTGTCCCCTAGTGTGAGTGGCACCTTGGACAGTGGGTGCTCGGGGCCGACAGTCTCTTGCTTTGTTCCATTTTTAGGTCGTCCCTTCCTTCCAACCTGGAGATCAGACGACTGGAAGATGGGGCCGAGGGGGTGTTTGCCGTAACGCAGCTTGTCAAGCGCACGCAGTTTGGTCCATTCGAGTCCAGGAGAGTCGCCAAATGGGAGAAGGAGTCTGCTTTTCCACTGAAGGTGAAAGCTGGTACCAGCAGGGCTGCGGGACCTGTTTTGTGACTTTCCTTCTGTGCAGATTCCGGGGGGGGGGGGGTGGCAGGCAATGCCCACTGAGTTCCAGTGATTCACAAATGTCTCGGAAACACCTCTGTATTGTGTGCCGGGGGCAGCTTTATGCCTGCAGAAGGAGGGTGAGGCCCGCTGGGAGCAGCCCCAACACCAGCTGGGGGTCCTTAGGCACCTGGCGGCCCCCTCTGCCCCCTCCTCTGGCTTCTGAGGGCTCCATCCTCTGAGGGGGGCCTCTACCTCTTAGCAGTGGGGGCCCCTACAGGAAGAGCCCAGTGAGGAAGCAAAGATTGAGTCAGAGAATAGAGGACAAGGGCCCCCTATTCCATGTGGTTACTTTGAACTTCAAAATATTCCAGCTTCTCCCCCTGCTCCCTGCCTGCATTTAACCTGTAAGGCAATGGTGCTGCTCTGCAGATGAGGGGACAGCTTATAAAGATGGAGGACTCTGCTAAAGCCACTGAGCATACTTGCAACAGGGCCAGGAGAAGAACTCAGGCGTCCTGATACACCTGGCCCAGGTTTAGCGCTCAGGTGTCCCAGTGACACCTGGACCACACGAGTAGACCTCAGATGTCCTAGCTCCCACCTGGGCCATGCACAGAACTCAGGTCTCCTTATGACTCCTGGGAGTAGAACTCAGGTTTCCTCGAAAAACCGGGAACAGGAGTAGAGCTCACGCGTCCAGGTGCCCACCTGGCCCACAGGTTGAAATAAGGCGTCCCATTCTCACCTGGGCCATGCGTGGAACTCAGGTCTCGGCACCGAGCCTTTTTCTGTGTCTCCTGTCCCCTTTTGCCTGTGACCAGCCTGACCTATTGAAGCCCCGTGGATTCCTTGTGCCTCCTACCAGTGTAAATGCCGGAACAGATCCCATATGGCCTGGTGTGGCCTCTGATGCGGCTCTTTCTAGACTGTTTGCCCAGCATGCCCCACCATGGGCTGGCACACGGGCTGGCGCACGGACCCGTGGGTAACTGCTCCCGGCCGTGCTCACCCGCAGGTGTTCCAGAAGGACGGGCACCCCGTGTGCTTCGACACCTCCAACGAGGATGACTGCAACTGGATGATGCTGGTGCGGCCGGCGGCGGAGCCTGGCCACCAGAACCTGACCGCCTTCCAGCACGGCAGTGACGTCTACTTCACCACCTCGCGCGACATCCCCCCTGGCACCGAGCTGCGCGTGTGGTATGCGGCCTTCTACGCCAAGAGGATGGACAAGCCGATGCTGCGGCAGGCCTGCCCCGGGCTCCCTGGTATGTGGTGCCCCTTGGCCCTGCCGCCGCCCGCCCTCTATCTACTGACGGCCCCTGGGTCCCGGGCAGCAGTCCGACCTCAGGGGATCGGCCAGGCGAGCTGGCTGGTACAGGGAGTGCTGCGGGGTCAGCCCTGACCCCACGTGGTGGCTCTGTTATTCTGCTTGTTGACTGTCTGGGCCGAGACCCTCAGCCAGACGCTTGCTGACGGAAAGCTCTGCCTCCAGCCCTGCGACGGTGAGCTGGGCTCAGCTCTGCCCTTGGGACCTTCCACGCGTGACTCACCTGCTTGGTCCTCCAAGGTCAGGTTATTGTCCCTGGTTTTGGGCAGAAACGGAGCACAGCGAGGTTAAGGAGCTGGCCCTGAGTCACAGTGTGGAGAGGGAAGGAGTCAGGATTTAAACCCCGACACTGGCTCTGGTGCTGGCCACCTTCCAGCCTCCTCCCGGAGGTTGGGGGGTGTGTGTGTGTGTGCATGTGCCTGTGTGTCTGTGCATGTGTGTGTCTATGCATGTGTGCATGCATGCGTTTGTGCGTGCATGTGTATGAGTGTGCATGCCCGTGGTCAAAGGAAGACCCAGTGAAGTCACCCACATCCTATTGGAAAAGCAAATCAAAATGCATTCCTGCTAACCCAGGATTGGGCATCACCTTGTGAATGGACCCAGTGAATTTAAATCTTTCCCGCCCATCTTGTGGGTCTTGTGGGTCCTTTGGGTGTCTGTCCTCTCCACCCAGCCTTGGGCTGCCAGGTGACCTGGCTCACGCTTAGCCGTGACCTGGGAGAGCAGTGATTTCCTGCGGCTCCACCTGAGACGGCCCAGAGGCTGTACTCCCTCGGGGGCACAAGTCGGCACTGACTTTCCTTCTGACCCTCAAAACAACAGAATCCGGACAAGAAAATGACTCCTTTTGTTATGAGCACCATGGGATATAGACGGCTCTGTAGAGTGAGAGGCCCGATATGTTTGGAAGGTTCTGGCCTGCCTCACGTGTACATGGTGGCTGAGGGTCTGTGAGCCCTCTGGGTGGGCACACACCGCAGCCTGGGGGGAGGCATCGTGAGGTGGCCCAAACAAAGCACCACAAACCGCGGCTTCAGTGGTAGAAGTCTGTCATCTCACAGGCTGGAAGCCTGAAGTCCAAGATCGCGGTGTCGGCAGGGCCGGTTCCTCTGCCAGCCGTGAGGGAGGACCCTTTCCTGGCCTCCGTCCAGCTGCAGTACTGCTGGCAGCACTGCCATGCCTTGGCTTGCGGCTGCCTGGGTCTCTCCCTGTGTCTCTGGGTTCTCTCCTTACAAGGACACCAGTCATTGGATTTAGGACCGCCCTGATCCAGTCTGACCCACCTTCCTTGATTCCATCTGCACAGACCCTACCTGAAGATTCCAGGTGGATGTGAATTTTGGGGGCCAGGCTGGGTGGAGGCCGGTGGCACAGGGAGCCTCTGGGGCTCCCTGGGGAATGTCACAAGGCCAGCACTCAGGGTCTGGTGGCAGCAGAGGGTCTGTCCCCTCACAGGGGTATTTGCAGAGGAAGACTGGGCTTCATGGGGCTTGCTTTATTTTGATAGTGAAGGTGGCAGAGAGAATTTATTAGTGAGACCTTTGGTTTTTCACCAGACTGCTCCCAGTCTGGATTCTCTCTAGGATCTGCTAAAACCAGGTACCTGGCCTGGCCCCCTGGGAGGCCCCTGCAGCGGCACCCCACTGGGTCAGGGGTCATTTCCAAGCACCACGACCGAGGCCAGTTGCCCGGGTGCTGTCCAGGGTCCTGGGGATCTTCCCGACCTGGTTTTCTCATGTGCCCCGGGACCAGCCCAGACTGCACATCTAGGTTTGGGTTGTTAGGAGCTGACCTTTTCAGCTGTCGAGGTCACACCCTGGAGGACGGCACACCCTGGTCTCTCAGAGTCAAAGTCGGCGTTAAGGTCACCTCCTCTTCTTGGAGGTGCTGCTGCGCTGTTGCCTTCTCACCTGTGGGAGGGCTCCTCACCCTGGGGCAGAGATCTTAATGAAGTGAGCCCGGGACCACGGTGTCCAGCACAGCTGCTGCCTTTTCTTGTCCTAGTCGCTCTCGTCGGGGACACCGGGGAGAACGCGTGTCACTGCGGGAAGCTCTGCTGGACACGCCAGGCAGGCGCTGCGGCCAGACCGGGCTGAGGGCCCACTGCCCAGCTGCTTCAGGTTCTGCCCTTTCTCGTTGCCTGAGCCGCTGAGAGACTAGGGGACTCGACTTGGGCTGTAGGATGTGCTTTTTCTCAATGTTGTATGAGGGGGTGCGTCTGGTCCCCCTGGACCGGCTCGTGGGAGGAGGCCACATTTCTGTGACTGTGACAGCGCTGTGTGGCCCGTTTCCTCATCTGTGAAACGGGGATGCTCACGAGCACAAACATGTCTGTGTGTGTAAAACTCCACAATCCCACCCTGCAGCCTTGAAGCTGCTCAGGAGTGGCGGCCGCTGCTGCTGCTGTCACTGTCACCTCCCATGGGAGCAGGTGCAGGCTCTGCTGGGCTGGGCTTCACGGAGGCAGGAGCTGCCAGGGACCGTCTTCTCCCACCTCCACCGTCTTGTCTTATCTTCTGAAGCTGCAGGCACCCCGGAAAACAGCGCCCCGGCCGAGTCGGAGCCCAGCCAGTGGGTGTGTAAGGTGTGTTCCGCCACCTTCCTCGAGCTGCAGCTGTTGAATGGTAAGGGACACGGTGGGCCGGGGCAGCCCTATGGCAGCAAGTCCTGTGCTGAGCTCACCCCGACGGTGCTGGCACGCCCTCACCATCCCTTTGGACAGTGGTAGGACACACGGCCCTCGGGAGTTCCCTGGCTTTACCCAAGCGGTTCTGCTCCCCAGCCTGTGTCTCCTCCCCGGGCCTCTGTCAGCTCGCACTTCTGGGCTTTGACCTGAAGCTTCTCTGCACATCTGGCTCCCACCGAGGGACCTCGTTTGCTTTCTCTGAAGCTCAGCCGTGTCTTACAGTTTGTAGGGGAGGGGGAGTGTCTCTGGTTTTGTGGCCTGTAGTTGAGGTTGGTGATGGGAAGAACTAGTCCTTGGCCGAGTCATACAGGCACCTGCGGTCACTTGAGGGCATTAGTCCCCACCTGTCTTGTGGGTCCCGCTTCCTCTTGCAGATGTGCGGCCACCCCGCTGGCCTGAGCCCTGCCCACCTTCACTTGGGGGGCGTGGCCACCCCCACCCGTCTGCTTCCTGTGTTTTGCTTAGTTACCTTTTCTTGGGAGGTCTCTGAGGTTTTCTTCCCTTGAAAATAAAGCAAAGTTTTCTTGCTTTCATGCAGTGTTTTTTTTTTTAATCTCCTTTTTTCTTCTTATTTTTCCTTGTGCAATGTTTTTAAGAACAACTATGTTCATCATGAATTAAACATTTATTAATACTCTTGAGAGGCTACAGTTTTAAGTAATTATGTTATGTATTCATTCTAGAAAAATGAGAAAATTTAAATAAGCTTTAAGAAGAACATAAAAATTGCCCGCAAGGTCACCATCTAGAGAGAACCATGTTACTGTTTTGATACGTTCTTTCACAGTTTCTCTGCACACGTGTGTACTTTCAGTTTTTACAGACTGTGTGTGCAGTTTTACACACCTGCCCTCCTCCCATCACCCGACTGACTTTCTAAAGTGATGGTTGTGTTTGGTGCATTGGAAATGCTTTTGTTTTCAAAAGCGGAAATAAAGTTCATTTGCCTCTGCAGGAGGCACACTATTAGCAAATAAAATTAAGAACAAAGTGGGGGTCAGCAGTGGACACCCCGCCTTATGCTTTTGCGCCCCTGTCGTGCAGAGCACCTGTTGGGCCACTTGGAACAAGCCAAAAGTGCCCCCCCAGCTGGCCAGCAGGAGCCGGCTCCCGAGAAGGAAGCCGACGCGCCCCGGGGGGAGCCTCCCTCCCTTCCCAAGAGTGTCGGTACCACCAAAGAGCAGAAGAAAAAGCCTCGAAGGGGAAGAAAACCCAAAGCATCCAAACCGGAGCAGCCTCTAGTCATTGTGGAAGGCAAGGAACCAGCAGGTGAGGCTGGGCCAGGGGGAGGAGTCAGCAGATGGGGATGGACCTGGGGGAGGAGCCATCGGGTGAGGGTGGTCCCAGGGGAGGAGCTAGCAGGTAGGCGGGGTCCTGGGGGAGGAGCCATCGGGTGAGGGTGGTCCCAGGGGAGGAGCTCGCAGGTAGGCGGGGTCCTGGGGGAGGAGCCATCGGGTGAGGGTGGTCCTGGGGGAGGAGTAACAGGAGTGGGGAAGGACCCGAGGCCGGGTTGCCTTCCTGCCAGGCAGAAAAACAGCACAGAGAGCCCTTGTGGAGAAAGAATCGAAGCCCGTCTCTCCTCTGAATCAGCTCTTTCGAGAACAACCTACATGCAGTGCAGTTGGCACTGCGGAGCGTGCAGGCTGTGAGCTTTGACAAGTGGGTCCACCGCTGTGACCAGTTTTCAGGACAGAGAGCACTTCCATCTCCCTGGCCACTTTCTTGCCTGTCTCGGCGTGGACTGGCATTCCCCATCCCGACACTCTCTGTGCCCAGCGTCCTGCTCACAGCACGTGGGGGAGACTCATCCACGTCAGGTTCCCCGCTGCTGCTCCTCCTTCGCTGCCGAGCATCGTTGTCCACTGTGGGTGTCCCACCGTCCGCTCCCCCATCACTTGTGGACGGGCATGCAGGTTTCCAGGCCATGGCTAAAGATTCTCTGACTGTACAGTAGCCTCAGTTGAGTTTCGAAGGACCTTAGACCCACTTTCTCGGGTGCACAGTCCCCACGAGGCCACGTCCTGCCGGTCCTAGCACGGCCTCTGCCGGAAGCACCCAGCAGCAGCGGATTCCTGGGGGGTCTCCCGTGTGAGGACCGGATGTGGTGCTCAGATACTAGCCAGTCCCCTCGCTACCCCCTTTACTGACCCCTGGGCAGTTTTTCTTTCTGCCGTCTGCTCTCTCCCAGTCTTCCTTCTGTGAGAGTGAGAAGAAATCCTTGTTCTTTCCCAGAATTAAAGAGGAGAATTCAAGGGAGCAGCCTTCACATAATAGTCTCAGGAAAAGTGGTTTAAACTTCCCTGGACAGTCTCCCTGCGTCTCTGTGCAAGTAGAGAAGACAAGAAAGAGGTGAAAAGCTTATTAAGTGATTGTTTCACAGAGTACTCGCTGTGTTAGGAAGACGCATCACAGCGGGGGAAGTGGCTCGGTCCTTTTGTGTCATATTCCTGTGTTTCATGTGTCTGGAGCTTCAGGCCAGGCCCTCCCACTGTGGTTTTTGGTATTTGACTCTTGTACAAAATGGTCATCTGCGTGTGAGCGCACTCAGGATGGCTTGTATAATTATTAAAACTGGTATTTCCAAATCTCTTAATAAGTTATAAGATCCCAGTCTGTATTAAAATGTTTTGGTTTTAGGTGGTGTGAAAAGGGATTGAAATAATGTTATCACTACTGTGATTTTAAAAAAGAATCACAGATTGTAACTCCAGTTTTAAGAGTGACATTTTGCTTTTCTAAACCTCCAGGTTAAGTGTGTGGATTCTAAAACACTGCCAGTCTCTTTTTCCCGTGAAAACCGTGCAGTCCGCGCCTACATCTTCAGCCTGGCTCTGGCCCCTTGGCCGTGTCCCCTGGGTTGGGTTGTTCCAGCCCCGGTGGTGACACAGCTTGTCCCCTCCCCTTCACACAGAGCAAGTGGCAGAGATCATGACCGAGGTGGAGCCTGTGACCGCCACGCCGGACGAGCGGATCATGGAGCTGGTGCTGGGGAAGCTGGCCACCACCGCCAGCGACGCTGGCTCCGTGCCCAAGTAAGTCTTGGCAGCAAGCCGCCCGTCTTTGGGGCAGAAGCACCGGTGGCAGCTGATGGAGCAGATGGCCTGATGAGAGGGGACTGGTTTCTTTCTTGCGGTGGGAAGTGGACATGCTTGGACAGCAGCAGGAACGTTCTGGAGCCCAGGAGTTTAATAGTGCATCCATTGTTTAAACTTTTTTTATTGTCATAAAATACACATGGGTTAAAATTTATCATCAACCATTTTTAAGCATACAGTTCGGTGGTTTTAAATGCATTCACAGGAGAAGTGGCTCAGTCTTTTTCTGTCATATTCCTGTATTTCATGTGTCTAGAGCTGCAGGCCTGGGTCCTTCTTACTGTGGTTATCTGATATGTGACTCTTGTACAAAATGGTCATCTGCTTGTGAACATACTCAAGATGGCTTGTGTAATGTTAAAAACTGATAATTCCAAATCTCTCAATAAGTTACAATTCCCAGTCTACATCAAAACCTTTTGGTTTTACGTGGCACAAAAAGGGGGTGAAATAGTGTCATCACTGCTGTGGTTTTTGTTGTGCCTCCAACCGTCCAGCTCCAGAACTTTCTCACCTTCCCCAAACTCCACACATACACAGCCGTAACTCCCCCACCCCCTTCCCCGCCCCGGGTACCCACGGGCTGCTTTCCGTCTCTGTGAAGACCCTGCATGAGGCCCCTCTGCCTCCAGGCACCTGACGTAGGGGGATCGGACAGCGTCGGTCCCTCTGTGCCTGGCCCGTCTCGCTCCGCACAGTGTCCTCAAGGCACGTCCCTGCTGCAGCAGGTGCCAAAATTCCCTTCCACCTCAGGGGGCATAATACGCCGTCCTGTGGACGGGCCACATTTTGTGTATCCGCTCTTCCATCAAGGACACTTGTGTTTTCTGCCTTGGCTGTTGTGAGTAGTGCTGCTGTGATAAAACAGTTTGAATTTCTGTAAGTTTAACACTTGGTGTTCTTCTTCTTTTTATGAATAGAGAAAATATTTATATTTTAGTTATTATTCTTATATAATTTTTTTTGCCCTGAAGTGGAATAAACTAGGGCCCTTTCTGGAGTGTCAAAGCCTGCCTGGTCAAAACCTGCCTGGCCCTGGGTAGTCCGGGAACCTGCGGAAATCCTAAAAACAGAGCGATGTCAGAAATGGTGAATGTAGCCCATTTTCACTCTGCCTTATGCCAGAGGATATTGGTGACTTTCCATCAGAAACACATTTAATAGGGAGAAGAAATTTGAAAAATCAGGTTCAGGGGAAATAGGAACCAGGGTAGAGGTAAGACCCAGTGAAAAAGAACAGATCTGGTTACTTTAGCCGAGGCCCAGACTGAATTCCAGCTTCCTGGCAGGCAGAGCTAAAGCCCAGTAACATGTGTGGCTGGTACGTGAAAAGTTAACTGATGCCACTGCACGTTCAGGGTGTCTGTCCCCTCCAGACAGCCCAAAGCTGGAGGGACACCAGGCATGGTCCCTGCCCTGCCCCCATCAGGCTGGGAAGATTTGAAAGGAGCTCTTTCCAAGATGATGTAACTCTGGACTTTTTCTCCAGCGACCTCGTGTCCCACCTGTCTTACCAGTGTGTGTGTCTAACCTGGCAGGTTCCCCCATCATCAGAGCGGCACCATCACCCTCAAGAGGAGCCTCATTCTCTCCAGCCGACACGGCATCCGGCGAAAGCTGGTCCGGCAGCTCGGGGAGCACAGGCGGGTCTACCAGTGCAGCATCTGCAGCAAGGTCTTCCAGAACAGCAGCAACCTGAGCAGGCACGTGCGCTCACACGGTGAGTCCCTGCGGCCACGCCCCTGGGTGGGCGTCTGGGGGTGGGGAGATGGGGATGGGGGGCCCCTGTGGGGATGGGGGTGCTTGGGGGTTGGGGACACTTCAGGGGCGGGGATGGGGGTGTCTGGGGGATGGGGGTACCTGGGGGGACAGTGATGGGGTCACCTTGAGGGGTAGGAAAAAGGGGAGGCCGCCCGTCTCCAGGTCCTCTTCTGCCTCAGTGTCGGTGCAGGGCTGCCTGTCTGAGCAGGGGGCTGGGCAGCATGTCCGAGGTGGGCCCCGTGGTTTCCGAGCTCACCTGGAGAAGTGAAGCAGCTCTTTTCTGGTTATTCCTTAGGTGACAAGCTGTTTAAATGTGAGGAATGTGCAAAGCTGTTCAGCCGCAAGGAGAGTCTGAAGCAGCACGTCTCCTACAAGCACAGCAGGAACGAGGTGGGTGAGCGGACTGGGGCTCTTCCTGGAAACAGAGGAGAACAGATCACATTGAAGCAAGAGTCACGAGAGAGGGGAGGGGGCCCGGGGCCTGGGCAGGCGCGGACAGGGCTCGGAGACGAGCCAGGAGGGCGCAGGCGGCGGACGTGCGCAGTGAGGGCACCTGAACGTGGGATTCTCTTCCTAGGCCGCGGGGTGGCCAGACTGAAAATTGTTCATGTCCCTAAGCTGGGCAGGAGGGCTGGAGAGGAAAGGGTCGTGAGCCACACACACCGGGCGGTGGGTGAAGAGGCTCCCCGTGGAGGAGGGCGGCCTCGCTGCACCTGCCGCCGGCCCTCCTCTCACCACGGCCCCTCCCACCAGGTGGACAGCGAGTACAGGTACCGCTGCGGCACCTGCGAGAAGACCTTCCGCATCGAGAGCGCCCTGGAGTTTCACAACTGCAGGACAGGTGAGCGGCCGCCCGGCCCGCGCCACCCGAGCGGACGCTGCTGCCCGACCGGGTGGGAACCGTGCGCCTCCGCGGGGAGTCAAGGTGGATCTCACAGCCTCTCCTTCGACGTCCTCCTCCGTTCCGTCTGCTTTCAGGCGGCTGTTACTCACAGGTGGAAATGTCCCGTGTAAAAAGAAGTTTATGCTCTGACTTCCTGTTATTCCACATGTTCCACTGGCCCACGTGTGAGAAGCAGGGGGTTTCATCCTCCCTGCAGCCGTGAGCGGCCGTGTAGGATTTGTTCTCCGGGCGAGAGAAGTACGCGGAGAGGTGGGGTGATGGCTGGGGGCGGGGACTTCTGCATCTTTGTCAGCTGGACCTTTCTTAACTGTCTGCTCTCCTCTGTCCCTGGATCCTGGACCCAGGCAGGGCCTGGCTGCTCCCAGGAGACCGTTTTCACTTTAAGCCTGCCTGTCTGGGGATCCACACAGGAGAGAGAGCCTCATGTGCAGTTAAAGCCGGTGTGCTTGGACCAGCCTGTGGCTGGGAGGGGGGTCTCTCTGGGCCTGCACAAGGGTCTCAGGTCCTGTCTCTGGCCAAGCTGGTGGCTGGCATGTGCCTGATGTATAAATCCCCGTGTGCGGCCAGGGGAACCAGTGGAGGATGCCCCATCCTGTCCCTGAGGCTGTCTCCCTGTGGGTCGTGGGTGGAGGTGCATGGCCTTGCTTCCTACCCAGGGAGGACGGAGGTGGGGGTGGTCACTCCCTCCTCTGGGAGCCATCATACACCGGGTGGGAGGCAGGGGCCTGGGGACCAGTTGCAGTCAGCTTCGAGACCTATCAGATTTGCCTTTGACTCTGAACCCCCTTCCCATGGAGCCTCTATGTGCAGCCCTCGCACCTCTATGCTGCTTCTCGTTAAGGTGCCGGCCACCCCACATCTCTTGGGGAGCCCTTAACCCCGTCACCTAACGCATTACCTGAATCTCCACTGGTGGCGTCCAGCGTCTGTTCCTGCAGCCTCCGCCGTATTTTTGTTTGGTTCAGTTTATCGTTTGTTCCGCTTTGAGGGCTCCTGTTTGAAACCACGCCTGTCCCCTTCATCTGCGGGGCCCTGCTCCCACAGTGGGGCTTCTCTGAGCGGCCGGTGAGCCTGTTTCACCTGAGCTCCAGCTGCTCTGCGGGGTCCATCAGGGCATGGAGTGGCCTCGGAAGCTTCCAGATGAACTTCCAGCATGTGACCCCATCTGCTTTCTGAGCCCTGCATCCCAGGTGTTCCCAACCGTTTCCCCACTGTTTCCTCTGATGCCCTGTCTGTCGGATGGGCCTCTGCTGTATTTGTTGACGGAAGCAGGATGGCGCCCTGTGTGGCCACGCTCGGTTCTGCAGGAGTGCAGGGGGCGCCATCAGACTACAGAGAGATGCCACATCCTGTCAGGGTCTTGGGTGAGGCAGACCCTCAAAGTCCAGGAAGAGAGGATGTCCTCTTTTTACCTTTATTTCTCTGGCCACAAATGAAACAAAGTTATTAAAGAAGTCAGAGCAGCGGTTGCTACACGTCAGCAAAAGATTCTGTTAAACCAGGCGTTTGTCTGTCTTCATTGTATAGGAAGAACCAAGCAGCCCGGAATCGAAATGCAGTTTCTAATTTCAAAGGTTAGACGTTTTGTCTGGAAAACAACGGATGAAGCTGGCAACTGAGCTCATCTGCACACCGTGCTATCTGCACACTCTGGCACTTTCTTATGCTATTCACGTGCAGAGGTGTCATCCGTAGACCGTTAAGTCAAGGGTTTGTGCAGTGTTGGGGAGACGCTCTGAAATGAGCAGTCTGATAGGTTTTCTCAAGCTGTCACTGAGTGGGGCCTGTCCCGGTGTGGCCAGACGCTGGTGTAACTCAGCTAAATGGCCCTCAGGCAAGACAGGGTCCCTCAGCCTCCCGTGCAGCGGCTCCCCCCGAAACCCACCATCCCATCTCCGATGACCCTGCGCCCCTGCTCTGCACCCGAGCCCACGTGTGGGGCTGCACCTCGCAGGCCCTGTAGTTTACCAGCCTTGAGACCAAAGAAAGAGGCTGGGGCCAGCGACAGAGTCTTCAGTGGTTTATTGGACAGAGGACCTTACACAGAGGATCCTGCAGCAACACCACACTGTGGGTGGCACACGAAGGCAGGACACGCAACAGCCTCTGCTCCTCGGGGGAGAGGGCGGCTGTGGCTGTTTACGGGGGATTGACGTCAGGTGGGCTCATCAGGTACCGGGGAAGCCGGCAGCGGGCGCCCGCGCCTCCCAGCCCCGCAGGCTAACGACCAGCACTGGGCAGATGCTCCCCTCTGATAAACTGGCAGGTGGCTCTGTGCTGGCCTAAGGACTAGAACAAGCACTAGGTGGGGCGAGGGGCAAGCAGTTCACATGGGCAGGTATGGGTGAAGCAGGGGCTGGTCGAGCAGGAGTGGACACAGAGCAGGAGGACAGCCATCTTGGCAGGCCTGATCGTACACCACATAATAGGCGTCCGTCCTCAGTTGCTGCGTTTTGTTAAAACGTGAGCGTGGACCTGGGTCGAGGGCAGCGGGAGCGTGGGTGGGAGAGGCTGTCCTTGAGGCTGTCTGCATTCCTGAGCTGGTGACCTGTGGATACCACGGCAGGGCAAGCCACCCGTGGTGACAGCCTGGGCACTGGACAGCTGCTTCCAGCCCGCTCTCACCAGGCGGAAGCCACATCTGCGCCACGGGGAACAGTTGGCGGTGGGCTCCCTCCGTGTACTGAGAGGGACTTCTCTTGGAGAGAAAGCTGAGTCCAAGGGCAACACGTGCACCTTCCACGCTGCTGGGGTCCAGGGCCAGTGGGGCCACCTGCCCGGGCTGGGGGCTCACCTTTGTGGGTGGGAAGGGTCCTTGGTGACCTGATGGAACAGCACAGTAAGGTGTGGCCCTTGCCTCTGGTGGTCCCAGTCCTAAGAATCCGTGCTGAGGAAGTCGAGCAGGAAAGGAAAAAAAAAAAAAAACTTCCATTACTGAGGATCACTAAGTCACCCACACTGTCAAAAATAATAAAGTCAACAGTGATACATGAGATGGGTGGGATGTTACGTAGCCACTAAAACACGCACGGGCATGTTTGTCTGAGAAGCACACGTCCTGCACACGCACACACGTGGGTCACACGTGGGTGCGGGGGGCCGTGCAGACCCCCTCCCCGAGGGACCTACCTGCGCCGCATGTCGGGGTCACCTGGGAGAAGTTAAAACAGCTGCTGAGGCCTGAGCCCCCGGGGCATCGGGCAGGGGCTGGAGGCGTTTTGGTTCTAACTGCTGCCTGGGGAGGGCGCCGGGTGGGGGCTTCCGGTGGATGGAGGCCGGGGATGCTGTGACGTGTGGTGCGCAGGATGGCCCCACCCTGGAGAACGATCCGGCCCAGTGGTCACCCGTGCCCAGGCTGAGATTCCTGGACGTGGAGGTCCACTGTGCAGCCATGAGTGAGACCCCCAGTCAGAACCACTATAGAAAATGAACCTCTGCCTTCAGTCTCTGGGATTTGTGCACTTTGCAAACATTTATGGACTCTGGGGACTGATCAGTGGGCCAGAGCCAAGGACCCAGAAATTAGGGTGACAGAGTGTGTCCTTAGGCCCTTGCCCTGGAGGACACACACCTGTGTCATGCCCACCTGCACAGGTGACAAGGGCCAGGGCTCCTGGGGCTGTGGGAAGGCCAGTGGGCAGTGAGGGCTCCCTTCTGGGGCTGGTTTAGGCCACATGTCCTGGAAGGAGCAAGGTGGGCATGGTAGGGGAGGGGGAGCAGAGAACAAGTCAGAGCGGAGAGTGCGGGCTGATGGCCTGTGCTGGGTGAAGCCCTGAGACCCCCAGACTTGGGCAGAGGCAGACAACCATTGAGGTGCCCGATGGCTCTGCTGGTCGTGCCCCCAGGGAGCAGGCCTTCCAGGCTGCGCCCGCTGGCTGTGGTTGGGGGCGGGATGATGGGGAGCCGAGGGGATGCTCTGGGCGCCTGGAGGGAGAGAGCAGAGTGGGGACTGTCAGAGGCCCTGGGGGGAGGCAGTTTGGCTCCTTTAAAGAGGGACTGGAGGTGAGGCCAGGACACTGGGATGTGGGTATTTCTGGAGGCTTTGTTGTGGGGGAGGGGTGTATTTGGCAGGGGGTGGGGATGCATGTCTACTAAAGGGGGCCTCGGAACAAGACAGTTTTGCTTACAGGTAGGAGAAATAGGGGGTGTTTATGTGCCGTGGGGAAGGAGCCTGGGGAGGGCAAGATGGGAGGGAAGGGGCACGGGATGGTGGGCTTCGGAGGAGCAGGTGCAGCGGCGGGGAAGAAGGTGGCTCCTCTGAGGCTGGGGGGAGCAGGGACGGGGGCTGCAGTCAGGTCGGCAGAGGTGGGGAGGGCCCAGGACAGCTGTGATTCGGGCCTCTTTCCTTGCCAGGAATCCCAAGATTCTGTGGGTGATGCGTGATGCGCGGGGAGGAGGGCGGGTGCGGCTTCGTGGACAAAGATGATCTGAATGTCCGCTCTGCCCATCAGGACTCGGCTGGCTCAGGCCTGGCTTGGCCCGGGGCTCCGTCAGCTCAGGTGGTACTGTTTCTGGGCCTCCTCCAGCTCGGCCATTCTTCACCTGAGCCTCAACGCCAGTCCCAAGGCCCTCGGCTGAGCCTGCCCTCGGCGTCATTTACCGAAATGTTGCCTCTTGTTTGCTTCTTTGACAGACGACAAGACGTTCCAGTGTGAGATGTGTTTCAGATTCTTCTCCACCAACAGCAACCTTTCCAAGCACAAGAAGAAGCATGGGGACAAGAAGTTTGCTTGTGAAGTCTGCAGCAAGATGTTCTACCGCAAGGACGTCATGCTGGACCACCAGAGGAGGCACCTGGAAGGTGAGCGCGCCTGCGTGGTCGGGGATGCGGGCCCCGCCCCCGTGTGCGCACCCGGCCCCGTGTGCACATCCCGTCCCCGTGTGCGCATCCCGCCGCCGTGTGCACACCCGGCCCTGTGTGCGCATCCGCGAGGCACCACCCAATGGGAGTCCGCTTACAGCGTCCCGCGTTGGTCGGTGCTGCTGGAAGCGTCCTAAATGCTCCACCGCGGGGAAGTTGAGAAAACTAGACTGTACGACTGAACGGTATGCAGTCATTAAAAGTGTGTTCTCAAAGAGTTTTTAAATTTAGAATGGTGAGGAAATGCTTTCAATATGACAGAAAGTAGAAGAAAAGCAGCGTATGGAATGTCACGTGGGGTCTGTTTTCAGCAGTGTGCGAGGAACAGAAATGTTCCAGGCGGATGCTGTGGGTGGGGCCACCAGTGATTTCCCCCTTATTCCTCCTGCTCTGGACGACGACCCTCGCCCTTTGTAGTGGGCTTGGGGCGCCTGGGGGCTGCCTGTCCAAGTGGTGGGTTTATGAGCGGCCAGGCCAGGAGAAAGATGGATTCCGTTGGGATCAGTAATGGGGTGCGACAAAGGAATGAGGCAGAACTGGAAATGAGGCGTGGGATGCACATGACCCCGCAGGGCAGACTCTGAGCTGTGCCAGCAGCAGCCCGGAGGAGAGGGCAGGGGCATTGGGCAGGGAACGTGACCTGGGCCGCCGGTGTTCTGAGCACTGTCCCCAACCGGGGGGTTTTCTCAGAGCCTGCTCAGACCCTCTGTGAAAACAGCATTTTAGTTTAGTAATCCTGATTTTGACCCTAAAAGCCACCACCCTCTTGCCGACCAGCCCTCTGTAAGCGACGCTCACTGAGCAGAGCACCTTCCTATGAAGTCTGAAAAAACTCAGTTTACATAGAATTGCAAAAGAAGTATATGAAGGTTGGGGGGGAAAGTAAGAAAATGAGGTCGTGTGTGAAGTCTGATCGGTCCACGCAGATGTGTGTACACACCTGTCACCACAGCCTTTAAAATAAACCTGGAGTGGCATCCTGCATCACCTCAGCACCCTGCCTTTTTACCTGGCCGTCCTTAACGTGGTTTCATGAGCCCTGCCCCCTTCCCTCTGTGAGCCGGTGGGGCACTGAGGGCCTCTCCAGCCAAACCTGGTGTCCACTTACAGCCGGGTGGTCTCGGTCACCTCCTGGGCCTCCATTTCCTCCCCGGTGCAGTGGGGATGGTCACTGTGCCTGGCCCGCTGGGCTGGTTGGACTGGACCCTGATTGGAGAGCCCCAGGCAGGCCCATAGGTGCCACCATTGCGGCTGAAAGTCAGGTGTTTCTTGACTGACATAAACCTGGGCTGCAGAAAGATGGGTCAGGGTGTCCAGGCCACTAGAGAGGAAGTTCTCTCTTTTATTCAAAGATTCCCTGTTCCATGTGAACTTCTAAGTCTGTTTTGATCCCAATTATGAAGTTATGCCTTAAAACCATAGAGATTTTGTTACTGTCTGACTTTTTACCTTGATCCTGATTCAGCTGATTTAATTTGAAGGATGAATATTAGTATTTTTTAAATAAAAAGGCCTGCCTGCTCACAGCCACCTACAAGAACCCCACCTTTGCCTGAGCACAGATTGATTGAGTTAGATTGAGTACAGATACCTTCCTTAACAGTAGCTCATTACAACTTCTCTACATGTAATACTCAAGATGCTCGCTGCCCTGGTATTTCCAAGTTTCAGGCGCAAGGCCTGGGAGCCCATGGGCAGCCTGCCTCCTCTCCCTGGGGCCCCGGGTAGGAGAAGTGGGTAGACTGATTTGTCATGTACAAGTGACGCCGATCGCTTCTTGGTCCCACTCGTGGGCATCCCTGTCCTGCGTCCAGCTGGAGGTGACCCAGCTGATGTGGAAGTGGCCGGGCGTGCCCCGTCCCATGTGCACTGACTCTCTGTCGGGCGGGTGGGGTTTCAGGAGTGCGGCGGGTGAAGAGAGAAGACGTGGAGGCCGGCGGCGAGAACCTGGTCCGCTACAAGAAGGAGCCGTCAGGATGCCCGGTGTGCGGCAAGGTAACGCGCCAGCCGGGTTTTCTTTAGGGAAACTCAGAGCTCTCCCAACTGCACATTGGTGGGAGGGAATGTTTAGGGTCACTGCGGATACTCGGGTGTCCAGAGCCACAGCACCCCTCACTCAGTCCTCTTGTCATCTGCTTTCTTACCTTTGGGGTGGGCCTCCAGTGAAGGAGCTGGGGAGTGGGTGTTTCTCCTGACAGCCTCCTCTCCCCTTGGCCATGATTTTTCACTGATGCTGCCCTGGCACTCATGCTCTGTCTCTAGTGCCCTGTGCCATGTCCTTGTGGTAAAGGAGGCAGGACAGCCCGGGTTTATTTTCCTGGTCAATGCCGATCCCCCCGTAGCATTTTCGAGTGAGGGACTGACCCAGCCACGGCCACATGCTCTGTGTACTTTCCATCGATGCCAGCACCCCAGTGAGCATATCTGTTCAGGGCATCCGAGCTGGCTGTCAGAGGGGCCCGAGTCCTTGGCAGACCCTGAATGTCCAGAGTGCATGGCCCATCAGAGCAGCCGGGCCACATCCAACAGTGAGCACTGGTCAGAACTGCGTGGGGAACCCTGCCCGGAAGCTCCCGTCCAGGCCATGTCAGCTGGCCTTGTGAAATGGTGGTGGTCTTTGCCAACAAGCTCCTGGTCTCAGCTGGAAGTGCGGTTACTTGTTCCTCCCATGACTCAGGTTGCTGAGTCTTTCAGCCACGTGCAGTCCACATGAGCCCAGTGGCCCTGGAGGGACAGGGCACCCTCAGCAGCCTCCAGGTCCTGAGGGTGGAGAAGCAAAGGCCTTGGGTGGACGGGCAGCTGTGACTTGGCCCGGCCTGCCGGCACATGGCAACACTGCCAGATGTTTTGACCTTTTCAAGAGAAAACGGAAATCTGTGTTTTTATGAGAAATTTCCTGTTATTTTTCAAACCACAAAGCAGACAGGTCAGCAGAGTGGCATGGCCTGTGGGCCCCAGGTTGGGGCTTTGACTTAGTGTGGGTTTGGGGGCCAGCGAGGCTAGAGGGGAATGGGGAGCTGGTGCAGCAGAACACATACCAGAGCCCAGTGGCCGGGCGCCACCAAGCCTGGGTAGGGGTGGTGGAGGCTAGGTTGGCCCTGTGTGTAAGCTAGGCACCTGCTGACCGCTGGGACGGAGCCTGCACCCTGTGTCCAGCCCATCCTCCCACACAGCCTCCCTGAGCTTCATCTAGGGGCTGTTGGCCCCAAGTCACCTGCAGAACAGCTTCTCTTTCATTCATCTGTTGCATTCTCTTCCTGAGCACCTGCGAGGCTTGATGAGCTATAGATCTGCTTTCTGGGTTGTTTGGCCATTGGGAAGGCTGTCCGGATGGAGACTGTCAGATCAGTGGGGACCTGGGGGTGTTCTCTGCTGCCCGTCTTGTCCACTGAGCTCTGCTGATGGACACGGGGCCACATCTGACCTGTGGGCCACTGTGTCCCCAGCCTGGCCCCAGTGGGTGAGTACTGAGTAAATGAGTCCCCACACCCATCATTTCTGGAAATACCGAGAAGTTGGGGGAAGTGATAGGAATTATGCATAAAATAACGGAGCACAACTGAGGACGTAACTCTTTGATACCCACTTTCAGAAAACCGCAGCAGTTTCTGTGACTTACTGTCTTGGTAGGCCCTGTCCTAGTGAAATATTTAAGTGAGTTGAATAAAACTGAGCTGAATACTGTTTGTAGTGAAGGCTGGATAATGGTCAATTGTGTATATAATGTAAGCACCAATTTAAATTATTAAACTATCCTGATTGTAACACTAAGTGATTATTTGTGTATCTCACTGAGTTGCTGCAACTCAAACTTTGTAGGTAAACATACTGTGTTTTTGTGTTCAGTTACGGTTCTCAGTGAGGCTCGATGTGCACGTAGCAGGCTTCCCCACCCCCAGCTCTCCTGCCCGCAGGTGTTCTCCTGCAGGAGCAACATGAACAAGCACCTGCTGACCCACGGCGACAAGAAGTACACCTGTGAGATCTGCGGGCGCAAGTTCTTCCGTGTGGACGTGCTCAGGGACCACATCCACGTCCACTTCAAGGTTTGCAGGCATTGTGCGCGGAGGCGGGGCGCGTGCGGAGGCGGGGGGCGGGGCGCGGGCGCGGGCGGGGCCCGCCCCCTGGATAGGCTTGGCTGTGATGCTACTCTTCAGATAAGCCCTCAGGAGTGTTTGTTGTTCCTCCTGCAGCCCACCTGTAGGGCTCGAGCTAAAATCCCTCCGTGCTAGGTACCTCCCAAGAGAAGAACAAGAGTCGGGATGGGGGCGTTTGCTTCCCTCCCTGCCTTTGAGGCCCTAACTCAGGGGAGTGGGGCGTCCCAAGTGACCCGAGGGAGCGGTTTGCTTCTGATGTTCCAATAACTGGTTAAAGCTTCCGCCAGGCGTGTTAGAAATCGGCCATGGTGACTGTTTTCCAGGACATCGCGCTAATGGATGACCACCAGAGGGAAGAGTTTATTGGCAAGATTGGGATCTCCTCGGAGGAAAATGATGACAATTCTGACGAGAGCGCAGACTCGGAGCCTCACAAGTACAGCTGCAAAAGATGTCAGGTAACCGGACTACGGCCTTCACGGGCCTGGGGCTGCCCGGAAAGGAGGCTTGTGCTACAGGGCTGCTGGCCTGCAGGGGCTCGGGTGTGGGGGCCTGCCTCCCAGACGTTCTGGAAGGCGCCCCAAGTCTCGTTGCTTCTCAGGATGGTGGGTGTGGGTCTTACCCCAACAGGCAGACCACCGTCTCAGAACAGTCTGGTCCACCATGCCTGTGTGGCTGACCCAGGGAGATCCGTGTCCGCTGGGGCTCCTCTCTCCTCCCCCTTCACCTCTGCCTGCCCCACAGACGGCAGGGGGCCTCGCTTAGAGGAGCGTTTTGTTTCTAAGGACCCGGTGCTCCCCGTCTTCACGGCATGTATGAGCCTTGTCTCTGCGGCTTCACTGCTTCAGGAGCCGCGGTCTTTTTTTCTGCCCAGCGCAGGTTCCCGTGTTCTACACGGGCCTTGGCACCTGTGCACCTGTCAGGGGCATGGGCGAGAGACAGAGGTCGGGTGGGTGGGTGAGTGGAGAGGAGGAGGGTTCTGGAAGCCGGCCAGGGAGGGCGCACCTGCTGGGAGGTCCAGGAGGACCTGGGGTCCGTTTGTTACACTCCCCCGGCCTCACGGTTTTGCCTGGCGCGGGCCCTGCCCTAGGGAGTCTCTTCCTTTTCTGCTGGGGAGTGGGCTCTCACCGGTGTCTCGGGCGCCTGGGTGCGCGGCGGGGCAGCATCAGCTGCGGAGGTCCCGGGCTGAGTGCACACGTGTGAACCGAGTGCGTGTCTGCAGCTCACCTTTGGCCGCGGGAAGGAGTACCTGAAGCACATCATGGAGGTGCACAAGGAGAAGGGCTATGGCTGCAGCATCTGCAACCGCCGCTTTGCCCTGAAGGCCACTTACCACGCCCACATGGTCATCCACCGTGAGAACCTGCCGGACCCCAACGTACAGAAGTGAGGCCTCCTGGGCGGGACTCCGGCGTCCGGGGGAGTGCGGAGGGAGGGCTGCTTCCTTGCAGAGAGGCAGGTGCTCTAATAAGCCATCTGGAGCACAGAGCAGCTTCCGTCTCCTGAGGGAGCCCTGGGCCGGGCCAGGTCAGGGGAAGTGCTAGCCTTGCTTGTCCCCTAGGCCATCAGTACCCTCCCAGCTCGCACCCTCTCCTGGACTCACCACATGGGAGGCCGCGTTGCAGGCCTGCCTATATACGACCAGAGACCCTTTCCCCCACAGTAATTAGGTTTCAAGAATGCCGGTCCCACATCTGGCTACAGCCTGTAATCAATGCTGTGTGTCCCAGCATGTCAGCCGACAGTCTTGTTTAAAGCTTATTAGTCTGCTGGGGCTGCCGGGTGGGCAGTGTGAATGCAGAATAGTGTTATCCCAGTGCTGGAGGCCGGAGGTTCTAGATGGAGCAGGGCTGGTTCCTGCTGTGGCGGTGAGCGAGGGTCTGGTCCAGGCCTGTCTCCTTGGCTTTTGGATGCTGCCTTCTCCTTGTGTCCTCGTGGCCTCCCACCTGTGCATTCCTCTGTGTCCATTTATAAGGACACCAGCCATACTGGATTAGGGCCCACCCTAGCGACCTCATTTTTGACTTGACCCCTGTAAGCACCCCATCTCCAAGCACAGTCACGTTCTGAGGTGCTGGGAGCCAGGACTCCATAGTGTGAATTTTGAAGGGGCACAGTTCAGCTCAGACGGAGGCTAACATCTGTGGGTCCCTCGTCACCCACGTATCCGTGGCACCATTTTAGCCCACCTGCTGTTAGAGGCGCTTAGGAAAGTGCATCCTGCTGCTGCGGACCCCGCAGGGCCGTGTGGCCAGTCCTGAGGCTGCATCTGGTTTCAGGTACATTCACCCCTGCGAGATATGCGGGCGGATCTTCAACAGCATCGGGAACTTGGAGCGGCATAAGCTCATCCACACAGGTAGCCTTTCGCAGGAGGATGCGGTGCCCGCGCTGCGGGAGCCCCTCCCGCCCCTCCAGCACCGCCCTGGTCCCCGTGCTGCTCCTGGCGGAGGGCTCCGCGCGGGCCCTGCTCCCAGCTGCGGGTGGGGCCATGCCTCTCCTTCATGTGGTGCCCACGGGTAAGGAGTTCCAGGTTTGCAAGTTGGACGTGTTTGCTTCCCAGGGGTGAAAAGCCACGCCTGTGAGCAGTGTGGGAAGTCCTTTGCCAGGAAGGACATGCTGAAGGAGCACATGCGCGTGCACGACAACATCCGCGAGTACCTGTGCGCCGAGTGCGGGAAAGGTGAGTGCGGGCGCCCTCCGGCGGCGGCGGCGGCGGCGGCGGCGGCGGCGGCGGCGGCGGCGGGGAGAGGCGCGCGGGCTGCGGCGGGGGTCGCTCAGACCTGAGTCGTTTTAAGGAAGACAAAACGTGAAGTCTTTAAGTGAGGATCCAGATGAAAAATAAAGCAGCCAAAGGTAGAAAGACGGCATAAAATCAAGGCACAAGTAAACCGTTTTAAAAGTAGGGAAATGGTGCAGCGTATGATTGTTTAAAGTCACCATATGGCCTGAGTGTAGATACAGAATCGTCCCTGGTAGTGACTACTGACTAGAACCAGCTGTTTATTAAGACGCGGATTACTGTGGCCTTTATTCTGAGCGGGTGAAATTAGTTAAATCTATTAATAAAATATCTGACATCAGTAAGTGTAATGAGGGGAAAAAAGATAATCCCAGTACCTGGTAAAATTTTAACCCATTTCTGTTTAAAAACAAACCCAAACTGTCAGGAAGCCCCGGAGCAGTGGGTTTTTCTCTGGCGGCTTCTAGCGGCGCCTGGCGCTGTGTGCAGGGGGCAGTGGCAGGGCCACCCCCACTCGGTGACAGGATAAGCCAGAGTCAACTGCTTTGCCATCAAGATCTTTTTAAAATTTAACGTTCAGTTTTATTTGTTCCTTTATTTTTTTTTTTAAATTAAACAGAAAAGTTTGAAGGAAACACCAACACCCTGGAATTCCATTCACTGGATAACCCCCATGAGACAGATAAGATTACGTGTAAAAGGCTAAAAGAATTAAATGCAGAGAAAAGCAGAAAGTGGAAAGTTCTCTCTCCCCCGACCCTGGGCCCCAGTTCTAGAAGTGACAGTTTCTCCTCCGTTCTCCAAAATAGCTCTGTGCGGCATGTAGATTATCTGATTGAAAAAGCACCTAGCTGAAAAAAAATTTTTTGAATGACACAAATGGGTATGCCAAATAAAGTTATCCCCACCTCGGATCTCAGTAACAACCTTCAAAAGAACCCTTTAATCCTTGGCATGAACATTTCTAGAGGTTTCTCCACGTGTCTTAGTGACGGCCATGCTAGCTGGGGCTCCAGTGCCGTCTTTGCCCCAGCTCTTCCAGCCTTTCCCCCTAGGGCGAGAATGGGGTAGACCTGGGGTGGGGGTGGGCCCCCAGGTGGGCAGGGGGCAGCCACACCTGAGCCCTGGGTGCAGCTCATCAGGCCAGGCAGGGCGGAGGGCCCAGAGGTCAGGGTCACGTCTTGTATTAGATACACTTTTATATTTGAAATGTATTGAATGTTCAGTTTCAGGATTTCTGAACACTTCCAATAAAATGCTGGTGTCAGTACTTGGGTTACCATATTCATTGTACATAATCCTCAAATAAAATGTCGGTGGTTGTTTTGCTTTCACATTCTGGTCACTGGCACGTGCAAGCAGCTGCTTGCGCTTCCCTGTTCTTTCCGTACCTTGCTTTTTATTTACTTAAGTATCCAGCATGGTGATCTTTTCGTATCAGAACAGGCAAATACTGCCCTAATTTTTCTCTCAAAACCTTGGCAAGTTTCCTTCCTGTGGATCCTGCCACCAGACCGTTTTATTTAGGTACTCGGGGTTTTTTGGTGCGCAGTCTTTCATCACTGCAGGCGGTGTTGCAGGAAGTGCTCTCGCATATTGTTACTTTAGATTATTTCCCTAAAAATTCTAGACCCGACTAGGCCTTGTTCCAGCGAGGGGCTGTAGAAGTGATGTGAGCCGCGCCACCTGCACCACGCCCCGTGGGTTCCGTGTGGAGCATTCGTAGCCGGGGATACACGGGAAAACACCTTGTTCAGAACACGGTGTGCCGTGAGGCACTCAGGACAGACCCCCCTGGTGGCTGGGCGACCTGTGTGGGGAAACCGCCAGGCCCTGAGCGGTGGAAGGGGTGCCCGTTCCAGGTGCGGGAATTCTCGGTGCTTAAAAAATACCTGTTTTCCCCGGAGTGAGATGTGAGCGTGGCGCAGACTGAGTCACATCCCCGCAGAGAGCGCCTGACGACTTCCACCACGTGGCAGCCACATTTACTTTAAAACTGCTCAAGGTATTTTTTTAAATAGAGAAAGATGAGCATGATTGATGCTGGCTGTGATGGGGAGGTCAGAACGGGGGTGAAATTTATTGTGTCTTTCCTCCTGTGCATTTTCTGTGTTTTTTAGAACCATGTGTACTTCTGTAGTTTAGGGTAAGTTCATTTTAGACATACGGGGAGAAAGCGACTGGTTTAGGGCGGGACAGCAAAGACCTTTCTGTTCATTTACTCCCTGGGTGCTGACCCAGCGTAAAATGTGTGCGAGTATCTGCCACTGCACTGCTTGTGACAGAGGACAGCCTGAAACACCAAGGGATTAATGACATCGGCCTCTGGGCCTTTGCACTGGCTTTTCCCCCACTAGGAATGCTGTTCCCCCAAGTAGCTCTCAGCCCCCTCCCACACTTCTTCCAGGCCACTTTTTTAGATGCCCTGAGGCCCCACGTTATGAGCCAGTGCCAGGCTGCCTCCACGCGCTCCATCCCCACCCCTGCTTTATCCTGCTCGTCTTTCCCTCATGTGATGCTCTGCCTTCGCTTGTTTGCCCCCCTCCACATGAAGCTGGGGACTCAGTGTGGCTCACTTCTCAGCCTCCAGCACTTGGAGCAGTGCCGGCCTGTGGCAGGAGCTCAGGGGTCTGTTAATGAGCAAATGCAAGCCATGAAAGCAATGCGAGGGTCAGGTTCATCTTGGCTGAACGAGTACCAAATGATGAGGCCAACAGAGGTGGACAGAGGGTGGGGATTGGGAGATGTGAAGCTGCTCAGGGTGCTCCCAGGAGTGTGTCCGGCGCCAGTGTGACCTGGGAGGGTGGTCCCGGCTGCCCGAGCTCACGCTCTGGGCCGACCTCTTGTTGCCTGTAGTTTTTTTCACTATGAGTGTGTAATTTTTTTTTAACCCCAAAGATAAATAATTTTTTAAGGGTCCCCCTCGCCTCTAGCCCCTGGAGCCCCACACCCTCCCTTCCTGTGCAGCATCGCTCACCTAGTGGGTCTCCCTGGCTCAGACCCTCCATCCCTAATTCAGACCCTGAGCCAGGGTCACCCCTTCTTCAGCACCTGACTTAGTGAGGTTGTAGCTCATTTCATCGCCTTCAGCAAAGGTTGACTTTGTGACATTAAACTAAAGGTAGGTTAAAGTCCGTGTTTAGCCTTAGAGCTTCTAATCTTCATTAACGTTTACGTCATCAAGATCAACAGCAAACCTCAGGAGACCTGGACGTGGCTTGCCAGAAGATTTGGTTGGGTCCCAGTGGTTAGTTTGGCACATTTCCCCACCGCTCCCGTTGTTGGCGAGCACTGACCATCAGGGCTGGGCGGGCACTGACCAGATGGGCTGGCCAGACGTCGACAGTAAATCCCTAAGGGCCTCTGAGGGCACCGCTGCTCGCCTCGCCACTGATGGAGGGGTCGTCTTGAAGGCGTGTCCCCTGCACCCTGTCCTTCCTCTTTTCGGGTTCCACACTCACCCAGACCTGTGCCTGCCCTGGGGGCTGGGGGGCGGGGCTGGGGCACATGCTCTGTCGGAGGTGGGCGGACACTGGAGGGGGTGCAGGGGGCAGGAACTGTCAGTGGGCGGGGCGTGGGCACTGTCGGTGGGCGGGGCGAGGGGCGGGGCGTGGGCACTGTCGGTGGGCGGGGCGCGAGGCCAAGTGGGCACCGTCGGGGTGTCTGCGGGCGCCAGCTCCGGGCGGCCCTGGAAGCCGCAGCGCGCTGACCTGCTTCGCCCCGCAGGCATGAAGACCAAGCACGCGCTGCGCCACCACATGAAGCTGCACAAGGGCATCAAGGAGTACGAGTGCAGGGAGTGCCACCGCAAGTTCGCGCAGAAGGTCAACATGCTCAAGCACTACAAGCGGCACACGGGTGAGTCGCGCTTCCCAGCCTGGCGAGGAAACGGCACCGGGAGAACCGCCGCTGCTCCTCACTGTCTTAAGCTCCCGACAGGCTGCAGTCTTTCTGGCCGAGCCCCCAAGAGTCGGTTAAGTAGCCGATTTCTCAGAAGCTACTCCTCCCCACCGGCGCCCTGCATCCCTGCACACGCCAGGGGAGCCCAGGTCACCCCGCAACTTGTGGTCCTCAGTGTCCTAACCTTCCGCTCGGCCATTTCCCTGCAGGAGCATGTGCCCAAGCACAGACCGGGGCCCAAGCCCTGTGTGCACACTGATGATCATGTCGTCGTCCAGACAGGAGACACTGGGCCATCTTCAGTGTCCATCAGTAGGGCAGTGGCTAAATTGTGGTGTGTCTGCCAGAAAGGACAATGCGTTTCTTACAAGTGATGAGATGTATATGTTAATTTACATAGAAATTTATGATACAGTGGGAGAAAAGCTGGCCTATACAGCAAATGAGTTCATTTTTTATGAAACGTTTGTATGTGGGTAAATGTGTGTGTGTAACAGAGAATTCAGATAGATGTCGTATGAGAGAAGGTTGTCCCTGGGTGATGGAGTGGGTCTGAAGTTCCTGGCAGGAGCCTCTAGTTGCTTCCGTGTCCTCTCTAAAATGGACTTGAGGGGGAGGGTACAGCTCAAGTGGTAGAGTGCATGCTTAGCATACACAAGGTCCTGGGCTCAATCCCCAGCCCCTCCTCTAAAAACAAATAAATAGACCTAATTACTTCCCCCCCAAAAAAATAAAAATTTTTTTAAATAAATAAAAAAATAAAATGGACTTGAGTCCTGCCACCGCCTGGCCCGGCCCTGGAGTGCCAGCCCCCACATCACTGGACTTCCACAAAAGTGTGCAGCCCTCTTCCTGGAGAAGCTCTCACTCCCCTGGGACTGGGTCCTGCGCCTCCTCCAGGGTCTCATGACCCTCCACCCACTGCCACGCCACTGGGGTGTAGTGGCCTCTGTCCTTCTGGCCTCCAAGAGCCACAGTGAGCGCAGGGTCTGGAGAACGAGGGGCTCAATCAAATACAGGACCGAGACGAGTAGACCTTGAGAACCACTTGCCTGGTTTCCATTTGGCAGGGTGGGTGGGGGGGGTCTTTGTTTAAAAGGTGCTCTGAGGGTCCACCTTCTCCTCAGTTTGGAGAGCGAAGCAGTCTGACGGCTCAGAGCTTCCTTGCCAGTTTGCAGGCAAGCAGGTGACTGATCTGAGCACCCGGGACTGAATGAATCAGAGTGTCATGAATGGGGCTTCTGCCTTCCTTGATCACGAGCTGTGTGGGGCAAGCTCATCAAATCAGATTCTGTCCAGCGAGACCCCATGGCAGCCCTCGGGTCCCGGGCTGGAACTGTCCTTGCCGCCCTTCCTGCAGAAGGAGCTCGCCGGGGCACCGGCAGTCAGGTAGCTTCCAAGCCACAGGTCTGCTGGTTGAGGTCTGGAATGGACATTCATTCACTGTCTCTTTTCTCCTGGTCATTTACCCTCCTTCCCCCACCAAGGCCTCTCCAGATATGGAAACGTGTCCACAAGGATAAGACAGCTTCTGTGCGCAGTGAAATAAGAATCATGAAACACGAGAAATTAAGCGTGCCTTTTTCTGCAGGGATTAAGGATTTCATGTGCGAACTGTGCGGAAAGACGTTCAGTGAGCGGAACACGATGGAGACCCACAAGCTCATCCACACGGGTAGGCGCGGTGGGGCGGGTGCAGAGTGTCTGGGGAAGCTGGCTGTGCGAGCAGGGGAGGGACCTCGTGGCTACGATTCTGTTTGTAGACTTTTCCAGAATATTTGGTACTGTTCTGTCTTAATGGGGGCCCCTTACCCCTAAAATTCAGCCCATCAAAACTTTCCAGTACCCATGTGCGAACTGTCAAACACCTGAGCAGCGATGCCGCTCCGGGTTCCACGAGGGCGGAGGCCACACGGCTCTGATGCTTGCTCGTGGCCTGACCGCGGCGGGGGGAGGTGACCTGGCTGGCGACCTGAGCCGCACGTGCAGAGGGTGAGGGGTACTGCGGGCTGAGGGGGAGACCCTGTTCCTGACCCTTCTCTCTTTTCCTCCCATGCATGTGGGAAGTGGGCAAGCAGTGGACGTGCTCCGTGTGTGACAAGAAGTATGTCACCGAGTACATGCTGCAGAAGCACGTGCAGCTCACCCATGACAAGGTGGAGGCACAGAGCTGCCAGCTGTGTGGGACCAAGGTGTCCACCAGGGCCTCCATGAGCCGACACATGAGGCGCAAGCACCCCGAGGTGAGCCGGGGCGGGCGAGCCTCCCTCCCTGGGCCCCACGGCCTGGCCTCCCCTGCCCTGTGAGTCCTCTGCCTCCAGGGCCCCCACCCTCTGGCCCACAGGCCCCTCTCCCTTGCAGGGCTGGGGTCTGACACTCCCCCCTGATGGCAGTGCCTGCACATGGGAGGCACTGAATGAACAAATGGAAACGTTGCTGAAGTTATATTATAAGTTATATACTCTCTGGAATCACAGCAGGACAGGAATACAGCCCTGGCCCTCACCCCTACTCTTCCCTTTGGAGTAACTAAAAAATGAGCAGAGCAGGGGGAGCCCCCCTGTGATGTCAGGGGCCGATTAGAAGGTGGTGTTGAGGACCAAGAGGAAGAAATGGTCCTGGGGCAGGTGGATCTGGGCTCACCTGGAAGCTGGTTCTCAAGGAAGGTCCGGGGCATTAAATAATTCAACATACTTTAAAAAGAAGCACTCTGAAAAACAAAACCAGAAGAAAATGCAGGAAGATAGCTGTCATATCACTGAGAGGGGGAGACTTTCTATGTGCAAAAGGAATGAAAGAAGTTTCAAACATAAGATTTGACCACACAAGCAACATAACACTTAGAACTTCTGCAAGTCAAAAGAATAAGGAAAAGGAAAGCTGAGAAATATGTTAAGATGTTATTACAGTTAACAAAAACTGTTAAAGGCAAAAACCATTCCATGAAAAGAGCCCAAAGAACCCAGTGTGTCCAAGGAGAGGTGATTCATGAAAGAGAAGACACAGGTGGTTAAAACGCAGAAAAAGCCTTTAACACAGGAGGTGCCATTGAATTAGGGGAGATGCTTAAGACTCAAAATGACCATGCTGCTGTCAGGATCTGCTCTGGCCACCGGATGTCCTCCTGGAGGGCAGTGTGACCGTATCTCTCCAGAATTTTACAGATGATTATTTGGACCTCACAGTGTCTGGCCAGAGGAATGTGATTAAGTTAGTGGCAGCTCAGTGATGCGCTTGGCTGTAGACACATTTGCAGAGAATTCTGAATAGAATTGTGAACATTTGTTGTAAGAAAGCAGCACCGCTGTGCGCGCGCTGCGTCCGTGCACACACTCCGGCTTCCACGGTCTGTGTGTTTCCGCGATGCGCACCCACATCATACAGATGAGGTAGGTGGGCGAAGAAGGGACAAAAGTATCACACGGTGGTCTTCTGGTGTTGAAGTTTTGATAATTCCTTATCTTCACGTTGTTCTCCATTTTATATACTTTTCCCCAAAGAACATGGATTGCTTTTGCAATTATAAAAGCACCCCCTGCCTCCTTTGGGTGATAAGTGTGTCTTGTTCTCCTGGAACCCAGCTGTGCCGGCCGCAGCCCGCGCGGCTCCCCCGCCGCATACTCCCAGCCCTTCCCACTCAGCCCGAGGAGCTGGGATTCCAGCAGCTTTGCTCTCCTCACTCCCATCCGTTTCCACCTAGAAGCAGAGCCCGGAGCAGGAGCCCGCAGGGCCAGCCAACAGCGCCCTTCTCTCGGGGCCCTGGGCAGGCGCCGCAGACTCACCCGGGGCCCGAGATGCGGCCGAGAGTGAGCGATTTCCGTTATACGGGGGTTTCTCTAGTTTCACGCCCTCATGGAGCGCGCATGTTGGTTTTTGCAGACAGGATGCGTGATGCGCGTTGTGGGGTGCGGAAGCCTTGCTGCTGCAGAGAAGTGGACACTTGGTCTGGTCGACCCTCTGCAGGGCGGCCTCTCTGGGCCCCTCTCCGCCCACCGCGGGGGGAAATGCAGCAGATGGAGGGCTCCTCTGCCGAGGCTCTGTCTGTTCTCAGCCCCTTTTGTCCCTGAAGCCATCAGCCTCTTTCCCCGGCCGTTCCTCGGATCGTTTGTCTGACCTTTCATTCTCTGTTGCTCAGACAAACACACTGCGGTGCCTGCGGGGATGAGCGCCGGTGCGTCCGGTCCTCCTGGGCCCTCGGTCTAGGGCGCGGGGCGGGGAGCCTCGCAGCCCTGCTGCGGTGCTGGGCATGGACCAGGGTAGGGGCCATCGGAGGCCGGCTCATGTGGTAAGAAGTGTAAACTACTTTCACGTGTTCAGGAACTTTTAGAATTGATGCTATTTTATGACTTAAAGGTGTGGTTGTTCCCTCTGCTTCGAATAACTGTTATGTTAAAAAAAAATTAAAACACAAAGTACTGTCATGTGTGGTCTTATCGCTCAAGAGTAAAGCCAGCAAATGCCTCCGTGGTGGTTGTTCTGTGACATCAGCTTCTGGACTGTGTGACTAGGACACGGATGGTGTCATTGATGATGGAGGTGGTGGTGATGGTGACAGTGGTGAGGTAGTGACAGTGGTGACGGTGATGTGAGGTGGTGACAGTGATGGTGGTGGCAGTAACAGTGGTGACTGGTGGAGGTAGTGACAGTGATACACTGATGGTGACAGTGGCGACAGTGATGGGTGTATTGACAGTGGCAGAGATGGTGGTGACAGTGACTGATGACAATGGTGGCAGTGGTGGAGATAGTGACAGGGGTGATGGGGGTGACAGTGGTGGAGGTGGTGGTGGCAGAGACAGTGGGAGAGGACACGTCAGTGACATCTGGCTGCTTTTACTCAGCTTTGCAGCAGCACAGTCACTCTTGGGTCCTCAGTGTCACGTCAGTATTTGAACTTTAAACAGACACAGCCCTTTTTGTTTGCCGTCCTTTCAGAGAAGGGCCAGCCCTGGGCTTTGAACCTAAGTCCAAAGATGCAGTTCCCAATCGATCGTCCTTCTTAAATACTCCACACCCACAATGTATAGTCTATAATTTCCTGTTCTTAATTTTTTTTTTTTTGACCAAAAATGTAAAGATGCTTGCAAAGCCATTTGGATGAAGAACCCTACAGAGAGTCTGTCATGGTTTTCCCTGAGCTTGTCCAGTTTTTCCGCAGCCAGGTTCCTCCCTTAGCATCTCACCGTCTTCCTGTCCCCCGGGTATTCGGTCCTCTCTGACTTGTGTTCCTTTGTCCACCTGTGATTTAACTCACTTGAGTAATCATGTCACAGGTGCCACTGGCAGGTTCGTGGATGAGGTGCAGGAGGACGGGGAGGGACCGGGGGCCACACGGGGAGTGGGTCACAGTGTGAGGGGCTGCGTGCTGAGGACCCGTCAGCGGTCAGTGTGGGGGAAGGCGGGGGCAGCCGCTTCATCACGAAATTGACTAGTGAAAGTACTTGGACATGTGTCAGGTTAAAAAGTGAGGTGTTTAAGGTGTAAATGTCTTGTTTTCCATGATTCCTTGGAGGACAGGTTTACTGTAATGGACCTTATCCCCTCTGCGCTTGGTTTGAAATAATAAGATTCAGTGGAAACGCACGTTAGTGTGGGACAAAAAAGGGAGGGACTGGACTCCTCCCCCGGCAGAGGACAGGGAGTGACACGTGGACAGGTACGAGGTGACACCCCCGGTGTGGAGCACTGCAGACACTTGGGGGGGGGGACCTGGCAGGAGGGAAGGAGAGGCCCGGACAGGACTCTGGAATCTAGGTTTTCGGGTCCTGAGCAGAGCCAGTGGGGACACGGGTGCCGCTGAGAGTGACAGCCTATCAGCCACGGGTCTGAATCTGGCCTGCCTAGCATCCTGGGCTCACTGCCCTGTGCTCAATCGTAGGTCCTGGCTGTGAGGATCGACGACCTGGACCACCTGCCAGAGACCACAACCATCGACGCCTCCTCTATTGGCATCGTCCAGGTGAGTGCACAGTGGGTGGGCCCTGCGGGGGGCGGGGCGCTGGCCCGGGAACCTCTGACCCGAGCAGCTCCAGCAGGTGTCACGAGCAGCCTGTGGGCGGAACCCCTCCCGTTTCACATTTGCTTCCCTCTCTGTTTTATTGGTTTTATTCGTTACTTATTTATTTATTGTTTTATTACAGAAACTGAAAGTCCCAGGTGCCTTTTAGTTTCTGTAAAAGTTTCTAGAATATCACTTTTCTGAATACTGAATACTGATGTGCCTCATTTTGGAGAATAGATGGCTTATTAGTCAGAGATCCCAAAGATAACAGTCAATAAAGAGAGTGTGTGTGTGTGTGAGTGTGTGTGTGTGTGAGTGTGTGTGTGTGTGTGTGAGTGTGTGTGTGTGTGTGTGTGTGTGTGTAGGGAGAGAGAGGAAATTAGAGAGGCTGATATTAAGGAATTGGCTCCTGTGATTGTGGTTGGTGGGTCCAGAATCTGCCGGGAGGCTGGAGGCCAGAGACCCAGGGAAGAGTTGATGTTGTAGCTCAAGTCCAGTCAGGGAGCAGAATTCCCTCTTCCCCTGGGAACCTCAGTCTTTTTCTCTTAAGGCCGTCACTTGATTGGGCAAGGCCCACCCACATTACAGAGGGTACCCTCTGCTGTACTCAGCAGCCACCGATTTAAAGGTTAATCATGTCTGAAAAATATCTTCACAGCAGCTGGTGTTTGACCCCCCAGCCGGGCACCCAGGCCCAGCCACACTGACGCTTAACATTAACCATCACAGATGGTTTCTAGAAATGCTGAATAGTTAGATTGTTATAAGCAAAATAACTTTTTGTATGTTTGTTTTTGTTTTTTATACCATTTAACCACTTAAAAAAAAAAATAGAGACACTGAGGATTGAACCCAGGACCTCATGCATGCTAATATTAAGCACATGCTCTATCTCTGAGCTCTGCCCTCCCCACCAGCAAAGTAACTTTAATGGTGTTAAGTGAACTTGCTTTTTAAAGGAATTTTTAGTCAATATGTTCACTTAAAAGTTTTGTTTTGATGAGAACACGTCACATTCTCAGTTTTTTTAAAATCGTGTTTATAACTCTGTGCTTTGAGCCGGTGCCTGTAGCGCGGTGCTCGGCTGCAGGGTCCTCTGAGCAGCCGGGCCCCACCCCCCGCAGCGCCCCAGGCCACGCACACCCACTCCTGACGAGGGCAGCCCCTCCGTGGCCTGGCCCGGCTGGCTTCTTCGGGGTCTGCCTGCCCCTGGGTGGGACCAAGTCTCATGGGATGGAACCAGAGGACAAGAGAGGTGGTGGGCAACCAGGTGGAGACCCTTGCCGGCCACCACTACCCAGTGGCCCCTGTGATGCTGTGGGTCAGAAGACCAGCCATACTCAGCAGCTCCCAGAGAAGTGTGCGGGGCACCTGTCTGGGGTGGCCGTTACCCTGGGCCCTGTTTGCTGTCCCCGAAGATGACAACCATCCAGCTCTTTGTTCAAACTCATTCTGATGCAAGACTGTGTCTTTAGTGAGTTTGTTTCAGGCTTGGGGATGAGAGCCTTGATGTGAAAGCATTTTTAGCCTCAGGCTGAGCTCAACAGGGCTGAGAGAGTAGCTTAAAAAATGTGTTTTCAGAGGTGTTTCTAGTTCAGCACAAAACATGGCCTTTAAAGATGTGACTCGTGTCTAATTCCCTTCACTTAAAAACCCAACTGAAACCAACAGAAAGTTGCCCCGATCCTTAGATGTGCAGGTGAACAGACAAGCTGTGGTCACCTGGTGTCCAGGGTGGGTGCCGGGACACGCTGGACCCACGGGGCACAACCCCTTGCCCCCTCCACTTTGTCGAACCTTCTCTTCCTGCAGCCCGAACTGAGTCTAGAGCAGGAAGATCTGGCCGAAGGCAAGCATGTGAAAGCCGCCAGGAGGACTCACAAGAGGAAACAGAAACCAGAGGAGGCAGCGGCGGCGGCAGGGGCCACAGGGCCTGAGGATGCCACCTTCAGCGAGTACCCGGAGAAGGAGGCCACGTTCTCGGGCGGCGTGGGCGACGAGACGGACTCCGCTGTGCAGAGCATCCAGCAGGTCGCTGCTTCCGGTGCTGAGTCCGGGGCCCCGGGCGGGCGCGGGAGGCCGGCCTGCGCCGCACAGCGCGCTGACCTGCCCGCCGCGCCGCGGCCCCCAGCTGCGACCGGCACGCGCCCAGCTCCCCCGTAAGGGTTTCCCAGCTTAGGCCCCGAAGAGCAGCCTGACGTCTGTTCCAGTGTGTCGAGGACAGCCCGCCTGCCAGGCTGGGGATCGGGGTGTCTCTAGTTTGGGGAGGGAGGGCCTGACCCCGCCCACCAAGGCCTGGCTGGGAGGGTGGTGGGCGGCCAGTCTGCTGCTTTTTTTTTTTTAATTGAAGTGTAGTTGATTGACAAGGCTAGTTTCAGGTGCACAACAAAGTGATTCAGTTACCCATACACAGTCATAGATAAGTTTTCTTTTCAGATTCTTTTCCATTATATGTTATTTTCAGTCTGCTGCTTTTAGTGGAAGCTGCCGCTTTACTGAACCTCCCTGCGTCGGTCCCGAGGCCCCGGCTCCTCGCTGGCGTGTCTGACGCCGCCTCATGACTGGCACGGGCCTCCTAGATGCAGTCGTTCTGCGTTTCCGGGTCCCTTCGTCCCCCCCAGGAAGGAGCAGTGCTTCCTTTTTCATTTCTTACCTCTGGGCACCGCACGTTTGTTTCCTGCCCTTCTCAGCTTTACTGTTGGGATTTCCACCGACCAACAGCACTTCCCAGAAGTGGAAAGAAAGTGAAGACTCTGCTCTGGTTTTCTCATCACTTTTCTCTATTTTTTCTCTAGCCACTGAAATTCTTTGTTTCTCGGTTCCAGCTGATGACCACTCTGAGTGTATCTGACCGTTGTCTCTCTTGTTTACTGGAATTCTTTTTTCAGGAAAAATGAACTTGGTCTGATCTTTCACCCGAAGGTGCTCCCTGACCTCCTCCCTCCGGGCCAGGCGTGCAGTGAATCCAGCACCGTCAGACAGGCCCCTGTTGCAAAGTGCAGCGCGGGCAGCTTCTTGTGGTCTCCATTCTGCAGAGACTGTTAACTGTCCTGTGTCATGTGTGACTCTTGCAGGTGGTGGTGACACTGGGCGACCCCAACGTGACCACCCCGTCCAGCTCCGTCGGCCTGACCAACATCACCGTAACCCCCATCACCACTGCGGCCGGCACTCAGTTCACCAACCTGCAGCCAGTGGCAGTCGGGCACCTCACCACCCCGGAGCGCCAGCTGCAGCTGGACAACTCCATTCTGACCGTGACCTTTGACACAGTCAGCGGCTCTGCCATGTTGCACAACCGCCAGAACGACCTCCAGATCCACCCCCCACCCGAAGCCTCGAACCCGCAGTCTGTGGCGCACTTCATCAACCTGACCACCCTGGTCAACTCCATCACGCCCCTGGGGGGCCAGCTCGGGGAGCAGCACCCGCTCACCTGGCGTGCGGTGCCCCAGACTGACGTCCTGCCCGCCCCGCAGCCGCCAGCCCCGCAGCCGCCGCCGGCCCAGCCCCCAGTGCCCGCCGAGCAGCAGCCACAGATGTACAGCTACTGAGATGCCTGGCGGGGACCTCAGGACCAGAACTGCAGATGAGGGGGGTTGTTGGGGTATTTTTTTGAGATTTGTTTGCTGGATACCAAACAAAGGAACACCATGTTGCAATGTAAGGAAGGTTGACTTAGCTTTTGCAGAACGATCTCCAAATCCCCCAGCAGCCGTCAGTCTGTCAGCCTAACTCAAGAAGTGACCCCGGGTGGCCAGTGGTCCCCTGGAGCTGCTCGGGCTCTTCCCGGTGAAGCGACGCCCTCGGGCTTCCCTGCCCCGACAGTGATGGACACAGGGCTTGGGAAAGCGAAACAGAAAGAGAAGCAGCATCTCAAGAGGCGAGAGACAGGTTATTAGGAAGCTCAGTGGTTGGGTGCATTGCATTTTTTTCCTCTAGAGCTCAGTTACCGTGTTTAAACGGAGACGGGGTTCACACGTGGCAGCACAGTCTTCTCCTGGCTTCGGGACTTTTTTGCCAATGAGCAGATAGAAGTTCCAGTTATACTGATTCTCTTCGCAATTTGAGTTGAGTCCAGTTTGTTCCACAACTTCAGGCCGAAACCGTGTGAGGAGATGGGTCACAGGAGGTCACTGGCCAAGGCTTTTTAGTAACAGAATTCGGGAATTGATTTTCAGTCTGTCTATTTTTTAACTTTATCTCAAGCATATATTGCCTATTTGAGACTCTGCTGTGCCCTACTGGTTTATACTTTGCTGTGCAGGAGTCGTTTGCACTGTAGGACCGTGGTCCACATCCAGTTCTACACAGCTGCCCCAGCGAGGAGGACACAGCTCCGAGCATCGCCTGAGCCTCGCGCTGTCCCTGCTGGAGGCTCCTTGGGGCCGTCTCAGGATCTCTGCCATCCAAATATATTTATTATGGCTGAGGCTCAGCCAGAATCCCCTAAGCTGAAGAACAGGGAGGAAATTCCTCTTTTCTTTCTGTTTCAACTTTAATTCCAAAGGTTGATGTGTTTCAAGACCAATTTTCTATAAAAATGTTGAGCGAGCTTGGTTTTTCTGAAATACAAAGGTGGTGCTGTCTCCTGCCAAGCAGTAGGAAAGTGGGAGAGGTTATTAGCTGACCAGCAGATGCCTCAGCCCCCCTAGAGTGAATGACTGTGCTGAGTGGTGGCAGCTCCGCTCCCCCGGGGACACGGGCTTTCGCACATGTGTGGCCATCTCAGAGGCAGTGGCTGAGGCTCGGGGCCATCGAGGTGGCGGTCAGTAGCCAGCCCTCCTACTGCCCAGCCGGGGAGACAGGAAGGACGCTTGATTTTCATTCTCCTGACGCTCTAACGCTGCCCAGAGTGCAGTGTTACATTTGCCTTGTTTTGTCCTGACCACTTTGTCCCAGAGCCTGTGCTTGGGGGACCATCCTGAGGAGATGCTGACAGTGAGTCAGGAGTGGATAAGCAAGGCAGAGTAACCTTGTGCTGCCGGTGAGGCTACGGACAGACGTCCCCCGCACTTCGCTTTGTTCCAGAGAGCAAGGTTGTGAGGCGAGGGCCAGGCCTGGACTTGCTGCAGTGCCCTCGTGAACTAAGTCCATCCCCCGCGCAGCACGAGAAAGGGGGCTTTGGAATTCACCCTCCACACGCACAGCTCATCCGTCACTCCCGACTCTCACCTCTCCGTTGAATTAATCGTGGGGGATTGTTTGACTTTTAATTTATGATAATTATTTTTATGTTATTTATGTATATAATTAACTGCTTTATCCATAATGGTTTCATCAAATGAACTTGGGCTAGGGATGATAAAATACTGTCTCCCTTCTCCAGAGGTAAGTGGTCCAGGTGTCTGTGGAAGCGTCAGGAGCGCCAAGGTTCCTAAGGTATTTTTTTTTAAATCACTGACGGTTTCTTTTAGCATCTGCAGAACATAAAGGGAGAATGACCAACTAAAACAACCGAACGTGGTTAGACACCTGCTAGCATTTATCTTTTATTCCTCCTCCCTATGAAATAAAGGCCTTTTAAATCACAGTTTTATTTTTTTAAAAGAAGTTGTTTTCGTGCCTAGAGTAGGAATGCAGCAAACATGTTTAAAGAACCTAATTTCGGTTGTGTGGGCCCAGGGACCTCCCACTGTTTATTTAAATACACAGATGTGTAATAATACTTCTTGTTATAGTAAGTGAGAACTCTTAAGTAAAGATCAAATTTACTCCTGAGTTTTCTGTAGAAATATTTGGTCCTAATAGGGTCACTGTGTGAGGCAGAGTAGGTTCCTGTTGTCCTAAAACTGGCTGTGAATTTGCATATTAGAAACTGGGGCGGGGAACAAAAGTACTTCTGGGCCAAAAGAGCTATCACTGTAGAGTGTTTCGCACACTTACCACTGTTTACTCATGGAAAGTATTTAATTTTTTTTAACTGAGCCCAGGGGCACAGCTGTAGCCATGGGTGGACATTGGATCGAGCCATTGTGGCCCGTGAGCTCTGTGACTCCCCCCGGGTTACTCTAAATTAATAAACAGAAGAACTCGCTGTTGGCCTGTGAATTTGTAAAGTTGGGTTGCTCTGTGCCACACAGAGGTCCACGGGCACCAGGGCTTGGGAGGGAAGGGCCCAGAGGGTGTGTGTCTTAGAGCTGGACCCCAGGGTACCGCCACCTAACGTGGATTGCGTGTCCCTGGGCCAGGAGGGCACGGAGCCCTCGAGTAGGATGTGTCCTCGGGGCCCGGGAGGCAGACGCACAGACCTTACACGTTCTTCCCGGTCTCGGCACCCAAAGCTCATGGCTTCCAGCTCAGGGCGGTGGTGGTGACTTTCCTGGTTGGATTCTGAAAGGCGTCAAGGCTGAGAAGTCATGTTGTCTTGTGTCCTGTCAGTTTGATTGATGGCCAGTCTGAGGTGCCAGGACCTGTGTTTCCTACCTGCTGGCCCTCTGCTCAGGCTGCCCATTCCGGGTAGTGGACACGTTGGTCTATTTTGAGAACGGGCGTTAATTCCTGCTACAGTTCAGACCCAGTGAAATGTCTGGATTATTTTAAATGACCCAAACACTTAAAATAATTGGGATATTGAGATATCAGAAGCTTTCACAAGGTTTTTTTTTTTTTTTTTTTAATCAGGTGGATGTAGTGTTTTTTGCAAAGTTTAGCTTGAGAGACTGGACACAAAAAAAGATGAGTAGTGGGAAAGAGGGGCGAACTTCTAAGCAAGGTGGTTCTTTAGGCAGGTGGCCTGGAACCATCTCGTACTTTACTGATCAAATATTAAATGATGGAGTAGTCACTTTAAAGTTACGCGACGCCTGAAGTGTCCTCCCATCTTCTGAGGGCTTGAGCTCTGGGAACGTCGTCGTCGGTGCTCCAGTTGTATTTTAGAGGACAGCTGGGAGCTGGGAGGGGGATTCACTCCCTGAACATCCAGCAAAGTGTGAGCACCTTCTTGTACATCCTTTCACACGCGCTCAAAGCAAATCCGAGTGGGTGGCGGAGACGCCCGGTCCCTGACTCCTTCCTCTCACAGCTTTCACGTCTGGCCTGAGTGCCTCGGCGTCACAGGTTCCTAGTTCTGGGGAGACAGGCAAGAACGATCTGACCTACCCAGAAGCCACCCCGAGTTGCCCGCACACAGAGCTGGCTGGGACCCTCCCTCCCACCTAAGCCCTGGCGCCCATGGACCTGAGGCTTCCCCTCCCTGAGCTGGGGACTGCGACTCCCTGGGGGCCCCGCGGTCACACCTGAGGGAGGGCCCTCCGCACCCAGACTGCTCGGAGCCAAGCCGCCTGCTTTTTCCCGTTGACGGGTCTGCCTGCCCACATTTGCTCTGTAAAGAGGGAGACAGACCCACTCTTTATGGGAAGTGTCCCTTCAGTGGGACACAGACCCACCCTGTGCCTCTGCGGGGAGCCGGCCCAGGGCACTTCCCCGGAAGAGGGAGGGTGGGGGACCCGGGCCTGGGTGCCCGCTGGTTACTGCCTGTCCCACGTGGGACTTGCCGCTCCTCCGGGGCGCGGCTGCGTCCCCCCTGGTTTGAGCATCTCCAGCTTGGCCTCATGCCAGAGCTGCTCTCTTCTCTTTTGAGTTTTCGCCACAAAACAGGGCAGCAAGTTCATGAAGGAAAGAGAGGGATCTATCACCATGCTGCAGGAACTGCTCTGGAAATAAGAAGGCTGCACCCTCTGTTTTTCTGAACCGATCTGGGGGTCAGGGAGGGGTGGGGGCTGGCCACAATCAGGATTGGCCACTGTGTCGCTGTGTCGTTGGTGCATGGCCATCCTTCCCAGTTCATCCCCACCCGAACGTCTCCCAGGACCATCAGGCTCACACGTCTGGCCCTGGCCCCAAACCTGGTTCTCCCCCCTGTCCCCATCACAACCGACAGCCCTGCTGTCCATCTATTCACAGCAGTGGGAAACCCAGACCATCCCACGGTTACACCCCAGTGCCTCTGGACCTGTCCAGGTGCCACCCTCTCCAAGTTCCCAGCTGACAACCCCTAAGGGGCCACCCAGACCCCTACTGGCCCTGGGAGTCTGTTCATAGCAGGGCCTCCATGGCCCTTGTAAAGGTGTCATTCTATGTGTTACCCACGCACTGAGGGTAACATCCTCCAGCAGATTCTAAGTGCTCTCTTGACATGACCTCATCCTTCCTGAGGCTTTGGGGCTGCAGGGGCTGGCCCTGCCTCCCCCAACCCCAGCCCTCCCCCAGATCTCTGCACACCCAGTGCCCTGACCACTATTGCTATCCCTTCAGATCTCGGCTCAAACGTCACTGCCTCAGGGAAGCCCCCCACATCCTCCAGAGCCCTCACTTCCTGCTCTGCTAGCAAGCACAGCACTCACCAGTTGGCAGTTACACTGACTATTGACTCATGGTAGGAATTCGCTCACATCTGCGCCTCCCTGCTGCACCGTAAGCTCAGGAGGGAGGGGACCCTGCTTTCTCTCACCCCTCCAGCATTATCCCTGGGTCCCCAGGCACAGCGAGCCTGACGCAGAGATTAAGAGGCAGTGTTTTTCCTAAGTGTTGAGAGAAAACATACTTCCTTGGCCACCAAAACTTTAGCACCAAAAAAAATCCTGAATTTATTATATCCAGTTGGAATTATCCCTTGACATTGCTAAGTCTTCATGAGACTCCTGGAAATCCTAATCTCGGATGATTTAATCTTATTACTAAGATCATTAATTCTTTGACTTTGTTATGATTTTGCCCCTTGTTAGCAAGTAGTAGAATATGATTAGCCAAGACTTCTGATTTTTCACGCGACCTAAACGATTAATGGCAGCTGACCGTCCAGTAGCAAACGGTTCTTTCCCTATGACAAGTGCCCTTGGTTATGTTAAATGGCCACGTGATAGAAATGGTAGAAGAAAAGACACTCGCTTGACACAATCGTATAAGCCTCGTGCCTGAAACCGCAGCGCATTTTCGCAGACCTGGAGGCACACGTCAGCGTTCGAGCACAGAAGCTGGGGAAGCATTACCGCGCCTGATCTGCTTTCAAAAATCATTCTCCATGGACTGCTCCCCGGGCACGCAAGCCCCCTACGTAACTTCCTCGTACCCTCGCTGGGACGGTCTGTTGGAGACTTGATGAATGGAATAAAAGAAGCATGGAAACGTCTAATAAACGCCATCGTGAAAATAACACGCGTGCCTCATGTCCCTGGTATCCCAGTCCCCGAGCAAAGATCTTTCCACGCAGATGGTTGTCGTTACGGCAGGTTGCACACCGACTTTTCTAGTTCTTTAGAAACTGAGAGCTGAAAGCTGTGTCCCAGATTTCCAGTTTGCATGTACGTCTCGGAAGCATCAGCAAAAATATACAACTGAAAGTCGTTGCATTTAAAGACCCCACATGTCAGTTAAGGGTGAGAAGATGTCCTGACTTGCTCAGAAGGGGCTCCACCAACACCGGCTCAGCCAGTCCCCCAGCGGCCCCCCAAGATGGCTGTCATCTCCTTGTGACAGGAGGTGGGGTTCTCAGCAGAAGAGCAGACCTCTTTGCCCATGAAGTATCATTAGAAAACTTCGTCCTCGTGAATCCGCAGCGTCACGCACGTGGAGCTGGGCTGCTTCTGTTGTGTTTACGACAGTCAGCACTTTGGAGGAAACCGAATTCTGAGAAGCTGCTTGCCCCCTACTCGGGCCAAACAATTCCTTCTTTTTCTTTTTAATTCAATATCGTGTAATAAATAACCTTTAATGAAAAAGTATGTGAAAATGAATATATATATACGACTGGGACATGATGTGGCACATCAGAAATGGACACAGTGTAACTGACTATAATTCAATTAAAAACAACAACAAAAATCCAGTTCCTTCTGACGACGTTGGTGTAGCTGGAGCACGCCAAGCTGACATTCCTAGGACTAACGGCATCACGGCGGGAGTCGTCAGAATGTTCCCAAAATAACTGGAATCTGAATGGGGCACCAAACAGTACAGAGTTTTTTTTTTTTAAACCAGAGATTTTTTTCCTTTTTAATTGAAAAAGCAACAACCCAAAATCAAATGAATTGACTAGCTCCCAACCGTCTGTCACTCGTGGCTCCCACTCTGGTTGTAACTGCCTCCCACCCACACCTGCCTTCAAGTGGAGTCAAAGCCTAAATATTTTAACTGATTATTCACCAGCCACAGTCAGACTTCTGACTCTCCAGGGCTTACCGTCACCTCCAGGCTGCCGTGCAAATCACTGTGAGAACTTCTACTTGGTAAGCAGCTCATCCCTGGCTGCGGTGACTCACAGCTGAGCAGAACCATCTTTTTCCTGAATTTGGGACCCATTTAAGTTTTATAGCCCTGAGCTGTAATCTGGCACTATGATTTCAAGCCAAGAGCAGAAACATGGCTAGACTCCCCCAGACATGATTTATTCTATTGTTAATGAGGCAAGTAGAAGAGATTTCATAACGTAATTGTTTCTGTCCAAAAACATCTTGTGCCGATAATAAAGGGCACCCCCTCCCGTCCCGTCTGTGGTGAAACCAAGGGGAACCGATTACAGCCATCTGTCTAGCAGCTGCTCGCATCTCAAGCCCGTGAGTGAACTCCCTGGCCTGCCCTAGTCTCTCAGCCTCTTCTCTTGATGTTTTCTCCTCTCAGACCTTCCCTTGAACCTTCAAGCGTTCCCAGTATTGACTGTAAGCCCGAAAGTGTTCTTTTGCATATTCTAGTTAAGGGTCTTCCCAACGAGGGCGGTGTGTGTGATTGAAAGCCTAGTGACGAGCAGCTCCAGTCACTTACGTTAAACACAGGTACACAGAGAGTGTCTAGAATTTATTGACTGTTGTTCTGTCTTTGGTGATAGAGTTCGCAGAACATCCCTGAGATGATAACCTTTTAAAAATTCTCACTTTCCCAGACTCACAGACATAGAAAATAAACTTGTGATCACCAGGGGGTAAGGGGGTGGGGAGGGATAAATTGGTGGGAGTTGGGGGTTTGCAGATACTAACTTCTACTATGTATAAAATAGATAAACAAGTTTCTACTGTACAACACAGGGAACTAAATTCAATATCTTGTAACAGCCTATAATGAAAAATAATATGAAAAGAAATATATATATATAACTGAATCACTATGCTGTACACCAGAAATTAACACCGCATCATAAGCCAACTATACTTCAATAAAAAATTTTTTTCATAAAAATAAAATAAAATAAAAATCCTCACTTTCCTGAGAGTAGTGAAGCAATGATGTGTCTGAACCACTTTCCGACGACGTAAAGAAGGAAAACTGAACACACTGACCGTCGTGGGGGCGTGAGTCTACACACAGCTAATAAAGGGAGAACCCGCGCTGACCTGGATAGGGTCCCGCACAAAGAACATGGCTCAGAAACAGACTCCTTCCACCCTTCTTAATAAAAACCAGCACGACCGAGCTAAGCGGGAAGCCGTCCCTCCCACAAGGGTCCGACTGTTCACCTGCACGCACAGCGCGCGCCTTTTCGTGCAGCTGGACACCGCTTCCCGTTCTTGTACAGAAGCAGCTCATTCCTGTGTGTTTCTGTGGTTTTATTTCCTATCCAAACATGGTTCTCCATATAAACGTTGAATTTGATTGCTTTGAGGATCAGTTTTTCCGTGTTCTCCAGGGAGTTTAACATTTTAATCTAGCCACTATCCAAAGCACGGTGGTTACATCAACTCTGGATGAATTTACAAACCATAAACAGTAAACTGGCCTTGCGCACATCCAGGGCTGGGGTCGCCTTGATTGGCTGGACACCTCCAGCCGCGGTGTGTTACCTTCCTGGGGTCAGCTCACTTAACTAACGAGCTGCATACGCTGACTCATCAGGTGCCTAGCCGCCTACCCTTCCTGATCTTGTTCTTTGAAAGAGCGTGTGCTGGCAGTGAGAACTTCAGCTCATCACAGTCCCATCGTGACCAGATGGGGAACGAAGCTTTCAGCACTCGTAGCTCAGATCACACTGCAATGCATGTACAGTCTGTTTTTCTTCCTTTTAAAATGGATGCACATAGAATCCTCCCCTAGACAAAGGCTGTAAAACATTGCTTACATTAGTCATCCGTCTTTCATTTTTAGAATGCCTTGCAAAAAGTAATGTTACCCCTGTCACATGACCCAGCTGAAGGAGCTCTTTTTATAACCTCCAAAGACTTGCCTTTGAGGTGGAAACGGAGTGGCGTAGCAGACACCCACTCAGCGGGCACTCAGGACACACTCTTGGGAACATGTTCCGGCTTGTCCTTCTTGTCCAAGAATGTTTTCCAAAAATACAAGGTTTTGATCTGGTGAAACAATAGGTTCCAGAAGACAGTAAGTCAATTGCTATTTTTTTGGAAGCAGATGAAATATTCTTGCCAAATATTTTTTCTGTGGTCGGATATAATTAGGACGTTAAAAGTAGGAAGTTTCGAAGGTTTTTGACTCATAGTAATAGGCTTGAAGGTGGCACTTCCTTTTGAATCTGAAGTCAAGGGATGACTGTGTAATGGGACGTATGACTCTTCTGGACAGATTGGCAGACAAGTCCTCAGCTGCTCATTGCAATTTAGCAGCTTTAATAACTTCTTTTAGGGTTTCACTGAATTGACAAGACTGTGACATCCACCTCCTTGTGCCGTTACTGTACAGTGAAGACTCAGACCGTGGGCATTAATGCTGACGTCAGGTGGGTCTGGGACCCCGGCAAATGCCCTTGTGGGCAAAATCCACAGCCTGGCCTTCCTCCCAGCTGCACCCGTGAAAAACCACTGTGAGCAATTCTCTAGAAGCACTTTTTTTGAGTTAATTATATTTAGATTTGACTTTTTTTAGGAAAGATTTAGAAATGCATTACTAACCGTTAAGACGAGAAAAAATGGAAGGTCAGAAATCAGAGGTTTTAGAAAGGTTTAGGATTTTTTTAAAGAGAATGGCATCTTTTTCTATGGTTATTGTTTGTCACTCATTGAAAAGGATTTTTTTTCTTTTTTCTTTAGCAATCTATTGCATTTGCTTTTGGAAGTCATGTAGTCAATAGCTTCATCCTAGCTTAAAAATTCCTTGACATCTTTACGTTATTGAAGATCTTTTTCTAGATAGGAGGCTAAGGAAAGACATTTTACCAGAAATCTAAGGTGTTAGAGGCATTTGTCTTGTGTCTCATCACAACTTCGGGTGACCTATGAGTGACACCAACTCTCGTGTTGACACATTTGGAACAGTCTCAGATTATGTAAGGAATCAGGGTGACATTGGCCTCTCTGGGTCCAATAGCAGGAAAAGAATTTAACACTTTCCTTCGAAAGTATTAACCCTTAGGAACGTTCCTGATTTTGTACTGATCGGGGGCAGCTTGAGGTCCTTACAAACTGCTTGGGTCCCGGATATCTTGAATACTGAATTAGAACGGGCCAGATCATCCTTGACTTCATCATTTCCACGCGGGAATTGTGCGGGAACAGCACATTTCAGTCAGGCCGTATGTGACTGCGCTCTCGTGACCTACAACAAAGTCTGCCGCTGGCCTAGCTCAGCTTTCAAAACGTAAGGCCCTACTATACTTCAATAAAAAAATAAAAAGAAATTTAAGGCCCTGTTCATGGGAAACTTCTCGTAGGAAATAATGAAAGAAGAAAACATTTTTTTCTTTTCAGTCCCACCCATATTCACATATACAATTCATGTTCAAGATTTTCAGTTACTATTTTAGAGCGGGTTTTTATTTTTAATTATCATTAGCATGTCTTTGCAAATGAGTATTTAACCGTACGTTAGTGCACATGGGTGGAAATGTCTCCTAAAGTACTTCCATGTGCTGATCACGATTACAATCCATATTAGAAATGTTTGCACTGCAATTTCCTTTTAAGTATTTCTGTCTGTGCTCAACTCTACTTCCTGCGCAGACTTGACTGGTATTTGCTTTTAGCTGCTATAGATTTTTCAGGAAAAAATACGAATTATATTATAAAAGAATATTTTAATAAACCATACTTTACTAACGAGTTTATGTTTAATTTTGGAGTATGTATTTGTTACTGTTCCAGCAAATACTTCGCTGGTAAGAGAACTCCGCGGGGCTGGGCCAGAAGGTGCGGTGAGTCGGAGCAGCGCCGTGTGCTTTTCCTGGAGGCACAGGTCACTTGATGGATATTTTCAGACTTACATCCAAAATGACATGTCACTTTGTAGCCATGTAATGTCTATTCTGAAAGGGGTACGAATAACTCAAGTTTTATAATTTCCTTAATTAGAGTCTTCCAAAGCTGAGCAAAGAAAAACCGAATTCATTTTTTGAAAAGACCAAATTGACTCTTCATTTGCTGAGTGTCTTCATGATGAGGTTTTTAATGGTGGTTTTCATTTGTTGGCCACTGGCCCATGGTTTAATGCCAGGTAGTTTAGCACAGAGAAATGGATGGTTTCCATAGTAACTACCATTTCTCTCTCTCAACTTTTACCCCATCTGCAGTTTCTTGCAACGTGGGACAGTCCATTCTCCCTGTACCTCTGAGCTGGCGGAGAGAGCCCCTGCCAGCTGTATGACCCATCCTGTACCTTGTCAAGCAAGGAAAGGAGGACGCCAGCACGAGGGACCACAGCACTCATCCCAGAACATTGTTGATGAGACCATCCTGGAAGCGTGGGCCCGCTGGAGGCTGCAGGTTAAAATATTCTTTTTTTTTTTTTTTTAACATTTTTATTGATTTATAATCATTTTACAGTGTTGTGTCAAATTCCAGTGTTCAGCACAATTTTTCAGTCATTCATGGACCTATACACACTCATTGTCATATTTTTTTCTCTGTGAGTTATCATAACATTTTGTGTATATTTCCCTGTGATATACAGTGTAATCTTGTTTATCTATTCTACAATTTTGAAATCCTAGTCTATCCCTTCCCACCCTCCACCCCCCGGGAACCACAAGTCTGTATTCTCTGTCTGTGAGCGCTGACCAGGGCGGAGCGCGCAGCCGCACAGAGCAGCGGAGCTACCGGAGGCGCAGGTAGAGGGAGAGCGGCCCCCCGCCTTTCGGGCAGGAACACAGCCCCTGACCGAGGTGCTGGGAGGGGGCACGACCCGCCCTCCTACCCGGCCAGTCTGCAACATCTGACTGCGGCATCCGGAGGGGCAGCGACCCGCCCGCCCACAGCAGAGGAGAGCTGCACCTGACCCAGTGTTAGGAGGAGGCGCGATCTGCTTGCCGACAGGTGCTGGGAGCAGCACAGAGGAGGGCGCCAACGGAGGGCCTCTGAAAACAGCAAGCTGAGCTTCCAAAACAGGACGAAGACAGAAAGACTTCACATTAAAAGCACACAGACTCCAGGAGAACACCGACAACCCCCCCCCTTTTTTTTTAAATCTGTTTTTACCTGTTCTATTCTCTATTACTCTCTTAATTTTTACTTCTTAATTCATTTCTATTTCTCTTGGGTTTTGATGCCCTGTTATTGATTAGACACAGGTTTCAAATACATCTATTCATCTCCCCCCCCTTTTTTTTTAAAGGTTTTAAAAGGACGTCTCAACCCGATTAATACTCTGCTTCAACTCGCTCTTCTATTATTCATTATACACTGTTTTCAAACCCTCTTTCTCCCTTCTTTTAAAATTCTTTCTCTCTCTCTCTTATTTTTTTTCTTTTCTTCCTAAGTTCTATTCCTAAATAGGCATCAGATAGATAAAATCCTTAAGGACCAAAATAAACAACTGATACTCCATAAACCACAGTGCCAGAGAGGTATGAGCAAGATGAAGCAGCAGAAAAACCTTTCCCAATTAAAAGAACAAGAGAAATCCCCTGAAAGAAAGATCAACGAAATAGACATCGATAGCCTACTAGATCAAGATTTCAAAAAAGGAGTGATCGAATTGCTGAAGGAATTAAAAGAGATAGTGTTTAGAGATATAAAATATGTCAAAAATGAAATTGAAGCTATAAAGAAGAGCCAAGTAGAATGGGTAAACTCATTGACAGAGATGAGGAATGATCTAATAGCTGTGCAAAGTCGACTAGATAATGCAGAGGAACGAATTAGTGATCTAGAAGACAGGGCAATAGAAAGCACCCATTCAGAAGAACTACAAGAGAAGCAAATAAAAAATAATGAAAATAGCATAAGGGACCTATGGGATAATATAAAGCGTCCCAATCTTCACATAATAGGGGTCCCAGAAGGGGAAGAAAGATCAAAGGGGATTGAAAAGGTTTTTGAAGAAATCATGACTGAAAACGTCCCAAACTTAAAGAAGGAATCAGCTATCCAAGTACAGGAAGCTCAGAGGGTCCCAAACAGGAAGAACCCAAATAGACCCACATCAAGACATATCATAATCAGGATGGCCAGAGTCAAGGATAAAGAAATGATTCTAAAGGCAGCAAGAGAAAAGCAAAGAGTAAGTTACAAGGGAACCCCCATAAGGCTCTCAGCTGATTTCTCTACACAAACTCTACAGGCCAGAAGGGAGTGGCTACATATATTCAAAGCCCTGAATGAAAAAAAGATGCAGCCTAGGATACTTTATCCAGCAAGGCTATCCTTTAGGATAGAAGGAGAAATAAAGAGTTTCACAGACAAAAAAAAAGCTGCAGGAGTTTAGCAACACTAAACCCATGCTAAAAGAAATATTGAAAGGGCTATTCTAAATAGAAAAGCAGCAGGATGCTACAGAAATGAGAAACACACAACTGGAAAGGTGATAACTCATGAATTACAAATCAAGTAAACACGAAATTATAAAAGAAGACATACAAATCACTGAGAGTGGGAGAGGGAGGCAGGGAAATATAGAATATTTTTTTCTTTCTTTTTAAAATTTTTTTAACAGTAGGATGGGTTTGAGATCATGTTACTATCAGTTTAATAAAAACAGTTATAGTAATGGGTTAATAGATTTACAAAAAAGGGTAACCACAAGCCAAAAATTTACAAGGGAGTCACAAAAATTAAATAAAATCCAAGATAATACAAAGGAAAATTACCAAACCACAAAAGGAAGAAGAAAGGAACAAAGAGGATATACCAATTCAACTGCAAAGATAAGTTCAAAATGGCAATAAACACACATCTATCATTAATTACTGTAAATGTTAATGGACTAAATGCTCCAGTCAAAAGACATAGAGTGGCAGACTGGATAATAAAGCAAGAACCTTCAATATGCTGCATACAAGAGACCCACTTTAGGGAGAAGGACACATATAGATTGAGAGTGAAAGGATGGAAAAGGATATTCCATGCAAATGGAAAAGCCAAAAAACCAGGTGTTGCAATACTGATTTCAGACAAAATAGACTTTAAAACAAAGGCCAAAAGAAAGATAAAGAAGGACATTTTATAATGATTAAAGGAGTGATACAAGATGAGGATATTACACTCGTTAATATATACGCACCCAATATAGGAGCACCTAAATACATAAAACAATTACTAACAGGGATAAAGGGGGATATTGATGGGAATACAATCATAGTTGGAGATTTTAACACCACATTAACATCACTAGACAGATCTTCCAGACAGAAAATAAACAAGGCAACAGAGAAATTAAATACTACAATAGAAAAACTAGATTTGGTGGATATTTTCAGAGCATTACACCCCCCAAAATAGGATATACATTCTTTTCAAAATATTCTGAACCACTGCTTTAAAACATGCCACAGAGCCCTGTGAGTAGTTGGGGTTTGCTGGAATCAGAACGTGTATGTGTTCAAGACCATGGACATCACTTTAAAAATCTTTGATACTAAATTATATGTAAGAAACGCAAATATCACGGTTCCTTTGCGAAGCCTTTTGTTTTGCAAATTGAAGAGTTAAAGCCTTGGCTCAGAGAAGCCGGATCGTTTCACTGTTTCTACTGATTCCTTCCCCGTTAGCTCAGCGAGCTGTGGGTGGTGCACTGCGGCGTGTGTAAGGGTCGCAGCTCTGAGACAAAAGGACCTGGAATTGTGGTTTCTAAGATGACAGGACAGGACCGAGGAGAAGACAGTTGGGCAAGAGTCACGAGGCTGGTTGTGCTCAGGGAACACGGGTGACAAGCCGGAAGGCACACCCGTGGTACGTGCCGTGACCATAACTGTAACTGCAAGGGGAGTCTTCTTAATAGCCTGAAGCAACGGGTAGTTTGTGATGTACTGAATCCAAAAGAATCTCCACGGGGAGCTTTGAGAGCCCTTTGGCTTTCAAGCCTTTCATGGCAGGGACCTCTCCTTGAACGCTAACCCTGGGGTGTGCCAGGCTCTTAGGGAACTGGCAGCCCAGTCGCTGCCGCCTCCCCCGGGCGCCGGGGCGGCGGCGTTTACCGAGCTAGGACGCACTCGGCTCCCCTCCCTCGCGCGCACCTCTGTCCTTTCTGCACACTGTCAAGTTGTACGTGGACACACGCCAGTGACGGAAACAAACGATCTCCCCAGAAAGTGAAAGGATCTAAAATTGACCCAAAAATGTGGGAAAATGGGAGGCTTTAAAAAAAAATCATTCATGTATTTTAAATGTGTAGTTAATTTAAATGTTTTTGAAGTATTTTTAATTTTTTTTTATTTTGGAGGGAGGTAATCAGGTGTACTTATGTTTTTTGATGGAGGTGCTGGGGACTGAACCCAGGACCTCGTGCAGGCTGAGCACACGCTCTACCCTCCCCACTGAAATGTTAACATGAGTTTACTTTAGTGTTAATTAAAATTATTAAAATTTAATTAAATTAATATACAAGACGAACTTACCACTATTGGGTCATAAATTGTAACAAAGCACCACAGTAATACTGATGTTGATAAGAGGGGAGACAGTGGTGGTGCAGGGGCGGAGGTGGGTGAGAATTCTGCACCATCTGTAATGTTTCCGCAGACCCAAAACTACTCTAAACACCCAAGTCTATTAATTTTGTTAAGACATACATATGTGTGTACATATAAAATAATGCATGTATGTCTATATGCGTACACGTGTATGTATGTACATATGGATGGGTGTGTGCATGTGTGTATGTATGTGTATGGCTGTGTGCATGTGTGTTATGTGTATGTGTGCGTGTGTGTATGTGTATATGTGTATGTGTATTGTGTGTGCATGTGTGTATGTGTAGTTGTGTATGTGTGCACATGTGTATGTGTGTATGTATGGGTGTATTGTGCATGTGTGTGTGTATGTGTGTATGTATGCATGTGTGTATGTGTATATGGGTGTGTGTGCATGTGTATGTGCGTATGTATGGGTGCATGCGTGTGTGTGCATGTGTGTATACGTGTGTATATGTATGCATGTGTATGTGTGTGTGTGTGAGTGTGTGGCATTAGTGGGAGATCGAAGTGGCGGAGCTTCTCTGGAGAACTGTTTGTCAGCATCTTTTAAAGTTAAACATCCGTCTCCCCTACAGTTCAGCAATTCCACTCCTAGATATTGACCCAAGAGAAATAAAATCATACTGCGGGGGGGGTGTCAATGTGGGTGCCCGCACCAGGCCGGGAGATGAGGGGTGAGAAGACAAGGGGGTTTATTGCCTTGTCCCCTGGTTTTCGTTCTCTTACTAATTCTCACTTTATCCACATGGCCCATGCCGTAACCCAGTCCCGGGAGTCTCCCTGCGCTCTGACGTGCATAGTCCCCCACCTTCCCGTCCCTCCACCCTCTCTCTCTGCCCTGTCTGGAATTGCTGTGAGCTGGACGCTGGACCTCTTCTGCTGATCTGCTCCACTTTTCCCTTCCATGTCTTCTCTCTTTGCCTTTTGTTGAAATGTCTAGAAGCGGGGGAGGGTTTAGCTCAAGTGGTAGAGCGCATACTTAGCGTGCACGAGGTCCTGGGTTCAACCCCCAGCCCCTCCTTTAAAAATAAATAAATGAATAAACCTAATTACCCCCCACGGTCCCCCCAAAATAAAATAAAATAGACAGAAACCAAGAATAAATTCTGAAGCAGAGAAGTACAATCAATAAAAAAATTTTAAAAAAAGAACTTTCTGGAAGATTTCCTTGGTTTAAAAATTTTTTAGTTCTATGATCATGTGTTAATGTCTAAGAGTTCTCTCTGGCTCTCTAACCACCTTCCTCCCCACCCCCACCGCCAGCCCTGATCTAGCTTCACGGGTGCAGCATCCGGTTCCCCTGGGCTCACCTGCTGAGCCTGTGTTTAAGTCCACCATCACCCTCAGGTGTCTCTGAACTGCCTCTGTTTCTTCTGAGTCCCCCTTTTCTGATTGTTTTCTGCCTCTTGCGTTGGAGGCTTTCCTCAAATCTCTGCCAATCCTGAAGGTTCTTTGGGTGTAAATCTAGCCTCACCAGTCACTTCCCAGACGCCCAAATGCCGTGTGAGAATGTGGGGTCTTCTGTGTGGTGGGCAGTGAGTGTGGGGTACGTCTGCCTGACAGTGTCCTGGGGGCGCTGGTGCAGCTGAGTGGAGGGGACTCTGGTTCAGATACACAAACACACACACACACACACACACACACACACACACACACACATACAATAAAGAAAAGTGCTTTAGACCTTAGGAAGGAAGGCAGTTAAGGATAAAGTTTTATAAAAATGCACTAATTTTTTATGTGTTCTGCAGTCACACCTGTGAACTATTCCTTCTTCCCAAGGATGGGTCTTGTATTTGAGCCATATTCTTTCACAATAAACATTGACTTCTCTCTCAGCAAATTAAAAATGGGCATTTCAATAATGTCTTGTTTGTTTAAGCTTTAAATTACAAATGAAATGAGTGGTCACAAAGCAGAGGTGGGTCTGAAAATAATGCAATGACATTCACTGAAGTCCCTTTCCTCTGAGTTCCCTCCAGCTCTACAGCCGCATGTGCCTCCCTGAGTCAGCACATGGGGACATCACATGACCGTTTTCTAGGCCAGGCAGGCGTGCCTTGACTCCTGTCACCTTCCAGAACTTCCAATCAGGAGTCAGAACCGGAGGCACTTACTGAAAGCGTGAAAACCCTGATTTCTGCAGGATGGTTGTTTGTTGCACATGTAACTTGGACCTGCCGCTGTTTCTCAGCTTTCAAGTGCTATGTTATTACAGAAGAGTGAGTATGTTTTGCTGATCTTTAGAATTAATAGTGAAAAATAAAAAATGATGATAATCTCATTACTCCTTATGGATAGCAGTAACTGACCAGGTGGGGAGGGTGCTGGCATTTTAAGAGACTGTAAGTAAACTTGGAAGAATCTATTTCACCTTTTATTTCTAGACTGGCCTGAAGGTTCATTCCATTAAACACAATGCCTCTCATTTTGGTACAAATGGGAGTTTTGTGTTTATTTAAAAATAGTCGAGAGAAAGCAGAGGAGGAGAGACCTTTGCTGTTTGAAGGAACAGTCTCCCAAACATGCACTTAAGTTACAGTGAAGAACAGCCCGATTAGAGCGTGTTCACATTAGCCACTGTCATTAATTTTGCCGATAACTCTGTGCTATTATTCCCTTCCGAGTCCAGAGCTCCTTAACTTCCACCCTCTCACACCGAAAAGCTCCACTCTCCACAGCACAGGAAGCCACCGCATCTGAGCATCACATTTGCTTTTTCCCTCAACACACCCCAGTCCCAGATCAACACCACCCCCAGCACGGTGACCGGAAAGGTCTCAGATTGTCTTTCTTTCTCATTGTTCTTTTTGTCCTCGCATGTTTTCCGCTAGGAGTGCCTTTCACATTTCCACATTTCCACATTTTAGAGTCACCAGGAATAACTCCCCTGTGGTTGGTCAGGCCTCCAAAAGGCTGCACATTTTGTTTGTCTAATTTTATTTTTGACATTTAGCTTTTTTTTTAAGCTAATTTGTTTCGTAAGTAAGTGAAATATTTGCACGGTTCCAAAGTGAAAACTTAACATAAGACACGTACGAAGATGCTGCGTTTCCATCCCAGGTCCTTGCATTCTCCCCACCTGCCTGTAGGTGCCCTTCAACAATACTTATGCCTTATTCTCCACTGCTTATTTTTAAACTAGAAGTAGATAGATAGATAGATAACATGATAAGTTGATGGCAGTTGATAGGTGAATTATGATAGGTAGATAGCAGATAAATAGTTGAATGATGTTGATTGACAGGTGGATTGTGCTAGTTAAACAGGTAGATAGTTGATAAATTTTTTTAATTAAAAAAATTTTTTTGAGGGAAGGTAATTAGGTTTTTATTTATATATTTATCTTTAACGGAGGTACTGGGGATCGACCCAGGACCTTGTACATGCTAGACACACACTCTACCACTAAGCTGTACCCTCCACCAATGAATTGTTGGTTGATAGATGGCTGATAGTTAAATAGTTGAATGATAGCTGACTGATGGATGGATTATGGTGACAGGTAGTCCCCCCCATCCTGGATAGACAGTAATGTGCACTCTGCACTCCCCTCCCCCTTGCTGTGTTCCCTGCGACCCCCTCCCCCAGGGCTGCATCCAGGGATCGTCTTCCTCCTGCTTCCCGGCTGCCTGGTGCTCTCTTCCATGGGGACCAGTGGCCACAGTCCACCCAGTACCCCTCAGTGGGGGTTTGGGTTGCTGCCAATGCTTTGCTTTAACAAATTGTACAGTATTTGAACAGAAATGAGTGTCGTTACATAAATGCCTGTGACATGTTCTTTCACTGAATGTAACAGAATAGTGTCCTGCTTGTCCACGCCCACGGGGAAATGCACCAGATTGGACTGATGGCAGATTAGACTTTTGGGTGAACGCCCACAAAAGCAGCCCAGACTGAAAGAAAAAAGACAGTCAGAGCCGACACGGGTGTAGGGCAGGTTGTGCGGACATGGTTCCAAGGACATGTTTGCCCATTCAATTCCCACAGTCCTGGGAAGTTGAGACCCTCCTTCCACCTTCCTCCTCCTACAGAGGGAGAAACTGAAGGCAGACAGCCCAGCCGCCCACCCACCAGGAGGTGGCCCAAACCATGGCACCATGCTGCCCACCGCCGTCCCGACCGAGAGACCCAGGAGGCAGAGCCAGGTCACCGCCACCCGTGCTGACGGCAGCGCCTGGTACAAGAATCTGCCACGTGGGTGAAGGACCCTTTGCTTGGGAGCCGGGCTGGCGCATCTGTAGGGCGGCTGGTCCTGATTCCCAAGCGCCCGCGGCTGCAGTTCCCAAGCTCGGCCCACAGGTGGCAGATGCTCACCTTGCGGAGAGGCTGCCTTGAGATTTTTGGCAAAGCCACCAGGGTGTGTGTGAGAAGCAGTACCCGAGAATTCCTGTCCAAATAGACATCTTGGAAGGAAAAGTCTTGGCTGGCGTGATCTGATCCGGAGCAGCGAGAAGAGAGACCCAGCAGGTGGAGTAACAACATGCTGTGCAGGGCCGCGGCCTGGTGGGTGTGATTTGTGGGTGGGGGGAGAGGCAGAAGGCGGCCTCCACCGCCCAGCAGAGCAACTAAGCCCTCTGCACTCAGGAGCAGAGCCGGAGGCCAGCCCAACCTTCAGACGCCTTGCTTTCAGATCGTTTTAATACAGCTCAGGTTGCTTCAGAAAGAGAGCTTCTGATTTCTCTTCTTTTCGTCAGAGGACCTGCCTGGACAAGTGCAGTCTATGCCCCGACTGTTCACCTCACTGACCTTGAACAGTAGCTTCAGGCTTCATTGTAGCAGCTTAGAAATGGCTTAAAAAAACACAACAACAAAATAAGATCTAAAACTATACCCTGTAGAGGGAGGAGCTATCCCCTCCCCCGGTTTTCAAGGTTTTAGATTTCATATTTCCTCAGTATGTTTTGTTATCATAACAGGTATTGGAACGAAGTTGGTCCAGAGTTGGACCTTCACCTCTGTCTTCTGTCTTCAGAGCAACACGACAAGGTTGCCTTTTGCTTGTGTCGCGATTTTAAAATTCTAGGCCCATTTCATTTCATGGGCACTTGTGTCTTGTGCTGCAAACCAGCAACTTAATAAACAAAACTGCTGCCCATGTCAAACTCCCACCGCCTCTACTGAGAGCGGGTGTCAGCGTTACAAGTTCTCCACGGTGTGCAGTATTTCTTTCAGAAGTGGGTGTTTTAGGGGAGAAATTGACCAGATATTTGCAAGATTACTTGGAAGGAAAATTGGTTACCAACAGAAAGAGAGAAGAGAAAACAATGGAGGAACATCTTAAGAATGTATTTAAGTATCAACTTTATAATTAATTTAACTTAGCATATATTTATAACCACAGTTCCCAGACTGTGTGCCATGGCACCCTGGACCAGCACCGAGGACCCACAGGGGTGACGCAGGTCATTTTAATTTTGAAGGGAACCAGCGAAACCTACCAGAAACCATGTGAACTGCTTAACTTCAGCTAATTCACACATTTGATATTTGATTCTGCTATATTCTGATAATGTCATATCTTTGCAAAATTGGGCTTTGGGCAGTTGCTGTCACCAAAAGTAAGTACTGGATGAAAATCAGTGTGACAAGGAACAGAGGTGACAGGGTTTCATTTGATTCCCAGTTTTAAGAAATTGTGTAGTGCGCAACAGGCACAACTATCCCATTAGTACATAATTAGGCTTATTTAAGAAGGAAATACATTTTTTTACTTCAATTTATGTGGATCTTTTTTTTAAAAACAGCTATGTTGTTGTTCGAACATAAATCATTTAAAAAAATTGAAGTGAAATTCACATCACATACAATTAACCTGCATTAGGGTGATAAAACATACATAACACAAAATTTATCATTTTAACCATTTTTAAGCGTACAACTCATTGGCATTTAGCACGTTTACAATGTGGTGCGATCACCACTACTATCTAGTTCCAGAGCATTGCCATCACCCCAGAAGGAAAGCCTGAACCTTTTAAGCAGATGTTCTATATTCTCCCCGCACCCCCACCACCACCCCCTCCCAGCTCCTGGCAACCACTAATCTCCTTTCTGTCTCTGTGGATTTACCTATTCTAGAAATTTAATACAAATGAGCTGGTATAATATGTGGCATTTTGTGTCTGGCTTCTTTCACTTGGCATAATGTTTTCAAGGGTCATCCATGTTGTAGCCTGTGTCAGGGCGTCACTCTGTTTTATGACTGAATAATAGTCAATTGCATGGATATACAACATCTTTGCTCATCTGTTTCTCCATTAGTGGACACCGGGGTTGTTTTAACCTTTTACTATTTCAGATAATGCTGCTATGAACACTTGAGTACAAGTTCTTGTTTGAATTACTGTTTTCAATTCTTTCAGGTCTATACCCACGAGAGAAATTGCTAGGTCATATGGTAATTCTATGCTTAACATCTTGATGGCCTGCCAGACCATTATCCCATAAAGGCTTTTTGAGTTGTTTGATCCCAACCAACTTAATAAACAGAACTGCTGGGCACCTCTTGTCTAAGCACGCCGGAGAAAGAGCGCTGAGACACTAAAGGTGCGCGTGGTGGGGAGGGGGGGTTTGGGGGCTTCTGACTCAGGGAGCTTGCACTGTACTGCCCAGGCACTGGGGGGCTCTGGGGACAGCCCAAGCAGGACTCATTCCTGAATAACTGAACTCACCAAGGGTGAGTGTCAGCAGGGATAACAAAGCCCCCAGCCTCCCGTGTGGCTCCGTGGGGGTGACGTCAGCTGGAGTGGGGCAGTGCTGATATAGACTGGAAGGCCTTGGTGACACAGAACAGAAAGCGATGAAGGCAGGTGAGGCTGACTGAGGATTAGGGCCAAAGCATCCCAGGACTGGGAGCTACACATGCAGAGGGTCTGTGGAAGGAGGTGCCGGGGTGACAGAAGAACAAAAAGGCCCATGACAGGGACAAGGAGGGGGTGGTGTCAGCAATGAACCTGGACAGGTGGGCGGGACGGAGTCAGACACGGGCTTCTGCCGGGGGGGGGGGGGGGGGGGGGGAGGAGACAGGCCACACTGCCCCCACAAGGCCCAGAGTGGAAGAGCCAGGAATTCATCAGCAGCCCCCCAATAAACGTGATGAGACGCTTAGCCACATGCCCCGTGAGCTCGTAAAAGAGGTATGTGACCATGTCTGGGACTTGGGTGAAGACCGAGAGATGGGTTGAGTGGGAGTAAACCAGGCATCAGCTGAACTTTCCAGACAGACAGGACAGTTTGTGCAAAGGCCCTGGGGAGCCTCAGTTAGAGGAGCTGGGAGAAGTGGGGTGGGGGAGGGGCCGCCCAAGACCAAGAGCAGTGGTGGAGACCAGAGGGTGGTGCTGGAAGGGGAGGCCCGTTTCTGTCCTAAAGCAGTAGGTTGGATTTATGATTTCAAACCATCAGCTATGGCTTGAAGACCGGAGAGGGGCTGTGAGGACTCTGCTCGGAAATAGCCAAACGGCTGTGGGACTCGGGCCCCGGAGCTGGCGTGGGCAGAGGAGTTCCCTTAAGAGGTTCTCAGGAGGGACGAGCTAGTGTCTTGGTGATCAGACTATGCCAACATTTCTGCCAGGGGAAGGCACAGGTTGAAATCTATGTGCTAATTGTCTAAATTGTTGGAAATTACAAATTAAGCTAAGAAAATGTTAAATACAATGTGCTCTGTCCTTCTGCTTTGACAAACACACCTTCACAACACCTTGGAGGGCCGGAGTCCAGCCCCTCCTTTTGTCCCACTCCAGCTTCGTGGCACACAGACAGAGGCCTCCCAGGCCCACCCCCAGCCCCACCCTAAGCCCCACCCTATCCCCTGCAAACAGCTTCCCGTAGCCATGCCTCGGCCTTGGGGGATTCACATCAGCAGGGGGCCGCGCTCTGGAGGATGGACCCATGCAGGGGTTGAAAGGTGAGTTTGGGGGCATTTGGGCTGGGAATTCCAGGGTGGCAGGTGCCCAGAGCTTGACGTAGGAGGGTGGGTACCTCCTGGCCCTGTGTAGATGGGCAGGCCCAAGGAAGTTCAGACAGGGGCCTTTGGAGCAGGCCTCTTATCCAGGCCTAAGATGGGGCTGTTGGCAACCAACTGGGTCTTGTGGGATGGAAGGTGAATGAGGTTCTGCACATACTTCTTGGTTCCTGGTCTTCAGAACAGAAGGCAGTTTATTCACAGAGATGGGGACTCTGAAAGGATGAATTTGGGGGATGAAAATCACAGGCTCATCTCACATGTGTTGAGGTGCCTTAGAGACGTTCCAGGGTGGGGGCCATGCTGGATTTTGGGGTCTGGAGCTCAGAGGAGAGCACTGGCCTGGAGTTATAAACATAGGATTCTTTGTTGAATAGACAGGAACTGAGGCCTTGGGCCTGGATGAGGTCACCTAAGGATAAAGAGGGAGGGAGGAGAGGGTCTAGACGGGGCTTTAAGGAGCCCGGCACTTAAAGATGAAAGCGCGGAGCAATGTTATGAGTATAATCCAACCAGCAAGTGCTCGACCAGAGGGCCTCTTGATGCTGCGTCCCCAGGGCAGGGCCCAAAAATGGCCTTACAAGAGGACACCCAGGGAGAACAGAGACAGGACTGCTAGGGTCACAGAAGGCATCTCTCAAAAGGGAGATTGTGTAAAAAGGACATACTTGTTGAGAAAAGCCAGAAATTGGGAGTCAGTCCCCCCTCCTTCCTTTCTCGCCCAAACTCCTGGGGCGGCTGTAGAAATCCTTGCCTGGAATCTTGCTCCTGGTGTCCTGTTCTCCCAGATCACTTTTGCAGAATTAATGGAGGCAGAATCGCAGCAGCGAACCTTAAAATCATGCAGGGAATTCTCAAAAATAGCCTTGCAAGTTGCAGCAGGAGTGGCAGTTCCAGGAGAGTAAGGCCTCCATCCTGGGGAGGAGCCTGCCAGGCAGAAAGAGGGCAGGGCTGGGAGGAGCCGCCGGGAGGGGCGAGGAGGGGAAAGGGAGGGCCGGGGACGGGGGAGGGAAGAGGGGCCGAGGAGAGGGAGAGGAGGGGGCAGGGAGGGAAGGACACCGCCCAGCGGCCAGGGCTCCACTGCCCCCTCCCCGTGAGCCCGTCCAGCCCGAGGACTTTAGAGGCGCTGGCTTCGTTCTGGGCCCCGGGAGCTCGGTCTGTCCCATATTGGCTGCAGGACCTAAGCCGTTCCCCTAGGAGAACTGTGTCACGGGGCGCGCTGCTCCGGCGACCCTGAGGAGGACAAAGATGAGTTTAAACCTCACGGAGCAGACACACACCCTAGAAGTAGTAACAACCGGCACCGTTTCTCCATCACCTGGTACCTGCCTGCCCTGCGCGCGCACTGTCTCCTTGAGGTCCCACGTCGGCGGGAGCCCCCTCTTCAGGGACCCGCAAACTCTCCCGCGGTCGCGGCGCTGGGACCCTGCCCCAGGAGAGTCCTCGCATCTGCCTCGTCCTTGACCTCTGGGGTCGGCCTGTCCCCCCGGGGGACGCAGAGGCAGCTCCCTGCCCTCCTCCGGCTCGCAGGGTCAGCGCGCCCAGGGCTAGGTGACCACGCGGGGAAGGGGACATCACCTCGCAGCCGGGCACCGCTGGAGGCCCCGGACCGGAGGGGCCGCCTGTTGCGATGCGCTGGCGAGGGCCGAGGTGGGAGGAAGCAGATTTAGGAATTCTTAGGGAGAACGACCAGGAGAAGCCCTGGGGGCCTGCTCTTCTCTCCTCGCTGCCCCTCCCCTGCTCACCCCAGCTTCGCGGCGGGTCCGCTCCTATCTGAGCGTCAAGCCCTCCGGGCTCCGCTTACAAAAGTACTTTCTTCCTGAGGCCTGTGCCGTGTGCCTGGCGCTGCGCCCGCGCCGGCGCCCACGGTCTGCGCGCACGGAGCTTCTCGCGCTCCCCGCACCCCGGCCCGCACCCCGGCCCCCACCGTCGTGGTCGCGATGGTCCTCACGACCACTTCTCCAGCGCGAGATGCGTGCCTTGCACTATTACCCACCCAATATTTTTCTTGAAATCGGTCCACTGTTATTTTTACCTAAAATATATTCAAAGTGACTTTATGCTTTGATTAAAAGTTTTCATTGCTATAAAAATTATTGATACGTAGTGGGTTCAATCATTTCGGAGACTACGATTGTTTACAAAAGTATAGATGAAATTTCTTTGTTTACTAAGAAATGTGCAACAGCTCATTAAGATGGAAAACAATCCAGTATGCATTTTCTTATGTAACATTCTGTTAAGATTTATTGTATTTTAAAGCTAACAGGAAAAGCTTTAAATTTCAATTTTGTATGCTTAATCGCATACAGAAAATGGTATGTTAGGATTTATAAAAAACAACTTACAAGTGCTCAAACACCTACAGTTTAAAAATGACGACCTTTATATTTTGTGCCTTTTTAAATAAGGTAAATCATTTAAACAAACTGATTTTTGGTGTTCATTTTACATCTTTTCACATAGTTTGTCGCTGTTACTTGCTACATTTTTATGTTACATATTCGTATAACAAAATAAGACTAAATATTTTCTTTAGACTCTTTAGTCTCATAACTTAATGTAGTACCAAGTTTTCTCTGTCAAAAATGGTAAGATATCTTCTACATCTAAACTGTCTTCGTGGTTTCTTGGATGGCCATGGAGTAACCCCAAAGGTTTATCTCCTCACATTGTAAAATAAACAATGCTAAAATAATCATTAAAATATTAAAACATAGAAAACAAACTTATGGTTATGGGGTGGGGAACAGGGTGGAGTCAGGGAGGGATAAATTAGGAGTTTGGGCTTTTCAGATACCCACTACTATATATAAAATAGATATACAACAAGGTCCTCCTGTTTAGCACAGGGAACTATGGTCAATAGCTTGTAATAACCTATAATGATAAATTATATATATATGTATGTATATATATGTATAACTGAACCACCATGCTGTGCAACTGAAATTAACACAACATTGGAAATCATCTATACTTCAGTAACATTTTAAAAAATATTGAAACTTGTGGGAGGGCACAGCTCAGTGGTAGAGCTCTTGCTTAGCATGCACAAGGACCTAGGTTCAATCCCCAGTACCTCCGTTATAACTAAATAAATAATCTAATTACCTCCTCCCCGAAAATATTGAAACAGTAACTTTTTTTATCAGTAATTTATTTTGGTGAAGTATAGTTGATGTAGAATATTATATAAGTTACAGGTGCACAATATAGTGATTCACAATTTTTAAAGGTTCTACTCCATTTATAGTTATTATAAAATATCGGTTATATCCCCTGTGTGGCATGTTCTTGTAGATAGTTTTATACATAATAGTTTGTACCTCTTAATTCTCTGCCCCTATATTGCTCTTCTCCCCACAGGTAACCATTAGGTTTTTCTCTATTTCTGTGAGTCTGTTTCTAGCTGTAAGTTACTTTTGTTTGTTTATTTGTTTTTTTTGGGGGGGGTAATTAGGTTTACTAATTTAATTTTTATTGGAGGTACTGGGGATTGAACCCAGGACCTTGTACATGCTAAACATGCCCTCTACCACTAAACATTTACTCTACCACTAAGCCATACCCTCCTCAATATAAGTTACTTATATACTTGGAAATGTCAATCTTTCCTGCCAATGACCAATGACCATTAACATAAATAACAATTACTCTCCTATTATCAATCCCAGAGGGTCTCTAACCCACCTGACTTTAAGATTTCTGCTAGGGACTTTGTTTTCCTTTTACAGATTGAAAACCTGACCCTCAGAATGGGTTGAGTGGCCGAGATGAGGACCCCAGTGAAGTTGGAGGAGCAGCTGGGCCCGTCCACCCAGCCCTGGCCAGGATCTTTGGCCCCTATCCTCGCAGCTGGGGGCTGATTGTCAAGGCCCCTGTGGGCTCTGGTTCCGTGGCCCAGGAGCCCAACGCTGAGCCTGCAGCAGACACTCCATAAATATTTGTTGAGTGAAGCAAGCAGGTGATTAAATAAATGAAATTGGTGTGATTTATTACTAGACTGGTGTGGACTGTTAGTCACCAATGCCGCTGAACTTCCTGCAGTGAGACTCTAGAATATGCAGGGTGTCTAGAGAAAGGTGCCAGAAGCAGGACACATGACTCATTTTCTACTCAATTCATTTTTTCCCCTCCAAAATAATGACTATGTTTATGTATTTCAGGTTATCTTTATATATTTTGGATTCCACTTATTTTTTTAAATGTTAGTTTAAATAGTTCCATTTGTGACAAACCAACTTGAAATAACTATTTCCCACTCCAGTTGCAAGGAGATCAATTTTGATTTCAACATTATATCATAAAGGATGTGACTGCCTGATTTTCCCAGGAGGCGCTGGAACACGCACTGTCCTGTGTGATCCAGTGTGTGAGCACTTGCCAAAGAGAAGTCCCAGGAGAAAGTGGGGCTCGGTCACTGGCTGTAAAATAAGATTATGTGCCCAGTGGAAGGTAAGGTCTTTAGAAGCCAAGTCTGAGCTTCTAGTGTGGCTGCTGGCTTATATAGATGATGGTTTAGATCAACCTCTCCTTTTCAGGTAACTAACACAAAAAAACAGTTAATGTTATTAAAATGCTCCCTCTTGTCTCCCCCATCCTGCCCCCATTATTTATCTCATTTGGTCAAGAATAAGTCTTCCTTCACTGCACAGTCATACACTAATGAGTGTTTTTCAGGTGTGAAAGTTTGTAATTACACTTCTTGACCTCTGACCCAGGTATCTGTCCAAATGCATTCCAGCTGGGATTATTTTCCCCTACAGGTGGAAAAAACATCTTTCCTTTTCAAGTGATCTGTTCTACCTGTAAAAAGACACGGTTCTCTAGGAAAGGTTGGAAGACCCCCTACGCTTTAGATTTGCTGTTGGGGTAATTTTAAAATAAATCTTACTTTCAAAGTGGAAACTTCGGTGAAAAAGAGCCAGACATGAATCTCCAGGAGTTACGCCGAATGCAAAAAGCCATGAGCTGCCACTCTGTATGATTCCTATGTACTAACATAACCTATTTTGAAATAACACAATTTTTAGAAATAGAGGAACGATTAGTGATGGCCAGGGCTTGGGAGTTCAGTTATAAAAGGGCCATGAGAGGGCTTCTTGGGCCTTGGAACGTCCCCTATATTGACTGTAGTGGGGGATACACGAACCTACACAGGTGATAACATTTTATAGAACTTATTACTCACCAACAAGGACAAATAAAATTGGGGAAACCTGAATAAGGTTGGTGGATTGTACCAAAGTCAGTATTTACATTTTTCTTGTTTGCAAAGTTTTCCAAAGTGATAGCACTGGGGAAAAACTTGGCAGAGGGAATTATTGTTTACAACTGCATATGATTCTACAATGACCTGTACACGCACACACATTCGCACACACGCAGGCCAGCGGCCGCGCGCGGCGCCGGGTCCTTCCCATGCTGGGCGTAAGCGCGGTGAGTCCGCGCGTCCCTGGGTGAGTCTGCCCCGAGCCCGGGCCCGGGGTAGGGGCGGGGCTGGCGGGGGCGGGGCGCACGGCGGACGTGACGTCAGCGGGCGGGGCGCGCACCTGGGCACCTGGGCGGCCGCGGCGGCGCGGGGCGTCGGCTAGACGCGCGCGATGGAGGGCGAGAGCCGGAGCCCGTGGGCCTTGGGGCTGCTGCGCACCTTCGACGCGGGCGAGTTCGCGAGCTGGGAGAAGGTGGGCTCGGGCGGCTTCGGGCAGGTGTACAAGGTGCGCCACGTCCACTGGAAGACGTGGCTCGCCATCAAGTGCTCGCCGAGCCTGCACGTCGACGACAGGTCAGCGGCCCGGGCAGGGGCAGGGGCGGTGGCGCTGGGGCGGGCGGCGGGGCCCGGCCTCGCAGCGGCGGGCCGGGGTCGGGGTGCTCATCCTCTCCAGCTGAGTCACCTCCAGAGCAGCCTCGGAGGGAGAGCAAGCGCCGGGCGAGGCCGCGAGCCCCCGGGGCGTTTGCTCCGCTTGCCGGGCCGGAGGGACGCGGGGGGTGGTTTGGCGAGCTCGGGGGCTCATTGCTCACGCCGGGGCCCCGGGCTGCGGCTCCTACGGGTGACCTCGGGGGCGGTGGGGGTGCGTTTGCCTAAGACGTTGTAAAGTGCCCGGTATTGTTACCTGGCTTCCGGTGAGCCGCGGGATTTCAGGGTCGCGGGCTCACCTAGCGCCTGGGACCCGCGCCCCTCGGAGGAGCGTCCGGCAAGCCCAGGAGGCACCCGGGTGCTGCGGTCAGCGCCGGGCTTAGAAAAATTGCCATGTGGGGATCTGGGCTTTGTGAGTTAGTTAGACTCCGTTCGACTTACTTAGTAATTTACTTTGGAGCACAAATTGGTGTAAGGCGGTAATTATCACTGGGCGCCGGGGCTCTTAAGCCTCGGCGCTCTCTGGCTTGGGCCTGGCGGTGCAGTGGGGTCTGGCGGTGCAGTGGGATCTGGCAGGCGGCCCCGGGTCCCTGTTCCAGAGCCCAGCGCTTCCTCGCTGCCCGTTCTCCTTTTCGCTGACTTAATTTCGTCCGACCCTCTGGGGAGGGGCCTGGCACTAACCCGCTTTGTGGCCAAGCCACAGCGCCTCCTGGACCCCAGATTCCCCGTACAAAAGCTGGATTGCCACCTGCCTGTCCCTCCACAAGTGGGGTGCTCTTAATGAAGTTAAGTTAATGAAGTTAACCTCCGCAAGTTAGTGAAGACAGTTGGAAAGAACAAGAGCTGCCCCAGTTAAATTCGGACCTTGGGCTGTGGTCTGTGCATAATTTTAGGGGTAGGGTAGAAGGACGGTCTTGAGAAACAGCTCTTTTTTTGGGAATGGGGGATGTTCACCATTTACGACTGCATTTTAAAAACTGATATATAAGCTTCAATTGAGCACATTTAAATTACTTATCCTTTGGTGAAATTTGCATCGTACTTGGAAGTTATGTGGTGTTTATGTTCTGTATGGAGACCCTCACTCCCACCCCTTATACAGTCAGCCCCCAACACAAGTAGACTCCTTTTAAATACTGCACAACCTTTGCTGTCTCAGAGACCTGGCTTCTGATCCGGCCTCCAAAGCCCAGCTTTCCCCTGGTAGGACGGCGTTGACGCTCATCCCCGGACGAGGGTGCAGTCATGGTTGGGAGGAAGCCCCCTGCCCTCAGCGGCTTTGCGTTTCCATCCTGGCCTATTGGTGGCTTTTTGCTCTAAGCTGCAAACCCAGTGTTTCTTGGGAACTTCAGTAGAGTGGTGACCCATGTCGTAGAGATTTCACTAACTCAAAGGTGAGATGCTTGTGAAATAAGCTCTTACTCCCCTCTCTGTGCTTCGGATTCTGGGAAGTTCTCAGGCCAGGAGGGGCGCTGTGGTTATTTTGATGAAATCCAAACCACTTTGAAAGCCAGCCAGTGGTTAGATCCTGAAAGGCAGCACTCCTGCCGCCGCCGTGTGCATGTTTTTATGCTCTTGGGGACGCTCGCTTGTCTGATGGAGTCTTCTGGCCGATTTAGTCGTCAGCGGAGCTTTGCACACCAATGTCTTGTGTTGGAAGAGCGTAGTAAACAAGCGTGTCCCCAGGCTGACTCATGAGCCTCCATCCCCGGAATCTGTTGTTCTCAGCGTCCAGACCCTTGTTTCTTGGGTGGCCCAGTTGGAGGGAGGATTTCTCCACTTGAGGCGGGCCACTTAGGATCTTGCATAGCCTGGTTGAAAAGTGTTTTGTCCTTTACCTGGAAGGCCTTCTTGCCCTGCCCGAAACAGGCAGGTGGTGGCATGTGCTGGGCAGCTGGGTCCAGGTCAGCATCGCCCAACAGGAAGATGTTCACCTCTGGCACTTTGCCGGGCCGGGTAGAGCCGGCTGGAGTTCTGCGTGAGCAGCCAGGCCGATTTCTCTGCCTGAGAGGATGGTCAGACCCCTGCTCTTTGTAAAGAAAACTCTTCTAGGTTACTGATTGACTGCCTTTGGTCTGAGGTGCTCACTAGGCATCTGTGACAGTCCCGCTGTGGTGCGGGAGGAGCTGGTTGCGTTGGGTCTTGTGGGTCGCATCTCCACCCCGACGTGGTGGTGGTGCCACCCGTCCTGCCAGGTTGGGCAGGGTGGTCTCAGTGCCCTTTGATGAGCTGCCTGCCACCCTCACCCTTCTATCTGCAGGATGCTTCCTGGAGTGGGGAAGAGGATTTTCCTGGGGCTCCTGGGTGCAGCCCCCAGCCCTGTAGCCCTCCCTGCCAAGTCTTGTCTCACCCCCGCCATGAGGGCCTGGCCTTTCCTCTCCCAGGGTCTCCACCACTGGTTACCTGGGGACCCAGCACAGGTGCAGGTGTGGCTCAGACTCATTTTCACCAGCTGCTTTTCCCTCTGGCCAGACTGGGGCCTTCTGGCCCCTCGCTGCTTCACTGGCCCCCGTCTTCATGCCCCTCCTTGGCCACAGCAGGGCCTGATCCCTACCCCCAACCTCGGGCTCCTTGGAGTGGCAGGTGCCCCAGGCCACGTGGAAAATTACGGGGCTGCCAGTTCCCAGAGACTCCTTGAGGTTCCCAGGGGGCAGAGAAACGGCTTCCAAGTGGCTTCCATGGGCACTTCAGGGAGGTCACAAATGACGCCCTATTGGTTTGCATTCCCACTCCCTTATGGGCACGTCTGGTGGCTTTGGGGAGATGTGTGGCTGCCCTGGCTGACCCTCTTTAGGGGATCATGAGAGCTTAGGCAGGGTCTAGTGAGGGGGGAGCATTTCCATTTAGGAGAGAACTAAGCCCCAGAGGCCCCGTTCCTCCAGCACCCACTCCTGCCGGAGAGGAAGCCCAGAATGCCTGCGCGCCGGCAGCTGCTGCGTGATCGCAGCAGCTAGTCGGGGCGAGCCTGAGCAAACCCCGGGTGTGCAGGGACAGAGCTGACGATGGACAAGCCCGGTTCTTGTCGGTTTTAAAAATAGCAGTGTGGGAACCCCTTGCAGGCTCCCTGGGAACAGGACTGGATTGGTGCTCAGTCAGAGGGCCTGGCCGAGAGGCATCAGCTAACAAATGATTAAACCATTTTTCCTGCTGCCTCTTCCCAAAGGTGGTTCCCAGGTTTCTCCTTCTGAGGAGCTCTCTGTTAGCAGGCGCCCTTGCCCGCTCCTGGTCCTTTCCCTTCTTCCCCCAGTTTCCTGCTGCTCCACTCCCCCAGGGCCGTTTTCTGACCCTTCCGAGGGACATGCCTCCAGGAAGCTGCCTTCTCCCGTTGGGTGTCTTTGGTCTTTGGAATTTCTGACCGAGCTCAGAGGAGAACCCTGTGACTTCTCCAGAAAGTGTCTTTTAGAAATAATCAGCCTGGTTTTATGTCTCATATTTCTTCCTACCCAGATACCCTCCCTGGGCTGGGGAAAATACACTTTGGCCAGCTGTGAATAATGAGAAGAAAAACTGAACTGATGTCAGTGCTTTTGAGAAAGTATCTTCAACAAGCTGAACCCCGACTCGATCCCATTAATGCCCAGAGATTTGGCATCTAGGACCAAGGTGGGTGGGGTGGGGGTGCTTTCCCCATTCCTGCTGGGAAACAGACTTAGCAACCCTTCCCCAAAGGGGAGAAAGGAGATGTGTTTGCAGTGATTACAGGAGCGATGGTGCCAGCCCTGCTGAATTGTGCCCAGTCGTAGGAACGCTTTTAGCACGTCACCATTTTGAGGCTGTTTAGTTAGGACCGATGTCAGTGGACTCGGGTTGCCTGGAGCTTCACTCCCAACCATACAGAGTGGGGTTTGATGATGATGCCGCCGACCATGACGAGACTGGGCGCCTGGGGATCCCTGCGCTCCCCAGCCCCCGCCCACACCTGGGCTCTGGGGCTGGTTTGAAAATCTCTCCAGGTCCTAAAGTAGTAATGGTCATCACAGTAACTGATCTCCAGCTCCGTTTGTGTTGTTGTCAGCGTGAACCAGAAACACTGCTTCCAGGGAAAGTATATTTAATAACATACTTGATGAAAAATGATGCCATTGATGAAAAAGCAGTGGTTTTATGTGTGCAAGGACTATCCAGCTTTCTTCCGGCAGCTCCCGGAGAGGGCCCTTTCCAGGCTTAATTGAATTGCAGGTGCCACTATGTGTGTGGGGGTGGGGGATGGGGGATGAGGGCAGGGGTCCCAGCAGGGTGTCACAGGGGCAGTTGAAGAAAGGCCCAGAGGATGGGGTGGCTTGGATTTCAGCCCAGCAGTTACTGGAATGTAAACGGGATGAACATTTTTGTGCCACCTTTTCTGAACACAACCAGTACTGGCTTTTAGGGGGCCCAGCCAACCTGCTCCCCAGGCCGGTGCGAAGCGACTCCCTCTGTGTCCCCGGGATCCCCTTCCTCGCCCCAGAGGGGTGCAGTCACTGGCGGTGTCCTCTGCTCTAAGGCGTTTCTGACTGAGCTGTTGTGGAGAAGGTGATTTATCCCTGGAAACAAGACTTGTTTTCCAGGATAGCTGGTTCTCCTCCACGAAATGTCCTGGGATGTGTGGTCAGTGGTGCTAAGCCTGCCTGGCCTTTGTTCCAAAGACGGCATGGGCTGACTTTTTTTTTTTTTTAACTGAGGTAAATGGGATTTCTTTTTGGTGGAAAGGGCCTGGGGCAGGGGAGAGAGCAGTGAACTAGCTGAACTCTGCTGGCGGGGCTGGCGGGGCTGGCGGAGGGAGGACTGATGTGCTGCCAGCGGCTCTTCAGAGCCGCCGATGAGCTCAGCCAGCAGAAGTCACCTGGGTTTTACGTATTACTCGCTTTGGGCAAATGGAAGCAAACACTTTATTTGCCAAGAGGCTCAGAGCCTCACTTGCTAAGACCTTTGGCCTCATGGCCTCAGTGTAATTGACCTCGGCCTTAGTGTAATTGCACACCTCCTCACCGCTCAGGCAGGTTGGCGTGGGGGCCTTGCTCTCAGAATGCCCTGACAGCTCAGGGCCTCTAAGCCTGTGGGCTGGGAGGGCGCCTCCCACTGGCTTCCGGTGGAAGTGGTCTCTGTCCGTCCTGCAGGATGCAGGCCAGTGCCACAGTGGTGCTGTGCACTGGACTTACACTGGTGGGAAGTGGTGGCACGCCAGCTCGTTAAATGAAAGGAACAGACAGATCACAAAACTGATTCTTTTTTTTCCTTTTTCAGTTTTATTAGCTAGAATTATTACAGTTTGACTGCACACACACATTATATTGCATGTAAATACATATATACAATATACTGCACATTTTTTTTAGTTTACATGTGTGTACTGATCATTGTTTCTAAGAATAGAGCATTAGCTACAAAACTGATTCTTAAAATAGAAACCAGAAGCAGCAGCAGTGCTGATCTCCCCACAGCAGCCTGGGGATGAGCAACAGCCTGCGGATGAGCATTGGAGTGCAGTCAGTGTGGATGGCCGGAGGTCTTCCAGGAGGAGGAGGAGGGAGGTGGGCCCGAAGGTGCCACGCTCTCTCTGCTTCTTGAGTGACTGCCTTTATGATGCTTGACCTCCGCATCCTGTCCTCTCTTCTTTCAGATGTCCTTCAAGACCGGGGGGCAGGTCGGGGTCTGCCTCCCTATGGTCCTGGAGCCCAGCAAGCCCTGTGGCCACAGGGGAGGGGCTGGCCGGCTTGGGCCAGGCCCCTGAGCCCGCAGCTTCCGCAGGAGGGTGGGAGCAGCCCTTAGGCCCGGGGAACCCCAGGGGCTCTTGTGAGCATCTTACTTTCCACTGAGTGCTAAGAAAGCAAGTATGCTCAGCTCAGCTTTATTTTCAGTAATGTCAGGATTCACTCCTGAGACCTGTCTCACTCGTTCCCGACCCCAGTGGGATTCTTTTGCTCCTTGAGCCTGTTTAGAACCACTCTTGTCCCCCACCCCACAATCCCTCCTGCTGCTTCCATAAATGGGAACCCCCCCCCCCGCCTCCCTGCCCCGGGACTCCCAGTAGAGATCTGGGCTCACCTTTGCTACCCCTCTCTTCTCAGCCCAGTCGATCACCAGCCTTCATGGTTCTGCCCCCACAGTTGTGCCCTGTGTCCGGCTTCCTCCCTCCCCACCTCGGGCAACAGGGCCCTGGGGACCACCCTGAGTGCATCATGGCCGTGAGTGGCCCCTGGCCTGGGCTCCCGTGCGGGAGTGGGGCTCTGACCTCCTCGTGAGCCCTGTCTGCTGCCCTTGGCCCACTTGAGTTAGGGACCCTTCATTAAACTTCCCCTGGCCCCGCCTCTGCTTAAAAGTACTCAGATCTTCAACTACACTTTTGTGTGTAATTTTCCGTCTTCTGCCCTAGAAGGTAAACGTCACGGAAGTGGGGAAGGGGTCTCTTTTCTCATTGGTTCTGACGTCTAGCGGATGCTCAGTAAATAACTGTCAATAAGTGAATTTTAATCAGATGCAGATCAAAATGAAAATAAATGCTGGGAGCACTTAAGTGGGCGGTTCCAGTCTGTTGTGGTTGGTTTTAAATTGGGCTGAGAATGCGTTAGCTCTGTACCAGGGGATGTCGCGGTTGGCACTCTTGGCATAGGGGGCCGTTTAGTTCCTTGCCTTGGGGACTGTCCTGTGCACTGCTGTGCTGGGGGTCGAGCAGCACTCCTGGCCTCTACCCAGTGGATGCGGTGAGCAGCCCCCAGGTGTGACAACCACAGTGTCTCCAGGCAGCGCCCCATGTCCCCTCGGGGCCAAGCTGCCCCTAGGTGAGAACCACTAGTCTATACCCAGGGATGTTCTCGTGAGACACCCACCTCAACAAGGGCTCCCCTGGGGCTCCCGGCCCAGGTGCAGGGGCCGGGCGGGCAGGCCGAGGTGGCCCTGTGGGGGTTTTCCCAGCGAGAGCCCTCGCAGACAGAGGTGGGTGCCGTCTGCCGTGGACTTTGGTGCACAGTGTGGTGCGGCTCCCCTTGCTGCCGACCTCCTCCCGAGGAGATGCTTTTGTAGCTTCAAGGGCAGCCTTGGAGCATGTTGTGGTCCCAGGAGTTCAGATCCATAAGAAACAGGCTTGTTTTCTTGGTAGTTTCAGATTGATGCAAGTGCAGGTGGGGCGGGCAGGTGCACCCAAGTTCTGGAAGAGCCTTGGGCCCCTTGGTGGGTTATGGGCTGGATGGCTTGTGTGGGAATCTGCATTTTGGGGGTCCCTGAGGCCGCTCCAGCTGCTGCCTGCCTCAATTCACAGCTCCAACAGCTGTGTGGTTCTAGACTGTTCTTTAGGAGCTTACAAGAAAGCAGGTTCGCAGCACCCACCCAGAGCCCGTTCTCCAGGAGCCGGGCCGGGAATCTGCATTTCAGCCAGCTCCCGCGTGCTCTCTCTGGTGCTTGAGCGCAGGTCAGGCCCTGTCCTGTGGGATTCGGCTTCTTTTCCTAAATGCACTCAGACTTTGACCGGTCATGATGACACTGACCGAGGCCCTGGGTTCTAGTCCGTGAAGCGATGGGCTGCACCGGGAAGTGGCCTCAGACCGGGGTTGGCACACTTTCTGTGAAGGGCAGACAGGAAATCCCTCAGGCCCTGCAGGCTGCAGGCTCTGTTACAGCTGCACATCTCGGCCTCGAGAGCAGAAGCCCAGCCCATCCGGACGTGGGTGGGCGAGACTGCCTTCTGGTCAGTTTCTTTCCAAGACACATGAGGTTCCACAGGACAAGGCCGCTCTGCCCCTAGGAGTGTCTCCCAAAGAACTGAAAGCAGGGGCTTGAACACATGTTTGAGCACCTGAGTGTCCAGATGTACAACAGCATTAGTCACAGTAGCCAGAAGTGGAAACAGCCCAAGTGCCACCCGCAGGTGAGTGGGTAAACACAACGTGGTGTGTTCAAACAATGGAGTATGATTCAGCCATAGAAAGAGTGAGGTTTAGGGGGAAAGGGAGAGCTCAGTGGTAGTGCTTACTTAGCATGCACGCGGTCCTGGGTTCAATCCTCAGGACCTCCATTAAATAAATAAACTGAATTTCCTCCCCCCACCAAAAATCTTTTTAAGAGGAAAGTCAGGTTTTGATCTGTGCTCCAAAACGGGTGGACCTTGAAAACATAATGATGAGTGAAATAAGCCAGTTAGTAAAGGACAAAGGTGCACGATTCCCCTTGCCTGAGGTCTCCCAGGCAGGCAAATCCATAGAGGCGGAAAGTGGAAAAGAGGTTAGGAGGGGCGGGGGGTGGTACCGCTGGGCGGGTGCGGAGCTTTCCTGGGGATGATGAGAAAGCTTTGGGTGTAGAGAGATGATGGTTGCGCAACATTGTGAGTATGGGGATGTGCAGCCTGTGAACTGCACTTACGAATGATTAAGATGGTAAATGGTGTGTTACGTCTATTTTACTACCAGTTAATTTGGCTTTTTAACAAAGGAGGCTTTGGGCAGCGCCCTGCAGACCCTGCTTTAGACCAGGGCTCCGTTCATTCCCGTGCGGGCTTGGAGTCAGGAAGGCCTGGGCTGGGATGGGCTTTGCAGAGAAGGCGGCGGCGTTCTCTGGATGGAAACTTCGTTACAGCTTTTAGACAAACCTGTCTTCTCTTCCCTCATCCCAAGAGAAGGGCTTGCTGGCGTCAGCCCCCTCATCTGAGGCCGGAGCCCGCACGGGCTCAGTGCTCCCTGAGGCTTTTCAGATAATAATTGGAATCTCTCTCCTCCTCACTTATAATAACCCCGCGATGCCTACGTGTGTTTGAATGGCTGTGGGACTGAAGACGTGGGAAGGCCCAGGATTTAACTACGCGATGTTAAATTGAGCTCCGTGTGTGTTCGCGCTCACCTGCACTTGTACGTACCTGTACCTGCATTTTAGTAACTTTCTCAGCCGAGTGCAGCTGGTTGTCTCTTAGCCACGGCGCCTCGTGTCAGTGGCTGGGTGACCACTGCAGGTTCCTGACACCTTTACCTTTTCCAGGGAGCGCATGGAACTTTTGGAAGAAGCCAAGAAGATGGAGATGGCCAAGTTTCGCTACATCCTGCCGGTGTACGGCATTTGCCGCGAGCCCGTGGGCCTGGTCATGGAGTACATGGAGACGGGCTCCCTGGAGAAGCTGCTGGCCTCGGAGCCGCTGCCGTGGGACCTGCGCTTCCGTATCATCCACGAGACCGCGGTGGGCATGAACTTTCTGCACTGCATGTCCCCGCCCCTCCTCCACCTGGACCTCAAGCCTGCAAACATCCTGCTGGACGCCCACTACCACGTCAAGGTAGGCGCGTACCGGGACTGGGTGGGGATGCTCTGAGGGCGGGCGGCAGGTACAGGGGAGGTGGTGGAAACTCAAGGTCAGCGCGAGGGTGGAAGAGGGCGCAGGTCTGCTTGTGGGAAAGAGCTGGAAGCAGAGGCCTCTGCATGAGGACTCCGGGAACCCCCAGCCTTGCCAAGGTTGGTATAGACACCACAAAGTGGGTAGCTGGCAAATGGACTCTTAGGAACATGGGTTGCTCCCCCAAGTCCTGCAGCAGGACTCTCGGTGCTGGGTGCCCTGGAAAAGGAGGTTGTGGGTGTGTGGATTCTAGCCTTAGTGGCTATCCTATGGAATCAGGTTAGAAAGCAGACTGCGTGGGCTGTCTCTGTGTGGCACCGGGTCGGGGCTGTGTTTCCCCACCGTGGTTCCTGGGGTCGGGGTGGCAGGAATATCGGGGTGCTCTGAAACAGGCTGCAGGGTGTCATGGAGAGAGACTCTGAAGGGGTCCTTCTGTTCTCTTCATGCAGAGCCTGTGAACTCTGTTCTTCCTGTTGGATAAGTTTATAAAGTAGAAAAGTATGAGGGATATTGTAACCAAAACCCAGGGACCGGCTCCCGGAGTTGGCCCTTGTTAACGTTACCAGGTTCGTGTTTCTTTGAAGATGTCTCTCCCTTGGAGGCTGTCGTGTCCTTGTCGTGGGCAGCATGTGCCGTGGATTTTCCTACGTGGTGATGTTCACATGCTTGGGAGGCCCGGGTTCTAGGCTGGTCCACCGGCCGAGGTCGCCCATCCCTCAGGACAGCGAATAGATGGGAAGGGCCCGCTCACCGTGGCCCAGGTCCACTCTGGCTCACGGCGTGGGATGGGCTGTGCTGTTCTAGGCTGCACAGCACTGCAGGCCCCCCTGTGGGCCTCAGGAGGAGGGGGACCTGAACTCCGTCTGGCCCTGCCCCTCAGCATCCTCCCCCGTGGAGGGGGAGCTGGGACGACAGCACGCACATGGCTGTTTCCTGCACCCTGACTTTGCCAGGCACAGCGCTCTGGCCGGTGGGGAAGTCAGGTTTCACGTCGGACACTAATTACAAGGTGTCCTTCAGGAGGTGTCGCTCACTAATAAGATTTTACCCAGGAGCTGGGAGTGCCGTCCACTAAAGTGAAGCAGGGAATTAAGAAAAAAGCGTCAAATTGGTGGTTCCCGGTCCGCCCGAGTTCTAGCATGCCCAGAATCCTGTCTCCTTCTGGTGGGGTGCTGGCTCCACCGTTGCACTGGAACGCACCTGTCTCAGAGGCTGCTGCTGATCGCACCAGGTGCTCGGACAGGTGTGTCCATAGTCCCATCTCTCTGAGCTGTCTTTTCAGAGTCACCGACTGTCGTTGGCCTGGCTGGGCTTTTATTTCAACTCATTCCCTTTCCACTGTCCCTGCCACTCTCCTGACAGTCACGTGGGATGTCTGGAGCACGAGTCTGTCCCTCAGAGGACCGCAGTGCCTCTTCCTTCCAGCATCCTTCCCTGGAGCACAGCCCTGCCGTGGCCCTGGTGGGCAGGAGGGTGGCCCTGGTGGGCAGGGGGGTGGCCTTGGTGCTGGGGGCCTCCATGCCTGGCACGTGGCAGTGCTCGGTGAGGGCTGGGGCCGGGGGTATTTTGTGGCCTGTCACGGTCCTGTCGCCCACACCAGGACGGGGACCCTCGCCCAGGGCTGGCGCACAGCAGGGAGGCGCGTGCTGCTTGCCGGGCACTAGGCTGCTCCCTGCGGGGGCCGCCTCTGCGCGGGCTCTTGAGGTCCCTCGGCTTGAGTGCTTTCTCCTTCCTCCGCGTGTTGGCACCCGGCGTGGCAGGCCTGACGCTTTGTGGCAGTTTCAGGAAGTGGGTGAAGATTCCTTAAAGGACCTGGGGTAGCCAGGAACAGTCTCCACTGACGGGGAGGGGGTGACACTGTAGCTTTGAGGGGGTGGCACCCGGCACTGGCCCCAGGTTCCTGAGAGCCCTGAGAGGCTGGAAGTGCACTTTTCCGTGACGAGTCAGTCACACGCACATCCCCCTCAAACAGAAAATGTGTTTCCATGACGTGTTTGATCCTCAGGAGCCACTCATTGGCTGCAGAGGCCGGTGGGAATCTTTGAGTTTCTGGGCAGTTTTTAGTTAGCAGTTATTTGAAGCAATAAAACTTATAATCTGGAATCTTGAAATAAGATAAAAAGTTGTCACTCCACGACCCTTTCCCCTGGTCCCTCAAGATGACGTTTTTGTTCTTAGGTAGGATGATTGGAACTGAAAATTTCACAGCAACCACCTATTTGCAAAATATATTAAAAGCACTTAATATGAAATTAATGTTTGATATTAAGTATACGAAATGTCACTGTTAAAATATTAATTTTTGTATCAGTAGTAAACCCTTTTTGAATTGATAATGAAGTAACTGGATTTAAAATCTCAAGCTGCTTTTGTGGCCCAGTTCGGCCGCACCAGACTGTTCTCCAAAGAACACCAGGGGTCCTGTTCTCAGTGGTCCAGAATGGCCTTTCTCGCCAAGGCGGCCCTGCCCTGCCCGGGCCCTTAATTGGTGTCATCCGGCTGGGCCTGGAGCGGGAAGGAAGGGCCGTGTCTTGGGGCCCCTGTGAGCTCTGGCTCTGGGCACCAGGGCAGATGCTCTGTTTAGAGAACTTGTTTGTAAATTATAGGCGTGCGCTGTTCACAGGGACTGCCACAGTGTCCCACAGTGTCCCACTGTCCAGAACCCCGGGGCACACAAGGCAGGCCCTCTGGGCAGGACGGGTGAGGAAGGGCAGGTGGAGAAACCCTGTAGGCCGGAGGGTTGGTGGCCATCAGAGAGCCCTGATTTCTGAGCTTGCATTTTGATGCCAGAGCTTTTGCATAGAATTTATGCTCATTTTCTTTTCACCAAGTGTATCCTGAAGCAGCTGGCTGTATGTGAAAATGAGAGAAATAAAAAAAAAAAGGCTGCCACTCCAGAGAGGGGAGTCTGCAGCAGTGCCAAGATCCCTGCGTCCCAGGCTATCCTCATTTGTGAATTTAAACGGGTCATGCTGCCAGGAGTTTGGTTCTGAAACTTTCCCGCTCATCAGCCTGTTTCAAGCATTATCTCATGTTGCTCTGTCCCCGTCCCCGAGCCGCAGGGTCAGGGTGATGGGCTTGTTTGGAGAACTGGCACTTCCCTTCCTGGAATGGAAAGCTTCTCAAAGACCTGAGAAAAGACAGCTGCCGGGGGCCCAGAAGCGGCCAGGCTGCCTCAGTCTCGTGGGCCCACTCTCATGCTGGCTGCGAAATGGGGTCCAGGTCCTGTCTGGCAGGCTTTCTTCCCTGCCACCCCGCCCCCCACAGATGTGGTCAGACACCTCTTGAAGGACCGAACCCCTAGTCATAGATTCTCCGTGTTTGGTGGTGATGATGCCAGGCCTTGGGCTCACCTGGTAGGCAGGTGTGCCTGGAATTAAAGGCCTGACTCAGCCGCATTTCCGATCACTCCAGAGGTGTGTCCTAGGAGGATCCCAGAGTTAATTAGAAGGCTTAGAAAGATCCACAAGCCTTGCAGGAAAATTTATAAAGAGGCCGTTTTCCACGTGGATCCTGAGCCCCTTAATGCCCATGAGTGTGGCCTAATCCCACACATGGCCTCACTGCCTCCAAGGGCTCTGGTTTACCCCCGGAGGTGGGGAGCTGGGGGGTTGGGGGCTGTGACAGCCTGACGTCCCCATCGTGGGTTTCCCTGAGCCTTCAGAACACCTTGGCCTAAGGAGACAAGGAGGCGGAGGTGTGGGGGGCCCGAGCTGGGGGGTGCAGGTGCCATGGAAGAGATGTGTCAGACCTGTTGTTTGGCTGCTGTGGGTTCGGAGCCAGCAAGTGTCTGTTTGCATGATGTTCCAGGTGGAGGACAGAAGGACCCACCGAGGTTGTCAGTGTGTTTTGCTCACTTTAAAGGGCTTCTGAAGGCACATTTCCCTTTAAAGAACATGCTGCCACCTGCCTTCTCCCCAGCTGCGGGACTGCACAACTGGTTTGTCTGAACACCTGAAAACTCCAAGGCTTGCTTCCTGCCTTTGTGTGACTCGGGCAGCCAGCCGCCAGGGCAGACGTAATGCCCGACAGACAGATGTAAGGTTGTAATTCATGAGTTCCCTCTCCCGGTGAACTCCTTTAAAGTGTAACCTTTCCCCCTGTTCATCACGCTCTTAATGGCTCAGACTTGGTTCTTCTGAAGCCGGCTGTGCCTCCCTGCCTGCCCGGGGGCGCAGGTGCTGGCTCTCAGGAGTTGCTTCCTGAACGAGCCTGTGCAGCCAGGTTAGGGGACTGCACCGCCCAGCACTGCGGAGGGGACACATTGATAAAACGTCCGAAAGCGGCCACCCGGGGTGCCTCGCTCGGGCAGCCACACATGACGAGCCTCGTTCTCACTGCTGTGTTACAGATTTCCGACTTCGGGCTGGCCAAGTGCAACGGGCTGTCCCACTCGCATGACCTCAGCATGGACGGGCTGTTCGGCACCATCGCCTACCTCCCTCCAGAGCGTATCCGGGAGAAGAGCCGGCTCTTCGACACCAAGCATGATGTGTACAGGTGTGTGCCGGGCGGGCGGCCCCGGGCCCGGCAGGTGCTCTGCACCCCGTGCCTCCTGCTCTGCCCGCTGGTCTCCCCGAGGCTCCTACTGCCGTCAGATACGAGGTGCAGTCCGAGCAAAAGGGCTGTTGGCTGGTGGGTACAGGCTGCCCCAGGTTGACAAGAGAAAGTCCTCTGCTGTAGGCGCATCGGGCCTCGCGTGGAGAACGTTAATTGTTGGTGCGGTTAGAGCCAGGCCCGCCACCAGGTGGGCAGCTCCTGCGCTGCGAAAGCTTCGGTGTTTTCAGGAAACATGGACTTTGTAGCTCAGCTCCTGGAAGAATGGCTGCTTTAAGTGGTCTGTGTGTCTGTCTGCGTGTGGAGTCGGGCTTCCAAGTCCAGTCCCCTCTGGCCCAGAACTGACACTTCCTAAGGTCACTTGCCTGGGACAGCGCAGACAAGCTAGAGGCCATTCACTTACTAGTGTCGGGGATCTCTGTGCTGGTGAACACTCATGAATCACTGGTGCCTTCCTTCCCCAAACTGCAAAGGTCTTAATCCCTCCACCTTCGTGGAGAAGAAACGCGGGAGGGCGGGTGCGAGCACGCAGTTAAGACCCTCGTCGGGGTTCTTGTCCCACCTGGGTGACTGTCACCCTAAGCTCTGCCTTTGTGTCACCGCCACCCCAGAGTCCTGGCCGACTGGTTTGAGCACAAATGCTGTGCGTGTGCATAGCTAAGTCCTGAGCTGTACGTCTGCTGGCAAGCGGTGCACTGGGTGCTGGTCTTAGCTTGTGGGGTGTGGGAAGGACGAAGGTCTCTGTTTATTTCAGAGTTGAGAATTTCAACTTTAGAAGTTGCAGATTTCAGTGAACCTTCAGTGGGGAATTCTCTCCTCTTCATAAACAGCTGCTCTCAACCCTGTACAGGCTGGTAGCTCAGTGTTTGGAGTTCTGGTTTTGTTTTTTATAAAAACTTCCAGATTGAGCTCTTTCTGGAAGAGGAGTTTCCTCCCCTCGGCCAGGCAAGCACCGTTCTGATTTCTGTCCTCCCAAGTTTCAGGGTCGTTTTACATATTACATGCAAGTCTAATTTCCAGCAACCATAAAGGGCTCTGGGAAGCCCAGCTGGCCACCCCTGCTCTCTTCCACGCACTTTGATCAACGGTCCTCGGATGGCATCTTATTGGGCAGGTTACATGAGACGCCCAGAGCTGCAGTCAGCATTCTGACGCCCAGTGTTTGCGAGAAGATGGTGCAAATGAGGCCGACACGGCCATTCTCCCCCTGAGCTGGTGGTCCAGGGACGGGGCGGCTTTCTTCTCAGGGTCCCTTCCTGCTGCTCGGACCGACAGCTCTCTGGGTGGGGTTTTGTCTGTCCTTTGACATCCGAGATTTCACCATGCCTTGTTCCACGGTATGAGTATTTGCCTGTTTAAAAAAGTTCACAGAAAGAATCGTGGTGTCCCCTCACCTTCTCGAAGTCTCTGGGGTGGTTTTCCTCATGCTTGTTGCTGTGTGCGGGAGCCTCTGACTTCATTTGAGGACCTGACTCTGACATGCCTGTTTCCTTCCAGCTTTGCCATCGTGATCTGGGGTGTGCTGACGCAGAAGAAACCGTTTGCAGGTGAGTGGACGTGTCTGGGGTGGAGGGTGGCAGGGTGCACCCGTCTCTCCCAGAGCAGTGGGGGGCGTGATTTGTGGTCCTTTCTCTGTGTGAGAGGTGCCTGCACACCACAGCCCCACGGTGGGAGCTGCTCTCGGCCGGGGAGCCAGCGGGCCATCCTGCAGGATGCAGGCTCCTCTGCCCCACCCAGCAGGTCTGCATGGAGAGCCAGGACCCACCTCATCACAGGCTTTTCTAGGTGCCAGCAAAGCACCCTCATGGTGCATTTCACATGCAGGAAAAGGCACGGACCTGATGGGGTCTGTTCAGGGACCGTGTTAGGTATCAGCCAGCTCTGTTCTGTGTGTGCGATATAATACACGTAACGTGATTTTGTCTGTGTCCAGGAATTTTTTTTTTAATTTTCTCATCTTTAATTGTACAGTATGTACAATATACAAATTACTGTCTTAACTGTTTTTAAGTGGATGGGTCAGTTGGGTGAAGCCCACTCACATGTCGAGCGGCCGGTGTCCAGAATCGTGGGGTGGGTGTTGACAGAGGAGTTTCCTCCCCTCGGCCAGGCAAGCACCGTTCTGATTTCTGTCCTCCCAAGTTTCAGTCCCTTGACTTGGTTGATTGGAAAAGTTAAGTACTTTTTCTCCTCATTATAGAAAGATTTCCATTTCTTCTACAGGCATTTCTGAGCTACTCACTAGTTTCTGGTTGGACCAAAAATGTCTGAAAATGCCAGTCAGAGTCAGTGTGTGGCCCCAGGGCTGCTGGCCCTGGTGCAGAGCAGGAGCCAGTGCGGGGTTTGTCCTGCCGCCGCCTCTGCGGAGGTCCGTGGTCTGGACTCGCTAGCGCCGTGGCCGGTGGGCCAGCCTGCAGCCGCTCTCTGAGGGTTTCAGCACCGCAGTCGGGCTCAGGATGGGAGCCTGGGGAGCCGAGGCTCCCGTGCCTTATCAGCTTGGCAGGCGGGGTGGCCAAGGCTCAAGGAAGCAGCTCGTGAGTCTCTCCCGCCCGTGTTTGCCAGCAGACGCTGCCAGGTGCCTCGGGTCCTTTCACTTATTCAGAGGACCCGTTGGAAGTCTGAGTTGTGGTGGAAACCATGTATAGGTAATTATTGCACAAGATTTAACGGGAAAGTGGAACAGAACATCGGAATAGAACCTTGGCAGCCGTCCGTGAACTTTGGGCCAATTTTCCACCCCTGCTGACTGGCGTCTGCTGCCTCTTGGGAGTCCCCGGCCGTGGGCGTGTTGGGAACAGAAGCCACAGTCCAGCTTGGTGGGCGGCGTGGCTTTAGGCTGAGCGAGGTCTGTCCACTGAGGGTCACCTTGGGCCCCTCGTTCTGTAACCATGACTGTGGTGAGGGGTCCACGCATGCTCATGCAGGGGTTGGAAAGGAGGACAGGTGGGGCCCACATAGTGAATTGCAGGGGGGAAGACCCCCGTCTGCACACCCCAGACCTGAAGAGGCCGGGAGTCTCGCACCGTCCCTGGGGCCGGCTCCCTGCGGAGCCCAGCGGGAGCCCTGCGCTTCGGGGTAGGAACTGAGGAAGACTTTTTCACCATTGCAGGGAGATCAGGCCACTTGGGGGCTGGGGGTGTGACGCCACGGTTTGTAAGTGCCCCTCCCTTTGGTTGTGCTGTGTGTTTTTTGCTGGTGTATCGCGTTTGATTCGGCCCTGATGCCTTGGGAGTTTTTCTGAGAAATGGGGAAGTAATGCAACATCAACTTATTAATATACATTTAAACACTAAGAAAAAAATGGCGGGGGTGGCAGGGCAAGGCTTCTTTGCCACCTGTCTCGTTAGGTAGTTTTCTCCTTTGCGCTTGGTTTTCCTCTGAGTTCGACGCCCAGAGAGGTCTGCCCTGTGATACGAGGCCGTGACTCCGTGTGGCCCATCACAGTTTCTAGAACCTGGGGAACAGAGGATAGACGTGCCCCGTGAGGGGAAGGATTAAAGAAAGCCCCGTGCTTTGAAAGGAAATGCGGTGTCTCCGCGGCGGGTGCCGGTGAAGACGGAGCAGGTGGTGCGCCCCACACTTTCCCACAGTTGGCGCTTCCTCCCGAAGATAAGAAATCCGGCCTCCAGCCCCGCGGAGCTGCCCTGACTTGTGCGCCTTCCCTTTGCAGATGAGAAAAACATCCTGCACATTATGGTGAAGGTGGTGAAGGGCCACCGCCCGGAGCTGCCACCCATCTGCAGACCCAGGCCGCGCGCCTGCCGGAGCCTCCTGCGCCTCATGCAGCGGTGCTGGCACGGGGACCCCCGCGAGCGGCCCAGCTTCCAAGGTGAGCGCCCAGGACCCCCGGAACAGTGCTGCTTGGCTGTTCTGCTGCTGCCCCAGGTGACAGAGCTGATGGCCGGGACTGGGGAGGCTGTCTGGAGACGGGCACCAAGGCGAGCCAGGCAACCAGGTGGTGGTCACCTGCAGCACCTGCCTGTGGTCAGCTCCAGCTGTCCACCCCGGCATTGCCTGCCGCCCCCAGGAGCCTGTACTTGGTGTTTCCGGTCCAGGTGCAACAACGCACCTTTTAGGGATGACGTGACCACTGGCCTGAGGCTTTCTTTGCGTTTCTCTTGGGGCACATGTACTGTTTGGTTAGCAAAGTGCTCCTGATGTGGCTGAAATTGATCCCTGCCTTTGAAGCTCGCGGGGAAAACAGTGTGGACGAGGTGGGGGCCCCGCGTTAGGTGCTGGCGGCCCAGGCTATCCAGCTGCCACTCTGATGGCTCTGACCAATGGGGCTCCCCGGAGGAAAGCTTCTTTGGGAAACAGGAACATAGTGGTTCTTCCTTGGAGTCTGGCCAGACCCTGCATGTTGTTGCTGGATGGGGGGCCCTGCTTCGGCCCAGGCAGAGGCCCCGGGGGTTTGCTGTGAGCTCAGGTGGGGCTGGCAGCATGGGGGGCTGCAGTGCTGACCCGGCAGGAGACTGGGCGCCTCTGGTGCTGCCTCTCTGTCCTCGGCCGAGGTCGCACGTTTAAATAGAGCATTCATGGAAGTCCTCGTCCAGGTGATACACCCTTTTGTGTTTTCTCCACAAAAGAAATTACTTCTGAAACTGAGGACCTGTGTGCAAAACCCGACGACGAGGTGAAAGAGACGGCCCGAGACCCAGACGTGAGAGACGCGCCGGAGCCCGCGGGCGAGGTGAGGGGCTTCACGGGGCCTGGTCTCTGTAGCATCGGCTTCAGGGCTTGAGTCTCTTCTCTCTGCAAGCGCTCCTGCCCGTCTGGCCCGCTCTCCCCTGTCTGCCTCTGAGCCCCGTCCTGGGCCGGCCGGCCTCGTGCTTGCTTCCTGGGTGAGCCGGCTGCGGGGCCCTGTCCCAGGGCAGGAGGCGGGTCCAGGGCACGCTGGTTGCTGATCGGCCTCCTGCCCAACTGCGACCTGTCCCACCTCCTGTCTGTGGTTTCAAAAGAGCAGTGGGGCCCGTGCTTGGCATTAAGTGCTGCCGGCTGGATGCTCTGTGAACCAGGGGAGCCAAAGGCCCTGCTGGGTCAGGCTCGGGGTGGGCCTGGGTGTCTTTGCGCCTTGAGGTTGGAGATCTGGCCGCCTCCTAACTGCTCGTGAATGTTTTGCTCTGTAAGTGCAATGTGGGTCATGTGAAGTGTGATAAGAAATTCTAATTATGCTCCCAGGTAATAAAATACCTCCCAGGTAATAAAACTTGTAAAATGGAGCCTGATAAACTAACTTTATAAAGTGTCATCTGGCCTTACGGCTGGGAGAGAGCGAATCATTTACTCGTTCACGGTGTGTCTGCTTTCTGAGCACGAAGGGGCGTGTGCGTGAGGTCAGAGGGCAAAGGTGTGGGAGGAGGGGACCTGGCCCCAGATGAGGAAGGGAGGGGCCAGCGAGTGGGTGTGACTCGTCACCATGCCACCCAGCGGGAGCAGATCCGCAGTTCCCAAGATGGGGAAGAAGTGGGGACAAGCGGGCACAAGTAGGGAAGAGTCATGAGCCACACTCAGATTCTGAACCCTCACCAGAGGTCTGCCTTCCCCGCAGCCTGTTAGGAGAGAGCCTTTAACAGGGCCCGTTAGGACGCACTGGGTTGGAGCTCCGTGCTGGCCCCACAGCTGGGCCCCCACCCCAACCCTGGTCCACAAGCAACCCCCAAGCCAGACTCTCAGGGTTCAAGGGAGAGTCGCAGGTTGTCGGGGACCCAGTTCATTTCTTTCATTTCCTACCAGCGCTGACCTGTCCTGGGTGGCCCCAGCCAGCACTCAGGTTTCATCACTTGGCAGCTTTTTCAGGTTTTGTCTGGATGACACTGTGGGCCTCACCAGCAGCATGATGCAGAGCGTCCCATTTTTGTCACTGTCTTATCTTAGAAGTTCCCCCATTGGGCGGACACAGCTCGGGGTCTCCGGCTCCCTGGAGCCACGCATATGGTAACAGGAGTCAAATTCCCAGTGTGGCTGGTGGGGGGCCCTCGGGTTTCCCCGCCATCCTCCGCACCCCCGTTGGGGCCCCGGAAGAAGCCTCACGCCCGGCCTCTGCTCCTCTTGCAGGCGCCCGTGCCCGCCCCGCCCTTCGACAACGACTGCAGCCTTTCCGAGCTGCTGTCCCAGCTGGACTCGGGCATCTCCCAGACCCTCGAGGGCCCGGAGGAGCTCAGCCGCAGCTCCTCCGAATCCAGACTTCCTTCGGCGAGCAGCGGCAAGAGGCTCTCGGGGGTGTCCTCGGTCGATTCCGCCTTCTCCTCAAGGGGGTCGCTGTCCTTGTCTTTCGAGCGGGAGCCTTCAACGGGCGGTGAGCAGAGGACCCTTCCCCTGGGAAATAACAAGCTTAATTATGGGGCTGAGGACCAGGCAGGGCGTGTGACTGTTAAAGATCAGGCATCCAGTTTCTTGACCCGACAACAGTTCTTCCTTGTTTTCTCCATCCCTTCCCTCATTGGTTTTGGGTGTCAGTGCAAGCCCAGAGATGCTTGCCAGCAGGCAAGTGTCACTTAAGTGTACAGGGAACAGGCCACATCCCCTGGCTGTGCAGGAGGGTCTTACCTGTGCCAACACCCAGTGCAGGGGCTGACCTCAGGTCTGCAGGTTGAAGAATCTGGGTTGCATCGAGGGAGCCAGTGGCTGTATCGAACCCCACACCCTGGAGACCTCTCTGTCTTCTGATGTCAGCCCTGTCCCCCCTTTCTCAGGCAGTGCTAGGTGAACGCCCACTTTCTTACTCCTGGGCTCCCCAATGACTGGAGCCCTGCATGATGGTGGGAGAGTCATCCTTGGAGGCTGTAACTCCCTGGTCCTGTTTATACAGTTTGGATTTTATTTTCTGAAGGTGCCTCTTCCTGCCCCGCTCCAGGCACTGGTCCTGACGTGTGGGAACTGTCGCTCCTTCACTGCCCCTGCGAGGGCGAGAAGGGAGGTCTCCTTTCCAGAAAGAGAAAGGGATGTGCGCCCCCAGGGCCGCCGCGCAGGGGCGGCCAGCAGGTTGCGGGAAGGCCGCGGCCCCCAGGAGGAAGAGGAGTTGTTTTTTCTGGGGGATCAGGGGATTCCCCCTGGAACGAGGATTTCTGCTAGATGCCATGGGCCTCCTGGGATTTTGGAGTGGAGGGTTTGGGATGAAAGAGGGCACTTCAGGTTGAGGGAACACCTTGCAAAGACACAGGTAGGGAAGGCTCAGCTGGACTGGCGGTAAGCAACCAGCAAGGAGGTTGAAAAGAAAGAAGTACCATCTCCCCTGTGGAGAAGAGTGTAGAACTTCGTCTCAGGGCCTGATACCCTCAGTGACATGTTGTCTTCGTGCTTAGAGCAGATCAGTCACAGCCCAACTCAGCAGCCGGTGTGAGAACCCCAAGTCCAGATGGGGTGACTCCCATTTCCTCAGTGCACCCCCGCCGACCCCTCTAATGCAAGGCCCCTTGAGAATGTTTCACGGAAGGGCATCTTGTTTCATGCAAATTAGCACCCAGACAAGGTTGTGGGATTTTTTATGTTAAATCAAACCTTTCCATCATGAAATGGGAGGCTCAGTCCTTCAAGGGTTATTCCAGAAAACACGCCTTCGTGATATTGCTGGAACAAGTGGCATTGTTTGGAGGTTGGGCAGGGAGCAGACTGTGGGCTCTGGAGGGGTGCCCCGGGGTGGGAGCTGCCAGCCCTCTGGTGGGTGGGGGGCTCCTGCCCAATCTGTGCGCCTGCCTGCCCGCCCTCCCTCCCTGTTAGCCATCACTGCCATTTCTGAGCAGCAGCAAGGGCCTGAGTTACACATCCTTTAATCACAACCCAGCGGGATGGCTAGAATGAGTTTTATCTTGCAAATTGACAAAAGAGCACCTTGGGGACTTTGATTGGCCTGCCCAGGATCTCCCCAGTAGATCTTAAATTAAATCAGAGTGGCCAACACAACAGTCGAGCAATTTCAGTAGACCACGGGGCAGCGTGGGCCACGTCAGGACAGCAGCCAGGCCTCGAGACCTGACTCGCGCCTCTGCTCTCCCTGCAGATCTTGGCACCACTGACATCCAGAAGAAGAAGCTTGTGGACGCCATCATGAACGGGGACACCAGCAGGCTGATGAAGATCTTGCAGCCTCAGGACGTCGACCTGGTCCTGGATGGCGGCGCCAGCCTGCTGCACCTGGCCGTGGAGGCCGGGCAGGAGGACTGTGTCAAATGGCTCCTGCTCAACAACGCCAACCCGAACCTGACCAACGGGAAGGGCTCCACCCCGCTGCACGTGGCCGTGGAGAGGAGGGCGCGGGGTGTCGTGGAGCTCCTGCTGGCCCGGAAGATCAGTGTCAACGCCGCAGACGAGGACCAGTGGACAGCCCTGCACTTCGCGGCCCAGAACGGGGACGAGGGTAGCACACGGCTGCTGCTGGAGAGGAACGCCTCCGTCCACGAGGCAGACTGCGAGGGCCGGACGCCCATGCACGTGGCCTGCCAGCACGGCCAGGAAAGCATCGTGCGCATCCTGCTGCGCCGTGGCGTGGATGTGGGCCTGCCGGGGAAGGATGCCTGGGCACCGCTGCACTACGCCGCCTGGCAGGGCCACCTGCCCATCGTCAAGCTGCTGGCCAAGCAGCCGGGCGTGAGCGTCAACGCCCAGACACTGGACGGGAGGACGCCCCTGCACCTGGCCGCCCAGCGCGGGCACTACCGCGTGGCCCGCATCCTCATCGACCTGCGCTCAGACGTCAATGTCTGCAACCTGCTGGCACAGACGCCCCTGCACGTGGCGGCGGAGACGGGCCACACGAGCACCGCCAGGCTGCTCCTGCACCGGGGCGCCCACAAGGAGGCTGTGACCGCGGAGGGCTGCACCGCCCTGCACCTGGCATCCCGCAACGGGCACCTGGCGACCGTCAAGCTCCTGGTGGAGGAGAAGGCCGACGTGCTGGCCCGGGGGCCCCGCAACCAGACGGCGCTGCACCTGGCCGCCGCCAGTGGGCACTCGGAGGTGGTGGAGGAGCTGGCCAGTGCCGACGTGCTCGACCTGTCCGATGAGCAGGGGCTCAGCGCGCTGCACCTGGCTGCCCAGGGCCGGCACACCAAGACGGTGGAGACGCTGCTCCGGCACGGGGCCCACGTCAACCTGCAGAGCCTCAAGTTCCAGGGCGGCCACAGCCCCGCCGCCACGCTCCTCCGGCGAAGCAAGACCTAGCCTGCTGCCCCCGGAGATGGGGCCCCTGTGGGTTTCCTGTCCCAGCATCATGTTCTGCTGCAGGGACAGAGCGATGCTGCACGGGTAGCCTGGGGGACACGACCGAGTGGACCGTCGAGTGGCAGGTGGCTGCTGACTCTTGCTTGGCACCTGCATGGGCTTGGGCGTCTTGCTCCAGTTGAAGTTGGTCCGGGCGCACCTGGCTGCCTGCCCATCAGTGTGCCCAGTGTCAGAGGGACTGGGTCACAGGCATTTCATCACGCCCCTCTGTCTGATGCTGGTCGCTCGGTGACAGAGCCACAAGTCCGCCCTTCTTGAGCGGGGCCACCTGCGACTGCTCAGAGCACACTGTCGGGGAGGCGGGTGCGGGAGGAGCCGTGTCCCGTATCTCCATCTGCAGCGGCGGGCAAAGAAGCCTGTTCAGAAAGTTTTCGTGGGATTCTTGTTTCGTAGAATATCTTTAACAGGGGAGCAGGGCCAGCTGTTGCTTTCGACCTGTTTCAAAACGTTCCTGTCGCTGGGTAGTCTAGTCGGTGAGGAGTGAGTGTCAAGTATCAGCTGGTTTTTAAAACACAAAACCAGTCCCCTCGCCAGCTCTTTTATGTCCCAGTTTGTCCATCCGCCAGTCCTCGGGGGCGTCTGCGCACAAGTAGCCGACAGCGCTGCCTGCCCTTGTTTGGATCCTGTTGCAGAAAACCTTTGAACTCTTAGGAGTCAAGTGTGCACACATCGTGGAGCATCCACTTCCGCCCCACCTGGGACCCAGAGCAGTGTTGTCTGGTCAGAGCCCCAGCCGCCGCTCCTGTTATTTTCTTCCCAGCTCATTTTTGGTAAGGCGGTGGCTTGTGCTGGGCGATGCTGTTCTGGGATCTCTCAGGGGGTTTCTGACCCACTTTACAAACACTACACTGCACAGGGGCCTCAGCTTTTGGGATGTGACCCCCGAGTCGGCTCTAGGAAGCAACCTTACAGCCTGGGACATGGAAGCCCTGCTCCTTCGTTGTGGGAGCCAGTTTGCGGCAGGACCCAGCCCGCAGGCAGACCCGCCCGTGGCCTGCTGTGTGAAACAGAGATTGATGTTAATGTACCGTGTATGTTAACGTGAGTCTGTGGGCAGGATACATCTTGTCTATGACAGGAGACATCCAGGCTGCTTAGAACTGGCTATGTTTTAATACGCCTGTGCTTTTAATATGTTATGCTACTGTTACTTGTAGAACATGTGGAAGGAAAAAGTTCTGTTTGATGTCAATAAAGCTAAGTTCTCTTCCTACTTTTTGGAAGCTGGTGAGACTACATTTTCATATAGATGAGCTTGCATAATCTGATTTCTGGAAACCAGAGTTTGAAGCATTCACATATGGTGTTGGAGCCGCCCTTCGGCAGGGCAGTGCGTGTGCCCAGAACTAACCTGTGATCTGGGGCCAGAGGAGGTGGACAGGTGGACCCGGGCTTCCTGCCTCCTTAGAACGGGCCTTTCCACACGTGTGAACCCGCAGGGAAGTGATCTAGTCTCGGTGGAAGAAGCCCCCCCAAAACAGCGTCTTTTAAATTTCTTTTTAGGTGTTTATGATCCTTATTTTCATTTAACTTACATTTTGAAATAATTTTCAATTATAGAAAAGTTGTAAGAATAGTGGGTAGAACTCCAGTGTGCCCTTCGTAGACTCCCCGTTCATTTACATTTTATCTCATTTGCCTGATCGTTCCCTTTTCTTTCTGTTCTACCCAACGTCCATCCCCCCAACGCACCCATTCACCCCCTCATCTACCCCATCCATCTGTCCACCCCAACCCCCCCATTCATCTGCCCATCTACCCCCATTCATCTACATATCCCCCCAACCCACCCATCCATCCATCCCCCCAACCCACCCCATCCGTCTCCCCCACTCATACCTTCCCCACCCATCCATCCCTCCGTCCCCTGTTTATCATCCATCTGTCCATCCATCTATTCCTCTATCCCGTGATCCAGCTATCCCTCTCATCCCGTTTTTCATCCATTTATCTATCCATTCATCCACCCCCATCCCCTATCCATCTGCCAAACATCCATCTGAGTAGGTTGTAGACAGTGTGCCCTGTGACCCTTAGATACTTCAGCGTATTCCCTAAAAACAAGGAGTGTCTCCTATGTAGCCACAGTGTATCCATCAAAATCAGGAAATTAATGTTGATACAATTCTATCATCTCTTCTACAAATCCTTTTCAAGGATTTACTGATTATCCCAAAAGTGTGCTTTATATTAAAAACAGCCAACTCACAGCAGCGCCGGGCCTCCCCCGTTCCCTCCCCAGCCCAGGACTGTGCTGTGTTTAGTGGTCCTGACTCCTCAGGCTGCAGCCCTGCTTCCTTCCTCTTGTCATTCATGACCTTCCAGGACAGACAGCCAGTTGTTTTGTAGCTGCCCTCAGTTTAGGTTTGTCTTAATTCTCCGGATTTGATTTAGGTTAAGCGTTTTTGGCAGAAACACTACAGACATGGCATTGTGCACAAAGTACAGCTCACCTTTTAATTTTTCATTTGTCAGTATGTGCTCATGGATCCCTATTTGGTCAATGGATTCTGCTTCATTATCAGTTATTTTGATGTTCAAATTATCCCTGATTGGCCAGTTCACACTGGCTCTTGTGCCCTTGGACACATCCCCATCCTTCTTTGGGCACTTCTTTTCCGACACAATGAGATGGTCCAGCCTCATCTTGTACTCCCTTCACCCCAGCCTCAGAAGCAGCCTTTTCTCCAGTTTCCTTTAGTGAAAAAAGTTGTTTAGAAGCCAAGGTCTGGGCATTAGATGTGCTTATTGTTCCTGGAGTGTCGATGCCTCTAGTTCCTCAGGAGACGGACCTGGGGAAAGTGTGTGTGTGACTTACACGTATATATACGCACGTATCTCCGCCTTACTGAGAACCATGATTTCACGTTAGTCCCTCCAATTACGGTCCAACACCCCAGGGCTTACTCCAGCTTGTCCACATTGTGTCTGCATCCTCTGACAATGCGATCGGCCCCATCGTCCTCAATGTATGTGCCCCTATGTCCCATCCCCACGTGTGGAGCAAATCTCGCTGCTCCGGCTGCCCCCTCAGTGTCTGTCCCTTCACGCAGCCCGAGCCAGCAGCCTCCTTTCTGCCTGTGCCCAGCCGCACACCCACTGGGCTGCCCGGCCTGTGGGATGAGGGTTCTTTTAAAAAGCCTTTTTTGCCAGGAATCAAGACCTGGGAACTTTTATGTCCTAAGCCTCTGCCATTCAGCTCAAGTTTCATTTTCTAGTGCATCCCTTCATCATTTTCCTTCCTGTCTTGAGAGAGTTGAACATTACATTTTTACTTCTTCACTTCCCAGGAACTTCAGGCTTTCCCCCCTTTTTTCTCTGATTCTTATACCATGCTTTTTGATTCAGGAGCATCTTCTGGTTTGAGGACTGTGTGAACTTTTCTCTTAGACATTCTGCTTTAGGGAAAAATTGCCTCTTTGTTCCTGGGAGGAAACAAAAGTGAGACTTGAACTTCATTTGCTCTGCTGTTGCTCTGGGGCTGAGGGCCCCTTAGGACATGGCCAGATAGGCCCGGGGCAACATCAGAGAGGCATGCCAGCCTTTTCTCAATAGCTCTGAGCTGTGGAGATGGAAGGTTCTGGAAGAGAAGTGGTTTTTCCAGGGGTTGCTGGGGCAGACGGAGGAGCAAGGCAATGCCCTCCAGCAGTGACATCCAGGTGCCCACACAACCCCGCTCACTGCAGCCGGGGGAGGAGGTCAGAACCAGGGGCAGCTTGGCACCGAATGTTCCCTTGTTACCAGAATACCCAGGGCGGGGGCCGCCCAGCAGAGGTCTCAAGCCCAGCCTCAGAGACATGGTCCCCTGGGCTCAGGTGCCTCCTGACTTGATTACTGTGACCACGTCACCCTTACAGACACACCTGCAGCCACACTCAGAGAGGTTGGACACCTGACTGTGAATGGTGCATCCCTCCTGTTTCCATGGTTTCGCGACTCCGTGTCCTACAGATCTCAGGGCATCGTAGGCCTGGTGCAGGTTCCTCCCAAATCCCCTCTGGACAGAGGCGGTGGCCAGCTGGCTCCTGGTGCTCTCCCGTGACAGCCACTGGCACACGTGCCTGTGCACCTGAGGGCTCCCTAGCAGACAACTGGTTTACCCCTTGACCGCTCCACTCCCCAGTGTGTGTGAGCCAAGGGTCTCCATCTCCTTCCAGGTCACAGGACCTGATCCCAGTTCTCCGGGGCCTCTGTTTGCTGGACGCATTTCCCTGTGCTAGGCATTAGTGACTTACTTCAGAAGGGTGGGCATGGCGGGCAGGGTGATTAAGGCCCCTGTTGAGGCGGCAGGAAGGAAGCGGGCGTTTGCAGAAGCTGACATCCAGGGCAGAGTCCTTGCCTCTAAGCTTACACTTCGGTGCCAGGTTCTTGAAAACTTTGACTCTTAGCGCTGGACAAGCTTTCCTCCCCGCTTGGCATCCGCCTCTCCCCCCTTCCCTCCCTCCCTCTGTCTCTCTTCCTCCCATCCCTATCCTCCCTTCCTTCCTCCCTCTTTTCCTCCTTTCCTTTACAATTATCTTGTGAGGTCGGGTGGTCAGGATCCACCACACGAGGACCTGCACGACCTTCTCAGTTGCTGGAGCTCCAGGCCTGTTGCGTCCATGCACCAACATCGTGGTCAGGGGACAGTGGCACTGGTGGTGACTGTCGAGTGAGGAGAGGCACTGGATGGGCAGTCTTCCACGCAGTGGTGCTAGGCCCCACTAGCAAAGAAAAATGTGCTGCTTTGTGCTGCCAGTGTCAGGAATGGCTAGATCCAGGCGTTCACACAATGTCACCTTTCCCCCAATGTTGGTTTCATTACTGGGCAGGGAGGCCCCTTGCAAAAAAACGGCCCTGACGTCTCCAAGCTTAAATCACCTCGGCTCAAAGATCCCAGTAGACAGAGAGCTTCTTTCCCTTAATAGCTCCCCTTTCCTAAACCCCAGATTAAACATCATTCAGAGGAACTTAGACCCTCTGTAACATTTTAACGGCTTTGAAATAGTTGACGGCATCTCACACTGGAAGCTGGCAGCCTCTTCTCTCTTGGAGGCGCTTCAGATAGCGGTACATTGTATCATTCCTGGCACCTCAGACGTAATATGGTGGCTCCTCTGCCCGGCTGCGCCCCTTCCTAAGACCAGGGAACGAGAATGTTCTGGTCGACAGACTGGGTGGGGCTGGTCCATCTCACCCCTGAACATGGGGTGGTAGTTTCCTAAAGGACTCTGGCTCCTGCTGGAAAAGGTGGGCTAGGGGCTGGGGAGTGACAGCCACAGGCGTTGTCATGTAGGGACCCCTACAGAGAGCCCACACGGCAGCTGGACCACCTGTGGACCTGGGTTGGGTGGGCATCTTCTCGGGAATCAGACAGAGGGGTCCCTGATCCAGGCCCTTCTCAGAACCCTGAGAAAAGGGTGGGGGTGTCCTGGAAGGACCATCGTCAGCCTGGCCGTGGAGACGTGCCCAGTGGCTTGTGAGCCACAGCAGATGGATCAGAGAGAGAGTCTTGGGGCCACTCACTAGATGCATCAGAGATGGGGGAAGACCCCAGATCCCAGGCTCTGTGAAGCCACTGCACCACGTCTGGAGGGGGAGAAAATTCACCCCTAGTCCTGAGCTCTGCCCAGAAGAGGAAGCCCAGAGCCCCACTCCCTGCTGAGAAGAGTGGGGTGTGATGCTCCTAAGCCAAGTTGCACCTCCGGCAGTGCCCACCTGAGGGAAAGGGACGAGCCACCGAATAATGGTAGGAGCAGTCCCCTTGCTCAGGTGACCGCCTCTGTGGGCTGGGAGAGGGAAGAACATTCCAGAGCCTCCCAGGCAGCTGCTGTCGGCCCTGATGAGGAAGCGTCACGCACGGAGTGAGTTGTCTCCCTGGCCAACGGCAAGTGCCACTGTCTACAGTAACAGTGTTTGCGCTGAAAGAGGGAAGCTCACATTTAGACAAGTGTTCAGCTGGCTGCCGGACGAGGACGAAAAGACCATGCAACAGGAGACGAGCAGGCTCAGGGCAGAGGCACCCTGCTGGTCGTGTCACAGCTACGCGTCTGTGTGCAGGGAAAAGAATGAGCGAACAGCCGTGTGTAGCTCCGGAAAGATGCTCCCCCGAGTGTGAGGGCTGCTGCCCCAGAGAGTGGGGGTCCAGGGTGCGGCGGGAGGATGCACTTTTTTTAATGACACATGTCTGAGTCGGATGCTGCTGATTGGCACAGAGCCTGGAGGTGTCATCAAGCAAACGAGGAGAATGTCTCCTTCCTTCCTTCCTTCCTGAGTCACTGCCTGGGCCGGCTGGGCCACTGGAAAAACCAGCCCCAGGTGAAGTGGCACCTGGCAGGGATGGTGAGTGGAGCCGGTGGGGAGGCGGCCCCACTTGGGAGAAGGCTGCTCTCCGGGGCGGCCACTGCCTCCTGTGTGGCCCCAGGACCTCCTTTTCCCTTGGTCTTTCCTGGGCGGCTGTGGGGAGAGGCCTGAGCAGTGAGAGCCCTGCTGACCAGCCAGCCAGCCAGCTCCCAGAGAGCAGGCGTCTCGCTGCCTCTCTGCCTCTCCTTGTGCCTCTGGGAACAAAGCCCACCAAATGCGTTGAATCTGACACTAAAAATATCAGTCTGCAGGGGTGAAGGCAGCAGACTCTGAAGGGCATAGACAGACACGAGGACTGCTCAACATACCAGGAGCCCTTAGACCCGGACCTCTCCCCGCCCTGCCCCCTCTGCATCAGAGATGGGACACATTTGAACCAGATGTGCCTGGATCCAGTGCCTCCAGGCCTATCTGGGGGGGCGGATGGGGGAAGGAATTCAATGCCAGGAAATGAGGTCTATTCTCCATACTCTCAGGGGAGAACTGTGCCTTCCCGGCCCCTCCAGCACCCAGCACCTCCAGGCAGGAAGCGATCTACAGCCCTGGCAGGTGAGGGTCCCCTCCGCCATCATCCCGCAGAGCCGTCTGCTCACTGATAAGCCCCACCCTTGCACACAGGGCTTCCAGACACCTGTTACTCATTCATTCATCTCTGGAAGATAAATAGTGAGCCCACTAGACACAAAGAGTGCCCCTCACTGGACAGATAAAGCAAGACACTGCCCCCAACCAGCCCGACAAGCAGAGAAAACGATCAGAGAAAACAAAATATGCAGCAGGAGAAAACTTAAAAATTTACAGTTACCTCAGGCCAAAACAGAAGGTTTTAAATAAATGGAAACCAGAACAGGCGTGTGTGGGGGGGGTGTGTGTGTGTGTGTGTGTGTAAGTAAACATTTAGATAACAGAAATTGAACATTTTTTCAATGTGATGAGAGAAATGAAACTCTTACAAGAAAAGGTCAGAATCCTTCCCAGAGGCCCAGCATCCTGATGATAGGAGTTCCAGAAACAGGGATGGAAGCAAACCTGCCCAAAGTCAAGATGCAAAGCTCAGCTAGAGAAGGGCCACCATCGGGATGGGGATGGAGACGTGGTCCTGAAAGCTTCCAGGGGGTTGGGCGGGATTCTAAATCAGATGGCATCAGGCTGCTAGACAACAAATGACCAGCAAGGAGACAAGGGAACGATGCCAACAGCATTCCATGGAAGGTGGTTTTTGAATCTAGAACTCCTGTGAGTTTTCTCCTTTAATTCTCAACTTTCTGTTGGTATTTCCATCTTTTTATCTCCCGGTGCTACCTTCTGCATGATTGATCTCTAAACGAAAGTTGTGCCTTCTAGCTGCTGACTGGAGCTGATCTTGTGCTAAGTGGCCTGTGTCTAATCTGCAGTTAACCTCTCCATCGAAATGCTTATTTCACTCACTATGTTTTCTATTTCTAAAAGTTCTGCTTTATTCCTTCTGAATCTGCCTTTTTTTTTTCCAGTAGTACCTGTGTTCCGTTTCTTGTTTTACACCTATAATCATTTTAAACATGCCCATTTAAAGCTTTTATCTGGTAATTCTATTACCTGAGGTTCATAGGGATCTCATTTCTGTTTATTGGGTCTGCTGGTGGATTGTGTCCTCGAGTTTTACAATTTCAGATTGTGAGCTCATTCTCAGGCGGGCTCTACCTGTGGGAATCTTTTGTGCCCGGGCTGAGGATGTGTTTTCCTGAGAGATTTTGTGTTTGCAAGGTTCTCAGCTGTACTGCCAGCCTGTGGTGGTTTTTATGCTAATTTCAGGGCTCTGTGGGTCACAGACTATGCAGATAACATACATTTGAGTCTCATGCCTAAAGAGGACAGGCCCTTCTTTACAAGTTCTCTGGGGTTTTTTTGTTTTGTTTTGTTTTGTTTTTTGATTTTTTTTAACCACTCATGGTGTAGGCTAAAATAAATATACTTGGAGGTCTTCTCTCTTTGCTGGTAGGTGGATATGTTCCTTCAAGGGTCTCATTTATAGAAGCTGCCTCACACAGGCTCCCGGCCTTATCTCATGTCCTGGGATGTTTGACCCAAATCCCAAGCTATGGAGACCAGAGCAATTTCACAGTTTGAAGCAGCTGTGTTCACCAGGCTGGTCCTCATTCCTCTCTTCTCTTTTGGCCCCTGGAGATTTTATTCCCTTTCTTCCTGGTATATCTAGCTTGTTGCTTAAAAGGATTCTCACATTTTGTGCAACATTTCTAGCTGTGTGGTAGGAAAGTGTTCATGTTTGGTCCACCCAGGAAAGGGGTGGGTCCAATCCTATGGACCTAGTCATAGTGATGTATAGACAGTGAATTTTGATTTCATTGTGGGTGAGGACATAACTACACCGGGTGGATGTGGGTGTGGGTGGAGTTGTTGAGAAAGAGCTAAATCTCCATCTTCTACCAGTCAGCAATGAACATTAAACATCAAACAGAAAAGACAAAGACACCACAGTGTAAGCATGTGATGGGGTGAACACAAAAGAGAGAGCTGAGAGATTTGAACGTGGCCGCCCCGCAGTGAGAACTGCATCTGGGCGGTGGGCAACGAGGAGGGCAGGGGACAGCTGTACGCCGTTTCCTTGTCTTGAGTGTTTTACTTTTTCACCCTGTGGATTTTTACCGATTTGACTTTTAAAAAACACACAAACTCACATGAAAGAGTCTGAAAACACTGTCTACACGGGTTTGTTTGCTGAGGGGAGGCCCCAGGGGGCTTGGGGATGAGCCAAAAGTCGCCCTGGGAGACCTCTCTGAGGAATCCCAAACTGCAGGAACCCAGGGGGTCTGCTTCCACCTTTCAGGGCAGCTGCCCTGAGTTTCAGCATCAATTCAACAAGCTCTCTCGTGGGGGCAGGGGGGAGGGTGTAGCTCAGTGGCAGAGCGCATGCTCAGCATGCACAAGGTCCTGGGTTCGACCCCCAGTACTTCCACTTAAAAAAATAAATAAACGTAAGTATCTCCCCTCCCGTTCCCCACCCCCTAAAAAGAACCCAAAACAAAACAAAAAGAGGCACTCTTCAGCATCTCCTAAATACCAGTGTCTGAGCTGGTATTGAGAACCTCCCAGCTATCACAAGGGAGAATAGAAGATGCCCAGGAGTGATGTCCCAGCCCATCAACCGTCCACTGAATGAGACCTGGTCGACTGACTGTAATTAACCCCATAGATTTTCCTTTGCAGGCAAACAACCCCTCAAAGGCTCGTGGCAGCTTCTGGGGAAGGTGGCGTGACTGGGGAACTTTCCTTCTCGTCCCTTTAGCCCCGAGTAGGAATAATGGAATAATCGATGTTTACCTGGCGCTGAGTAACTGGGTGGGGCTTCCCCAGTGAGCCTGTTTCTCCTGCTGCCCTCCCTCCCTCCCTCCACCCAGACTTGGGCTTTGCCTCTGTCTGTGGGCGGCTGGAGCCTTGATCTCCCTCAGAGGCCCTAACCGGGTTCCCTCTAGCTGCCCCGGCACGTGGACAGCCTGGTTACTTCGTGTGGCCTTGCTGCGCCGTGGCAAGCAACTGGGCCCCACCTCCGACCGCACAGCCTGCAGCCTGGCCTAGTGGGCATTGCCCCAGCTCCTCGGGCGAGTGGACCACTTTCCATTCCCTTCCTGGAGACCTTTACCGTCATGGCGGCCCCTGCAGGGAGAAAGCACGGCGCCCCGTCCGGAGACCTTGGTCCCAGGCCTGGCCTGCTGCTCCCGACCATGTGCCCTGGGTCAAGCTGTGAGGCCTAAAAGCTGAGGGTCCAAAGTTCCATGAGCTCTGAAGACCTGCTGGTGGCATTTACCCAAAGAGCTGCAAACAGGGACTCAGGTAAGTGTAAGCACACCCGTGCTCAGAGCTGCACGTCCACAATCAGCACAGGAAGCAACCCCAAGCCCATCAGCAGGTGACTGGATGAACACGCTGTAGTGTCTACACACAGCGGATATTACCCAGACATAAAAGGAAGGAAGCATGGGTGCCTGCTACCACGGGGATGAGCCTCTAAGTCACTGTGCTTTGGGAAAGACGACGGACATGAAAGTTCTGCTGATTTTCCATTGCTGTGAAATCAATATTGATATGAAATTCCATTTCGAAATTCCACTGATCTGAAATCAATATTCCAGTGATTCATGGATATGAAAGGTCCCATCCAGGCAAATGCAGTGACAGACCAATGAGAGTCAGGACTGAGGGGCGGGGCTGGGGAGAAACTGCCTAGGGGGTCCAGGTTTTGCTTTGGAGGGAGGGAAACGCCATGGCCACACAACATAGTGAATGTCCTAGATGCTCCTGACCGCTGACTCTGAAGTGGCTCGTTTAATGTTGCATTCGTCACTTCAATAAATGGAAAAGAAATTGATTCCTCAAGAGAAGCAAGCCCCACGGCCACCAGAACCTGCTAACAATGTGGGCAGTGGAGCAGCTCACCTGAGGACTTGAGCCGGTGTCCCCACCCCGACCCTGCCCTCTGCCATTTCCATCCTGGCTGGCAGGGCTCCCTCCCCAGGTGACTCTCCATGCAGAGGACACATCTTCCTGGGAAGGGGACAGCTCAGGCCGTGGGCCCTGGGAACCACATTTCTGCAGGAGTGCTTCCAAACAGCAGAACAAAGACACTTCCAAGAAATCACAGGAGGTCAGGGCGGTGTGAAGCATTGTGGGTGCGAGAGGCTGGCTGGAGTTTCCTGGCTATGACTGGTTGTGGCAGGAACGATCTTCACGCCCTGGCCACGGCGAGCCGAGGTGGAGGGGCGGGGCTGGCACACGCAGGAGCGGGTGGGGGCTCTGTGGGCTCTGCTGAGTTGTTTGGCCCAAATTTGACCCCTCCAGAGGGCTTCTCCCAGTTCCAGCCGAGCCTGGGGAGCTGTGTGTATGATGCTTGTCTGCTCCTCCCAGTCCTGGGTGAACGGGCAGGGGCGGGGGCAGGCCTGATGCTCCGTGTCCGTCAGGGCTCTCCAGAGAAAGCAACAATAGGATGTGGAGAGATACAAAGTAGGAGATTGATTGTAAGGAACTGGCATGTGCGACTATAGAAGCTGGCAAGTCCCAGTCCCTCAGGGCGGGCCAGGTGGCTGGAGGCCCAGTTCAAGTCTGAGGGTGACCTGCTGCAGTAGCCCTCTTATTTGGGAGAAGACAGCCTTTTGTTCTATTAAATCCATCAACTGATTGGACGAGACCCACCCACATTATGGAGGGCAGTCTGCTTTACTCCAAGTCCACCAATTTAAATGGCACTCTCATCTGAAAACACCCTCAAAGTAACATTCAGAATAATGTTGGACCAGATGTCTGGGCACCACAGCCCGGCCAAGCTGACACATAAAATCAGCCCATCACATTCCCTTCCTCTTCCCAGCAGCACTGGGTGCTAAGGGCCACCCAGCATCGCCAGGCTCAAGCTCAGGGGACCTAGGGTGCTGGCTTCCCCAGGGGTGCAGGCTGTTCTGGCACCCCACCAGGGGCCTGGCCAGGCTTCCTCTCTGGAGATGGAACATCAGAAGGGAAGAAGTTAATACAGACAAGCACATGGCCGCTGGGGACGCCAAGTCACAGGAAACAGCTTCTGCCTATCTGAGCACATTTCCCCTTCATTTATCATAGCCAGCGATGCCTGTTGGGACCTGCCACAGGAAACTATCTCCTCGACCTACCTGAGCACAGCCTTCCTGGGGTGGCTCCACCTTCCTGGTGGCCTCCCCATTGTCCCCGCTCACATCCTGGCTCTTACTCCGCTTTCAGCCCAGGGGAAGAGCTCCCAGTGCCCCTTGGAGGAGGCTTTCAGGGTCTTTCTGAGTCAGGGCATTGCAGCCAGGGGCCGACTGTCCTGACCTTGTTGGTTAAAACCGGGGCCAGTGTCACTGCTCCCAGGGGATGAGGAGGAGATGGGCACCCTGTTGGTCCCGACTAAATGGGGATGGGAGGTGGGTGCCAGTGCTGGCCTTTCATAGATGAAAAGACTGAGGCCCCAGGGAGGCAAAGTTACTGCCCAAGATCATTTTTTCATGTAAATATATGACAAATATTGCATGAAACACACTAACACTAAAAAGTTATCCATAGCTCAGTTTATTAAATTTTTTGTTAAGATTTACAATTCTCAACTTCACTAACATTTCATTTGAAATTTTTATTGAAAAAAGGAGTCATCATTTCTAACATAAATATACCCCAAATATTGCATGGGGCTTACACCAATTGACGAACGATTTACAAATATTTATCATTTGTACTTTATGACTACTTACACTGAAAAATGGTTGTTTATCTGAAATTCACATTTAGTTGGGTGCCTTTGAATGTCATCTGGCAACCCCACTTATACAACACCTTCCTTAGCAATTGTTATACTTGTTTGACAAGTATAAAACTTTTTGTTTTTTAATTTTTAATATTTTGGGGTTTTTTGGTTTTATTTAAGTATATATAGTTGATTTACAATGTTGTGTTAGTTTCAGGTGCACAGCAAAGTGATTCAGTTATACATGTGTATATATATTCCTTTTCGTATTCTTTTCCGTAATGGATTGTTACAAGATGCTGAATATCGTTCCCTGTGCTGTACAGTAGATCCTTGCTGTTTGTCTATTTTATATATGATAGTAGCGTGTACCTGTTAATCCCCAACTCCTAATTTATCTCTCCTCGCCCTTAAACTTTGTTTTTAAGCACTTCAGAATTTGGATTTCTCTCGTTTATTCCACAGGTGTTACTGCAGCCCACAGGTGCCGTGACTCTACTAGCAAAGACATTAACATTTCTTGCGGTACAAAGACACCGTGCTTCGCCATTTGCAAAACTAGACATAAAACAAGGGGAACAGGATTCTCTTCAGCTTGGTGAGTAAGTTGCTTGTTTCTTGGTGAGTTGCTTGTTTCTTGGTGAGTTGCTTGTTTCTTGGTGAGTTGCTTGTTTCTTGGTGAGTTGCTTGTTTCTTGGTAAGTTGCTTGTTTCTTGGTGAGTTGCTTGTTTCTTGGTGAGTTGCTTGTTTCTTGGTGAGTTGCTTGTTTCTTGGTGAGTTGCTTGTTTCTTGGTGAGTTGCTTGTTTCTTGGTGAGTTGCTTGTTTCTTGGTAAGTTGCTTGTTTCTTGGTGAGTTGCTTGTTTCTTGGTGAGTTGCTTGTTTCTTTCTTGGTAAGTTGCTTGTTTCTTGGTAAGTTGCTTGTTTCTTGGTAAGTTGCTTGTTTCTTGGTGAGTTGCTTGTTTCTTGGTGAGTTGCTTGTTTCTTGGTGAGTTGCTTGTTTCTTGGTAAGTTGCTTGTTTCTTGGTGAGTTGCTTGTTTCTTGGTAAGTTGCTTGTTTCTTGGTGAGTTGCTTGTTTCTTGGTAAGTTGCTTGTTTCTTGGTGAGTTGCTTGTTTCTTTCTTGGTAAGTTGCTTGTTTCTTGGTGAGTTGCTTGTTTCTTGGTGAGTTGCTTGTTTCTTGGTGAGTTGCTTGTTTCTTGGTGAGTTGCTTGTTTCTTGGTGAGTTGCTTGTTTCTTGGTGAGTTGCTTGTTTCTTGGTAAGTTGCTTGTTTCTTGGTAAGTTGCTTGTTTCTTGGTAAGTTGCTTGTTTCTTGGTGAGTTGCTTGTTTCTTGGTAAGTTGCTTGTTTCTTTCTTGGTAAGTTGCTTGTTTCTTGGTGAGTTGCTTGTTTCTTGGTGAGTTGCTTGTTTCTTGGTAAGTTGCTTGTTTCTTGGTGAGTTGCTTGTTTCTTGGTGAGTTGCTTGTTTCTTGGTGAGTTGCTTGTTTCTTTCTTGGTAAGTTGCTTGTTTCTTGGTAAGTTGCTTGTTTCTTGGTGAGTTGCTTGTTTCTTGGTGAGTTGCTTGTTTCTTGGTGAGTTGCTTGTTTCTTTCTTGGTAAGTTGCTTGTTTCTTGGTAAGTTGCTTGTTTCTTGGTGAGTTGCTTGTTTCTTGGTGAGTTGCTTGTTTCTTGGTGAGTTGCTTGTTTCTTGGTGAGTTGCTTGTTTCTTGGTGAGTTGCTTGTTTCTTTCTTGGTGAGTTGCTTGTTTCTTGGTAAGTTGCTTGTTTCTTGGTGAGTTGCTTGTTTCTTGGTAAGTTGCTTGTTTCTTGGTGAGTTGCTTGTTTCTTTCTTGGTAAGTTGCTTGTTTCTTGGTGAGTTGCTTGTTTCTTGGTGAGTTGCTTGTTTCTTGGTAAGTTGCTTGTTTCTTGGTGAGTTGCTTGTTTCTTGGTGAGTTGCTTGTTTCTTGGTGAGTTGCTTGTTTCTTGGTAAGTTGCTTGTTTCTTGGTAAGTTGCTTGTTTCTTTCTTGGTAAGTTGCTTGTTTCTTGGTGAGTTGCTTGTTTCTTGGTGAGTTGCTTGTTTCTTGGTGAGTTGCTTGTTTCTTGGTGAGTTGCTTGTTTCTTGGTAAGTTGCTTGTTTCTTGGTAAGTTGCTTGTTTCTTGGTGAGTTGCTTGTTTCTTGGTGAGTTGCTTGTTTCTTGGTGAGTTGCTTGTTTCTTGGTGAGTTGCTTGTTTCTTGGTAAGTTGCTTGTTTCTTGGTGAGTTGCTTGTTTCTTGGTGAGTTGCTTGTTTCTTGGTGAGTTGCTTGTTTCTTGGTAAGTTGCTTGTTTCTTTCTTGGTAAGTTGCTTGTTTCTTGGTGAGTTGCTTGTTTCTTGGTAAGTTGCTTGTTTCTTGGTAAGTTGCTTGTTTCTTGGTAAGTTGCTTGTTTCTTGGTGAGTTGCTTGTTTCTTGGTAAGTTGCTTGTTTCTTTCTTGGTAAGTTGCTTGTTTCTTGGTGAGTTGCTTGTTTCTTGGTAAGTTGCTTGTTTCTTTCTTGGTAAGTTGCTTGTTTCTTGGTGAGTTGCTTGTTTCTTGGTGAGTTGCTTGTTTCTTGGTAAGTTGCTTGTTTCTTGGTAAGTTGCTTGTTTCTTGGTAAGTAAGTTGCTTGTTTCTTGGTAAGTAAGTTGCTTGTTTCTTGGTAAGTTGCTTGTTTCTTTCTTGGTAAGTTGCTTGTTTCTTGGTGAGTTGCTTGTTTCTTGGTGAGTTGCTTGTTTCTTGGTAAGTTGCTTGTTTCTTGGTGAGTTGCTTGTTTCTTGGTAAGTTGCTTGTTTCTTGGTAAGTTGCTTGTTTCTTGGTAAGTTGCTTGTTTCTTGGTGAGTTGCTTGTTTCTTGGTGAGTTGCTTGTTTCTTGGTGAGTTGCTTGTTTCTTGGTAAGTTGCTTGTTTCTTGGTAAGTTGCTTGTTTCTTGGTAAGTTGCTTGTTTCTTGGTAAGTTGCTTGTTTCTTGGTAAGTTGCTTGTTTCTTGGTGAGTTGCTTGTTTCTTGGTGAGTTGCTTGTTTCTTGGTAAGTTGCTTGTTTCTTTCTTGGTAAGTTGCTTGTTTCTTGGTGAGTTGCTTGTTTCTTGGTAAGTTGCTTGTTTCTTGGTAAGTTGCTTGTTTCTTGGTAAGTTGCTTGTTTCTTGGTGAGTTGCTTGTTTCTTGGTAAGTTGCTTGTTTCTTTCTTGGTAAGTTGCTTGTTTCTTGGTGAGTTGCTTGTTTCTTGGTAAGTTGCTTGTTTCTTTCTTGGTAAGTTGCTTGTTTCTTGGTGAGTTGCTTGTTTCTTGGTGAGTTGCTTGTTTCTTGGTAAGTTGCTTGTTTCTTGGTAAGTTGCTTGTTTCTTGGTAAGTAAGTTGCTTGTTTCTTGGTAAGTAAGTTGCTTGTTTCTTGGTAAGTTGCTTGTTTCTTTCTTGGTAAGTTGCTTGTTTCTTGGTGAGTTGCTTGTTTCTTGGTGAGTTGCTTGTTTCTTGGTAAGTTGCTTGTTTCTTGGTGAGTTGCTTGTTTCTTGGTGAGTTGCTTGTTTCTTGGTAAGTTGCTTGTTTCTTGGTGAGTTGCTTGTTTCTTGGTAAGTTGCTTGTTTCTTGGTAAGTAAGTTGCTTGTTTCTTGGTAAGTTGCTTGTTTCTTTCTTGGTAAGTTGCTTGTTTCTTGGTGAGTTGCTTGTTTCTTGGTGAGTTGCTTGTTTCTTGGTGAGTTGCTTGTTTCTTGGTAAGTTGCTTGTTTCTTGGTGAGTTGCTTGTTTCTTGGTAAGTTGCTTGTTTCTTGGTAAGTTGCTTGTTTCTTGGTAAGTTGCTTGTTTCTTGGTAAGTAAGTTGCTTGTTTCTTGGTAAGTTGCTTGTTTCTTTCTTGGTAAGTTGCTTGTTTCTTGGTGAGTTGCTTGTTTCTTGGTGAGTTGCTTGTTTCTTGGTAAGTTGCTTGTTTCTTGGTGAGTTGCTTGTTTCTTGGTGAGTTGCTTGTTTCTTGGTGAGTTGCTTGTTTCTTGGTGAGTTGCTTGTTTCTTGGTGAGTTGCTTGTTTCTTGGTAAGTTGCTTGTTTCTTGGTAAGTTGCTTGTTTCTTGGTAAGTAAGTTGCTTGTTTCTTGGTAAGTAAGTTGCTTGTTTCTTGGTAAGTTGCTTGTTTCTTTCTTGGTAAGTTGCTTGTTTCTTGGTGAGTTGCTTGTTTCTTGGTAAGTTGCTTGTTTCTTGGTGAGTTGCTTGTTTCTTGGTGAGTTGCTTGTTTCTTGGTAAGTTGCTTGTTTCTTGGTGAGTTGCTTGTTTCTTGGTAAGTTGCTTGTTTCTTGGTAAGTTGCTTGTTTCTTGGTAAGTAAGTTGCTTGTTTCTTGGTAAGTTGCTTGTTTCTTTCTTGGTAAGTTGCTTGTTTCTTGGTGAGTTGCTTGTTTCTTGGTGAGTTGCTTGTTTCTTGGTGAGTTGCTTGTTTCTTGGTGAGTTGCTTGTTTCTTGGTAAGTTGCTTGTTTCTTGGTGAGTTGCTTGTTTCTTGGTAAGTTGCTTGTTTCTTGGTAAGTTGCTTGTTTTTTTCTTTGGCCACCATTCTGGAGCCAAGGACTTTAGGGGAGGTGCAAGGTGACAGAGTCCCAGGAGACATGGCCCCGTCTGCAGAGGATGCCAGCCCCCCAAGAGCACTGGGACAGGGACAAAGCCCCCGGGAGTGGAGTCAGACCCCGGGAGAGCTCAAGGAGGGAGTCAGGAGAGTGCGGGCCACACGAGGGCGTTGGCCGGAGCCCCCTAGGTTCCTGGCGGACCGTATGAAGGGCGCGGCCAGGCTGGCCATGAGCATTCAGCTCCTCCCTCGGCCAAGGGCACCTGTTTCCTGCCCAGCGGCAGGGACTTTGGCCTCTTCCTTGCTCTTGGCGCGAATTAGCTCATGGGGTTAATTCAGGACGCCAGCCGGGAGTGTCCCTCTGAGAGGCTCAGGGGCTCCAGGCCTCCTTCCATCTCGCCCTCTGTCAGCAATCAGCAGCCTCTAAAGGACTGTGACTCTCACTCCCAGGCCTGAAGCCCCCGCAGACCCTTTGTTGGCCCATCTGACCCCCGGGAAGGCCGCTCCCTCTGGCCTGTTTCTGGCCCCGTATCTGGTCACCACCCTGGACGTCACTGCCAGCCCCTGAGGGTCCAGTGGCCCCACTTGCACATCTGTTCCCCTCCTCCTGGGCCTTCCTGCCAGGCTGGCTGCCCCGCCCTCCTCCTCCTCCACCCAGTCAGGGCAACTTTCTCCAGGAAGCCTCCCAGCCCCGCGTCCAGGTGTGACGGGCCCCCCCAGACCCCGTAGGAGGAGGCCCTTCCTCACTGTTAGCCTCAGGGCCTGACGGGCTTGATTCTGTACTTCCCTGTGCGTCTGCTCTGAAGGAACCAGTGACGATGTCTCCAGACACCTCTCCCCAAATTACCAAAGAATCTCGTAACAGGCGGTACCCTCCCCTGCCCTGCCATCAAGAGAAGGGTCTTGTCCCCTGTGGCAGGTGCTGGGCAGATGGACGGAGGACATGGTGGAAGGTTGGGGCAGCGAGGAGGAAAAGGAGGAGAGAAAGAACAAGTGATTAGATGAGGCCAAGTCGAGACCTGATCGTTGGCCCATAAGATGCTCTGAGGGCTTCTCCTGCGTGCGGAGCAGCAGGGTGGACGGCGTATTCAGTGCGTGCCTCCCGAGTGTTTCCGCGTGCCCGCGCACCTGCTGAGTGGCTTAGAGGTAGGCCTTTAAGGTCGGAGAGTTCCAGAAGGAGAACCTTTACACCTCCAGCCCTGCTGCCCAGGTCCACTCCTGCGAGGGCGAAATCGGGGGCAGGCTTCCCCTTGACCCCTCCTCGCTCATCCCAGGGGTGCTGAGCCAGCGTCCATCTCTGCCCTGGAGGCTGCCCGGCCCCTGCAGAGGGTCACCCAGGAGTCAGAAGGAAAGGGAGTGTGAAGACAAGGAAAGTGGCCCCGGGCAGGGCCGTGGCCCCACCCTTGGGGAAAGAGTTAGTGAGGAGACCAAGGTGTGCAAACAATAACAAACAGGCCATTAGAGGGAAGGGCCAGATGAATGCTCCTTCCCACACCCCACCCCCAGGGCTGAACTTTCAACCCCACTGGAAGGTCCGCCTCCACTGCAGGTGTCCCGTCTCCATAGGAACCGGGAATCAGTTCACAAATAGAATGGCCCTGTGGGAACTGGGAGCTGCGGGCAGGTCAAGGGGCAAAGTTTTCATTTATAGCACCTTGGTATGAAGGTGTCAGGCCAGGTCTCAGCCAACTTCTACCCAAAACGATGAAGCTGGCCTCCTGGTCCTTTATTTAACCGTCAGTAGAATGGCTCTTGTCATTGACAGTGCTGTGGTTAGGATGCTTTTGGCCATGAATAGTAGAATTTCTAACTCTCAGAAGCTAAAGCAATGCTTTCTGTTGTCTTATAAACTGTGTTGGGAGGGCACTGAGTTGGTGAGGTTTTCTTGGCTTTCCCCACAGTGGCAAGATGGCTGCAGGGGCTCCAGGCATCACATCCTCCTAGGACAACACCCAGTGCAGGGAGGGGCAGGTGGCAAAGGGCTATTCTCACAGCTCTTTTATCACCTCATCCAGAAGCCCTCCGTGACTTCACCTTCCTGATCATTGGCCAGACAGAGTCACCCAGCCACTGCCGGACATTCAAGCACATAAAAACAAATGAAGCAGGGGGCAGGGTGTCTGGACCTGAAATGTCCAGTCTCTGCAGCTGATGACCTATGTCCCTTTCCACCCCTCCAACTCACACACATGCACACACTCACACACGTGTACATACACTACACATTGACTCTCACACACACATGCTTCTACACCCACATTTGGTCCGCGCAGTTCCCGTGAGGCAGGACTGAGCCCTTCGCAAGAGTAGACACACGAGCGAGGCTGCCCCCCAGGCCCTGGGGAATGAGGGAGGAGTGGGCTCTGAGATCCTGCCCCTGCACTTTTCCTGGAACATTCTGGAAAGAGGTGCCCACCAGAGTCAGTGGTCAGGACCTAGCAAGAGCTTCAGGACACCTGCTCTTCCTCATGAACACAGCCCCCTAGATGGGCCCCTCTCCATCCTGGGGGCTTGAGTTTGGGGCTGCTGAGCCCTGCGTTTCCTGCAGCCAGTCTGCGGAAGTGCCCAGAGAGGACAACGTCACATTTTGTTAACAACCTTGCAGACGCTCTTCTTAGCAGATGGGTACATATCCTTTACATTTCCAAAAAGAAAGGGTTTGTAATCCACACACTGCCTTGTGGTCTCCGTTTTCCTTTTGGGATGATGTGAACACTCTGCCAGGGGGCATGCTTCTGCAACTGACGGTGGCTGTGTCCCCGCCGCACACACATGCCTCGGCTGGTTGTGCTCACCCTGGGCCTTCCTCATTTCCTCGTGGGCGGCAGCCTTTGCTTGAGTTATGGGGGCACGTGGCAGGGCTGCCACCCACACAGTCCTCTCACACAAAAGTGCCTGCCCGGGAACTGGCTCTCAAACTGCTTTTCTCAATCACTGTTCCCATCACAGCTGCTCTCACCAGAAATCGTGCTGTTATCAGGTCCAGACTCTGTCTTCTTGCTGCCCGACAGGCTAGTAAATCAGGAGACGACGCATTGGGGCAAGGAATAATGACTTTATTTGGAAAGGCAGCAGACTGAGAAGATGGGGGACTAATGTCCTGGAGAACCATCTTCCCTGAGTTAGAATTCAGGCTCCTTTTATACTGAAATGGGGAAGGGGTGTGGCTGGTGGTTGCAAACTCGTTGGTGCCCACCAGACTGGCGGGGACATGATAATGCTTTGGTTTGCAGTTGTCCATGTAGGTCTGGTCACAATGTTCCCGTGAACTTACATGACAAATGTCATTCTCTGTTCTGCAACTTTTTATCTCTGTATGAATGGAAAAGTGTTCTACCGTTGAAGGTCAGAGCCTTGAGAATGGGCTACATATTTCAGGCTCTAGGCCACATTCTTAAGCAAAAGCAATAGAACACAAAGGTCTAATATGGAGTCAGATCTGTTCTTCCCTGTTGCAGCATCCTTTGAAGGGACACAGGCACTTCTGAGTTAACTTACGAGCTGCTGGGGTCCCCCCATCCTCGCCCCCTCCCCCTCCCCTCCTCCTGCTCCCCCTCCCTCCTTCTCCCCCACCTCACATCAACCCTGTCACCTCTCGCCCCCTCCCACCAGATGTCCCAGACCCCGGCTCCAGCCTGATGTCTCTCCCCGGCTCAGGAACTCACACAGCACTGAGACTGACTTGATCTGTCTGCCCAGGAGAGGGGACAGGTCACTATAGGGTGGAAGGGGACAGGGCAGGCAGAGAGGGGACGGGAGGGAGAAGGGGACAGGGGATGGAGGAGGGGACAGGGAGTGACCACAGTGGAGGACAGGGGCTTGTGTGAACCCTGCAGCTCCATGACCCTGGAAGTCTGTTAGCTTCTCTGGACCTTTTTCCTCAGAGAGCCCTGGTGCAAGGATGCCAGGGGGCCTCCTCTCCCCCCAGCCCCACGGGCCCGGGGGCCAAACTGCCTGGTTTGTGAAGGAGACACAGGGACCTTCCTCTCCGGGGACCCCTGGAGGGGAGGGTGCAAAACATCAGAGGCTTGGCTCTCGCCCCTGGCACGCACCTGCTCGCCAGACAGACTCCACCTTCTAGGCTGCCTCCCACACGGGGTCAGCCAGGAGCTCAGGCTCCAGGGACAGCAACTCCCGAGGGGGAGGGGGTGGGTCCCCCGTCCCTGTGGGAGGTCCTGGAGGAGATGAGCCTCAGATGCCAAGACTCAGTTCTGGCTGTGGGGGCCCCTGGCAATGGAAACAGTCGGGTGCCAGGTTTCCAGCTGTCCTGGAGGAACTTGATTCTGTGACAGGGAGCAGCCCCTCGGGTTGGGAGGGGGCCGGACACCCTGGGAGGTGGGTGTGCGGACAGAACCAGGGCCAGGGTGGCCGGTGGTGGCTCCAGATCCTTCCCGGCCCGAAGACCGTTCCTAGGACCCAGGCAGCGCACAGGCCTGGGAGCCCAGCAGCCGGAGCAGACCCTCCGAGGCTCCGTCAAGAGGTTAATTATTCACACGGCCCAGGACCCAGGGCTGCCGCCGTCCACCCCTCCCCTCCCCGCTGCCTGCAGAAGGTGCCCTTTTGGACTCAGGCGCCGAGGGGGAGAGAGCAATTGTTACTGGAATCATTAAAGTATTTTCTGTGAAATCGATGTTGGTTGAAACAAATTAGAAAACACAGAAAAGTATGAACTAGGAAAGAAACACCGCCTGTGAGCCCACTAACCAGAGATGAGCTCTGTGAAGAAGTTAGTGTATTTCTGCCCAGGTTTTCACCCCTGAGTGTAACCCCCCTGCTCCCCACGGCCTCCCCTGCGGGCTGAGGCTGGTGCCCGGGACACAGGCCCCGCTGCAGAGGGCCGGCCAGCCCCGCTCCTGGCTGCCTCCAGCCCCTCTGAGCCCTGATAAAAGGAATGTTCACATGCTGAGACATAGGGAAGGCATCCTGGCTTATACAGGAGTTCACATGAATTTGATGTTGACTGAAACAGCCTGTTTATGGCCCATCGAACATGCACTGTCCATCTTCTTTAATTATTAAAGGAAAAGCCACATTGACCAGAAGTAAAGAAGGCCCATGTTAAAAATAAAGATGAAATGCCGCTCTTCTGAGGAAGCCTGAGCTGGTCCTCCTTTGCTGGTAAGACCCCCTTCCCAGGTGGCCACACTGACTCGCTGTGTGTGTGTGTGTGTGTGTGTGTGTGTGTGTCTGTGCTGATCTGTGTGTGTGTGTGTGTGTGCTGATCTGTGTGTGTGTGTGTGTCTGTGCTGATCTGTGTGTGTGTCTGTGCTGATCTGTGTGTGTGTGTCTGTGCTGATGTGTGTGTGTGTGTGCTGACGTGTGTGTGTGTGTGTGTGTCTGTGCTGACGTGTGTGTGTGTCTGTGCTGACGTGTGTGTGTGTGTGTGTGTCTGTGCTGATCTGTGTGTGTGTGTGTGTGTCTGTGCTGATCTCTTTGTGTGTGTGTGTGTGTCTGTGCTGATCTGTGTGTGTGTGTGTGTGTCTGTGCTGATCTGTGTGTGTGTGTGTCTGTGCTGACGTGTGTGTGTGTGTGTCTGTGCTGACGTGTGTGTGTGTGCTGACGTGTGTGTGTGTGTGTGTCTGTGCTGACATGTGTGTGTCTGTGCTGACGTGTGTGTGTGTGTGTGTCTGTGCTGACGTGTGTGTGTGTGTGTCTGTGCTGACGTGTGTGTGTGTGTGTGTCTGTGCTGACGTGTGTGTGTGTGTCTGTGCTGACGTGTGTGTGTGTGTGTGTGTGTGTTGAAACCTTGAAGGGACACATCCCTGACTTGCCGAATGTGCTTTGTTCTGACAAGACGCAAAGCTGTGCTGGGAGCCCTGCTTCTCCGGAGCAGTTTCTCGGAGGAGGCTGGGAAGCAGGCTTCCGGGCTGGTCCTCAGTTTGGCTCAAATAAAACTCTTCTCTATTCTTATTACGATTGTTTACTATTTTCGCTGACCCCCGCCCTGCACCCCAGACCCCAGGCCGCCTCTCCACACAGTTGTTGGGGGCTGCTGCTTTGCGGGCCACTTGAAAGGTGAGTTGCGTACGTGTGCGGGGAAGAGCTGTCGTGGGTGATGGGTGCGCCCGGTGCCTCCTGTGCTCTGCCCCGGCTCCCAGGTGCAGCTGGGTCTGGGGGACCCACCTCCCTTCGGTGCAGCCCCCCGCTCACTTTCTGCCCCCGCTTCCCCTCTTGAAGCCCACCTGGCGTCCAGGAGTCCCCGGGAGGCGTGGGAGTCCCCCCCTCACGGTGGGAAACAGGGATGGATGGGCAGGGCTGCCCCCTGTCCAGCCTCCCCTGACAACTCCGAGGCCCCCTTTCTTCTCAGAGGCCCTGGGGGACCACACTTTCCAGGACCCTCTCCCCCATGTCTTGAATTGGCTTTCTGTCTCCTGTTCCCTCCTCGACCCCCTGCTCAGGCTCCCTGGGGCCCCTGCCTAACTGAACACCTGCACGTAGTCCTCCTCCACGCCCTGCACGGGGGACCAGGCATGGGCCACTGCTCCTGGCCAGCCTGCACGGGCTCCTTCTGGAGGACACAGGATGCCAATGAGGAGCCTGGAACTGCTGAAAACGGAGGAGATAGTTGACCAGAGTGGCGGATCGTCTGCGAGGCTGGGTCAGCCGTGATCCCACAGAGCTCAGTTTTGGGAGTAGACGATGTGGCTTTGACACTCAGATGCCACCCATTTCTAACGTGGCCAAGTGTCCAGCAGGCTGAGACCTCCGCCAACTCAAGGCAGCTCCTGAACAAATATCATTCAAAGCATAGCCATGATTTCTGAGTTACATCAGTTCAGGAAGGATGAAAATACATTAGGAAGGGTGGAGCTCCGCGGTAGAGCACGTGCTTAGCACACCAAGGTCCTGGGTTCAATCCCCAGGACCTCCGTTAAAGATAAATAAACCTAATTACCTCCCATCCCATAATATATATAAATATAAATACATAAAAGTCTTAAATAGAAAGTTCTGGAAGGACAGCCGGGCCCCACCGGGCCTTGCCAGTACACGTTTTCTCCAGAGTCACCGGCAGCCTCTTGGACCATAAAACGTGGGCACAGCTGAACCCACCGGTGCCATCACAAACGGTAAACGGCGCACTCAGAGCCAGGGACTCGCTACCTCTAACCTTGAATGGACACTGCCCGTCCCTGGGGAAGGTCACCTGCTTTCCACCTGCAGGGTCTCCCCAGGCCTGTGCCCAGGGAGCCAGGTGCTACTTCAGGGTCAGTGACCTGCTGTCCCACCTGGAACTTGACCCAGACTGGATGCAGGTGGGACCCCCATCGCTTTCCAGACAAACCATAAAAAAGGTGTCGGCCCTTCCCTGTCTTAACAGTCTCACCACTTCAGCTTTGGCTCCGCCTGGATTTTGTGCCCTGGCTTTGCATTTTAATGTCTTTGTTTTGTCTGCCCAGCCTATTTTATTGCTACAAACCACAAAAACGGGGCCAGCGTGCCTGGAGCAGGCGGGGCCTCCCCTCCTCCCCGCAGCGTCTTCCCACTTCCCCCTCCTCCCTCTCCTCCCTCTGCTCCTCCAGCAGGAAACGGGCTGTGCTAGGGGTTGGATTATGTGCCCCCAATTGTGCCCCCATTTATGTGTCAGGGTTCTGTACCACACCCCGTACCTCAGAATGTGGCCTTACTGAGGTACGGGGTCTTTACAGAGGTGACCAAACGAAAATGAGATCGTTAATGTGAGGCCCTGACCCGACAGGATTGGCGTCCTTATAAAAAGGGGAAGTTTGGGCAGAGACAGACCCATGCAGAGGACGACCACGTGGAGACACCGGGAGAAGGCGGCCACGTGGCTGGGTGATGCGGCCCCAAGCCGACGACACCAAGGATGCTGGCGAACACCAGAAGCTGGAGGAGGCAAGCAGGCCCCTCCGCAGTAGAGCACGTGCTTAGCACACCGAGGTCCTGGGTCCATAGTTTGTTTTCTAGAGCCTTCAGAGAGAGCGTGGCCCTTGACTTTGGAGTTCTGGTCTCCAGAACTGTGAGAGAATACGTTTCTGTTGTTTAGGCCCCAGTCTGTGGCCCTGTACTGAGGCAGCCCTGGAAAACAGCGCAGGGAGTGAACTCAGCAAGCGTGGGGACATAAGCCTGCCAAATACCCCCTTGAACGAGGGAGCTGTCACGCCTGGCTGTCCGTTCTGTCTGTTCTGTCTACGAAGTTGTTGCGGGTCACTCAGGACTTTGAGAAACAGGATATTTTCGAAACTCAAAAGGTTTACTGGCTAAAAGCTTGTCTTGCAATATAAAGAACCCCTGTGCCGACCAAATTCATAGACCTGTTTTCTCCATATCATCCCTGATTTAGTTTTCTCAGAAATAAAAACTGTATGAATGTAAGTGTCACGGCATTTGGAAACAAGGATCAGCTTATCTCCTCTCCCAGGACTTAGTTGCAACCGTGGTCCTGCCCCACCTGCCCACGGAAGCCATTCGGAGCTGTGGTGGGCGGTCCAGGGCTTACCACCCGGTTTTGAAAGCTTCCCTCTGCATGGGGCTGGCTGCCTGGGGGAGACTGTGGAAGTCACAGCCTGTGCTGATGCCCGGAGTGGAAAATATGATGGTATTTATTGATTCTGGCTGCAGGTTAGGGCAATTTTTAGCAGCTGGCTGGCCAGCAGGAGGCCCCGGGGGCAGCCCCTGCTTTGGGTGGGAGGCAGGGCCTCCCCTGGAAGCCATCCAAGGAAGGCGGGGAAGGGAGATGCCCGCATGTGCTCACACCTTCCTTCGCAGCCTGAGTTCTCCGTGAGCGCCCCCTGCGTGGGCGGGGTCGCCTCCCTAGCTGTGCTTGGGAGCCCCCTGGAGGCTGATGAACTGGCAAGTGAACAAGGGGGTTTGGACCCTGCCCTGCTCTGATCCCACACGGCGGGTGGCCCACACCTTGGGAAGGATGCTTCTGTCCTGTCTGGTCCTGGGCTCTGACCCCCAGGAGGCCTGACGGTCAGGGCGAGGGGCTGAAGGAAGCAGGCTGAAGCCCTGGCTTTGCCACCCCTCACCGCACATGAGGACCACGCCACACATCCTTCAAGGGTCTTGTGAAGTGGACACAGTCTTAGCCCTCGAGTAAGTGGCCCACCAGTGTTCACCTTCCTGAGGGTGGGGTGGTCTGCTGGCTGGCATCAGGCTCTGAGGGTGGGGCCGTACCGTCCCCAGGGGGGATCTTGGCATCCCTTCCCTTTCGCAGCGGGTGTGGACCCACGTGGGCCTTGCCCTCCTTTCTCACTTCCTGGGCTGGAGGGGACCTGAGTCAGTCGTGGAAGCGGCAGAGGAGGCCGCCTTCCGCAAAGAGACGTAAACACCAAGCGGGACGAGTCGCCTCCAGGGAGGGCACGGCCCAAGCTCCCTAGGACCACAGGCTGTCTGTGCGAAAGGGGCTTGAGATCATCTAGCTAGACATCGCCGAGGATGTCATTTGGCAAAAGGCGTGGAGGATGAATCCTCTTGGTTGAATGCACTGCAGGACTTTTCAGGGCCTTGACTGCTCAGCTGCTCAGGGAATGTGATAAACAGGGGTGTGGCTGCAGCCCTTCCCAGGTGTATCTGACTTCAACTAAAAGTCAGGTTTATTAGGGTGCAACTGACACAGAGCAAAACTCCTTCTTAGGGAGTAGTTCTACGAGTTTTGAAAAATGTACACACTGTGTTACCACTAAGGGAACCCAGAGTGGAACATGTCCACCCCCCAGCCCCCCACCCCTTTGCAGTCAGTCTCCTCCTTCCACCCCAGCGCCTGCAACCAGGGATGGATTCAGTCTCTGCTGAATGACTATAGGTTGTTTATCCGTCTACCAGGTGATGGACCTTTGGGTTGTCTACAGTTTGGGGCGATTGTGAATAAAGCTGGCAGAAACATTTGCACACAAGTTTCAATGTAAACACTAGTTTTCATTTCGCGGGTATATACCTAGGGTTAGAATTGCTGGGTCATTTGGTAAATTTATGTTTAACTTTGTAAGAAAATTGCCAACTGTTTTCTAAAGTGGCTATACCATTATGAATTCTTTTTTTTTTTAACTGAAGTATAGTTGATTTACAATGTTGTGTTAATTTCTGGTGTACGGCAAAGTGATTCAGTTATATATATATTTTTTTTCATAATAGGTTATTATAAAATATTGAATGTAGTTCCCAGTGCCACACAGTCAGTCCTTATTGTTTATCTGATAGATAGTAGTGTGTATATATTAATCCCAAACTCCTAATTTACCCCTCCCCCACCCTCTCCCCTTTGGTAACCATAGTTTGTTTCCTATGTCTGTGAGTCTGTTTCTGTTTTGTAAATAATTTCATTTGTGTCTTTTTTTTTTTTTTTTTTAGATTCCACATTTAAGTGATAACATACGCTGTTTGTCTTTCTCTGTCTGACTTGCTTCACTTATAGGATCATCTCTAGGTCCATCTATGTGGCTGCAAATGGCACTATGCATTCTTACCAGTGGTTCATGCAGACTTCATTTGTTCCGCAGGCTTATCAGCCCTCGGGGTTGGGTGTCGTCTCTTGCTGACTGTTGTTACAGCCTTTCTAGTGGATGTGTAGTTGTAGCCCAGTAATTATCGGAGGTAATTTGCATTCCTCTAATAATTAATGACCAGATGTCTTTACGAGGGCTTCTGAGCTTCTTTGCTATTCATTCATCTTGTTTGAACACTTTTTTTTCCCCTGCTGGGCTATTTCATGGGAAATGCTTTCCTGACCCAATCTCTTCATGTTAAAGATGAAGAGGAAAGTGTGCACCAGAGAGGGTGTGCGCTGAGCCTGAAGGTGCTCAGCAGCAGCAAGGCTGGGACAAGAACTCGCACGTGGCTCCCTCCCTTGCAGGGTGCAGAGGGGAAGAAAACCCAAAGTGGCTCAGTTTTCTCTCCCTGCTCAACTCAAAAATGAAGTACCCTGATTCATAAGGAAAAAAGCTAGCTCGGGGAGTGGCCCTTGATCTCCTGTGGGAGCTCCTTGTGTGACTTCACGTTAAGCATGGTAGATGGAATAGACACATTTATCAGCTCCTTTAGAAAAGCTTGTAGAACACCGGCACGGCAAACGTAAGGGGCCAGCTCACAAGAACAAGGGGAGTGGGGGCAGCAGCAGGTGTCCATGAAAGTGTCCCTTCACCCTTCTTTTTGGCTGACAGAGCCCCAGTTTTGGCTGGAGCAGGCATGCTCCCAATGAACTCGTTTCCCGGAGCCCCTGGCCCTGGGGAGGTCCGTGTGACCCTGGGGAAGAGGAAGTCTGCTGGAGATCCTGGGGCGTCTCCTTCCTGACCTTGGAGCCACTGCTTCTCCATCGTCTTTTCTTTCATCCCTCCTTGGAATGTAGACGTGATGCTGGAGAGGAGCGATGCTCTCGTGACCATGAGGGAACCACGAGGATGAAAGCTGCATGGTGAGGATGGCAGAAGAGAAGGACAGGAGGACGCCGGGATGGCGATAGCGCCGTGGGGCTGCCGTACCAGCCTGGGGTTGCTTGCTCTTGGTGAGAAAACTGAAGTGCTGTTTGGTTGTGCCATTGAACGGGGGTCTGCTACGTGCAGCCAAATGCAAGCTGTACGTGAGGTATTGGCACCACAGACCAGTGAAAAGTGAATCAAAATCTCTTGCCAAAATGACCCCCAACCTACGCAAGCAACTCACATTTCAAAACCCCAGAACGGCTGAAGGACTGGAGGCACCAAAGATCTCTGAAGGCTGGAGTGAGGGGTTGGTTGAACAGGGTAGCGGTGAAACGGTGGACGAAGTCAGAAGAAACCCTTAGACCCTAGGGTCTCTCCCCTCATCCCACTGAGGCAGACACTCTCTTGCCCCCGCCGAAGAGAAGTGAGGATGTGTACACTGCAGAGAAGTTACACCAGACAGCCTCGGACTTGGTGACTCGGGGAAGAGCAGGAAGAAGAGAAAGTTATCTAACAAATAATACAAAAAAATTTTACTGGAACTGTAAGACGTGACTTCCCGGTTGAACGAGTGAATCGAGATGCCAAACAAAACATGAAAAAAAGGCACATCATCTTGAAATTCCAAAACATAGGGGATTTAAAAATCCTAAATATTTGTGTAAGAAAAACAGTGGGATGAATTCGAAGATCAGTATTTCTCAAGAGTAATCTTGTAAAGCAGAAAATAATGGAGCAATGCCTTCAAAATCCTAAGAAGAAAGTTTTTATCTAGGATTCTTTATACAAACCATCAGTCAAAAGGTAGAATAAAGGTGTTTGAAAATATATAAGATCTGTAAGATTTAAAAATTGTCCCTCACATGCATCCTTTCTCAGAAAGCTACTGGAGGGTGTGCTTCATCTGAACAAGAAAGTAAACCCAGGAAGAGAAACATGTGGGACATAGGACACACTATGTAGCACAGAAAAAATGCAGAGAGTCTCACTAAAGTTGAAGGGAGCTCTCAGGAGGGCAGCTGTGCCACAAGCCAAGGGGTCAGCCAGTCCAGACACAAACGGGAGGGCAGAGAGCTCCAGAAAGGACAGCTCCCCTGGAAAAGCAAACATCAAGACAAAATGAAAAAAAGAATGGTTACCTGATGCGTGTGACTTTGCTGAGAGGAGTTTTTCAGCATTGCTCGATAACTCTGGGGAGTAAATGGTTACTAGTATATAGAAAATTAAGTATATGAAGAAATGACACAATAGTTAACTCCAGGAAAAACCAAAGTTGCACAAGAAAAGAAAACGTAATCCTAATGCCCTAAGTGGCTTAGTTGTGACATTTGTGGAGTCATAATAATGCCAACCCTGAACATTGTATTGGCCAAACGTTGTTTTGGTTGTGATATAAGAAAACTGTGAAGGTGGTGGGTAGGATGGGAGAAGCTGAGAGTGTGCGGGGTGGGTGGCGGTGTCCGTGAGCTAAAACTGGAAAACAAGAAACAATATAGTAATCATGTTCATTAAAAATGTGGAGGTAAAGGTAAAAAAAACCAGAGACTTGAAATTAACTCAAGGGGAAGGGGATTGAAGGCGGGAAGGGGTGTGGTGCGAGCCTTGCAACACTATTTGCCTTTTAAGCAATGTTATAAAATTAATTAAAAAGGAAGAAATAATAATCTTAATAAAAATGACAGACTCTCCTCTCAGGAAACAATCAGAACAAGCACACCCAGACACTCTGTCTGCGCTGGTTTTAGTAACCCAAACCCAGAGGTGTGCGCCTCAAGACAGGCACCCTCGGTCGCCGGAGAGTCTCCGGCGGCTCCTCCAGGGGCCCTGGCCGCCGAGCCGGCTGGAGTCTGAGCACAGGCAGCCGTGACCAAGCCCCGAGCCACCCCTGCGTCTGGCAGGTTTACGGGTTAGTGCAGGCGGATTTACTGCTGTGCAGCCAGCCGCCCATTAGCAAAGGAGGGCTTCCGACACGCCGAACTGGCAACACGGCAGGGAAGATGGGAACTGTGCACCTAAGTCCTCTCCTTCCCCTGCTGTCCTCGTCAGAGTCTTTTTGTTTTCCTTCCCAGTGGAACCCAGATGCTGGTGTGTAAGCAGCAAAGGGAGCTCGGGAGCTTCTCCAGCCAGACCGCGGTTTCCAGTCCTGTCCTGACACTCCAACGAGCCTCCTTTGGGTGTGGGTGAGGGAGTCTCCTGCAGCCGGGCCCCCGGGGAGATTCCTCGGGTCCCTGCTGCCCCAGGGGAGAGCGTGGAGGGGAGGGGTGGCAGGCCTCTCTGACAAGGTCACATCTGAGAGAGTCACATCTGATTTTGTGTCCAATGCCGAGAAATCAGAGCTGAGCTCTCTAACTTGTGTATTAGGCTCCTGTGGCTGTCGTAACAAATTACACAAACTGGGTGGTTTACACAGAAGAAGTGTGTGTTTTCACAGGGCTGGAGGCCAGAAGTTAGAAATCAAGGTGTCTGTAGGGCTGGTTTCACCGCGTGGCTCCTGAGGAGGGTCCTTCCAGGCCTGCCCCCCGGCTTTGGGCGCTGGTGATCTTCCTTGGTGTGTAGACCGCTCACTGCGGGCTCTGCCTCCGTCTTCACGTGCTGTCCTCCTCTTGTGTCTCATCACGTGGCCCTCCCTCTGTCTGTGTCCAAGTTTCTTTTTCCCTATAAGAACACCAGTCATGCTGGGCTGAGGGCCCATCCGAATCCAGTGTGACCTCATCTTAACTTGATGACATCTGCAAAGACCCCACTTCCAAATAACGTCACAGTCCTGGGTTCTGGGGGTTAGGAGCCAGACGTATATTTTAAGGGGGCACAATTCTACACCCTCGTGGCTGGCTCCACCGTCACGGCTGCTCAGGACCCTGAAAAACCCCTTCTTCAACATGCTGACCCTGGAAGCTACACTCCTATCATTATCCCTCTTCCCTTGTCACCAGACTTCTTGAAAACGTTCTTTCCATCTGCTTTCCCATCGGCACCATCCACCCAGCCCTCACTCGGCGGCCCAGCCCTCCTGTGGATGGCTCTCTCCTTGGGGGCAGTGACCTCTGCGGGGCTCACCCGGGGGTGGAACAGGCCGCCAAGCACCTGACTTAAGTCACCCAGTGCAGACGGGTTCTTCCAGAGTCGCTGTTTGGGGTGGGGGTTCGCACTGGGCCAGCTGTCACCGCCATTCTCCAGAGAAGGCCTGGAGGCTCTGCATCGGAGCTTTGCTTCCAGAACCAGCTCGAGCCCTACACAGGCGCCCACCGCGCTCACTGCCAAAGAGCTCCACCTTTGTCTTAACTCGCAGAGAGACCATCTCGCAGGTTCACCCACTTCCTTCGGTTCCAAACAGCTTTTGTCTCCTTCCAAAGTCCACGCACCCTCCAGAGGTCAAGCCGATGCGCTAGAGACCGGGAGGGGCTTCCTGACAGAAGGACTGATGCTGGGCGAGCCACCTGACCTTTTGAAAGCTCAGCTTTCTATTCTGGAAAGTGGGGGTGGTGGGGTTTCCTCACGGGGTGACGGTGGGAGTTAAATGAAACACACAAGCAGAATTCTCAGGCCGAGTGCACGGCCTATAATAGGAGCTCCGTGCACGGTGACTGCAGTTACTCACTGAATGCAGTTGTCCCACAAGCGGCGGCCTCCCGGGGCGCCCCTGCGTGCGGGCCGGGTCAGCGTGCGAGCTGACTAGCACACCTGCGTGACTCACCTCCCGCAGGGGCTATTCCGGGGCCGGGCAGCTCCTCCCTGGACTGTGACAACGGGCTTCCCGGGGACAGTGAAGACAAACAGGTTGACACTGTCAGCCAGGCTCCACCAGGGCTTTCTGGGGGGGCCTGTGGGGAGCCGGGCAGTTGGCAGGACGTGGGCCACCCACAGCTCCCAGGACAAGGGGCTTCGGCCGTGGGGTCAGGTCGACTGAAAGCTTAGAACTTGGAACTGGAGGGCCTGGGCTGGGCAGCGAGGGGGCAGCCAGGTGACACCACGGGCCTACTCTGCCCTCCTCCCCCTCCCACACTTAGGGTTGTGCCCGGAGGGAGCCCCGCTGAGCTCCACCTCTGTCACCTCCCACCCACGTGCTCTCTGCTCCTGAAGACACGTGGCTGGACATTCACTCGGCGGGGGTGGGAGGGGTGGGGGGGTCACTGTTTGGTGCATCATTCCTGCTGTAACTGCTTTCTTGGTTTAACTCTGGGAAAGTACATATAACATAAAATGTACAATTTTAACCATTTTTAAGTGTCAGGGGCTTTAAGTCTGTTCACATTGTTGTGCAACCACCACCACCGTTCGTTTCCAGAACCTTTTTATCTTTCCAACCTGAAATTCTGCCCCATTAAACTTTCACTTCGCATCCCTCTGTCCCAGCCCCTGAAACCCAGCATTCTACTTTCGGTTTGTGTGAATCCAGCTCCTCTAGGGACCTCATGTAAGTGGAATCATACAGCATTTGTCCTCTTATGCCTAGCTTTTGAGCATCATGCCCTCAAGGCTTGTCCACGTTGTAGCAGGTGTCAGAATGGCTGAGTGCCGTTGCATTGCGTGGCTGGACCGAGTTTTGCTTTTTCATTTATCCACCTGTGGGCACCTGAGGGGCTTCCACCTTTGGCTAGTGTGAGTGACGCTGCTGTGAACACGAGGCGTGCTGTGTGAGTTCCTGTTTTCAGTTCTTCTGAGGACATGCCCAAAAGCAGAGTTGCTAGGTCACACGGTAATTCCATGCTTAAGTTTCTGAGGACTCGTGAATGTTGCATTCTGTAGCAGGGGTTTAAATATGCAGTGTCAAAAGTAAGACACGTCGGGAAGAATGGAAAAAGGGCCCGGGTCCTGCCAGCCCAGACTGACTGGGGTGGGAATGCTGACTCTCCATAATCACAGCCAAATCACTTCACTTTCCTGAGCCTCAATTTCCTCATCTGTAAAATGGGAGTGATCCCATCCACCTCAGGTCACGTGGGCTTTTGAGAAATTTTAACTTGATTAGGAAAGGCGGAAATGCTAGTGGCTTAGAGCCACGGTCAGGAAGCCACGTCCTGCACCTGTTTTTGTGCTGCCTAAGAGCCAGGATAGTTTTCACGTTTTTTAAGAGTTGTGAAAAAAAAAAAAAAAAGCAAAAGAACAAGTGACAAAGTCTGCACGTGGCCTGCGGAGCCCCGTGCACTTGCTCTCCAGGCCATTTTAGGGAAAAGCTTGTGATGCTTTGTTTAGGGGAGGGGCTCTGACATCAGAGGACAAGGACTAAGTCACGTAACCTTGACCAAGTCCCTCTGTCCGTCTGACCCTCGGCCTCCTCATCTGTAGAGTGGGGTAACAATGCCTGAGGCTCGTTGTCTAAGCTCCGACAAGTCTCTGCTGCACACGGCCAGGCCTTGCCCCTTCCAGCATGTTCTGCATCTCTCGTCTCCTGCTTTCTGTGTGGTCTGCCTCCCCAGCTAGGATGGAAGGCTCACGGGCAGGGATGTGGAGACGCTTTGTTTGCTGCTGGCTCTCTTCCCTTTGCAGTAGATATTTGTGGAGATAGTTCAGACCCCAGAGGGAGATATGAGAAGGGAATGAGTTAGCACATGAAAGACATTGAGATGGTGCTGAGACAGGTGAGGGCCCAGGGTGGAGTCAGCCCCAGCTGGCAGCCCCGGATATGCTGGGGGCTCTTCCTACAGTGCAGGTGCTTGGGGTTGCGTCCCCGTCCGGTGCCGCCTCTGCCCAGCACAGCTTGGTGGATAAAATAGCAGAAGCACACTGGAAAAGGCCAGGTGCTTCCCGGAGCACCTGGGGTGTGGTGCCAGCAGGGCTGCAGACCAGCTCTGTCATCCAAGGCAAACATGGTCAGCTCCCTGGGGACCTGCCAGACGGGTCGCCACACCTTCTTGAGCGAAATGACAGGTCCTGTTTGCTGCAATGTCTTTAGGGAACTGAAGCCAGCCCCTGCAGCCACCCAGCTCTGCCAGCTTGACAAGTGTCCCTGCTCCGCTCTCTCATGTGACCCCGGTGATAACCTACGGGAAGGCATCGTCCCATTTTACAGAGGAAGGCACTGAGGTTCTTGGAGCCGAAATGCCTCCCTCAAGCTCATGGTTACTACATCACTTTTCCAGAAATTGACCTTGAGATGGTATGCCGTGGGGCCTTCTGCTGTGCAGAGAGTGGGTGAATTGAAGATGCACATAAGGAAGGGGGCATTAGAATCACTGACCTTCTGGAGAGGAGGCAGGAAGACAGACCATCTCCCCTGAGAGAACCCAGGATGCAGCCAGTGGTCCTCAGGGCAAGGCCCGTGGCAGCGGGGGCTGGGGGGAGGGGGCGCTTGACCTCAAGCTGCGGACACAGGCTTGGCTCACATACCCCGCAGCAGAAAACCTGGAGGACTGCGTGCTCTGACTTGCAGAAGATCCTTCTCCTGCCTCTGAAGACGGCTTCCCCGGGGACAGAAGGCTTAGATGTCAAGCCCAAAGACAATGAGATCTCTGAATCTTCAGGGCCTCTCATCTTGGCCTCTGGGGCTGACTCAGCCTCACGGATGTGCTGGCCTGATTTTTTTCACACAGCCTGTGTTCATTTTTGATGGTTCTCTCCTTGCCGTCACGCTCCCAGCACAAACAAAGGCAGCCGGGCTTGGAGGCAGGGGAGGGTGGAAGGGGAGGTGGCCCGGAAAGAGGGCGGTGGAGGGCAGGTATGCGTGGCTTTGTTGACAGATAAGTGAACTGATGTCATGGAACAGGTGTCTCCTCCAGCAGGAAATGCAGGTCGGGTGACATACTTGAAGTTCAAGAACAATTACAGGCAAGCAATCCGCTAAGACCGCCTAACAGGACAGCTCCTGGGTTCCCAGGGCGTCAGAGGATGGGAGTCAGAGGCCGATCTGTGTGGTTTGGAGAACCCGTCCCTGTCCCTTCCAACAGAGGCGGAAAAGGAGAGAACCACCATCACGCTTGTAGCATCATCATGCTCAGGCCACGTACCAACCAACGCATGGAAACCTCAGCCTCTCCCCTCGGCCCCCTGGTTAAGCAAGTAAGATGGTCATTCCGATCCTTTTGCAGATGAGGAATTCTAAACACGCAAGAATTTGTGGGAAAAGTCAAGCGGCCGGGGAGCCATGGAGTAAAAAAAGGGCTGGCTGGCTAGGTCACACAGCCCCACCCTCAAATGAGTTTCCAGCTAAATTCGCCCTGGAGGACACAACATACCTTGCAAATTGGTAACTTGGAAAGCTAGGAAAGAACCTGCTTTTTTGTTTCGTTTTGTTTTGTTTTTAAAAAAAACTGGTGTTTCCTGGCCTGGCCTATGGGTCCAGCATTGACTCAGTCCCACAGGTGCGTTAGTTATCTCAGCCCATCTGCCCCCATCACCCCAAGCCCGGGGCGTCAGTGGCTCCATTGAGAGAAGAGGACACAGAGGACTGAGGAGACATTTGTTCACGTGGGCATTTCGAGGTAGAGAGGTGACCTTGCATGGGCTCTGTGTGACTCCGAAGTTGCTCTGTGTTTGGAGAAGTTGAAATATGGGCGACTTCTTTTCTTCGGGGGGCAGGTAATTAGGTTTATTTGTTTATAGAGGAGGCACTGGGGGGTGAACCCAGGACCGCATTCCTGCTAGGCATGCGCTCTACAGCTGAGCTGTACCCTCCCCACGGCCCCCCCGAATGTGGGAGATTTCTGATTTGCCTTTGGGTCCTGAGACCCGGCTCTGGCTGAAAGGTGGGGTGACAGCGGTCACGACTGTGCCACGTCTTGGAGGTTCGTCCTCAGCCCAAGAGCTGCTGCAAGTCTCAGAACCGTGGACTCACTGTCTGCTGAGAGGCTTCAGGGTGCGGCCTGAGGTCACACCCGTGCATGACTGGCCTGGCCATGGCTCACCCCTGCTCGAGGGGCTGGTCGGCTACAGGAGCTCTAGGTCCCCCTCAGGCCACCTCGAAGGAAGCCCAGACAGGGGCCTTCGTGCTTGGGGAACCCGGGCTACCTGGGAAGTGAAGGGAAGGCCCCGGTAGGACCAGGCGTGCCACCCCTCCCTCTGCAGGAGTCCAAGGCCAGAGCGAGGCTTCCCCTGGAGAGAAGAGGAAGGGAGAGGTCGGAGGGGTTTTGATGAAAGAGAAAGGAGGGCTCTTCCTGGCGGACATCGAGGCCAACCGAGTCTGAGCCCCGTGGACAGAATGCAGACCACACGGTTCTTGCTGCACAGCCCCAGCACAGGGGCTCGGGGAGGCGGGAGGAAGGGGTGCTTCTGTGGAAATGCGCAGTCTTCTCCGAGGGCCTGGCTTGCTGCGCGCAGAGATGGGGCTCCGTCCCTCCCTCCCCCAGCCCTATGGGACCCCAATAGGTGGTTGGTTGTCAAATCCCAGACTTGTCTCTTAAATACATCGCCAATCCGCCCTCTCCCCTCCACTCCTGTCCTCTCCTTGCTCCTGTCCAGGTGGGCCCCACCATCTCTATCTGGACCTTTGCTTTGGATGAACTGATCCCCTCAGCTCTGACCCCTCCTTCATCCCGGCTCCATCCCGGGCTCAGATCTTCAAGCTTCCATCCCGGTTTACTCACTGGGAGGTTCTGAGTGAGCTCTGTACACAGAGAGCACTAAACACACACTGGCTGTTTTGGCTACTGCCCTTGTCTTTCCTACCACACTGGAGCCAATAAGCTATTTAAAAACATATCAAAAAAAAATTTTTTAAGGACTGTAAAAACAAAAAAAATCAAATCATGTCACCTTCTGCTTTTAAATCCACAAAGAATTATTCTCCAAATGATGTTGTAAAAGGGGTAGATGAGATCCCCTCTGACAATGTGAACCAAAATTGTCTGTGGATGTAAGAGATAAACAAAAGTATCAAAATGGTTTTTTTTTTTTAAGTTGGAGAGAAAAATGTTTAATTGACCTCAGTTCTGGAAAGGAATGGTTGGCTTAAAATTAATGGAAGGAATCATAAATGAAGACATCAGCATGTTTGTCTAAGATAAAAATCTCCTGGGATGAGCAATGTGAGCAAAAATGAATGGTTAATGTCGCAAAAATACAGCATAAATATGGGCAAAGTGTTGAGCTCCTTCACATACAGAAAAGCTTTTTATAAGTTAATATGAAAAATGTAGTCCACTAGAAAAACAGTCAAAAAGCATGCAATTTCAGCCTAGAATATTAAGGTCTAAGACCTGGTAAGGGTGATGTTCACGGAGCATTTGGGTTCCAGAGGCAAAGCTGAGCTATTTACATACGTGTCTTTATTTGAGCCTGTTTACTGATAAACATGGAGGCTTAGAGGGGCTATGGAATTGCCCCTAAGTCTCCAGGTTCTAATTGACAGAGCCAGGATTTGAGCCTATCTTGGACTCTGAAGCCCAAAGCACTATGCTATATAAATTAAATTTTTCAATAAACTACTTTAAAAAAACCCTCAATTGCACTAACAAAGAAATGCAAATCAAAACAATGAAGAATCAGCCACCAAACCAGCATGCATTTTTGAACCAGTGACTCACCCGTTCAGGTGAAGTCCAGGGTGGGGCAGGCAGGCACGTCTGCACATTGAGGTTGGTGCTGAAGTGTAAATTGTAAAGCTGTTTGGAAAGCAATTTTGAAATATGTAGGAAGAGCTTTACAAAGTGTTCCTACTCTCTGACCTAGAGATTTCATTTCTAGAAAACTATTGTAAGGAAGCAGAGATCAAAGTTAGTGAACAAAGACACTTATTACAGCAGTATGTATAACACAGATTTTTGGAAACTAGCCAGATACTTCCAAACCAAGGACCGAGGAAATAAATGATAGTGCACCACAGGGGGAATATTATGCACTCGTTAAAAAGCACATTTCCCACTTATATGTGGAATCTTAAAAAAAAAAGGACACAAATAAACTTATTTACAAAATAGAGACAGACACAGACATAGAAAACAACAGTAAACTTATGCTTACCGGGGGGAAAGGAGTAGGGAGGGATAAACTGGGAGTTCAGGATTTACAGGTACTAACTACCACATATAAAATAGATAAACAACAAGGTCCTACTGTACAGCACAGGGGGCTACAGGCAAGAGCTTGTAATGGCCTATAGGAATATACTTATGTGTAACTGAAACACCATGCCGCACACCAGAAGTTACAACAACGTGGTAAACTGCCTCCACTTCAATTTTAAAAAAAAGCACATTTTTGAAGACCATGGGAAGTGCCAGTAAAATCTTAGAGGCAGGGCACTTCCAGAGCCCTCAGGGACAGACGGAGTGAGCGGGGCCACACCCCTGACGGACGCAGGATGTCCATCCTGCGGGATGTGGTCTGTGCTCAGGTGAGCAGCCCAGTGAGCGTGGTTTCCGGTTTTCACCCTTCTCCAGTGGACCCAGTGTTTTACCCAGTCCACTGAGAGAACTGGATGCCTTCTGAGAACAGCACAGGGGCCAAGGGAGTGCCAGGAGGTGTCCTTCCCACCCCAGACTGAGCCACCAAGAAGGAGAACAGAGACTAATGTCACCTGCGGATGGTCAAACTACAAACCCCACACCTGTGTGGGCAGAGGTCGCGCTCCCTCACACAGGACAGCTCCCGCCTCCTAGGCAGCCTGGATGTGCCAGACAGCAGGTGTCAGCACATCCAAAAGAAGGTCGTTGCTGTCTGGAGGGCAGGCCTGGTCACCCCCAGGTGCGGAGGCAAGAGAAAGGAAGCGCTGGCCGGGCAGGGCCCTGCGAGCCCACCGGGGGCCTCCACTGTGGGAACGCGCAGCCCAGCTGCCCCCTGCCTTGCCCTCCCTGCCAGGGGGGCTCCCTGCTTTCTTCTGACAACTCGGCCTCGGGTGCCCAGCCTGACTGACAAGGCAGTGTGGGGGTTCCCCCCTGGGCTGCTGGACGCTTGTTTTTCTCATTCTAGAAGCAGATTTCTGATTTATGCCCCAGTCTCTTGTGGGTGTGTCTGGGCCGGGATCATCTTAATTTCTGCGTCAGAGCTTAGACCCATTTTGCAGATAAGGAATCAGAGGCTCTGAGAGGTAAACTAACCTGCCCCAGCTTGTCAGAGAAGCTGGAATTTGGGCCCAGGGAGTCGGAGCCCAGAGCCCACCTCTCCAGCAGTATGGGCGAGTTGCCCACATCAGAGGAGGCCTGAGCTTCTGAGCAGGCCTGAGTGGCGGATACGAGCATCATGGGGAGTTTTCTGCTCGCAGGAGCTCGGAGTCTGGGATCTAGGCATGCAAGCAGGTCGTTTTCTAAGCTAGGGTCAGGGTGCAGTTACATAGACAGCTGTGGACACAGAACAGGGTGGGAGCGAGTGACCGGCATGACTATCGAGTTCCCAGAAGACGCCTCGCTGGGACGCCAGTGCTGGGAGTTTGCCGGGTGGACGCCTGCAGAAGGGCCCCCCTGGCCAGGGGAGCTGCAAGGGCAAAGGCTTGGAGGTGTGAGATGCCCTGACGTCTGAGGGTCCCCGGCCGGGAGGTGGGGACAGAGTGATGTGGGACGAGGCTGGGGCCCGCCCCGGCTTGAGACCCATATGACGAGCCTGAACAGGGATGCGGGGGCTATGGGATCTGACTCATGTTCCAGAGAGTTCTCCAGCTGCTCTTGGGGGGAGGTTTCGAGGAGAGAGAGGGTGAAGGGAGAGAGACGGGCAGGAAAGCTCCTGTCTCAGCCTGGTGCCGTCACAAATGGAGGGGAGAACCAGGCGCCTAGGCGGGGCCCCCATCTCTCCGGTGGGGGGTCCACAAGGAAGCGGGGTGTGTGCAGGTGCCCCTCGGGGATAGTCAGCCGCCCACCTTGCACTGGACCCTGAGTCTGAGAGCAGAGACCCCTGGGAGGGACCCTGGCCTCCCTCTGGGCCCCCGGGCGCCGTGGGAAAGGCACAGGTCGGGACCCTCGCCTCCTCAGGCTGCCCTGGGCTCCTCACATACCTTTCCCCTTCCTCTCCCTCCTTTCAGCTCAGCATTTGTGCCGCACCAGGAACTGGCTCTTCTGGTTCTGCAAGTCCTGGTGATGGAAGCCTCGGGCCTGGGAGTCTAAATTTGACCTGGGGGAGCCAGCGCCCACAGCGAGGTCCTGGGCCAGAGCCAGGGTCCGCCTCACTCCAGCTCAGCGGCGGGAGGGTTTTGTGCCTTCTCCGTGTGCTTATTTATTTTATTTTATGTTTCATTTTTAAACTTGTATATATGTTTTTATTGAAGTATAGCTATTTTACAATGTTGTGTCAAGTTCTGGTGCACAGCACACTGCTTCAGTCGGACCTGAACATTCATATATTCGTTTTCATAAACTTTTTCACCGTAAGTTACTACAAGATATTGAATATAGTTCCCTGTGCTGCACAGTAGAAACTTGTCCATCTATTTTATATGTATTCATATCTGCAAATATCAAACTCCTAACTTATCCCTCCCCATCCTCTTCCCCCCAGCTGTAACCATAAGTGTGTTTTCTATGTCTGTTAGTCTGTTTTTTGTTTTGTAAACAAGTTCATTTGTGTCTTTTTTTAGATTCCACATGTGAGTGATACCATATGGTATTTTTCTTTCTCTTTCTGGCTTACTTCACTTACTATGATAATCTCCAGGTACATCCATGTTGCTGCAAATGACATTATTTCATTCTTTTTTGTGGTTGAGTAGTATCCCATTGCATACACATACCACAGCTTCTTTATCCAGTCCTCTGCTGATGGACGTTTAGGGGGCTTCCATGTCTCAGGTATTGTAAACAGTGTGATGAACATTGGGGTGCATGCAGCTTTTTGAAGTAGAATTTCTACTGCATTTATGCCCTATGTATTTATGTTTTAAATAGCGCTTAGGCAGCATTTGCCATGTGGAGAAGGTGTTTCTACTCTGTTTTACAGACGAGGAAACCGACGCAGACGTTGGCTGAGTAGCTTGGCCCTGGCTGTGGGCTCGCAGCCGAGTCTGGGTCGGGCTCGGCCACCTGGGCTGAACGAGCCATCCTGGGGACTTTGCTGCTCTGGGTTCTCTTCAGTTACTCGCCACCTTTGCTGAGCACCTGCTTCTTGCCCAGGCCGTCGCAGGAGGCAGCACCAAATGCACGTGCAACCACGATGAAAACCGAAGACGTAACCTGCCTTCTCGGACCTACAAGGAAGAGCTACAGACAGAACAAAAGCACCGCTGGCTTCCTGGCGGTTCTGGAGCGTTCTCTGCAGAACGCCAGAGGAATGGCAGGACCCCAGGACCCCGCTGGGTGCAGGGGGCTGAGTCCAGGGGGGCAGACGCAGGCATTTCACCTTGGGCTCTCCCGGCTGACCCAGCTGGCCCGGAAATACTCCTATGTATGTTTGATTCAAGGGCCTGTTTTTAAAATTTAAAGACCAATAGGAAATGGAATGAGGGAGCTTTGTGGAGCTGCGTCTTTGCTTCAGCATTCTGGCTGCTGTGTGAGAGAACAAAATAGGGCTGTCTGGTGGCCCCAAACCAGAGGCACAAGCTCCCGGCCAGGGAGCCGCCGCAGAGCTAGAACATGGAGCCCGTGCGGTGAGGACGTGGGGGCTTCTGACCTCTAGGCGGCTCCCCCCTCCCCACGTACTCATACCGGGTCACGGGACACCCAAAGGAAAGTGTAGACCCTCGGCTACAAAAAAGAGGGGGAAAAAAGCATCTCTTGTGCAAAGAGTGGGAATAACCTAAAAACCACCAAGGAAACAGCCCTGGAAACCCTCCCATCCAGCCCTTCTGTGAAGACAGCCGGTGGAGAGTCAGGCAGTCTCGGCGCTGTCCCCGCACCTTCCCAGGCCCGCTGCCGCCTTCCCGGGGGAGGGAGGGGCTCCTTCCGGCCTCTGTAGGTCCTGCTAGTCCAGCCAAGGTGAGCGGGCTACACCAGAATCTCCTACGGGGCCACGTAGGAGCCCCGGGACCCCTGTGGGGCAGGAGCCGCCCCCCCCAAACCCCTGCTGACCCAGAAGTCAGTCCCCATGGAAGATTCCGCCTTGGCAGACAGGACATTATCCCTCAAGTCTCCGAAGAGCCTGCCTCCCTTTCCAGGGACATTCCTATGTGGGAAGAGGTAAATGGCCTCTGGCCTCTGGCACCTGGTGGCCGGGCCGTTACACAGCCCTCCTCTGGGCTCTGTCATTTGCATCCACCAGCAGAAGCTGCAGCGCTCAGAAGCATGGCACCACCTGCATGGCCTTCTATTGGCTGGCGTGAGTCACAGGTCCAGCCAGGTTCCAGGCACGTGGAACAGATTTGACCTGGGGATGAGGGGCTGCAGAGGGGCGCGGATTCAGGGGAACAATTGCAGCTGTTTTTCCAAACAATCCACCGCACAGGGATTGAGGCATTTAATCTCCACAGCAACCGCACTGGTCAGAGGGGAAGAGGAGGCATAGAGAGGTTAAGTTCCTTGTTCTGCCTGGGAACAGGCAGAGCTGGGACATAAGCCGGGTCTGGGCTCTGGTGCCCTACCCTCCAGGCCTGGGCTGTGTGCTGGGGACCCCAGCCCCTACCAGCCCTCACCTCCCAGTCACTGGAGTCGCCCTCAGGCACCTGGACATGATGGGAAGCAGGAGCTGCTGGCCTCCTCTGCTGCCCCGGAGGTTCGTTCCCTCCTCCTCCCTTCTCTTCCTCTGCAGAGGAGGCCTGTGGCCCTCCCCCGGGACCTTATCACCCCGTGCTTGGGTGTGGGGTTACAGACAGGCTGCTCCCTCAGTGGCCTCCGTCAGAACCCGTCAGTGTGCACATTAGGCTCATAAGTAATTCAGGCTGGCTGTGCTCCAGGGAGGAAGCCAGCAGCAGTGCCTCCAGCCCAGGCGGGCGTGGGCAGGCACCAGCGTGAGTAACATGCAGACGGAGAGGCGGGGAGGCAGCAGTTCATGAAGTTGTGCCTGCCCTCCCGCGCCCCAGGTGGGCTGGGGGCCGCAGAAGCTGCGTGCCTGGGCCCCAGGCGTGCACCCCGTGGCTGTGGGCTGCTCACCCAGCACCCACCCTAACACTCTCCTGCCTTGCCAGCCTCCACCCCTGGGGACGGAGCGCTAAACACTCACTGCGCCAGCCTCCCTTTCGGCCTGAGGTAACTCAATATCACCCTTGCAGAGCCGAGGATGGCGGAGGTCACGGCCCCGACTAGGTGAACCCCAGGAACTTCTAGCAAGGACACATCTGCAGCCTCCTTGTCATGGGAGGAAGACACCCCCCACCCTGTTTATGGGTCACTCTGTTACTTGCGGCCCAGTGCATCCTACCTGACAGTGAGAGTAACTGGAAAGGACCCACTGTGTTTTCCCTTCTGCTCATCTGGGCCAAGCACTTGGCTGGTGTTCAATTTCCTTCTGTTGCCCTGGGCACCACCTCTGTGGTTTCCTGTCCGGTTGGTTCACTTCTTAGGCCTCCAGAATTAGCCACCTGGATGTAGGGCTGCCCTCCTCCCACTGACCACCGTCAGCTTTAAGGAAAATGGGAGAAGAGAAACAGGAAACACTGTGGAAGCTCCCCGTCCCCGCACAGCACATGGGAAACCGTTCACATCACACATGCGATGGCCCGCGGGGCAGTTCGGCTCCTGGTACTTGGCAGACTTCAATGTCCTTAAGCCTCTGGGGACAAGCTGTTAACCGCTGGGTGAATCCTTCTCATCCTCAAGCCCAGACTGCAATCTACTTCTTCCATTAGAAGGGACCAACTTGGCGGAGGAAACAGACTCTGCCACCCAGCATGTGCCGGCCCCGCCAGGTCCCCTCCCTGTCCCACAGGGGCGCAGGGTGCGGTGGGAAGGATGCAGACTGGGGGGAGCGTGGGGGGCTGGGGGCCAGGTAGGCACTGCGGGACTTTGGGCGCGTGTCCTGGCCTCCCTCACCTGCGTCCTCATCTCTAAAGCAGGTGCTTACCTGCTCTGGGTGTTGGGAGGGTTGCACGGCCGTACTCATGTGCAGAGTACAAAACACCACATGGTGTTCCTTTTGAGGGGCACAGCCCTGTCTCTGCTGCCTCCTGGGGCACTCACAATCCTTTCCTTGCATGACATTCATTTGCACAATTTTTCCTTCTCTTCCAGTAGCAGGCAGTTACTTAAGAGCAGGTTTCTCGCACTCAGTCTGTGCCTGGAAGAGAGGCGCTCAGTCCAGGTTGACTTTACAGGCAACTGAACCTCCTTCCTCCCTCCCTCCCGTTGTTGAATTATTCATCACTTATGCAGACATACACTCATCCTTCGTGTTTATCAAACACCTTACCTACACCCGGAAATCTATCTTTGATCCAGAACTCTCCCATCCAGACTCCCGCCCCAAGTGGCATTAGAAAGAGCTATGTCAGTTGTTGCCAAATCGCTTGAGAATCACCCGCAGAAACAATGAGGAGCCAGCTTTCCAGCCGCTAACATGACCTGCTTGTAATCCGCCCCCTTCCATCCCAGGCCCCCTCGTGGGTGTGATGGCTCCTGCGCTCCCGAGCCTGGAGGACTCCAGGAATCTGTTTACATCCCGAGTCCCAGAACATGTGAACTGGGGCCCCTGCCGTCACATGGTCAGATGACGTGACACTCAGAGCCCCTTGTGGAAGACTGTCAGACACAACCAGACCCCCTGCAGGACAGCACAGTCACTTTGAACTTCTTGTTTTGAGATCGACTGTGGTTTTGAAGGGTCTGCATGCCCGTGACAGCCTTCTTCAAGGCTGGGGCCCCAGTCCTCAGGGGCTGGTGACTAGGCGCAGCCCCAGAGCTTCCCCCACCCCAGACGGGGTCCTGCCCTCCCCTCCAGGGAGCTTGTGCCCGGCCAGCACCCCGGGCTTGTGTCCCTTCAGCCTCATTGCTTTTCCAATGACGTTTGCTCCTTGGGGCACGTTTAATGCCCAGAGTTGAAATAGTGAGTTAATTACACTAAATTATAAAATGGCCCTTAAACGGCCTGCCTTTAGCTGGTGAGCCAGGGGGTGAATGGATGTTTTCCGCAGAGGCTCAATTGGGAGAGAGTGGAGAATGGGGAGGGGGTGATATTTTAATTGGATTTAATAAGTGAGTGGCTAGTCCTCCCCCCAGAAAGAGTGACCTTTTGGGTCTACTTTGATATGTTGATTGGATCTTGCTGTAAGAATAATTATTGTTTACTGAGTTATTACTGTCTACTAGATTTTAAAAAAATCTAATTATTCAACCTTTTAAATCCCTATTTAAGTTGTGGATTATCTCCATTTACAGAAGGTAAAGGGGACCTCAGTTGTCTGTCACCGAAAGATGAGAATTGTCATTTCCCTCTGGACAGCATCCTATCCCCAACCTCAGCTCTGGGTTTTGGGAAGTGTCACCTCCACCCCCACTGAGAGGTGGCCCCTGCCTCCTGGAGGTTGAGTCAGGGCCCGAAGGGCAAGCCAGCAGTCCAGGCCTGGGAGGCCTGTGGGCAAACCACTTATAATAAGCCTTGTGTTATTCCTAAAGTGAAGGGCTAGAAATTGTTGATCATCACGTGATTTTTTCCCCATCTGGCAAATAAAGACCAAACATATACATATCTAGCTGAATCACTATGCTGCACACCAGAAACTAACGCAACATTGTAAATCAGCCATACTTCAATTAAGAAAAAAAAAAAAGACCAAACATCTCTTTATGCAGGCCTACAAGACTCTCCACAATCTGAGCCTCTATTTCCAGACTTCCCTCGTTGCAATCTGTACTTGGGCCAAGATGCCCTGAAGGAAACTGGATTTTCTTCCTTTAGGCCTTTGTTTCGCCTCAGTTACCTTGGGAGCTTTCAACACCCACCTTCATTCTTAACTCTACTGGGTGAAGCACAACCAGCTCAGTCTGTAAGGCCACCTCCTCCAGGAAGCCTTCCGTGAGGCTCTGAGCCCTGCAGTCAGTTTCCGTGGTTCTCGGTGCTCACGTCCTGTGCTCACTTCCCCTCCTCCTCAAGTGTGTGCTGGGGTGGGGGTGGGGTGGGGGCCGCGGCTGTTACTGATCCATCTGGCCACTGGCCTTAGGCCTTTGGATGTAGATTTGAATAAATAAGTTTAAATGATGCCGATTGGATGAATATATGTCCAACATCTCAGAGGAGCTGGAAGGATGATAAGAAGAACTTTAGTCATTTACAACAAAGTTGGAAGAAGACCCCCGAAGATCCGCGTAGACGCTGGATTTGTTAATTGCCCAAAGAGGTGGCGTGTCAATAAGAAAACCCAGCCAGAAGTAGCTTTAAAGGGAAAAGGTGTTGTTTACACAAGCAGGAAAAACCGTGTCTCACGGAGCTCTGCCCGCGGCAGGGCGGTCACTTCGCAGCCCAGCCGTGTGCACGAGGACCAGGGTCTCCCCGGCTCGGCCCCACCATCCCTGCCGGTGGTCTGGCGCTTTTAATGGGGTCCCCTCTCCCAATGGCAAGACAGCTGCCACCTTTCTCAGCATCAGATGCAGACGATCATATTCAGAGTGGAAAGGGAAGTCTCCCTCACATGTTCCTTTTCATGAGAAAAATATTCTCCCAGAAGACGCTGGTAGGTCTCTCTGTATGTCTCATGGGCCAGAACTGATCACCTGCCCATGCCTGTTTGTTCATCTATTTATTTGTGTTTTTAGATAGACTTTACTTTTTAGAGCAGTTTTAGGTTCACAGCAAAATTAAAGGGGAGGTACAGAGATTTCCTGTGCCCCCTCTGCCCCCACCGGTGCACAGCCTCCCCCGTTACCCACATCCCAACCAGCGGGGTACGTTCATCACAATCCATGAACCTGCATGGAATGTCACCATCACCCAGAGTCCACGGTGCATGTTAGGGTCACTTCCTGTGCTGCGCGTTCTGTGGGTTTGGACAAATGTGTAATGACCTCCATCCACCATTACGGTCCGGTACAGAGTAACCCACTGCCCTAAAAATCTTTTATGCACCCCCTACTCAACCCTTCTTTAGTTTTTTTTTTTTTAAGAAATTTCAAATCTATTCAAAAGTAGAGGGAATAGTAACTTCAACATGCGAAGCCCTGTTTTCCAGTTTCAACGATTATCAAGATTCTGCCACATTGAATAAAGCCGTCTTTTTTCTTTATTCTTTTCTCCAATGGAGTATTTTAAAGCAAATCCCAGACATCATGTCATTTCACCCCCTACATAATTCAGTGTTCTGTTCACAGCAACGCAAAATATCATGAACGTTTCCTTACACAACCGCAAAGCCATTACTGTTCCCAAGTCTGAGCTCGTCTGCTTCCTGCCCGACAGGACAGTAAATCAAGAGACGAACTGTTGGGGCAAGGAATAGTGGCTTTATTCAGACAGCCAGCAGAGCGAGAAGATTGTGGACTAGTGTCCCAAAGAACCATCTTCCCAAGTTAAAGTTCAAGCTTCTTTTATGCTCAAAGGGAAGGGGGCAAAGTCCTGCTTCCAGCCAGACTCCAGAGGGGATGCGCCAATTTCTTCTTTTCTGCGGCCCTTCACAGGTGGGTGTGGTCAGGACATTTCCTGTGAGCTAGACAGAGGTGTCACAGCTGAAGGCTCATTGCCTGGGAGACAGGGTTCAGTCTAAGCTTAGAAGCAACATCCCTTTAGTGATTAACTTGCAGTAGAATACAAAGTTGCTTCCTTCTTACATTTCCACCTCTAACAAAATTAACACTAATTCCTGGGTGTTATCTAAAAATTGGTCCATATTCAAATTTCCCCACTTGTTTTTAAAGTACCCTTTTCCAGTTTGTTGGAATTCTAGGTTGAAAGATCTCTTAGGTCTCTTAATCTAGAGAGACTCTCCCAATCACTTAAAAACAAAAACAAAAACAAAAACAGGTGGATTGACCTGTAGAGTGTCCTGTGTTCGGGAATTACCTGTTTCCTTCCTTCTTGTGTCATTTAACTTCTTCCTTTTGCCTTCATGTTTCCTGTAAACGGAAGTTGGTTCTATAAACTTAACTGAACTCAGGCTCAAGTTTCTGGCAGTATTTCACAGATGCTGGTGTCACATGAAAAGCACACAACGTCTTGTCCCAGTTTTGCTGAAGTTAAGCCGGATCACTGGATTCAGGAAGTGGCAGCCTGATCCTTCCACGGTCACATCAGACTCAGAGCCAGTCGTCATAAAATTTATTGTCCAAATCAGGACATTTTTTTCAAGAATAAAAGACTTTTTATTTTTGAAAAATTGTACATTTGAAATTGTGTATTTCAAACAATTGAAATTGTATATTTCTAAGCACTTATGCATAGACAGGAGGAATTAATTTTATATTTGTTTATCTACAAAATAATTGCATTCAAATTGATCTGTACAATCAATGCATTCCCCATCAAAATGTCAGTGGGCTTATTTATTTTTTTTGTAGAAATTGACAGGCCAAATCTAAAATTCATATGAAAATGCAAAGGGCTTAGAACAGTCAGAACGGCTCTGAAGCAGAAGAAGGGCTGGAGGCTTTGCACTGCCTGGCCTCAAGGTGTATTATAAAGCGACAGTTATCAAGGTGTTGCCGAAATATCACCCCCGTCCCTGACCAGCCAAATAACCCAGAGACAAGGTCTTGGAGCTTAGAATAAAAGAGGCAGCTTTATTACCTTGCCGGGCGAAGGGGACTCACAGCAGGCTCGTGCCTTCAGAACTGTGAGCCCGTCTCAGGGCTGGGGCTTAGTGATGACATAGTGAACAAGCTGGAGAGAGAAGGGGGACAGCAGTCAACAGGGGTCTCTGGTGAAGCTTCCTCCAGAGTCTTGGCGAGTCTGTCCCGCATCACGGGACCATCCGGTGGTCTGGAGGGCCATCCGCCCGCGACCTTCTTCATCTGATCAGACTCATTATGCGCCAGGAGGGACTTTGGAGGGTCTGGTCACTCTCCTGAGGCTGTCGTCCGGTGACCCCCTTCCTAGGGGAATGCCTCAGAATCCAAACATGATTGTAAATGTCAATTGCCAGAGTGAGGTAAACAAACAGGAAAATTAATAACTCCAGCTCTAATTGTAGCAGTGGGCCTGGGGCTGGGGGCAGGGTCCGGTCAGTCAGAGTTGCCGACCGTTTTAAACGCAAACGGCAAGGATAAGGCCAGGAATTAGTTAGCCTGAGCGCGGCCGTTTTATTATTTCTCTTTCAGAGGCAGCAAGGGGTTGGCACTGAGATGGACAACAGAGTGACGCAATCTAGAAACAGGGCAACGCTCTCATGGTTCCACTTCAAGACCACAGCTTGAACTGCATACAGATTCAACTCAACGTGGATCATATATCTAAATGGAAAACCTAATGCTGTTAAAAAGTTAGGAGATGACTGAGGAAGCTTAGGGACTTTGCGTCAGGCAGGGATGTCTTAGCTACAGCTTCAAAAGCACAGCTTGTACAAGAAAAAGATAGACAAATTGGACCTCATCAAAATCCAGAACTTCTGCTGTTTGAAAGACACAGTGAAGTGAATGAAAAGCCACAGACTGGAGAAAACACTCGCAAGTGGCGTGTCTGGTAAAGGACTTGTATCCAGTGCATACAAAGGGCTACCAGACGCAAGGGTAAGACAGCAAAGGTGGGGGGAGGGTAGAAGTCAGCGTGTGCTTAGCACGCACGAGGCCCTGGCTTCTGTCCCCAGTGCCTCCACTAAGATAAATAAAGGAACCTAATTTGTCCTCTCCAAAACATGAGAAGAGCCCAATTTTTTTAAAAAAGAGCAAATTACTTGCATATGTACTTCATCAGAGACATACAAATGGCAAATAAGTACATGAAAGCTATTCGACAGCATTAGTCATTAAGGAAATGCACATGAAGACCGCGGTGGACTCTCACCGATGAGAACGGCTGTAATTAGAGAGACGGCCGAGCCGGGGTTGGCGGATGCTCAGCAGCCGGAACCCTCGTGCACTGCTGTTAGGAGTGCAGGATGGTACAGCCCCTTTGGAAAACTGTTTGACGGTTTCTTAAAAAGTTAGGCGTATACCTAACTTATGACTCAGTCATTCCACTCCTAGGTACTTACCAATGGAAATGAAAGCTCGTGTCGGCGGGAAAACTTTTGCACAAATGTTCATAGCAGCTTTGCCTGTAAAGCCAAACAAGGAAACAAGCCAAGTGTCCGTCAACAGGCGCGGTGATAAAGCAGCTGTGTCTGCATTCAGTAGGAGGCCGGGGTGCTCACGCTCTCGACTGAAGTGGTGGCTTCACTGGGGTGTACATGTGTCAAGGTAATCGTATTGTGCACGTTACATTATGTAGAGTGTATTACATGGCAATTATACCTCAAAAAAGTTGTTTAAAAAATTAAAAATGCTTTCAAGATCAGCGGTCAGGAGGGGCAGGACTCAGGGGAGCGGGGCCCCGGGAAACTATAGAGTGATAGAAATGTTCTCAGTCTCACAGTAGCACCGAGTGACAGCTACATGGCTGTGAACAATTGCCAAATTCACCAGACTGCACACTTAAAGTGGGTGGATTTTATTGGATGTAAATTATAACTCAATAAAGCTGGGGAAAATAACACTCAAAACAGCTTATAACGAAATGGGGAAAATATAATGGCGTTATGTTACTTTCATTTCTAATAAAGTGAAAATTGTATTTACAGAGAAAAAGCCAAATTCTTTCAAAAAATAAAGATAACATTTGCTACATTAAAGCAAAAAAAAAAAAAAACAAAACAGGTTCCTTCTTTGCATTGATTGTCTGGATATTAAAAAGCAACTGAGTAACTGTTCTTGGTAAAAGTTCACATTTCTTGGTAGGAAGGTTACAGCTCAGTGGTGGAGCGCAGGCTGAGCACGCGTGAGGTCGTGGGTTTGATCCCCAGTACGTACCTCTGTTAAATAAAATAATAATAATAAATAAATACATCTGGTTACCTCCCCCACCAAAAAAAAATTTTTTTTAAGTTCACACTCCTCAATCTGTTTTTTAATCTTATGTGATTTGATGCCATGTTAGTGGTATTTTCCAGAAGGATGTATGATGTTCACAGTTGCCTTATTACTTTCAATTTTTCACAGAATTGCCTGGCGTGTTTTTCCAGAAGACATTATGTTGATAAATCTGAACTTGCTGGTGAGTTAAACGGTGTCTTCTCTGTAAACCCTGACGCTACTGGATAAATGAACAGCCTGTGTGGGTACCACCTGGCCCCGTTCTGCTCAGAGAGGGACACGGCAATGTTTTTGTAATGAAGGTGTTGATATTTAGCTCAGGTATTTTCACAGGTTCTGTGTTTTGGCTTCCATCCGGAGAATCTTCCTTTCATAAATATTTTTATAAGGCAAAATATGTCAAATAGGCATTTTTTTATGTATGATTCTTATGAATGCTTTGTCAAAATTATATGCTGAAAACGGTAGGCCTTCTCAGTTTTATTCCATTCCGATAATGCAGACACGCGTATACATGCAGGCACGTGCATGCACGCAGACACGTGCGTACAGGCAGGCGTGTGTGTACACGCAGACATGTGTACACATGCAGACATGTGTATATATGCAGGCACGTGTATACATGCAGATATATGCCTGTCTATATGTGTACCTCTCCAATTAAAATAAGAGCACAGTCAGAAATCCGCCCCGTAAACAAAGATATTCCAAGGCACCATTTTGTAATTCCAAAGTCCTTCTCATACACCACTTGGGCAGGCATCATGCAGTTTGTTCAGTCTTTCTCTTTCATCTGAAGCGATACATTAAGTCTTTCTGTTTTCCATCTTGTTTTCAATAATGACAATGATTCGCCAAAAGCTTCAAAAGAAGTTTTTGGGAATCCGTTTGTTGAACAGTTTGATTAAAGATTCTGACCAAAATGCAACCCAAATCCAGAGGATCCAGTTGCTCACACAGGAATCTAGTAACACTGTAAGTCATGTAGATTGATGTGCAAATGACTTTTTCACAGCTTACGCATTTCTAAAAACTGACCAGATATGGACCTCGAAGGGAGAAAGAACATGCTGCCCTGACGAAGTCTTTCCTGTTTGTGATCGTATCAGCTTCATCACAGAAATTGTGTAGTTCAGTTTCTCTAACTCTGCATATAGAAAGGGGTTTGTAAGTTTTGATATATGCAGCTTTTATTTCAATTAGTGGTATATTGCAGCTTAAGAGTCATTTATGAATTAAGTGTTCACCACAAAAATTCCAACTATATTTCTGCTTCATACTTTCTTTTAAAAAAATCATTAATTAAGTTTATAGAGGTCTCATTGACATACAAAACTCATTAATATCTGTCACCATACATTGTTATGGTTTTTTTTCTTGTGATGAGAATTCTAAGATCTACTCTTTTAGCAACTTTCAACCCCCCCCACTTCTGACAGCCACCAACACATTCTCCATATTTATGTGCTTGTTTTTTGTTTGTTTATTTATTTATATATTTACTTATTTTGGGTTCCACATGTAAGTGAGATCATATGGTGTCTGTCTTGCTGTCTGACTTATTTCACTTAGCATAATGCCCTCCAGGTCCATCCATGTTGTTGTAAATGGCGACATTTCACTCTTCTTCGTGGCTGAGTAATATTCCGTTGTCTGTTTATTATCTATCTATCTATCTATCTATCTATCTATCTATCTATCTATCTCACATTTCCTTATCCATTCATCCATCAGTGGACACTTAGGTTGTTTCCATATCTTAGGTATTGTAAACAATGCTGGGATGATCAAGGAGGGTACACAAATCTTTTCAAGTTTGTGTTTTCTTTTCTTTGTTTAATACCAGACATGGGATTTCTGGATCATATGACAGTTCTATTTTTAATTTTTCTGAGGAATCTCCACACTGTTTTCCGTAGTGGCTGCCCCAATTTACATCCCTGCAAACAGTGCACAGGGGCTCTCTTTTCTCCACATCTTCACTAACACTTGTTATTTCTTGTCTTTATAATAGCCAAGCTCCATACTTTCTTAATTTAATAATAACACATTTTTACCATGACGCTGTGTGACCTCAGCATGTGTATTTGTTTTATCTCAATGAAAACAAGTAGTGACATCATTAATATTGACTATTTAGTTGAGTCTGCATTTATATCTTGCATTTTCAAAAACACCACGGGACCCATCTTCAACAGAATAAATGTTCGAAGCTTTACTTGTATTTAATGATTTGAATAAGAATTAAGCAATTTTTAAAATTAGCTTAATTGGCTTTTCTATTTGAAACACCTGATAACACAGGTGGCAAACTGGCGTCAGTTCACGGTTGGTGAAACTCTCCTGCTGGTGGAGCCGACACGGTAACAGCTATCACTTCATCTTTAAGAGCACAAGCAAACTTGAAGTTGAAATGAGCACAGTTAATTAGAATGGCCATTTGCTCTAAATGAAGTCACACCTCACAGAGTGAAAGCCACACTCCACTGACTGTGATCAGCCTTTGTCTTTGCTGGTCTCCAAAGAATGATGCTCACAGACGTAGTAAACAATCTTATGGTTATCAGAGGGCAAGGGGGCGGGAAGGGATAAACTGGGAGTTTGCGATTTGTAAATATTAACTACTACATATAAAAATAGATAAACAAGTTTCTGTGTGTGCTGTATGTAGAGCACAGGCAACTATACTCAACATCTTGTAGTGACCTTCGACGAAAAGAATGTGAAAACACATGTGTGCACGTACATGCACGGCTGAAGCGTTGTGCTGCACACCAGAAACTGGCGCATTGTGACTGACTGTGCTTCACAAAAACAAAGAAAGAGGGACTTTGGAGTGAGCGCTGACTTACTCAGCAGACCTGTGCCTTCTGCTTCTCACATGATCAGTGATGTCACTGGATGTGGAGGTGGTCACTCAGACGTATGGCACCTGTAATACCACCGTCACAAATAACAACAGTGACGGTTATTTGCCCCGCAGTGGAGAGATTATAACCAGAGGTGAAGGTCTTGTCTCCGAGCCCCACCCCAGTGTGACAGACGCAGGGTGGAGAGTTCAGCACTGTGACGCTGGGGTTGGATAATTGTTTGGGGTGTCCTGTGCACTGAGGGGTGTTGAGCAGCATCCTGGCCTCCACCCACCAGGTGCAGAGTGTCCCTCCACCTGGATGCGACAACCAGTGCTGTCTACAGACACTGGCCATGCCTCTGGGCGACGGGGTTGGGGGACAAAGGGAACAGCTGCGGTAGACAAATCTGTGGCTCTGTCTGAGCTGTTTCCCCTTTAGTAAAAGGGGAGGCAGGACCGTTCTTCTGTGTCACTCATGGGGAGGGGGTGCAGGGAGGGTGCAGTGGTTCACAGAGTTCCCTGCTGGAAGGCGGGGTTCCCAAGGGCCCGAGCATACGCCAGCACAGATGACAGATGGGGGCCCAGCCACTTCTCCTGTGGGCGCAGTGACCGCTCCTGCCTGGCCCCCGACCCTGCCCCACCAACGCTGCCCTGACCTGGTAGATGACAGATGCCTCTGGCTGGCTCGCCTCTCGTTGGTGCTGGAAAGGCACCTGCCTTACGCTCTGACAGTCAGTCAACACAAGCCAGCTGCACACACTGGGCGCTGGCTGTTACGAGGGTCCTGAAAGTTTAAGGTGCAACCCACGCTCCCCCAATTCACCATCTAGTCAGGGAGACAGAGAAGACGCATGCATAACAAGAGCGCATGAGGGAGAGGGTGTGTTTCAGCTTCCTTCACTGCTGTCCAGCACCCAGGGCATGCCTGGCACACAGCAGGTGCTTAGCAAAGATCACGGGAGGAGTGAAGGAGCTCCGGGGAAGAGCACAGTGAGAAGGGTGGCCCCAAGGCGGGGGCCTGCCCGCCTCCGGTCCAGCGCCACCTTCTCCCTGACCAGCCGGCCTTCAGAGACGCCTGGTGAGGCTGGCGGGGCTCTCCTCATGGACTGCGGGCCCTGCCGCAGTGGCACAGATGCCCCCTTCCCTCTCCATGCACCACCGACACTCACACCACTTGGAAATGGCGGTGGCTGTGAGGTCCGGAGGCTGGTCCTGCCAACAAACGTGCTTCCAAAGAAGCAGGTGCGACTGTATCTAACTTCGATTTTTCACATTCTGATGACGGCACTTTAGCACCGCTGGTTTCCTTCGGAACCCCACAGGTGCTGTCTTAACACGTTAGCCTGAGAAATATTCACGGCCTGAAAAGGTCAGGAGCCCCCACTCAACATCAGAGCCATCTCCGCTCCGCGCCCCCTTGTAGCTGGGGGCCGCCCTCCTCCCTCCCAGCCGCCTCGTCCCACCCCTCCAGGCGGTAACCAGCCGTCTGCCTTTTCACAGAGCGCTGCGCCTTACAGAACAGTCCAGCCCCACCCAGGAAGCCAAGGCCTCTGGGAGCTGCCCGCCCCTCACCCACCGTCACCCTGGTCAGATTTACCTGGTACTCGTCCCCAGGAACTCCCATTTCATACGGATGAAAGCTTAGCAACCCATAGTCGAAGCTGGGGTGGGATCGGCCAAGCCTGGGAGGGCCCGAGGAGCCAGGCCTGCTCCCCCCGCCGGGTCCTTTCTGGGCTCGCTTTTCCCCTCTAGAAACAGAGGCCCAGCCCTGTTTTCTTGGCTCACAGGCCATGTCAGCGGTGAGGTCATCCTTGGAGCGCCCCAAGAAGATGGAGAAGATGCTATTACAACCTTATCAGATCCTTTCCCTTGCGGTGCTGGGAGTCCCCAGGCGCAGCCCAGGCTGGGGCCTGCTCCCCACCGCCCAGAGGGGACAGGTGGAGGAGGCGACTCAGAGGGCTCACCCTTCTGACTCCACGGACAGCCCCTGAGTGAGGGACGCCCCTCAGCTCCTTTGGGGGGGTGCGCTTCCCCTCCGTGGTCTGACCTATTGGCTCCGTCACTGCTTCCTGACATCAGGGGTGGCCCAGGTGAGCACAGGTGTCCAAGGGTGTCCCACCTGGGGAGGCTGTGGCGGGCAGGAGGAGAGCCCAGCTTTGGGGCCTGCAGATCTGCGCTCCCAGCCGGGGATGGCCGGCTCCCGGGCCTGGCTCAACCTCAGTTTCCCCAAGTGTAGAACAGGGCTGGTTCCCACCTTGGGTGGGGTTACATGTGCAGCGCACCTGGGGAGCCCCCAGCTCGTGAGGCTTGGTATAGAGGCCTTTCCTTCCACCTCGATGGAAGGGTGGTGAGGACCAGCCAGCTGTCTGAGGCCTACTGGGCGCCCTGTCCAGTGCAGATGCAGGACCCCAGCAGAGGCTGGGCCTGCTTGAACTGCTTCTGTGACAGCACTGGCCGGCAGGGTCCAGGCTGGGATAGCCTGGGACTCGGGACAGTCAGTCCTTCTGCAGTGGCAATGAGTCAGCCTGCTAACTGCTGCCGGTGGTCAGCGATGTTTGTCAACACCTGACCCCCCGCCAGGGGGCCCTTCCTTGACTGTCTGAGGGGCGCCCACCCCAGAGGGAGTTTGGGGCCCTATTCATGGAACAGCCGGGCACTGAGGGCAGCGCCCTGTAGCCTCCCGTGCGGGGCGAGGTCCCACAGGCCCTGAAGCAGGTGTTCCTGTGACATCAAGACACGAATCCCACCCCACAGAGACGCCCACGCCTTCCACGTCTGCCCACCGACACCCGAGCGCTTTGGGGCCCCTAGAACACACCAAGGTCATTACAGCTGCATCTTCCATTCTCCACGTGGCAACACCTCCCGCGCGGGAGGAAGTACTCCGAGCGGCTGGAGTTGGCTCGTCCTCGTGGTTCTCACACCAGAACCTTCCTTTCCAATGCTGCCCTGGCTTTCCGCGCTTGCGGGAGCCAGCAATCACCACCAGGGAGCACGGACAGAGACGCTCAAGAGCTCGGACAAAGCTCACAGGCCTTGCTTGGAAAGGGGGTGACACGTCGGACTGCTTTGGAGAGATGGAGCCGCCGTGTCAGGGGACAGGCCTGGAGGGGGCTTAGGCGCAGAACGTCCAGGTAGCTGCTTCTTCCTGACAGTCCTGCTCCAGGGAAAACCCCTGCCTCCCTCCTGTTTCCTCGGGCGCTCACCTCCCCTAGGTGCTGCGCTCACTGCTTTCACAGGGTCTGTTCTCCCCAATTCTCAGCGACCTTTTGGAAAGGTCTGATTACTATCCCATTTGACAGACAAGGAGATTTGGGGGGGTGAACTCTCTGCCGGAGGCCCGGTGGAGCTGGTGTTGGTGGATTCGCGCCCAGGCCCGTGGGACACCTGCCTCCCTGACTCCTACACTCTGCTCCCCGCCCCCCAAACCTGGCCAGCCGTGGGGGTCACACTGCTGTGGCTGCGCCTGCTAACACAGGAAGGAGGCTCTGGGCCCCGCAGGTGGAGCTGGCCCAGAGATGGGGGTTCCATGAGTGGGACTCCCCGGGGTGCTGATCTGATCTGGGAAATGGACCAAGGCTGACGTCACATCCCATCTCACATTCCTTTCCTTAAATCCTGTGGCCCTGGCTGACATTCCTGTCCCACTTCAGGTTTCCGATAAGGAGACACTTCCGGTCCTCTTTGTGCTGGGAGTTTGGGATTTGCAGGTACACACCACTATATACAAAATAGATACACAGCAAGGCCCTCCTGTATAGCACAGGGAACTATATTCAATAGCTTGTAATAGCCTATAATGAAAAGAATATGAAAAGGAATATATATGTATAACTGAATCACTATGCTGTGCACCAGGAATTAACACAACATTGTAAACCAACTATACTTCCATTAAAAACAGAAGGCACAGCTGCGTACACATTTATCTGTGCACAGGGGGCTTTGGGGGTGGGGCCAATGTGCAGGTGAGGGTTTGTCGTGAGTCAGGTGACTTGGAGAGAGAAATAGATTCCGCTGAAATTCTCCGTGCAGCTCACCAGAGCAGCTGTTTCTGCAGAAGAGGGCTGGGAAGGATGTGGGCGGGCACATCTGTCCTCTGCTCACGCCCATGACCGAGCCGCCCACCTACGTCCACCTGCGGACTGGCTTTTCATCTTATGTTACTTTCTGAGAGCCCCCAGCCTCACACGAAGGGTCAGAGGAACGACCTCCCCCACCCCCGTGGGGATGAGATTGTGAATTCTGGGAGAGGACACACAGGGCTGATGGAGGTACTGACGCCTGGTGACTGCTCCCCACCCTCCCACCAGGGCTGCCTGCCTGCAGGGCTCACTCCACCCTCTGTAAGAGCCTCACTCGGCCTGTCCACGTGCATGTGACAACATTCCAGCAGTTATGATATTTGTCATATGCTGGTGGCAGGGTGGGGGTGGGGTGCAATGAGGAAACCAAATCTGCTCCCTCCTGGGGACACTGACAGCTGGAACCAGCAGGAAAACCTCCAGGAGCTGCAATGCCTGGCCGGCCCCGGGGCAGAGACTCAGATTCTGGGGCGTCTGTGAGAACCATCAGGGAGGCGCCCCATGCTGCAGCCTCCCCAGCGGCAGCTGAAGGGAATGCAGATGGTCTGGGGCCCTGACTTGGAGAAAAGTCTGTGCCTTGGGTGTGAGAGAAAGAAGAGCAAACAGCAGAGCGGTCGGTAGAGTGGGAGTCCATTTTTGGAAACAAAACCTCAAAACGACCCAGTATTCACATGCACGTGTGTGTCTGCACAGCCCGGGTCGAGATCCGCCTGCAGACGGGTCACCGAGGGGAGTGGGGTAACAGGGACACAGGCGAGGACTTAATTTTTTTATTTTATGTGTTTCTTGATTGTTTGAACCTTAAAAACAAATATGCAGATCTTCCAAAATTTTGTTTTTAATTGCCACCCCCACCTCCAAAAAAATACAAAGAGAGGTTCTCGAATGACTCTGACAATCAACCAAGGTTGGAAATGGTCAGTTTCTACCCCGAAGTCTGGGCCTAGCCAGGGTATGCCAACTGGCTGTCCAGGAGGAGGACAAGGCGGGGGTGTCTGCAGACAGGTGATTGTGAGACTGATCTGCCCGACCCAACGGTCCCGGCGGTCTGGTCCTTCCTGGTGGATAACAAGTGAATTCACATGTCTTTGCTCAGCGGGCGCCCATCCTCCAGTCACCGCAGGCCCTGCCCCGTGGCTGGCGCCCCTGCCCGGCCCCTGTGGGTGTGGAGGGTGAGGCAATTCCACCACCCCGTACACAGGGGAGCCCCTGAGCTGCCACCAGCACTCAGGGTCACCACCAACAGCTGCCGCTCCCCACCCCGATCCCCTCTGCTCGCAGCCACCACCACCCCCGTGTGCCTTCTCCGCAGCATGGTCCTTGGTGAACAGGAGCTGCCAGACGTGACCCCCGCTCCCAGCAGCCCTCAACTGGGCACTTCCAGGCTGACACTAAACCACCAGCCCGCGGTCTCAAGGACAGACAGGGCTCAGGGAAGATTTTACCCACGCCTTTCACAGCCTCCTTCTCCCCCACCCATTTCCTCTCTCTCCCAGCCATTTCCACAGCGCACTCTGTCCAGAAAGCAAGTGCGTGGTCCCGCCTGGGCTCTGGGTTAGGGGCGTGGCCCAAGGAAGTGACTCTAAAGATGGGTTCCAGGGTGGGATTCTGTGGGGCAGCAGCGAGAATCCCGACACGTGTGAGCTGGAAGATTGACAGCCCGGCTGTCGGGAGCTTCAGCCTGGCCGGCTCTATTACTCAGCAGTTTACATAAAAGATGGGCGCCTTTACAGAGAGCCCCGTCTCCGCAGCAGGCAGAGCCCGAGGACCAGGACAGGACTTAACCTGGGGAACGAGAAGTGACAGGGGCAAGGCCATTCCAGTTGCAGCTCAGAACTGCCCTTTATCTGAAAGGCAGTGCTTGGGGGGAGGCTTTCTGGGCCTTGGGAGAAACACCATCTGCCCATGGGACGTGGCCAGACAACGGCATTTCCACCAATGGACTATTATCCAGCCGTAAGAAGGAATGAAGTTCTGACCCGTGGTGCGAGGGATGGACCTTGAGGTCATTATGCTCAGTGAGAGAGGTGGACACAAAAAGCCACATACATACGATTCCGTTTATAAGGCATGTCTAGACTAGACAAATCCATGCAGGCGGGTGGTAAACAGATGAGTGGGTCCCTGGGTGATGCAGATATTCTAAAGTTGACTGGAGGGATGGCTGCACACCTGTGATTACACTAAAAATCATTGTATTGTATACTTTAAATGGGTAAATTGTGTGGTATGTGAATTACATCTCAATAAAACTGTTTTTGAAAAAGTTGTGGAATAAAAAGTGAAAACAGTAACCACGAAAACACACCCCCCATGTGAATGTGCTGAGGGGTACTGGCGCCTCAAGTCAGACGCAGACTGGTTTCTCTCATCTGAAACCACATGTGCGCCCCAGTGCTCACAGCAGCACTGTTTACATCAGCCAAGACATGGAAACGGCCTAAATGTCCATCAGCAGGTGACTGGAAAAAGAAGTTGTGGTATATTTCTACAGTGGAATACTACTCAGCTATTAAAAAGGAATGAAATAATGCCACTCGCAAGAGCGTGGATGGATCTGGAGATCATTATTCTAAGTGAAGTAAGCCAGAAAGAGAAAGAAAAGTACCATATCATATAACTTATATGTGGAATCTGAAAAAAAGACACAAATGAACTTATTTACAAAACAGAAACAGACTCACAGACATAGAAAACATAGTTATGGTCTGGGGTGGAAGAGGGTGGGAAGGGTTAAATTAGGAGTTCAAGATTTGCAGATACTAACTACTATATATAAGAGAGATATACAAGTGTCTTCTGTACAGCACCGGGAACTATATTCAATATCTTGTAGTAACCTTTCATGAAAAAGGATACAAAAAGGAATATATGCATGTACATGTATGACTGAAACATTATGCTGCACACCAGAAATTGACACAACACTGTAAACAGACTGTACCACGATTAAAAAAGAAATCTTAGGCTATCTTCAAAAAAAAAAAAAGAATTGTTCCAAAAAATGATTTTACTATTAAAAAAATTATAAACAATTGAAAACCAAAATAAGGGAAAATATTTGTGGTCTGTGAAAAAAATTATGTAACTTTATATATTGCATGATCCCATTTGGCAGAAACATTTATTTGTCGTTTTTACAAGCTAAATTTTAAGCAAAAACAACAACAAAAAGTCAGCAGTACAACATTAAAAAAATAAACAGTTTGAAAACAATGTTTGAATTTAGAAATACAATTGGAACCCAGGTTCGGCCCTCATTGCCCTTGGTTCCAGTGGCCATGGCCTTGGACAAGTCTGTTAGAAACCAGCGCAGCGCGAGGAGGGGGAGGGAGGGGATCTCACACGCCCCGCGGGGTCAGCGTTCTGAGGCTCCTGACTGTAGAGCTTACGGGAAACGCGCTGTTTCCACCATCCAGCGCTTGTGGGATGGAAGAGCATCCGACGTGGATTCAGAAAATCTGGATTTTTACTGTCCGTTTGACCTGGAGCAAGTTCCTCCTGCTCAGCTGGGTGACCTGAACTAGGCAGCCTCCGTCCGAGCTCACGGGGCTCCGGTGAGGATGACGAGGGAAGGAGTGGAGGCAGCTTGAAGGTGTCCAGGGAGGGGGACGAAGCGTCCCCCGCAGGGTCACAGGGACTAGGTTTTCATCCAGGGACATTTTGGACCCACTCTGCCTCCACTCCTCATGCGTCGGTGTCGCCCTATGAGGAAAACAATCTGTTTTTACCGTGTTTTCTAACACGTGTTTATCACACGGAGGCCAAGCAGGAGAGACTCGTGACTGCGTACCAGGCTCCTCAACTGGCCTTGACTCATGTGCCCTGGGCCGGATCCTTTGAACTCCCAGGGATGTTGGCCCTGGTCCCCTCCGGTACGTCTGGCTCTATGCGGCCCACACACCTGCCCGTGCGCCGAGCCTTCTCCGTGGGGCAAGCAGGAGGTTCACAGAGGAGCAGCCCCTTCCTCCATGGTGCTCAGCTGCACAAACTTGCATCTCCACGGAACAGGCAAAACACAGACTCTCCCCTCCTCTGCCCTCCCCTCATCCATTCCTAAGACCTATAGTGCCTACAACCTGCTGCTGGGGTCTGAACACTAGGGGCCCCGTGCTCAGAAGGACCCCCAGCTTGGATTAAAACTTTGCTGTCGATGTCCTGAAATTTCTAGTACTTTGTGAACAAGGAGCCCCACGTCTGTAGTTGGCACTGGGCACTGCAGCCTCAGTAGCTGCTCCTGCCTGCCGCCCGTTCCTCCCCGGCTCCCCGCATGATTCTGTCCTCACCTCTGCAAGGATGAGGTGTGTCATCAGCAGTGAGCCTTGCGGGGCAGAAGGAGGTAACAACGGAACAATCAGCAGGTAGAGGACCAGGTCTGGGGCACGTGGAGGGTGTCCCGCCTCATCCCTTTATCCTTCCTTCCAAAATCTGGGAAAGAATAGGGATCCATGCCTTGCTTTGCAAAAAGCAAGGGAGAAACGGCTCTCTGGTCTTCTGATTTGGCCACATTTCTGAAGCACAACAAGGGGTAAACATGATGGTCCCACGTTGATCTCAAAATACTTTACAACTTTAGAACGCCTTAGAATCTCTCTCCTTTCCCTGTGTTCATTCTCTGGGCTTTGCAGCCAGGAATGGAGGTGAGGGGGAGTGAGCAGTTCAGGTCCTGTGTCCTAGAGGCCCCTCCCCAAGCCGGGACTCTGGCCTGGGGTCTGGGGTGGGGGTCGGGGCTCCCCCCATCACCGCTGTCCCTTCCTTGTGACTGAGGGTCCCCAGGAAGACTTCCTCCTGAAGGCTGCTGCTCTGGTCCAGGGCTCAGTCCCTGAATGCAGTCTTTGAAAGTCACTCTTAGTCACTGAAATCTGAGACACAGGAGCTGATAAATATCTTATTAGTTTATAAAACAGTAATTCTAAAACCAAAAAGAAATAAATTTTTTAACACTTTCTCATTAGTTCTTACTAGATCCTTAGACAAAGCACCCATTTATAAACGGCTTAAGACTTAAACTCAAATCAGATGATCTTAGACCTAGGGCACTGCCTGTAATTCACAGGTGAAGAAAGAGAGGACAGACCAGAGAGGTGAAGTAACTTGCTCAGATCACACAGCCAGCAGCAGAGCCAGGGCTGGAACCCAGTTCTTCTAGTTCTTGGGCTGGGGGAGAAGGAGATGGGTCCTGACCCGGAGCAGTTAGCTGGAAGGGAGACTCCGGGTGAGAGGCAGGCAGTGCAGGAGATCCAGCCGTGGGCCCAGGGACTCATGGGGTACCTCCGAGGCCACAGGGAGTCCTGGCCCCCTGACAGTGCTAAGAGGCAGGAGGGAAGGAGGTCAAGGATGGAACCAGTCTGTATTTGTTTATGTCTATTTTTGTTTAAAGATACTTTATTTAACATACATTGCTTTTCTTCTTCTTTTTTTAAATTGAAGTACAGTCAGTTTACAATGTGTTCATTTCTGGCGCACAGCATCATGTTTCAGTGATACATATACATACAAACATATGTTCCTTTTCATATTCTTTTTCACGATAGGTTACTATAAGATACTGAACATAGTTCCCTGAGCTGTGCAGTAGAAACTTCTCATTTACCTATTTTATACATAGTAGTTAGTATCTGCAAATCTCGAACTCCCAGTTTATCCCTCCCCATCCCTTTTCCCCCCTGGTAACCATAACTTTGTTTCTATGTCTGTGAGTCTGTTTCTGTTTGGTAAATAAGTTCATTTGTGTCTTTTTTTTTAGTCCACATATAAGTGATTATCATATTGTATTTTTCTTTCTCTTTCTGATTTACTTCACTTAGAATGATTTCCAGGTCCATCCATGTTGCCGCAAATGGCATTATTTCAGTCCTTTTTATGGCTGAGTAGTATTCCATTGTATAAATATACCACAACTTCTTCATCCAGTCATCTGTCGATGGACATTTAGGTTGTTTCCATGTTTGGCTGTTGTAAATAGTGCTGCTGTGAATATTGGGGTGCATGTATCTTTTCAAATTGGAGTTCCCTCTGGATACATGCCCAGGAGTGGGATTGCTGGATCATGTGGTAAGTCTATTTTTAGCTTATTGAGAAACTTTCACACTGTTTTCCATAATGGCTGCACAAAACTATATTCCCATTCACAGTGTAGGAGGGCTCCCTTTTCTCCAAGCCCTCTCCAGCATTTATGGACTTTTTAATGATGGCCATTCTGACTGGGTGAGGTGATGCTCATTGTAGTTTTGATTTGCATTTATTTGAGCAATTCCTGAATGAGGTCTTTTCACTTGGGGCTTTTGAAAAACAAAGACATTTCAGAGAAGAAGTCAATATTTTGGCTGAAATACTTAAAAGGTTATGTAACAATGAAAAGCCTGTGAGTGGTTCTGGTCCCCGTGATACAAGGTTGATCCTGGGGCCTGACGCTCCCTTCCACGGATACCTGGGAAGCACTTCTGGCTGGAGGAGGGGCGGAGGCGTCCAGGTGCCGGGGGCTTCCTCCTGGCCCTGGGGTCTTCTTCCTGACTCCCTCCGCTCTCTCCCGGTGCTCGTGGTTTGCTCATGTCCTGAATAATGAACACTCATTTTCTGCTCCTCCCATCAGTACTGCCATTCCCCGTCTCTTGGCCTGGAACATCCTGGACACATCACCCAACAGTGGCATCATTTTACCTTGGATTTTCACCGACAGATCTTGTTGACAACATGACTTTGGTGTCGTAAATGTGGAGCCAGCCAAAGCCATGAGGATGTACTATGTCTGAGGGGAGGCCCCTTTGCCCTGTTAGACTGGAAGGTGAGAAAGAAAGCTGTCTGGTCGACTCTGACACACGGGTGATGCCTGGTCTGGTGTCCCCAGCCGTTGGCCTCCGTCTGTGGTCTAGGATGGCAGCCGCACTACAGCCAGAAGGAGGCAGGACAGGAAAGGAGGCCGCGTCCACCGCCCCAACCATGTAGGCACTGCCCATTCTGTGTCCACTTCCATCCCACGGCCAGATCTTGGTCACAGGGAGGGGGGTGGGGGAACTGCATTTTTATTCTGCCTGGCAGTACGTCCAGCCAGGAAGTGGAGGGTGGTGATGACAGAGGAAGGAGACGGGACAGTAAGGGAACTGCCACCGGGGAGGTGTGGGCTTCAACCGGACGGAGGTGGGGGGCGAAGGAAACACAGGGGCCTGGGTGCCAGACTGCCCAGGCACTGGTGCCTCTGTGACTCTAAAAGGCTCAGCATGGCCACCTGTGTATCCGGGAAAGTTCAGATCTGGGGTCCAAGTTGAAAGTCTCCAGTTAATAAGCAGTTTTACCCTCTAGGAGGAAAACCCCAGTCTGCCTAGGAAAGTAAAATTATTTTCTTACTTGGCAAGAGTCTTCAAAAACTAGGAAGGCCTAGAAGTCAAGATGGAAATGATGGAGCAACTTTAAGCCCCTGGAGCTCAGGGAAGGGACCGTGTCTGTGACAACGCTCTACTGCAACTCCTAAGGAACTGGTTTCTGGAAGGTCCTTTCTAGGGGTAAAGACGATGAAGTTATAACAACTCAGAAAGGTCACCGCTAAGGTGCCTAACTTGGGTATTTTTTTCCAGAGCTGTTTTATTGCTTTCAGTTTGTAGAACTTGGGGACTGTTTCCATTTGTACGGAAAAAAAAAGACAGCGACAGACACGATTCAGTGAACATTCAGGCTGCCTTGCTGGTGGCCCTGTGACCAACAGAAACACTAGCCGGCCTTCAGGCCGGGCAGGACACGGGAGCAGTGTGTTCCCTCTGATGCTATCTGACCGCCCCGATGGCCCCACGTGAGGTGGGCCGGTGGGGTTGTTGTTCCTCCTGGGGTTTCCAGGAAGATGCGGGCTTTCTCACAACCCTGTCTTCAAGCTCGGAGAAGCCCCTGGAACTCCTCCTGGCCCTTTTCTACAGCTCTTCCCCCCACCCCTTCCAGCGGCCCCCTAGGATGGGTTCTTTCCCTCTGCATCTTCATTACGTCTGCTGAAAAGACAGAGTCAATGGAGGTCTGCGCTTGCACCATTATAATATAACGCCCACCACAGTGGGGGCTCCCCCAGAGCAGCACCCCAACCATGAGCCTGGCCCTGCCCATGGGGAACACAAGTCCCTGCTCGGGAGGCTATGGGGGCATGGGGGGCTGTGGGGGCGGGGGGGCTGTGGGGACGGGGGGGGCTGTGGGGGCATGGGGGGGGCTGTGGGGGTGCGGGGGGGCTGTGGGGGCGGGGGGGCTGTGGGGGCATAGGGGGGCTGTGGGGGCGTGGGGGGGCTGTGGGGGCGGGGGGGCTGTGGGGGCATGGGGGGCTGTGGGGGCGGGGGGGCTGTGGGGGCGGGGGGGCTGTGGGGGCGCCGGGGGGGCTGGGGGGGACGGGGGGGCTGTGAGGGCTTTCACCTGGAGTCGGTCTCTGGATGCTCTTTGGAAGCAATGAAAATTGCAGGGGAGAGTGGATATACACCAAAAATTGACACAACATTGTAAACTGACTATACTTCAATTAGCAAACAAACAAATGAAGGGAAAATGGGTAAAAATCTCTTTTTCAGGCAGGTGTGTGAGGTCTGCCCCCAGCCCAGGCACTTCCCTGCCAGAAGATCATTCCTTCTGGGGTGAGGCATCACTTTCTGGGGTGAGGGTCATATCCTGGGAGTGAGCGAGGTCACAGGTGAGATGCTCACTGGACCCAGAACCAGGGGGCTCTGTGTCAGACGCCTGAGTCTGCATCTGACTTGTCACCCTTGTGTGACCTCAGCTAAGCTTGGGTTTCTGAAATCTGGAAATCCAGCTTGGATTTCTGTTCCACAACCAGAGGCAGCAGCAGCCAGTACCCAGCAGCCAGGTCTCAGCCACAGCCGGCACACTGGGCTGCGGGCTTCTTGTCTCTCGGGCGAGCAAGGTCTCCCAAACCAGTGACATGCTGGAGACCACTAGGGACCCAATGGGGCAGGTGCCTTTGGTTTGGACCATTTTCTACTTTGGGGGGTGGGCTGACACCTCTGCTAGATTCATATGCATTCATAGAAAACTGTTAGCGCTGCAGATGTTTCTGTCTGATGACAACAGTTGAATTCTGTGCTGTGGAGATGCTAAGAGTTTATCAACCGACAGATCATCATCCCAGGGAGAGTTTTATTGCATTGTGGGGCCCTGTGCAATCTGCCAGCATCACCCCAGCCGCCTTCTGTCACAGAACACAGTCTTCCGTTTCCTATGCACTCTTGGAACCAGCTGTACCGTCCCACTGGCGTCCTTATAATTGGGATCAGTATCACCGCCAGATGCTTACTTCTTAGGAGTCAGACTTTTGACTGTCAGACAGTTCTGCTTCCCCAAGGCATCCTCCTCTGCTCGCATTCTGTCCCAGCGGCCGCGCCTCCTCCATCTCCTCCGTGTGCCCCCACCCTCGTGTCAACTTCCACGTCCTCCCACCCACATTCACCCCTAGCGGATTCATCCAGTCTCAGAACTGGACCGATCTTGTTGAGACTCCAAAATTCCTCTCTCTCCAGAACGGACCCCTCCTACCAGTTCTCAACCTGTACACTTGCCCCCACATCTTGTGAGCATCCCAAATCTAATGAGTCGAAACTGAACTCCTGATCACCTGCTTCACCCCAACCTTGCTTCTTCCTCAACACAGCACATGGCAAATCCATCCTTCCAAATGTCCAAGCTGAGGAGAGGTGGAGGGTAACCAAACAGCCAAAATGTCACGGCTAAGAATAAGGCCCGCTGGTCTGCTCAGTCACCCCACGGCACCGGCCCCGCCTCTCTGCTGTTTGTTCTTTCTCAAACACCAGAAGCAGGATCCTACCTCGAGATCCTCCATCTCACTCACATCTCACACTCGCACGTGGGGAAATGCTGCTGGCTCCACTTCCCAAGCCAGAACCAGAACCAGAACCAGAACCCAAGATTGTCTTAGCATCTCCGCCACGCCACCCTGGTCCAGGTCACCCTCACTCTCTCACCTGTGTCATTGTGACAGCCCCCCACTCCGTCTCTTATGTGCCTTTGTCCTTTTGTAAAAGTGATTCTCTAACCAGCCCTCTGCTCTGAGCCCTCCAGTAGCTTCCTTCTTTTGACAAAGCTGTAGATCCATCGTTCTCAAATGGGAGTGAGCATTCAAAATCAAGTGGAGAGGCAGCGAGCCTGCAGATTCCTGAGACCCACCCGCAGATATTCGATGCCGTAGGTCTGGGTTGGGCCTGATAATCTGCATCTCTACAGAGTTCCCAGGTGATGCTGCTGCTCCTGGTCCTCGCCCTCTGTCATCCATTCTCCCGTGTGGTCCCCTGTGAACCACACCTCCCAGCATTCAAGCCTTGGCATGGTCCCCTCCTCTTAAATCTGGCTGGCCCTGTGACTCACTTGAGTCGATAGGATGCGGCAGACGTGGTTGTTGGTGGGTCTAAGCCTTGAGATTTGGCAGCCTCCACTTTTGCATGCCTGGTGCTCTGAGCCACGACGTAAGAAGGCCAGCTTCTCTGCCTGAGAGGTGAGTGGAGAGAACTAGAAAGTCCACAGAAGGGAGAGAGGCCTTAGGATCATGTGGAGAGAGAGGAGCCCAGCCATCCAGCAGCCCTGTTCTGGCCAGCCCCCAGCTGGCAGGCCAGCTAAATGCAGCCACAGCAGGGACCACTGGCAAGACCAGCAGAAGAGTCCCCAGGCTGAGCCCAGCCCAGACTGCAGACTCCTGAGACACCAGAATGGGAGTTGTTTGCAGCCATGACGTTCCGGGTGGTATGTCACCCTCTTCTCTCCTCTCATCTCAGCACTTGCTGCTGTTCCCTCCAGTCACTCCACTCCAAAAGCATTGGCCTTTATACTGCTTCTCAGACCCATTAGCACAATCCTGCTAATGGGTGGGAGGGCGGGTGTGTGGGTGGATGGATGGTTGAGTGGTGGGTGGATGGGTGGAAGGATGGATGGATGAATATGTGGTTGGTTGTGTGGGTGGATGGTTGATTGGTTCAGTGGGTAGATGGATGGATGAATGTGTGGATGGATAGTTGGGTGGGTGGGTAGATGGGTGGATAGATAGGTGAATAGATAAATGAATGGATGGGTGGTTGGTTTATTGAGTGGGTGGGTAGTTAGTTGGATGGGTGGATAGATGGATGGGTGGATGGATGGATGGACAACCTTTACTTCTCTAGCTTGAGGTTTAGATGATGTTCCCCAGGGCTTTGCCAGTTCTGTTTGCCTGGAGTCCCATAATTTTTGAGGCAGAATGCTTGTTGTAGAAAGTCTTAAGCTAGGAGGAAAGTGTGAGTAACTTATAAGTAAGACAAGAATGAGAAAGTGATTGTGGTGGGTGGAAAGGGGGAAGCACCCACGAGGGGGCAGACAGAAGACACTGAGAGGGAACAGAGACACTGGGTGAAGCGAACGGAGTCTGGCAGCTTTGAAGGTGTCCCCAGTTGCAGGTCCAATTACTTCTAATAACACCTTGGAGCTCACGGCGCCCTTCTTCTGAGAGCTCAAAGCCTTTTACTGGCATCATGAACCTGCATGACATTCCATTGAGGGAGATACTGTTACTACCATCACCACCGTTTAACAAGCAGGGCAGCCTGCAGAAGTGGGAGCGTTTGCCAAGGTCACGGGCAGCTCACAAAGGGTGGAGCCAGGCACGCAGGGAAATGTTCCCTCCGTCAGCAGCCACCTCCCGGCCAGGTGAGGAGCATGGCCTGCCTGACCCGGGCTCTCAGGGGGCGCCCAGCCGTGCACTGCTGGGGGTTAGTAAGTCACCGGGTGGAGCGACACACTGCGAGGTCACAGACGTTGCCAGCTTGGTTCCCAAGCAGAGGACGTCCCGACGTGGGGTTTGAGTGACTCCTTCTAAGTGACTCGATGTGTCAAGGCTAGACCCGGGACAGGGTGAGCCTCAGGGCCGGGAGGCCGGGGTTGTCCTTGGGCGGAAGAAAACACCGCAGCAAGCAACGCCTGCTGTGCCCCAGGAGACCGCTGCCCTGCCGGCCCGGCCCCCCAAAAAAAAAGACCCCAGTCCTTGTCTCACCCGGAAGATGAGTTTACAGTCGGGAGACGGTGCGTTGTGCAGCGAAAGGCTTATTTAGACAAGGAAAAGCACGCCTCCGGGAACGGCCGGGCTGGCCCCAGGGAGGCGGAGCCGCGGCTTGTGTCTCCGCTCTGCCTTGTGCCCCACGGAGAGGTGGCCTCGTGGTTCGGCGACGGCTCTTGTCCCTGGAGTGCTTGGTCATGTTTGCTCCCGTCTGCGCCCGTCCTCACCCGCGGTGTGCACGGACAGACCCACGGGGCGCCTACACCGCAGTGTTAATTATAATACAGGGAACACGGGGTCCTGTCCGGGTAAGTCCTTTCTGCTACCGCGCAGGCGTGGCTGTCGGGCTCTGACCGGGTTCTTGCTGGCAGCAGTTAGAGGTAAAGTCCCTTTATGCTGGAGGCAGGCGTAGCGCTGTCTTCCAGACCATCCTCCCTCTCCTCCACCTGTCTGCCTGGTGCCCCCACTTATCTAACTACCTAACACCACCCCCTGGGGCCTCCAGCCCCCTCGCTGCAGGCCTCGGCATCTCAGCTTGTCCCTCTGCTGTGCCGGGCGTCTCTCCCCCCAGCTTGCTCTTACACACCCCCCCTGCCCCAGGGCTTAACCGAGCTCCTGGGTGTCACCAGGCAGGGCTGAGGGGTCTATAGGTCAGGAGGCGGGCGGAGTGGCTGGCATCACTCAGGCCTGAGTCAAAGAGGTAAACTGTCATATAAACCAGTCCCCCCTCCGAAGGAAAACAGAAAACAAAAAACAAACCACAGACGCAATTCCCAGCGCCAGCCAAGCAGGCACCTGAAAGGGCAGGATTTTTGGCTTCATTACATCAGAAGTACCCTTTGTACCTTTATTGAAATGAGAAAAATGCGGCGCATTCTCGAGCTGCTCTGGCCTCCGGGGAGTCCTGTGGAGACTGGCAGGGGTGAGGCTGCTAATCACCCTTGCCTGGGGCAGGAGTCTTCCTCCTACAGGTTCCCAGGCTTCAGAGCGGGAGGGAGCAGCCCTGGTGGAGGGGTACGCCCTACCTGGAATGCAGGGCTGCTGAGAAATGGGCCTGAAAGCCAGAGAAGGAAGGTGGGGCGGGGGAATCGCACCGGCTGTACTGCGCTGGGGAAGCTGCTTGTGCCCTATGACTGCAGAAGACCCCCACCAAACAGGCTGTCAGCTTCCTTGGTAGCCAGAGGCTCCCTGGCCACAGGACTCTGGTCTTGAAAACCTTTGTAGCTTCAGAGGCAAGCATAACTCCAGGCACAGCAGCAGGGGCTCAACACTTTTCTATGAGATAGATGGATGGTGGATGATGAATGGATGATGGATGATGAATGAAGGATGAATGGATGGATGGATGAATGTTGAATGGTGGATGGGTGATGAATGGATAATGGACGATGTGAATGGATGGATGGATGAATGATGAATGGTGGATGGATGATGAATGGATAATGGATGATGGTGAATGGATGGATGGATGGATGGATGGACAAATGATGGATGAATGATGCATAGTGGATGGATGATGAGTGGATGATGGATAATGGATGATGAATGAGGAATGGATAGTGGATGGATGGCTAGATGAACAGATGGATGAATGGACAAATGAACAGGATTCTAGGACATAAGGAAGAGGTTTGGGAACCTGCCCACATCCCCAATGTAGCATGCTTAAAAAGGCCAAGCTTACATATGGGGTGTGTGGGGAGGAGCCCCCTATGCCCCACGCAAGCAGCCCAGCCAGACTCTTGGGCATCTCTCAGCCTTTGAGAGCCACGGGGCTCGGTCAGATGGCAGAGCAGGAAGGAGGAGTGAGCGAGGGAGAAAGCGGAAAGCTGAGAACTGGGGCAGCAGGGCCTCCCTGCTCCCCTGCCACTCGGCCCTGCTCTGCCCTTCCTCCCAAATCAGGCCAGCTGGCTCCAGCCAGGTTGGCGGTCCTCAGGAGAGTCTAACCTGGGGCCTGGCTCTGCCCTGTCATCAGGGGCTTCAGGTGGCCCAGTTACACCTGTCCTTTCACTAGCATCTTTCATCTGGCTGGGTCACAGTGGAGGGCTGTGATTACAGCCCCACCTTACAAGGGACGTGAAACTGGGGCACCCCTAATGTGCCCTTCATGCTGCGGCAGGACTTTGCTCGCAGGACTTTGCGAGCTGCCGGTGAAGTTCTCAGAGCTCCGGGGAGGGGGCACTATGTGCACGTTGCTGCTGGAGGAAGCCCCCCTCCCTGGTTGTTGGTTCTGTGTCCGGTGCCTGGGGGAGGAGGAGAAGGCTGAGAGGTAAAGGAGGAACTTGGTCGCCACTGTCCAGCTGGACCAGGCTCCCAGGCTCCTAGGCCCCGGCGACTGCAACACCTGGGAACATCGGGGCCAAGCCAGCACCCTGCACCTTCCTGCCAAGGCTCTGCTCCCCTGTCTGCCCTCATTTCCTCTCCCACCCGCTGGGCCTGAAAGTGTACCTCCTTTTGCAGGCAGAGGGGGTTTACCAGGAAGTGCATGAGCTTAAGCCCAGGGCCTTCATCTGAATGACCCCTAAGGGTATGCAGGGCTTCTGGGAGCTATAGAGTGTTGTAGTCTGAGAGGAGAGGCCAGAAGGCAATCTATATAGCCACTTCTGGTCAATTGCTTAAAAAGATTGCAGAAGAGAGACATCTGAATGTCCACAGCTCTTGCGATTTCTTGTCATTTGTTCATATTCTAAATATGAATTCACATTTATGCCTAATTTTGTGTGTACATCAGAATGTTAATTTTAGAAGATGTTTTATAAAGTCAGGGGACTTCTGTTTTACTTTTGCTATTAATATCTCTTTCAAGTATATATTATTCTAAAATTTACATCAAAGGAACTTGGTCCTTTTTATTTGATTATTTAAAAAATTTTAAGTAAATTTATTTTCTTCTACTCTTTTTTTTGGTGGGGGTGGGAGGTAATTAGTTCTATTTATTTATTTATTTATTTACTTATTTACTTATTTATTTAGTGGAGGGACTGGGAATTGAACCCAGGACCTTGTGCATGGCAAGCACACAATCTACCACTGAGCTGTACCCTCCTCCCACCACATCTAATTTTGATTTAATAATTTTGTGTTCTGTTCCTTAAAGAGGGCCCCCATATCATATAAACTTCAGTCCTGTAACACCTGGTTGTGGATCAGGGTGGGCATTAAGCCCCCTGACTGGTGTCCCTGGAAGAAAAGGGAATTTGGACAGAGACACCTGCCGAGTGAAGGTGGAGAAGGGACGGGAGCGATGTGTCGAGCCCAGAGCCCGGAGCCTGCTGGCAGCCCGGAAGCTGGGGGAGGAGGAAGGAACAGGTTTCCAGTCAGAAACCTACAGAAGGAAATGATCCCGCCCACACCTGGATTCCAGGGTTCCGGCTCCCGAATTGTGAGAGGACAGGAATTTCTGTTCCTGTAGGCGCCCGTTGTGTGGCGCTCTGTCACAGCGGCCCCAGGACACTGACACCTTACGGGAGGAAAGAAGGAGCTATGAAGATGGAGTAAAATTCTGGTTTTCAGGGGAAATGTTTTAGACCATCAGCAGTTCATGTGTGGCTATTGATCAGGTTGGTAATTTTGACTCTCAGATTGTGGTTGTGAACAGTGATCGTCGCGATTTTTGCTAATGATTGTGCAACAGTTTAAATCCCTGGGAAGGAGATGGCTGACACCACGTCAACACAGCCGTCAGCACCCCGCATCTTGGCTTCCTCAGGGGTGCTGGCTGATGGAAACCTTTTTTTTTTTTTCCTTTTTAATCATAGCTGCCTGAATTGCTCAGCATTTCTTAGACGGCCTCATAAAGCTCGTGATGGCTCTAGTCTTGTGCAGACCCCATGAGTCACTCCAGGGGTTTAGAGATGAATGAGGCCGAGCCGGCTTCCCAGGAAGATCAACCACCGGTCGTGGCTGGGCCTACGGGGCCGGGGCCGCCGGAGGGATGACTCACGTGGGCCCGGAGGCACGGCCACGTGGGTGGCTGGGAAAGCGCAGGACCTGAAGGCCGCGATCCGCCGTGTCCACATGTTTTGGGGGGGCGTTTCTTCATTTTGTTGTTTCTTTTTGTTATTGTATATAGTACAGACCACATAAGTGGAAGTGTCCCATTTATAGCTGTGTACATATGAGATACCTCTGTTTATATATATATATATATATATATATATATATATATATATATATATATATATATACGAGATAGCTCTAGTTATATTTATATATATACTATATATATACACGCACCTATATATACAGGACACCTCTCTTTATATGGTCTGTGCTATGCACTATATGCTATATGTGTGTGTGTGTGTGTGTGTATCGGTATATGTCCCCGCCTCTGTCTCTGTTTCTCTCTGTATATATATAGAGAGAGACACACACTATATACAGGGTACCATATCTTGCATATATTATAGATACAGTATACCGAGAAGGACTAAACCAGTGGTTTTCAGATTTTTAAAGCTGGAGAACTTTCTTTACTGTGAAACACGCAGAAGAACGTGCACAGACGGGAAGAGCACAGCGCCACGGAAGATCACGAGGTGGGGAAACCCCGCGGGACCCCCCCCCCCCAGCAGCCCTGCGGGAATCCGTCCCCAGCGCCTGGAGGACAAGAAACACCTGCTCAAAGAGAAAGCAAGCCTGCTACTTAGGGAGGTGTGCTTGGGCGGAAATTACCACCAGAAAGGTTACTCCTGCCAAGGTTCTGGTGGTGGAAAGGAGGACGGAGTGTGGGCAGGGATTGCTCAGGGTGGGGAGGGAGCACAGGCGCCAGGACCTTGTCACCCTCCCTGGAACCCCCCCGGGCCCCCACCCCTACCTGCCATTACGGCGGTGGCACCCTGCGTGTGTTCCGTGCACGCGCGCACCCAGGGTGCTCCCTCTGCAGTTAATGTCCCTCGGGGTCGTGAGCAGCTTGGAGCCAGTGTGAGCAGATGTGAACCTTCCGTCCAGGTCTTCCTGGGGGTTAAGTAGAGGCCGACGCTTCCCTCTCCCTTCCTTCCTCCCTCTCTCCCGCCCACCCTCCTGTTCACGTTTTCTCTCTCCCTTGCTTTCTCCAGCACCTTCCCTCCCCTCACACTGGGCACCCAGGCCAGCAGGGTGGTGAGGACCTGCCTGCTCTGGACGGGGCCAGGGAGCACCGTGCCCTCTGCCAAGCTGCACCCGGGAGGGCGAGGCTGCACCTGGTCTCGTGAATGCCCACAACAGTGCCCTTTCTCAGTGCCTCTGCCCTCCACCCCAGGGAAGGTCCACTTTATACCCAATTTCCAGCCCCGACTACCAAATCTTTTCCTCCCAGAAGGCGTATACTTGATGAAATTTGTAAGGAACAACCTGTGACCTCAGGCTCCACAAAGGGCTCATACTCTGCTTGGGGGGCTCTCATTTGGATGATCCCCTCTACTCCTCCAGACACTGCGAATCCTGCTCACCTTCTGGTAACCCACCTCTTCCAGGAAGCCTCCCTGGGTTGCCCTAACCCTGTGAACCCTTTGTCAACTGCTCCCATTGTCCTGGGATCTACATCTAGCTTCTCAGCCCCACCCTGCTTGCAAGAGAATAGGGGTGTAAATGCCGCAAGCTTTCTGGATGGTTTCTTGTTCTATTTCTCTCAAAGTTAAATGCGCCCCTATCCTCGGGCTGAGCAGTCCCATTTCTGGAATCTATTCTAGAGATGCTCCCCAAACTGCTTTAAGAAGGATGGACAAGAAAATTCATTATATAATTATATACATAATAAATAAACCTCAGCATATGCATTCAATGGAATATTCAGCAGCCATTAAAAAATTGAGGACGATATCCGTGGAACACAGGGAAGTGGGAAATACCATGTCTAGCACAGGACTATGTTCAGAAGAATCTCAGACTCCCCATGCGTGTGAGTGCTGTGTGCACAGGAGCAGACGGGGAGGACTCCACCAGCCACGTGGGTATGGCCCTCGGGCAGGTGAGCAGGCGGGTGGGGGAATCTTCCACTGTTTTCTTTATATCATCTGTCTTGTTCCAACTTGTTGCGTTAGGCAGCTCTCATAACTTAATTACTTTTAATTTTAGTCACCTTCATAATAAAAAAAATGAATAAAACAATATGTCAAAACATGTAGAACGTGCAAGACCGAGAGTAAACCCTAATGTAAATCATGGACTTCTTCGGTACTAATAATGTATCAAAATAAATTGGTTCATCAATTGTCACAAAGACACCAAGCTGGTAAGGATGTTTCTTGCAGGGGAACCTATGTGGGGGCAAGGGGCATATGGGCACTCTCTGGATAGCTGGATACATTTTTTTTCTGTAAACCTGAAACTGTTCTAAAAAATAAAGTTTGTTTCTTAAAGAGAGAGAGAAATAAACCAGTTAATGGAGACTTGGAGCAGAGCAGGGATTGGCAACTTCTTTTTCTGTAAAGGGCCAGATGGAGACTAGTTTTGGCTTTGAGATCCTGCAGTCTCTGTCGCAAATACTCAGACGTGCTGTCACCGTGCAGAAGCAGGGGCAGCTAATGAGCTCATGTAAGTGAGCGAGGATAACTGTATTCCAATAAAACTTTATTTACACAACAGGCAGAGTTGTCGTTTGGCAGTCCCTGGTGCAGAGGCATTGAACGAATCTGGGTGAGTTTCACATCCGATTGAGGGGAAAGCTGAGAAGTCACCCCCTCACCTTGGGCTGGCTGGCAAACCCAGGAAACAGTGGGTGCTTTTCCTTGGTATTGCATGTGGCTTTTTACCAGAATCAAAATGGATTTAATCAATAAATAACAAGGACCTACTGTATAGCACAGGGAACAACTATATTCAATATCATATAATAACCTATGATGAAAATGAATATGAAAAGGAATTTTCATATAACTGAGCCACTATGCTGTACACCAGAAACTAACAGCCTTGTAAAGCAAGTATACTTCAGTTAAAATACTTTTTAAAAAATGGATTTAAACAACTGATTTTGTATACGTTGTTTCGCACTGTCTGAGCCCAACAGAGCAGAAGGTCGCTGACAGCCGGAGTTTCAGGGAGAGCAGTGCTGATAATTTAACTGGAGGAATTGATTAGGAAAAGAATTGGCTGCCTCCGCGGGCAGAAGGCAGCCGGCGGCCTCTGACTATATTCCCTACGCCTCCGGGAGGATTTCTCCCGCAGAAGCAGCCTGAGGGTTTCCGGGGCCCAGCACAAGCCTGGCCGGGTCGCACTTACTTTCTCCAAGGAACTTGAAATGTTGTAGAGGCCAGCTAGGAGAGCTGTCGTTACCATTTCTAGAGGAAGATTAATGAGGGAAACTATGCGGAATCCTTTTGGCAACAGGGAGGTCGTGGGGCGGAAAGGAGGAACTTGGGCGCTGTGGCCCGCAGCCTCACCTCTGCGCGCTAGTCTGAGGCTGGGAGAACGCGGTCGGGCCCGGAGGCCGTGCCCGCCTTGCTGGGAGGGACGGCCGAGGCCCCTTGCTGCCCCTCCGCCACGTCTCGGCTCAGGCTGGGCTAGGTGGGCCCTACTCGGTACCTCGATAATCCTCCCCGAGACGCTAGTAATTGGGATTAACAAGCCCATCTTGCAGACATCTTGAAAACCTGACTTTTTTTCAAGAAAGCGTCACTTTAGAATCGCAGAAGAGTGGAGCACATCCGAACCACTGCTGGTCCACCCGACTGACCGCCGGGTGAGATTGCTGGGGTGGCTCGTATCACGTGCCTCAGTCCCGGGCTCGTGTGTGTGTGTGTGACTGTCAGGCTCGGGCTGGCAACGCTGGCGAATAACAACTTCAGGTAACACCGCGGGGCGCGGGCTTCATCAGAGTCCCTGGAGCGACGAGGGCGAAGTCTGAACGCCGGTCTCCTCCCTTCCCAGCCGTCCTCAAGCCCCGCGGCTGGGCTCTGCCTGTGTCCGCACGCGCGTGGCAGGAGCTGTGACATCCGCGCGCTTGCCGCCACTTAAGGGGAGGGCCTGACCCAGCTCCGCCGGCGCGAGGGCAGCCACGCCCGCTGAGCCGGGAGCAAGGCCAGAGGGAGCTTCCGGGGTCCCGGGTCAGGCCCCCGCGGAGGGAGAGCCGGCCTCGGTGGGCCAGACGCGGGTGGAAGGGGCGGGGAGCGGGCGCAGGGGAGGGTCAGCCCCTTGTCACCCGCCCAGTGGGGAGGGGCAGGATGGTGTCAGCCGCGTGGACCAATCAGCAGGTAAGACCTGGGTTCGAAGCCCCGCCCCCACCAGCCATTGGCTCCTGTGACTGAAGAGTGAGTAGTTACCTTCCTTACCTGATGCTCTAAGGCTTGGGGTCCTTATAAGCAAGACACCTGGCACATACTAGAGTCTTAATAACAGTTTCTAAAAGATTCCTCACGAAGCAACAGAGCCTCTTGATTTCGGCAACAATTTTTAAATCCTTTTTAAAAATAATCTGTTACAATGAGTCTGCTCCTGCCTGCCCTTTGCCTATGACCCCAAACCACAGCGCATGTCCCAGGAAGGGGTGGACAGAAGGTCCCCTGAGAATACAGAGACCAGCTGGTCCACCTCCCATCCTGCCTCCAGGGGAGAGTGTCCTCTCTTCACTTTCCCTGGGAAAAGCAAGTGCGAAGGACGCAGGAGGAGTTTTTGACTGAAAACATTCATACCGTTAACGCTGGCCGCCGCATGGCGCTTCTGCGCTGTGCCAGCTGTTTTCCATCACAGACACATCACTTCCTGCATCCATCACGTATCCACGTGCTCACTGTAGTAAAGTATCTTCCCAGGGGGTGGAGGGAGGGGCCCGTCCTGCTTATTCACGACTGTAACACCGGCCCCTAGAACAATGCTGGACACTTGCCTGCACTATTAAAAAAAATAGTTACTGTGCTTTCTTACTACATGAAGTAGAAAGTTAAATCTCCCATAATTCCATACCTTGCCACCCCCACCCAAATTAACCATTAAAAAAAATTGAGGTATAGTTAACATAATATTGTATTAGCTTCAGGTGCACAACATAGTAATTCTATATTTTTATAAAATATATTCCATACAAAATTATTATAAAATACTGACTATATTCCCTATGCTGTACATTATATCCTTGTAACAATGTACTTATTTTATACCTAGTAGTTTGTACCTCTTAATCCCCACCATCTATTTTGCCTTTCCCCACTTCCTTCTCCCCACTGGCAACCACAACTTTGTTCTCTGTATCCGTGAGCCTGTTTCTGTTTTGTTATATATATCCATTTGTTTTATTTTTCAGACTCCATTTATAAGTGAAAACATACAGTATTTGTCTTTCTCTGACTTATTTCACTAAGCATAATATCCTCCCAGATCCATCTATGTCACAAATGACAAACATTCATTCTTTTTTATGGCCGAGTAGTATTCCACTGAATGTATATATACCACATCTTCTTTATCCACTCATCTGTTGATGGATACTTGGGTTGTTTCCATATTTTGGTTACTGTAAATAATGCTGCTGTGAACATTGGGGTGCATGTATATTTTTGAAGTAGTATTTTTGTCTTCTTCAGATAAATACCCAGAGTGGAATTGCTAGATAATATGGTAGTTCTGTTTTTTTAATTTTTTGAGAAACCACCATACTATTTTCAATAGTAACTTCACCAATTTACATTCCCACCAACGGTATACCAGGGTTCGCTTTTCTCCACATCCTAGCCAACGTTTGTTTGTGGTCTTTTTGATGATAGCCATTCAGCATTCAGAGAGGTGTGAGGTAATAGCTCACTGTGGTTTTCATTTGCATTTCCCTGATGATTAGGGATGTTGAATGTCTTTTCACATCCCTGTTGGCCAACAGTATGTCTTTTTTGGAAAAACGTCTGTTCAGGTCTTCTTCCCATTTTAAAATCAGGTTGTTTGTTTTTTAGGTGTTGAATTGTATGAGCTGTTTATACATTTTGGATATTAACCTCTTATTGGTCACATCATTTGCAATTTTTTTCTCCCATTCTGCAGGTTGTCTTTTTGCTTTGTTGATGGTTGCCTTGCTGTGCAAAAACTTTTAAGTTTAATTAGATCCCATTTGTTTATTTCTATTGCCTGGGTAGACTGCCCTAGGAGAACTTTTATAAGATTTATATCATAAAATGTCTTACCTATGTTTTCTTCTAGGAGGTTTACAGAGTCTCGTCTTATGCCATTTGTGTATTTTTGTTTTTATTTCCTTTGCTTTAGGAGACAGATCCAAAAAAATATTGCTATGATGTATGTCAAAGAGTGTTCTGCCTATGTTTTCTTCTAGGAGTTTTATGGTTTATGTTCTTACATTTAGGTCTTTAATCCATTTGGAGTTTATTTTTGTATATGGTGTTAGAGAATGTTCCAATTTCATTCTTTTACATGTAGCTGACCAGTTTTTCCAGCACCGCATATTGAAGGGACTGTCTTTTCCCCATTGTATGTTATTGCCTCCTTTGTTGTAGATTAGCTGGCCATATGTGTATGGGTTTATTTCTGGGCTCTCTATTCTGTTCCATTGATCTATGTGTCTTTTTGTGCTAGTACCATACTGTTTTGATTATTGTAGCTTTGTGGTATAGTCTGAAGCCAAGAAACATAATTTCTCCAACTCTATTGTGCTCTAAGATGAGGAATAAGACAAGAATGCTCACTCTCACCACTTCTATTTAACACAGACTTGGAAGTCCTAACTACAACAACCAGACAAGAAAAAGAAATAAAAGATATCCAGATTGGAAGGGAAGAAGTAAAACTGTTACCTCCTCTAAGGTAAATCTGTTCTATTTGCCTTAGTAAGAAAAAGAAATTTAATATCAGGAACAAAGGATGGACAAGTACATTCAAGTTACGCCACCTGCAGGAGCTGCTGAGCCCTCTGTCAGGTGCACTGTGGGGGCAGGAGTCCCTTTACCTTCCCACAGAAACGTCTCTAGATTTATAAACTTCCTGGAAGTATTTACTTCTGCTTTCTAATATACTACTTTTCAGACTGCAATGCTTATCTTTGTAACATTTTCCAGAATATCCAGAGTTTAATGAGAGGATATTTTAAAAATGGATAGTGCAAAGTTTTGTTCTAATCTTTTTATTAGAAGTGGTACAACCTTCTTTTCTTAATTGTTTTTATATTTTTGTATTTATAAAAATATTTTGTACATATCTAGTAGCCTATTTATTTAACATATGTGCATCTGCTATTTAAATAGAACCTAGAGTAATACTTGACTTTCAACAAATATATACGGAAAGAAAGAATAACTTTTTGATGACTTTGGCAGACCCCAGTGGCTGGCAAATCAAATTTCCATTCCCCTCCACATCATATGTCATCAGGGAAATGCAAATTAAAACAACAATGATGTACCACTACACACCTATTAGAATGGCCAAAATCCGGAACTGACAACATCAAATGCCAATGAGGATGTGGAGCACCAGGAACTCTCATTTACTGCTGACAGGAGTGCAAAATGGTGCAGCCACTTTGCAAGACAGTTTGTCAGTTTCTTACAAAACTAAACATCCTCTTCCCCTATCATCAAGCAATTATGCTCCTTGATATATACCCAAAGGAGCTGAAAACTTATGCCTTCATGAAAACCTACACATGGATATTTATATTCATAATTGCATCTTTATTCATAATTACCAAAACTTGGAAGCAACCAAGATGTCCTTCAGTAGGTGAACAGATAAACTGTGGTACATCCAGACAATGGAACATCACTCAGCACTAAAAGGAAATGAGTCATGAAACATACCAAGGAACTTTAAATGCTTAATATTACTAAGCGGAAAAAGCCAATTTGAAAAGACTGCATACTGTATGATTCCAACCGTATGACATCCTGAAAAAGACAGAATTTTGGAGACAGTAAAAAAATCAGTGGTTGTTGGAGGCTGGGTGAGATGAACAGGCAAAGCACAGAGGAGCTTTGGGGCCGTGAAATCCCGTATATGACACCTTAATGGGAGACACATCATGGTATGTTTGTCCAAGCCCACAGGATGTAAGACACCAAAAGTGAACCCTAATGTAAACTATGGACTCTGGTGAGATTATAAGGTACCAGGGTAGGTCAATCCTTGGTTATAAATGTACTAGGCTGGTGAGTGATGCTGATAGCGGGGGAAGATGTGCAAAAGTGGCGGCAAGGGGTCTACGGGAAATTTCTGTACCTTCCTCTCAATGTTACTGCAAACCTAAAACTGCTCTAAAAACATGATTTTTTTTTAATTGCCATTCTCAAGGATGTTCTCTCGCTCCCATCTACCAACTACAGAGGCTAGAAAGTCTCACTCTTCAAGTCTTCACTCTTCATGTGTTTTCTGAGTGAGGCTTGGAGTCTCCATCCAACCAGAGCCTCAGAGTTGTCCATTCTCCATCCCAGCATGAAGCGCAGCCCCGCGGTGCAGGAGGGATTCAGGGTTAACTTGTAGGATGGGTTAATGAATGGATGGCTGGTGGGCATGCGCTGATTTAAATAAGTGATGAGGAGAGGGGGTGAAGGGAGCATCCACTCCCTGAACTCAGGGAAATGCATGCAATCTCTCAGAGCCTAAGGACCAGAAAGTGGAAGGCAGTTTGCACCCTGACCTCTGGATCCTCCTCTTTTCAGATTGGCACTCCCAGGGCACCTCTGGCTGTCCTCAGCCCCCTCCAGGGAGCCCTGCAGGGGAGGGCGCAGGGGAGGGCGCGAGGCAGAGGTGAGGCTTGGAGGGGGATGTCCGGGCTTGTTCCTAGGCCCGAGGAGCGAGCAGCGAGCTTCCCACAGGATCCAGATCAAAGCCCGTCCAGGTCCTAAAGCTAAAGTTGCTGGAGGCGGACACATATCCCTGCCTGTCTTGGCAGCGAGAGGCAGGAAAGGAATCTGGGAGGTGCTGCCTTTCTTACCAGGAGGACACGTTCTGAACCCACTGCACGATGCCCTTTACGAGCCGAGGCCCACCCGGGATGGAGGGCCTGGGGGTGCTGGGGCTGTGGGTCAGCTGTGTGTGTGTGTGGGAGGGGGTGCAGATCAGTAAGACAGACACCCCTCAAGTGAGCAGGCCCCAGAGAGCTCAGCCTGAAACCCTTGCATTGTTCGTGATCAGCCACCCTCAGCAGCTACAGGGAGACTGGGACTCGAGCAACGGAATTCAGGCATTTAGCAGGGACCAGTCTGGCTAAAAGATAAAAGAAAAAATTTAATTGTATTGCCTCTTTAATTGTTGCAGTCCACAAGACAAGGGTAGAGACCCTCTGCCTCACCTTCCCCAATACAGGGCAGGTGTTTGCAAAGGGATGAGGTGGGCTTCGAAATTTCTTCTGCCCACCCTGAAATCCTCTGGGCCTGGGGAGGGGCAGTCACTGGTGACTTGTGCTGGACAATCAAGGTGTAGGTACACCCGCCAAGGCAAGGGATAGGGTGCCCTCACCTGGGGGCTGCAGCTCTGAAGCCAGGTGTCTGTCCTGCTCAGGCTTAGCCAGGTTCCAGCAAACAGGAATCACAGAGAGATGCCACCCTCCCTGTTTGAGGTGAATGGCCATTGGTGCGTCTTCCTGGTAGAGAATGTACTGGTCCACGCAGGGCACCTGTGCGCTGGAACGCCAGCTGCCGGCTGCACTCCTGCTCCCGAGGGGTTGACGCTTGGTGACACACTGAGGGGCTCCCTCTCTGGCCTGTGGACTGTTGCACCTCCACCTTCCACCGAGACCCCCAAACCCCTTTTCTACAGGATCCAGATGTGCCTCTACTGGCCGAGGCTGGTGCACCCCATCTGCGGCTGACAGCTTCACGAGGGAGCGTGCCATCTTTGACCATCCAGCAGTGCTTGCACGAGGATACAGGCATTTCATTACAATCTCCCTTCTCTTCTAAAAATTAGAAGCAGTGGAAAAATCCAGGTGATACAAAACACAGTTCAATAAACCACAATGTCTTTTAGATTTAACCCATTTAAGGCCAAACTGGGAATCCGTAGGCTGAAGGAAGCCGGTCTCCAACCCCCTACAGGAGGCTCCGTGGGCCTCTGAGTTGACACTCTTGGGAAGAGAAAGTCAGAATGAAAGAAGGGAAAGATGCTGGACTGTGCCTGAGAGAATTGTAGCCACAAGGTAAGCAGGAATTTGATCATTTTTTTAACTCTCTTGACCTAGAGCTGGACATGTGCAACTTTGTGGCCAAGGGGGACATTCCGTGCAGGTGTGGGGTGTCCACAGCCCTGGGGCTGCCCACCAACCCCGCAGGGAAACGCCAGGAAGGGAAGGAAGCCGTCTTCCAAGGCAGGCGTTTCCAGCTCTGACATGACAACTGAAAAGTACACAAGCAAACGTAAGTAAACGTAAAACGACCTCAGAGGAGTTTCTGGAACGTCCCAGAGGAAGCCTGTCCTGGCAGACGAGACGGGAGCCATCATGGGCCTTAGCATCTTAACCCACAGGCCAGCTTCTGATGACGTGGAAGGACTCCTAGGACTCCAGTCCTTGAAGAAGTGCAAACACAGTTTATTCATGTATAATCTCAGATTTATCGCACACCTCCTCCCCCTAAAGCGTGAGCCTCGTTCTGGTTGTTTCTCCCCACTCCTGGCCTATCTCTCCTCCTTAACTTTCTAATAACCCCTCACGAGGTATTAATACAGTCAGTGTCTTTCCATGAACATGTCTTAGTGCATTCCTACTATTTGACCTTGGCTCTGACCTTGACAGAGACTCAGTCCTCCTTAGAAAACGAATTTAAATAATCTCAAGTCTTTGGGATCCCTTCCCACCATCACAGTGGCCTCTGTAAAAAGCAGCAACAAAAGTCCCCAAGCACTGCCCGAACTTTCTTAGTAAAGGATTATGGCGACAGATATGGACCTTATACTTAACTGGTTGACCCTGTCAACCAGTCCTCTCGTTAGGGGCAGAGCCCAGGGCGCGCAGGCGTGTGCCGCACTGCCCCCTGCTGGCCGGAGCGCGCCAGGCCGCCCCCATCGCTCTGTAGCTGCTCTGCCTTCTGCTAGCCGGAGAGGCTCGGAGCCTAAATCTCCGACAGCTAAAGGAAATGTCTTTTACTCATAAGAGGCTAGATTATAATCCCAGAGGGCTCTTCAACACCTCCCCCGCTCCCAGCTCCAGGCCTTCTGGGCAGCGAGTGAGCAGCGCAGGCTGCAACCAAAACTGGCCAAAAACTCAGCAGCGCCCCCTGCTGTCGATCAACGGGCATCTGAGACCACCTGCCACGCACGTGCACAGCCCTGTGCTTGTCCGGGTGGGGTCCCGGAACGGCGGGATCCAGCCCGGGTCCTTCCAGGACTCACAAAGGACTCCACGACCTTCCACTCACCGAGCGCAGCATGCAGACCTGCTTCTGCTGGTTGAGGATTAATGAGCGGAGTCCATGCTTTTCCCCCAGGTCGTCCATCAAATGTTTCGTGGACCACGAAGGCCACCCTCCATGAAATGGGGCGAGCGGAGAAGGAATGGAAAGAGAAGAAAAGTGGGATTCCGGTTCTTGGCTGGGGTGACGGCCCCCCACCTTGCAGGCCGTCATAACCACAGACATTCGTGAGTTACCTCTCCTCATGGGCCCAGTCTAGACCCTGTGCCCCAAGTGAACACGCGAAACCCCTGGGAGCCTTCTCCCAGGCTCTGCAAGCTGAAATCGCTCTTCTGGGGGGCCTGGGAGGGGCCAAGGTGAGCTCCCCCCACCTCAGGCAGGCAGGTGGGGACACCTGAGCCCCTGCCCCGCAGCTCTGTCTGGTGGGATCCTAACGCCGGTCCCGGAAGGGGGCCGCCCGGTAATGCTGGGCTTTCTGGTAGCTGCATTGAAACCAGTTAACAGTTAAAACAGCCTGTTAAAAGCAATTGTATCAATATGTTTTCTTTAACTCCATATATCCAAAATATTATCCTTTCAACATGTAATGAGATAAACGTTAAGGACGAGACATTTCACATTCTTTGCACCGTCTTTGGAGGTCTGCATGCATCTTACACCGAGTCTGTGAGACCAGCCGCGTCCGGACTGCCTGGGTCCACAGCACTGGTCCAGGCCACGTTTTCTCTTCCTGATCTGGGAACAGCCGCTCAGCCAGGAAGGAGCCAGCATCCAGAAACACAGTTCTGGGTGGGAAAAGCTGCAGTGTTCCCAGTCATGTCCCTCTCCCCAAATCCACCTTCCATGCCAGTGCCTTCAGCTCGACTGTGCTGAAAAAAGAAATAAGTGACTTTCCTTGGGCTGTGAATTTAACCCCGGTCTGCAAGGAATTCGGGTGTCCCCGTCTCTCACCCGGAGGACAGCATGCCACAGCGCAGAGCAGCGCCGGGCCCTGGTGTGGCGTGGCTCTTCTTTGACAAACCTGTAAGTACTAAATGAGAGAAAGTGTCCGTGTACAGGAGTTCCGCCTGGAAAAGTCCTCCGCGTTGCCTGTCTCCTCCAAGGCATCTCAGAACTGGTGACAGCTGGTGTGACTCCCACCACCCCCCCCCCGCAGGGAGCTTTGGAGCAGTGTGCAGCGGGCCCCAGCTCCACGGGGCCCGGCGCCTCTTCTCCCCGAGCGCCTCTGTCTAGCGCCAGGGGACACAGGATGAGGGACGCTCGACCAGTTCTCCAGATACGCAGACCACTAACGCTTTATGATCCCAGGGGCTTTGTCCTGGGGGGAGAGGATTTGAATTAGAATCAGAAGGCCCAGGTGTCAGCCTCCCAGGGCGGCCACAGCAAGTGGCCACAAACTCTGTGACTACAGGGGTCTGTTCTCTTCACCACTCTGGAGACCAGAATTCTAAAAGCAGGGTGCGGGCAAGGTTGGTTCCTTCGGAGGCTTCAGGGGAGAATCTGACCCAGGCCTCTCCCGGTGTCTGGCGGCTGCCGGCAAGCCCTAGACTGTCCCCGCACCACTCCAGTCTCTGCCCTCAGCTTCACGTCACTGCCTGTCTCTGTGTCGGCTCCTCTTCTACTAAGGACAGCAGGTGTTGGATGTCCGGCCCCTCTGGGTAATCAGGATGGTCTCACTTCCAGGTCCTTAACCAATTACATCTGCAAAGACTCTATTTCCAAATGAGGTTCTGGGGGGACACCATTCAACCCACTGTACCACTGAATACCTATATTCAAGAAAAGTGAATGGGACGAGCATTTTGCTGTTCACACAACCTGATTCTAGCCTGTTTCCTTGGACCCTGGAGCAACGAGGGTGCTTGTCCTGGCCTCTCTAGCTTGGCCCGAGCCACCATTCCCCCGCATGGATGGATCTCTGTGGACACCCATGATGACCCTAGCCTGACGCCTTGTCTGCTGAACAGATGTTCGAGAGGCTCTGCCCAGTGATTTTATCAACATCACCAAGTTCAAGTTCTGCAGAATGGTGAGACAAGCATTGACAAAGCAGGGTGTGGAGGGCCAGATGTGAACGGAGGGGCTGGCGTGATTTTAGTTGCTTTTCTCCTCCCTTGTGGCAGCCGTCAGAGTTTGCATTCATCACGGCTCTGTGGCACGAGCATTGGATCTCACTCCTGGGAAGTCTACGAATGGGTTGGTTTGAGTCATGTGCTCAACAGTGTCATTGAAAACCTGCTTACCCTGTGTCTCTCAGCTCTATCCTAATGGGTCTCCCTCATGGTGACAAAAAGGCTGCAGTGATTCCAAGCATCATGTCTTCAGCATCCAGGAGAAAGAGAAAACAGGCTGGTTTCCAGAATGTCTCTTGGAAGAGCAAAGAGCCTTGTGTTCCTGAGCTCCCGTGAGGACACGTGTGCCCCATGACTCAATGGCTGGAGGCAGGATGCAGGCTCTTTTCTGAACCCAAATCACACTGACAACCTTGGACCAAAGTCACTCTGACTGATCCCTGGGCTGAGAGGATGAACCCACTCATTAGGTTCAAACAATGGAAACCATTTCTGCAGCTTGAGTAGGTCCACCCAGATCCACCCAAATGCTCAGAAATGCAGGAAATGATTTCCACTTGAGGGTGTTCATTTGCATTTCTTTTTCATTGCAAACAATTGAAAATAACTGAAATAAAATCACTTAGCTATTTGATGGCATATTACATAATCTTCTCAACAAATAATACAGGAAAATGTTTCAAAGGAAAACTACACAGTATGAACTTAGCTCGAAGCCTACACACCTGGGGCAAAAACCTGGAAGGGCGCACACCAGCAAGTGTGCTCTCCCTAGGACTAGGGCTAGTGCTTTCTTCTTGATGATTTTTATATTGTCCATATTTATTCACAGGCGTGTATTTTGTGTACGTCTGTACGTACTGTTTCCTGTAACCAAGCACCACAAACTGAGTGGCTCCAACAACAGAAGTTTATTGTCTCATGGTTCTTTCTGGAGGCCAGATATCTGAGATGGAAGTGTGTGCAGGGCTGGTTCTGAGGGCTCTGGGGGAGAATCTGTTCCAGGCCCCCCAGCTTCTGGGGCTTTGTGAACGATCTGGGGTTCCCTGGCTTGTAGGTGCATCACACCAGTCACTGCCTTCATCTTTGCAGGGCGTCTCCCTGGGTGCCTGTCTGTGCCCAAATTTCCCCTTTTATAAGGACACCAGTCATACTGGGTTGGGGGCCACCTTACTCCAGTCTGACCTCATCTTAGCTAAGTACACCTGCAGTGACCCTGTGTCCAAATAAGGTCCCGTTGTGAGGGGCTGAGGGTCAGACTTGAATATATGAATGTTGAGGGGACACAATTCAGCCCATGACTATCCGCATATATATGTTTATACACACACACATACACACACACACAGACACACACACACAGACACATACACACACATAAACACACACATACACACACACAAATACACACACATAAACACACACATACACACACAAACACACACACAGACACATACACACACATACACACAAACACAACACAAACACACACTCAAACACACACATACACACAAACACACACAAACACACACATACACACAAACACACACAAACACACACAGACACATACACACACATACACACACATAAACACACACACACAGACACATACACACACATACACACAAACACAACACACACACACAGACACATACATAAACACACACATACACACAAACACACACACAGACACATACACACACATACACACAAACACAACACAAACACACACACAGACACATACACACACATACACACACATAAACACACACACACACACACACACACACACAATTTCTAAGCTCTGAGAGCAGAGTGGTGTCCGCGGTGGGAATTTATAGCCGGCTGGTGAGTGGGGCTAGGATAGGGGACTGGAGGGAGAAGCCTCAGCGACTGTGAGGGCTGGAAACACAGGCCCATCTCCCAGGAACCCCTAAGGCAGGTAAGGGGGCCGTGTCCTCGCTCAGCTCCCCGGGCGCCCAAGAAGCTGCCTGGGACACTTGGGAACTTTGCAGGTGTTTGCAGTCCCTGTGCGGCTAGTGCGGTAATTAGGATGGAAACCGTATCAAGCTTTCTCAGATAACAAGCCCGAGTGGGCAGCTTAGAGTAGCTGGACGGTGACACTGGATTCTGGAGACGCTGTGTGTTGACAGAGCTGAAAACTGCCTGTAGGGCGGGACCGGGGAGGTGGGGCAGGGGTCGGGGGCGCTTCCCAGGCCATCGGGTGCTCCCCAGACTGCGCCCCCAGCGGAGGAGCGTGGAAGGACACCCGCCCGGAGTCCCCCTGGCCTGGTTGGCTCCGCCCCCTACTCCCACATCCCCTTCCTGCGTCCCTCCCACCCTGCCGCCCAGACCTGCATGCACAGCCCCGCCGGCGATTCCGGCCCACCTGCATCCCTGCTTGCCCTTTTTGGTTCAGTCTTTGGTGCCAGCCTGCTTTCCTCCGGCCTCTGTGTCAGAACCTGAATAAATGTATGTGTTTAGTCATTGTCATCTCACTCCCCATCACTAACCACGGCACAGGAGCTCTGGGGCCAAGGAGAAGATGCTGCCTCGGGGACAAACGGTGGGGACAGTGGGAAGACGCAGGGACGATGGAAGTGAATTAACCCCTCGCCCTTGTTGAATCACTCCTCGCTGAGTCTTCAGTCTGCTCGCCTGACCTTCAGTGTGCCCCCACCAGAACCAGCCCCCGTGCTAACCAGGGGCTCCAGGTGCATGACCACAGTTCCTACCCGCAGAGAGGCTGCCGTCCAGGGGAGAACACATATGCATGAACGATGATTGACGCGACAGTGTGGGACATGCTAGCATGAGGGCGGGCTCCTTCCACAACAAAGGGGCTTCCCAGAAGGCTGCTTGGAGGAGGCAACATATAAATAAATGGAGGTTTCCAGGCTTTGAGAGCAGACTAAAGGGGGTGGGTGGGCACGGATTGCAAGGTGGCATCATTCTGACTGGACAGGGCTTCCCTTGAGAGAGTGGCAGGAGGTGGGGTCTGGGCCAGGCTACTCAGTGACCACGGTCAGGATCACAGTCAGCGCTGGCTGGGGATAAGTGGGGAGGCAGGGCCATGCTCGCTCCAAAGGCTCAGAGAAGAGTGCTTCCTGGCCTTTGTCCCAGCAGCTGGCATGCTGACAGCCCTGGGCTGTGGCCGCACGGTTCCTGTCCACAAGTGTGGCTTGTCCGTGTCTGCGTCTCTCTTCTCCTAGGACACCAGACTCAGGAACCACCCCTCTCCCCACTCCGGTCTGACCTCATGTCACCTCGGTTACATCTGCAAAGACCCTATTTCCATATAAGATCACACCCACAGGCACGGTGTGGGAGCGGGCAGGACTTGGACATTGCTTTTGGGGGGGCACAGTTAAACCCACAGACCGCACACAGCGAGGCAAGCACACATCAGCTTCGCCCCCTCAGGACATCTGGAGCTTTGTGCAAAAACAAGAAACTTTCCCCAGGGAACAGGGAGTGGTGAGAACCCAGCCACCGCCCCTGGGGGAAGAGTTGTGAAACCTCAAGAATGTAGAGCCCCAAACTTCCTTAACTTGAGACAGCGAGAACTCTCGAATCAAAAGCACCCGGGGAGTAACGCCCCGAGCTAGTGGTGTCTTCGGTATCTCCTGTCAGGCTTGAACACGCTTAGAAACTCAGCTGCCGCTTAAACCCTGCCAGCACTGCGTGTGCCTGGGGCTTCCAGCTTCCTTGGGCTCCTCCCCAAAGCCAGCAGGCCAGAGTTCCAGGCTCTGTGCCCAGGTCACACACAGCCCAGGGGACTGGTCTCTGCCCTCTCGTCCCAGCAGGACAGCTGGGCCTGACCACGGCCTGGAGAGCGGCTCCTCCCCAGGAAAGGGCATTAGGACCTCGTGGGTTGGAGGTCCTTCCCTGGGGAGGGAATTAGTCCCAGCTCGAGGGGGTACTGGTAAGCTGGGGCAGCGGGAGGCCACACCACCAACCTCATGGCAGGTTTCCACTTGGTGCCTCTGCAGCCTTGGGAATGTGGGAAGGTCCTCCGCCTTGCGCTGGTCAGTCACCCCATCTGGAAAGTGGGCCAGTAGGAGGTTTAAACAACCCAGTGTCCTAGCCCGGGGCCTGATCTCAACTAATGATGCTGCGACTTCGGTTATTCTTGGCTCCATCATCCTCATTTGCATATTGGATGAGAGACCCTGGCCATCCCTTCCAGGTGCTTGGCACGACCTGCTTCCACCCCAGGGCAGCGGTGAGTGTCTGCTCCAGCCAATGGACACGGCCTCTCTCCCTGTGAAAAGGTAAACCGAGGCATAGTGAACATTTTAAGAGTTCATGTGAGCGAAAATCAACTAGAATGGGGCAATGCCAAACCAGCAGGAAGTGGAGTGCTTGCAGGCAGAGGCCGAAAAGATTTACTTAAAATGGAGAGGCGGACAGGACGTGACGGATGGCGGCAGCTGAAGCCTAGGTTGCCCTGGGACCTTCAGGCTGTCCTTCAGGTTAGACTTCAGAACCCTGATGCGTTTGCAGGCTTGGATCTGGGTTTGCTTCCATAGCTGCCACAGCCTTAGAGTCTTATCCGTCTAATGGCCTCTTTGTTGAATTAATTTAACACCTGCTGGGGGACAGCTGGTCTCCAAGATGGCTCTGGCCCTTCCACCTGATGAGGACCTCCCGGTTCCTCTAGGACAAGCCTCTGGCCCAGGCCGGCCTCTCGGGCTGTGACCCAGATGGCCGCACAGGACCCCCGCAGTGGCACCCCCAGGGTCCCAAGCTCCATGTGCCCCTGCCCAGCATGGAGGTCTGCACCCCCTACCCTCTTCACTTTGTCCAGTAGAAGTATTCACGTGCCCAGGAAAGGTCCCCGCACTGTCCTGGGAAGGAGACGGCAGCATCTCCATCCGGGAGTGCTCTGCCCCACCCTCCCTGCCCAAAGGGCAGGGTGGCCCCAGCGTCCTTGGATACTGCATACTGGATACAACCAAACAGTGAGCTCACCGTGCCCCAGGCACGTGCACGGAGGGCTGGATTCCCGCTGCCTCCAGCCCGTCTGCTCATCCTCTCGGGGAGCAGGCGGCTCTCTGCAGGGGCTCCGTCCCCTGACTTCATCTCTGAGCTCTCCTGCTGATCTTGCTGTGTTCCGATGCCTCTGTCAAATGCACGTCTCGGGGGGGGGGGGGGGTTGTGAGGTGCAGGTGCCCTGCAGTGAGGCTTGCCCGAGGCTGTGGGTGGTCCTGGCTCACGGGCTCATCTGTGTCCCTCGGGGGCCAGGCAGGTACTGTGCGACGGGCAGTTGTGAGGACCAGCACTGCTCCCCTGGGACTGCTGTGACAAAGCTCCACAATCCGGGGGCTTAGTCAGCAGAAACCTACTCTCACAATCTGGCAGCCGGAATCCAAAGTCAAGGCGTCAGCAGGGCCGTGCTCCCTCTGAGGGCTCCGGGCGGATCCTTCCTGCCTCTTCCAGATGCTGGGGGCTGCCAGCATCCTTGGCTGTGGCTTCCTCACTGCTTCTCTGCATCTGTGTGTCTCCCGTTTCCCACAGGGGCACCAGTCATTGGGTTAGTGCCGGCCCTATCCAGCCTGACAGCATCTCAACTTAATTATACCTGCGTGGATCCTATTTCCAAATAAGGTCATTCTTCACAAGTAGAATAAAAAAAGAGGGAGAGAGAGGATAAGGGGAGAAGAAAGCTGGGGAAAGGTAAAATAAAACGGAAGAGAAATGTCCATGAGTTTGAAGGCAGCAGTGACGGTGACAAGAGGTGAGGGCAGGAAGGAGGTTCTGGAGGTGAAGGGAGCTGACTCTTCACATGAAGCCCTTTCAGTGTGCTGGGCATTGTTTGAGAGCGTTACAGAACCGCTGGTCTAGCCTTCACAACAGCCCTGCCAGTGGTTATCATCATCTCCACTTTCTCTGCTGGCAAAGGGAGGCACAGAGAGGTTGCGTGACTTGCCCACGGTCACACAGCCAGTAGTGACAGACTTGGGACTCAAACCCAGGGAGTTATCCTCTTGACCCCTCAGCTTGGCATGGGGTGGCGATGGGAGGTTTGGTGAGTCCTTGAGCCCCCCACTCCCCTCACTTCCCTGTGGGAGGGACAGCGGAGCTGGGACTGCCTTGGGGCAGAGGCTGGGGCTGGCGAGGGGGCTACTCCACCACCACGTGGCCGTACCGGACATCTCAGAGGGGCAGCTTCATAGGGCTAAGGATTTATTTTCATTTTTCAAAACAAACATGGATGGTCTATGTAATAGGATGACAATATTTTGCAGCCTTTGAAGATAGAAGTCTCAGAAGACGTTTTGAACTTCGAGGAGGCACCCCTGGGCCAAAGGTGCCCAGGATGCGTCTAGGATGTTCCCAGCGTTAGGGGCGTGTGGGCCGGTGGAGAAATTTGAGGAATGACTCGGGTTAACCCTCTTCATTTTAGAGCTGCAGGAACTCGCCTGGGGAAGTCAAGGGACTTTTCCAAGACATCTTTGTGAGTAATTGGTGGTTGATTTGTTTTTCTTTTTCTTCAAACATTCAGCTATTCTGTGCAGTCTCCTGAGGGCTTGGCCGGCGTCAGACCAGCTAACAATCAGATGCCAGGCCGGTGACTGGGCGGCCGGCCGGTGTGTGACCAAGCTGGGCGTGACCGCTCGGGAGACCACACCCCTTCTCCATCAGCCCCCGGCCTGGACACTCACTTGGGAAAGCCGTCTTCACCTGCTTGGCACAAGCGTCGGCAGGACTGTGGGTGGAGCTGGGGGAAGGTAGCCTGGCCCTTTCATACTCCAGATGCCCTCTTGTCCAGCACCGGGGTGGCCTCTGTGTTAGCCAGGAGGGGTTTTGTAATGTCTTTCCACTGTGAAAGGGGCAGAACAGGCCCCCAGAACTGCCCCGTTGATGTAAGGATCACTTTCCGCTGAAGGCACTCGCCGGCAGCAGGTGCAGGAAGGGCGCTCTGAGTCTCCCTCTCCTCCTCAAAGTGGGAGGTAGAGGTCCCCTGTGAGGGCGGCCCTCCCAGCACCAGGAGGACGGGGGGCTCTGCACAGGCCTCGTTCGAACGGCGCTCACGCTCCTCCCCACCACCGTGTATTTAGTTACTTTCCGGTATAAACGCATGTAGGTGTTGCTGCTTCTCGGGGCCTTCGTTTCCTTGTGAGGGTCCTGTGCCTGGTGAAAACTACATTGAATAAAAGTGTATGTGCTTCTCCTGTCAGTTCATCTTATTTCATTCGCAGGCCAGCCAGAGACCTGAGAGGGAGAAACAGGGTTCGCCCCCTACACCTGCATGGCCCCGGGCACTGATCGGGTGGACGGACACTGGCCGGGGTGCAGGAGCAGAGCCCCAGGGCCCCCAGAGGCCAGGGCTTACTTGCCTCCAGGGGGAGCACTTGGAGGGTCTTGGTGCAGGGGCCACCTAGGGACAGGTCCTGGAGTATTTCAGGGACAAGAGGCCCAGCCCTGCTGGCTGTCCTGCTGTCCACTGTCTCCATCCTCAGCTCCATTTGTCTGTGAACGTCTGCCCCTGGAGCAGCTCTCTGTGGTCCTAGCGCCCCTTCCACAGACCCTGGGGGACTTACCATCTCTAAAGAGCGGGACCAGCGCCAGTGCTCTGCAGGTATTGATAGACACGTGCTGAGTTGGGGAAGAGCGTTTCTGCTAGTGGCACATACACTCTGCAGGCCCAGGGCAGGTGTGGCTCTGTATGCATCAGCTATGGCTGCCTAACAAGTCAGCCCGGGGCACAGCGGCTCAGAACACCTGTCATCTCACAGGTTCCCCGGGGGAGGGGGGGGTCCAGGCATAGTGTGGGCAACCCCTCTTCTTTGGAGCCTCCCCCAAGCTTGCAGTCCGGGTGCCCATTTGGGGCCCCAGCCATCTGAAGTTCCACTAGGGTGGATCTGCCTGGGCACTCTCTCAGCACTTGTGGGCAGGACCTGGCTCCTCTCGGGCTGGCTGTCAGCCTCAGGGCTTCACTGGCTGTTGGACAGAAGCTGCCCTATTCCTTGCCACGTGGACCAGGGCCTCCCTGATGCCGCTGCAGCGTCATTGGAGGGGGCAAGGTGGGAGCACAGTAGGCAAAGAGTCCCACAGGACGGGAGTCAGTCTTAAAACGTTCCATCATGCTTGCTACTTTCTGTCCCTTAGAAGCAAGTCACTAGGTCCAGCCCCCACGACAGGGGAGGGGATCACACAGGAGGTGAATGCCAAGAGGCACGATCGTTGTTGGGGGCCGTCTTGGCGCCTGCACAGTGTAGCCCAGCCCATCAGGGTGGGCTGGCCGGAAGCAGCAGCACTGACGGACACTCACCAACTGCTAATTTTGTGTCAGCCTTTGCTCAGGGCTGTATGTTAATTACCTCCAACTTCAGGATGTCCCGCCCTACAACGTGGAGACTTGGAGAAGGTGAGTGACTTTCCCCTTTGAGGGACAAAGCTTGGTGCTGACCCAGACCCTCTGGCTGCACAGGCTCAGTCTTCTGGCTGCTCAGTCTTACTCATCCTTTCTCAGAGTTGAGTGGTTTACTCTAAGCAGGCTTCCTGCAGGAGGAGGAAGCAGTGGGCACAATATGACGGAGGCCAAGGACAGTGGCCTGCTGACTTTAATGAAGAATGCTCTTGTTGGGGAAATGCCGAGCACCGAGGTTAAGTTGTCCTGACCTCGGTCGCAGGTTTTTGGTGCTGAGGAGGGGGGCAGAGGTATGTCCTCGGGCTGCTGGTTCCATTTGAACATTCTGGAAAACTGCCAGGGTTGACTCTTGGCAAAGTGACAGCCTGGGTGTGCAGGTGACCGAACACTGAAGAACAAGCCAGCTGCTGTGACAACCCTCCAGCGGTCCCCTCAGTGTGGGGCGTCTCTGGGGCTGTGACATTCACCTCTCCCTGGGCTCTTTTGCACACAGGCAGGATGAGTCACAAATGCAAGACAAACAGCTGCACAGAGACAGGGACAAAGGCCTTGGCATCTGCGTGGCCCGTCCTGCAGGGGCCTGACCCCTTTTTTGCCAGAACCTCGTCTCTTCCAGGAACTGACACCACTGTGAAGGCAGTGCCTGCCCACAAGCCCAGATCGGTGCATCTTTTTTCCGTCTGCGGGCCTGTCTTTCTGTCTGGGGGTCTGCACATTGCAGGTGAATGATGACCCTGTTAGAAGTCAGATTCTTCTCTGTTTTTCTTGCTCTGGTTCAATAAGCAGGAGCAAAGGGATCACGCTTGGTGCCAAAAAGCCCTGAAGGAGGTCGTGTTGATGGGAATTGTTAACTGAAATAAAACTCACAGCCTGGAAGTTGAGAATTATGTTTTATTCGAGGACTGAGGACTTAAACCAGGAAGACAGGCTCTCAGAACGCTCGGAGGGACTGCTCCAAAGAGATTAGGGAGGAGCCAGGATATATAGGGGCTTTTTGCAACAAATACCACCTAGTTGAAACATCAAAAGATTACTGTTAATTAAGAAAAACCAGACATCTCAAGTTAAGGAATTTAGGGCTTTCCTATGTATGAGAAGATGCAAGAGTCTGGGCCACTGAAATCACTCCTTTGATCTGCACCTCAGCTCTCTAGGGCCAGCGTCCTGCTTTTCTCCATCCTGAGTCCCCTCTGGTTGCACAGTCAGGAGTGGCTACAGTGGCTGATGGCTTGACGGCCACAACATCCTTTGTTTACTGAGATGGCGGGCAGCATTCTTCACCCACAAGCCTAGAACTGTGAGTTTGGGAAAGTGCCTGACATTTCCTCTGCGTGAACCTTTGGGTGGCTTTTCTCTCTCTCTTTCTTTTCTTTTTCTTTTTCTTTTTCTTTTTCTTTTTCTTTTTCTTGTTCCTTTTCTTTTCTTTTCTTTTCTTTTCTTTTCTTTTCTTTCTTTCTTTCTTTCTTTCTTTCTTTCTTTCTTTCTTTCTTTCTTTCTTTCTTTCTTTCTTTCTTTCTCTCTTTCTCTCTCTCTTTCTCTCTCTCTTTCAATCTCTCTCTCTTTCTTTCTTTCCTTTTTTTTTTTGTCTGCCAATTTACCATGGGAGGACAGCAGCCAAACTAACTTTCCCAAGGGCATACCTTAAAGTTTCCAAGACACCTGAGTCTCAGGGAAAGCAAAGGCTTATCTAGGATTATTTACCTGGTGATAGAAACGGCTCTTTGAAAAGTCTTTCTACCACCGCGTCAACAGTAACTCTTAGTTAAAATGTAAATTATTAACACATTCTTATAGAAAAAGACACAGAAGGCCCATTAATGGTATACCCTAGTTACCTCCACAATATTATTTTCCGGTTGCTTAATATACTTACAAAGCAGAAAAGCTACAAATGTCAGGGGGCCCGGCCAGCAGAGATCACATTTGCATGGCAGCTTTGCAGATTAGACAGTAAATGGAGCGGCTCATATTTCAAAGAGCTTTCTTAACACCTATTGTCCTCTTGCCCAAGGAATCTTGCAGGTTTAGGAAGAAAGATTCTTTTAGAGAACTGGAAAATTTTGTGCCAGCCAGACCCCTTCCCAAAGCCACACTAGAAGTCCCTTTTCTGCCCCTTGGTGACTTTGTAGCACTCGTTTTTCTTTAAGGCAGGTTGTCACCTCCCCAGTCCGTGTGCTAATAATCAACCAGAGTTAAGTGTCACAGGAGTGGAACCGAATAGTCCAAGGACGTCATTGCCTCTCTCCGGTTGCTAAGCAACACCTCCTTCGCGGAGGTGGACAAAACAGGTTGGGGGAGATACCAGAAAACAAGCCTTCTTATTCCAGGTCGGCCCCACTGCCCCCTGGAAGGGGACAAGACGAGGGAGCCTCTCTCGGGGCCACCTACTCAAGAGGCATCCTTGTCCTGCCTTCTCCAGAGTCCTCGATACAGTGGAAAGGGACCGCGAAGCCCCTGGGTGCGGCTGATGTGCGCTACCAAGCCTAATGCCCGGAGGAATTCTGCCGCGCCCGCTGTCTCATCCTCCGCCCCGACCCGGGGACGCTCTCCGAGTGTGGGCGGCTCCGTGCTCCATCCGTTTCCCGGGTTCCAGCTGAGAAACATCGCTCAGCCATGGGGAGGCTCGGGACCCCCAGATTCACTGGCCACAGGTGTCAGGCCCTTGCAGCGCCGCCAGCCAGGTGGGATGCTGCCGCAGCCTGTGCAGGAGGAGACGTTTACATTCAGTCCCCTGCGCCGTCTAGACTCCGCGGGGCAGAAGGTGGTGCGGGAGATGGACGATGTGATCAGTTTTCCTGGGGCCGGACACAGCAGACTCTGGACTCCATCCCGGCCCTGCTGTGTAGACACTGAGTGCAGCCCTGGGCGGGAGCCTTTCCCGCTGTGTTCTCTTGCTTAAAAGGTGGACATTTTCTCCTAGGAACCAGCCCAGCAGGAATGTTTGCACAAGGACACATGTAAAGGGTGTTTACCGTCGCATTGCTTGTAATAGTGTTGACTGAAAAAAAAAAAAAGGCACAGCATAAAAGTTGAGAGTTATGCTTTATTTGGCGGACATTTGTGAGGACTTGAGCCCAGACAATGCTCTTAGGTCGCTCTGACGGCCGGCTCCGAAGAGGCAGAGGAGGAGCCAGGATATACAGGCGTTTTGCCACAAAAACCAGGTAGTCAGAACATCAAGAAATTAGTGTCAATTAAAGAAAACCAGGCATCTCAAGTTAAGGAGTTTAGGGCTTTTCTGTGTGTGGGAAGATGCAAAAGTCTGGGCTCACTGAGACCACTCCTTCGATGTGCACCTGGCTGTCTGGGGCCAGTGGCCCGTTCTCTCCCATCCTGAGCCCCTCAGGGGACGCCACTGGGGGCGGCTGCAGAGGCCGGGCTGCCTGCCTGTCTCCAGCCTGAGTCCCCTCCTGCTCACCACTGGGGACGGCAGTAGTGGCTGATGACTTGATGGCCACAGCGCCCTTTGTTTACTGATGTGGCTGCAATATTTTTCATTCACAATAGCAACAACAGCAAAAAGGAGCCTAGATGAAGACTGTTAACAGCGGAAAGGTGCCATTGCACCATGTCTGTGCGAGGAGCTGCTGCTTGGGCGTTAAGAAGGGCGGGGTAGCTCTATTCCTGTGGACGAGGGAAGAAGGCCTTGATGTGTTACTTGTTCAAACGAGGCTCCAATAAAGCACACTGCTGATGCTTCTCTGAAGCCCCTTCTGATTTACAGTAATTCTTACAGCGTCTACTTGTTAAAGAAATCCAGGGATTTGTCCGGGAGATTTTTCGGCATTTTGGATCAGGTTGTTTGAGTCTTAAGATGTTCTTTAAAAAAATTCCTCCATCTCCTGTATTTCCTGTAAAACGGGAGAAGATCTACGAACGGGCTGAAATGCAGGTTCAGCTCCTTTGGCGAGGATGCTTCCCAGGAGCTTTGTTCTTCCAAGAGCGCCTGTCACATGGAGAGGCCAGTGGTGTCTGGGTGCCTTGGTTTGGGGGATGGCTGTTGAGGTCGACCCCTGGGGCAACTGCTGTCAACCTTCTCAGTTTCAGCAGCCACTGAAAATCTGGGTTTAGATCCATTATGTCACTGGGCTTTGCAAGATGCAACTGTCGCCCATTTCCTCTACATTTAGAAGCTGGAGTTCTATAAAGAAGCATTTTGGGGGAGGGTGTAGCTCAGTGGTAAAATGCATGGCTAGCATGCACGAGGTCCTGGGTTCAACCCCTAGTACCTCCGTTAAATTAAAAAAATACATACACCTAATTACCTACCCCCCAAATTTTTTTAATTAAAAAAATACTAATTAATATGTACATAAAATAGATAAACAACAAGTTCATACATTATAGCACAGGGAAATATATTCAATATCTTGTAGTAACTTATGGTGAAAAAGAATATGAAAACAAATGTATGTATGTTCACGTATGACTGAAGCATTATGCTGTACACCAGAAATTGCCACAACATTGTAAACTGACTATACTTCAATACAAATGTGTATGTATTAAAGATAAGAAAAAAAGAAGCACTTTCCTTCAATGCCTATTTGTTTACACTAAAATGCTCTTTTTATAGGAAAGACCAGATACCTGATTTATTCTGTCCTTTTTATTAGTTTTCAGAATAACCGTCTTAGTAACTTCTGTAGTACCCCGTTTGGAGGATGGAATGACCCCTTTGGTGGGCGCCAGTGGAAGCCCCTGCAGGCTGACTCTTGTGTCCTTTTGACACCGTCTCAGCAGTCTTTGATAGCTTCCTTGCTTCGGAGCTCAAGATGGCTCAGACTCATTGTGCTTATCTCTTGCCCCAGAAGCCTGCCATCCCTCCAGGGATCATCTGGCCCTTTTCAGTGGGAAATGAGATTTAGCAACCACAGCTGGGGTCCTGGGACACTCACTGCTAACGGGCTGTCATTGCTTCAAGGTCCTTTGCTGCAGACGGAGGTGCTGAGATATTAGGTTTATTAGGGAGCTCTCTTGGGATCAACATCTGTGGAGCGGAAGGGAGCAGGATTGAACTCAGGCAGAGCTGGGCTGTGATGAATTCAGTGACCTCAGAGAGAGATCTCAAGCTGGGAGTGTCTGTTAGAGCTGCCCTGAGTTGGGGCCCCAGACCAGGCCTTTATTGCCCTGGATCAGTGATTACATGTGAGTCCCCTGGGAAGGGGGCCTGACCTTGGTGAAGACAGCTGTCTCAGAGGCAATTCCTGGAAAGGGATGACAGCTGACATCAAACACCTGCCTTCTAATTTTTCTAATTCTGTCTTCAGCTGTGTCTAATATTCTGTTTGACGTATCCACTGAGTTTTTAATTTCCAATACTTGGCTTTTTTATTTGTAGAAGTTTTATTTGTTTCTCCTGAAGTCTGTTTCTTTCTTTTATTTTAATAGACTTTCACTTTGTTCTCATAATGCTCTTTTATTTCTTTAAATAAAAATAAATAAATAAAAATAGATTTTTTCCTCTTACAGTCACTGTGCCGTGCATCACATCCCCAGGACATATTTATTTTATAACTGGATATTTGTACCTTTTGATTCCCTTTGCCTATCCCCTCCCCCTACCTCTGACAACCACCAGTCTGTTCACTGTATCTATGCATTTGTTTTCTTCTTAGACTGTATGTATAAGTGAGATTATACAGTATTTGTCTTTCTGTCTGACTTATTTCACTACTCATAGTTATTTTAAAATTCCAACCTGACAGCTCCAACCTCTGGGTCACTTGGAGTCTAGTTGTGTTGATTGCTTTGTCTCTTGACAGTGGATTTATTACCACCCGCCCCCCCCCCTCGCTTTTTTGTATGTTTTCCTTGTTGAATCTCAGATATTATGTGTTCATTTCAATGGACATAAAGTGTTTCCTTCTGGGAATGGCCGTGTCTTTTCTGTAAGGCATCAATGTGTTGGAGGGAGGTTTGAATCAACCTGCTCAGGTGTTGGCCTCAGTTTGGGACTTTCAGGGTACCAGCAACTTCAGATTCCAGTGGGGATGCCAGTGTCTTGTGCTTAGGACAAGGGCTGGGGGACACAATGTTTTGCTCTGCCCTATGTTTTCAGCTGGCCCTGCTTGCCTGGCACACAGAAGGGACCTCTACACGTATCTGCCTTTCCCCAGTGGAGACTGACACAGTTCAGGCAGCTGCGCTGGCCGGGCTGGAGTTAGGAGCCAGGAGGGCTCTCTGGTCCTGGTCCAGGGCCAGCCTTGGCAGGCCCTGTGTGCTCGGGGCTTGGAGGGTGAGGCTTTCTCAGACTTCCTGCCTCTTCTCCTGGGACATCCAGCCTCCCCTTTGTAAGTGTGGTGGGTTTGTGTGGGTGTTTCTGGCCCTCCCTGTGTAGTCATCCTTTAGGGACCAGGTGGGACCCAGGCCTGTTTCCCGTCCGCCACTCAGAGGGAGGGAAGTCCTCCCCCACCCACGGCATGAGCCTCGAGGGGTGGACATGGGGGCACACCTTCCTGACCCTCCACTCACCAAGGCCCCCCACCCCAGCTGGGCCGCCAGGAGGAGGCTCTGCAAGGGGCCGCTGCGCTGTGCTTTGTTCATACCTCCAAGGAGAAACTTCAAAGTATGTGATGATAGAAAGTGAGGATGATCATACTAAGTGAAGTAAGTCAGACAGAGAAAGACAAATGTCATATGATGTCCCTTATATGTGGAATCTAAAAAAAAGGTACAAATTTATTTATAAACCAGACATAAATTCATAGACAAAGAAAAAAACTGTGGTTACTAGAGGGGAAAAGGAGGGGCAGGGATAGATCAGAAGTTTGGGATTAATAGATATACATTACCATATATAAAATAGATAAACAACAAGGACCTACTGTGCAGCACAAGGAGCTCTATTCAATTTCTTGTAGTAAGTTGTAATGGAAAAGAAACAGGAAAAAAAAGTATGTGTATGTATCACTGAATCGCTTTGCTGTTTATCTGAAATTAACATTGTAAATTGATAATACTTCAATAAGAATTAAAAAAAATGGAGGGACACACTGCATTGAGAAAGCATGATTTATTTGTCACACATGGGGTGTGGCTTCCTGCCGGAGACAGAGAGGGACCCTGGGAACCAGGGCTTCCAGAGGGGATGCGCAGATTCATAGAAAGATCCAGATCATCCTGCCACGTTCTCGCCCCAGAGTTCAGAGGGTTGGTTCATCATGCGTTTTTCATCTGCCACGTGCAGAACCTGGAGGCCCATGGAGGACTCGTTCTGGGAGGGGCACAGGTATGAACTCATCTGCACAGGGGGCAGCTGGGAGGAGGCTCACGGTCAAAGGCACGAGGGGGTGCTACAGGAGGTGGGTCTGCAGACCAGGGTGGGGCAGGGGGGCTGGTAGCACCCGGAGGACTGGCAGGAGGGGGCCACATACACGACCTGTTTGTAGCTCACGGGCACACGCACAAAGGACTGGCAGGAGGGGGCCACACCCACGGTGGGCTTGCAGCTCACGGGCAGGCACACGGGCCTGCAGCTCACGGGCACGCACACAGCTGGCTTACAGGTCAGGGGCACATAGCAGGACGCCTGGCAGGGCCTGGCCGTGCAGCAGGACGCCTGGCCGGAGCTGGGCACGTAGCAGGCAGCCGGGCAGCCGGAGGAGCAGCTGGTGTGGCACATGGTGGCTTAGGGCTGGGCTGGCGTCGGATGGAGGGCGGCGATGTCTGCAGCCTCCCTGCCCGGGCGGCCTTTATACCCGGGCCGTGGGCGTCCCAGCAGCACAGAAGCTCACCTGCTGACTTCCTCGAGGTTGTTGCCAACATCTTATTATCCTGGGACGCGCTTTCCTGTATTGTTCTTCACCACAAGTTAGTTTGGCTTTGAGGCCAATTCCTCCTCCTGTAAACAGGATGTTCTGGTCTGAATTTACGTGGGGTGTGTGTTGTTCCTCCGGCCATCACTGTGCGCAGCACACCCTTGCACGGACTCAGAGACGTAACCTCTTACTCCTTTAGGTCTCGTGATGTCAGCGAAGACTTTGAGGCAATACTGTATTTTGAGGGTTTTTTGCAGAGGACAACGCCGAAGCGGGAGCCTGTGGGACAGCGCTGGCCTGCTGCCTGTGTGGGAGCGGAGCTCCGTGGGCACAGCCCGCCTGCGTGCTTAGCATCCGGGGCCGCTCCCCCGGCCACGCTGAGCTGTGCTGAGGGAGGCCGCGTGACCGCAGAGCCTGAGAGTCTCGCTCTCTGCCCTTTACAGAAAGTTTGCCGGCTCCTGCTTCATAGTAATCAGTATAAGAGCTGATTCGTTCATGCAACAAATTACACTACGTGCTGGCGAGGGAGATGCCCCCGCCGCCTGAGCCTTCCAGGGCAGTGAGCAAATGAGTGCATGAAACATTCATGCATGAGATGATTCCAGAGGGGCTGAGTCCCGGAAAGGACGGCAGGCTCAGCAGATGGAGAGAAGTGGGGAGCTGGTGGGTGGTGTGGGGGCCTCAGCGGGGAGGCGGCGCTGAGCTGGCTCTGCGTCCAGAGAAGGGGTCGGGGCGGCGCTCCAGGCAGAGGCAGCCAGGGGGCTGTGAGGACACGGCTGCAGAAACGGGCAGTTCCAGGGGCAGCGGGGAATCCCACAGCTCGGGCTGACAGGGTGCGGGGGCCGGTGGAGGATTCCGACCGTGGGAACCGAGGAGCAGGCGTCACCACCCTGGGCTGATAGAGGGAAGGCTCGGTGGACCTGAGGACACGTCAGTGGAAATCATCCAACCTGAAGAAGGGGGACAAGGAGCTAAGAAAGACGGGGAGGCCTGTGAGACAACATCAGAGAGGCTAACGTGCGAGTGATTTCTGCCCGGGGAGGAGAGGAGAATGACACTGAAGTATAACAGAACTGGGAAGAAACAGCAGACAAAATTCCCAAATTTGACTTTTTAAAAAAAAATTCCAATCGACAGATGCAAGAATCTCAGAGCACACGCCCAGGGCCCCAGCGCACGCGGCACAATGTGAGGACTGGGGACCCAGGGGGCTGACACCTTCAAGTGCCTGCTTCTCCGTCTCAGCGCTGAGACCGTGCACCCGTCATGGGCTCCTTCTGAATCGCCCTGAGGGACCGCCTGTGCACACGGGGCTCCCGCCGCCCCCGGGCGGTGGCAGGACTGGTCATCAATCAGTTACGAGGGGGTCCACGTGAAACACTTAACTCAGCCCCGGCTCGAAGCTGGAACCCCGTCGCTGTGATCATGGCAGTAGTGTGGCTGCAGCTCCCAGTGAGGAGCCCAGCCCTGTGGAAGAACCTTCTGGATCACTGAGTTTCCAAATCAAAGTGGGGGACACTGTGCTTGTGCGGACAGACACAGGGTCTTTACAACTGGGGAGGACCCTGAGAATATGATGTGAGACTTCTGTCCCCACATGATGGCCCTTCCCTATCCAACCCAGGCTCCAATTACAGAAGTCACAGGACCACTGTGTCACTGGGTGCCTCCCGCTGAGAAGGAGCTTCCTGAACTGGGTCACTTCCACCGGGAACTCCAGGAAGAGACTGTGGAGAAGGACGAGGAGGAAAAACAGCAGGCGGCCAGGAGGAGGGCACTCACATGCCTTGTGGCCAGGATGCCATGGCCTGGGCGTAAAGGTCACCCAGGGGAGGAGCCTCCAGACCAGCCCTGTACTCAGTCCTGACCCCACCTCAGCGCCTCACCAGGTGCCACACTAGCTGCTCTGCGGGCTGCCGGCCGGCCTGCCGTGCGCCCAGCCCCTGCCGGGAGACTTGCTATGTGTCACTGAGCAGCAGGCCTGTCGTGTGTGTGCCTGTGAGCTGCAAGCTGACCACACACCTGCCCGTGAGCTGCAAGCCCCTGTGTGTGTGGCCCCCTCCCGCCAGTCCTCCGGGTGCTGCCCGCCCTCCTGCCCCGCCCTGGTCTGCAGACCCATCCCCTGTGGTGTCCCTTCCTGCTGCTGAGCCCAGGCCCTGCCGGGACCCCTGCCCGTGTGTGGGTCAGAAGCAGCCAACTCTGAACTCCCAGGGGGCGGCCCAGACATCGTCCTCTCCACACCTTCCGTGCCCAACGAGACTGCGTCGCAGCGAGGCTGCTCGATCCCAGCCGGCCAGGCCGAGGGCCTCGTCCCCGGCGGGGTCACCTGCCCGGCGCCCACGCCGGCTGGGACGGCGTCCAGGCTCGGCAGCCTCCTGCACCGAAGGTCTAGTAAACGTCAGAGCGCAATGCTCGCGGAGCAGTGTCTCTCCCCCCCCGTCATTCCCTAAACTGCTTCCTCCAGGGGTGGTTCCCCCGGATTCTAGAAAATTCCTTTTACAGAGCAGGTCAGGTCACCAGATGGCCATGTGGGTGACCAAGCTCGTGCTGAAGGTGAACTCCCAGCGCTCAGGCGAGGGACCCAACTCTGTACCCTGACCTTACAAGACCAGTCCTCACCCTGCTCTGGGTGGACCGAGGGCATTAAGGTCCTGAACTTACCCCTTTTGTGTAAAATGTCCTTCTGTGCAGCATTGATAGGTGGCGCTCACACCACTAAATTAAACCAGGATGCTCTGCAGACACGCAGGGCTCCTCCCCCTCCCCGTGGGTGGGAAAGAGCCTGGCGGGGCGGGGAGGACTTCTGTGGTTCCCCAGGGATGCCATGTCCTGCCCTCAAGACCTGCGATACGTCCCCTTACACGGCAAAGCGACTTTGCGGACGGGAGTAAATTGAGGGCCTTGCGATGGGAGATGCTCTGGGTCCTCCAGGTGGGACTGATGGGGGGCGAGGAGACGGCCACAGAAGGGGAGGCCCCAGGAGGGGGAAGCAAGACTCGAGGCCACAAGCCGAGGATGCAGTGCCTCTAGAAGCTGAAAGGACGGGGGTCACACTCTGCCCTGGAGCCTCCGGGGGAGCCCGCCCTCTCACACCCCAACTGTGGCCAGGAGACTCCCTTCCCATTCTGCCTCCACGGCTGGGGGACAACACTTTTGAGCTGCTTCAGCCACGTTCGTGGTCACTTTTACGGCAGCCACAGGACGGCCCGCTTCTCGGTGGCACAGCCCCCCACTTCCACACTCCGTCTGTGATCCTTCAACTGTGTGGTGACCTTCAGGGTTGTGGGTGGAAGTGGGGACACAAAGGGCAGGAAGGAGAGCCACGCGGGGGCTGCGGAGCCGGCTCCCCGGCCCTGCTGCCGGTCTCGGAGCCCATTCTCCCCCTCGGGGCTCTTCCTGCCCTGTGCCCCCAGCCGGGGGAAGAGCCCCTCCAGCCGGACCTTCCCTCCTCGGTCACTCGGAGGCTGATGGTCTTCCTGCCCAGGTCTGTCCTGCTCCAGGCTCTCTCCCCTGGCCTGAGTCCACCCTGCCCTCTCTCCCGCGAGTCCACACCGGGGCCACGGGGACTCTCGGGCGGCATCCCCCTTGGCCCACACCTGTGCCCCCTCCCCGAGCATCCAGCACAGATTCTGGGCATCACGGCCCGGGGCAGTGGTGGTCCTCCCTGCAGGGGACTCTGCCGCCCTCGTGGTGACCCCCTGGGAGCCCCCTCCCTTGCCTGCAGAGGATGTAAAGGCCCCAGTCCTCCCTCCTCAGGGACAGCTTTCTCCAAGGACATGCTCTCCAGAGCTCAGCACCCCAGGGCCTGGGTCCCTGACCTGCAAGCACCCTCTTCTTGGCCTCTCCACCCTCTGCAAGGGCCAGAGTTGGGGACGGGCTGCAGCATCCTCTTTGGGCTATCATGCAAAGCACCCAGACTGGGCGGCTTCAACCGCACAAATGCATGGTCTCACAGTCTGGAGGCCAAGGTGTGGGAGGCTGGTCCCTTCCAAGGGTGGCAGGGAATCCGCTCCATCCCCTCTCCTGGTTCCCCATGTTTGCAGGCATCTCTGGTGTCCTTGGCTCTAGGCACCACCCTGATCCCCGCCTGCATCTTCTCCCGTCTTCCCTCTGTGCATGGCTCTGTGTCTGCAGCTTCCTTTTTTATAATGAGGACACGGTCATGTGACCTCTGGATTGGGTCCCACCTTCCAGGCCTCATTTTAACTTGATCAGATTTGCAAAGATGCCATTTCCAAGTAAGGTCATGTTCAGAGGTATTGGGATTAGGGCTCCAGCATGTCTTGTTCAGGGAACACGGTTCAGCCCATCACAGGGGCCGCTCGAAGCTGCAAGACTGGTCTGGCCCCTCCTTTGCACACCACATGGCTGTGCCATGGCTTCCTTTGTTCCGAGGAGAGTCCAGTTTGAGGCAGGCCACACTCCCATCCGGAACCACAGCGATCGCAGGAACACTGCGTGTGGGATGCCTGCGCTATTCCGGGAAGGGGAAATCTGGCCCAGAAACCGGGGGGGGGGGGCTGCCCTAGGAAGTGCCAGCTCAGCCCCCGTGGTGTGAACACAGGCCCCTCCAGAGCGTGGGCGCTGGGCCACCCTGGGCACAGGGCCGGGGGCGGGGGCGGAGATGCCGGGAGGAGGCATCAGCCTCGGCAGAAGGAGGCACTGCCATGCCAGGGTGCCTGCGGGAGCTGTTTGGGAACTGAGAAATAGTCTAGGAGGTGCACCATGGGGAGGCCGCCCTGAGCGAAGCCACATATCTAGAAAGATGTCATTGTGATGTCACGTGATCCCCAGGATGCGACGTGCAGAGGGAATCCTTACAGCACCCACTATGCCCGGCACTTTCTCATCCTTCATTCAATTCAAATCAAACCTCCTCTCCAGCCCTGTTTTTTTTTGTCTCCTGTATCCAAGCCAAGCCATTTGATGTCATGTCCTGGCCTTGCCCACGCCCTCCCGGACACTCCCAGGAGCTGCCTGCGCTGTCCACCAGATGGGAGGAAGGCTTCACGGTTTACTCTTGTTTCATGTGGTACCTTGGTGGGCGGCATCTGTGAGTGGCCATTGTCTACATCTCAGTCACGTGGATGACAAAGGTGTCACAGTGACCCTGATCTGGAGGGTCTCACCATTTAGAATTGTCCTTGTGTTACAAACATGTGCTAAATAAACTCTCCAAAGTAAAGACACCGTCATCTCGACTGATTCTTTCCTTTCATTTATCTCATTTTATTAATGATGGCAGTTGACCTTTGACACATGGAATATAAGAACCCAACCGTGCAGAAGAGGGCTCCCAGGGCCGGCAGTCCCCCCACGGCTGGGGGGTTTGAGGGTGGCATGTTCAGGTCCCCTCTAGGCAGCAGCTGTGTGTCCACCAACGAGAGAGGGGAGGTCCTGGTGCCAGCAGAGGGGCTCCGGGGCTCCTGAGAGAGGACAGCTGGGCTCAGGGTCAAAGCCAGAAGCTGGAGAGAGGCCGGCAGTACAGCCAGTCAGCAGCTGGACTTCTAGGCTGAGTCGGAGACACAGCAGGCCGAGCGGGAGCACCTGGGGTGGCAGAGCAGGGACACGCAGGAGGCCGGGCGGCAGCAGCTGGGCTGGCAGGAGGGGGCGGGGGCACAGCAGGCGGGTCTGCACACAGGGCGGCAGAGCAGGGACACACAGGAGGAGGGTCTGCAGCAGGACGAGGGGCAGGGGGTGGGCTCACAGCACACGGGCCTGCAGCACACGGGCCTGCAGGAGACAGGTGTGCAGCACACGGGCCTGCAGCACACAGGCCTGCAGCAGAGGGCCGCACAGCAGTCCTGCTGGCAGGGGGAGGAGGTGCAGCAGGAGGGCTGGCAGCTAGACTGCGGGCAGCACAAGGCTGTGCAGGAGCTGGTGCAGCCTGATTGGCAGGTGCTGGGCTCACAGGTCAGCTGGCAGCAGGGGCTGGGCTCACAGCTCACTGGGGCGCAGAGGAGGGTCAGGCAGCGGGGCTCGCAGCAGCGGGGCTCACAGCAGCTCTCTGGGCAGTCGTCCACCTGCCAGGAGGAGCCGGTGCAGGAGTCACAGGAACCGGGCAGGCAGACCCGGCTGCCGTAGCTCAGGTCGCTGGAGCAGGTGGACAGGGCGGAAGCGGCCATGGTTGGGGTGTGAGGCTGGAGGAGGGTGTGAGTGTGAGTGTGTGAGTGTGTGTGTGAGTGTGAGGTGCTGGGGCTGTCAGCTTTTATACCCCTCCCGGGTGTGCGCGTTGCCCCAGCGGGAGGAGGCTCCCACGCCCTCCCTTCCGTGTTGATGTTTGGAGCTGGGCGCACGGGACCCTGTTTAGTGCTGGTGTGTTTTCTACAATTAGGTTTTACTCACTCAACACGTGAGTATTTTGCAAGAATCTGTTTTCCCATCTGTTCTTTGGCTCCAGAAAACTTGTAGAGAACATATGAGGCAAGTTTCTGCCAAGTGTCATGTTCATGGAGGGGCTGGGCGTGAGACACGCTCCCGGCCACTAGCAGCCCCTCCCCAACACCGCCTGCGCCTGTGTGACACCCTGACGGGGAGAGGTGCCCAGAGCTGTGGCAGCCAAACTACAAAGCACCTAAGAAGAAAGTTAAGAAGATAAGTTGGGAACAAAATAGTAAACCTGACCAATGGACACACACCTCGTATGTCCACTGGGACCCGAGAGAGCTGTGGGCAAGAAACTCAGGGCTGTAGAGTCTCCACTTCCCCTGGGTCAATCCAGCACTGATGTGATTTCAGTCAGAACCCAAAAGGAATCTTTTTGATGTGCAAATTGGAGATATTGAACTGCCAGAAAATATCGCAATATAAAATCAAAGAGTCTTTAAAACAGGGCGAGATACAAAAGCATCAAATACATCCTCAGTTCAGATCCCCAATTAGCATATAAAAAGCTACTCGATTTCATTAAAAATTAAAGCTTCTCAGATTAAAACATAAATGTTCCACCTGTAACACCAAGCAAGGTTTTCAGCGCCGGTAACGCCCTGTGCTGCTGTGAGTGGGGGTCTTGCTCTTAGAAATCGTTAGCAGGCGTGTGTGTGTGTGATAATGTACAATATTAAAGTTACCGTTTTAACCATTTGAAAGTGTTCAGTGCAGTGGCATTTGGTACAGTCATCCTTTTATGTGTTGTTGGCTGTATGTCTTCTTTGGAGAAATGTCTATCGAAGTGCTTTGTCCATTTTAAATTGGGCTGTTTGTCTTTTTCTTGATGAATTACAGGAATTCTTTATGTATTCTGGATACAAGGCCCTTATCAGAATTATGATTTGCAAATATTTCCCCTCTTTCTGTGGCTTTCTATTTTACTCTCTTGATACTGTCCTTTGATATATAGAATTTTTTAGTTTTAATGAATTCTAATTTATCTATATTTTTTGTTGTTGCTTGTCCTTTTGGGCTTGTATCGAAAAAATTATTGCCAGATCTAAGGTCATGCAGATTTACCCCTATGTTTTCTTCTAATAGTGTTAGTGTTATAGCTTTATCTATTATAGTCAGGTCTTTGATCCATTTTGAGTTAAATTTTGTACATGGTGTGAGGTAGGGTTTGACTTCATTCTTTTGCATACGACTATCCAGTTCTCTCAAAGTCATTTATTAAAGAGACTATTCTTTTCCCATTGAATTGTCTTGACACCCTTGTTGAAAATCAATTGACCAAAGACATGTAGGTTTATTTCTAGACCCTCAATTTTATTCCATCAATCTATATGTCTACCTTTATGCCATTACCACTGTTTTGATGACTGTAGCTCTGTGCTAAGTCTTATTTCTTCCTTTCACAATTTGGATGTCTTTTATTTCTTTTTCTTGCCTAATTGCTTTGGCAAGACCTTCTAGTATAATGTTTAATAGAAATGGTGAAAGTAGGCATCCTTGTCTTACTCTTGATTGTAAGGGGAAAGTTTTCAGTCTTTCACTTTTGAATATGGTGTTAGCTGTGGTTTCTTTCCTTTTCTTTTCTTTTCTTTTTTTTTTTTTTTTTTGTAATGCCCTATGTTATACTGAAGAACTTCCATTCTAGTCCTAGTTTGTTGAGTGTTTTTATGATAAAATATTGTCAGCTTCTGTCAAATGCTTTTTCTGCATCAATTG